>NC_063163.1:67602074-69051709 GCF_023159225.1 Perognathus longimembris pacificus
CACCCTCACCTTCTGCCCTTGACCTCCCCTCTCCCCTCCCAGGGAGATCAGGGAGGGGAAATGGAGTCAGCAGACAGTTCAGAGCATCTGGCTGGGATGGGGAACTGTGCCATCACCCTCAGCCCTGCACCTGCCCAAGTTCTGTCCCCTCTGTGTCCCTGGCGGTGTCCCTCTCTGTCTCCCCCCTCCTCTCTGTCTCGCTCTCCTCAGCCTGAAACTGAAACCTCATTACCAAAGTGAAACTGGAGCCAGGGCCCAGCAGCCGGGGCAGCCGGGCGGGGAGGCTGCACTGACGCTGGGGGGGGGGGGGGCCGGGGGAGGGAGGGAAGCCCACGTGGCAGGCCACTCACTCGGAGGAGGAGGGGGGAGGAGCAGCTCTAAATTGCGGTGATTTTCAAAAAAAAAAAAAAAACCAGGATGGCAAGTGAGGCCAGAAACCCTGCCACGTTCCCCATTCCACCCCGACTGACTATCCCCAAGGCTGGGTCCCACCCAGCCCTGGTTGGGTCGGTGGGGGCCGCCCATGACATCAGCACAGTGGGAAGGGTGGCAGCAGCCTCACTGACGTCCCCCGCCCGCGGGACTTGGATGAATGGTAGAGAGAAGGAAGACAGGCAGGAGGGCCCAGGGCCAAGGCTGTGAGAGATCCCTGGGCAAAGCAGAGAGGAGGAAGGTGCAAGGTGCGGGCCACAGGCGCGCTACAGCATGCGGGACAGAAAGTAGGACCCAGGCTCACTCACACCAAGCCAGGATCTTGCCCATGGTGACAGCCATGCAAGTCCCCAGATTTGGGGGGGGGTGGTGGCTGAGGGAGGGCAGAGGGGCCCTACAGATGACCTCTACTGCAACCAGGTGACTGTGGCCAGGGGAAAGCAGAGCTCTGCGCCCAAAGGCAGATTCTCTGTCTCTGTCTCTCACTCTCTCTCTCACATACACCTAGCACATGTGACAGTTCTGACTGTTGGCAGGAGCCCATAGCACACAGACAATGACTGATCTCCCTCTTTCTTCTCACACTGGGGCCACCTACAACTACCCAACACTTCCCTCTTTCTTTCTTTGTGCCACTCGGGGTTGGAACTCAGGGCCTGGGCACTGTCCCTGAGCTCTTCAGCTCAAGGCTAACGCTCTACCACCTGAGCAACATTGCACTTCCGGTGTGTGTGTGTGTGCTTCACTGGAGATAAGACTCTCACAGACTTATGCCCAGGCTGCCTTTGAACTGCAATTCATGGATCTCAGCCTGCTGGATAGCTTGGATTACAGGTGTGAGCCACTGGCAACCCAGGCTCCAACAGTTGTCTTTATCCCATGATGCACAGGGGTGCCAAGGGCACCTGCCAATCATCCTGGAAGGACTGCACTGCTGGTGCCCTGGGTGTGGCCATTCCGAGTGAGCTGGCTCAGTGTTAGCCACACCCATAAGACGACGTGTTTGACAGAGACCCTGGGATGTGGGATGGACAGGAAGGAACCCTCACCACTGGGGATTCTACCCACAACATGGGATGGGACTCCCAGCAGCCTACCTGGCCGCCTCCTAACTCTTGGTGAGTAGTGGATGTATTAGGCACCTTTGATTTGCAAAGCTCTGACACTAAGAATTTGCCTCGAAGCCAAGCACCAGTGGCTCACTCCTGTCATCCTAGCTGCTCAGGAGGCTGAGACCTGAAGATCAATGTTTGAAGCCAGCCTGGGCAGGAAAGCCCATAAGACTCTTATCTCCAATTAACCAATGAAAAGCCAGAGTAGAGCTGTGGAGCAAGTGGTAGCATGAAAGAAGCTCAGAGACAGTGCCCAAGCTTTGAGTTCAAGCCTTCCACAGCAAAAAGAAAAAAGAATGCTCCTAGAAACAATAGCAAGAGTCAGTCCAGTGTTCAAGTCAAATACCAGGAGACCCTTTGGGCAGGGTAATTATAACGATGTTTTGTTTTATGACAAATTTTACTATATTATCCAGGCTGGCCTTGAATTCTCAGTCCTCCTTCCTCAGTGTCTCCAATGAGAATTCTAGAATTACAGGCATGTGCCTCCTTGCCTGACCTTTTTTTTAAAAATCAATTGGAGGGCTTGAGCTCGGGCACTGAACACTGTTCCTAAGCCTCTTTGTGCTCAAGGCTGGTGCTTTACCACTTGAGCCACACCACTACTCCAATTTGGGGGTGCTTTATCAGGGAGATAAAAGTCTCACGAGGAGGACCTGCTAGGATTACAGTCATGAGCCACTGGCGGCACCTGGGTTAGAAAACAAAGTAAAACAATAATAATAATAATAATATTTGTTGTATAGGGGATGGAACCCAGGGCCTTACATGTTCTAGATAAGTCCTCTCATTAAGCCAGGCACTGGTGGCTCACGCCTGTAATCCTAGCTACTCAGAAGGCTGAGATCTGAGAATCACAGTTCACAGCCAGCCAGGGCAGGAAAGTCCATGAGACGCTTGTCTCCAGTGAACCACCAGAAAACAGAAAATGGAGCTGTGACTCAAAGGGGTAGAGCGCTCACCTTAAGCGCAAAAGCTCAGGGAGAGTCCCAGGCCCTGAGTTCAAGCTCCACGACCAACAACAACAACAAAAAGTCCTCTCACTAGGTTGCACCCTAACTCCTAAAGAGTATGAGGGCAAGTGTAGAGCAGACACAAATAGTGTATCATTTTGTATGAGGAAGGTGAGAACCTGTGGGTTTTGTCAGAGGCAGGGGTCCTAGGATTAAATCCTCCTTCTTGGATATCAAGACAACCCACTGTTTCTCTAAGACGTTATATAAGTTTTGGGTTTTTGTTTTTGCCAGTCCTGGGGCTTGGACTGAGGGCCTGAGCACTGTCCCTGGCTTCTTTTTTGCTCAAGGCTAGCACTCTACCATTTGAGCCACAGCGTCTCTTCTGGCTTTTCCTGTTTTTGTGGTGCAGAGGAATCAAACCCAGGGCTTCATGCATGCAAGTCGAGCACTCTACCACTAAGCCATATTCGCAGCCCTATAAGTATTTTTTAATAGTGAGGACTTTTAAATGTGCTGGTCTTTAACACACTTCTCCACTTTTTCCACTGTAAACATGTCATTACGATACATAGAAGTTTTTTTGTTTGGAGGGGAGGGGTTCATACCAGTGTTGAAACTCAGGACCTTGAGCTTGCTCAGCTTTTTTGCTCTAGGCTGGCACACCGCCACTTGAGCCACAACTCCAGCTTGGCTTTTGCTGGCTAATTGGAGATGGAGTCTCAAAGACTTTTCTGCTCTTTGGTTGGCTTTAGAACCTTGATCCACTGGATTTCAGCTTCCTGAGTAGCATGGATTACAGGCATGAGCTACCACACTTGGTTTACTTCTGAGCTGAATTACCAGTCTATACTGTCAGCTTTGGATGTGGCTGGTTCCACAGGAATCTTTAATTCACTTTTCATTCCAAATTCTTGGTGCCCAGGTAGCTAAATATGTTGGAGATTAACCCTGGATATTTGTTTATGTAAACTCCTATGAGAACATTTAGATCATTTTTCAGTGTTTTGTGTTTATAAATAATACCATGTCAAACATCTTCACTGCTAAATCCGTGTGTGTGTGTGTGTGTGTGTGTGTGTGTGTGTGTGTGTGTAGGGTCCCAGTCTGAGGCTTGAACTCTGGGCCTGGGTACTGTCTCGGAGCCTCTTTGTACTCGAGGTTGGTGCTCTACCACTTGAGCCACAGCACCACATCTGGCCTTTTCTGATTAGCTTATTAGAGGTAAGAGTGTCATGGACTTTCCTGCCTCCGCTGGCTTTGAGCCGTGGTCCTCAGATTTCAGCATCCTCAATAGCTAGGATGACAGGTGTGAGTTACTAGTGCCTGGCACATCTACCATCTTCACCACAGCTAAGTGCACAACTCAGCATCATGGAGCATAGTCACATGGCTGGGTACCCGTCCCCATCATTCACTTCTAGAGCCTTCCATCTCCCACACTAACTTCCCCGCCCTGCCAAGTGCCTAGTACTTCCACCATCCTACTTCCTGTGTCCATGGATTTAAGGCCTCTGAGGACCTCCTGTAAGTGGGTCCTGCAGTGTGGGTCCTTCTGTGTCTGTCCTCAAGTCCCTCCATATTGGAGCAGGTGACATGATTCCTTTCCTTTACATGGCTGCGTAGTATTCCAGGTTGTGGATGGCCTGTATCATGTGTTGTACGTCCATCAGTCCTGAAACACTGGGTTGTTGTCACCTTTTGGCTACCTGCTTTATAAAACAAATGATAGCTCAGCACTGGTGGCTCATGCCCATAATCCTAGCTACTTAGGAGGCTGAGATCTAAGGATCACAGTTCAAAGCCAGCTTAGACAAGAAAGTCTGTGAGACTCTGATCTCCATTTAACTCTCAGAAAAGCCAAACGTGGAGCTGTGGCTCAAGTGGTAGAGTGCTAGCCTTGAGCAAAAAAGCTCAGGGACAGTGTGACCAGATATTGAGTTCAAGCCCCAGGACTGGCGTATGTGCACACACACATACACATACACACACACACACACACAAATAAAACAACAACAATGAATGATAGCTTGCTGTTGTGCTGCATGCCTGGAACCCCTGTGCTAAGGTGGGACAACCACAAGGTCAAGGCCACCCTGAGGTGAATAGAGCTTGATTCAAAAAGCCATTGGTAGCCAGGCACTCAGGGCCCAGTCTGTAATCCTAGCTACTCAAGAGGCTAAAATTGGAGTGAGGATTGTGTGGTTCAAAGCCAGCCTGAGCAGGAAAATCTGTGAAACTCTTATCTCCAATGAACCACCAGAAAACTGGAAGTGGAGCCGTGAAGTGGTAGAGCGCTAGCCTTGAGCAAAAGAGCTCAGGAACAGCACCCAGGCTCAGAGTTCAAGCCCCACACTGGCAAACACACAAACAAAAAGAAAGAAACTAGGGCTGGGAAGGTGGCTTAGTGGTAGAGTGCTTGCTTAGCATGCATGAAGCCCTGGGTTCGATTCCTCAGCACCACATACACAGAAAAAGCTGGAAGTGGCGCAGTGACTCAGAGTGCTAGCCTTGAGCAAAAGACAGGGACAGTGCTCAGGCCCTGAGTTCAAGCCCCAGGACTGGCAAAAAAACAAACAAACAAAAAAAGATATTGAGGAGTTGAGGGTGCAGGTCAATGGTAGAGCACTTGGCCTAACATGTGCATGGCAGAAGGAAGGGAGAGAGGGAGGGAGGGGGGAAGGAGCTGGTCACCAATGGTGGATGCCTGTAATCCTAACTACTCAGGAGGCTGAGATCATGGTTCAAAGCCAGCATGGGCAGGAAAGTATATATATATTGCCAGTAGTAGGGCTTGAATTCAGGGCTTAAAGGCTGTTCCTGATCAATTTTGCTCAAGGCTAATGCTCTACAACTGTAACCCACAGTTCTACTTCCAATTTTCCAGTGGTTCACCTGAGATAAGGGTCTTAGGAACTTTCCTGTCCAGGCTGACTTTGAACTACAAGCCTCCTGAGTAGTTAGAATAACAGGCCAGAGCCACTCAGTGCCAGGCCTACCATGAGACTCTTATCTCCAATTAACCATCAAAAAGCCAGAAGTGGAGCCATGGCTCAAGTTAGTAGGGCTAGTCTGGAGCAAAAGAGCCCAAGAACAGCACCCAGGCCCTGTGTCCAAGCCCCAGGATGGCCAATTAAAAAGGAAGGAAGGGAAAAAGAAGAAAAAGGGGGACACAGAGCAAGAGTGAGAGAGCGTCTAAGGTGAGAGAGCATCTAAGACACTTCCCATGGATTCCCAGCTGGCGCTGGGCACTGTCTCTCCAGCTGAGACCTTGCTGTTCTTGCAGCTTGGGCTCCAGTAGGAAGTGGAGACCTCCCCTCGGGTCAGGAAGCCGAGACCCCCCTCAGGGCCCCCCGCCGGTTGGTCTGGGTCATCTTCTGACCTGGATAGGTATCCCCAGCCTTCACCTGGCCATGTTCTCATTCAGGTCCGGGCTTCACCTCCCTCCTGGAAACCACCTCCCTGGTAACCATTGAAAAACAAAAGCCACCCCAAGGGCAGCCAGACTGTATGATATCGACATCGCCACTGCCTGTTTCCTAACTCCTTACGTTGGAGCAAACTGGTAACAATGGTCAGGATTTTTGTGCAAGAATAGAAAAACTTATGTTCACACTTTGTCGTCCCCCCACCCCCATGGGTCTTGAACTTGGGCCCTGGGCCCTGTCTCTGAGCTATTTTGCTCAAGGCTAGTATTCTACCACTTTGAGCTTCATTTCTGGTTTTCTGGTGGGTCATTGGAGATAAGAGTCTCTTGGACTTTCCTGCCCAGGCTGGCATTGAACCATGATACTCAGATCTCAGCTTCCTGAGTAGCTGGGGTGACAGGTGTGAGCTTCCAGTGCCCCCTCCTCTTTCCTTTTTATTCACAGATTCATTCCAGCCCTACCTACTTGCCTGTCTGTGTATGGTTCTTCAATGTTCCCTTTTATCTTCATGGTGCTGGGATTTGAACTGAATTCCTTGCATTTATTAGGAAAGTGCCAATTGAGCCAGAACACCAGCCCTCTTTTTGCTGTCTTTATTTTTTTTTAAAAAAAGGTCTTATTTATTTGTTTATTTTGTTAGTCCTAGGGTTTGAACTCTGGGTCTGGGAAATGTTTCAGAGCCTCTTTGTGTTCAAGGCTTAGTGCTCTACCACTTGAACCACAGCACCACTTCCAGCTTTTTTTTTTTTTTTTTTGGCCATTCCTGGGGCTTGGACTCAAGGCCTGAGCACTGTCCCTGGCTTCCTTTTGCTCAAGGCTAGCACTCTACCACTTGAGCCACAGCGCCACTTCTGGCCATTTTCTTTATATGTGCTGCTGGGGAATTGAACCCAGGGCTTCATGTATAAGAGGCAAGTGCTCTTGCCACTAGGCCATATCCCCAGCCCCACTTCCAGCTTTTTCTAAGTAGTTTATTGGAGATAAGAATATCACAGACTTTGCTGCCTGGGTTAGCTTCAAACCGAGATCCTCAGATCTCAGCCTACTGAGTAGCTGGGATTAGAGGCAGGAGCCATTGGCGCCCAGCAAAAACTGTCATCTTTAGGCCCATTGTGCACTATGATGCTATTTATGTTCCCCTAGTACTTGTAATGAGAGGCACACACCATCATGCCCAGTTCATGATTGAGATGACTTTTTGCTCTGGCTGGCCTCAAACCACAATCCTTCAGCTCTCTGCCTTCTGAATAGCTGGGTTTACAGGCCACTGCTCATTTCTTTTCCTTCAGTTTATTATCCTACCATTTCCCTCATCACTTAATGACTTGAATAAAGACCTCAACACATCTTTAATGAATATTTATTTGGAAGAACTGTACATTCAAATTGTTTACTCAGGGCTGCAAGCATGTCTCAAGTGGCAGAGTGGCTTGCACTAGGCCCTGAGTTCAAATCACAATACTGCCCCCCTGAAAACCTTTTACCCACATTTATACTTTTACTGTTACTTTTTTTTTTTTTTTTACTGTTGAACTCAAGTGTTCTTTGTATAGTTTAGATGCTA
The DNA here is from genome assembly GCF_023159225.1 of Perognathus longimembris pacificus. NCBI lineage: Eukaryota > Metazoa > Chordata > Mammalia > Rodentia > Heteromyidae > Perognathus > Perognathus longimembris. The sequence continues at coordinate 67,609,564 of NC_063163.1, forward strand.
AACCCTTGTCAGGTATGGAGATTGCAAATATGTTCTCCTATTCTATGGGCTCTCCTCTCCCATGTTCTGTTTTTTGTTTCCTTTAAGGTAATTTTTTAAATTTAATTTTATTGTCAAGGTGATGTACAGAGGGGTTATAGTTACATATCTAAAGTTCTTTTCAAACTTGTTACCCCTGGCCTCATTTTCCTCCCACCTTCTCCCCTCCATTTCCTTGAGGGTCTCATTGGAGACACAGAAGCAATGCTACTTTAAGCATATTTTATTTGTAGTGATACATGTGTGATACAAAATTTAAAAGAACCAAAGAAGCTGGGTACTGATAGTTCATGCCTGTAATCCTAGCTACTCAGGAGGCTGAGATCTGAAGACCGGGTTTGAGTCCAGCCCAGGCAGGGAAAGTCCATGAGATTCTTAAATTAGCCACCGAAATGTCAGAAATAGGGCTATGGCTCATTTGGTAGAATACCAGCCTTGAACCACAAGGCATAGCAAGAGCATAAGGCCCTAGGCTCAAGCTCCAGTATTGGCACAGTAATGCCCAAAGCCAATATTGGGGGTAGCATCCTGATAATAGCAATAATTTTAATAATCACAATGTATCATTTAGTGGGTATTTTCCTGTGTAGTTTCAGAGTATGTCATGAAAGGTCTTGGTTTCATCTTTGTCACTAACCCTAAAAAATCACTTCAACTTATATTCACGTCAATGGATTCTAGGACTAGAATGGTTAAGTTACCTGCCCAGTGTCACACAGTAAGAAATAAATAAATCTTTCCAACTGTGTGTGTGTGTGGGGGGGTGTGCCTCTCAGTACCTTGAACTCAGGGCCTGGGCACTGTGGCTGAACTTTTTCAAGGCTGGCACTCTACCACTTAAGCCAATGTTCCACCTGCAGCTTTTTTGGTGGTTAATGGATAGTAAGAGTCTCAAGGAATTTCCTGCCCAGGCTGGCTTTGAACCTCTGCCTCCTAAGTAGCTAGGATTACAAGCATAAGCCACTCAAGAGGCTCTTACTTTATTTTAAATTACCATCCACCTAGATTTAAAAAACAAACAAACATCATTATTGTTGTTCATTTGTCTGCTTGTTGGAGAAAAGTTCTCTGTGAATTGAGCCTCCAACCCTACTCTCTCCCAGGATTTCTTTGTGGTGAGAGGAGGATGTTGGCAGTAAGTAGGGAGAGAATCAAGCCGGTCTGTGTCCAGTACACTGATGCAGGCAGCCAGGCAGCGTGCTCGGGTGCACCATCCCAAAGGGGGGACCCTTAGCCAGTGCGGGAGCTCTGTTTCCCCTGACATTCAATAGAAGTCATGTTCCTTTGATCTTCTCTGAAATGAGGATTGGATGGCCCACCCCCACCCCCACCACTTTTCTCTAGAATTTACCTGGACCTTCTAGATTGAGGTTATTGAGTGGAGAAGTTGCTCTAAGGGAAACTGAGTCCCAGAGCTCTGGTGGGACGGGCAGGGCCCCACTGGAGGAAGCAAGGGACCGGCACCACGCACAGCCCGGGACCCAGCAGCCCAAGCCCGCGTGCTCTAGGCCTGCTGGTTGGCTGAAGGAGAGAGGGGCTTCCAACCTGGGTGCTGGATGCTTAGAGCCAAGTTCCCGAGGGGGGGAGCCCTCACCTGGGACCCATGTGGCCCCTCCCTGACCCCTTCCCAACTACTTGGTTCGTTTCTCTGGGCAAGTCCGGGGTTGTCTCTCCCCCTCTGGGGGCTTCCCGGGTTTCCCCCGATCAATCCGTTTGGGGTTTGGGTGCCGAGAGGCACGGGGGAGAAAAAAGGGCAAGGAAGTGTGTGCTTGAGGTTGGGTGGGGAGGGGGACGCTTTGAAGTCAGGGAAAAGACCAAGTGCTTGGCTTGCGCGCACCGGAGAGTTTTTCTGCCTGTCAGGAGGGGATGTCGGCCGGTCTCCAACGATCACGACAAACAATTCTGTGAGAAGGCGATCGCACCTTAGCTTGGAGCCAGACAGACCCCGGGGAAACGCGGGGCACCGGGTCAAAGCAAAGACACTGGGGAGCCTGACTTGTCCATCCGATCGGATACGAAAGGGGAAACCGAGGCCCAGAGCACCGTCTCTCCCCCAACCCCTCCACACTCGCCCCCCTCCATTCTCCGGGCCAGCCAGCCAGTCGATCCTACCCAAGCCTGGCCTTTCCCCGGAGCCTACTAAGTGCAGGCCTGGCTTGGGTCACGTCGTTCTCTCCCGCTTGTCCCTTCCTCCCCCTCCCTCTCCCCCGCCAGACCTCTCCCACGACCAGGGAGGAAGTAGGAGAGAAGTGGACAGGGGAGAGAGAGGGGGGAAAAAGGAATAAAAAAAAAAAAAGTTAGGCTTAACCAACGCCTTCCCACTCCTCACTCCCAGCGTCTCGCCGGAGCCACGCAGATTTGTGCGGAGGGGAAGAGTGGCAGCTTGTTAAGACCCCAGGACATCTGGGTGCCGGGTCCCTCCGGCCTCGCCTGCAAGCCCCCACCCACACCACACCATCCCCCCCCCCCAGCAGCTGGATGGGTGTGGGGGGGGAACTTGGGAAGCCTGGGAAAACAACTGCCCTCCCCACCCGTCCGCCCTCCCGTCGCCAACCCCTTCCCCGCGCTACGCCCCTGGCAGCGGCGGGTGGAGGCGACTCCTTTATATAATCGCGGGAGGGCAGGTTGGCTCTCCGCGGAGGGGACCGGGCGCCCGGCGCACCCGCGCCGGCCCTGCGAAGCCGGGGGCCCCCCACACCCTTCCTCCCCGGGGTCTGTCCTCGCACCGTGCGGCGGGGCAGCGCGGAGGCCCCCACGGAGCCCAGGCGCCCGGACTCCCCCACTCCGCCCCCGGGTGCGTGTGTGTGAAGGGAAGAGGGAGGGGGGGTTCCCATGCGATCACCCCCGCCCCGTCCCAGCCCACCCCCGGCCGCCCGGGCGGCACGACCCAAGCCCGCGTCGGTTCTCGCAGTGCGCACGGCGCGCTCCCCACCCCCGCTGCCATCCTGCCACGCCCCGGGCGTCGGGGGCACGGCCCGCGAACCCCCCCGCACCCCGCCCTGCGCAGAGGCTTGGGGGCCTGTTTATCTGGAGGCCCCCACCCCCCTGCGCCCGGGGGGCCCGCTCCCCCCCGCGCCCCGGAGAGCTCTGGGGCCAGATAAGCTGGCAAGCTGGCACGGCGCCGCGCGGCGGGGCGGAGAGGTCAGAGGCGGGGGGCCGGGGTGGAGGGGGCGCCGGGGCGGGCTGGACCCCCCCCTCCGCTCGCCCCCAAACCTAATAACAGCCCGGTCTCCCCGGCGCAGCGGGCGCAGCCCCACGGGAGGGCAGGGACGTGGCAAGAGCGGACCTGCCGAGCCTGTTCTGGCCGCGGAGGCCGGGTGGGGGGGCGGGCCGGCGGGGGGGCCGGGGCTGCGGCACCTTTAAGACAAGGGAGGACCCCTCTTGCCCTCGGAGAAACCAGGAAGGGAGTCGCGAGCATCATACGGGGCCTTGGCGGTACTGTACGGTGACTGTAGGGGCCGTGACGCCGCCGCCGCCCGAGCCAGGCGCGACGCGGGCACCGCCAGCCCGGGCAGCGCGAGCGCCGCCGACCCCGCGGGCGGACGAGCGGCCGACGGCGCCCAGCCCCGACTCCGGGCCCCGGCCCCGCGCGCCCCGGCCCGGCCCGGCCCCGGCCCCAGCCCCGCGAGGTAAGTCAAGCGCCTGGTGCGGTTCTCCCCCTCCTCCCCTCGGGGGTACCGGGGTTGCAGGGTGGGGACGGGGCCCCCCGGGGACGCTGCGCCCACCCTGCGCAAGTTTCCGAGGACGGGGTGCTTGGCAGCTCAACCCGGAGGCTGGAAGCGACCTCTCCCCGGCCCCGAGCGCACGAAGGAGGGGGGCACCGCCCGGGAAGAGGGGATTGGGGGCGAAGTGCACGGGCCCGCGCGCCAGCACCCCCGCCACCCCCACCACCCCACCACCCGGGCTCTTGGGCTTTTCGGGGCTCCCGGGCGCGCGAGGAGCGGGGGAGGGGAAGCGGGGCTGCTTCGAGGGTGGGGGAGACCCGGCGTGGGGACTTAGGGGGGCGCGTCGCGTGCTAAGTTTGCAGCCGGGTGCGGGGGGCGCCCTCGACCCCCGGGGGGCCTATTCGGTGCTGCGTGCATACGTTGGAGTTGGCCAGTATGGAGCTCCATGGGGGAAGGGGGGGAGGGGGCTGAAAAAACAGGGAGGGGGGCTTTGCAAAGGAGGGGGAAGGGGTGGGGTGTCCGGGTGGGCGGTCGTGGCCGCGCGGCACTCTGGGCGCTGTAGTTTTTTTGTCGCCTCGGCCGGCGGGTGGCCTCGGAAGCGCACTACAAGCCCCATGATGCTCCGCGCCCGCCGCCCGCCGCGGCACGAGAGGAGGGGCGGGCAGGCTCGCCAATGGGCGCTCGCGACGGCGCGGCGCGGTGCGGCGCGGGGGCGGGGCCTGCACGGCTCCCTCGTCGGGGGCCGGTGTCGGTCCCGGCTTCCGGCTGCGCGGCCGCGGGCCTCCCCCTCCCCGCCCGGGCCCCTCCCGCCTGTTGTGTAACTGTCCCCGACCCCCCGCCCCCGGCCCCCCGCCCCGGGGGAGGGGGTCCCCCCTCCGAGAGGGCGCTCCCCGGGGAGGGCGGCGACCCCGCGGCCGCGCGGCGCAGGCGAGCCCGAGGATGCGCGGCCTGGCGCGGGTCGGGCCGGGCGCGGGGGAGGCGGCGGCGGCGGGCGGGCGGGCGGACCCAGATCCGGGGTAATTTGCATCGCCCTCCCCCCAGCCCGGGTGGGGATTGGCCGCCGGCGGCGGGGGGTGGCGCGGGGCCGGGCTCACTGCCGCCTCCCGGCCTCGGAGCCGCCAGCCAGCCGCAGCCGCCGCCGCCGCCGCCGCCGGGGCCGAGCCCCTCGCGCTGCCCGGGAAGGAGGTAGGACCCGCGCGGCGGCCGGGGCTCGGGGAGGGGCGCGGGCCGTGCGGACGGCCGCTTCCTGTCCCCGGTCTGGCCCCGTCGTCTAGTCTGCGCGGCCCCGGCCCGAGGGAGGCCCGCGGGGCGGCTCGCGCCCCCGAGCGCGTGACCCCGTCTCCTCGGGCCGGACCCCCCTTCCCCTGACGCGGCCACCACGTGCGAGCCGGACGGCCGGGTCGCAGGGGCGCGCGGGTGGGGGGCGCCCGCCCTCCCCTTCCCCGCCCCGGGGTGGGACCTGGCCGGGGGCTGAGCCGCGCGCCCGGCCAGTGTCCGTCCCCCCTCCCCCAAGCCCCAGGCCTCTGCGGGGCTGGGAGGCGCAGCCCGGCCGTCGGCGAGCGGTGGAGTCGCTGCCGGACCGCAACACCCAGGGGCTCCCACTTAGCGCCGGCTGAAGGCAGCCTGGAGTTGCTGGAGTGGCACCCGCAGGCGGGCAGGCGGGCGGGCGGCACCTTGGTCCCCCGGCCCGCGGGCGGAAGTGAGAGAGGCGTGGATGCCCCTTCCCCACCCAGCCGGTCCACCTGGCTCACCTATGGGTGGCTGGCCCGCACCCCTCACTACCCCCGCCTCGCTCCCTGCCAACTGCCTCACAGAGAGGGCGTCCGGGACTCCATGTCGGTCCCTCCACCAGGGCCAGGGCGTAACCCGGAGTGGCCGCTCCCACCCTGGGGGGGCCTCCCTGCCACCAGCCCCTTACTTCCTATTGGCAGGCCGAGGCCCAGACCAGACCTTGTCGCTGCTGCCTGGGCTCAGGGCTCCAGGCTGGGGACGTTTTCCCCCAGAGCTGCCCCCCCATGGGGCCTTGCAGCACACGGGGCCTGGCCGGGCCTGGCACCTCTCTGCTGGGCTCGGGGCTCTGTTTACCGCCAGGCATCGCTGTGGCGACGCGGCGCCTGGGGGAGGGGGGAAACAGCCGCCGCTGGAAAAGCCAGGCCTCATGCAGGAAAGAGGAGCCAACGAGGACACTGAAATTTTAATTCGTGGGTCACTTTGGGGGGGTATTCATTATTCAGTTCTGATTGGCTGCAGGGTGACCAGTCAGCACCTGGCCCAGCCCGCTGGGCGCCCCCCCCCCCCTCACCTCTTAGCCTAGCTAGCATCTGGCAATACAGGAGCTCGTTGCTCCATGGGGGAGACTGAGGCCAGGGCAGTCCAGAGGAGGGGAGGGTGGTAGTTAGTATCTTGAGACAGTCCTGCGTCCTTGGTGGCTTTGGGGCTCGTTCTGTTCTTTTCCTGAGGCTGTCTGACCCATAGCTGGGTCCGCCTGGTGGCAGGCCTTGTCAACTGGAGGATGAGGCCTGAGGGGAGTTCCCACGTGAGCCCAGTAAACCTCCAAGCTGGGTCTGGGTTGGGCCATGGAGGCAGGGGGAGCAGAGAGCAGTCCAAGGTCACCTAGCTGCAGCCTGGGGGTCCTGCCTCCCTGGTGTAGGGCCACTCCAAAGTCCCCTGGTGTCTTGGCCCCCCCGGGTGTCTGCCCACCTGTGTATTCCAGGAAGGAGAGTCAGAAGTGTGTGGTAGAGACTTCTCTTTTGTTGTAGGCACCTAAACGGTGCCTCCTTGTGACTGTCCAAAGATGACATTGAGCTCAGAGAGGGCCAGCAAGGCTCCAAGGTCACACAGCATGGGCTCCAGTTCTCCTGCCTCCCAGCTTGACTTGGTGGGTACTTGGTGTGCATATGAAGCCCTGTCCTACCCGTGCCAAACCATACCCTACCACCCTGCCCTGCTCCTCCCTCCTCCGGGCAGGCAGGGACAGAGGTCACCTCCCCAGAGCCAAGACTCAGGGTTACTCTCTGGAGCAGCATTGGCCTGAGGGAGGGGATGGGTCCTGTTTGGAATGTAGTTCTCTCCCTGTGGCCTTGGATAAGCCCCAGGCCCTGGTCTTTTCTTGACCATTGAAGTCCTCCTGCGAGCTGCCCTTGCCTCCCTTGTGGAGGACACCCCAGGATCTGCTGGGTGTTGGTGTGATTCTCCAGCCACCTGAGACCACCCCATGGCCTTAACTCCTGATAGAACTCAGACACCAGGGTCCTTTTGTCTGCCTCAGCTCCCCATGAAGATTGCCTTCAACCTCAGTGGCATTCAAGGCCCTGGAACCTGAGTTGGGTGGCTACTAGGCTGGGTCAGAGCCTGGCATGAGGCCCTTTTGCACACCCGACCTAGGGATCCAAGGGCCAGGGCCTGCACCGTGGACTCCAGCCCTGCCCCAGGCCCCCGGGTGACCTCCCTGTCCCTTCTCTAGGGCAGCTCTGAGGATCCATGAGAAGTCCTGCTCAGCCCCATGGCCTCGGGTGGGGGACTCCATCTACTGCTGCTCCCTGGGGCTGCATTGGGGGAAGGGGGAAGACATTCTGGGAAGACTAGTTAGGCTGGACTAGTCAGTCAGATGGCCTGTGTTCAAATTCCAGTTTGGCTTTGTGGCTCTGGGCAGGTTGCTTCCCCTCTCTGAGCCTGTTTTCTGTCTGCAGAATGGGTCATGATTCCAGGCCCTGTTTTAATGAGCTGGGGTGTGTGTGTGTGGGGGGCGGGGGGGCCCTGTGTGAAGGAGACCAGGCTTGGGGAGCAGCCCCATCTCTGAAGGTCCAGGCTCAGAGTTTTGCAGTGCAGGTTCCCTGTTCAGAACCTGGCATGGGTGAGGAGTGTGGCCAGAAGACTGGCCCTTCCATCTGTCCCCCCAGCAGGCTGGGGATGGCCATTCCGTGGAGGCGTCCCCACCTACGCCTTTCTGGTTTGACTGGAAAGCAGGCTGAGTCCCTGCCGCCAGGGTTTCTGCAAGGGATCTGGCTCGATCCTACAGGCTCAGGCTGCCCTGCTGCTGTCCAGGGGTACTTCATCGAGGGGGCTTTCAGGTTGAGCCCTCCACCTGCTAAGGCCAGGATGGGGGCATAGCAGATGGCTCCAGGTGACTAGCAGACCCCCTGAGGTCACGTGGTGGCACCGTGGATGGCAGGTGCAGCAGGGCTGGATGGTGCGGAGTTAGGTCTTGCTTTCCCCCAAGAACAGGAAGCTCACTCCTTGCCCTCCTGGAGGGCTCCAGCTTCCTCTTGGAGCCCAGCCTGGGTCTCCAGTCTGGGCTTCCTGGCCCTGACTATGCAGAGCGTGGGAACAGGGTGGGCCTTGGCCCCACCCTGGACTTGAGGGTAAGATGGAATCCCCAGGCCGCCTTCTCCCCACCCCCACACATGCACACTTCCCATTGGGCCAGCTGCCTTCCTGCCTCTGGCCCTTTAAGGCCTGGGCAGGAAGCCCCTCCCCATTTAGAGCAATAAATGGACATGTAAAATGGCCGAGGGCTTGTGTGCTTCTGCCTGGCCTGAGGGAGGCCTGCCACCTAGGAGGGAGGTGGGCAGGGGGCAGACTGGCAGGGCCACTGGTGGCCTTGGAGTGGGACACTGCATTCCTGTCCCATTAAACCCGGGCCGGGGACTGGGCCAGGCAGGATTGGCACCAGGTCAGGGCGGGGTAACCAGTCAGGACCAATCTTGCAACACAGGCAGCCAGGCTGGGAGGGGGCAGGTCCAGCTAGGCAGGGGCCTGGGAGCTGCACCTGTGAACCAGGCTTTGCTGTGTGACCTTGGCGAGCCACCCACCCTCTCTGGGGCGGCCTTTACCACCTTGTTGCTTCTGATAGCTGTGTCACCTAGTACTTGGCATGTAGGTGCCAAGGGTAGTGGGTCTGGTTCCTTGATGAACATTCCAAAGCAGGGTTCAAAAGCTTCTCCATTTGCGACCGGGCCGGGTACACAGTAGCAGTAGGTGCTCAGGGAAGCCTGCTAGGGAGCAGGACTCCCCTGGACCTGGAGCAGGCCCTCTTTCCAGGTAACTAAGACCCCAGAGGTATGACTCCTGCTCAGGTTGACTCAGGAAGCACAGCTCTGGGACTGTGCCAGCCGGTCCTCAAGGCAGCCAGTGGCCAAGGCCCCTTCTCTGCAGAGGGTGGGAGGTAGGCCAGTGGGGATGGTGGGGCAAGTGACTGTGAGGAGGCCGGTCACCCACCCCCAGCTGGGGAGCACACCTGTTGGGTGGGAGTCACCAGCCACCTTCCTGCATGACATGCCTCTCCTGACCTTACAGCAGGTCCCTAGCCGCTGGGAAAGGTGGGGGGTGGGGAGCAGCCCAAGTGGGAGGGCCTGAGTCCGCCGCACCTGGCTGCCTGTGTTCAGTGTGACCTTGGCTGGGTGTTGCTACCTCTCTGAGTCAGTGCAGTGAGGAGGGTAAAAGCAACTAGCAATTTCTGAAAGTTGTGGAGTGCAAGGGAGAGCTGAAGTGCAGACCAGGTCCTCTCGCCTTTGAAAGAATCTATAGCAAGTGACCTTAGGTTACGTGAAGGTTCAGAGCACACAGCCCTCTGAGTTCTGTGTGTGCCTACCAGCCAGGTGCCTAGATCTGATGGGTGTGAGCTGGGGACCTGGTTCATCTGGCTGGTTCTTGCAGCCCTACTGAATATAGCTGGGGCTGAGGGAGCAGGTCTCCATCTGTAGCCCCGGGTGGGCTCCCAGAGTTTGCTTCTCACCCAAACTCGTCAGCAACCATGGAAATGGAGAGCACACTGGAATAGGAAAGCTGGGACTGGGGCCTGCTCCAAGGGGCCTTCCAAGAGCAAGAAGACAAGGCCACCACTTAGGTCCATTTATGGGGACTTCATAGGCCATGTGCTAGCCAGGGCCCTTAGGAGCCAGAGGCTCCCTAGTGAGAAGCAGCCTGATGCACAGTGGGTCTGCAGCATGTAGGTACTTTTTCTTCCTGGCACTCCGGCACCCCAGGGGGCTCTGACCAGCCTGGCTTCCTTGCCCCACTGGGAGCACATTATTGGTTATTGGGCATTTCTCCTGGGGAGAGGCCCAGGTGCGGCCTGCAGTGCAGGGCGGGCCAGGCAGGTGGCTTTCTTGTTCCTGGAGAGAGGGCGGGTCAAGCGTCTGCAGCCCAGTTCAGTCTCCAGGGCCAGGGAGGGCAGGGACTCTGGGCAGGTGGGGGCCTCCCTTGTGTTCCACCCAGCCTTGCTGGGTGTCCTTGGCAGAGGTGCTGGCCCTCTCTGGGTCTTGGTTTGCTCATCTGTGGGGGCTGTGATCCTCATGGGACTTTCCTGGCCAGTGTCTCCCCAGGCCTGGCTGTTCGGCAAGAGGCTCTTGTGATGTTTGGGGGAGTCAGTGTCCTGGAAAAGGAGAGGGGAGTCGTGGCCTCCAGGCTCAGGCAGGCCCCAGCAGCCCCAGGCCGGGGCAGGGCTGGTGCCTGGTGGGGATCCAGGGCTGCCCTGGTGGAGGAGGCGGAGCTGCCACAGTGAGGGCTGAGTCACTTGGACAATTTTGGGTCTCAATCTCTAGGTCCCTGGAGACCAAAGGACCCTGGGTCACCTGAAAGAGGACAGCCCAGAAAGGGGGGGGGGGGGACGGGGGCATAGGGGCTAGGGCCTGTCTGATCCCAAGCCCCATCTGCCCACACGCTCCCTGGGGCTGGGGCCAGACGGCAGATGGTGGTAGGGGGTGGGAGCTCCCACTGGGGCAAAGAACCCCCCCCCCTCCTCTCAGCCACATCTGAGCCTCCCTTTCCCACTGAGGCGGAGCCGCAAGAGGCAAGCAGCTGGCGAGAGGGTGGGCGGCCACAAGAGGAGAGAGGCCTGGGCTACACAAAGGCCTCTGTGTCAGCCATGGGACCCCACTCCAAGGGCCACTGGCTGGGGAGATGGGCTGTGGCTTTGGGTCCAGCTGGGCCAGCCCCAGGCTCCCTGGCTGGCTTGAGTGAGGCTCAGGAATGGGAGAGCCAGGCAGCCGGGCTTTGTGTCTGTGTGTTGGTCATGGGACTTGAACTCTGCACCTGGTCGCCGTTCCTGAGATGTTTTGCTCAAGGCTAGTGCTCTACCACTTGAGCTACATACAGCGGCACTTCTGGCTTTCTGGTGGTTCATTGGAGATAAGAGTCTCAGATTTTCCTGCCTGGGCTGGCTTTGAACTGTGATCCTCAGATCTCAGCCTCCTGAGTAGCTAGGATTACAGGCGTGAGCCATCGGTGCCTGGCCAGTCAAGCTTCCTAGTGGGGACAGGAGGGTCCCATGGTGTTCTAGGAGGCCAAGGGATCGCCAGCCCAGGCCCTGTCCTGAGGGATGATTGTGCCCCGTCAGAGGAACGGAGCGAGGGGAATTGGGGTTGTGTTGGGTGGTAAGGGGCGGTTGGCTCCCTGAAGAGGGTGGAGGGTGGGGACCACAGCCAGAGGGTTGCACAAGCTGGAGTGGGCGGGTGAGTCAGCCCCGGAGACTGCGGAAAGGACGGATGGGGGGAGAGCAGGTTCCCACTTTTGTAGGTAGAGACCCCTGCCCTTCTAACAGATGGAGAGGTAGATGCAGGGTGCCAGGCTTTGACCTGGGTGAGTGGCCCCTCGAGCAGCTGAGGTGCCGGATGCCAAGCAGGTTGTGGACTTGGGGGACTCTGCCTGGGCCATGGCCTGCTTTTCCCTATTACTCACTGTGAGGGCAAGGCCTGGCCTGGGGGCTCACAGGCAGGACATGGCCTCCAGCCTGCTCCAGTGGGCCACACCCACACGCCCTTGACCCCAGCAGGTCACAACCCCAGTCTCTGTGGCTCAGCCTCACCCCTTCCTGCCAAGACTCAGACCTCCCTCTCCAAAGGCTGCTTCCAGGTCAGAGGGCCCTGGGTGTGTCCCCAGGCTCTCAGTCCTCAGTGGGGAGCAGTGGCAGGTGGCCTTCCTTCCCCAGCCTGTCTCCCCAGGTCTGAGGGGCCACCAGCAACCACATGGGCATGTCCCCTGTGTTCCTACTGTGTGCTGGCACTCCACGCGCACCTGTGCTGCTCCTTGGCCGCTCCCCAGGAGGGGAATAGGCAGGGCTTCAGCATTGTCTCCTGTGGGTCACGTGGACTCTGTCGCGGGATGGCTCTGGCCCAGCCGGGGAAGCAGTGGGGTGATGTGCACAGCCCTCCCTCACGAGAGCCCCTTTCTCTCGGCTACAGGTCTCGGCGCGGAAGATGGCCGGCGGCGTGGACGGCCCCATCGGGATCCCGTTTCCCGACCACAGCAGCGACATCCTGAGTGGGCTGAATGAGCAGCGGACGCAGGGCCTGCTGTGCGACGTGGTGATCCTGGTGGAGGGCCGTGAGTTCCCCACACACCGCTCCGTGCTGGCGGCCTGCAGCCAGTACTTCAAGAAGCTATTCACATCGGGCGCCGTGGTGGACCAGCAGAACGTGTACGAGATAGACTTTGTCAGCGCGGACGCGCTCACGGCCCTCATGGACTTCGCCTACACCGCCACGCTCACTGTCAGCACAGCCAACGTGGGTGACATCCTCAGTGCGGCACGCCTGCTGGAGATCCCCGCCGTGAGCCATGTGTGCGCAGACCTGCTGGACCGCCAGATCCTGGCCGCCGATGGGGGCAGCGACACCGGGCAGCTGGATCTGGTGGAGCAGATCGACCAGCGCAACCTCCTGCGCGCCAAGGAATACCTGGAGTTCTTCCAGAGCAACCCCATGAACAGCCTGCCCCCCGCTGCCGCCGGCACCTTCCCGTGGTCCGCCTTCAGCGCCCCTGACGATGACCTGGACGCCACCAAGGAGGCCGTGGCGGCTGCTGTGGCTGCTGTGGCTGCTGGTGATTGCAACGGCCTGGACTTCTATGGGCCAGGGCCCCCAGCCGAGCGGCCCCCGCCGGGGGACGGGGACGAGGGGGACAGCAACCCAGGCCTGTGGCCGGAGCGGGACGAGGATGCCCCCGCTGCTGGAGGCCTCTTTCCACCCCCAGTGGCCCCACCAGCTGCCACGCAGAATGGCCACTATGGCCGGGCTGGGGAGGAGGAGGTGACCTCACTGTCAGAGGCGGCTCCTGAGCCGGGAGACTCGCCGGGCTTCCTGTCGGGCACTGCCGAGGGCGAGGATGGGGATGCGGCGGACGTGGACGGGCTGGCAGCCAGCACCCTGCTGCAGCAGATGATGTCTTCCGTGGGCCGGGCAGGGGCTCTGGCAGCTGGGGACAGTGACGAGGAGTCACGGGCCGATGACAAGGGCGTCATGGACTACTACCTGAAGTACTTCAGTGGGGCCCACGAAGGTGACGTGTACCCGGCGTGGTCACAGAAGGGGGAGAAGAAGATCCGCGCCAAGGCCTTCCAGAAGTGCCCCATCTGTGAGAAGGTGATCCAGGGTGCCGGCAAGCTCCCGCGGCACATCCGCACACACACGGGCGAGAAGCCCTATGAGTGCAACATCTGCAAGGTCCGCTTCACCAGGTGAGCTGGGAGCTGGGCTGGGGGGCATGCCCCGACACTCCTGAGTGTCTGTCAGGGCCAATATGGCTTCCTGCCCTTGAGGGCAGACAGCCTAGCAAGGGACAGTTGAGGCCTGAGGCCAGGTGGCCCCAGCAGACAGCGTGAACCCCCAGAGGCAAGAGTCGCTCTTCCTTTTGCTTGGGGCTCTGTGTAGAAGGTTCTCTGTCTTGCTGTGGGAGAACTGACAGGCTTGCAGAGTGAGAACTGTGGCGTTGGAAACTGGTAGTCATTATTATGCACCTGCATTGTGCCCAGCCCTGGTGGACGCCCCAGGAATGGGTCAGAAGCAGGCCAGGACTTGGGGCTGTGGCTGAGGCCTCTGCCACTACAGTGGAGACCAGGAGATATCTGGAGGAGCCAGGAAAGGTGCAGTAGGCTGACCAGAAGCTGAGCAAAGGCCCTGAGGGAGGATAACTTTGGGGGGGGGGGAGGGGTTGTAGGGCCAATGGGAATGAAGAGGCCTGGGTGGGAGCCTGAAGTGAGAAGGGTTCGAGGCCAGGTTGTGAGTGATAGTTTATGATGGAGTCTTAGGAGTCCAGAGGTGGCTGGCTTGGCTGTGTAGACCCAGGGCGGGACAGGCCAATGTGTGTGGGGGTGGGCACTGGCAGACAAGGACCCTGCCAGGCTGGGTGACTCAGCGTCACCCCCTACCCCCCTGCCTGCCTGCCCTCCCTGGGGTTCCCCTGGCCACGCCTACCAAGGCTGAAGAAAGAAGTCATTGTCCCAGCTTCCCGGTCCCCACCCTGCAGAGCAGGAACCTGAGGCTGACCCCTCCCCAGCATGCCAGACCCCTCCCCAGCAGGCAGGCGCGGAAGGCGCGGCCTGAACTCCAGTGCCTGGGAGTGCCAGGCCAGGGCAAAGGGCACTGGCTGGGGGCGGAGTCTGCTGTGAGATGAGGGGCTGAAAGGCCCAACTCTCTAGGCCAGGGCCCAGGTGCTGCCATCTGCAGGGGGGGGTGGGGGGGCAGCCTGGTGGTGGTCCCGAGCCAGGTGGCCCACCTGACCTGGGGCCACAACTGTGGGCCCAGCTTGGTTTCACTATGAGTTGGTGTGTGCTTTACCACCCCCACTGGTCCTTGTCCAGTCTGTGTCCCAGTCAGGGAAACTGAGGCATAGGGAAATTTCATTCAGAGAAGCCCTTGCTCTCCACCCACTCACTTCCTGTTTGCGCCCCCAGCCCAGGGCCCCAGTCCCTCCTCCCCCGCCCCTCTAGGCCTCCAGCCCAGGGGCCCCTCTGAGTCATGGCGGTGTGTTGAGTAAGTGGGGCCTGAGCAGCCCGGGCTATAATTACCCAGGCCTGGGCTCGGGGTGATGAAACTAGGGCTGCCTCCCACCCCCATCCCGCCTGTGTGCCCAGCCCCTGGTCTGCTGTGTAACACTAGGCAAGTCACTTCCCCTCTCTGAGCCTCCAGTCCCAGCCAGGGAAATGTGTACAGCATGAGAATGCGTTAGTGCAAGCTGTGCCCTCTAGGCTGGGGATCTGCGACACTAAGCCGGTTTGACTTGGAGGCAAGCAGGAGCAGCTGTGTGCCCAAGGGTGGGTCTCAGACCTGGTCAGCCTGGGGTGGAACAGTCATTGAAGCCCAGTGGGACAACAGAACTGGGCAGAGTGGAGATCCGGCCATCCAAGTGCCAGGCATGGAAGGAGTTAAGGAAGTAGGGCCATCGGCTCTGGACAGTGCCTTGCGGAAAGGCCTGGGGCTATAGGTGCCAGGCCTTCAGGGACTGGGAAAGGCAGTCAAGGTGGGCTCTTGATGCATAAGTAGGAGTTTGTAAGCAAGTCAGAGACACAGGATCTGCTCCAGCCCTGTAGATTTCTGAAAGGACTTGCCCCCATCTTTAGTGATGGGCTAGTGAGGATGTCAGGGACCTCATGGGTGCCAGTCAGCCTGTGGCATTGCACATTAGGTGTTCTGGTACCAAATTTATGAAGTACAGCCTCTTGTGCCTTCCCTAGCGCATGTCTCAGTGGGCTTAGGAGCTGCCATAGGGGTTCAAGTAACACCTGGCCCTAAGGTGGCAGGCTGAGCTGGTTGCACGCTGTTCCCCACTGGTACCCTGGGCAGGGAGAGGCCTTGGGGCTCGTAGGAGAGATTGTGAGAAATGACAGCACGGGGGTTGCGTGGCTCACATGGTAAAGAAATGAAAAGTGTCAAATACTAAGGAATTCTGGCTTAAACACAAAAAGCAATGAGCAGCACAGTGACAGGTGGGGGCACCGAGGCCTACTAGAGGTAGGGGCCTTCACTGGAGGTGTGGGGCATTCGAGCCTCTGTTGGGCGATGGGGCTCTGGGAGGAAGTGTGTGCATCTGTCAGCCAGCGTAGCACATGCAGAGGTCTTGGGGCGACCTGTGCCAGCAGGCAGGGGCGATGGATGGCATGCTGTGACCAGAGGGGAGGAGGGACATGGTGGGGCCATGCCCCGAGGGGCTGTAGTGAGCAGGGCCCCCCCATGACTGGCATGGGGGCAGGCTCTCTGCCTGCCCTAGGCCTGGCATCTGGCACCCGAGCCCCTGGCCCTGCGGCAGGGAGGTCCTGCGGCAGAGGAGCCTCGTGTGGTGGAGGGGTGTCGGGTGGGCAGGCCCCTGCTGACCAGCCCCACGTGCCCACCTGCAGGCAGGACAAGCTGAAGGTGCACATGAGGAAGCACACGGGCGAGAAGCCGTACCTGTGCCAGCAGTGCGGGGCGGCCTTCGCCCACAACTACGACCTGAAGAACCATATGCGTGTGCACACGGGCCTGCGGCCCTACCAGTGCGATAGCTGCTGCAAGACCTTCGTGCGCTCCGACCACCTGCACAGACACCTCAAGAAGGACGGCTGCAACGGGGTGCCCTCACGCCGGGGCCGCAAGCCCCGTGTCCGTGCCCCACCCGACGCCACTGCAGGGGCTGCTGCGCCCCCTGGGGCCCCCGATGCCCCACGCAACGGCCAGGAGAAGCACTTTAAGGACGACGATGAGGAGGACGATGAGGCCACCAGCCCCGATGGCTCGGGCCGCCTGAATGTAGCGGGAGCTGGCGGAGACGATAATGCAGGGGGTCCTGGGGTGGCCGCCGCCCAGGGCCCCTTCACAGCCGGACTCGCCTGAAACCAAAAAGAACAGAAACCCGAGACAGAGAGGAACCACCCCCACCCCAGACACAAAGAAAATCTATCTACGTACAGATATCTATCTATCTTATCTATCTATCTATCTATCTATATATATATATACAGATATATATATATGACGTCACAGAACTAGGATACTGCTTCTCAGATTTGTCGCCTTCATGAAGCCCCCCTCCACAGGGCCCCCTTCCCGCTCCCATGTCCCCTGCCCGTCCGCTGGGGGGTCCGGGCTTGGCATGGGGTCTTGTGGGATGCCCACTGTGGGCAGCAGGCCTGGTCTGAGCCTGGTTCCAGCCCTGGACCCCAGGCTGGATTGGGGTGACTTGAGGGGCCGGGGACAGGGCCAGCTGTCATGTCTCTCCCCTCTGGGTTTCTGTGAGTCTTCAGACAAGACCTTAAATGATCTCTGTCTGCTCTGAGCGGACGCTAAATGGTCCCTGGCCCCCCACCCTCCTTCCTCAGGGCACTTACTAAGGGGGGGGTCTTCCCCTCAGTCCTCCCCACTGGCCTCCCGCCCCCCACCCCTGCCTGTGACCTCGCACCTCTGCACCCCTCGGCCGCCGAGACACAAACCTATTTATTCCCAGGCCTGGGGACGGGGGCAGGCTCAGGGTCTGCAGGGGTTCCGGGGTGGTCCAGGCTCCCGCCGCCTTCCTCCACGGCACTTAAACCTGGCGGGACCCTGGGACCACCACTCAGGGCTCCCCCAAACCTAGCCACCCTAGACCCCACATTTGGAGATTGCAAATGTTTGTTTTGACCCTCTCCCCCCAAACCCCTCCCAACTTTTTAAAGCACTTTTTAGATTATTTTTTCCTCCTGAAAAACAAAATTTATATATAAATATAATATATATGTACACACATCTATATGGGTATCTATATATCCACATACATGTGTATATATATATACATATATATATATAAAATATACTTAGAGAAGTGGGTGGCAGGATGGGGTGAAGACAGCCAAGATTGGGGGGACCAGGGTCTCAGAGGCAGGGATGGGAGCCAGCGAGTAAGCGAGCGAGCGAGCGGGTGAGTGAGTGAGCAAGCGAGCGAGCTAGAGGGTCCGAAGTTCAATGTCACAAAAGCAATAAAAACCAAGATTTTACAAAATGGAAAGGAAGAATGAGAAAACAAACAACAGGCAAGCAACCACGTTAGAAGTCTTGGCACTTTGTAACAGAACGGGTACTTTATCTTAATTCTTAATTTAAAAACATGTTTACAAGTTGTATCCAACTTCTATGAAAAATTGAAAAGACAAAAAAAAAAGCGAGAGAAAGAGAGAGAAAGCAAAAGAAAATTCCTAAAAGTCAATTTATTTTTGTACAAAACAATAAAAAAAAAAACCCCACCGCAAACATAGAATCCAGTTTTGTTCCCCAAGGCTGATGGGGGTGGCGAGGTGGCCAGGTAGCCATTGAGGGGCCTGAGGGCCATCCCAGGGGTCTGCACCGAGGGCAGCCGTGGGGTTCCCCAGTCTGTGCCAGCCTTCCCTCCGCCCTGTCCTGCATTTGGTCTTGGCTTGGTGGTGGCCACCCACGGGGCTCCCTCCCCTTGCCCCCCAGCTCAGGGATGGGCCAGAGAGAAGGCTGGCTTTCCAACCAGCCGGACCACCCAGCCTTGCCCCCAAGTCCCCACCTTGCTGTCCCCCGCCCCACAACCTGCCCTCCAACATGGCTGTCCTGCTTGGTCACCAAGGAGCTGCCATCTTGGATGTGCTCCCCTATCCCTGTTCAGGGTCCCCACCTCCAGGGCCTTATACCTTCCCAGCCCCTGTTTTTACTCAAAGGCACTGACTGTAACCGGCTGGCACCTGGCTCCCCAGCCTCTGGCTCCCACAAGGCCCGGTGTTGACCGAGCCGCAGGCCACGGATAGGGGCCAGAGGTAGAGGACCGTGCCACTGGCCTCCAGGCCGCTCCCTCCTGGCTGCGGATGCAGAGCCTCCTGCGGGACCCTTCCTGCTGGTGCCTGGCTGGGGGGGTTCCCTTGCAGCCCCCACTTTTGTCTTTTGTTTTAAAGGGAAACTTTTGAAGAAGGTGATTTTTTTTTCTTTCAGTTTCTACTGGATCTTGTCCTTTCCCCAGCCTTTCAGCACCCCCAAATGTCTCAGGTTTCCCCCTGCGGGCCAGCAGAAGGGGCAGGCCCCAGGACCCCCAGTGTCACTGTCACCGGACTAGCTGTTTTGGAGAACAAGCTATTGAGGCTGAGCTGGGAACTGGAGCACCCAGGCCAGGGGTCACCCCGTACTCCCCAAGAGGTCCCCCAGGGGAGCGAGAGCTCTTCCCCACTCCCCGCAATAAAACCAACTCTCAAGTCACATGTCCTACTAGTGGGGGCCTCTAGACTTGGGGGACTTGGCCTGCAGGGACCCTGGTAGGAATGGGTCCACAGCCCGCCAGTGGCAGTTTTGAACACAGACCTCCTCCGGAATTGCACTAGACCCTTTCCCCCAGCTCCGCGCTCAGCTTCTGCCAGCCCTGCCCCCAACTCTGCCTTAACCGCTAGCCCGTCCTGGGGGCCGCAGCGTCTGCATGGGCCCAGAGCCGGGACCCCCACCCCCACCCCAAACCCAGCCCGGCCCTGCCCCAATGCGCAATCACATACTGTATATAGATGTGGATCGATTTATTTTTATTCTTTAAATTAAGGTCGTGATAAAGGTATTGCCAAAGATACTGCTGAATTTACATGTTTCAGGAAACAGATATGAGGAGGGGCTATGTGTCTGGGAGGATGCTGCAGAGAGGTTTTTGTTTGGTTGTTTGGGTTTTTTTTTTGTGTTTTCTTTTTTTGTGTTTTTTTTTTTTAACTGCCTGGTACAAACAAAAAAAAAGGAAAAAAAAAAAGAAAAACAAGTGAAATTGTTCTTTCCATCATCACATGGTGAAGAGTGGGTGCTGTGTGCGGGGTGTGTGCAGCAGAGAGTGAGGGCCAGGTCTGGGGGTGCTCCCAGAAGGAGCACCGCCTGCCGCTGTCCCCACATCTGCGGGGCCCGAGAGAGGAATGGGCCTGTCTAGCAACTGCTCCTCGCCTTGCCTCCCCTTCCGCCTTTTGAGATTAAGGGGGAAATAAAAAAGACAAAAAAACAAAAACTACAAACCAGTGAATGTAAAGTGCAGGGCCTGGTCCATTCTGGCACAGGCGAGAGCCTGGCTCAGCAGGTAATACCAAAGTCCACCCAGCCAGAGACACCCCACAATGTAGCCACTACCCCAGTGTACACAGCTTTCCCTTGGCTTCTTTTCTGAGGGATCTCCAGGCCATTCTCCCTGGGATGGTATCCTCCGGGCATGTCAGACACAGTCAAGCTGGCATGTGGGAAACTGAGGCAGGGATCAGCTCCGTTCCCCAGGATGGAGAACAGTCCAGGTAGCCCAGACTTGTAGGTGACACAGGCTGAAAGGAAAACCAGAAGGAAAAAAAGAAAAGCCAACAACAAAAAAAGAACAAAAATCCTATTTTTTGAGAAAGAAAGATATTTATATTTGCAATTTTATTTTAAAAAGTTATTTAAGCTGAGGAAGCAGCCTTCCCAGAGGAAGGGGCCTGGCTGGCACAGGACGGGTCAGGGCCTTGGGGGTTCAGCCCCCAGGGGTTGGAATCTCAGAGGTCAGATGAGCTCGCACTAAATGTATAGATTTACATGGGGTGGGGGTGGGGGGCCAGGAAATGGAGACGCCAGGGGAACCCAGCCTGTGGCTAGGGCTGTGTAGAGCTATGTATGGATGGGTGGTCACCTGCCACCCTAGGCCTGGATATGAGGTGCCTTGGATTTGGGGGGCCAGGCCTGGCAAGTGGGGGGCAAGAGGTGGTGCCCAGGGGTTACAGAGCACAGACAAGACATTCCATGGACTGTATTCGAGAGTCTTTATAAAGTGGGGAGATTTAACAAAAAAAAAAAAAATCAATTGATAAAAATGCACTTTTTGGGGGTGGGAGGGAGATGCTTTAAAAATAAAAAAAAAAACAAAAGATGATGAAAAAACAAAAAAATTCATTTTTCTTGTACATAAAAGAAAAAAACCACTAAATGCAGCCTGTTACGACCGCGGCCGCCTCCTTGCCTGATTTCTATGTTGTGTGTCTTGCTGTGGGGGGTGTGGGCAGGGAGGGCAGGATGTGGGGCCCCCAGACCCTCCTTCCCAGCTTGGGTGGTGTTCCATGTGGGTGCTGGGTGTCAGGATGTAATGCAACCTGGGAATACAGTGACCACTGCTCTGGGTGGCTGGCCGGGTGGGGGGGGCGCTGCTCATTGGTGCTGGGAAGGGGCCTAGGGCAGCAAGGTCGCTGGCGGTGGAGTGGGTGCTGATCACGATTCAGCCCTGGCAGCCTCTGGCACCTTCAGCTCCAGGGTCTTTGAGATCCTGGGTGTGGCCTAAGGTCATCGAGGACCTGTCCACAGCCATCCCCAATGAAAGCATCATGGATCTTCAGTCTGAAACCCCAGCCAGCCCCAGACAACTTCCTGTCCCCAAGAAGTGGTTTGTGGGGCCTCCTCACCGGCAGAGTGGCAGAGACCCTGAGAGGAGCCATGGTTCTGCCAGCAGAGCTGGTAGGGTGGGGGGCAGCACCTGGTTACGCAGACCTTCTGGGGATTGGGCACAGGGGACTGGCAAGGCCTGGCCTTGCTCCTGTCAGGTCACCTGGTGAGCTGGCTGCCAACTGGCTGATGTACAACATGGGCTGGGGTCCCTGGGCTAGTCAGGGAGTCGTGAGCCGCCATGGCCGACTGAAGCCCAGGCTGTAGCCATGTGTCAGAAGATGGGAAGGAGACTGATCCTGACCAGTTTCATCGATGTATAATCACACCAAACAGCTGACCTCACTAGTTTTTAATACACTTGGTCTAGTTCCAGAACATTCCATCACATCAAGCATGAGCAGTTACTGTCCCCTCCCCAGTCCCCCAAAATAAACTTCACATCCCAGAACTCGCCTGTTGTGGACATTTCCTACCATTGGGGTCGTGTGTGTGTGTGTGTGTGTGCATGCGAGTGCGCACGCGCCAGTCCCAGAGATTGAACTCAGAGCCTAAGCAATGTCCCTGAGCTTTTTTTGCTCCAGGCTGGTACTGTAGCACTTGAGCCACAGCTCTTCTTTCTGGTGGTTGCTTGGAGACAAATGTTTCAGACTCCTGCCTGGGCTGGCTTTGAACTTCAATGCTCAGATCTCAGCCTCTGAAGTCACTGGGATTATAGGTGTGAGCCACCAGTGACCAGCGGTGTGGGGCCCCTTCGTGTGTCAGCCTTGTCCTGTTCCTGGCAGTGTGACATTCTGGCATACAGGTAGGAGCGCATCCCACAGCTGCCTATGACTCCACCTTTTGGACCCAGTGTTGTAACTTCTAAAGCAACTGTCTCCATCCACACTTGGTGGGGGGACGTTTGAAGCCAGCACTGGCCTTTTCCCACTGCCCAGTGACGTGGGCCGGGAGTGGGGCCTCCCTGCAGGGACCCAGGCACACATCACATCAGGACTCCTCCGTGGCTTCACCATGACCTTTTTATTTGCATTTTTTAAAAACAATTAAATTAGAATACAAATATTAGAAAACAGCGCCCTGGGCTGCCAGTGGGCGTGGCCGCAGAGTTCCTCGTGGCCCGGGCCGGTGTCCTCTAGACCTGAAGGTATTGCTTCCTGACTCGGAGAGTTCTGTGGAGAATCGGTGGCTGCCCGGCTGCAGGGCACGGAGGTCTGGAGGCTCCCCTCCCCTCCTCCTCCCTGAGACCCCCACCAGGGGGTCCCAGACTGGTGTGGCGCTGGCCGGGCCCTGTTGGAAGAGAGGCTCCCAGGGAGGGGCCGGGAAACCCAAGAGCAAGACGAAAACAAGGAGCCAGCGGGTGCCCCCCCCCCCCGCCCACCCGCCGGGCGGTGGCATCTGTGCTGCTCCATAGGGAAGTTAACCTGAATTGGAGTTACCGAGGTAGCTGGCTAGAAAACTGAGACCCCCCCCACCCCACGCCACACGGTGCCGTGCCTGGGGCCCGCCTCCCCGGGGAGGCCTGGCCCGGAGCCCAGCCTTCTGAACACCAAGTTATTGCACTTTCAAAAAATACAACACATCTGTGGCGCCCCCTCCCTGCCCCACCCACCCCACCCCCCTCCCGCCCCCCCTCCATGGCTTCTTAGCTAAGATGCTCAGCACAGCAAGGCTGCCAGGGGCTCCAGCCTGTGCATTTGCGGAGAAAGCAAAGGGACAGACACAGCCAAGGTCGAGGGTCGCCAGCCGGGCCTGGCCCATGCCCCTCCCATGGGTCCCCTGCACCAGCTGGGAGGGGCCGGGACATTGCAGGCAATGGCAGGGGGAGTGGAAGTTCGCAGGGCGTCCTGGGTCCCAGCTGCCCAGCACTCCTGGGTCCAGCTAGGGCTTGGGCCTGGACTCCAGCTGGGGAGGTGGCTGTGTGGTGACTTGCCTTATTCTTCAAAGTCGGGTTTTTTTTTTTCTTTTTTTGTTTTTGTACTTTTTTTTTTTTTGTCATTTTACTTTTTTTAATCCCCCCAGAGGAGAGTCCAGAGGTACAGGTGCTGGGAGCCAGGGGCGGAGTGGAGAAAACAAAGTGAAACATGAAAGGAAAGCAAAGGCCTCCTCCCTGTGCACCCCGCGCCCACCTGCCCCTCCGATGGCGAGCACCAGTGAGTGTCCAGCGGCCCGTGGTCAGCAGGCTGGCACCAGGCCCTTCTGGAAGGGGCATCGGCGCTTGGGCCGAGGGCCCTCCTCATCCTCCTCCTCCTCCTCGTCCTCCTCCTCTTCATCCTCCGAGGAAGATGAGCTGTCCAGCGTAAGGTCCACCACATCGGCTCCTGGCTTCCCGTTCTCCACACTGGGGGCGCCCAGCCCACCGCCCGTGCCCAGTGGGCCACCGCCACCGCCACTGTTCACACTTGGGGGCGGCAGGAGACCATTGGTATCGGAGGCACCTGTGGGTGACAGGGATGGGGTACAGGCACTCGGGTTACTGCGTCCCACAGACTGCAGAGTGCAGCATCCAAGAGTCAGGGCGGCAAGGACTCACCAAGCACCAGGATGGGGCCCTGGGGGCTGCAGCTCCGCTCCTTCTCTGCACGGATTGGGCACCATGAACCATCCACCAGGTACTCGATCTCATCTGCATCCTCACACTCGCTTAGGATCTTGGATAAGAGCCTGGGGCGGGCAGGCAGGTGAGGGTGGTGGCCAGGCAGCCCTTGGCCCGCTCCCTGCCAGTGGCTGCCCACTGCCAGCACTGGCAAGAGGCACCAGGGTCTGATGCCCCATCTCCTGCCCCAGTGCTGTGAAGCCCCAGGCTAGGGGCCAGAGCTACGGAGGCCACAGAGTCCAGGAGCCCCAGAGAGGGGGGTTCTGGAGGCAGCTCCCTCCCAGCTCCAGCCCAATACCCCATATTTACAGAAGGCAATGGAGACCTAAAAGGTGGTGCTCAATGCCATAGGCAGGGAAACCCCATATAGCCAGTGGGGGACAGGCCCAAAGCAGGGGTGCTGGCGGGTGCACAGAACCATGGGGAGTCACCACGGGCTGCTAAGTGGCATCCGGGCCAATCACGGGGACAGAGGCCTGATGGGGAGGGAGGCTGCCTGTGTTCAGGGGGCTGGTGGCCCGGGGCCCAGGTCCCCACGGCCAGCCCAGCTGTAATGCTCACTGGCCCAGGTCTGTAGTACAGGCTCCCACCAAAGCTGTACCTACTTCCAGGTGGCCTGGACCACGCAGCTCAGAGCTACTTTTGTCTCCCCATAGGCAGACACACCTGATTCGGCTGGTACAGATGGCACCCTGCCTGGCACATGGTCCTGCCTATAAGCTCCCACTGTCCTGACAAGATGGGGATGGACAGGCAGTGGTATGTGGCCCCTCACAAGGCCTCCCTGCACATGGCCCAGCCACCTGCCAACCCCAGAGGCCCTGGAGTGGTCAGTGCCGCTGGGGGAAGGTGCCAGGCCACAGCTGCCAGCCTGGAACAGGGCAGCCATTCAAGCCTAGCCCTCTGAGGTCCCAGGGGCCAGCTCACTGCACCCAGGCAGGAACAGCACCCTGGCCCTTCCAGGGAGGATCCCACCTGGAGCTGGTGGACCCTAGTGCAAGTCACTGGCCTGGCCATCTGCGAGCTGGGGGAGCCTCCTCTGCGTCTACCTCCTTATTTGAAAACTGGGATGTCTGGACAGTCACCCAGAGGAGGGACAGACACTGAATAAGGGGTCTGCTGGGGAAGACGGCAGAGGCCGCTCCCTCCACAGGGTCAGGCTCCACACAGGCCGAGGACCTGGGCCCTGCCCCCCCAGTGACTTGGAGACCAGAGAGTGTAGCTGGAGGCGGCCTGAGCATCGAGCCAGACAACGGGCTCAGGTTCTAGAAACTCAAGACCTGAGCTGAAGGGTGCATGCCTGGTTGCCTTGTGTTGCAAGGCCAGTGTGGGTCAATGCCAGCCAGGCTGGTGCCACTTAGGAGTGGGTGTGGCCCGCACTTGGGGGAGGAGCCAATGGAGGTCACCGTATGGGGGAACCCCTCAGCAGTCCAGAGCTCGGCTTGTGTGAGGAAGACCAGAGTCCACCAAATAAAAGTCACAATAAGCTGGGACCAGTGGCTCATACCTGTCATCCTAGCTCCTCAGGCAGCTGAGATATGAAGAACTCAGTTCAAAGCCAGCCCGGACAGGAAAGTCTGTGAGACTCTTATCTCCAGTGAACCATCAGAAAACCAGAAGTGGTGCTATGGTTCCAAGTGGTAGAGCGCTAGCCTCCAGCAAAAAAGCTCAGGAGCAGTGCCCAGGCCCTGAGTTCAAGCCTCATGAAGGACAAAAAAAGCCACAGTGGCACAATGGCCAAGAGGTGGCATGATGGCGAGACCACTGTGATGCCTATGCTGCCCTGCAGCTTCCCACTTCATGAGGGATCTGCCTTTTGCTGACCCAGGGTCTACCAAGTCCCGGGGTTCTGTTCCACTCTTTCAGGCACACAAGGGCCCCAGCGGAGGACTCTCTGTGAGCTCCAAAGCTTACCCGTCAATGATGAGCTGGTCATAGGGGGCGGGCTTGTCGCACACTGGGCACATCCACGTGGGCTTCTTTTCATTCATTTGCAGGTAGAAGACAGCGTCGAAGCACTGCAGGTGGGCGCAGGTCTCTGCCCGGCAGGGCACCGATAGCCGCATCTTTACCAGCTGTGGGGGAGGGGGGACAGGGTGAGTGGGCTGTGCCACCCTGAGCCTCTCGTGGGCCCATGTGACTGGGGGCAGCACTGGCCAGGGGAGAGGGTGTGGGGGACCCCAATACCCATACCAGCAACAGACTCACCGGGCAGATGAGGGAGACCCGCACGCCCGTGGTGGCGATCTCGCTGTCGGGGTCCAGGCGCAGCTTCTCCTTCACTGTGTTGGTCAGAGGGCAGTGTCAGGAGGGCAGGAGGCTGCCCAGGGCCCCCAGGAGATGCCACAGCAGCCACAGTCATTTGTCTCCAACCACAACTAGATGAAGGTGCATATGCCCAGGTGCTCTGGCAGCCCTCCTGCAGACTGCGAGACTTTTCTAGAAAGATCTGGATGGCACAGATCTACCCACAGACATGTGCTGTGACCCCAACTCCACCACAGAAGCCTCCCAAGGCTGCTCAGGGAGGGTGGCAGAGCCGCCCCAATGGCCTCATCCCCGAGGCCAGGGAGCCTGGAAGGCACAGCCATGATGGATGAGCTTCAGGACAGATGGACAGCTGGTTCCTACCACAGGTCACCGCAAGAGGCACACAATGGGGGTGGCCTCGCCCCACTGGGGGTGATGCTCCACAAGGTCAGCCCTGGGAGCATCCCATCTGGCCCTGGCCCTGCTGGGTGCCCAGTCCTCCAGACAAAGGGAAGATGCCCCCCCCCCCCCCCCCACTGCCAGGCTGCTGCGCCTCTGCCTGGCTCCTGTCCTCAGGAATCAGGACAGCCACCTCCTGCTTCCCATCCGTCACCTGCTTGCCCTCCACCTGCCTGCCCTCCACCTGCCTGGGACCCGTGTCCTCCCCCTGGCAGGGAGCCAGGTGGGGACCTGGCTGCAGCTAGGGTGGAGCCTGGCCTTGACCCTTGTTACGCATTGCCACAGCCATCACTCCCACTCCAGTATGACTTTCTACCCTACACTCCCACTCTAGCACAGCCCCAGGCCAGTCAGGGCCAGGCACACAACTGCCCCCCTCATGTCAGACAGTGGGTGTAACAGGCGGGGCCTGAGGCACCAGAGAGGCTCCTAGCCCATGGCCAGGCCTGCTCAGCACACACCAGCCACATACTCGGGTAATAAGCAATATGGCCACTTCCCCTCCGTGCAAGTCCTGAGGAATGTGGGAGGGAAAGGAGCAGGCTTCACCAGCCTGGGGTACCCCTTTGCCTCAGTGCCTCCCTAGTCATGGGGCTACCCACATCACTCCTGCAGGTGGCAAGAGGGGTCCTGGCTGCCACCTCATCCCCCTGATGCCCTGGAGGGCCCGGGCAGCAGGAGGCTTCAACACCATGGGCCTGGAGCAGCCACAGGCTGGGAGGCCCACTTGGCAGCCCCAACTCAGGCCTTTGTCTCAGGTCAAATGAGATCCTCCCCACTGCTGAGTCCTGCTGGAGATCAGAGCGCCTGAAGCCCACCCTGCAGGCCCCTCACACAAGGCAGCCAGCACTCAGCTCTGAGGACACAGCTGGGCACAACTGCACTGCGCCTATGTTGGATATGAGCCAACTGGCCAAACCCCAGCTCGGTGGAGGCCAAGCAGTCAGCAATGCCCCCCAAACAGCACAGATTGGTTTTTGTTGGGAAAGTGACCACCGATAGCTTGCCATGGCCACACAGCTGCCTGGTGTGCTTGGCAATGACCTTGCCACCTTCTCTGCCAGTCTAGGTGGAGCTGTCTTTCTCAAACACTCTAGGTATTAGGCATGTGTGTGTGCGCACACGCATGTGTACTGGTCCTGGGGCTTGAACTCAGGGTCTGGATGCTGTCCCTGATCTTCTAGTGCTTGAGCCACAGCTCATGAGCTGACTTTCACCTGTAATCCTAGCTATTCAGGAGGCTGAGATCTGAGAATCACAGTTCAAAGCCAGCCTGGGTAGGAAAGGCAATGAGACTCTTGTCTCCAATTAACCACCTAAAAACCAGGAGAGGCGCCGTGACTCAAGTGGTAGAGTGCTAGCCTTGAGCAAAAAAGGTCAGGGACAGTGCCAAAGCCCTAAGTTTAAGCCCAGACCAATTTTAAAAAGTCCCACAGACCTTCCTGACCAGGTTGGCTTCAAATCACGATCCTCAGATCTCAGCCTTGTGACTAGTTACAATTATGAGCATAAGTACAAGTGCCTGGCTCTAGGCATTATTTGTTAAAGCTTCTTGGGGAATCTGGTAACACTGGCTCAGGCTTGTAATGCTAGTCAGGAAGCTGAGATCTGAGGATCAAAGTTTGAAGCCAACTTGGGCAAGAAAGTACATGGTACTATTATCTATTAATCACCAAAATGCTAGATGTGGAGCTGTGGCTCAAGTGGTAGAGTGCTAAGTCTTAAGCAAAACAAGTTCAGCGACAGGATTCAGGACCTGAGTTCAAGCTCAAGAACTGGCACATGCATGTGTGCAAACATATACACACAAAGCAGAGATTAGAGGATTATAGTTTGAGGCTACCCCAAGCAAGTCAGCAAAACACCATTTCAACCAAACAAGCCATTTGTGATGCTACAAGTGTTTCATTTCAGCTATGGGAGAGGTTCTAAAGTATGAGGATGGTAGTCTGAGGCTGGAATTCAGGCAAACACTCTGAGACTATGAAAGAAAATAATTAGGGGCTGGATATATGGCCTACTGGTAGAATGCTTGCCTACCATGCATGAAGCCCTGGGTTCCATTCCTCAGCACCACAGATATAGAAAAAGCCCGAAGTAGCGCTGTGGCTCAAGTGGTAGATAGCTAGCTTTGAGCAAAAAGAAGCCAGGGACAGAGACAGGGACAGTGCCTAGGCCCCGAGTCCAAGCCCCAGGACCGGCAAAAAAAAAAAAAAAAAAAATCCCAAAGGGCTGGTGCAGTGGCTCAGCAATAGAGGACCTGCTGAGCAAGGGTAAGGCACTGAGGTCAAACTAAGTTCAAACTCCAGTACTACCAAAAATAAAAACAAAATAACCCTTTTGTTACAAGCTCAGCTCACCTGCTGCTCTTCAGGAGCCTGGGCAGCAGAATACTGGGAGAGGCTTGGGTGCCCTCCAGCTGCAGGCCCCCCTTCCTGTTCCCACCCCACCCCCAGACCTGCACGGCCTCCCTGGCCACACTGGCGCTTCACAGCAGGGAGGGTGGGCAGGCAGGGAGACTCAGGACCCAGTCGCTGGTTCTGCCGGTGTGCTCACCCAGTGCCTTGCACAGCTCAGGGTGCTTCACCCCGATCGTCTTCAACCTCTGTAGCAGCTCCGATGACGTCAGCTGCCGCACCAGGTAGAGTGCCACAGAATAACTCTGCAAGGGGCACAGGTTTGGGGGGCATCAGGGCCACGAGATGGTGGCAGGGGAGGGATGGCGGAGTGGGGGGAGGGGGGGAGGACTCACCTTGCCATAGTTGCCCCAGGTGACAGTGATACGGTTGGTGGCAGAGGACAGGTACATGAGGTGGGTAAGGTTGATGGGCCGGCAGGGCCGCTTGGGCTCCACTCCAGGTTTGTTGGAAGGGTAGTAGCCCTGGGAGGACATGGCTGCTCAGGCCACTGCAGGGGCCCCCCCTCTCCCACCTAATCCCAGGCTCCCCAGGTCACCCTGCTGCCCCGGTGGGGGCACTCACTGGAACGGAGCAGTAGCTGTGGTTGACCTTGACGGCAATGTTGGGGGGGTACTGGTCCTCCTGAGGGCAGCTGGTGTCTGAGTAGCAAATCCTGTAACATGGGTTGGGGGGAACCCAGAGGCTGTAGGGGCTGTGCTGGGTCCAGCGAGGGTGATGGGGGTTGCGAGTTTTGGGGCTTCAAAGGGAGCCCTGACAGAGCACTGGAGAAGGGGGACGGGGCACGGCATGTACCTGAGGACCACTTGCACGGCTTTCACTCCAGGCTGCAGCTCTCTGTGGATGCGAGGTAGAATAGGGGGTCAGGGAGGCCGCATCTGCATGCCACACAATGCCACGCCATGCTCACTAGCACCCCAGGCAGCCAGAGGCTAGCAGGTGGCACCAGCAACAGCCTGCCTCATGCTGCACACATCCCATCCTGGCTCCCCTGGGGGAAAGGAATAGCCTCTGGCCCCCCTGGGGGAGTGGGCACCGTGCAGGGCCCCAGGGACTAAGCTGGGTCATGCAGGGACACCCAAGGACATGGTGTGTCTGCCAAATGGCCAGCATGGGTTTCCATTGCAGCTGGAGGGAGGAGTGCCTCGGCCAGCTCCCGGCCTCACCTGGGCTGCCTCTGCCTCCGGGGGAGCCAGGGCCCTGCCTGGGGACACTCGGCTGTCATGACTGGGGAGCTCCTAGCATGGAGCCCAGGGCCCAGGACATCACCCCAGAGAATTAACAGCAGTGTCCGTGGTACCAAGAGGAAGGCTTGTTAAAACGGGAGTATGGGCTGGGAATGCGGCTTAGTGGTAGAGTGCTTGCCTCCCATACATGAAACCCTGGCTTTGATTCCTTAGCACCACATAAACAGAAAGAGCCTGAAGTGGCGCTGTGAATCAAGAGATAAGAGTGCTAGCTTTGAGCAAAAGAAGCTCAGGGGTAGTGCCTAGGCCCCGAGTTCAAGCCCCAGGACTGGCATAAAAAGGGCCAGGGGGGCCCAAGGGTCAAAGTACATACCACCCTAAGCAGGGGAGGTATGTCATAGCCATTCCTAGCACTGGCTCTGGCCAGGTGTGGGGCCTAGGACAGTCTAGGGTGACTATTGAGGCAGAGGGCAGGGCCACACACCTGGAGCTCCGGATGAGGTCCACCTGTCTGGGAGTCAGGGCGAAGATGCATGGACTTTCCTGAAGTTTCTCAGCGTTCTGTGGGACTGAAGGCAGACAGGGTCAGGGGCATGGCTATGGCCAACCCTCTTCAGACCAGGAACAGGAAACAGGAAGCTGCTGACAGCTGGGGAGTAAGGCAAAGCCACCCAGAGCAGAGTTCAAGGGGACGCTGGGAGGGAAATAGCGCTACCTGGCCCTGATTTAGGGGCCCCTGTGGAGCTCAGGCCATCCAGGTGAAAGGTGGCGCCCCTTTGTGAGCCCCAGTCTGTAAGCCCTGATTGGAAATATGCCCTTCAGCTGTAGCCATGGGTGCACCCAGGGCCGACTGAGTCACTTGGCCTGGAGGGTCGAGGCTTGGAGCCTCCTGGAGCATGGGAGCAGAAGTCACAGAACTGGCTGCCGGTGGATTCTGGAGGGGCCTTGCTCACAATCACACCACTGCTGGAGCAGAGGGCCAGGAAGGTTCTGTGAGGGAGGAGAGTTGCTGTGTAGTGGGGCTTTTCCCTCTCATAACTGACAGAGCCATGGGAGCTCGAAGAGAATGCTTTCCAGCAAGCAGTACTCCAACGTCAGAGGGACACAGGGAGGAGTGGGGGCTTTCACAGCTGTGCTCAAAAGGAACTGTTGGAGCTGGGAATGTGGCTTTGAGGTAGAGTGCTTGTCCAGCATGCATAAAGCCCTGGGTTCGATTCCTCAGCACCACATACACAGAAAAAGCACTATGGCTCAAGTGGTAGAGTGCTAGCTAGCCTTGAACAAAAAGCAGCTTAGGGGGCTGGGGATATGGCCTAGTGGTAGAGTGCTTGCCTAGCATGCATGAAGCCCTGGGTTCGATTCCTTAGCACCACATATATAGAAAAGGCCAGAAGTGGCGGTAGAGCTCAAGAGTAGAGTGCTAGCCTTGAGCAAAAAGAAGCCAGGGACAGTGCTCAGCTCTGAGTCCAAGCCCCAGGACTGGCAGGGGAAAAAAGTAGTTACTAATTTAAAACAAAAAAACATGGGATAGGGGCTGGAATATGGCTTAGTAGTAGAGTGCTTGCCTTGCATACATGAAGCCCTGGGTTTGATTCCTCAGCACCACATATATAGAAAAGGCCAGAAGTAGAGCTGTAGCTCAAGTGGTAGAGTGCTAGCCTTGAACAGAAAGAAGCCAGGGGCAGTGCTCAGGCCCCCAGTTAAGCCCCAGGACTGGCAAAAAAGACAAAAAAAAAAAAAAAAAACCCACAGGATAAGCCGGTACCAGTAGCTCATGCCTATTGTCCTAAGCTACACAAGTCTGAGATCCAGAGGCTCACGATTCAGTCAACCCAGGCAGAAAAGACCGCAAGACTCCATTTCTAAAATAATGAGCAGCAGTGCAGCACTGGTGGCTCACACCTATATATCCTAGCTACTTAGGAAGCTGAGGTCTGAGGATTGCAGTTCAAAGCCTGTGAGACTCTTATCTCCAATTAATCACAGGAAAAGCCAGATGTGGAGCTGTGGCTCAAGTGGCAGAGTGCTAGCTTTGAGCAAAAAAAGAAGCCAGGGACAGTGCTCAGGGCCTGAGTTCAAGCCCCAGGGCTGGCAATAAATAAACAAAAATCCGCTGGAAGCTCTGGCCAAGGGCTTGCATCCTTGAAGGGTGGGTACAAAGCCTGGGCCCTGCGCCTCAGACACTCGAGGGACATGGCTAGTTTCACCCTGCAAACTGCTTATAGCAGGGACAGCCAATGCTCCCAGAAAGGTCCCCCAAGCCCTGCCAGTGGCATGCACAGGCCAGTGGTCTCGGTTGTGACCTCTCCCAATGAGGGGCTGGGACAATCATGGGGCCACTTAGCAATCATAAGGTCCTGAGTTCAAATCAGTACCACCAAATGTCTTTTTTTTTTTTTTGCTAGTCCTGGGGCTTGAACTCAGGGCCTGAGCACTGTCCCTGGCTTCTATTTGCTCAAGGCTCGCACTCTACCACTTGAGCCACAGTGCAACTTCTGGCCTTTTCTGTGTATGTGGTGCTGAGGAACAGAACCCAGGGCTTCATGGATACGAGTCGAGCACTTTACCACTAGGCCATATTCCCAGCCCCCACCAAAAGTCTTTTTCCTTTTTTTTTTTCTTAAGAGGAAACTGGCCAGGCACTGGTGGCTCATGCAGGTAATCCTTGCTACTCAGGAGGCTGAAATTTGAGGATCACAGTTCGAGGCCAGAGTAGGAAAGTCCATGAGCCTCTTCAATATACTACTGAGAAAAAGCCAGAAGTAGAGCTGTGGCTTAAGTGGTAGAGCACTAGCCTTGAGCACAGAGAAACTCAGGGACAGTGCCCAGGCCCTGAGTTAAAGCCCCTGAACCAGCACTAAAAAAAGGGCCGTGGGACTGGGAATATGGCCTAGTGGTAAATTGCTCGCCTCGTATACATGAAGCCCTGGGTTCGATTCTTCAGCACCACATATATAGAAAAAGCTGGAAGTGGTGCTGTGGCTCAAGTGGTAGAGTGCTAGCCTTGAGCAGAAAGAAGCCAGGGACGGTGCTCAGGCCCTGAGTTCAAGCCCCAGGACTGGCAAAACAAAACAAAACAAAAGGCCCTGTAGACAAGGCCAGGTGCCTATGACAATCATCACTGGGACTGCCCCCTGCCCTGAGCCGGCCAAGTGCTAGAACCTTCTGAATCCCAGCCTGGAGATCAGGTGACACAGACTCTGTACCTAGGACTCTGATTAAAGCTAGCCTGGACTTAGAAGCCAGCGGGGGTTCAGACCCAGCCGTGGCAGGGCTTCCCACCACAGGCTGCTTTCTCTGGGTGCCCAGGCAGAGGCGGTTTCAGGCATGGCCACACTTGCAGCAGCTTGAGTTTGTTTGTTAAGCACTCGGATGGTCCCTGGACGATGGGAGGCTGTGGAGCAGGGCTAGGACCCAGGAGGAAGGCATCTAATTGGGGAGCAGACACGCCCAGATCTGCCCAGGTGCACGGGGAGCAATTACTTCAGGGCAGGGCGCAGGGGAGGCCTCATAGGCTGACACCTGAGCAGGCTGGGGGAGGCTGGCTAGGGAGGTCAAAATGCTAGATCTGCCCCTGGCCTGCAGGGTCAGGGGGTGGGAGCAGGGTTAGTCCCTGGCAGGAAGGCCACACCAGTTTCTCTTTGACCAAGAACCCAGAATCTCTTCCCAAAGGGCTCCTGTGTGTAGGTGAAGCTGGGCTGTGCCTTGGTTGTGCCACTGGCCCCAAACCCATGCTTCTACAAGGCTAGCCAGGGGCAAGCACAGCCCCGCCCTCACGTCCCAGGTCAATCCAATCATCCACTCCAGGGAGCCTACTGGATTCCCTCCCCCAGCGCCCACAGCCCCTGCAGGTTGTGCTTCTACTCCTCTTTGGAGGGGAGTTCAAACCCCAGACCATCACAGCCCCTCTCCTTCATCTCATCTCCCGGCTCAGGGATGATGGCTCCAGCAGGACCATTCTGTGTGGGACCGGCCCCCGCACCCCACGCCTGGACTCCACAGGGGCTGCAGCGACCTCCTCCATCCCCTACCAGCTAGACGCCCCCTCCCCAGGATGCCCAGGGCCTTGGCCCTCTCACTGAGCCACCTTCTTTTGGTGTCCCTGCAGTGCTGGAGATGGAACCAGTGTCTTTTTTCTTCTTCTTCCTCTTTGTGCCAGTGCAGAGCCTAGGTATGGCCTCTGAGATTTTTTGCTGAAGCCTGGCACTCTACCACTTGAGCCACAGCTCAGCTTCCAGTTTTTGCTGGTTAACTGGAGACCAAAAAATTTCCCATTTTCCTAGCTGAGCTGGTGTCCAATCATGACCCTCAGATCTCAGCTTCCTGAGTAGCTAGGATTACAGGCTTGAGCTACCAGCACAGGTCTTGTGCCTGCCAAGAAAATGGTTGCTACTGAAGTCACACCCCAACCCTGTCTTGCTATGTGGACCAGCTGGCCTGGAACTCACCATCCTCCTGCCTCATCCTGCCATACAGCTGGAATGACAGGCGTGACACCTATATTCCCTCTTCTGGAACACTCTTACCCATCCCTGTGGCTGAACCTGCTTAATAAACTGCAGCCTGACCTCCTTTCCTGACTTCCTGCAATACCTGCCTCCCACCCCTTTGCTCTTCTTTGGGCCAACACAGCATTAGGTCCAGGAGATGGGGTGGTTCTATGCTAAGATCACATCTGTGATCTTGTGATCCTAGCTATGGAAAGCCACAGGCAGGAGAGTTAGAGTCTGAATACAGCCCTTGGCAAAAATAAGAGATTAGCTGGAAAATAACTAAAAGGGCTAGAGGTTAACAAGGCACTGGTGGCTCATGCCTATAATCTTTAGCTACTCAGGAGGCTGAAATATGAGGATCATGGTCTAAAGCCAGCCTAGGCATGAAAGTCTGAGACTCATCCACGAAACAAACACACAAACCAGATTTGGAGCTGTGGCAGAATGCTAGCAAAGAAGCTCAGGGACAAGCCCCCAAGTTCCAGGACTGGCATCAAAAAAGAAAAGAAGAAAAAAAAGCTGGAATGGTAGATAGGCAGAGATGGGGGGTCGCAGTGTTTAAGGACAGCCTGGGCAACATTATCTAGATCCTGTCCGACAAAGCAAAAGAGAAAAGTTCACTCCAGCTGCTGTGAGCAAGCAGACCACCAGCCCATAGGGGTGGAGCTAGGAGGAGGCTGCCAGGACTGGAAGACTAGAGATAGAGTTGGCAGATGGGGAGCGGTGGCGGGGGGGTGGTGTGGGGGGGTGGAACGGGTCAAGCCCACCCCAACAGCCTGTGGGGGGATCCAGACTCCCTGACCATGGGATGAATGTGACTGCCTAGGTCCCAAGGCACAAGATGGGACCCAGACAGCTCCAAAGGTCACCACACCCCTCCCTCAGCCTCTTTGCTGACTCTAACAGTCCAGTTTTAAATATAAGACATGCCAGCAGTGCCAGGCACTAGTGGCTCACACCTGTAATCCTAACTACTCAGGAGGCTGAGATCTGAGGACTGAGGCTTGACACCAGCCTGGGCAGGAAAGTCTCTGAGATTCTTATCCCCAATTAACCACCAAAAGGCTGGAAATGGAGTTGTGGCTCAAATGGCAGAGCACCAGCTTTGAGTGAAAATGCTAAGATAGCATTCAGGCCCTGGGTTCAAGCCCCAATATTGACACACATACAAAAAAGACACACCAGCAAGCTGGAGAGAGGAGAAGCCACAATGATCCCCACAGCCCTCCGCAGGCTGCATCCCTGCCCCAGCACCCCACACTCACCCACACAATGGGCCATTCAGTGACATGAGTGAGCCCCCTCTGCCTGGCACTTTCCATCCCATGCCCCCATGCCAGGAGCACATGCCCCACCCTCCTCAGCCCTCAGCGTGGCCCTTGGCCACCTCTCTCGGGAGTCCTTCCCAGTCCACCATCCTCACAAATGTACAGCCTTGGCTTAGGAGACAGCATAAGGAGCGAGTGTATGCTGCACTCAGTGCCTCAGCCAGCATCAGTGCCACCCAACTCTGGGCACGGGAGCAGCTTCAGGCCAGATCAATGCATTTCCTCCCTTCGACTCCCAACTCCCATTCCCACTCCCATGACTGCCTCTCTTCTCACCTGCACCCCCTGGTCAGATTCCAGCCACTGACCCCCAAGCAACACAGGAGCAATGTCCTCCTGGGCCCTTGGTTCTACCGAGATCAGCAACAGCATTCCACCTTGGCCTGCCTGGCTACTGGATGGGAAGCCACCCAGAAACCCCCAACCTCCACTGTGCTAAATCGTGCAGTTTGGTCTGTGGGGAAAGGAGTCGTGTTGGGAGGACAGATCAGCTTGCTGTGGGAGCCTGGGTAAGGCTCCTGACCTCTCTGAGCATGGGCCCTCCCTTGGGAGTGGCTCCTGTGTCTCTTATGGCCAGCCATGCTCTCCTGGGCTCAGGGTCCAGCTCCTGATCTGCGGCTGCTCTGCCTCCCCTCCCCCACCCAGTGCACCACCAGGGTGATTTATGGTTCCTGTCTGCCTGGCGCAGGCTCCAGGCCAGAGCCAGAGCTAGCATGGTTCTTCCGGGAAATCGGATCAGAGCCTGTGGGCCTCCCTCTGGTCAGTGGGTCGTGGCCAGAGCAAGGAGGAAAGGGCATCCGACAGAGCTAGCCTCTGGTCAGGCCTCAGGCAATGCCAGTGCTTCATGGTGGGGAGGGCCATGCCCAGGGTGAGGTGTGCTGGATTCCGGAACACGGGGCCAACTGCCTCCAGCCTAGGGTCTGTGCTCTTTCTAAGTCCCAGGTAGCCCCTTAGAACCCCCAGAGCACGAGGGCCCACAGTAGGGGGGTGCCCTGATGGGATGGGGGGCTCTCAGGCCTCCCCCTACAGAAGGAAGGTAGGGCAGGCGGCCTCTTTGTTCTAAGTGCAGCAGAGGCTGCTGGTGCAAACAGGGGAGCAGGCTCTCCCGGAGATCAGGTGACCGGGGTCCCTGGGGGGCTCAGGGCAGTGATGCATTGTGGGGCGGAGCAGTGGAGAGCAAGCAGGAGGCCAGCCTGCCCTGCAAGAAGGAGGCCCGCCATGCCCTACAGGGAGTTCAAGTCACCTCCCACACAGGCCCACCAGCACCCAGTCTGGCCCACACTACCCTGTTACTTCATTCTCCAGACCTCTATAGAGTCCAAATCTATCTTCAGAACCAGCCCATCTTCCCCAAGGCCCACCCTCCACTTCCAGGGAGCCCAGGGGACAGAAGAACTGGAAGAGGCCTCAGGGAGGGGATGAAGCCAGGAAAAACTGGGGATGAGCCCTGATCCCGTCAACCCCAGACTATTAGGCCAACCTGCTCAAAGAGGTTCCTGTGCCAGCCTCCGCCACCATGCAAGGTCTCAGCAGAGCACAGCTCTGTCCAGTGGGTGCAGCTTTAGATCAAAGCATAGCAGCTCACACCAGAGGAAAGCCAGCATCAGGCACAAGGTGGAGGCTCTGGGGGCTGCAGGATGGAACCCATGCCAGTTCCTCTGCCCTCCACCTCCTGCAGCCCTGCCAGAAACCACAGCCTTTTTCCCAACCTCCTGCAGTCCAGAGGCAGCAGCAGGAAGGCAGATCAGCCATCAACCACTCTTCATTCTCCCCCTCCACTAGGGGAGGGGAGGGGGCTAGCTGGCTAGCCTGTGCTGAATGGTGGCGCATGCCCGAGAGGCCCCAGGGCCAAGACAGGACGCTGGGTCAGCAGTGGGGGAGGTGAAGAGGTTCTGAACCACTGGGCTCAGTGGGGGTAGAGGGGATCGGGGAGTAAAGACCCAATTTGCCACAGCAGTGAAGACCCTGTGCCAAGGGAGGCAGTGTGCCACTGCCGTTCCAAGTGGGTTGCTGCAGGCAGCCACTCGCAGGAGGGCAGAGGACTCCATTGGTCTGTCTCTGCTGCAAGCCCAGCTCCTGGCACTGCCAGGCACCTGCAGAGGCCCATAAATACTGGCTGTGAGAGCACAAGGACAGGAGGGGGAACCAAGGAGCAGGACACCATGGCCAGGTCTCCAGGTAACCATGACAGTTGAGACCTAGTAAAACCTGAGTGCTAGATATGGGACCCCAACAGTCCAGAACAGCTGGCTGGCTGAGGGCCTGGAGACCCCTGCCACCTCGAGTCTGGGCTGGTGAGGCCTTCTCCATCCTAAAGTAGGGGCAGCATCTGAGGCCAAGACCAGGCTCCCAGCCTCCCT
Source organism: Perognathus longimembris pacificus (assembly GCF_023159225.1). Classification (NCBI taxonomy): domain Eukaryota; kingdom Metazoa; phylum Chordata; class Mammalia; order Rodentia; family Heteromyidae; genus Perognathus; species Perognathus longimembris. Next base: position 67,647,454 of record NC_063163.1, read on the forward strand.
GCAGGCTAAGTGACTGACAATGCCAGGGAGGGCCCAGCCTGTCCTACAGCCAAGTTTTAGCTTCCAGCTCCATCATCAGCACTGTGACAAAGAAACAAGAGACAGGAAGGACTGTGGAGTTCCCATCTGTCTCTTCTACCCCATGGCCCCCAACCTAGGTAGCTGCACCCTGACCTGAGCTGGCTGCCAGGTTACCTGAGGCCCCCACTGGGAATGGTCTTCCTCCAAATAGGTCAGAGGGTCACAGACCATTTTTGAGCCCCTTTCTACAGGGACTAAGTATAGGTCATGGTGTGACCTGTGGGTGGTCACAGTGAGTGGAAGGCTTCCATGTGAGTGACGGGAAAAGAAACAGAACAAGGAAAAAGGGAAGGGGCAGCCAGGTCACATGTGGTGGCCACCCCTGTGAGCCCAGCACCAGGGAGGCTGGAATTCCAGCCCCACTTGGGCTGCGTGGATAGAATGCCTCACAACACAGGACTGTGGCTTCCAGCTGGGCTGTGTGTACACCCGGGAGCTGCTCCACATCCCTCTCAGGACACTCACTCTGGGACACCAGAGCCACCAGGCTGAGGACATAAGAGACGACTTATGCATACAGCCTTCACGCTTGAGCAAGGGCTCTTCCAGCCTAGGCCGAGTCTTCAGATGAGTGGCCAGCAGACTGCCCACATCTCTACAACCTCAGAGGCATGAGCCAGATGCTCCCATTCTACTGGAAATCTGTCTACCAATCCACAGCTTCTTCTTCTTGTGTGTGTGTGTGCGCGCGCACGTGGTTATATGCGTGTGTGTGTGTGTTGGTCCTGGGGCTTGGACTCAGGGCCTGAGCACTGTCCCTGAGCTTCTTTTCACTCAAGGCTAGCACTCTACCACTTGAGACACAGCACCACTTCTGGCATTTTCTGTTTATATGGTGCCGAAGAATCGAACCCAGGGCTTCATGCATGCAAGGCAAGCACTCTACTGCTAAGCCACATTCCTGGCCCTATCCCTGAACTTTTGTGCTCAAGGCTGGGGCTCTACTATTTGAGCCACAGCTCTACTTCTGGCATTTTCAGTATTTCATTACAGATAAGAATCTCATGAATTTTCCCAAATGGCTTCGAACCACGATCCTCAGACCTCAGTCTCTTGAGTAGCTAGGATTACAGGCGTGAGTCATTGATGCCTGGCTTCCACAGCTGCTGTTATAAATGGTTGGGTTGGGAACAACTTGCTTCACAGGTACTGTAACTCACAGTAGACCCAGTGGCTTTGCTACTGGGAAGGATGAACCCTAGGCCCCCAGGAAAGGCAGCACAAGGCAGTGGCCACTCACCTAACTCAGTGGGCTTCAGCAGCTCATCCAGCATGTTGAAGAAGGGCAGCTTCACCAGGCGGACTTCTGGCTTGAGGGTCTTGGTAGGCAATCGTCCAAGTCCATTTAGGTACTTCCCGTAGAGCACAGGGTAGTCAATATTGGGGCCCGACAGCGGAGTCCTGGGTACTGTGCCAGCCCGGTCATAGGTGGAATGCACGGTGAGAGGGTCCAGGGGCCGGTGGGGCTGTGGGCCAGACTCCACATTCTTCTTGGCATAGCGTGTCTCGTAGAGTTCCTTGATCTTCTTGAACAGCTCCGGGCTGCAGTCGAACTGCACCAGCTGCAGGGCCCTGGTGACCAGCTCATGCTTCAGGCCACTCTTGCTGCGGCCCACGAATCCCAGCAACATCTGGAGGTCGGACACGCGGAAGCTCATCACCATGTTCTGAGGGAAGCAAATATACACAGCATTCAGCACTTGGGCCAGGACGCAGGAAAATGGCCAGGTGAGGGCTGTCCAGCTGACCCGGGGTGTCAGAGAGCCCCCCCTTTCTATTTTAGGTTCGTTTTGTTTCTCATCTTTGCATCTGTAAGCATCACCACGGCAGGAACTAGCAATCTTTCTCCATAAACTGGCTCTTCTGATAAATACCATTGTTGCTGCCAGCCTCCCTGACTCTCCGCCTTCTCCTCAAGTGGGAAACTGGGAGGACCCTGGCAGAGCCAGTGCTCATCTAGCTCTAGCCATATACATAGGTGATCACAGCCACACCAGACCTAACACTACTCACCTGCTGGAAAGCAAGTCTGGACCTTAAAACAATCTCCAGACTGCTAATATGCCTCATTCCCACAGGCCTCCGCTCAGATGGGCACCATCTGGCTCAGGCAGGGCCTTGCCCCTGGCCACCCTGGACATGGCTGGCTTGCCCCTGGGGGCATTCTGAGCACTTAAGGGTTCCTGGCAGGGGCCCTGGCCTCCACCTTACTCCATCCTGAGAACTTCCCCAGTGGTGACAGACATGTCCTCAGATACAGCCCAGTGTCCCCAGGGACAGCAAGGGTCATGGTTGAGAAGGGCTGATCACGCAGGCAAGTGACACTCAGCAGACACTGGTGTGTGCCCTGGACTCTCAGGTGGGAACTGCCCATTGGTGTAAGGGTAGACCCATGCCCCATCAAACAGGCAAGCAGGTGAGAACACTGAAGATGAGAGGGAGAAGAGGCAGGGCTGGGGTCTGGGCCTGTGGCCATCCACTGCATGCCTAAGAAATTTTCTTATACACACACACACACACACACACACACACACACAGCTGCATGGAGAAAAGCAGATGGGGAAAGCACTGGGTCATCACACCTGCTCCTGAGGACCTTAGCAATGTTCAGGCTTCCAGAGAGCCAGCCATGCTTTCAACACAAAGATGCTCTGCCTCCCTTGGCCTGACTTCCTACCTGTGCAGAAAGAAACAGCTTGTGGACAAGATGTTCCTTCTCGAAGTGGCTCAAGCCCCTTACAAGGGAGTGGGAATGTGGTCAGCTGGAAGCTGACCAGGATGGACCAGCCAGAGCAGAGGATTCATGGCCCTTCCATCCCCAGCCCCAGATTGCCTGCTTAGCTCAGGACCTGAGAGCCAGCCACTCCGACATCAGGCTGGGCACCGCAGAGCACAGCCCTCTTGCCCAGCCATATGTTCCCGACTCACATTTCCCCACAGCTGCCATCCCTGAGCAGCCCGTCCTGGACAATGGGATGTGAGGGGTCACAGACAGACATCCAAGAAGCCTCAAATGCAGGGAAGAGCGCTTCCTGTCCTGTCCATCCAGACCTGCCTGCCTTTGGGCTGTCTGTAAACAACGGGGACTTGCTCCTAAGTGTGGGGCAGCAGGGGCCTGACACAGTTCCTTAATCATCCGGGATGACTGCACCCTCAAACTTGCTAAAGAAGCCTTAGCATCAGTTTTGTATGCCAGTGTGCCAATCCTACATGTTCTCCCCTCCTGTGCACACCAAAAGGCAAACTCCTTAGCCAGTAGGAAGATTTACTGAAGAAAGGGGCATTTCAACTACAGTTAAAGCAGAGACCAAAGCAAGAGACTCTAGGGAACAGAAGGTCCCTATCCTTCTGGACCAACAGTCTCACAGTTCAGTAAACTTGAAAGGTCAACGTGACCTAATAGGGTGGGGGCGGCACCACAGGTCATACAGAGGACATCAGATCATATTTCAAGGCAGCCCCTACCCTCTGCAGGGAGAGGGTAGGGTCCAAAGGTGTAGCCCCACACCCTATAGGAAGTTACTTTTCAGGGCTCCAGGGGACTCAGAGCAGAGGCTGAGCCTCTGGCATGCAGAGCGCAAATGTCTGCCTCTCCATAACCCTGGGGAAGGGAAGATGTGTGTTCAGTGCAGGTTTGGGGGAGTGTTCTGGGGAAACGTGGATATACCCTATAATCGCAACCTAGAAGCTGTTTTCTAGATTGGAGGAGGAAGAAGGGCAACATAAGGAGAGAGAAAGGAGTGAGGAGAGCAGGAGGTCGAGGTCCCCCAGCTCCTAGGAACTATGGGGGGGGAGGTGCTTCTGAAGAGAGAAGAGGTCAGAGGTAAGAACACTGGACCCTCACCTGGGAGACTGACAAGCTTTCAGCAAAGCCTCAAGAGGGTTAAATGGGGCTAACTCCTGGAGAGGGAAACAGTCTTAGAACCATGGCCCAGGAACAGAATAGGGGTGCACCAGTGAAGACTTACATAGGTCCACCTTAAATGGAGCCAATTAGGGGCCCTCCAAGGATCAACATGGAAGACAAGACAGAAAAAGAAGGGACCAGAAGCTAGAAGTGGGTGCATAGGGTTCTGGGGACTGAGTGGAAAAGAAGCAGACCCAAGAGGTAGCACTCATCAGGAAGCAGTTTGGAGATTAAGAATAAGATAGAATCTTTTAAGAGTGGTATGGAGAGCCCTGGAGAGTAGAGATGGTACCCAGAAAAAGGGAGGAGGGAGAGAGATGAAAGGTAGAGGACCAACATCCAAAACTGAAGGGGGTGGGGTGGGGGTCTTTCGACCTCTGACCAACAAGGGCTGGTCAGATTTCCATACCACCGAGAATGCCAGGATGGCTACTCTGTCACTTTGAACCGTCAGGAGGGGGCGGGGCGCTGGGCCCCAGAGAACCGAAGAGTCCCAAATGATCCTGGGGCACAGACACCCTCCCCCCCCCCCGCATCTGCTGTGGGACGCTGGGCCGGGCCCCGGGCTGTCCCCCTGGGGGGTGGCAGGGGTAAAGGAACACTCCCCCCAACACCCGCCGGGCTCGGGGAACTCTCCGGAGCCGAGAGTCGTAGACCCTAGGTTGGCCTGCAGGGCAGGAAGGTAGGGCTCTAGATCTCCACCTCCCACAGCCAAAGAGCACGAGCAGCGGCTCCGGACGAGGTAGGCGGGGGCAACCGGTCCGTCCCGCCGTCGCGGAGGGCTGTGCCTGCACCAAGGAAGCCCCCGACCTGAGGAGCATCGAACCCGGTAACTACTCTGGTGGCTTGAGGGGTCCCTGCCCAAAGGCCAGGAGACAGAACCCCAGCACAAACACCGGGATGAGGTTTGGGACCCCGCCCCCGGCCTCCCCGCCCCCCCGCCAGCACCCGGAGCCCCGGGGCCTGGAGCCACCGTCCAGGAAGCAGCCATGAGCGGGACGCACTCCCCCGCCCCGGACCGAAGGTGCAGATCCCATCTGGGAGACCCGACCCCGCCCGTCGCCCGCCTGGCCCGGCAGGAGCCGCCGCGCTCACTCACTTTGGCCTCCACCAGTTCCGCCGCCATCTTGGCCACCAGCGTCCCCCGCGCCGGGAGCCCCCAGCCGTCGCGTCACGTGACCGTCCGCCACTCGTAGGCGGGGCCACCGCGCGGGCCTATTAACACCTCCTCAGACTCCTCCCCCCCCTGCGCTAGGCGGATGGTTGCCTACTGCGCAGGCGTGCACGGCCACCGCCCGACCTTCCAGCCAGTCAGAATCGTCGGGTATCTTACACCCGCCCCCTCCCTTCTAGGTTTTTGCTCGCGACGGCCACGCCCACTCGCGGCGGTGTCTGGCTTCTTAAAGGGACAGGAGCACCGCACAGGTGGGGGGCGGGTGTCGGACGTCGGCTGAGGAGGGGGTTGAGGAAGGGTGGGCTCCAGCGCGACAACAATGCCGCCAGGTGTCACTGCTCTGGGCGCGCGGCGGTCGCCAGGTGCGTTCGCGAATTGCCGTCGGCGTTGGAGGTGTAGGAGACGGTTGCTCAACCGCTGCTACTGCCGATGCTTGCGGAGTGGCGCCCGATGGGGCGCGGGGCGGCGCGGCGCACATTGGCGGGCCTGAGGCGCTCTGCGCGCCACACATCCGGGTCCTGGGGCGCACGTGGCGGCGCAGGCTGTGCACTGGCTGGGCCAGAAGAAGTGGGGGAAGGCTGACCCCGCACCACCGCCGCCACAGCCCGCCAACTCCCGGATCTGGAGAGCCTGGACGACTTTCCAGAGGAACGCACCCCGGGCAGGTCCTGAGTTCGCACCCACGGGGAACCCCGGGCGGCTTCTCGCACCTGCCCGGCTCACAAGCTTTCTGTGGCGCGGGCGCCGGTGGCTCACGCCTGCCATCCCAACTCCTCAGGAGGTTGAGTTGTGGAGGATCTCGGTTTGAAGCCAGCCCCGGACAGCAGAGTCCCTGAGACTCTTATCCCCAGTGAACGGCCAGAAAAGCGGAAGTGGAGTTGTGGCCCAAGGTGGTAGAGCGCTAGCCTGGAGCTGAGGAGCTCGGGGACAGCGCCCACGCCCTGAGTTCAAGGCCCAAGACCGGCCAAAAAGCCTTTCTTTGGTTCCCAAGCAAAGGAGCAATCAGGGGCTGGGGATTGAGCTCAACGGAAGAACACTTGCCTGGCAAGTGCAAGGCCCTGACTTCAGACCTAAGCTCTGGAAAAAAAAGAAAAGAAAAGGAGCAATCAGGCGCCAGTGGCTTACCTCTGTAATCCCAGGGTGAGGACCACCATTTGAAGCCAGCCCGAGCCGGAAAGTCTGGGAGACCCTTTTCTCCAGTTAACCACCAAAAAAGCCTGACATGGGACCCAATCAAGTGGTAGAGCACCAGCCTTGAGCACAAAAGCTCTGGGACTGCATGCAGGCAAATTTCAAACCCCAGGATGAAGAACACTCATAAGCACACAAAATTGGCTGGACACTGCGGTGTCCTTAAATTCTAGCATTTGAAAGGCAGAGAGATTAGGAAAACCTTGAGTTCAAGGACATATTGTGCGGGGCTGGGGATATGGCCTAGTGGCAAGAGTGCTTGCCTCATGTACATGAATCCCTGGGTTAGATTCCCCAGCACCACATATATAGAAAATGGCCAGAAGTGGCACTGTGGCTCAAGTGGCAGAGTGCTAGCCTTGAGCAAAAAGAAGCCAGGGACAGTGCTCAGGCCCTGAGTCCAAGGCCCAGGACTGGCAAAAAAAAGGACATATTGTGCTTACATATCACAACCCTATGTCAATTTCGTGTGTGCACGCGCACCCGCGTGCACACAGGGCCTAAGCACCTCTGAGATTGTATGTCCAAAGATGGCACTTTACCAGTTGACCCACAGCTCCACTTCTGGCTTTTTGGTGGTTAATTTGAGGTAAGAGTCAGGTTTTACTGTCTGGGTTGGCTTTGAACCAGTCCTTAGATCTCAGCGCAGAACTATATTTTAAAATTGTAAGTAAAGAGAATCATGTTATTTATGTTTTCTCAAAACTCTTATCTTCTGGGGCTGGGGATATGGCCTAGTGGAAAGAGCGCTTGCCTCGTATACATGAAGCCCTGGGTTCGATTCCCCAGCACCACATATACAGAAAACGGCCAGAAGTGGCGCTGTGGCTCAAGTGGCAGAGTGCCAGCCTTGAGCAAAAAGAAGCCAGGGACAGTGCTCAGGCCCTGAGTCCAAGCCCCAGGACTGGCCAAAAAAAAATCTATCTTCTGGTTGAGGATGATTAGGGTTAGATGTGGTCACAAGGGCGTCTTCACCATGTTGGTATTTCCGTAGTGGCTTGATAAGAACTAGAAGAGATGTCACTGGCTCACGCTTGTAATCCTAACTACTCAGGAAGCTGAGATCTGAGGATTGTAGGAAACCTGGGACAGAAAAGTACCTGTGAAACTTTTTTTTTTTTTTTTTTTTTTTTTTTTTTGCCAGTCCTGGGCCTTGGACTCAGGGCCTGAGCACTGCCCCTGGCTTCTTTTTGCTTAAGGCAAGCACTCTACCACTTGAGCTGCAGCACCACTTCTGGCCATTTTCTATATATGTGGTGCTGAGGAATCGAACCCAAGGCTTCATGTATGTGAGGCATGCACTCTTGCCACTAGGCTATATTCCAAGCCTGTTGTAAAACTCTTATCTCCAATTAACCACTCAAAAACCAGAAGTGACACTTTGGCTCAAGTGGTAGAGTGCTAACCTTGAGCACCAAGAGGCTCAGGGACAGCACCCAGGCCCTGAGTTCAAGCCCCACAAATGACAAAAAAAGAAAAGAAAGAACTGGAAGAGAGCTGGGTATAGGTCAACAGACCTGTAATCCTAGCTCTGGAGAGTCTGAGGCAGGAGGATTAAATTCCAGGCCAACCTGAGCATAATAGATCAGTCTTCTAAGCAAAACAAACCTATAGCCTGTAGCTCAAGACTAATTCTAGCTATTCAGGAGGCTGGGATCTGAGTATTGCAGTTCAAAGCTAGCCAGAGCAGGAAAGTCCCTGTGACTGTTATCTTCTATTTATCTTTTTTAGTCCAACACCAGTATTCAAACTTGGTATTTGATGCTTTCCCTCATTAGGTAGCAAACAAGTCACACCTCCACCTCCAACCCCTCTTTATCTCCAATTACCTACCAAAAAAATAAAAATAAAAAAGCTGGAAAGGGAGCTGTGACTGAAGTGGTAGAGTGCTAGTCTTTTTTTTTCTGCCAGTCCTGGGGCTTGAACTCAGGGCCTGAGCACTGTCCCTGGCTTCTTTTTGCTCAAAGCTAGCACTCTGCCACTTGAGCCACAGCGCCACTTCTGGCTTTTTCTATAAATACATGGTGCTGAGGAATCAAACCCAGGGCTTCATGTATACAGGCAAACACTCTACCACTAGGCCACATTCCCAGCCCTAGAGTGCTAGTCTTGAGCAAAAAGAGCTTGGGGCAGTGGCTGCCTGAGTTCAAGCCCTAGGACCAACCAGCATCAAAAAACAACAAAACTCAGCCCTGTAATCCTAGTTACTCAGGAGACTGAGATTTTAGGATTGCATTTCAAAGCAAGGACAAACAGGAAAGTGAGTGAGATTTTTATTGCCAGTAAAAAAGCAAAAATCTAGAAATGGAGCTGTGACTCAAGGAGTAGACCACCAGCCTTGAGCAAAAATGTTAAGGAACAATACCAGCTTCAAGGCCCAGTACTGGCAGTTACACACAAAATGAGTTTTGGGGGGAGGGTAAAGGGAGGCACAGAAATGGAGGGAGGGGTAAAGGGTAAACAAATGCAGCAGTGACTCTCACTAGACACTATATTGAAAGTCAACTATACAACTTGTGGTGGGAATGGGAGACAGTGAAGGAAGGAGTGACACTGTCCAAAAAGAAATGTAGACTTTTTTGTTGGTAATGGTTTTGGTCCATGGGGCTTGAACTTTGGGCCTGGGCGTTGTGCCTGAGCTCTTTAGCTCAAGGCTAGCACTCTACCACTTGAGCCACAACAGCACCACTTCCGGTTTTCTGGTGGTTAATTGGAGATAAGTGTCATGAACTTTCCTGCCCAGGCTGTCTTTGAACCCTGATCCTCAGATTTTAGCCTCCTGAAGTAGCTAAGATTACAGGTGTGAGTCACTGGCACTGGAATTTTATTTATTTATTTATTTTTGCCAGTCCTGGGCCTTGGACTCAGGGCCTGAGCAGTGTCCCTGGCTTCTTTTTGCTCAAGGCTAGCACTCTGCCACTTGAGCCACAGCACCACTTCTGGCCATTTTCTGTGTATGCGGTGCTGGGGAATTGAACCCAGGGCTTCATGTATTCAAGGGAAGCACTCTTGCCACTACGCCATATTCCCAGCCCTGGAATTTTTTTTAGAAAATGAAAATGAGTCTTTTGGATTTGTCTGGGCTTACTTCAAATCTTCATCCGTATATCTCAGCCTCCAGAGAAGTTAGGACATTACAAGTGTGACCCACTAGCACCCAGCAAATTTTATTTTCAATTTTCAGGAAGATTCACAATGAGGTACAAAAGTAACAGGGATTGCATGCCTTTCATGTAGCTTCCCTCAGTAATGAGACAGAAAGGGACCTAGCTCTCTGCAGGGCACTGGGGTAGGGCATCAGTGGTATTGAGGACTGCTAAATGATGATGCTAGTCTCCTTTCCTTAGTGAATGAGCAAAATCAATTGTCGCCATCACTGAAGCTTTTGAACAGCAGCACAGAGACCCCTCCATTATTGCAACTGGGGCTGGAATATGTCAGCCCAGAAGTTGCTTCTCTATGAAACAGCGGACCACCCTCATGGCAGCCTGGCTGAGCACATACACATACACACACACACACACACACACACACCACTATCGTGGGGCTGGGAATATGGCCTAGTGGTAGAGTGCTTGCCTCGTTGTATGCATGAAGCCCTGGATTGGATTCCTCAGCACTACTGTTGTGCCAAGTCGCAAGACCACCACCAAGAAGACCACGGAGACTCAGACATTCCGAAATGCAAAAGCAAGGCAAGGCTTTAAGCGAGCTGCAACTCGGGCCTCGTCCTACCCACCGACACAGCAGAGGTTAGGAGGGAGCCTCGAGCTGCGATTACACAGGGCTTATAAAGGCAAAAACAAAGTTACAACAATCAGGTGTTCAAGCAAGCAAGATTAGGATACAGGTACAAATCCGATTGGCTCAGTGTTCGATTCTAGGGGTGGTTAGAGTTAAGCATTCCCAGCGGTTAGAGTTCTAGACCGACTGGGCCCTAATGGGCTTGTCCTGGGTCTGTTCACAGGGCCTGCTTATCTCAGGTTCACGTGGTAAAGTGGGGTTCACATGGTAAAGTGGGGCCTGACTTCAAAGTCTGGCACTTCATTTCCTCCTTTTTCTTTTTGGTACCTTGGGAGCCAATCATGGCTCCATTCTGTCCATTTCAATGGCTTGCATGTCTAGGGGATGATATAGAGATAAGGCATGGGCCAGTAGGGTCCAATGTAGTAACCAAAGGGCCTGTCACCATTTCTTACAAGTACAGTCTCTGTACCTCTGTTTTGCATGCCTCTAGTTTATCCTGCCTCATCTTCCCAAAAACAACTCTGGTCCCTCGGTTTTAAAGGGGGGCAGATGGGTGAAGATCATCCATCTTCTGTAACTTCTTCAGGCTGACTCAGGGGCGTTGACCTTACCTAGCCAGGAACCTATAACCTTAATCTACTTTACCAAGGGACTGGCAGGATTACTGCAAACTGAAAATTAACTTTCAGCTATACAGACTTACCATTAGCTGTATAGTGTTTAGTATCCAAATGTAAGCAACAAAATACATAAACTTCTCAGCTGTGCTCTAAGGGTCGGGTGGCTATACCCATATTCCTGAGCAGGCCCAAAACTACCTAAAATAAGGGGGTCACCTCACTTTGGAGTGAGCTGCCAAAATAACATCAACACTAGCCAGGGTAGTAAGAAGGCAAAAAGAAAATTATAACAATATTCAGTCTAACTTTCTTTTCTTGAGGCGAAGGCGAAGCGGCTGAGTTGGGTGCTTGGAGACCTCCCATGTTCTACCATAGTAGTCGTTGTCCAGGGCAAAGAGGTCAGCTGGCCTGGCGTGGAAGCAATGAACCCAAGTGGCGATGCCATCTAGGGTTCCTTCCACCGTGGTTCTAAGGATTTCAGTCCTCTGGTCTGAATAAATGGGGGGTAGGGACAGAAGCAGAATCATATAATGCCTTAAGTTGGGGTCACATTCTTGTGCACAAGCTGCAAATAATCGAGTTTACACAAAAATTCAGCATCATCCAAATCAGCAAGCAATTCAGTCTGAAGGCTAGGGATAATGGGTGGGGGGTACCCGTACATTATTTCAAAAGGAGTAAAGCCAAGCGGATAGGGAGAATTTCTTACTCTAAGCAGAGCAAAAGGAAGGAGTGACACCCAGTCTGCGCCAGTCTCTAAGGCCAGTTTAGTTAAGGTCTCTTTTAGAGTCCGATTCATTTTCTCTACCTGCCCTGAACTCTGGGGTCTATAAGCACAATGCAATTTCCAATCCGTCCCCAGTGCAGCGGCTATTCCCTGACTTACTTTTGAGACGAAAGCCTGTCCGTTGTCTGACCCAATGGTGGATGGGAAGCCATACCTGGGTAGGATTTCTTCCAGGATCTTCTTAGCCACTACATTCGCAGTCTCATGCTTTGTTGGATAGGCTTCAACCCATCCTGAAAAGGTGTCTACAAAAACTAGCAAATATTTGTAATTTCTGTGAAATTTACTTCCCAATACATGCCTGGCCTATTCCCACAGAGGCAAGCTCCTTTAGTAATCTGTTGATTGGGAGCATTGGCAAGCTGACAGGCCTAGCAATTTTTAACAATATCTTCAATAAGTTGATCTCCTTGTCTAATTTTCACTTTGGAGTGTTGGAGAAAGTCCTGCATTTTTCGGGTTCCCATGTGAGAAACTCAGTGGATTCTCTTAAGGATCCCCTTACCCAGCCCTTGTGGCAGGATACGTTTCCCTCACAAGTTTTCCACCAGTCATTGTTTCCTTCTCTGTCCAGGGATTTGTGGGCCATGGGAATTTTCTTTATCCACTCCAAGTCTTCTTGGGAATACTGGGGCACAGGAGGCAAAGCTCGTGGCCCTGGGTCTACTAAAGTCTGTTCCCAGGAACTCTGACTTGTCTGGCTGATTTAGGCACAGGGATTTTCAGCACAGTCTACGTGCATCTGACAACCAATGCTTGCTCTCTTTTAATATGAAGCCCAGATGGGTGACTTCAGGTTTACAAATTTGTGCCTTTTAACATTCTAGTTTGTAAAAGCATTTTCCTGACTGGCTGGGGAACTGATCTCTGATGACCTAAAAAGTTACCTTTGCAGGCCTTTAACAGATCTCAATAAGGACACAATCTCAGGTCTACAAGCTTTCTTTCCTAAACAGATGTATCAGCTTAAAATTCTCACTGCCAGTCAGAACTTTGAGTAAATGCGGGGCGTTGAGATTTTAATCTATCCTCTCATTTGACAAACTTACTCTTATTAACCACTATCACAGATGACTGGCAAGTTTCTGCCCAGTAGACAGACATGGGCATTGGAAAGGCATGCTTATGAACTATTCTTCTAGGACTTCCCGGCTTTGATTAACTTTTGAAAGGCCAAACAGGAGTGACTCTAGGATCTGACACCATCTCTGCCATCCAAGCAGTGGCTTACTGCCTCTGGATGCTCCATCACTTTTGTCCCAGGAGGAGTGACTTTCCACTGGACTTGGACTCAGGGCCTGAGCGCTGTCCCCCAGCTCTCCAGGTAAAGACTAGCACCCTACCACTTTGAGCTCCACACAACTCTGTTCCCAGCACTCTGCTGGCTGCTTAGAGACAAGTCTCTCACAGGGACCTTTCTTTGCCCAGGCTGGCTTCGAACCGCAGATTCAGATCAGTGAGTCTTATAAGAGGCCACTTTACTCCAATTATAAGCAACAAGGTGGTCCACACAGAAGTAGTTTTTAAGCATGCTCTCTTACCTGGAACTTATTAAGGGTCAGTATTAGATCTCGACAAACTTGTAGGAATCACCTGTGCTTCTCTGTGGGCCTCCTGGAAACAGTTACAAAAAAACCTACAAAGAAGCTGAAATGGCAATTAAACATTTTGGTAGCCATAATTCTCCTTTTCTCACTTTGCAATAATTATTTAGGACAATTTTACTTCCAAATTTCTTATCTAGAAATGTATTCTTGATTTCCAAAGCCTTTTTAACACTAACACAACATTTTAGCTTTTATCTGCATAGGAAAAACTGAAGCTCACAGGCATTCTGAAACCAGGTGCCGCCCTTTGCCTACGGGCTGCTTGTTTCAAAAGAGCCTCTTTTTTTTTTTTTTTTTTTCTTCAGTCCCAGTTACTGCATGGCATGAAGACCTTTGAATTTTTCCTTAATGCAAGAATTACAATTAGAAATACTTATCCATTCAGCTTTCCAATATATTAGAGAAACATTGGCCCATTTTGCCATTTCTTCCTACATACATAGAATTAATGAGAGTTTACTTCTATCCCCATTAGTTTAGTATATATATATATATATATATATATCCTTTTAAATCCAAATTTCTGACACTTAGCTCTGATTTTTTTAAATTTTAATTAAAGAACCCTGAGAAATCCTTTAAAGCATTTGGTAATGCCCAAACTTGATGACCATTTGAATTTAAACTTAAACTTAGTTTTGCATCATACTGCAGTCTTGAACATGTTCACACTCACACATGCACACACACATACATATTTAAAAGATCTTAAAGCGTGCTGAATAAGCATCGGCCGTACATTTTAAGACAAAAACCTTTAACAAATGATTTTAGCATTCTCCAGCCTCATTTTCCAGGGCTTGATAGTTTTAGTAAAACATTTTTAGTCTTAGTAAAATATTTTAGCGCACCAAACAATTTTCTGCTTAAGAAGGCTGGGTGGGGTGTTCTTTTTTGCGGACACTCACTGATTGATTGTGAGCTGTCACCTGTACATCTTTCCAGTGAGCTAAAGTCAAGTCCAGGGGAGTGGAAGGAACGTTCCCCATCATCCGTTTGTCACTCAGGCACAGTGCAAGAAAGAAACACACAAAAATAATCACAGGCACAAAGACCAGACAACACTTACAGACAGACTTAGGGAGCCGTGGCTTACAGGTTCGACTGTGTCTCTCCTGCCCCTGTGAGGGGGCAGACCACACAGTCTCACTGTGTCTCTCCTGCCCCTGTGAGGGGGCAGACCACACAGTCTTGAAACTCTCTCTCTCCCGTTCCTGTGTAGGAGCGGAGACAACCCCGAATATAGAGTGGACTGGACGGGCGCCCATTAGAAGGGCCTCCCGGTCCAGTCCTTCAGGTTCACGGTGGTAGTGGGAAGCCTGAGCCCCCTGTGGAGGGCTTGAGATGTTTACCAAGTCCTCCAGGACTGCCCATACGAGCGTGTCCACTCCGGCTGGTCCTTTACTACCTACAGGTTCAGATTCAGGCGGCTGGCCAAAACAGAAAACAAAACTACAAATCACACAGACACAGACACACAGAATGAACAGTGCTATTTTCTTACCTTCGGAGTCTGGGGTCTCGGGGATCTCTGGGGCCATCCCGGACGAAACCCCAAATGTTGTGCCAAGTTGCGAAACCACCACCAAGAAGACCACCGAGACTCAAGACATTCCGAAATGCAAAAGCAAGGCAAGGCTTTATTTAAGCGAGCTGCAACTCGGGCCTCGTCCTACCCACCGACACAGCGGAGGTTAGGAGGGAGCCTCGAGCTGCGATTACACAGGGCTTATAAAGGCAAAAACAAAGTTACAACAATCAGGTGTTCAAGCAAACAAGATTAGGATACAGGTACAAATCCGATTGGCTCAGTGTTCGATTCTAGGGGTGGTTAGAGTTAAGCATTCCCAGCGGTTAGAGTTCTAGACCGACTGGGCCCTAATGGGCTTGTCCTGGGTCTGCTCACAGGGCCTGCTTATCTCAGGTTCACGTGGTAAAGTGGGGTTCACGTGGTAAAGTGGGGCCTGACTTCAAAGTCTTGCACTTCACTACATATGTGGAAAAAGCCAGAGGTGCCGCTGTGGCTTAAGTGGTAGAGTGCTAGCCTTGAACAAAAATAATCCAGGGACAGTGCTCAGGCCCTGAGTTCAAGCCCCAGTACTGGCAACCCCCCCCCAAAAAAAAAAACACCCACAACAACCTACTATCATTGATGCCATAAATGCACTTCTCCAGGTCACCTTGTTCCAGTCATGACTGCTCCAGACAATCCGTACAAAGCTGTGGAAAGCTGTATTCCAGGCCATAGAAGCCTTAGAAAACTGTTAGATAACCCTGCAGCTATTCTTACTCAAGATGGGAGGGGAAGCACCTCCTCTGTCACTCAGAAGAAGCTGGTGAGTGGTGCAAAGGCAGCACTTGTGACTGGTCCTTAATGCAAAGCCTATGACTGGTGCCTCTGTGGTACATATGACAGTTGGAACTGGAAACTGTCCTATGATTGGGACAATTACAATCCTTCATATGCATACTGTCACCCTCTCCTGACTTACTCTGTGCTGCCCCCTGGTGGGAAAACACCCCACCAGGTCTCTTCTTGCCTACTTTTGATTTTTATCATAAGTAGAACAGGTTGAACTAGTCATATGAAGAGGGTTGGCAGCAGAGACCAGGAAAAACTGGAATATACAGAAGGGGAGAGAGAAAGTAGAGGACAAAGCATGCAGAGCAGAAGGCCCAGTGGGAAGGAGAATGCATAGCTGGGTCCTGATGGGGTTCCTGGAAGACACTGCTGGTATTGCTTGGAGATGAGGATATCATAGGCTGCTGAAAACTGAGCCAGTGGCAACCAAAGTCTGGTGAGTAGAAAGCTTCAGCAACAAAGTTTGTCTCAATTCTTTTTTTTTTTTTTTTTTTTTGCCTATCCTGGGGCTTGAACTCCAGACACAGAGTGCTATCTCTGAGGTTTTCTGATCAAGGCTAGCATTCTACCACTTTGAGCCACAGCTCCACCTCCTGTTTTCTGGTGGTTCATTGGAGATAAGAGTCTCATGGACTTTCCTTCCTGCCCAAGCTGGCTTTGAACCCCAATCTTCAGATCTCGGCCTCCTGAGTAGCTAGAATTATAGGCATGTGCCAACAGTGCCCAACTTTAAGTGTTTAGATTCTGAAGTCTGGCAACCCAGCCATGTACTTTTGGCAGTCAAGGGCCCAGGACTCCCAATACTAAGCAAAGCAGATCGTAGCATCTCCATCCAAGTACAGCAAATTGACCAAGGCTAGTTCATTGATAATAAAAACATGTAAGAAGAATAGTGTCAGGCTGGGAAT
Organism: Perognathus longimembris pacificus; assembly: GCF_023159225.1. Taxonomy (NCBI): domain Eukaryota; kingdom Metazoa; phylum Chordata; class Mammalia; order Rodentia; family Heteromyidae; genus Perognathus; species Perognathus longimembris. Next base: position 67,663,838 of record NC_063163.1, read on the forward strand.
ATGGCCTAGTGGTAGAGTGCTTGCCTCATATACATGAAACCCTGGATTCGATTCCTCAGCACTACATATATAGAAAAAATCAGAAGGAGCACCGTGTCTCAGATGGTAGAGTGCTAGCTTTGAGGAAAAAAGAATCCAGGGACAGTGCTCAGGCCCTGAGTCCAAGCCCTCCCAGGGCTGGCCAAAAAAAAAAAAAGTATAGTGTCCAAAGCTGTGTGCCTGTGTCTCATGCGTATAATTATCCTAGCTACTCAAGAGGCTGAGATCTGAGGATCATGGTTCAAGGCCAGCCTAGGCAGGAAAGTCTGAGATTCTTATCTCCAATTAACCATCAAAAGGGCTGGGGATATGGTCTAGTGGCAAGAGTGCCTGCCTCATATACATGAGGCCCTGGGTTCGATTCCCCAGCACCACATATACAGAAAATGGCCAGAAGTGGCGCTGTGGCTCAAGTGGCAGAGTGCTAGCCTTGAGCAAAAAGAAGCCAGGGACAGTGCTCAGGCCCTGAGTTCAAGCCCCAAGACTGACCAAAATAAAAGGCCCTGGGAACTACAGCCTCATACCTATCTATAATCTTAGTCAGGAGGCTGAAATCTGAGGACTGTGTTCAAATCCAGCTCAAGTAGAAAAGTCCATGAAACTTATCTTCAGTTATTCACCTATGAACTGGGAAGTAGAGCTGTGACTCAAGTGGTAGAGCACTAACCTTGAGCAAAAATGCTCAGGGACAATACCTAAGCCCTGATTTCAAGGCCCAGGACCAGCCAAAAAAAAAAGAGGAGTAAAATAAAAGACACTTATACTAGGCAAGTACTCTACCATTGAATTCCATCTTTATATCCATACAATAGTACTTTGGAAGAATTCTAGTAAATTTCAGTATAGATTTCAAACCACATACATACACACAGAAAATTTAAGTCCCTCCTCCAAGGAAAATAAAATCTAGCTACTAAATCATGCATGGTTGTAAACACTTCTAGTTTTTAGTACTTAGCACTCAGGAAACTGAAGAAAGTAAACCAAGAGTTTGAAGCTAGCCTAGACTACATAAACAAAATGAAATAATAACCAGACACAGGTGCTCATACCTGTAATCCTAGCTACTTGTAAGACTAAGATCTAAGGATCTTAGTTTGAAGCCAGCCCTAGCAGGAAAGTCCATGAGAGTCTTATCTCCAATTAACTGCCAACTGCCCCCTCCCCCACAAGGATCAGGGAGCCTGGTTCCGTCTTAGAGCACATAAGGCCTTAAGTTCATGATACAAAAATATAAAAAAAAAAGCAACCAGCAAGCAAAATAAAGGAGCTCAATTATATTCCACTGGTAGAGTGTCAACAGACGTACAGACCCCCATGGGATCTGTACAAAGCATTGCAAACACACACACACACACACACACACACACACACACAAAAAGCCCATGAGACGATTCAGGTGACAGGCTGCATTCTGTGTAACTTAATCCATGATGGTAGTGGTGACGCCTGCCATGGGCACATAGTCCACAGCTTAGGAGTCAACCATGGACACCGCCGATTCTCAGGGGAATGGATTATACCAGGGCCTCTTGACAAACTTCATGATAAAATGCCAAGCAACTGGGGCTGGGAATATGGCTTAGTGGTAAAGTGCTTGCCTCGTATATGTGAAGCCCTGGGTTTGATTCCTCAGCACCACATATATAGAAAAAGCCAGAAGTGGCGCTGTGGCTCAAGTGGTAGAGTGCTAGACTTAAGGAAAAAAGAAGCCAGGAACAGTGCTCAGTCCTTGAGTTGAAGCCCCAGGACTGGCAAAAAGCAAAATAAAACAAACAAACAAAAAGAGCCAAGCAAGTTACAAGCAGGAATATATCATCCCTACCACAGCAGGGATTTCCATAGCAGAACTTAGCATTTTAACCTGGCTGTGTGGCCTTTCCTGTGGAAAAAAGACTACATTTCCCAGAATCCTTATGAAAGAAGACTGTATTTCCCAGTTCCCCTTGAATAAAAAACCTCATCTCCCAGAATGCTTTGCCTCTCAAGCACACATTCTGTCCAGGGTGGAAGTGACACATATATGGCCTCCCCTTACACTTTGTTCCTTTTTCTCACGGGCTAGGGTGAAAATCTGATGTGTGTTCTCTCCGCCCAGGAGGATCAGGACAATGTTTTAAGAAAACAAAAGGATAAGCTAGGCACTGGTGGCTCACACCTGTAATCCTAGCTACTCAGGAATCTGAGTTCTCCGGAGCATAGTTTGAAGCCAGCCTTGGCAGGAAAGTCTTTGAGACTTTTTAAAAAAAATTTTTATTGTCAAACTGATGTACAGAGAGGTTACAGTTTCATACATTAGGCATTGGATACATTTCTTGTACTGTTTGTTACCTCCTTCCTCATTCCCCCCTCCCTCTTCCCCCTTACCCTTTCCCCCTCTTTAAGACTCTTATCCCTAATTATTCACAGGAAAAGCCAGAAGTGACACTGTGGTTGAAGTGGCAGGGCACCAATCTTGAAGAAGCTCAGGGACAGTGCCCAGACCAAGTTCAAGCCCTAGGACCAAAAAAAAAAAAAAAAAAAAGAAAAAAAGAAAAGGGGCTGGGAATATGGCTTAGTGAGAGTGCTTGCCTTGCATGCATGAAGCCTTGGGTTTGATTCCTCAGCACCACATAAACAGAGCTGCACCTGGTGCTGTGGCTCAAGAGGTAGAGTGCTAGCCTTGAGCAAAAAGAATCCAGGGACAGTGCTCAGTCCCAAACCCAAGCTGAGTCCAAGCCCCAGGACTAGCAAAAAAAAAAAAAAAAGAAAAGAAAAAAAAAAAAAAGGGTAAAGGGAGCTTGGACACTGTAAGGTCCACCCTGGGAGTGCTCCATGCAGATTCTCCCACCTGTCTAAAGTCTCTGCCCAGTACCTGTGTTACCTATGTAACTGGCATAGCTAGAGGCTGCCACCTCCCCTCACCTGGCCACACTTCCTTGCCCCTGCCCTAGATAAGGCAGGGTGGGGTGGGGCGGGGGGTGGTGGTCACCCCTTCCCTTCGGCCTTGCATCATCTTGGCCACAGGCCAGTAGTTCAGGAATAAACTTTACTCTCTTGCCTGAATACCGTGTGGCATTCTCCATTATTGGCTACTTACTTTAATAAACCTTACAGATACCATACATTTTTGTGGGGCAGGGCAGATCAGTACCTCAGCTAGGACTCATAAACATGAAACTTATAAAAGCTAAAAGCTAGGATTTATAAATTTATTTATTTAATGATTTTGCAACAAGGTCTATCTACATAGCCCAGGGTGGCTTAGAACTCAAAATCCTCCTGCCTCAGCCTCCTTGATGGTTGTGATTACAATCACGTACTACCATGCCTACTTTCATCTGGGACTTTTACCTGAGAGAGCTAGTATTCTGGTTGTTGATTGCTATTATAAGGGAACTCAGCAAGAAACAGAAGCCACATTTGAGAGGTTGAATTTAGAGCCAACATCTGCCAGTGGACTCCTGTTTCAAATACCTGCAGCCCAGAACAGGGCCTGAACCAATATTAGGAAGTAACCCAGGTAAAAGCTCAAGGGTCAGCTAAGCCTTCCATATAAGGAATATGCCCCAAACTTTCCACATTCAGAGGCAAGCAAATCAGACCATTTAGGAGAAATCCAGGGCCTGCCTTCTATCAAAGCCAAGGCTATGATATCTGAAGCTGAGCTCTTATAGCTGACCAGGAGCTAGGCCTCTGCATTTCAATGAATGGCCTCTCACTTCTAGGCTTTTCAGGGCTGGGTGGAGAGCTCCTTATACCCACCAGGTCACCAAGATGTTGGTGAAGTTACTTAGGGGCTGGGAATGTGGTTTAGTGGTAGAGTGCTTGCCTAGCATGCATGAAGCCCTGGGCTTCCTCAGTACCACACAGAAAAAGCTGCAAGTGGCGCTGTGGCTTAAGTGGTAGTGTTCAAGGCTCAGGGACAGATCTCAGGCTCTGAGTTCAAGCCCCAGGAGTAGCAAAAGAAGGAAAGGAAGAAGGGAGGGAGGGAGGAAATAAAGGAAGGGAGAGAGAGAGAGATTATTTGGACCTGGTCTCCCTACTTGCTTGTTTCCCGAGAAACAACTGGTGGAAACATGGAATGGTTTTTCTGCTCCTGGATATATACCCCAGAAAGTGAAAAAATGGATTGACCCACACTCCAATGACCCAAGCACATGTACAAAAGGTGGGCCAACTCACAGGTTTACTGACAGAGGACATAGCTTTGCCCATCCCTAGGCTGGAGTATGATGCAGTCAGGAATGGGACCAGGGCGTGACCACATTATATCTCGGAGTGACTCTGAGGCTGCCATGGTCAACGAGAGTAGACACAAAAGGTCCCATAGTGTGAGGCTACACAGGTGGGAAAATGTGTAGCACGAGGCCAACCTGAGACCAAAAGTGGACTTGTGGTTGTCTGGAGGTAGTGTGAATGGCTGTGGAGTTTCATTTTTGGGGTCCTGAAAATATATTTGGTGTAAATAGAGGCCACAGTTTTATGAGTTGTGGACTTGGGGCCTGAGCACTGTCCCTGGCTTCTTTTTGCTCAAGGCTCACACCACTTGAACCACAGCGCCACTTCCAGCTTTTTCTATTTATGTGGTGCTGGGGCTGGGAATATGGCCTAGTGGCAAGAGTGCTTGCCTCATATACATGAAGCTCTGGGTTCGATTCCTCAGCACCACATATATAGAAAAAAGCTGTAGTGGCGCTGTGGCTCAAGAGGTAGAGTGCTATCCTTGAGCACAAAGAAGCCAGGGACAGTGCTCAGGCCCTGAGTCCATGCCCCAGGACTGGCAACAAAAACAAACAATCTATTTATGTGGTGCTGAGGAATTGAACCCAGGGCTTCATGTATGCAAGGCAAGCATTCGACCACTAAGTCATATTCCCAGCCCTAGGGGTAGAGTCTTATTCGCAATTATCCACCAAAAAACTGGAAGTAGAGCTGTGGCTCACGTGGTAGAACCCCAGCCTAGAGTAAAACATGCTAAGCCCAGCCTCTGGGTTCAAGTACCAGTACCAAGGTTATATGGCACACATACACAAAAGGGAGAAAAGACAATCTGAGAGCACAGCTCACTAGTCTAGGGCCTTAATGTACAAAAGACTCTGGTCTCCATCCCCATTAATGGAGGAAAAACAGATGAAGCACCCACACACTTGATTTATCGTAACCTATACCGAGACTTTGTTTTTGTTATGAAACTGACTTTTTTCTTGCTTAGTGGGCCTTACTTCCAACCCTTTTTGCTCCAGTTTGTGTGTGTGTGTGTGTGTGTGTGTGTGTGTGTGTGTGTGTGCACCAGTATTGGAGGTTGAATTTAGTGCCTGGGCACTGCTTCTTAGCTTTATTGCTCAAGCTTGGCACTCCACCACTTGAGCCACACCTCTATTTCTGGTTTTTTGGTGGTCAGTTGGAGATAAGAGTCTCATTGGCTTTCCAGTCCAGGATGGCTTTAAACTATGATCCTCAGTTCCCAGTCTCCTTGAGTGAAAAAGCTAAGAGTTCCAGGAGTTGAGGCCTCAAGACACTCTCTCTCTCTCTCTCTCTCTCTCTCTCTCTCTCTCGTTCTCTCACTCTCTCACTCTCTCTCTCACACACACACACACTTGTGAGCATATGGATGATGTAGGAGACCCATGTGGTGAAATTTTTTTCTTTCTCTTTTTGCCAGTTCTGGGGCTTGAACTCAGGGCCTGGGCACTGTCCCTGAGCTTCTTTTGCTCAAGGCTAGCACTCTGCCACTTGAGCCACAGCACCACTTCCAGCTTTTCTGTTTATGTGGTACTAAGGAATTGAACCCAGGGCTTTGTGCATGCTAGGCAAGCAGCACACTATCACTAAGCCACATTTGCAGCCTAAGGTGATTTTTTTTTGGATGCAAGGTACTTGTGGTCATGTAAGTTAAGCATAGCATTTAGCATCCAAGACATGGAAATCTTTGGGAAACACAACTCTGTCTACCACAGCTAGAAATGGGAGTAAGACCAATCAAGGGCTGGGAATGTGGCTTATTGGTAGAGAGCTTGCCTAGGATGCATGAAGCCCTGGGTTTGAATCCTTAGTACCACATAAATAGAAAAAGCCAGAAGTGGAGCTATGGTTCAAGTGGTAGAGTGCTAGCCTTGAGCAAATGAAGCTCAGAGATAGTGCTCAGGCTGACAAAAAAAAAAAAAAAAGACAGATCAAATGGATTGGGCAAATGCCCTGGGGCTGGCTTTAGGTTTAAAGAAGAAACTAGGGGCTGGGAATATGGCCTAGTGGCAAGAGTGCTTGCCGCATAGACATGAAGCCCTGGGTTCGATTCCCCAGCACCACATATATACAAAATGGCCAGAAGTGGCACTGTGGCTCAAGTGGTGAAGTGCCAGACTTTGAAGTCAGGCCCCACTTTACCATGCGAACCCCACTTTACCACGTGAACCTGAGATAAGCAGGCACTGTGAGCAAACTCAGGACAAGCCCATTAGGGCCCAGTCGGTCTAGAACTCTACCGCTGGGAATGCTTAACTCTGACTTCCCCCAGAGTGCCTTGAACCCTGAGCCAATCAGATTTGTACCTGTGTCCTAATTTTGCTTGCTTGCACACCTGATTGTTGTAACTTTGTTTTTGCCTTTATAAGCCCTGTGTAATCACAGCTCAGGGCTCCCTCCTAACCTCCGCTGTGTCGATGGGGAAGACGAGGCCCGAGTTGCAGCTTGCTTGAATAAAACCTTGCCTTGCTTTTACATTTCGGAACGTCAGAGTCTCGGTGGCCTTCTTGGTGGTCGTCTTGCGACTTGGCACAACAGTGGCAGAGTGCTAGCCTTGAGCAAAAAGAAGCCAGGGACAGTGCTCAGGCCCTGAGTCTAAGGCCCAGGACTGGCAAAAAAAAAGAAAAAAAAAAAAAAAAAGGAGAAACTACAGGGGCTGGGAATATGGCCTAGTGGCAAAGTACTCACGGCATATACCCGAAGCCCTGGGTTTGATTCCTCAGCACCACATATATAGAAAAGGCCAGAAGTGGCGCTCAAGTGGTAGAGTGCTAGCCTTGAGCAAAAAGAAGCCAGGGACACAGTGCTCAGGCCCTGAGTTCAAGCCCCAGGACTGGCAAAAAATAAAAATAAAAAAGGAGAAACTACAACAAGAGCTAGACTACAAAAGAGAAAGCAGCCAGGCCTTACCACCAGTAAAGTTTGTTTTTCTTTTTTGTGCCAGTTAGCCATAAAGCCAGCTGCCAATATAGGACACATTCTACACTGCCTCATATAGAGGCTCATGGTGTCCTTCATATAACAAGAAGGTGTGTGTGTGTGTGTGTGTGTGTGTGTGTGTGTGTGTGTGTGTATGTGTGTACCCACCTGTGTCCTGGTCCTGGAGTTTGAACTCAGAGCTTGTATGCTGTCTCTGAGCTTTTTCCTTCCGGACTAGCAGTGTACCACTTTTGCCTCAGCCCAACTTCCGGATTTTTGGTGATTAATTGGTGATAAAAGTCTCAGGGGCTTTCCTGAGCTGGCTGGGCTTGGAACTTTGATCCTCAGGTCCCAGCCTCTCTTTTTTTTTTTTTTGCCAGTCCTGGGGCTTGGACTCAGGGCCTGAGCACTGGTCCCTGGCTTCTTTTTGCTCAAGGCTAGCACTCTGCCACTTGAGCCACAGCGCCACTTCTGGCTTTTTCTGTGTATATGGTTCTAAAGAATCCAACCCAGGGCTTTATGCATGCTAGGCAAGCACTCTACCTCTAAGCCACATCCCCAGCCCCTGGTCCCAGCCTCTTGAGTAGATAGAATTACAGGCAGGAGCCTCAGGATACAATTATACACCAAAAGCTACAAGTATACCTGTGCCTTCAGTGGCAAAGTGCTAGCCTTGAGCAAAACAGCGCCCCAGACCCTGAGTTCAAGCCCCAGGAACACGCACAAGAAAGCTTTCAGTATCGAGAGGCGTGCAATGGCGCTGATGGCCAGCAGGGGCCGCTGCTGCGTTCATCGAACCCCCTCCCGGGGGCGCTGCAATGTGCGCTTGCGCAGTCTCGGCCCCCCCCCCCCCCCCCGCCCCGCAGAGGCCTAGGGCAGGGTGGTTTTTTGTTTTTGTTTTTGTTTTTTTTCCCAAGGGTTCTCTGCCCTTCATTCCCTGCTTAAATTTTCATGTTGGTGTTGTCTTTGAGTACAGGCTCTGCTAATCCTGTGTCTGGGGACGAAGGTGGGACGAGTTAAACCTTTCTTAGGATTTACGTCTCCTCCTTTCCCATTATGTGTCTGATGTCAGAATTTTCCCTGCAATGAGGAAGGAATTCGAGTGCCCAGTTTTCATGGGAACCTTTGACACAGCCTCGCTGAAAAGACCCACTTTGGGGAAAAGAGCTGCCCAGAAGGCGAACCCAACACACAGCTAGACCCGAGCATGAGTAGAGTTGAAGCGAAATTGTTCAGACTGAAAATCCCAAAATACCCATCTGCTAAAAACGCGTGACCTCCTTCCCCTTCCACCGCGCTTGCCTTGGTGCAAGGATGTATCCCAGAAATCGGTCACGAACACGGTGTGGGTGTCCAAAGACTCTGGCAGCTGGCAGCTGTCGCCCTCCCTCTTTCTGATGTGCTGAGCGCCTTGGCCATTCCATATGTATGAACGATCTCTCGCCTGCCTCAGTTTCCCCTCTGGGTTAAACAGTGACACCCAGGGGAGTTATTGATGTCTTGCGAAGTAAGGGGCTTTACGAAGTACAGTAAGCCAAGCATTTGCGCAGGAGGGGTGTGATGCCGGTTAATTTTGGAATCCTCACAGAAAACTGCATTACGTTCTCTTTTTCTTTCTTTTTTTATTCTTGCGGATGCAACACCTCCCCCACCTCAGTCCAGGAAAAGCGCTGTGTAGAATATGCTCCCCCCACGTTCTTCCTCCTGCTCCTTCTCCCCCGCTTCTTTTAACCGAAGGAGTTTGGGGCAAGGGTCAGTCTTTGATCATTTTTCCCGCCCCCACCCCTCGATAAAGATCTGACAAGCCCGTGTTTCCTGGGGTCAGGTTAGGACACCGCGGTGTCCCCACAGTCTTCCCGCGCCTCCCCCTGGAGGTCGGGAAATGAAATGGAAATGCAGATTGCGCCTCGGGAGCCTGGGCTGGTTCGCCCCGAGCCTGAGACGTGGCAACCCAGCCAGTCTCTGAAAAGAAGTAACTGTTTCAAGAAAAGCGATGGAGTGAATTAAAATAGGCAACGTGTGGGCCGCGCTGCCCTCCAGGTGCGGCGCGAGTCCCTTTGCAGGTATTGAATTCATGTTTCACTTCTGCCGACAGCCAGGTAGTACCGGTTCCACCTCAGTGTGGGCAGCCGAGGCAGGGAGACCTCTAGAAACAGGGCAAGAACACGCAGAATGGTGAAGCCCAGAATGTTTGCGTTACTGATGCGTCAACAAAATATTTTAGTAGCTGCTCACTGCACGTTTTTTTTTTTAAAAAGAAGTCTTTTTACAAAGCTTTGAATCTTGAACAGTCTAAAGAGTGCCAAAATTAGTGCAGAGACATCCAGAGGGTCCTCCTCCCCCTTTACTCTAATGGTGTCAGGTTACATAACAATGCCCCAAACAGGAAAACTGACAGGGTTGCTAGCCCAGGATCCGAATTCACCTCGTAATACCTGTGCGTTGCATTTTGCATGCTGATTTTTTTTATTAATTTCTTGCAATGATATGATCATTCATCTCAGCTAAGACGGCGCTCTCCGTTTTGAGTTCGAGAACTCTGCAAAAGGGGAGGGCCGGGAGAGACAGACACCACACCTGAAGGGGGAGAAGCCGAGCCAGGGCGCTCGCGCAGGGGACGGGCGCCTAAAGGGTTAAGGCGAAGCGTCCGGGCGCAAGCGCACGAGCTCCGCGTAGCCACGCCTCCCGCAGCGCAGTCATGTGACCACCCCAACCGGCGTCGACGTATAAAAGAGTGAGTGTTGACGTCAGCGTTCTCTTCCGCCGCTGTCGCCGCCATCCTTGGCGCGACTCGCCTCGTTTGGTTCTACCTGGGAGAATCCACCGCCATCCGCCACCATGGTGAGCGACTCGGTGCCGCTAGGGCCTCGGCAGCTCGTTGGGGCCTCTGTGGGGTTTGGGCTGCCCGACCTGGAGCCGCTGGAGCCGGGACGGGCGGGGAGGAGAAATGGCGGTGGGGCCGGCGGGCCGCGGCTGCGGGAGCGGCGGCGCCGCCGCCATGTCTACGCAGCGCGCCGCGCGCCGGGCCGCTTTTCCGCTACGGGAGCTCCGGGCGCCCCGGGGGAGCCCGGGCAGGGCTGGAGCGGGAGCGGGGTGGGGGACAGCGATGGCGGTGGAAGCCGCGACACCGGGATGCGCCTTATGTAACTCGCGGAGTGCCAGTTAGACTTTAGGTTTTGAGCCAGGGACGGGTGGTATTTGCAAGAAGCTGTGTCTCTCCGGCCCCGGATTTTGTCCTTCCTCGATTGCCTCGACTTCTGTATCACGAGAGTAGCTTGTGGACATTAGGTCTGCCCAGACCCCAAACGTTCCACACAGTCGTCTGTAGACTCGGTAGCCAGGGATGGTTCACCGGGCGGAGGAATGGGTGACCTTGGATTTTAAAGAGGCTAAAAAGCGTTCCATCAATTCTTCCTCTCTAGGTTTCTGCCCCTCCCCCTCCTATCCTAGGCTGTCACTTGTGCATACAGTTACAGTGGGGGCTCCTGGGGCTGGCTAGTGGTCTTATCGTGGATATGAAGAGACTGCCTTGGTGGGTGGATATTGGCGAACTCCCCTCCCCACACCCACTGCCAGCCCTCCTCTACAAGGTCCTATTGATCTAGTCTTCCCTGCCAAGCTGGCTTCTGGGAATCCAGCTGGTGTGAGCCCTACTCCAACTGTCCATCCCTCCCCCTTTACCCAGGTGAACTTCACGGTAGACCAGATCCGTGCCATCATGGACAAAAAGGCCAACATCCGTAACATGTCTGTTATCGCCCACGTGGATCACGGCAAGTCCACGCTAACAGACTCCCTAGTGTGCAAAGCTGGCATCATCGCCTCCGCACGGGCTGGGGAGACCCGCTTTACTGACACCCGGAAGGACGAACAGGAGCGCTGCATCACCATCAAGTCGACGTAAGCACCCCACTGCTCTCTGGACCCTGGAGGGGTGGAGCCCTTGTTTCCTGGGAGGGAGACCAGGTACTGGGCTCCTTGGTGTGGCTGCTTTGCCTTGGAAGTGAGTTATATCAACTAGAGAGGACTCTCAGGATCTGAGAGGTTGGCTGGCAGGTGGGAGACTTGGGTTATTGTGGATATTGGGAGCTAGTACTGTCTTGCCAAGGATTAATCCAGTGGTTCCCCCTCTGGTTGCCTATGCCAGCCTAGGAGGACGATTACAGTTGCTCTTGTCACGATTTTGTTGTAAACCTTAGGAGCATGATGTCTTGGATCAAAGGATGCTGACAGGTGTCCTCTGGTGAAAGTGTTGCCTGTGATAGAGATCTGATCCCAAATATCCACAGAGTGAATAGAGAGCATGGTGGCTGCCATCTTGAGTCCACTCAGAAGCCTGTTTGTTGCTAGGTTAACTGCTGTGAGATATATCTCTACTTGGGCAGCAAGGGGCAAAGAGGGTAGGGCTGAGAGCAGTCTTGGTACCTGTCCTGGCACTGAATTGGAGTGATGGCTCTGAGGAGTGGCACAAGGAAGGTCCCCATCCTGGGACCTCCCATCCATGGCAGGGCCTTCCCAGATGGCAGTCTGCTGCCCTCTCCAGGGATGAGTAATTAGTAATGTTAGGGGGAGGGGACAGGGTGGAGTGTCCTGAGTGGCTGCCCTGTTTTCTTGTGGCCTCACCTTGAATACGCTCAGAGGTTTGTTCTTGAGGGCTGCAGTTATCAGTGTGGCCTCATCTTTGACCCTGTCTGTCCTCAGTGCTATCTCCCTCTTCTATGAGCTCTCCGAGAATGACTTAAATTTCATCAAGCAGAGCAAGGATGGCTCTGGCTTCCTCATCAACCTTATTGACTCCCCTGGGCACGTGGACTTCTCCTCTGAGGTGACGGCTGCCCTCCGGGTCACTGATGGTGCCCTGGTGGTGGTGGACTGCGTGTCTGGTAAGCCCTGAGTCCTTGGGGTCTTGGGACCTGACATTGTCTTCCTGAGATGACCCTCCATCCCTGTGGTCCCTAGGTGTGTGTGTGCAGACAGAGACTGTGCTGCGGCAGGCTATTGCGGAGCGGATCAAGCCAGTGCTGATGATGAACAAGATGGACCGTGCTCTGCTGGAGCTGCAGCTGGAGCCCGAGGAGCTCTACCAGACCTTCCAGCGCATTGTGGAAAACGTGAACGTCATCATCTCCACCTATGGCGAGGGCGAGAGCGGCCCCATGGGCAACATCATGGTACGTTAGGTAGACTAGGAAAATGGCCTGGCAGAGTAGGTGCTGGATGGCAAAGAAGGTTCTGTGGCTTCTCTCCAATGGCCACTGCAAATGATGACTTAAAATTTCTTCACTTTGACCTGATGTCTCTTGAAGAAATATATTATCTGAGCCCTTGGTGCCCAAAGACTTGGCTGGGTACTACCCACAGACTCTCCCGCTCAGTGGCTCCTATTTTTGTTTTCCAGATTGACCCAGTCCTTGGTACTGTGGGCTTTGGGTCTGGCCTGCATGGCTGGGCCTTCACCCTGAAGCAGTTTGCAGAGATGTATGTGGCCAAGTTTGCCGCCAAGGGTGAGGGCCAGCTGGGGCCTGCTGAGCGTGCCAAGAAAGTGGAGGACATGATGAAGAAGCTGTGGGGTGATCGGTGAGCCTGGGGCCTGTGTGGACATGGGGCAGGCGGGCAGTGCACCTGAGGGTTCTGCCCAAGTGCAGGCTCCGCATCCTGCTTTAATGGCATACCACTCTCTTCCCCCATCAGGTACTTCGATCCAGCCAATGGCAAGTTCAGTAAGTCAGCCACCAGCCCTGACGGGAAGAAGCTGCCCCGCACCTTCTGTCAGCTCATCCTAGACCCCATCTTCAAGGTGAGGTGTGGGGTCTGGCTAAAGTGGCATGAGCAGGGCATACCTACCTGCAGGAGCAGGGTCTTGGCGAATAGGCAGCATTTGCCTGTCAGCAAGTCCTCTTCTGTGCTTGAGGATCAGTTCACATGGTGGCAGCCAAGGCGTCTCCCCACCTTCCCACATGGCCTGCTTGTCTTGCCTCTTAGGTGTTTGATGCAATCATGAATTTCAAGAAAGAGGAGACAGCCAAGCTGATTGACAAGCTGGACATCAAGTTGGACAGTGAGGACAAAGACAAAGAGGGCAAGCCACTGCTGAAGGTGAGCCAGTGGACATGGCCAATCCTTTTTTTCACCCTGGTGTTGCCAGGCTGCTGCTGGGGGCCTTGAGCTCCGGGTGGCTGGGGCAGTCTGTCTGCCCAGGAGTTGAGACTAGGGTTATGGATACTGCTGCCACCTTTTTGAGGCCCTCATAACCCTGCCCCATGTGCAGGCTGTGATGCGCCGCTGGCTGCCGGCTGGGGATGCACTGCTCCAGATGATCACCATCCACCTGCCCTCACCGGTCACCGCGCAGAAGTACCGCTGCGAGCTTCTCTACGAGGGGCCCCCGGATGATGAGGCCGCCATGGGTACGAGGCCTGCCTCAGGTGATGGGCTCTGGAAGGCTAAGGCTGGGAGACAGTGACATAATCCTGCTCCCCTATGCTTTTCCTCTCCCCTCAGGCATTAAAAGCTGTGACCCCAAAGGCCCCCTTATGATGTACATCTCCAAAATGGTGCCAACCTCCGACAAAGGCCGCTTCTATGCCTTTGGACGCGTTTTCTCAGGGCTGGTGTCCACTGGCTTGAAGGTCAGGATCATGGGGCCCAACTACACCCCTGGGAAAAAGGAGGACCTCTACCTGAAGCCCATCCAGAGGTGAGTATAGGAAGGTGGGCATCCTCTCCCAGGGAGTCCTGTCCTGCTGGACTCCTGGCTGGAGCTCCTTTGCTGCAAGCTGCCTCAATCCCTGAAGGACAAGTAGACTAGGAAGCCAGAGGACCCCAGTAAGCTGAGGGGGGCTACTCAGTGGATGCAGATGTCCCTGGTGTGGCCACCTGCAGAAGTTATGGGGGAGACTTGTGAAGGCCATGGGTCTTGTCCTTGGTTGTATAACAAGAACCTGCTGCTTCTCTCCAGGACCATCTTGATGATGGGCCGCTATGTGGAGCCCATCGAGGATGTGCCTTGCGGTAATATCGTGGGCTTGGTAGGTGTGGATCAGTTCCTGGTGAAGACTGGCACCATCACCACATTTGAGCATGCACACAACATGCGTGTCATGAAGTTCAGTGTCAGCCCTGTTGTCAGGGTGGCTGTGGAGGCCAAGAACCCTGCTGACCTGCCCAAGCTGGTGGAGGGCCTGAAGCGGCTGGCCAAGTCAGACCCCATGGTGCAGGTGTGACTTCCACCTTCCCAGTTCCTGTTCCAGCTACCCATGGGGAGGGCTGGGTTGTGCCTTGAGCTGCAGCTGAGGCTTCTGGAGGCAGTTTTCTCTCCACCTGCCCTGGTGACTGACATCTAACCTGGCTTATATGGGGGAGTCCAGCTTTCTGGCTGGCTGGTGGAGCTGTGGGTGTCAGGGCATGGGCCAAGCCAGGCTGACCACACTTTGGCCCACAGTGCATCATTGAGGAGTCTGGGGAGCACATCATTGCGGGTGCTGGCGAGCTGCACCTGGAGATCTGCCTCAAGGACCTGGAGGAGGACCACGCCTGCATCCCCATCAAGGTGGGCACTCCTCCCCTGCCAGCCAGGGTCCCCCAAATAGAAATGGCCATTCCTTCTCTGCAGTCACAGCCATGTGGAGAGTTTCCACCTTGCCTTGTTGTGGCAACCTGCCTGGGTTAGGCAGAGCAGGCCATGTGCTGCATGGTTTGCATCTGTGCTCCTGCAGGCTGCCCCTACTTCCAGCATTGTCCACGTACTCAGCAGCCTCCCCATGAAGGCCACTCTGACTCATGACCTCATCCTTTTCCAGAAATCTGACCCAGTGGTTTCGTACCGTGAAACGGTCAGCGAGGAGTCAAACGTGCTGTGCCTGTCCAAGTCCCCTAATAAGCACAACCGGCTGTATATGAAGGCGCGTCCCTTCCCAGATGGCCTGGCTGAGGACATCGACAAGGGGGAGGTGTCTGCCCGCCAGGAGCTCAAGCAGCGTGCACGCTACCTGGCTGAGAAGTATGAGTGGGATGTGGCTGAGGCCCGCAAGATCTGGTGCTTTGGGCCTGATGGCACTGGCCCCAACATCCTCACTGATATCACCAAGGGGGTGCAGTACCTCAATGAAATCAAGGACAGCGTGGTGGCCGGCTTCCAGTGGGCCACCAAGGAGGTGAGCCGGGAGTGCAGGCAGGACCAGCGGTGGAATGGCCAAGATCTGGGTTGAGGCTGTTAGGGGTAGCCTGGTTTCTCAAGCTGTCTCCTTTCCCTCCTCCCCCAGGGAGCACTATGTGAGGAGAACATGCGAGGTGTTCGCTTTGATGTCCACGACGTGACACTGCATGCTGATGCCATCCACCGGGGTGGTGGCCAGATCATCCCCACTGCACGCCGCTGCCTCTATGCCAGTGTGCTCACTGCCCAGCCACGCCTCATGGAGCCCATCTACCTTGTAGAGATCCAGGTGAGGCAACGGCATTGTTCAGTCCCCTTGCCCTGCCCTGCCACCTTGTCATAGCCACTGATGGCGTCTTACTCACTGCAGTGTCCTGAGCAAGTAGTGGGCGGCATCTACGGTGTGCTGAACAGGAAGCGAGGCCATGTGTTTGAGGAATCCCAGGTGGCTGGCACCCCCATGTTTGTGGTCAAGGCCTACCTGCCTGTCAACGAGTCCTTTGGTAAGTGACTGGAATAGTGTTTGTGACATAATTTGGTCACCAGTTTGAGGGCTAGAATCCTTGTAAATCATGTATGTGGATTCCTAGGAAATCACTGTGGGGGGACTAGGGGAGGAGTTAAGACTGAGTTCAGGTAGTAGGTCTGACCCCATGCTGATTCCAAGGACTGAGGGTGAACCCTTGGGCTATGCTAGGCAGCTTCCACCACTAAGATTAATGTCCAGGCTGCCTCCTGCCTCCCCTACCTGAGTGCTGGGGTAGACAGGTGTGGCCACCCCATACTTTCTGTTGAGGTACAGGACTCTAGGTTCAGTGAGTTTGGTGATCAGGAAGTGCATTGTTCTCTCCTAACAAGGGGCTGGCCCACTACTGGCAGGACCTTTTGACTGCTGGGTTACCTGGTGAGACCCCCTCATCTCTTTTCTGCAGGCTTTACTGCCGACCTGAGGTCC
Source organism: Perognathus longimembris pacificus (assembly GCF_023159225.1). Lineage (NCBI taxonomy): Eukaryota > Metazoa > Chordata > Mammalia > Rodentia > Heteromyidae > Perognathus > Perognathus longimembris. The sequence goes on from NC_063163.1 coordinate 67,680,130, forward strand.
AACACTGGTGGCCAGGCCTTCCCGCAGTGCGTGTTCGACCACTGGCAGATCCTGCCTGGAGACCCCTTTGACAACAGCAGCCGCCCCAGCCAGGTGGTGGCAGAGACCCGCAAGCGCAAAGGCCTGAAGGAGGGCATCCCAGCCCTGGACAACTTCTTGGACAAGTTGTAGGCAACCCTTCCCCCCTCCCCCAGCCTGGCGGGACTCGGCACAGCACTCACACCTGGTTTGACCACTGCACCATGCCCGCACTCTCAGATGACATCTCAAGACTGTCCCCACAGTGACGCTCTGCCCAAGGTTTCTGGGGCCCACTACGTGCCATCACCTGCGTAACACTTGATGCTGTTTCCCTCTATTTGTTTTGGGGTTCCAGAGGCAGCAGAAACAGCCTTTTCAGCAGGGACGTTCATAGCCCGATGGGGTTGGGAGGTGGGCAGGACACCCAGTGCTTTATCATTTCTTCAGAGGGAAACTCAATTCAAATATCTCAAATTTTAAAATAATTGCATTAAGATGTTTATTTGGGTAAATGGCCCAAAGTGGCCTTTCCCTAGAAGGGGAAGAAACAGGTGGGCAGGCGTTCCCCTGTGCTGTCACCATGGCCACCTCCAGCTGTACTTGTGCCATTGGAATAATAAATACGATGGTGGTGATCTTGGGCATGCTGTGGCTTCTGCATCCTTCTGCCCATACAGGAGAGGAGGGTTGGGATTGTGGGCTGGGGCCTGTCCTAGGCAGCATTGATAAGGAGCTAGAGTCCCCAGACACAGCTCTCATGGACCAACCCTGCAGTGCAGGCAGCTGCCTCCAGGAGCCCAGACCTGCTCTTTGCCACCAAGATTGCCCAGAAAGGGAATGATTGTGTAATACCCAGTTTTCAGTGTGTGTGGGTCTGCCATTGCCTGTCAGAACTTGAAATTAAGCAAGAATCCTACAAACTGAGGGGCAAGAACTGAGTTGAGCTGGGAAGGTGGCTTAGTGGTAGAGTGCTTGCCTAGCATGCATGAAGCCCTGGGTCTGATACCTTAGCACCACATAAAGAGCCGGAAGTGGCGCTGTGGCTCAAGTGGTAGAGCGCTTGGCCTTGAGCAAAAAGCCAGGGACAGTGCCCAGGCCCTGAGTTCAAGCCCCAGAACTGGCACACACACAAAAAAACTGAGCAATATATGTGGTATCCTGTAGCACTGAAATTAGAAAAGCTGCTTTTAAGCATTTTGAGTTGACCTGGTCTCACTGCTACACTTGTTAGAATAGAATGTACTGAGGAGCTGATACTGGTGGCTCAGACTTGTAGTTCTAGGAAGTCTTGGAAGCTGAGATATGAGGATTGTGGTTCAGAGCCAACCTGGGCAGAAAAGTCTTGAGACTTTGCTCCAATTAACCACCAGAAAGTTGGAAGTGGCACTGTGGCTCAAGTGGTAAAACGCTATCTTTGAGCTGAAGACCTCAGGGACAGCGCCCAGGCAGAGTTCAAGCCCTACCACCGACCTCCCCCTTCCCCCTCAAAAAAAAAAAAATGACAGCTGGGCTGTCAGCCTGTGTATGAATGAGAGGTGCCAGAGGGATAGGCATCCCAGGCACCAGGACAGCAGTGTGACTACCTGGGGTCATAAGTGAGGCCTGGAGTGTGACAAGCATCCACCCGTGTCTAGTCCTCTGAGCCTTGTGTGTCTGGATATAGCACTGCCAAGGTGCTTACTGGCAGCGGCCGGAAGTCAATGCTTCAGTCGGTTGGTCCGGGTTTGTGCCAGCCAATCAGATTAGTAAATTGTCAGCCAGTGCTGAGGTTGTATCCGGGTGCGGCTCCCGGAAAGGAGGCTGGGGGCGGGATACTGACGCAATAAAATCGGCAGGCCTACTAGCCAATGGGTGTTAAGATGTGCTTCCTCGGGGCGAGCTCTGGCCCACGTGCTGACGTCAGCGCCGGTGCGCCGCGGAGGCGTCCGGAACGGCGGGGCGGCAGGAGGAGGAGGAGGTGTTGCCTGCGGCCAGCGAGGCAGTCTCGCCTGCCGATTGAGTGGGGCCCGTGGACTGCGCGCACGGTCTCAGGCCGAGCTCGTGGACAGGTGCGGCCGCCGTGCTCCTTGGGGGCCGGGGAAGGCAGGGTCTGAGGGAGGGAGCCCGCGGGGGAGTTGGGGACCCGCGGGTGAACGGGCCGGCTGGGGGCGTGGTGGGCGCAGAGGGATGGGGGCCTTCCACCGGCGTCCACCCGGGACGGGAGCAAGGGCCCGAGTGCCGGTCGTGACCCCATCTAGAGAAGTGTGAACGAGCACCGACAAGAAATTTCCCGTCTTCAGAGCTGCGGCTGGGATACCCCCGAGCTCCCTGGGCGCCCAGTTCCCCTGCCGCCGCGACCGCGCCCCCCGCCCCCGGAGCCCAAGCGCGGCGAAGGCGGGCGCCCGGCAATGGCCACGTTCAGGCAGGAGGATGTGGAGGACCACTATGAGATGGGCGAGGAGCTGGGCAGGTGAGCCGCACTCTGCGAGGGGAAGGTATTGGGGTGACTGACCTATAAGCCCCCCCCCCCACCCTTTGTCCTGCAAAGGAGTGAGTCAGCAGAGCCTGAGCAGATGGGGGGCGGGGGCAGTTTGAGCTTCGAAATCTGACAGCCCTGGCCTTGAATAGCCTTAGCTATCTGTAATCTGCTTTTATTGGGAGGCATGTGAGTCTCCCCAACTCTTGTTCTGTTCCTATGCAGCACCTGAGAAAGCAGTGGCTGCCTTCCCTGTAAGTCTGTCTGGGCCTCCCAGGTTGCTCTCCCCGACCCCCGCCGCCCCAATTCCACTCTTCCACCCACCTCTGCTGGAAAACCAAACTTTTTTCTTTTTGGTGGAGCCTCAAACCATATTTGGTGCGTTTGCTGCTGGCCAGCCTTCCTGGAGCCCCAAGACCCGCCCTGGTGATGTCACCAGGAGGGAATGTAAATAACTAAGCTCTGTGTCAGGCCACAGAGACAGTTCTTTGGCTCTTTGGGGATCCTGAAATGCTTTGTCCGGCATTCCCTAGTTAGCCAGGCAGAGAATTACAGCCCTGGCTCCCTGAAGTGGCTGCTTGACTGTGAGGAATTTAGGATTTCCTGCTAGGGGATGCTTTGGCTGAAGTTAGGAAAATTTAATCCACATACTGAATCATGCTTTTAGTTCCACAACCCACTAAGAATCACAAAATCTTTCTTCCTTTTTATGTTATTTTTTTATTATCATTTTTCTTTTACTGGTGTTAAGGACAAAAACTAGTGCATTTACACAAGTTCTTTTCTTCCTTTTTTTCCCCCCCAGTCCTGGGGCTTGAACTCAGAGCCTGGGCACTGTCCCTAAGCTGCTTTTGCTCAAGGCTAGCAAGTCTACCACTTGAACCACACAGCCACTTCCGACTTTTTCTGTTTATGTAGTACTGAGGAATCAAACCCAGGGCTTCATGCATGGTAGGCAAGCACTCTATCACTCGTCCACATTCCCAGGAATAAAACAATGGTAATATTTGTGTCTAGCCTGGGGCTTGAACTCAGGGCCTGAGCGATGTCCCTTCCCTTCCCTTTCTTCAGTCAAGGCTGGTGCTCTCCCAATTGAGCCACAGCTCCACTTCTGGCTTTTTGGTGGCTAATTAGATACGAGTCTCAGGCTGGTTTCAAACTGAGATCCTCAGATCTCAGCCTTCCCAGTAGCTAGGATTATAGGCATGAGCACCTGAATGTGTATAATCTTTGTTTTTATATTTTTGTTTTATGCTTTTGTTTTTATTTTTTTGGGCTGAAGATGGAACCCAGGACCTTATACATGCTAGACAAGTGCTTACCACCAAGCTGCACCCCACCCCTAGCCTGTGTGTGGAATTTTAAGTGGTTAGCAAAAAAAAAAAAAAAAAGAAAGAAAGAGAATTCTATTTGGTGACCTGGAACAATGATAGGAAATTACCCTTTCAGAGTCTATAATGAAAGCTAGTAATTAAGGCCTTGGAACTTAGCTGGACTCATTCCCTGACCCCACACTGCTTGCCTGAGACAGAATAGGTGACTGTATTAACTGGCAGGGATCAAATGGTATGAAAAGCTGAAACATTCAGTGGCTGGTCTCTAAAGAGTAGGGGACCCAAAGTTGGTGGCTCACACCTGTAATCCTAATTCCTCAGGTGGCTGAGATCTGAGGTCCCCGGCTTCAAAGCCCACCCAGGCAGGAAAGTCCTTGAGACTTGTGTCTCCAGATCACCAGCAAATCACAAGAAATGGGGCTGCAGCTCAAGTGGTAGAGTGCCAGCCTTGAGGAGAAAAAGCTGAGACAGTTCCTAGGCCCTGAGTTTAAGCCCCACTACCAGCACAAGAGAAAAAAAAGCTCAAGGGCTGAGTGTACATCTTAGTAATAGAGCAGGAAACTAGCATGTGAAGAAGTTTGGTGAGCCTCTTGTTTCCTGGCACATTCCTTGGATATGTAATGTCCTCTCTGCCTTTGTCCAGTGGATTCTCTTCTTACGTCCGTTCTGCTGCTCAGATCTGAGAGACTCCTGCCAGTGTCTCTCTTTTTCCCAACCCACTGGCTCTTCTGTCCAGGCTAGTGTCTGCTGGTCTTGCATTTTGGGTAGATGGTTTGTTTTCCTACCTGCTAAATCCTTCTTGGTCCCCTCTTTTCCTACCCCCTTTCCAGGGGCTGGGAGGCTGCCTGAGGCCAGGTGGATTTGTGGGAAGATGTGCATGATGAGCCAGGATCTGGGCAGGGGGAAATAGGTACCCCCCACCTCTGTTCCAAGCCCCATCACGAAGGATGACCGGCCTTTGCCATTGGTGGTCTGTGGCCTGGGGATGGCTGCGCTCCTTTTCATGGGGGCCATGGTGTCAGGGTGGGGACGAGCAGAGGGGCCGTAGTTGTCCTCAGCTCAGGTTCACTCAGATCCCAGGAGAGCTGCCACACTGTGGCTTCAGAGGGAGGAGGGAGTTGGGTCCTGTCCCCACAGAAACTTGTTTCCTGGGGCTTAATTCTTGACAGTCTTTGGGGAGCCCACTGCAGGAGTTGCTGTGGTAATGATGGCCAGATGACTGGTTCTGTGGGGTCACGGCTGGCTGTGGCTGCTGGGTGGATGTTGTCCACTTGCTCCATGCACGAGCACACCAAGTTCTATTCTCCCAGCTCTCGGCACCGTAGCCTTGGGGAGGAAGTTAGCTAACATCTCGCATAACAGGACTTTGCCCTAGCTTCCATATCATGGTACAGACCAGCGGACCTGGCCATCTGTCAGCTCAGGCTGGAAGTGCGTGACTTCATCGGCCCTTCCTGTCTCCCAAAGCGTTCCCCTCCTGGGGTGCCGGGTGACCTTTGTTCCCTGCCACGCAGGAGACCAAGGCTGGAGCATCTCTGAGCCCTGGGATTTGGTGCCAGCCTGGGGAACACAGTGAGATCCCCTCTCAAAACAAGCAAACAAACAAAAAAAACATCTCGCTGGAAGCCGGTGGCTCACGCCTGTCCTAGCTACTCAGGAGGTCAAGATCTGAGGATTCTGAGGTTGGGAACCCTCCCGGGCAGGAACGTCTGTGAGACTCCTATCGCCACTGAACCACCAAAGAGCTGGAAGTGGGGCTGGGGCTCAAATGGTAAGAGTGCCAGCCATGAGCAAAAAGTACCCAGGCCTGAAGTTCAAGCCCCAGTACTGACACATACAAAAAAGTTATCAGTGGGCAAATTTGAACTCATGCCGGCATTTTTTTGCCTGTTGGGCGCGCTCAGCCCCAGGCCTCCTTGTTTCCTAGTTGTGCTTGGAGTGAAGCTGGGGGATGCAGAGCTCCCTCTCCCGTAAAGCTCCTGTGGCTCCTTCCCGCAGCCTGGCAGCTCAGTCCCCAGGCTCCCGTCCTCCTCGTGATGGGACTGGGGGTTGCTGTTGGGAGTAGGCAGAAAGGCAGATGGAGGTGGGAGGCCTTCACAAAAATGGGGGGCAGGAGCCCAGTGTACTCAGGACTTGGTGGGCGGGTGCAGGGGTGGGGTGGGTGGGGCCTGGCAGGCTGTGTAAGTATCACGTTAAGTTAGAGAAAAGATGTATCTAGCCCAGTGTTGGGGGTTCAGGCAGGCGATGAGGTGGCTGCGTGGGCTCGGGTGCCTGGCTGGGCGGCTCATTGCGCGTGCAGCGTGTGTCACATCACTGCCTGGAAGCAGAGAGGCTGACAGAGGGTCCCCAGGCCTCTCTGAGGGCACCCCTTCTGTGCAGGCCTCAGGTGCATGGGAGGTCCAGAGGACAGAAGGTGCCATCTGCACTCACGGGTCCCCCATATGGGTCTCATTTAGCTCCCCCTGGTCTCCTGGGAACTGAGAGATGCGGGGTGCTGGGCATGGCTTTCCTGCAAGATCACAGGGTTCCTGTCAGGCCTCGCTGCAGCACCCCAGGCTGGATAGCAAGTCGGGTGCTGGGGGCTGCCCCACTTACCCCCTCACCCCTCCTCCGGGGTCCCCCCCACAGTGGCCAGTTTGCCATCGTGCGCAAGTGCCGGCAGAAGGGCACAGGCAAGGAGTATGCTGCCAAGTTCATCAAGAAGCGCCGCCTGTCGTCCAGCCGGCGGGGCGTGAGCCGCGAGGAGATCGAGCGCGAGGTGAGCATCCTGCGGGAGATCCGGCACCCCAACATCATCACACTGCACGACGTTTTCGAGAACAAGACGGATGTGGTACTCATCCTGGAGCTTGTGTCTGGTGGGGAGCTCTTCGACTTCCTGGCTGAGAAGGAGTCGCTGACGGAGGATGAGGCCACGCAGTTCCTCAAGCAGATCCTGGATGGCGTCCACTACCTGCACTCCAAGCGCATCGCCCACTTCGACCTCAAGGTGAGCTGGGGGTGGTGAGGGGGTGTGAGGCTGAGGCTGGGAGCCACCCCTGCGCTGGTGTGAGCCTCGGCCGGCCCCTGCTCTCCGCCTGCAGCCAGAGAACATCATGCTGCTGGACAAGCATGCTCCCAGCCCACGCATCAAACTCATCGACTTCGGCATCGCCCACAAGATCGAGGCCGGCAACGAGTTCAAGAACATCTTTGGCACGCCTGAATTTGTGGGTGAGTCCTCTTGGGGCGCTGGCCAGGCTAGGGCAGCAGGGACTGATTGGTGTGGGGGGCCATGGGCATGATGGGGGCTGCAGTCAGTGCTGCCGTGGTCTAGCATTCCTGCCTGCCTGCCAGGCCCCGGTCATGAACCCCCAGGGATGGTGGGGCTGGAGAAAGCCTCCATCGTGGTAGCATTGGCTTCAGCGTCCCTGTACCTGACCCCATCTCCTTGTTCACACAGCTCCTGAGATTGTTAACTACGAGCCCCTGGGGCTGGAAGCAGACATGTGGTGAGTGGGCAGCTGTCCTGGGGCAGACATGACCTGTGCCCCCTTCCCCCCCAGGTGTGGGGGGAGCTGCAGGGCTGCGGGCTGTGACCCACCTGCAGGGAGCCCCAGCTCCCACATCTAATGAACGGTGGTGTCTGACAGTGCTGGTGCTGCAGAGCCTGTGGCACTGTGTATGTGGCCCTTTATGGGTTTCCCAGCCTCCGCCCAGACCACAGCAGGCCTGTGACACACTGTGTGGGGCTCCTTCTGCCCTGTCCCTGGCTTGCCCCGGGACCTGCGGGGCCAGGGCAGGGTGTGGCTCTCGCGGAGGGGGCAGCTCCTGGCTGTGCTGACCCCGGCCTCTCTCCACAGGAGCATCGGCGTCATCACCTACATCCTGTGAGTACCTGGCCGGCTCCACTGGTGGTTGTGGTTGTGCCACATCCTGGCATGTGTTGTGTCCTGGCATGTGGCCCTGTAGGGCGCTTGAGCCCTACAGGGAGCGTGTGGGTCTGTGCATTGTGCTGCACACAGCCAGGCAGTCGGGAGCCCTGGCAGGGGGCCTTGTGCTCGCTCCTCTTCCCTGGGCAGCCGCGGGGGGATGGGCCCCGCTTCCCTCTGCTCACCCCTGCATGTGCCAGTCAGCCCCTCCTGTCATTGTGTCCTGTGAACGCAGGCTGTGGGACCCTGCTCCAGGAGCCACTGGGCCTCTGTTTCCACTGCTGATGCCCTCAGACCACCTATAACCTGACTCCGTGGTCTGTGCCCTCTCCCTCCTGCCACCTGACCCTGTGCAGAATGCTGCACTCAGGGCTCATAATCACCCTCCCCCAGGGTCCCCCAAGATCAGACCATCAGGGCAGGCACCCCAGCAGTGACAGGGCCATGTCCCCTGGCCAATGTCATTGGCACTGGCTGGTGACCGCTGTTTCCTTAGTGAGATGTTCTGCCCAGAAGTTTGTTTGGCGGGATGTGCTCTCTCTCCTTGGTGTGGTTAGTGCGGGCTGGGGGTGGTGGGGCTCCCATGGGGACCCAGGCCTGTCCTTTGCTCCAGCCTCAGTGGCGCATCCCCATTCCTGGGCGAGACCAAGCAGGAGACCCTGACCAACATCTCAGCTGTGAACTACGACTTCGACGAGGAGTACTTTGGCAGCACCAGCGAGTTGGCCAAGGACTTCATCCGCCGGCTGCTTGTCAAAGACCCAAAGTACATAGCAGCTGGGTGGCAGGGGTTGGCGGGGGTGGGGGGTTGCAGGAGGCTGGGGGCTCGAGCTGCCCTAAAACTAGGAAATGTGTAGGCAGCGTTTCACACAAATGTTCAATTTAAGTTCTTCCCAGAAAACTATAATAGAGTTCTGGACCTGCCTGCCTGTCATTTCAGAGTCCAACAGGCTGGGAAAGGAGAATCATGAGTTCTAGGCCAGCCTGAGCTGCTCAGCCAGACTCTGGGTCACAGTACCAATGGCTGGTAGCACAGTGAAAGAGCCCAAGCAAGGCTTTGGGTGGGCTCCCAGCACTCAAAGTGTAAAAAACAGCTGGGTGCTGGTGGTTCACGCCCATAGTCCCAGCCACTCAGGAGGCTGGGATTTGAGGCGCATGGTTCAAAGGCAGCTCAGGCAGGAAAGTTGGTGAGAAGCTCACTTAATTAACCACTAGACAGCCCGAAGTGGCGCTGTGGCTCAAATGGTGGAGTGCTAGCCTTGAGTAAAAGAAGCTCAAGGACATTGCCTAGGCCCTGAGTTCAAGCCCAGAGAATGGCACCAAAAAAGAAAAAAATTTAGAGTTGTATTGGTCGGTGCCAGCCAGCCTGGGGTCCGTGGTCCTCCGTGGCGAGTGGGGGCGAGTGGGGGGGCCGCTGCTTGCCACCTGGGAGACACAGAATACGAGCATTCCTGGGGATGCGGGGGTGGACTGCGGTGTCTTTCAGGAGGAGGATGACCATCGCCCAGAGCCTGGAACATTCCTGGATCAAGGTGAGGCCTTGCCCTGGGGATGTGGAGGACCCTGGGCCATGGGTCCCTGGTGCTGGTCCCCCGCGGTCCCTGGAGGCCATCTGGCGGTGCCTGAGCTCCCGGGACCCGGTGTGGGCAAGAGGGCTCCTTCCGGAGACCCCGTGCATGCTGGCGGGCGGGGACAGGGTGCTGGGGATCCCGGGCGGGCGGGGTCGGGGTGCCCGGCCCGGACTCAGCGCCGGGAACCCCGGGCGGGTGGGCGGGCGGTCCCGGGCTCAGCGCTGCCCCTGGGCTCCCCGCAGGCCATCCGGCGGCGCGCGGTGCGCAGCGAGGAGGGCGGGCGGCGCGCGGAGCGGCGGCGCCTGCGCACCACGCGGCTGAAGGAGTATACCATCAAGTCGCACTCGAGCATGCCGCCCAACAACTCGTACGCCAACTTCGAGCGCTTCTCCAAGGTGCTGGAGGAGGTGGCGGCGGCCGAGGAGGGGCTGCGCGAGCTGGAGCGCGGCCGGCGGCTGTGCCGCGAGGACGTGGAGGCGCTGGCGGCCATCTACGAGGAGAAGGAGGCCTGGTACCGCGAGGAGAGCGCGGGCCTCGGCCAGGACGTGCGGCGGCTGCGGCAGGAGCTGCACCGCGCCGAGGCGCTGCGGCGCCAGGCGCAGGAGGAGGCCCGGGCCGCGCTGCTCGGCGCCGGCGGCCTCAAGCGCCGCTTCAGCCGCCTGGAGAACCGCTACGAGGCGCTGGCCACGCAGGTGGCGGCCGAGGTGCGCTTCGTGCAGGACCTGGTGCGCGCGCTGGAGCTGGAGCGGCTGCAGGGCGGCGAGTGCAGCCTCCGCTAGCGGGGCCTCTGCCCGCCCGGCCTCCAGTAGTCTAGGCTCCGCCAGCCTGGCCTCTACTAGTCCAGCCACCAGCTGCCCGGTCTCCACCAGCTGCCCGGCCTCCGCCAGCCCGGCCTCCGCCGGCAGAGCTGGTGGTGGATCTGCCTCACCCGCTCCGGGAGGCCGGCCCCGGGCACTGCCAGCAAACAGCTCCGTCCCCGCCAGGCCCTGGGCCTCTGGACGATAGCAGCCTCCGCCCTCTCAGCCCTGAGAGCAGCCGGGGACCCTGGCCCCGCCCTCCGCCCGCTCTGTGGCTTGTTCTAGTCCCTGGGGTCCCCAGCAGCACACCGAGGCGGGGCACTGCGCAGACACCCCCACCCCCGGGCCCCGCAGCACTTGGCGAGGCGCTTTGCTCCCCGGAGCCCCAGCCCCCCCCTCCCCACCGGCGCCGCCCCCACTGCGGGTGGGGGGCCCCCCTTCCCACCACCGCAGGCGCCCCGCCCACCGCCTCAGGGTGGGCTCTGCACATGCCCGTGGGAGCCCCTGCCGGGAGGAATAAACGGCCCTCTTGTCCCCGTGCGTCCTGTGTTCCTTCCCCGGTTTCTTTTCCTCTCTGTACTGAACCGGCAGAGGAGCGAATGGTGTGCTCCCGCCTGAGAGGGGCGGACACGAGGACAACCTGGAACATGCCTGCAATCCCGGCTACTCGGGAGGCTGAGGTCGGGGGACAACGGAGGAGCAGGACGCGGGCTCCCTCGGCTCCCTCCTCACCCGCCTCTGGTCCCCAGGAGTCAGTGCCTGCCTGGGGGTGCGGGGACCAGGGCAGAGTGCGGGGCACCCGTTAGGCTTTCCGTCTTCAACAGCACACTGTGGCCTGGGGTCTCTCCAGCTCCTCTGGCAATGAATAGAAAGACCAGCTGGGGGGCAGAGAGTGCTCGCCTAGCATGCGGGAAGCCCTGGGCTGGATTCCTCAGCACCACATACACAGAAAATGCCAGAAAGCACTGTGGCTCAAGAGGTAGAGTGAGAGCGTTGAGCAAAAAGAAGCCAGGGACAGTGCTCAGGCCCTGAGTCCAAGCCCCAGGACTGGTAAAAAAAAAAAGGGAACTGCCCTGGATTGAGCGGATAGAGTGCTGAGCAAGGTCCCTGTCTCTGGGTGGGGAACTTTTCTTGTAGATTCACATGGGCTGTTTGTTTCTGCCCTGTTCTCCCCCATCATAACAGAACTGCAGTAGTGTAATGTGCAAATAAATGTTCATGACTGAGTGCTAATAAAACTTAAGGAAACCAGGTATGGTTGTGTTGGGCCCCAGAGCAAACCCAGATCAGGACACTTGGGCTTCCCACCAAGAGTTGTCATGTAGGCACACAGCCACGAGGTGGCAGGCCCCAACTCCAGTGGAGGCTGGATGAGCCTCCGAGGCCCAGAGTGACAGCTGTGGTGGTCTAACATGGATGTGCCAGTTGTTGGAATGAGTTCTAATGACTCCAGCAGAAACTCAAATACCCACATGCACAGTAGCAAAGATCCCAGTGGGCCAAAGGCAGAGCAACCCCTGTCTATCAGAGAATGAATGGCTACCAGCCAGCCTTACAATGGAATATTACTCAGCCATTACAAGGCAAGAGACTTGCCACAACGTGGCGGGGACCCTGGGGATGGATGCTATCTCCCGTAAATTAGCACACATGGGAAATCACAGGCCAGCTACTGGTGGCGCACACCTGTAATCCTAGCTACTCAGGAGACTCAGAGTTGAGGATCATGGTTCAAAGCCAGCCAGGGCAGGAAAGTCCATGAGATTCATCTCCAATGAACCACCAGAAAGCTGGAAATGGAGCTGTGATGAGAACTGGTAGAGCTCTAGCTCTAGCTCTAGTGGCAGATTGGTATCCTTGAGTGAAAAAGCTCAGGGACAGCATCCAGGCCCTGAGTTCAAGCCTCATGACTAACAAGAAAGAAAATCACTCTCAGATCCTCCCTAGAGTAATCATATCCACAGAGATAGGGAGTAGATGGCCGGCAGGGGGTGGCCAGGGGTTAGTGATGGAGAGGAGAGGAGAGTCAGTATTGAATGGGACAGAGCTTTAGTGTAGGATACAGAAGGTTCTGGAGATGGGTTGCTATGGATTTGATTAGTCAACGGTGAAACTCTAATCCCCTGTGAGGTAATTAGATGCATGGGTGCCATAAAGACGATGTGAGGTAGAAACCGGAGTGATGTGGCCCCAAGCCAAGGGATGCTGAGGCTGGAGGCAGTGGGAAGAACCACTCTGGGGTGTGTGTGTGTGTGTGCACGCGCGTGCGTGCGTGTGCACACACGTGTGCATGTGCCAGTACTGGAGCTCAAACTCAGGGCCTGGATACTGTTCCTTAGCTTTTTCACTCAAGGATGGTGCTCTACCACTTGAGCCACAGCTCCACGTCTCCACTTGAAGCTTTTTGCTAGTTCATTGGAAATAAGAGTCTCATGGACTTTCTTGCTGGGCTGGCTTCAAACCTTGGTCCTCAGATCTCAGCCTCAGGAGACGCTGAGCTGACAGGCGTGTGTTGCTGGCTGCCTGGGCATGCGAGGCTCTGGGTGCTGCACAGAGCTCGCCTTTGGACTGGTTACCGGTAGAGCTGAGTGCGACTCGTGATATTCAAAGGCACGGGGTGGTCTGTGTCTTGGGAGCCCCGGGGCCCCAGAGCTGTGGCAACGGTGGTGCCATCTCCATGCCCCGCGAGCAACCCGGTCGGTGTGTGCCGCATGGCTCCCTGTCTTCTGTTTCCTCCGACTGGCATGATGCCGGGGAATGCCCACTGCTGGCTCCACGTTGAACCCCATAGTGCTGTCTGTGGGCCCCCTGAATCCATGGCACAACTCTGAGACATTCAGAAAGTACCTCTCCTTCTGAGCCTCAGTTCCCCCTTGGTGTGTTGCACAATATCCTGTAGATCAGGTAGCCGAACAGAAAAGAGCTCCAGGAAATCTTGCTGTGGGCCAAGAAGGAAGGAGCAAGCTTCGGGTGCGTATGGATAGATCTAGAACCAAGAGCCCCATTGTGGGAGGTGGGGGTGGGGGGAGGGCAAGGAGGGCCAGGCCTGGGTGGCAGATCAGCTCAGCGGCCCAGGATCCAGTTACTCCCAGCTGCCAGGCCAAAGGCCTGTCTAAGATGCGCGGACAGCCAGATGCATGACGGCTGACACGCACAGATGGTGGGGACGGAGATTTATTCCCTTACAAGCCCATGGCCCAGAAAAGAGGACACTGCGTGACGCACAGGCGCCCAACCCCAGGCAGCTGGGGAGAGGGGGCGGGGAGGGCCGGCGGCTCAGAGGTGACAGCCAGGGAAGGTGGCCTCTGGTATTCATGGAATAACTCCAGCCTGCCAGAGAGCAGCTTCCTGCCTGGTGACATGGTGGGGGACCCTGCATCTGCGGCTGCTCAGTTAGGGTGCCTCCCCCCAGGAGATGGAGAGAGAGAAGAGGCCCAGGCCCAGTGGCTCCCGCATATAATCTCAGCTACTCAGGAGGCTGAGATGGGAGGATCACAGTTCAGAGCCACTCTGGGCAGGAAAGTCTGGGAGACGCTTCTCTCCAGTGAACTCCTCAGAAAAAGCTGGAAGTGGCGCTGTGACTCAAAGTGGTAGAGCGCTAGCCTTGAGCACAAAGAGGCTCAGGGACAGAACGTAGGCCCCGAGTTCAATTCCTGAGAACAACTGGAAAAAATAAAGGGAGAGTAGAGGTGGACCATAATACCCGACCTTAATACCTTCTGCGTAGACCTTAAGCCACAATGGATCCACAGATGAAGTCCCACTCAAGTGCCAACAACTCCGCCTGCCTTCCAGAGTGGAGGTCAGGTGTTGGGGTTCAGTATACACCCACATATCTATAATCAGTTTTCCCACATACCTATAATCTTGTTAGATTTTTTTGGGGGGACGGGGTATCGATGTAGCAAGGGCCCAAAGTCCCAGGAGGTCAAATCAGTGACACACCATCTTGTAGGTCAGAGGCCCCCCTCCCTCCTGGAACAGGTGCAGGGGCCAGGGCCAGGGCCAACCATACCCACAGCTGCCCGGCTTTTGCCCATACTCAGGCAAGAACAAGGCTGCTGCTATTAATAACCCAGGTGTGTGCCAGGGCGCGGGGTGGCCCTGCTATAAAGCCAGGCCCGCCGGCCCCGAGCGGTTCCTTCAGCCCCTGAGAACTTTAATCCCCCTCTTGTGAGACAAAGAAAAGTAAGTACCCAAACCATTCCCCGCGCCCCCTGCCCACGCCAGGCGCCATACCGGCCCGGCCCAGCTGAAGTCAGACACAGAACAGTGCTGAAGTGACCTGTCCCCAGCCTCCGGGACCAGTGAAACACAGATTTTTGGTGGCACTTGATTGTCCCCAGACTCTCTGGTGGCCTCCCAGATGGCCCAGGCCTGCCCCAGCCTGCGGGAGGGCGGGAAGATGGCGGAGGGGAGGAGGAAGAGGAGGAAAGGGTGGCCAAAATGTCTGGAGTCCAGGCTCTCCTTTCAATCCTCGGGGAAAGAGCTGGGGACCCTGTCTCAGGACAGGAAACCCCAAGATTGCATGAGTGCATTGTTGGGGGACCAAGGTAAAGACTCTCCCTCCGGTCCCAGATCTCCTGGGGTCTCCTGACCCTTCCCCTGTCTTTATATTCCCGAGAGGGTCCTTCTGGGAGCTCTGCGTCACCTTCTGTCTACCCCTGGACCCCCCGATCTCAGAGGCACCCTCGACCTCTGTCATTCTAGTTTGTTCCAGACCTCAGCACAGGAGAAGCTACTTGGAGACACGGGGAATGAGGTTGCTCTGGAGAGCCCTCAGTCCCCCAAAGAGCATTGGGTGGAATTGAGGAGCCCTCAGCCCCCCAATGAGTACTGGGTGAGATTGAGGAGCCCTCAGCCCTTCCCCAAGGCATGCTGGAGAGCTTGGAGGGGCCCTGGTGGGCTGTGTGGGGGTGCCTGAGGGTGTTCATGCCTGGTTCTTTCGTCCAGCTCCTCCTCCTGGCCTGGGATGACCCTCGTGTCCTCCCCGAGGACCCCCTCCTTCGGGGGCCTGGTGTCTGGAAGGGTGACGAGGTGACCTGGGCAGTGGGGGTGCAGTAACTGCTGATTAAGAGGCAGCTGAGTGCTACTGACATGGGTGACAGATGCCGGGTTGGGGGGGCTCGCCCTTCACCGCCGGGAACTCCTGGAGTTTTGTCTTTTGTCTGTCCCTGGCTCTTAGGATTTATTTTTATTTTTTATTTTTTAAATTTGTTTTGCTTTTGTTGCCAGTCCTGGAGCTTGGACTCAGAGCCTGAGCACTGTCCCTGGCTTCTTTTTGCTCAAGGCTAGCACTCTGCCACTTGAGCCACAGTACCTCTTCTGGGTATTTTCTATATATGTGGTGCTGAGGAATCGAACCCAGGGCTTCATGTATACGAGGCGAGCACTTTACCACTAGTCCATATTCCCAGCCCTCTTAGGATTTCTTGGGAAGGGCAGAGAGGAGGGAGAGAGAGAGGAAGAGAGAGAGAGAGAGAGAGAGAGAGAGAGAGAGAGAGAGAGAGAGAGAGAGAGAAGAGAAAGCATGTGCATACATGCTGGGGCTTGAACTCCGTGCTTGGGCACCATCCCTGGGCTTCTTTGTGCTCAAGGCTGGCATCCTACCACTTGAGCCACAGCGCCATTTCTGGCTTTTTGCTGATATATTAGAGATAAGAGTCTTGAGTACTTTCCCGCCCAGTCTGGCTTTGAACCGCAATCCTCGGATCTCAGCCTCCTGAATAGCGGGGATTCCAGGAGTCAGCCACTGGCTAGCCAGCAAGCATGTCTGGTCCTCAGGGTATTTGGGGGAGGGAGGGTTACTGTAATGTGCATCAGGTAATTCAAGTTTCCTTGGTGAATGAACACTTTGAACTTTTCTCTCCAAGGTAATTTTGCTGAAGTCACTCAGATCAGTGTGGTGGTAAAAGAAGTCCAGTACAGGGGGTTTTGTTGGGTCTGGGGCCCCAGCTTTGTCCTGGGGGTCGGGGGGTGAGGGGCAGGAGGAAGTGAGAGCCCTGGAAAAGTCAAGCCTCAGGGCAGTGTGCATGCAGGAGAGGAAACTGAGGCAGCCCCACCCCACAGCCACCCTCTTGTGTCCCAAACTGCCTGGTAGGAGAGGCTCAGGGCACTGTAACCAGGCCATGCCAGGGTCTGGAGTCCCCCAGCTGCACTGGGGTGATGTTGGGGGCAGGGGGGTGCAGCTGGGGACTGAGGGTAGCATTTCAAGGCCCTTCTGGTTCATCCGGAATGGCTACAGGGGACAGTGGGGCTTCTGGATGTCAAGATGGAAGGCCGCCAGGCACTGCTTCCTCGGTCGGGGTAGGCCTGAGTTCAAATTTCGGCTGTGCCAGGTGATGTGGGGCAGGCAGATCCCACCAGCCTGCTCAGTAGCCCAGGATGAGGGGTCCCGGGGACCCGGGAAAAAGTTCCCAGAAGACTTTGCGGGGGTGGGGTCGGGGTTGCTCATCACCCCATTTCTACCTTCTGTTGTTCTCACTCACTTAAAAAAAAAGATGACATAAACTACACAGTGGCGCATGGAGCTGACCTGTGAGGCTGGACGCAGCTCGTGGCGAAGCCCTGGCACGTGGGCAGCGTCCTGGGTTCAATCCCCAGAGCCAAAAGAAAGAAGGAAATACAATTAAAAAGCCCATGGCTACCATACCACAGCTGGAGGTCAGCGCCCAGTGGAAGCTCTGACCTCTCCCCCTACCCTGGCCCCCCTCACCTACTCTGTCTCTGGGGCCCTGTGTAGGCGTCCTTGTGTCCTTGTCCTGTCCTCAGTGTCTGTCCTTCCACTAGTCCTCCTTGCTGGAGCAAGTGACATGGTTCCTTCCCTCCCCTTCCTTCCCCCTCCCTCCCTCCCTCCCTCCCTCCCATCTTTCCTTCCTTCCCTTCCTTCTCTTCCTTCCTTCTCTTATTAATTAGTTGACCTTTTCCGTGGCTCTGGGCTTTGAACTCAGGGCCTTGCCCTGTTTCAGCAGGCACTCTGCTGCTGGCCCACAACCTCAGCCCTTTCTTGCATTGGTTACTTATTTATTTTTGTCAGTCATGGGGCTTGAACTCAGGGCCTGCGTGCTGTCCCTGAGCTCTTCTGTGCAAGGCTAGAGCCTCTACCACTTGGAGCCACACAGCTCCACTTCTGGTATTCTGATGGGTACTTGGAGCTAAGAATCTATGGACTTCCCTTCCGGGGCCGGCTTCGAACCTTGATCCTCAGATCTCAGCCTCCCAAGTTAGCTGGGAGGGCAGGCGTGAGCCGTGCTCACCTAGCTGCCACCTTATGCTGCTGGCCTCCTCCTCTTCCTCTTCCTTCCTTTTGACCCCAATGTCTGCAGCCCCCCGGCGGCCAGGCAGTGCCTGGCTGTCCTGACGCCACCTCTCCCGTCCCCGAGCCCTATCCTGGACTATTTCGGGCCCAGTGACGAGCAGCTCACCCTGCGTGCCTGCTGCAAAGGACAAGGCTTGGCAGGCCAGCCTGTGCTCCTCGGGGCCAGCTCCTCGGTGCCCTCCAGGCCCCGGCCGGTCCCCGCGGTGTCCCCCGCAGTCCTCTGCTCTCCCCGCACCGCACCTGCACCTCCTGGCCTGGACCTCTGATGGGAAGCACTGGGCTCGGCAGCCCCCACACCTCCGCTGTGAATGCCGCACACGGCAGGGGGGGCCACATGCCAATAAAACTTCATTTATAGATGCTGCGATGAGAGCACCACGGATGGCATGTGCTGGAAATGTAGAATTGACCTTTTTGGTTTTGTTTTTTTTTCTCCTCTCTGATTATTTAAAGATGTACAGTGAGTTAGCTCATGTGTTCTGAGCAGGCAAAGGACTTGGTTTCCAGCACTAGGAAAGAAGCCATTAAATAAAAACTAAGAAGGTAAAAGCCATTCCCAAGCCAGGCACTGGGGGGCTCACACCCGTAATTCCAGCTACTCAGGAGGCTGAGACCTGAGGAGCACAGTTCAAAGTCAGCCTGGCTGGGCAGGAACGTCTGTGAGACTCTTATCTCCAATGAACCAGCGAAAAACTCTTAAGTGGCTCTGTGGCTGAAGTGGTAGAGCGCTAGCCTTGAGCTGAAGAGCTCAGGGACAGAGCCCTGGCCCTGAGTTCAAGCCCCGTGATACACACACACAGAGCAAAGAAGCCTGGCCCGGCCCCAGCCTGTCCCCTTTCAAGTCCTCTTCTTGTGTCCAGACCCCCCTATTCTGTTTCCTGTCATGGAACCACACACTGTGAGACTGTTGTTGGGGTTTTTTTTGAGGGGGGGGGTCAGTTGTGGGGCTTGAATTCAGGTCTGGGCGCTGTCCTCAAGGCAAGCACTCTACCACTTGAGCCACAGCGCCACTTCTGGTTTTCTGGTGGTTCACTGGAGATAAGAGATGGACTTTCCTGCCCTGGCTGCCTTTGAACTGGGATCCTCAGACCTCAAGTCTCCTGAGGAGCTGGAATTATAGATGTGACCCACCAGTGCCTGACGGCTTTATTTTCCCTTATTTTGGGTCTATTTGAAGGAGCATATTGCTAGGTCTTGTGGTAATTCAGCCTTCCAGCCATTTCTCTACCCATCATTTCCAAGTTCTGGCCTTGTGGCGTACGGGGAGGTGGGGCAGCAGAGGCGGTGGTGAGATTGGACTGTCTGCAATTCCATGGTTGTCCATGAGATGTCGCTGTTGGCCCAGTCCCATGTTAGTGCAAGCCTGGGGTCTCCACCTGGCCTTTTAGCCAGTGTCGGCCAAAAGGAGGGTCCAGGGTTCAAGGCTTAGCTCCACCCAACTGGGCTGGCCTCAGTTTCCCCTCCATGAATCAAGCATGACACTGAGGCTGCTGGGAGGGCTCCGGGAGGCCAGAGAGGGTCAGGTGTCAACAGCTTTCACCCCAATAGGACAAGGACAGGATGGAAGAAAGCTCAGTGCTGATGCCCTGGCTGTGGGGTGAAAGCCCACGGGAAGTTTGCCATCTGGGGAAACTGAGGCTCCAGGTCATTTCCTGTGTGTTCAGGGATCTTGATGGTGTCTCCAGAGCCTTTTCTTTCTTTCTTCCTTTCTTTTTTTTAGTGCCGGTTCTGGAGCTTGAACTTGGGGCCTGGGAGCTATCCCTGAGTTCGTTTGCTCAGGCTGGTGCTCTACCACTTGAAACACAGCGCCATGTCTGGCTTTTTTGTTAGTTAATTGGAGATTAGAGTCTCATAGGTGTTTCTGCCCAGTCTGGCTTTAAGCCACAACCCTGGGATCTCAGCTTTGCAAGTAGCTGGGATTATGGGCATGAGCACTGGCACCCAGCTTCCAGAGCCATTTTAGGGAGCTGGGAGAGGCAACAGAGGCCCCTTGAACAAAACAGGCCGGGCCACGAGGGTTATAAAAACAGGACCGAGTTTAATTAATACTGAGGTGTGGGGAGGTGTAGACGCACGCTGGGGCTGGGCTCCAGGGCCCTGCACCCCCCATTTCTATGTACAGACTTCCCCAAGGGGAAAATGGTCAGTGTGTGGCCAGGCCACCACAGGCCTGGCCATTGCATCGCTGGAATCGTGTGTGGCAGGTCAGCCACAGCTAGCAGCCATTGAGGAGCGAGTTCTGAATATCTTCCAGGACTTGGAGGAGGAGCTCTCCTTGGGATTTCATGCCATCCAAGTGGACTGGAATTAGAAAAGCCAGAGTCAGGGCTTTTCGAAGGAGGCCGACTGCTGGGTCAGGAGACCAAGGATGGAATAGTCTCTGTGACCAACAGCCAGGAGGACTGGGGGCAAGACTCAAGGAGGGACTTCCATGTTTCTCACATGGAAACAGAGAGGAGCAAGGGCAGCCACTGAGCTCAGAGCTCCGCCTTTCCCCCCTCTGGGGCGTGGCCTCAACTGGGTAGAGGACTCCATACCCACTTCCACGCCGTCCGCCTCCATCTCCTGCTTATATTTCTGGTACATGGGCCACACGTGTCCATCAAAGAGGCCGGGGGGATCGGGGACTGTATACTTGCGGGTACTGCAGAGAGAGCCGGGCAATGGGGAACAAGGTTTGGTGTTTTGTTTGCTCGGTCATGGGTCTTGACCTAGCCTGGGTGCTGTCCCTGGTATCTCTTGCTCAAGGCTAGCACTCTACCACTTGGGCCACAGTGCCACTTCTGGTTTTCTGGTGGTTAAACTGGAGATAAGAGTCTCACAGACTTTTCCTGCCCTGGCTGGCTTTGAACCGCCATCCTCTGATCTCAGCCTCCTGAGCAGCTGGGATGGCAGGTGTGAGCCGCTGGAGCCCGGCTTGGGAACGAATTTTCTTATCTGAAGATTGTGCCAGGTCCTGGGCCTCCCACTTGCCCCTGAAGAAGGAGGGGTGTCTAGGGCCCCAGGGGCCTAAGAGATACCTAGGAATTGGGGGGCCCTGGGGTGTCCAGTGCTCACATCTCCCTTTCCCACTTGGGGTCCCAGCACCCCCCCCCAGGCTCCCCACCTTCTTCTCCGCTTGGATTCCTCATAGGGGACAGTCAGGAAGTACCGGCGGGTATAAACGTCCAACAGAGGCCTGGGCCAGGAACAGGAGTGGGGGACACGGGGTGAGACAGGGCAGCTCCCCCAATTCAGATGGGCCCAGAGAGCTGTGTTGTGCCATCCCAGGTTGCACAGCAAAGTGGACCCACCCAACCAGCTGACTGCTGTGCCTAAGCAGGCTGAGGTTCTAGAAGGTTCTCTGGGCTCCCACCCTACACGCACACAGGGAGAAGGTCAGGGAGGTGTCAGGCACTCACTTGTAGCTGTAGATCAAGAATCCTTCCAGAAGCAAAATGTGGGTGTCAGAGGCGCCGGGCTGGATGGTGACCCCGTGAGCGCGGGCAAATTTCTGGGGGTTCTGCAGCCAGGCCTTCACGGTGCTCAGCATGGCCGCCATGTCCAGCGACTCCAGCACTGCGTGGGGGAAGGTGGGCATGGGGGGAGGGCATGGGGGGCCGTGGGGGGCGGGTGGGGGTGGGGTGGGGTGGCTGGCGTCCTTACCGTCCCATTGTTTGAAGCCGTCCTCCCCAACTGCTATTTGGTCCTGGGGCTGAAATAGAGCAGCCCGAGCCTGGGGCTCAGTGCTCACCCCTGTGAGGCCCTCCCGCCTCACCGCCTGGGGGGCTGCTAGGCACCAGGGGAGCCCCACGGGGAGAGGTCCCACCATCACCCACCGAGGCAGGGACCCAGAATCTATCATGCACTGGGAAGGAGTGTGAGCCACCAGCGCCCTACTGTAGTCACTGTATCTCGAGTGCTATTCAACCCAGTTCCGTGGCTCACGCCTGTCATCCCAGCTGCTCAGGAGGCTGAGAGCTGAGGAGCGTGGTTCAAAGCCAGCCTGGGGCAGGAAAGTCCATGAAACTCTTTATCTTATTACCCATGAACCAGCAAGAAGCCAGAAGTGGAGTTTGTGGCTCAAGTGGTCAAGGGCCAGTCGTGAGCAAAAAAATAAATAAATAAATAAAGCTCAGGGACAGTGTGCAGGCTCCGAGTTCAAGCCCCAGGTCCTGCGCCAGGAAAACAATAAGCAACAAAAACTAACACTGTCCCCAGTTCTCTTGGTCTCAACTCTCCCAGGGCTGGGCAGAGCCCTCTCAGGTGGGAAGTGTGTGTGTTGGGGGGGTGATCCCAGTGACCCCTGGGCCCCGCGCACCCCGGCCTTGGGCATCCACCTTGAAGAAGTCATCCTGGTGGATCACGCAGCAGTTGGGCAGCGCCGTGCTCAGCCGGTTGGTCAGGGTCGTCTTGCCGCCATTCGTTACTCTGCAGAGAGATCCCGAGTTAGGCTACGGCCAGGGAGCAGCCAGGCTCAGCGCCATGGCTCCTGCCTGTAATCTCAGCTACTCGGGAAGAGCGAGATTCCGAAGCACTCTGTTAGGGAAAAGCATTTGTGGAGACCCTCACCTTCAGTCGTAAGCCAGGCCTGGTAGTGTGCACCTATAATCCCAGCTGAGGTCTGAGGCTAGTCCCTGGCCAAACAACATAGAGACACTTCTGAAAAACAACTGAAGTGAAAAGGGTTCAGGCATGGCTCCGATGGTACAGCATGGGGCGGTGAGTTCTACCTTGGGCTTTTGCTTCATTGAAGCTAAGAAGCTGCGGGCCTTTCCTGCCCAGGGTGGCTTCCAACTGTGATCCTCAGGGCTCAGCCTCTGAGCAGCTGGGATGACAGGCGGGAGTCATGGGCACGTGTTTTTTGATTTTTGGTTTTTTTTTGGGGGGGGGGGGTGTGCCAGTCCTGAGGCTTGAACTCAGGGCCTGAGCACTGTCCCTGGCTTCTTTTTGCTCAAGGCTAGCACTCGGCCACAGCACCACTTCTGGCCTTTTCTATATATGTGGTGCTGAGGAATCGAACCCAGGGCTTCATGTATACGAGGCGAGCACTCTACCACTAGGCCACATTCCCAGCCCACAGGTGGGTTTTTCTGTCTTTCTTTCCTTTCTCTAGGCAGAGCACATGAGCGGTGTGTGGTTCACACCTTTAGTCCTGGTAGTAGTCGGAGGTAGAAAGATGGAGAAGTGCAGTTTTGAGTTTGGGTTTCCTAGTGAGAGACCCTATCTCAAAAAGACAAAAACCACGGTTCCAGCAGCTCAAGCCCGTAACCGCAGCGAGGCGGGAGGCAGCGCCCCAGCGAGCCACCTCAAGCTCGGAACCCGTTCAGGCTGAAAAGCCCTGGAGACACGATTGTCCAGCGAACTGAGTGGCAGCGCCAGCCTTGAGCAAAGAGCAAAAGCAAAAGAGAAGCTCAGGGACACGCCTGGAGTCTGCGTTCAAGCCCCAGAAACCTTAGCCTCCAAACCCCAGGTTTTTGTGTCTTTGTGCCGGTTGTGGGGCTTGAACTCATGGCGCTGTCCCTGAGCTCTTCAGCTCAAAGCTGGCGCTCTGCCACTTGAGCCACAGAGCCACTTCCGGTTTCGGGTAGTTCAATGGAGATGAGAGTCTCAGGGACTTTACTGCCCCGGCTGGCTTTGAACCTCGCACCTCAGATCTCAGCCTCCCGAGTAATTGGGATGCTGGGCAGGAGCCCTGGCTCCCGGCAAGCTCCTGGCTTTCACACCAAGTGTCCCCCCGGCCCCCAGGGAGGTTGTGGGAGAGCAGGACAGTGGGTCCTCTTGGCGCCCAGGTCTGACTGGACACCCACAGGGAATTTCTAGAAGCCAGTGAGTGACCTCTGCCCCAGTGGCAGCAGAGACTGAGGAAAGGGAACCTGCTAGAAGCTCCCCCTCCCACTGCGGAAAGGGGGTCCCCTTGTATGCTCATCCCGTGTCAGGTGAGATGCCATTTTAGGGACCCCACCCCCGCCTCACGGACTAACATTTGTATCTCCTCACTTGCCTTCCGGTTTTAGCAGGGTTTGCCTGCCGTTCTAGAGTCTTCCCTTGCTGATTTTTTAAAAATCTTATTTATTTTTGAGACAAGAGTCTAGCTGCAGAGCCCAGGCTGGCCTTGAGCTCGTGATCCTCCGACCTTTTCCCCTCCAGTGCTGGACCTACAGGTATGCACTACCACACCAGCTGTGGTTCTCTTTCCCTCTGGTTTTTGTTGTTCTTGACCCTGAGTAAAATCAGGGAATAAAATGCCTTCCATTTCGAAAAACAAAGCCTTGGATCTCACTCTCCTTTCCCCTCTGGGGACCCAAACCTCTCTCATCCTTCAGACAAAAAGTGCTATAGACAGACAGACAGACTGACTGACTATGGGCAGCAGGCAAGCAACCTCAGTTCTGGTCTTCTTAGCGTACCCTTCTCGTACCTCTCCTTTCCACCCCCACCTCCTGGCCCCCGGTGCTCACCCTCCGATGCCCACGATGACAGTCTTCATCTCCACGGAAGGCTGGGGGGACAGGGATGTGGTGGGGACGCAGTGAGGACACTGCCGCTGGTCTGCAGCCCGGCCCGGCTGGGGTGTCCTGGCTCCATTGACAAAACCCAGGGCCTTTATAGTCCTGGAGGCCATCTCGGGGGAGGAGGCTCAGGGCCAGAGCCATGGTGGAGGGGGTGAGGGGGGAGCACCTGTTCCTGGGGTGGAAATAACTCTGCACTGCCCTTCACCTAAATTAGTCACAAGTCAGGAGGCAAAGGGATGAGCTCCAGCCTCCCCCCCCACCTCACGTCCATTAAAGTCCCCCCTCCCTCCCCCTCTCTCCCTTCTCACCCACCTCCCCCCTCCCCCTTCCCCATCCGGGCCAGAGAACACCCAGGTCACCTGCCATGTGGTTTCCTTCCCTAAAAATATCACCCTGGCCTGGCCTGCCTCTTTCTCCGGCCTCCACCCTGACATTAAAAAGAAAAAAGGAAGTAAAGCCAGTCAAGCGCCTGAAGATTGTGGTTCGAAGCCCCTCCACCCCTCCAGCTTGCTATCTGCCCCCTCTCCCCCACGCACTGGGCAACTCCCTCCATCCGGCGGTGGAAGCTCACGTGGACTTAGGATCCGGGTTTCAGGAAATCCCAAGATGGCTTTGGATAGATGATCATCCCAACCTGGCCACTCATTCTCCGCAGCATGACACCAGAGCCGGGCTTGGCGTAACCCTAACCTGAGTCATGTGCGCTGTCCCTGAGGTGGCCTGGGGGGACATCATGTCTTACTCATCACCAGCAAAGGAAAAAAAATGGTAAGGCAGGAGATGGGTGTGGTGATGCATGCCTGAAATCCCAGCCAGAGGCAGGAAGATGATGAGTTCGAGGCCAGCCTGGGCTACACAGTGAGATGCTGTCTCCAAAAAAGTAATAACAAAAAAAAACCCCAGATGGTTTGCCCGGTTCTGACAGATCGTGACTGCAATCCTATTCAGGAAGCTGAGATAGAAGGATCATGGTTCAATGCCAGCCAGGGCAGAAAAGTCCATGAGTGCTGAGGGCCTGGGTGCTGTCCCTGCGCTTCTTTGTGCTCAAGGCTGGCGCTCTACCATTTGCATCACAGCACCACTTCCGGTTTTCTGGTGCTTTATTGCAGATAAGAGTCTCATGGACTTTCTGTCTGGGCTGGCTTTGAACCTCGATCCTCAGATGTCAGTGTCCTGAGTGGCTAGGATGACAGGCATGGGGTCCCCAGTGCCTGGCTTAGTATGGCTTCTTGTGTTCTAGGCCCCACTTCCACCCCTGCCCCTCTCCTGGACTTCAGCCCTCGCCAAAAGCTCTATGAGATCTGCGGGGCACCAGGCTGATCTGCCCAGGCCTGACCTGTCCCACTCCACCTGGGGTTCAGGCTTGTGGGGGTGCTGGCCCTCAGCTGCCACCCTCTCCTTGCTGTGGGGAGTCCGGGAGAGCTGGGGCTGGTTTATCCTCTGGCTTTCTGGTTCTCAGTGCTCTCTTTCTCTTTTGCTCCCCTGAATACAGATGCTTCCTGACCCCGACTCTTCTCATTCTTTTGGGGTTCCAGGGAGAAAGCATCTACTCTGCCATCTTGCTGCCCCCCCCCCACCTCTGGTCAGTTCTCCAAATAAAGGTGGTTAGAAAAGAACAAGATTGGCTCTTGCCTGTTCTCTGGCTTACTGTCCCACCAGGCCATCCAAATGGATGCCGAAAAATGGTTCATTTTAGGGCTGGATGCTTGCTGCTCATCAGGTGGCAGGGGCGGGGCTTGAACAGGTGGGGCACCAATGATGGGTGTGGTCTGACCATCTGGAGATTCAAGCTGTGGGGGTGTGGCTTGGGAGTGGGCGCAGCTTGAGCCGCGTGGGCGTGGCTCGGGGGCGGGGCTGGAGTGAGATGGCCTGCCTAGCAAGCAAGAGACCATGAGTTCAAACCCTGGTACCAGAGCTGGCAATATGGCCTAGTGGTAGAGTGCTTGCCTCCTATACATGAAGCCCTGGGTTCGATTCTTCAGCACCACATAGATAGAAAATGGCCAGAAGTGGCGCTGTGGCTCAAGTGGCAGAGTGCTAGCCTTGAGCAAAAAGAAGCCAGGGACAGTGCTCAGGCCCTGAGTCCAAGCCCCAGGACTGGCAAAAAGAAAAAAACAAAAAACAAACCCTGGTATCACCAAAGCAAAACAAAACCCAAAGGCGAATTTTACATGAAGTAATTCACCTTGTTAAAAAAAAATACCAGGAGTGCAATTTATTTCTGGATTTTGCCTCAACACCCACAAACAGGTCCTCTCCAGTTCCTCTTGTTTCCCCCATTCCTTTTTTGTGCCAGTCCTGAGGCTTGAACTCAGAGCCTGGGCACTTTCTCAGAGCTAGTGCTCTACCACTTGAGATGTGGAGCAGCTTCTGGCTTGTTGATGCTTAATTGGAGATAAGATTCTCATGCAGACTTTCTGTCCAGGCTGGCTTTCAACTTTGATCCTCAGATCTCATCCTCCTGAGTAGCTAGAATGACAGGCATGAGCTAACAGCACCTGACCTCATCCCCCTTTGTGTCCTGCATGGGGTCCCCCAGCTTGGCAGTCTCCCCCAGACCTCGCCCAGGGCCCACTCCTCTGCTGCCCACACCTTTCCTTCAGTAGGCTGACCTGGCTACCTGCTGCTACTCTATGGTCTCAGATCAGGGTGGACGAATCCTGTCTGTCCTTCTAGGTCCCGTAAAGACCCTGCTTTTGGGTTGAGTTCTCCAGCTGGGGTGGGTGACATGTGAGGGGTTGCTCCCCAAGATGCTTATGTGAATGACTAAGTGAATGAATGAATAAATGTATAACTGATTTAATGAATAAACAGGCGAGTGGTTGAATGAAGGGAAATATTTATGAGACCTCTTAGGATAACTGCACCCTTAGTTCAGAGTGTTGATTGGGTGAGGAAAGGATTTGATCCATTATCCTCAAACTAGGGACCCCAGGATCTCAGCCCAGCTCTGCCCTTCAGGCACCACCCCCCCTCGCCCCCCGTTCCTTCTTTCATGTCTGCCTGCTGGCCTGGCACCAGCTCCTGACTCCATGACAGCACTCGTGTGGGAAGTCCCTCTTCAGATGTCCTTGGAAGAGTACAGCAAAAGCATGTGAGCTCACACGTGCCGGCACCCGGCATGCACTTGGTGATGATACTGTTTTGGCACATGGCACCTGTTTTGGTGGTTCTGTCACCCCAGTGGTCCCAAAGGTCCTGGCACAGATGGGACCCCCCACTGCCCCTGAGGTGGGAAATCCAACTGACCATCCGAGAGGCACAGAACCCCCCGATTCTGTGGCAGGCCACACATGGCTGTGGCAGGGGGCAGCCACGGGATTTCAAGCTGGGCTGGTCTCTGTCATTCAGGCTGAGGCTCCTCCCTCAGCACTGCCCAAGCCCCACCCAATGGCAACAGAGACAGGGCGGGACTTCCTTCTCAGCTACACTTTATTTATGTCACAGCAAGTCCCTCTCCCAATGGCTTCACCGCGACCATTCCGAACCTCTCTGCATTTTGAACCCTCCCCCCCAAGTCTCATGGTGGGAAAGGTGGCTGTTGGGATGCATTCCAAGCGCCTCCAAGAGAGAAAAATCCAGTGTCCTTTGGACATCACCTTTATAATAACAATTTAAAATAAAACCACAAGAAAAAAAATACCCAGTATCCCTTTACAGACAGAGTTGGGGGGGAGGGGGTAGAGAGGTATCCTTTGCCTTTTGGTCCAAACTATTCCCCCAAATACAAATCTGTGGCAACACCAATTTTACCAGGTGCACGTAGCAGCTGTGGCTGGCTGGAGTCACCTCACACCTGCCAACAGGGGAGTGATTGCTGGAGGAGCATTACTGGGCCCCCCCCTTCTCTCTGGAGCAACGGCTGTGGCTGAGTTGGGGGTCAGTCTTTCATTCGCATTGTCCTTCACCCATGGGTGCTGGTGATGTGGAAGTGGTGGCAGGTGCACTCCCGTGGCTGAGCAGGCTGTCACCATGTTTTCGGAGGATCTTCCTTGCACTGGTGAAGTGTGGTCACACTGTCCCTGCCACTGGGTAATAAATCACCAGTGTGGGTGGAATGAGGCCCGTTGTATTCCTGGCTGCTATTTTCTGTCTGGAGAGGTCGCAGTCTTTGATAAAGATTGGGGTGCCACAGCTTCTTGTTACTGACAAGGAAGGAAGGTTTTCGGTGAAGCAAGCCGTCTTTGGTCACCAGGAACCTGGCATCTCCCAGAAGTGCCATTCTCATGGTGCCTTCATGATTTGTCACATCATTATTATTTTTTCTGATCATGGGGCTTGAACTTAGGGCCTGGGCGCTGTCTCTGAGCTCTTTTGCTCGAGCCTAGCATTCTACCACTTTGAGCCACAGCGCCACTTCCAGTTTCCTGGTGGTTCATTGGAGATAAGTCTCACAGAGTTTCCTGCCTGGGCTGGCTTCGAACCTCGATCCTCAGATCTCAGCTTCCCAAGTAGCTGGGCTTGCAGATGTGAGCCACTGGTGCCTGGCTGTCATCTTTTCCCCTTTCTTCTTCTTCTTTTTTTGTGTCAGTCCTGGGATTCAAACTCAGGGACTAGATGCTGTCTCTGAGCTTTTTCACTCAAGGCTGGTGCTTTACCTCTTGAGCCACAGCTCCACTTCTGATGTTTTGGTCATTATAATGAGAGATAAAAATCTCACAGACTTCCTTGCCAGGGCTGGCTTTGAACTGCAGTCCTTAGATCTCAGCCTCCTGCATGGCTGGGATTACAGGTGTGAGCCACTGGTGCTGGGCCTGCATTCTGCCATCTCAAGTGAGCGTGGGAGGCGAGGTCCCTCACTGGAGTGACAGCCTGGGCCTCTGGACCACATGTGGGTTTCCCACGGCCAGCCCCCCCCCCGCCCTCCCCCGCATCAGTACGAAGAGGCAGAGGCACCTGCGTGGGGGAGGGCGGGGCCAGGCCAACAGGGCACCCACGTCTGGCCCGTCCACCAGTCACTGCTGCCTCGGGCCCCAGGTGACACGAACACCTGGGCCACCATCCCACCTCCTTCTTCATTTGCCATTTGGGAAATGTAAAAACAAGACAAAACACCAGATTTCCAAAGGCTTCAGACTCACCTGGGCAATGCGGGGGCCCCAAGATATTAAAAGGACAGCTCTGAGCCCCCACCCCCCAGTGGGGTCGCCAGGCCCCAGCAGATTGAAAACCCTGGAACTTCTCAGGGCCAGAGCACAAGGCCTAAGACCTCAGCTACCTGCACTCCTGTCTTGAACCATTCTGCATCTCTCTCTCCCTCTCAGCACAAAATGCCAGCAGTCACCCCAAAACACACTCCTCTGGCATCCGAGGTCGGTGGATACTGGACATTTTGTTGGGGTCAAGAACATTCTTGGACGGCTGGTTGTGGCAGGCCACCATGCCCCTCCCCCCAGTGTCCGCTCAGATTCGGGCTGCTTAAGTCTCTAGCCTTGAGTGCAGGGTACCACTTCCAAGCTCCCCTCAGATCTCCAGAGACGGGGGGCTCTCTGCTCCTCGAGGTCTCCGATAACGCTCGGGGGGCCATGGATGTCACCCAGAGCAACACGCTCTCAGATGGGGACAGGGTTCTTGCAATCCACAGAGACTTCTTTCTTCTTTTTTCTCCCAAGTGGATTTGCAGACACCCCAGCATCCAGGGACCCCATTTTTTTCAGTTTACTTCTTTCCGAGGTGGGAACCTGTGTGATGGATTCCAGCCTGGTAGCAGTCTGGGAGACAGAGGAGATTTCTTGCACTCCCCCACCCCCCACCCTGCAGCTTGTCCCTGTGCTGTCATCACCCGCATTCAAGGGGACTCTAGAATGTTCTCCATGCAGTCAGACAAGGCTGGGCCTTTGTAGTTCTCGTTTGTGCTATGGGTTTCAAGGCTCCCTAGGAAAAAGGTGGGGGGCTCTTCGAGGAGATGGGGGCTGTCAGATGACAAACCAGAGGTGTGGACTTGGGGTATGAGGTCAGAGGCGGGGTGGGGGTCCCCCAGAGGTGTGGCACAGTGGGTGTGTCCAGGACAGCAGGCTACACCGTGGGGGTTGAGTTGTGGAATGGAAGGCACGGGAAAAAACCCCAGGGCCAGCCAGTGCCAGTGGGCATCAGTGGCTCCACTTCGGGTTACGTCAGTAGCAGGTGAGAGAAGAATCTGGAACCTTTCTCGGCTTGTGAGTGTGGAAGGATGGAGGGCTGAGAACCTAGTCCTTTCTCGAACATGCTAATACTGCACTTTTTTTTTTTTTAAGTAAAATGTTCTCAAGCAAGTAAAAGAACACTGGGCTTTGGAGGCGGGTGGTGGAGGCTGGCGCCCCAGAAGGATGCGCTCAGGAGGAGGCAGGAGGGGACCTGGGACCAGAGGGCATCTGACAGGTTCCTCCACGTCTGGAATCTTCTTTCCTGTCCTTCTCCAGAGGCCTGTCGTCTCAGGACATGCTGGAGGGGGGAATGCAGGCCAGGAGGGTTGGTACTGTTGAGCATGTGGAAGAGACCCCTCCACACAGTCACCCACTCTAGTCGGTAGCAGAGCTGGCCGCCAGTCCCCACATGGGGCCTCGACACTTCTGGGGCCCAGCAGAAAACCAGACTCTGGGGGTGGGTTGCCTGGTGAGTCACAATAGAGGTAACCTCCAAACCACCTGTCCATCCACCTGTCTACCCATCCACCCACCTACACATCTAGCCACCCACCCATCCAACCTCCCAGCTATACATCTACCCACCCACTCAACCATCCACCCATCTACCTATCCACCCATCCATCCACCTGTCTACCCATCCACCCATCTACACATCTATCCATCCATCCATCCATCCTCATCCATTTACACATCTACCCACCCACCCATACATATATTCATCCACCTGTTTACCCACCCACCCATCCATCCACCCATCTACTCATCCATCCATCTATCCATTATTCACATATCCACCCACTCATCCATTCATCCATGATCTATCCATCCATTCGTCCATCAACCCATCCATCTATCCATGATCCACCCACTCCTCCACCCATCTACCCATCATTCATTCATCAACCCATCCTCCTACAATTTCTTACTTTGCATTTCTAGTCTTGTGAGCATGCCTGTTTTTATGATTGCCCCCTAAGTATCCCCAGGGGAGGGTTGAGTTCTGCCAGTGGTGGCTTGCTCCCGGTGGATCATTTCTTGTGTGAGCTCAAGCCCACAGAGCTTGGGTCAAGGTTTTTCACAAGCACACAGGGAGGCGTTGTGGGGGAGGCTGTGTTGGTCTCAGACCATTGTTATGTTCATTTCCTAATTTGGTGCTTTCTGAATCACCAAGACAGCCCTTGAAGTTGGGTCAGACTTGCAGAATTGTGTTCTGGCAAGCATTAACCCTAAAATCCTGGGGCTTGAACTCAGGGGGCCTGGGCACCTTTTGTTGTTGTTGTTGTTGTTCTTAAGGCTGGGGCTCTGGGGTTCCACTTCTGGCTTTTTGGTGGTTAATTGGAAATAAGAGTGTCAGGGACTTTCCTGCCGGGTCTGGCTTTAAACCATGATCCTCTGATCTCAGTCTCCAGAGTAGCTGGCATTACAGGCCATTGGAGTCTGGCAGCCCTGTGCATGCTAAGGAAGCTTTGGGCCCTTGCCCACCTTGGAAATCTAGTCTTGAACCCCTGGCATATCCTGAGTGGCAGGAGTCCACCTGGGGCTGGCAGCTGGCCATATACCACATGCCCAGGAGGTGACCTGGGTGGAGCTGTATCACGTGGGGTCAGCTGGACCCCCCCCAATGAATCCCCAGACACAGGGCCCAAGTGACCCCGGAGTCTGGGTCTAGGTCTTTCGGAGGATTTTTGTTTTCTCCGAGGTCAAGGGCTGTTTGTGGGTTGTCACATACCCCTGTGAAAAATGACGTGCTGTCCCTGAACTCCACTCACAGGACTCTAGAACCTTCATCCTGTTCTCTCCTGAGCACTGCCATATACCAGCTGCCCCACAGCTGTGAATATAATAGCTCTGCTGACTCCTGGGCAAGTCCTGCCTGGGAACCACTGCATCTGGGGGTGGTCCTGGGGCTCCCCGGATATATTTCTTTTGAAATCTAGAACCAGGTGGATCTTGCGGGCTTGGGGGCGGGGGGCTGACTCTACTGGACATTGCTGTTGGGACTGCCATGTTGCACAGCACGGGGTCAGACTGGCATTCTGGTCTGTATAACAGTGCCCCCTGGAGTTGTTCAGGGGTGGCTCACTGGTTAACTATAACCACTGCCTCCCTGCCTGCTTGTTTCTGTATCCCTCTGTCCAATGCATCACGGTGCAGTTCTCCAAGA
This sequence comes from Perognathus longimembris pacificus, assembly GCF_023159225.1. Lineage (NCBI taxonomy): Eukaryota > Metazoa > Chordata > Mammalia > Rodentia > Heteromyidae > Perognathus > Perognathus longimembris. The sequence continues at coordinate 67,712,320 of NC_063163.1, forward strand.
CTCGAGACCACCAGAGCAGCTAGACTGCCAGTGCCTTACCTACCTTGTTTCCTGGTCTTCTGTTGCCTCAGTGGACCTGTGCGAGAGGAAACGAGGCTTGGAATGGAATTATTTTCCTTTTTTCTTTTTTTTTAATGGTGCTGGTCCTGAGGCTTGAACTCAGGGCCTAGGCACTGTCCCTGGGTTTCTTTTTGCTCAAGGCTGGCACTCTACCACTTGAGCCACAGCACTACTTCCAGCTTTTTTCTGTGGTTCTGAGGCATTGAACCCATGGCTTCATGCATGCCAGGCAAGCTCTCAACCACTAAGCCACATTCCCAGCCCCACTTTCTGTTTCTTGGTGGTTAATTGAAGATAAGATTTTCCTGCCCCAGGCTGTCTTTGAACCATGATCCTTAGATCTCAGCCTCCTGAGCAGCTGGGATTACAGGTGGGAGTCTCCGGTGCTGGACTAGTCTGGTTTTGTTTTCTGCCTCTCAGCCAGCTCCAGTCCCTGTCCCTGGCAGCCCCGGTGGTGCCTCCTCTTGCCCTCACTGTGGGCCCCATACACACACGCACCCATCTTCCTCCAGCGCTGCCTCCGGCTTCTCCTCAGACCTGGGCAGCATGAATTCAGGTTGGGGCCTCATGCTGTGGACAGAGAGAGCCAGGTGAGGGGGTCAGCCAGCTGTGCAACCTCTACAGAGGTCTCAGCTCCCACTGGCCTCTCTGGCCAGCGGTGACCATGATCTGTGGCCTGCTGGGAGACAGTTTACATGCTGCAGGGTAGCACGGGGCCCCAGGGTGGGGAGAGGTAATAATCATGAGAAATCATTCAGGGTTAATGAAGATGGGGTGCTGTGAGGGGCAGAAGAAGGGAAGTCGGGGAAGGAAGAGCCTGAGCCATTGGGGTTTCTCCTAGCTGCCTGTCAGGCACACCTTTGTGCATTTCTTCTTCTTTCTTTCTTTTGGTGGTTGGTACAGAAATTTGGACTCAGGTCTTTCTCATTTATTAGGCTCTACTGCTGAACATGCCAGCAGCCCTTTTTTGCACTGGTTATTTATTTATTCATTCATTCATTTGTAGGTCCTAGGGCTTGAACTCAGGGCCTAGGTGCTATCCCTGAGCCTTTTTCACTCAGGGTTAGCACTGTATCAACTTGAACCACAGCTCTATTTGGGCTTTCTGCTGGTTTATTGGACATGAGAGTCTCACAGACTTTCCTGCCCAGGCTGGCTTTGAACCATGATCCTCAGATCTCAGCCTCCTGGGTAGCTAGAGTTACAGGTGTGAGCCCCTCACACCTGGTTCAATCAATGTTCTCATGTGCCGAGTATCCCCTTCTGACTACTTGGGGAGGTAGGATTTGATCCCAGGGCTGACCCCAAAGTCCTCCCCAGGCAGGGTCTATCCACCAAGTGCAGACACCTTTATTCTTCACAAAGCTCAGGCTTTGTGAATAGGAACCCGGCTCTGGGATGAGAACCCTGCTCCCACATTACCCCCCCCCACCCCATACCCCTGTGGCCCTCACAGGTTAGCACTGACCTTTCCCTCCTGGCTCGCAGGCGCTCCTCTTCATACCTGAAAGAAAGGAAAGGACCCGGGGTAGACACTGGGGGGGGGGGGGACTTCCGTCCCTTTGGGAGTGAGGCCTGACTGCCCAGTGGGGAGGCGGGGGAGGGGCTCACTGCAGCACGCAGTCCGGGATCTGCACGTGCTCCATGGGGATGAGGTGCTCCAGCTCCTCCAGACTCTGCACATACTGGATCTTACTGATGAACTTGACGCTGCAGGAGGGTGAGGAGAGAGGGTCAGAACCACCCCCCTGCGGGCACCACAGGCCCCAAAGTGATCACACACACACACACACACACACACACACACACGTACGCACACGGCCCACGGCCCACTCCAGGTCCGCAGCTCCGTGGCTCACACCTCCCACCCTGCCCCAGTGCCCCTCTGGATGCCCGCCTCCTCCTTTAGTGTGCCCCCCCCCCCACAAAGAGTCCTGGCAAAGAAGGGTAAGTGGGACATGGCCAACTGCTGAGCGGAGGGGTCTGGTTTAAAAGAAGAAGGACCCTGAGCTTTGGAGTGGCTCCTCCCTGTCTGGCTTGGCTGAGGTGGTAGAGCACCAGCTGTGAATGAATAAAACTGAGCACGAGCAAGAGACCCTGAGGTCAAGCTCCAATACCAACATAGAAATACAGGCCCAAGTCACAAAGGCCAGCTGTCCTGCTGGTGGATGGGGATTGGTTGCTCTGGACGGGGCTACCTGCCAAGGGTAAGTACATTCTAGTTGCAGGCACAGGCCCCAGGTGGCACAGCCACCTGCCCTCTCCTTCCCACTTCAGATGGAGAAGCTTGCTCCCTACTCCGTTACCCAGAGCCCCAACTGCCATCCACTCCCAGTTATCTCCAGAGCAACCAAGGCAATGTTATGCCACCCAGTTAGGAAGTGAGGACAAAACACAGTTCCCTTAGTCCAAAGCGTATGTCTGTCACTTTACCCGGGAAAATCCATCATTAATTAAACATGCACATAAGTGCTCTGTGCAAATAAATTGACACACTTTGTACATTATACAATTGGCATGTTATGTGCACGATAATCATATAAGACTTTCTAGAAGCCTGGAGCTGGTGGCCCTCACCTGCAATCCTGGCTACTCAAAAAACTAAGCTCTTAGGATCGTAGTTCCAAGCCAGCCCAGACAGGAAAGTCCACCAGACAATGATGGCCAAGAAACTTTCAAAAGTAGTGCTCAAGGAGCCAAGCCCCATGGGGCTGGGAATATGGCCTAGTGGTAAAGTGCTTGCCTCGTATACATGAAGCCCTCGGTTCGATTCCTCAGCACCACATATATAGAAAAAAGCCGGAAGTGGCGCTGTGGCTCAAGTGGTAGAGTGCTAGCCTTGAGCAAAAAGAAGCCAGGGACAGTGCTCAGGCCCTGAGTTCAAGCCCCAGGACTGGCCAAAAAAAAAAAAAAAAAAAGCCAAAGACAGTGCTCAGGCCTTGAGTCCATGCCCCAGGACTGGCAAAAAAAACAAAACAAGGCTGGGAATATGGCCTAGTGGCAAGAGTGCTTGCCTCCTACACATGAAGCTCTCGGTTCGATTCCCCAGCACCACATATATGGAAAACAGCCAGAAGCGGCGCTGTGGCTCAAGTGGCAGAGTGCTAGCCTTGAGCGGGAAGAAGCCAGGGACAGTGCTTCAAGCCCCAGGACTGGCCAAAAAAAAAAAAAAAGGAGCCAAGCTCCCCCCCCCCCCATTCAGCCGGACCCACCCCGCCCTGCCAACAAGCCACACCCCATAACCGAGCTCTGCCCCATGATGAGCAGCGTCCCACCCTTCACTGAGCCAAGCCAAGCCCACTACGTGGGACACGCCCACCACCAGCCACGCCCCCTGCCACAGCATCAGGCATGCCCCCCCCCCCCCCCCCCCCCCGCGAGATACATCCACCACATCGGCCACATTGGACACACCCACAATATGAAGGCATAGCCCCCACCATGAAGACACGCCCCTCCTGCTTGGACACGCCCACAATATGGACATGCCCCCAACATTGAATAGGCCCTCACTGCAGGACACGCCATCACCGGGCTTGGAGATGCTTTTTTGTTGTTTATTTGCCGGTTCTGGGGCTTGAACTCAGGGTCTGGGCACTGTCCCTGGGCCTCTCTGTGCTCAAGGCTACCACCACTCTACCACTTGAGCCACAACACCATTCTCAGCTCTGTTTATGTGATGCTGAGGAATCGAACCCAGGGCTTCATGCCTACTAGGCAAGCACTCTACCACAGAGCCACATTCCCAGCCCCGGAGATGCATTTTGAACACAGGTTTGAATGTGTGTGCAGCCTCCGCCAGCAGGTGTGGCTCCCAGCTGACAGTCTCCTGGTCTCACCTGATGAAGGGCCGAGAGATGGCCAACACGGTCCGGATGAACCAGGAGGGGTGGACGATCATCAGAGACTTCAAGTTCTTCCTCAGTCTGTGTGGGGAGGAAGAGAAAGGCGGGTAGCCAGGAGGGGCTGCTCTGGGGAGCCCTGGGAATCTATCTGGAGGAAGGGCAGGGGTGAAGGAGGGCCGTGGGCCTGCATCGCTCACTCGCCCCATATGCACCAACCCAAATGTGTGAGCCTGAGTCTTCAAGGCCCCACAGCAGAAAGAGGGCAAGGAGATAGGGGTTAGTCTGAAAGAGGGACTGAGCGTCAGTGTAGGAGATGGAAGGTTCTGGAGGTGGAGGGTAGGGATGGCCACCCAGTGAACACTTAATGTCACCTACTGTATGGGTACACAGGGGCATCTTTTGGATGTAGTGTGATGGCAGCTGCAGAGCTGACCATGAGCTAGGGGCAGGTGGGCCCTAGTCTGATGACCAATGCCCTTTATAAAGAGGGAGAGGGGCCGTGTTTGGGGACCAATGGCTCTCACTCAGGAAGCTGAGATCTGAGGATTGTGGTTCAAAGTCAGCCTGGGGAAGAAAGTCCGTGAGACTCTTATCTCCAACGAACCACCAAAAAGCAGGAAGTGGAGCTATGGCTCAAATGCACTAGCCTTGAACAAAACAAGCTTAGGGATAGTGCCCAAGCCCTGGGTTCAAGCCCTAAGACAGCAGGAGGAGAGGGAGGGGGAGGAGGAGGAAGATAAAAAAGAGGAGGAGGAAGAGGAAAAGGAAGAAGTAGTATGGGGCACGCCCACCCAGATGCCTTGCACCATTAAGAGGCGGTTCTAGCTGGCCCCGCCTATTTTCCCAGCCCTGGAGCAGCGTGGATGTTAGCCCCGCCTGCCTTCCGGTTCCGGAACAGGAAAGGCGGCTCTAACGGCCCTGCCTCCCAGCCTCGGGACCACGTGTAGCCAAGATGGCCGCCGGTGGACCCGGAGGCGGTCCTGTGGGCCATGATGTAGATGTAGGCCGCCCTTAGGGAGGCCCCTCGGCCCTCCACCCTTGATGGACAGCCCAGGGCCGGTAATCATAGCCCCTAGCTAGGTACGCTACACCCCTCCCCTTCCTGCCGCCATCTGGCCTTTATAAATATGGTTTCCCCCCCTTAATAAAGCGGAGAATGCATGACATCCCCCCGATCGTCTGAGTGTCCTTCCGCCGAAGGGGGGCTGGGTGCGGGCGGTTCGCGACTCTTACCTCCTCTAGGCTCGGCCCGTGGGGTACGCTCCCCGCCTCTCCCGCTGGCCGGGAGAGCGCTGGGGGCAAAGGACCCCGGCAAAGAAGAAGAAGGGGAAGACAGAAAGAAGGAAGGGAAAGAGAGGGAGGGAAGGAGGGAGGAGGAGGAGGAGGGGAAGGAGGAAGAGGAGGAGGAGGAGGAGGAGGAGGAGGAGGAGGGAAAAAAGAAAAGGGAAAACAAAGAAGGAAGAGAGCCCTGGGACCTCCAGCGGCCCCCTGGCCTGGAAACACCCAAGAAGCCGGCCCGGCCTCCTCAGAGGCGAGACCCTAGCCTGGCATCCTCGGGGCTGAGACAGGGGCCTCAGGAGAGCAGTGACATCTCACATTTGCCCTTAGACCATCGGCTCCCTGAAGCCCTAGAAAACCACTACAGCACCTTCCCAGCTGGGGTGTGTGCTTGATCTGTGACTTCCCATCCCCTCCCCTCCAGTGCCCCTAGCACAGGGCCCAGCCGCGCCTCTCACCTCCTGTCAATCATCTGGTAACACTTTTTCAGCCAGCCAATGCCGGGCATCCTCCGCCGGGGGGTGGCGCCGTTCAGGTACACGATCATGTAATCCTCTGCCACCAGCAGCTCCAGGCTGCTGATGACATACCTGCTCCGGGATGACAAAGGAGAGGACCCCAGGGGGAGGCACCCAGTGTCAGGACGCCTGTCATACTTGCCCCATCTACTTCCACCCACGCCCTCCAGCCACACCTGTGCAGTGGCAGACACACCTATGCAAATCCAGAAGACCTGGGCAGGCGTGGGCACACCTGTGCAGGTGTGTCTGGTACACTCTGGGAGGGAGGAGGACATGGACAATCCCTGACCACCCCAAATCTGCATCTGTGGACATAGTTGTGAAAGGTCAATTGTCTTATGCCTTGGTCTCTCGAGTGCTGGGATTACAGGTGTGTGCCACCATGCCAGATGATATGTATGTCTGTGTCTGTCATGACCAAACGGTACCTGCGTGTCCTTAGGCAGGTGGTTTAAGTGCTGTGTGCTCGGACTCTGAACTGAGGAGTGGAGGCAATGCAGTTGTGGGAAAGATGGCAGGTTATCCCTCAGAAAATGCAACACCTCCTGTCTGCCACGCCGTAAATTAGAAATAAAGGATGGTGTGATGGTGGTGGTGGTGGTAATGGTGAGGAGGAGGATGGTGGCGGAGGTAATGGAGATGGTGGTGGTAGTGATGATGGTGATGATGGTGATAGTGGTGGTGGTTGTGGTCGAGATGATGATGATGATGCAATGGTGGTGCTGGTAGTCATGATGATGGTAGTAGTCATAGTGTCGGTGGTGGTCGTGACGATGGTGATGGTGATGATGATGAAGGGATAATAACACTGGGGGAAAGGAGGCCCAGGATGCAGGACACAGGGCAGGCCATGGCCATCAGGGCCTCTTGGCCACCACTCCATCCCTTGGCACTGAGCAGCGCCTCCCCAGACCCCACAGACGGGCATCTCAGAGTCGCCCAGAACCCCCGGGTGGGTAGGACTCACAAGAAGAGGTTCTCCATGATGTAGTGATAGTCTGGGGAGCTGCTGTCTGGGAGGAAGCAGGCAGCGAAGACAATGATGGCATTGAGACCTTCGCCATAGTACCCTGGGGACGGAAGACCAATGGGTGACACAAAGCGCTGGGCACAGCCCTGCGTCCTCTCCCAGCTCTGGGCTGCCCCAGGGCGCACCCCGCCCTACGTCCACCCCGCCCTTTTCCCACCCCCACGTGCTCAGGGGGGGTCCCAGCCCAGGGTGGGCAGCCACTGCCCTCTCAGTGTGGCACCTGTCCACAGCCCTCCTGCCCTCCCCAGGTGAGATGCCAGCTCGGCGTGCTATGGGAGGACTCACCTCCATGGGTGAGCACCTTCATGTAAGGTCGGATCATGTGCAGGTCGATCCGGTGTTCTTGTTCCCCAATGATTACCGTTCGCCACAGGCGCCCATTGGCCGCACTGCCCTCCTCCGCCGCACCGTCCCCAAACAGATCTGCACTGTCCCCAGGCATGTTCTTGGCGCTGGCCACAGGGGTGTCATCTGTCAGCAAAGGAGGGAGGAGAAGAAATGGGTAATACACACGTGGCTGTCATGGCTGCTGGCAGACATGGATTATTCCAGCCACCTGGCTTCCCTGCTTGCTCAAATACCACCTTCTCCAAGAAGCCTTCCGGGATTGCACTCTCTTCCACCAACCAGCAGCTACACACCTGGCCTTCCAACGAATGTGGCCATCTGGGGCCAAGGCCACAGAAGAGCAGGCTGTGGTCTCCCCACGCCCCCCCCCCCCCGTGTGTCAGCCCACTGTACTCCAGGCATCTCACTGCCCCCCTCGCAGGCCACAGGCTGAACAGTCTATCCTACACTTCAGCCGGCTGGTCTGGTTGGATTGAAGTTGTTAGGGGAAATGTGGGGACTGAGCATTTAAAAAACAACAACATACTTATATACTGATTGTGGGGGATTCTTTTTGGTGGAGGAGGGTCATTTTGAGTCTTGAACTCGTGGCCTGAGTGCTGTCTCTGAGCTCTTTTGCTCAGGTCTAGCACTCTACCACTTTGAGCACAGCACCACTTCCAGCTTTCTGGTGGCTAATTGGAGGAGATAAGCATTTCGTGGACTTTCCTGTCCAGGCTGGCTTTGAACCATAGGCTCAAGCTCAGATCTCACTCAACCTTCTGGGTTTTTGTTTGTTTTTTCCTTTCTTTTTTTTTGCCAGTCCTGTGGCTTGAACTCAGGGCTGGGACACTGTCCTTGAGCTTCTTTTGCTCAAGGCTAGCATTCTATCTCTTGAGCTGCAGCATCGCTTCCAGCTTTTTCTGTTCATGTGGTACTGAGGAATCAAACCCAGGACTTCATGCATTGCTAGGCAAGCACCCTACCAGTAGGCCACATTCCCAGACCTTACTCAACCTCCTGAGTGGCTAGGATTACAGGTGTGAGCCACCAGCACCGGGCTCATACTAATCATTTTGTTTGGCAGTTCCTGAGTTTGAACTCTGGGCCTTGAACTTGCTACCGAAGCACCCTACCACTTAAGCCACACTCTGACCCCCAGGGCCAAGCCCCTTCCTTCAAGCCGCGCCCACAACATTGTATCCACACGTTTCAGTCACACACCAGGAGCCACCCCTCTGCAATTTAAGCCACGCCCCTACCACTTAAGTCACACCCTAGAAATTGAGCCACGCCCCCATCACTTAGACCATGCCCCATGCTCAAGTCACGCCCTTCCATTTAAATCACTCCCTACAACTCGAGCCACACCTTTACACTAAACCCCGGCTCGCATCAGAGACCCATGCCCCCATCTACGTCACACCCTACACCGTGAGCCACGCCCACCGGTTAAGCCACGCCCTACATTTTAAGCCACACCCCCACCCTAGAGCCACCCTCCCACTTAAGTCACGCCCTACTACTCCAGCCATAATTTAAGCCATGTCCCATCAGAGCCACGCCTCCACACTTCAAGTCACGCCCCACAAGAGCCACGCCTACTGTTTAAACTTCACCACGTTCTCATGCCACGCCCCCATGCATGGGACTCGCCTCTCGATTTAAATCACTCTGCAACTGGAGCTACCTTTCTACAGTTTCTAAGCCACACCCTGCAACTTGAGCCATAGTTTAAGCCATGCCCCACCAGAGCCCCGCCCCTGCAATGTAAGCCCCGTCCAGATCCTAGAGCCCTGCCCCTACCATTTAAGTCACGCCCTGCTGCTCCAACCACGCCCCTGCTAGAGCTACTTCATCCCTTGCTTTATTTTCCTTATTCTTGTGTCTTACAAACAGTCTTGCTGGGCTGGGAATGTAGCCTAGTGGTAGGGTGCTTGCCTCCCATACAGAAAGCCCTGGATTCGATTCCTCAGCACCACATATATAGAAAAAGCCGGAAGTGGTGCTGTGGCTCAAGTGGTAGAGTGCTAGCCTTGAGCAAAAAGAAGCCAAGGACAGTGCTCAGGTCCTGGGGTCCAAGCCCCAGGACTGGCAAAAAACAACAACAACAAAAAAAAACAACCCTCAGTCTTCCTCATTTATACCTTCAATCAACTTCCCTTTACTCACTAAGAAGGGCATGTGTTTACTAGACATATACAAAAGATGGGGAGGATTTTCCTTTAGTTAGCTAACACACAAATCTAGTTGTGATCAAGGAATAAAAGCCATGGCAGTGCATACTTTGGCCTTAGGAGCAGAGGCACCAAACGTTACCATCACCCAGCTCTTCCTACATCTAATCAGTAACACTGAAAGACTCCTTGTATGTAAATATCCAGCCAGGCAATAAACTGGACTGCACATATTAATCAACCTCAGCCTCAAAAGCCCCTCCCAATTTATATATGCAGTACGTTGGCAGAACAATGTATTTTGTATATTGTTTATATTTATTTGGGGACCAGGTGAGGGTGGGCTGGGGGGGGGGCGCGGGAAGAGTTCCCATCCTCACCTTCCCACTCTAACTCATTGCCGTTCCCCAAGAACTCCAGCGAGTCAGTCTCGTCGGGTGTCTCAATGTCGTCCACATTGATGTCTAGGTCATCAGGAGTGTCCAGGAAGTCATCAGACAGCAGGGAGCCCTCACTCTGGTCCAGGGAGATGTTGATCTCGGGAGCCACCAGCGTCTTCCTCTTGCGATGGGCTCCGAGCACATTCAGGGTGCTGGGAGGAGCTGCGGGAGCCCAGGCACGAAGCCCCTGTGGCTCTCCATCTCCTCCTGCCTCCGGGTATGGCAGGGTGGGGAAGGGGTTCGAATCCCTCATCGGTTGTGGGGGCGGGGTGGGGGACAAGGGACACGGGGACGCACACTCACTTCACTCCCTCGGGTTAGACAGCCCTGGCTTAAAATCCTGCCTTCAAGCATGGCAGTAGAGTGGGGAGAATGACTCACGCCTGTCATTCCAGCTACTCGGGAGGCTGAGATCACAGTTCAAAACCAGCCAGGCAGAAAAGTCTATGAGACCCTTATCTCCAATTAAGCACCAAAAACTTGGAAGTGGAGCTGTGGCTCAAGTGGGAGAATGCCAGGCTGGCACGAAGAAGCTCAGGGTACAGCACTCAGGCCCTGAGGTCAAGCCCAGGCCTGGCACGGGTCACACACACACACACACACACACACACACACACACACGCGCGCGCCTGCCTTCTTCTTACTAGCCTTGAGATCTTAGACAACCGTTTCTCATCTCTGATCCTGCCTCAGTTTCACCACCTGTAAAATAAGCCTTGTAATCCAGCCAAATGCCCATGAGTGATGTGGCCCTAGATACCCACGCAGCCTGCAGGGTACCAGGCCATGATGGAGTGGAGTTGACAGCTGTGATTGAATGGGGATCGTCCCTCATGCGGTGGCTGGGAATGGCAGGGTCCACTTGTAATACCAAGTAGGTTTCTGTAGCTGGTGCTGATCCTAACAGCTGAAATCAGGGTGTCCTGCTCTGGCTTGGCTTTTTCACTCATCGCTGATGTTCTATCACTTGAGCCACAGCCTCAGTCCCGGCTTTTTTTGTGTGTGTGTGGTTTATTGGAGGTAAGAGTCTCACGAGCTGGGCACTGGTGGCTCACACTTGTAATCCTAGCTACTCGGGAAGCTGAGGCTTAAGGATTTGTGGTTTGAATTCACCCAGGGCAAGAAAGTCTGTGAGACTCATCTCCGATGAACGACAGTACTCAAAAAAGCCAGAAGTGGCGCTACGGCTCAAGGGGTAGAGCACTAGCCTTGAGCAAAAGTAGCTCAGGGACGAAGCCCAGGTTCAGAGTTCAAGCCCCAGGACTGGCAAAAGAAAAAAGGAGTCTCACAAACTTTTCCTGCCTAGGTTGGCTTAGAACTGCGGTCCTCAGATCTCAGCCTCCCAGGACACCCTTATTTGGCTGGACTGATCTCACCCCATGCATTGCTGGACATGTTGTACAGGCCACCTCCTTTAATCCTTGCATGTTAACTCTCTGAGAAGCTGCCTTTGGTGGATAAGAAAATGGAGGTACCAAGAGGTTCAGTAACCAGCTTGAGGACACACAGCAAGGCAAGGCGGTCTAGCCACCATAAGGTTCTCCCCCGCCATATTACTTCCCCCGTGTCTTGGCGGGCAGAACAACTCTGTCCCTGCGTTTCTGTGCCCCCCACCCCCGCGCAGATGACCGGGGACACAGTCACAGCTACAACCGCTCTGTGGGTACACATGCATGTGAACTTACAGGATGCGTCTTCTATCGGGCTGCCCAACAGTTCCATTCCTGTCTCTTCCGGGAGCGGCCTGCCAACCCAGCCAGAGGAACAAGTTGTGACCCCAAAATGGTCGGGACAAGAGCAGTGAGACAAGACAACAACAACAACAACAACACAAGATCAACCAAATACATTGGGTCCCTAAAGGTCACTGTGCTCAAATACACTTCCTCCTTTTTCCTTTTCCTGATTTTTGTTCCTGTGGTGGAACTGGGATTTGAACTCAGGGCCTTGCACTTGCTGGGCAGGTGCTCTACCCCTAGAGTCACATTTCCTGCCTTTTCTACTTTTGCTATTTTTCACATACAGTTTAATGTTTTTGCCCCCAGCGTTGGAACCTGGATCTTTCTACTCTTGCATAGTTGGGATGATAGGCATGAAACACTACACTCAGCTTGTTTGTTGAGATGGGGTCTCACTAACATTTTGTCCAGACTGGCTCAAACCTTGATTGTCCCAATTCCTGCTTCCTAAGAAGCCGAGATTATAGGAGTAAGCTACTACCCCTGGCCACTTCTTTCCTGGCACAGGAAATTTATAGGTCATGCTTTGGAAAACTCCTTTCAGACTACCAAATTAATTATTATTTTTACTTTTTGTCAATTGTGGGGCTTCAATTCAGGGCCTGGGCACTGTCCCTGAGCTTCTTTTGCTTAAGGCTAGCTCTCTACCACCTTGAACCACAGCGCCACTTCTGGTTTTCTGGTGGTTCATTGGAGATAAGAGTCTCACAGACTTTCCTGCCTGGGCTGGCTTTGAGCCGCAATCCTCCGATCTCAGTCTCCTGTGTAGGTACGATTACAGGAGTGAGCCACTGGCTCTCAGCTCAAATTAACATTCTGAAATGTATTTATTCACTTTTAGGCCTACATGCTGTCTTGTGGCTTTTTTTCTCCCCAGTCCTGGGGCTTGGACTCAGGGCCTACTCACTGTCCCTGGCTTCTTTTTGCTCAAGGCTAGCACTCTTGAGCCACAGTGCCACTTCTGGCCATTTTCTATAGATGTGGTGCTGAGGAATCGAACCCAGGGCTTCATGCATGCTAGGCAGGCACTCTCCCGCTAGGCCACCTTCCTAGCCCCTGTCTCATAGCTTTTTCACTCAAGGTTGGTACTCTACCACAGCTCCACTTTTGGCCTTTGCTGGTTTATTGGAAATAAGAGTCTCACAGATTTTCCTGCTCCGGGCTGGCTTTGAAACACAATCCTCAAATCCTAGCCTCTTGAGTAGCTAGGATGACAGGTGTGAGCCGCCGACACAGGGTCCCCTCCTTCTGAATTAAGAAACCTTTGGGGGCTGGGAATGTGGCTTAGTGGTAGAGTGCTTGCCTTGTATGCATGAAGCCCTGGGTTCGATTCCTCAGCACCACATATACAGAAAAAGCTGGAAGTTGCGCTGTGGCTCAAGTGGTAGAGTGCTAGTCTTGAATAAAAAAGAAGCCAGGGACAGTGCTCAGGCCCTGAGTTCAAGCCCCAGTACTGGCAATAAATAAATAAAAAGAAAGAAAGAAAGAAAGAAAGAAAGAAAGAAAGAAAGAAAGAAAGAAAGAAAGAAAGAAAGAAAGAAAGGAAAAGAAACCTTTGCTTCCAAACCATCAGCAATTAGCAGGAATTGGAGTCTCCCCCTGGGTGAGGGGTGAGATCGGAAGGGAGGGAGAGGGAGTGTAGGAGTTTCCTTTTAGTTCCTTCTCATTTGCCTAGTTCTCGACTTCCTTTTATTCTAGAATCATCTAGGATTATCTTGATGCCCAGGCAGTCCAAGAGCTGAGAGACCCATAGCTTGCCCAAGACCATAGGCCTTCCTCATTGCCCTCTACCGCCCTCTGGTGCCCACTTAGTGCAAGTGCACAGCTACAGTGCACATAGCAGAGGAGGGAGGGGGGCGTGTCTGCCACTCTTCCAGCCAGAGGAAAACTAATCCATCCATCCATCCATCCATCCATCTATTTACATATGTATTTGATTTGGGGGCTTGAACTCTGGGCCTGGGCATTGTCCATGAGCTCTTCAGCTCTACCTCTTTGAGCCTCAGCACCACTACCAGTTTTCTGGTGGTTCACTGGAGCTAAGATTCTCAGGACTTTCCTGCCTGGGCTGGCTTTGAACCACGGTCCTCAGATCTCAGCCTCCTGAGTAGCTAGGTGTGAGCCACTGTGCCCAACTTGCTTTCATAATTTCTGAAATAGTTGTGCTCAAGCTAGCCTTGAGTGAGATCCTCCTACCTATGGCCTCCAGGTAGCTGGGGTGATAGATGTGAGCTATCACACTTGGGTCTGAGAGAGAGAGAGAGAGAGAGAGAGAGAGTGTTACTGGGGCTTGAACTCAAGACCTCATGCTCCCCCTGGCATTTTCTCTTCCATTCTACCACCTGAGGTACCCCTCCAGCCTGGCATTTTTGCTGCTTAATTGGTGATGGAATTGAAAGGATTTTCCTGTCCTGGCTGGTCTCAAACCTTGCTCCTCACATCTCAGTTATCTGAGTAGCTAGGACTGTAGGGGTAAGCCCCTGCAACCAGCCGCAGCTTTATTTAAATGGAGATTTAAAGGCAAGAGGCTGGCATGCTCAGGGACTGAGGAAAAGCATTTAAGATGGACACACAGCAAGTGAAAGGGTCCTGAGGGCCGAACAGTACGATGAGTTCAGGGGGCAGATCAAGAAACAGACCAGGGAGCTTGCTACAAAGACAGACACAAGAGGGGAGGGGACAGAGGCTGAGGAAGGCCAGCCAGGGGAGGCAGGAGTGCAGGACTGAATGGGGTCAGGAACCTGGGGGAGCCAGATCAGCTCTCAGGATGCACTGGGGACTCAAAAAAAAAAAAAAAAGATATGAGCTGGACTCCAGTGGCTCACACTTGTGATCCCAGCTACTCAGGAAGCTGCAACCTGAAGACTGCGGTTCAAAGCCAGCCCAAACAGGAAAGTCCATGAGACTCCTATCCCCAATGCACCAACCAAAAAGCGAGAAGTAGAGATGTGGCTCAAGTGATAGACTGCTAGTCTTGAAGGGGAAAGGCTTAGCGTCCAGGCTGAGTTTAAGTCCCAGGACACACACACACACACACACACACACACACACACACACACACAACATACACACACAAAAAGACACACACACAAAATACATATACAGACATACACAACACACACACACACACACACACACAGAGCTGGCACCAGTAACTCATGCCTATAATCTTTGTTACTCGGAAGATCTAGAGGATTGCTGTTCGAAGCTAGATTGGGTAGAACAGCCCATAAGACACCATCTTCAATTAACCAGTAAAAAGTTAGACAGGAGGCATGGCTCAAGTGGTTGAGCACCAGATGAGCAAGCACAAGGTCCTGAGTTTAAACCTCAGTATTGGAAAAATAAAAATAAAGTAGGAGGCTGGGAATGTGGCTTAGTGGTAGAGTGCTTGCCTAGCATGCATGAAGCCCTGGGTTCAATTCCTCAGCACCACATATACAGAAAAAGCTGGAAGTCACGCTATGGCTCAAGAGGTAGAGTGCTAGCCTTGAGCAAAAAGAAGCCAGGGACAGTGCTCAGGCCCTGAGTCCAAGGCCCAGGACTGGCAAAAACAAAACAAAACAAAACCAACAACCAAAAAACATTTAAAAAAAATTAAACAAAGAAAGAGCTCTTTTGCTCAGGGCTAGTGCTCAACCACTTGGAGCCACAGCGCCACTTCCTGTTTTCTAGTGGTTAATTGGTGATGAGAGTCCCACAGACTTTCCTGCCCCAGTGGTCTCTGAACTATGATCCCCAGATCTCAGCCTCCTGAGTAGCTAGGATTACAGGAATGAGCCACCAACTCCTGGCTCTTCAGACACTGGGGATCTTTATTTCGTTTTCTTTTTGCCGCTGGGGATCATTAAAAAACAAAAAATCTGACGCTAGTGTTGAACTCAATGCCTTATACTTGATAGGCAGATTCTCTACGACTTAAACCACGCCCCTGACATAAGCCACACCCTCAACACTGAGCCACACACCTAGCCATGTTTTAGGTTTAGCCCAGCTGGCACTCCACCACTTGAACCGCAGCTCCAGTCCAGCCTTTTGTTGGTGGACCTTCCTTGCCTTAGCTGACTTCAAATTGTGATCCTCAGATCTCAGCTTCCTGAGTGGCTGGTATTACAGGGGTGGGCCACTATACCTGTCCCCACTGGGGTCTTTACCTGTAACCCTCTAGGAGGGTGGCATCTTTGCTGATGTAATAAAGTTTTGATGAGGTGGGGGTAGAGAAGTGGAGGCAGGAAGCTGGGTGGTTTCAGGCTGCACTTAGTTCTGGCTCTGTGGGAGGTTGTGGGAGGGGGATGCTGAAAGCACACTGGGCTCAGGCTGGTGATGTCTGAGGATGCCCGAAGGACCCCCACCCCCACACCCCATGAGGAATGGAGGCTGAAGGAACAGAAGCCCAGCTGCCCACAGAGACACCTTTGTGTGTCCGAAGCTGGAGCTGTCTCAAGGGGCCACCCCAACCCTTCCAGGGCCCAGGAAGACAGTGCCCTGTGGGCACCCTGCCCAGCTGGCAGCCCGCGAGGGACAGCCAGGCCACTGTCCCCCCAACAGTGGGCCGCTGAGGCTGGAGAAGAGGCCCTGCAGCTGGGAGCTCCTGTTCGGTCCCCACCTCATTACCCCTTGCAGCTGTTCTGCCCCATTGCTGACCCCAGAAGACTTGGGAGGGGCCATGACTTAGCTTGCTTGTTCCTCCCTCCCTTCTTTCCTTTCTTCCTGCCAGGCTGCCTTCCTTCTTTCTTTTTGTTGGTTAATTGGAGGTTAAAAAACATCTTATAGATTTTTCTTTCCCAGGCTAGCTTCAAACTGAGATCCTCCTATCTCAGCTACCAGAGTAGTTAGGATTACAGGTGGGAGCCACCAGCACTCAGTTGTGTGATGTATTTTGATAGAATGTTCATTGAAATGGTTTACCCAGGGCTAGACAGTGACTCAAACTGTGTGGGCGTGGCTAGCGCGGTGGGGCGTGGCTTGAGCACTAGGGGCGTGGTTTAGGTGGTAGAGGCTATGCTCAAAAGGGGAGAAGGGGGACTAGCAAATTCAAGGCCTTAACTCCAAACACCACTCATGATTCATCCCCAAATTGTATCTATGGAACTCTACAGAATTCCTTGTCATTCTAATCCCAAGCAACTATGTAGCAACTAGATACACAGTGTATATGTATGTTGACTTACAAGTCACCTAGAGATGATTCATGTTTCCTGAGGATGTGTGCAGCTTCCATGCATGGGGGTTGTAGACCCAGTCCTCCATGAATATTCCCGCAGAGCCCACCATCATAGCTTACACCTGCCACCTTAGTGCCTCCGGAGACTGAGAGTCAAAGGATCTTTGCAAGCTGAGCACACCTAGCCCTCGTAACAGTCCCCTCTCCTGTTACTTTATTTATTCATTCTTTTTTCGTTGTCAGTTGTGGAGTGTGAACTCAGGGCCTGGGCACTGTCTTTTTTTTTGTCCAAGGCTTAGTGTTCTACTACTTTGAGCCACAGCGCTGCTTCTGGTTTTTTGGTGGTTAATTGGAGATAAAAATCCACAGACTTTCTCACTCAGGCTGGCTTCAAATTGTGATCCTCAGAGCTAGGATTACAGACAGGAGCCACCAGCATCCAGATCTCCTGCTACTTTATAGGCAAATTTTTGAGTATACTCTCCAGGGTGACTACCCAGCAAGGGGTGGAGGTGAACCAACCAGCAAGCATCACTCATTATCCAATTTATATGTTGAGCACTTACTTTATATACAAGCACTATTTTGTCCAAAGATAGTGATCAAAACAAAGATTACACCAGGCGCTGGTGGCTCATGCTTGTAATCCTACTTACTCAGGAGACTGAGATCTGAGGATCATGGTTTGAAGGTAGCCTGGGCAGAAAAGTCCTTGTAAGACTCTTATCTCCAATAAACTACTAAAAACAACAAACCCAAAAAACAGAAGTGGTGCTGTGGCTCAAGTGGTAGAGCACTAGCCTTGAGCACAAAGAGGCTCAGCGCCCAGGCCCTGAGTTCAAGCTCCAGGACCAGCAAAAAGAAACAAAGATCACAAGCCAGCATCAATGGCTCACACCTGTAATTCAAGCTACTCGAGAGGCTGAGGTCTAAGGATCATGGTTCAAAGCCAACCCAGGCAGGAAAGTCTGAAGATTCTTCTCTCCAGTTAACTAGCATAAAGCAGAAGTAGAGCTGTGTCTTAAGTGATTGAGCACCACCTTTGAGTGGAAAAGATCAAAGGACCAGTGCGCAGACCCTGAGTTCAAGCCAAAAGGACAACAAAATTGGAATACAGTGACATCCATGGGATGGGAACAGGAAGAACGTAACAGGACTTAAAATGCTGCGGATGTGGGGATTTGGGAAAGATGTGATGATTTAGCAACTGTTCCTAGACTCGTTGCCGTGATATCACGAAGTGGGCATAGGGGCATCCTCATGCTCAAGGCGAGTGTGGGGGAGGAGACTGAGCTGGCCAGAGCCAGGTCAGGCCCTGGAAGCCCCCCTCAGATGTCCTGGCTGGGCAGCCGATCCCGCAGGCTCTCCATGTCCACAGGCCTCCGTGGTCCCCCTCCTGGGTGGTGTGGCAGGGAGTCTGTGTCTTACCTGGGAAGGTCCTCGTCCTGCCATTCCTCCTTCACATCCACGTTTTCCATCCGCAGTGTGGCCTCGGTGGTCCCCATGGGAACCGGCGAGAGGGGCTGGCTTGAAGCAGGGACGAGCCTGGGGGGACAGAAGATGGAAGGATGAGCTTGCCTTACTATCAGGAATGAGGAAACCCCGGAATTAAAAGCCTCCTTCTCTTGAGAGGGACTACACCAACCCCAAGCCAAACCATGACCCAGACACACTCAAGCTCTTTCTCTTTCTTTGACTCTCAACTTGGAAGTCATGAATTTTCTTTTTCTTTTTTTTTTTTTTTTTTTTTTTGAAAAACGTCTTAGGTTGCCAGGCACTGGTAGCTCATGCCTGTAATCCTAGCTATTCAGAAGGTTGAGATATGAGGATCAAAATTCAAAGCCAGTTTAGGCAGGAAAATCCGTGAGACTCTTATCTCCAATGAACCCCCAGAAAATCGGAAGTGGGACTTTGGCTCAAAGTGGTCGAGTACTAGCTTCTCAACAAAGAGCCCAGGCCCTGAGTTCAAACCCCATGACTGAAACATACACACAGAGTCATTTGTGCTGGATTTAGATGGCTCATGCCTATAATGCTAGCTACTCAGGAGGCTGAGATCTGAGGATCAGAGTTTGAAGCCATTGCAAGTAGACAAATACTTGAGACTTTGATCTTCAATTAACCACCCAAAAGCTGGAAGTGGAGCTGTGGGTCAAGTGGTACAGCATTAGTCTTGAGCTAAAAAGCTCAGGGTAAGTGCTCAGGCCCAGAGTTCAACACACACACACACACACACACACACACACACACGCACAAGTCATTTGCACTGAAGTGTGAATAGACCAACATTAACTCTCCTGCCCCGCCCCTCTGTCCTCCCAAGAAAGAGAAATTCTTGGGAATCCCTTGACCTCCAGCAGTGGGCTGAGATGGGAAATCAGATCTTAATCTTTTTAATAACCAAAGGTGGGTTTTGTTTTTATTGTTCTGAAATGCTGGGGGTGGTGGCGAAGTGGAGTGGTCTGGGGGCAGGATCAGAGCTGCCTAGGCTGATGGAACACTCCCAAGCCCTCTGGGCCTCAGTTTCCCTGTCTGTAACTGAGTTGATTTAGAGATGACTGTCCATGGACAGGAATTCGCCTGTGATGGACAGACAGTCCCCCCCTCAGGATTAGCTGAGGATGACCCTTCTGCCTCCTCAACCCCGAGTGACATGACGGCATGTCCCCTTTGGTACAGGGGCATTTTGGGGTGTCACGACTGGTTGGAGGAAGCACTGGGCTGTCCAGAATAAGAACCTGAGGTGAAGTGTCCACAGGGCCTGGGTGAAAAGCTGTTTTTGATGGAACACTGCTTCCTGTCACATTTGCATGTTGGTGACAAGATTTCAGGACCAAGTTCAGCGGCCATCAAGGAGTATGGTCCACACAGTCCTCCAGCCACCTCCTCCGTCGCTGGACAGCTAAGGCCTCCCCCTTTAGTCCCGGACACCTGGCCCTCACCCCTGCAGGACCAGCCATGGTGAGCTGGGATCTATCACTCGAAGCCCACAGAGGGCGGGCAACATTTGAGATTGTGGCTAGGCACGGCAGGACCCGGGGACACGGAGCCCGTGATGAGCTGTGGCCGTGGCGGTCTGAGCCAACTCTCCGGGGCGCGGGAGGGGGCTCCCCAGCGCGTCCTCTCAGTGGTGCTGGATTTCGTCATTCATTCATGGAGGAGGGACAGGAAGACGCGGTGCCGCAGAAAAAATAATCCCTTCCCGACCTTGGCGCAGGAGCACCTGCCGGCCGCTCTGCGAGTTCAAGTTCGCGTCCTCCGCCTGCAAACCCCGGCCCTGCCTAGAGGAAGGGGGCTTTCTCCCCATCCTGCGCTGGGCCTGAGTTCCGCTCGGGGGAGGGCGGAGGGGGGGCAGCCAGAGGCGGAGCCACTTCCTCCAGATGTGGGGTGCAGTGGGGCCCCAGTGAGCCGCGCGCTCCCGCACTGAGATCCCGGCTGCCCACCTGGGCACAGCGAAGGACCCGGCTCCGTTGGTGCTGAAATTTTATTACATCGCACGAGTTGGGGAAAAGAAGAGGAGGAGTCCCCGAGCTTGCCCGACTGCCCTTCTCCCCACCTGGTAGGCAAGCCCCGGTCCACACGGGAATGAACCCCTTCCTCCCTGCCCGCAGCTGCCCTGGAGCCCGGCGTGCACGGGTGAGTCAGGTCCATTTCAGCGGCCCGCCCGGGCTGTGCAGAGCGCCTAGAAATGGTTACAATTGTGGCTTGCGAGTAAGTGCACGTGATGCGTGTGCACGCGGCGCGGGTGCACGCGGAGGAGATGCGCGGGGCAGGGCTGCGCGGGTTCCAGGTGCAAGGGGCGGAGGTGCGCGCGGCGCGGGCGCGCGGGCGGAGGCGCTGGCTTTGCACCCCGCATCCCCCGGAGCGCGCTTCCCGCTCCCACTCGCCCATCGCCGCGGCTCCCGGGTTTGGAAGCCGCCCCGACCGCTTCCGCATAAAGCGTCAGTCCTCTGGCTGGGCGGGGAGGGGAAGGGGAGGTGAGGAGCGCCACTCACCTGCCGGGCGGCGTCGCCTCTCGGCGCTGTCACCGGAAAACAAAGGCGAGCCGGGCCGGGTGCGGCCGCGCATCCCTCGCGGTACCCAGGCCTCAGCGCATCGCCGGGAGGCTGCGGGCCGACTCCGCATCCGAGGAAGGTCACCGGGGCGATGCGGCCGGCGCTCGCGGGCTCCGCCGCCCCAGGCCCCGGGGGAGGTGGCTCGGCTCAGCGCGGGGCGTCGCGGACCCCCGCGGTCGCCGCGCCCCCCGTCATCTCGCCGGCCCCCGGCCCTCAGGTCCCTTCCTCCCCGCTGGCGGCGGGCTGGCGGCGCCGCTTCCCCGCCCGTGAATCAGGCGGCTTTTGTGTGCAGGGGGCGGGGCGGGGGCGGCGGCCTGGACGGCCCGATAGGCCACGCCCCTCCAGAGACCCGCGTCTCCCATTGGCTGAGGGGAGGCCACGCCCACCGCCGCGCCGGGGCGGGGTGTCTCCCAGATGCAAAAACAAACTCGGCGCAGATAAATAAATGAGCTCTCCTTCCTCAGAGAGCGGGAGAGCGCGGGTGGGTGGGGGCCACGGCGGGGGTGGGGGCCGCGCGCCGTCCCTCCTTCCCGAGACGGCAGAGGGGCTCTGCGACCTATTGGCTTTCCCAGGATTCAGGGGTGCGTCGGCCCTCGCGGAAGCTGGAGTTCGGGGCTCCCCCCTGCATGCGCCCAGAAGAACCCTAGAAGCTGGTTGGCAGATGTAGGGCCGAAAGCTCAGCCTCTCAGATCCAAAGAGAGTTTGGATGGAGGCCCACAGGGGTGGGGATGGGGGAGGATGGGAGGAATGGCGGTGCGGCCAGACCTGCATACCGGCACCCGCGTTCCAGGATTTACTAAGAGGCCTGCCGGGGCGAGTAGAGGCGAGGGGCACTGTCCATGTGTCTGGTGTTGCAGGAACGTTTGTTGTTGTTGTTCCTTCAAATCCTTACTGTAGGGGTTGAATGGTCCCCACCCCCCCCCCCCCCCCGGCCCAGGCAAGACTATAGTCCATCCCCGGGAACTTGTGCATGTGACCTTGTTTGTAAAAGGGTCTTTGCGGATGAAATCGGTTGCAGATGCAGTGAAGAAACCATCTTGGATGAGGGCGGGCACTGGATCTGATGATTGGCATACTGAGAGGGAAAAGGGGGAGGCGCACGAGGCAGGGCCATGCGGGCGAAGGGGGCAGAGATGGAATGACGTGTCTACAAGCCCAAGAATGGCAAGGAGTTCCTGCAGACTAGAATAGATTCTCCACAGGCTTCAGGATGAGCCGCCTCCAAGAGTATGAGAGGACACATCTCTTGTCAGAAGCCCTTAGTTTGTGGTACTTTGTGGCTTTGTTGTGATCCCAAATAGGAATTGAGCCCTGTCGTGCTCTCCTAATCCTCCCGAGTTCTTGCCATGGTTTCCTGCCTGCTCCAGGAAAACATCGAATTCATTTTTACCATAAGACCTTTGCCTGCAATGTTTACCCTGTCAGATATGCGAACCTTCTGGTTTACATGTGAATCATGTGTCAGTTCAGAAGTGATCTCCTCAGACTGGCTGATTACGCCCTACCCTGCCGCGCTGAACACTCTTTCCTATTTCTTTCTCTGGCTTTTCATTTAGTATAATGTACTTTTTTTTGGTTTTTGGTCCAAGACTAGGACTTGAACTCCGCACCTGATGCTTTTGCTCATTGGCTGGTTCTCTACTGACTGAGCCATGCCTCCAACCCTGATTTAGTATAACGTACTTTTAAAAAATTGTGGCAAAAATGTAAATAATGTACATTATATGTTGTGCAACCATCTGCTTGATCTCACATCAGGACTTTTTTTTCACTGTGATATTTTTACACGTGCACGCAGTGTCTATCAACCTCACCTGTCACTCTCCCTCATCCTCTTCTGCTTTCCTAAAACTCTCCAGAACTTTTGCAACATCTTCAATTATAAGTTAATTTGTTTCCCTTCCTCTGCAACCACACCTCTGTTTTTCATCTTTGTGGATTTGCCTGTCAATTCTCAACATTACCTATCAATTCATTCCCATGGTGTGTGACCTTTTGGGTCTGGTTTATAAGGCACATTCATTGTAGCTTATATTAGGGCCTCATTTCTTTTTTTTATTGCTGATGAATATTCCTCTGTGTGGATGGATGGAGCAGTGTGTGTGTGTGTGTGTGTGTGTGTGTGTGTGTGTGTGTGTGTGTGTCTGTGTGTGTGTACTGGGACTTGAATTCAGAGCCTGGGTGCTATCCCTTAGCTTGATCCCTTAAGGCTGGCTCTCTGCCACTTGAGCCACAGCTCCACTTCTTGTTTTTAACTGGAGATTAAGAGTCTCATGAAGCTGGGTGCCAGTGCCTCATGCCTATAATCCTAGCTAGTCAGGAGGGATCTGAGGATTGTACTTTGATGCCAGTCCAAGCAGGAAAGTCTATGAGACTGTTATCTCCAGTTAACCACCAGAAAACCAGAAGCAGCACTGTGGATCACAATGGTAGAGCATTAGCCTTGAGTAAAAGAGCTCAGGGACAGTGCCCAGGCCCAGAGTTCGAACCCCAGGACCGGCAAAAACAAACAAACAAACAAACAAAAAAAGGTCTCAGAGGCTTTCCTAGTTGGGCTGGCAAGATTCCAATAGGAATCAAGACAGAAGTGAGATGGAAATCAGGATATTGCACATGCCAGGCTAGTGCTCAGCCACTAGCTGCACCCCAAAGCAAGCCTCAGCTTTATCATATCCCTCTGAGGAGAACCCCCCCGGGCAGTCCTAGGAAGAAAAGCAGGTGCTCTGAGGCTGAAGGCACAAGCCCCCAAACCTAAGCCACACCCCTATAGCGTAAGCCATGCCTCACTACTGCAGCCACATCCAAATGATCTGACACACATGCCATAAGCCACACCCTCACCTCGTCGGGCACGCCCACAGTGTAAGTGACACCCGCTATGCAAAAGGTCAGGGGCAGCACCCAGGCCCAGAGTTCAAGCCCCAGGACACACACACACACACACACACACACACACACACACACACACACCCCTCCACAGAAGTCCTAAGCATGGCAATCTTCATGGACATTAGACACCCCACTACTTACTATTAGGGTGGCTGCCTCCCTCACTGCCTCAGGGTTTGTGCCCCATCCTGCCAGAGGCAAAAAGGCAACCTGTCCCCCTCCCAAGCCTCTCCCCCCCACCCTCACCTAGCCCAGTCAGAAAGCCCAGACGGGGGAGAGAAGAGTGCAAGAGTGCAGAGCTTTAGACAGAAGGCTCAGACTTCCTCTCTCCAGGCTGGGAGACGTGCAGATCTCTAGGTGGTCGCGTGTATCTGCACTCCTTTAGAGACATCATTGAAGCCCGGCAGGGACTGGGAAGTTTCCCTGGGGTGAGACGGGGGGGGGGGGAGGTGTGACAATAGGATTTTGGAGCCAGTAGGAGTTAGATGGACGAAGGAGTGGGAGAACAGGCTTGTGGACCCACAGACAGTAGTTGTCTGATGGTCCCGCGCTGGCTGAGCGGCGCCCGGGGAGCTGTCCAGGGTGCTGAAGCACCGCCCGGAGCAGTAGTTAGGCTCCAATGGCTCCACATCACCATCGTTACTGGGATTTTGAACTCAGGACTTCTCTGTCCCTCTCTCAGGTGGCTTGATCACAGCTAGAACTCTACCACTTGAGCCACTTCCTTCAGCCTGGCATTTTACTAGTTAATTGACAACAGAGTCTCCCAGACTTTTCTGCCCAGGCTGGCTTCAAACCTGCAAGATCTCAGCCTCCCGTGTACAGGTGTGAGCCGCCAGTGCCTGGCTTTTGCTTTGCTTTTAGTTTGGTAGTGTATACACAACATAAAATCTGCACACTCTGAGGATGGCACTTCAAAGCCAGCCCAGGCAGGAAAGTCCATGAGATGTTTTATCTCCAATTAACCACCAGAAAGCCAGAAGTGGAGCTGTGGCTCAAAGTGGTAGAGCACTAGCTTTAAGCAAAAAGGGTTGAGGGACAGTGCCCAGGCCATGAGCTTAAGCCTCACAACTGACAAACAAAATCTACATGCAGCACGGCTGCGGGATCATCACTACCTCCCATCTCCCACACTGAAGCTCTGTCCCCATTCAATACCAAGTCCCTTTGTTATGCCTAGATTTCCGGTTCCCAAAGACCACCAAGGAGCCGATTCCAATGCAAACGCACAAGAGTCTTTATTGCGAGCTCAAGCCTGGACTCCCAACACTCACCGACGCAGGGGATCTGGATTGAGAGTCCCGACCCTCAGAGAGGCAGGGTTTTTATTGTGATTACAACAGGGGCAAGGTATTTTCAACTTGGCAGATACTTGATTGGATGGCATTTAGCAAGCAAGTCTTGTCCTATTTCTATTGGCTATCTACCCTTTCAGTTATCTATTTTGGCTTTGATATCAGGAACTGGCCTCAATATCAGGAACTGACAACAGGTGGTCCCGTATCACTGATGCAGGGGGTTAATGCAGAGGGTAGAGCAAGTCACAAATGGGTTAAGCAAGCCGTTTACAGAAGCAGAATATTGCGGTCAGGCTGACCTAGTACCAACTTTATTTTAACAATTGCGACCATGTTTTCCCATTACCACTAAGCAAGCTTGAGCAGGCCAAAACAATCCAGTACTCAATCATAAGTAAACCAACCTGCCATCTAGCTCAGTCGGTAGAGCATGGGACTCTTAATCCCAGGGTCGTGGGTTCGAGCCCCACGTTGGGCGCCAAGTGCCGGGCTCAGGTCACCTCCCCTGGCTCTGCTATGCTTCTAACAGCTCCCTTTCTCACCCTCTCCCCTGGTCACCTGACCCGCAGTTAAGGCCAGGGTGGAGTGGGGGGGGCTCAGGAAAGACCTCAGGTGCACGGGGCCATACGAGATCTCTTTACTCCCTCCTTACCCATGAAGAAAGCCAGGCATGCGCGGATCTCGGAGACGCTTCATGAGCAATCTGATTTATTAGGGTGGGGCAAAGGCTAATGGTAGGAAGGGACTAGAGAAGGGTGATCAGCCAGAGCGCTGATAGGCTGGCGAGCTTGCCATAGGACCCCCTCATGAGCTAACGTCACTTGGAAAGTGCCACGCCAGGGGTGAAAACCCACGAGACTGGGGGCACATGGGCTGGCGAGAAAGTTTGGGGGGCTGTTCGCAAAGCCGGTTCTTCTGGTTCCGGACCCAGAGAATTGTGGCCTGCTTCCGCATTCCCCAGGGCTGGGGGAAGGGCGGCGTCTCGGGCGCACTCTCCAATGCCCTTCCCCCTCAAGGCCAAGGCTTCCCCAACACCAACCCAACAGTTACCATGGCATTTCTACTACTATTATGGTTATTTCTATAGTCTATGACTATGATCATTTTTTTACTGCCTGTTACCATGGTTGCTACCCAGGTACAGAGGGGAACAAGTGCTCCCTACATTTTTAAATGTCAAACTACAAGAAACTAGTCTCATGGGTGAGGGTGCAGCCCTCTAGCATGGAGTCATCACCAGGGTTTAGAAGCTGTTATAATTTTAACACTAAAACTTATATTTAGTTACTCAGGTTCTCAGGTCAGTCCTAACACCTTCCCCCATGGGCTCGGTCTCTGTCTCACACATACACCCCACTTCCCATCTCTGTGTATCTGACCGTCTAGGGAGCTGCCATGAATGGATCTTTGGTGTGTCCTGTGTCTGCTGTGTCACTCAGTCCCTGTCCTCAAGTCCCTCACATCGTAGCATATGTCAGGATGCCCTTCCTTTTCATTGCTGAGTAATATTCCACTCTCTCCTTTCTCCCTATCTTTTCTTTTCCCTTTCTTCCTTCCTTTTTTTCTGTACTGGGGTTTGAACTCTAGTACTCAAACTTGCTATCAGGTGCTCTACTACTTAAGCCACACCCCCAGGCCTTTTTTAGCTTTAAATATTTTTTAGGTAGGGTCTCCCTTTTCAAGCCATCCTCAGACTTCAGCTGTCCCACATACACCTTCCATGTAGGTGTAACTGCCCAAGAAGGGCAGAAGGCTACATCCAGCAGGAGCCCCACCAGAGGAGGAAAGGAATGGGCAATGTCCCTGCCATGGGTGTCTGTCTCTGGCAGGGCTGTCTGTGGACTCCAATGAGATTTCTCAGTCCTGACATTCCAGGAAGCTCCTTCCATTTGAGTGCTTTCCCTAGACACCATTGGGGGGGTGGGGTGTTCTCACAATTATTTTATGGAAGTGATGTGCTATTGAAATCATGGTTTCAAAACCAGGTGTAGTGGCACACACCTATAACCCCAGCACTCAGGGAGGCAGAGGCTGGAGGATCTCCAGTTTGATTCCAACCTGAGCGATACAGAGAGACCCTGTCTCTCAACTTAAAAACGAAGAAAAGGAAGAAACCAGTTATAAGCGAACCAGTGCCTGTCTTTCTCCCTGGCCTTCTCTAAGGCGTCTCCCTGCCTGCCCCGGGGACTGTACACTTGGGTCTCTCCAGGCCTGGCCCACACCCCAGGTGTGACGGCAGGTGATGGCAGGTCCCAAGAAAACAGCCCCCCCTCCCCGCAGACTCCCTTCCTAAGGGAGTCTATCTTTTCAGGGCCTCCGAGTTCCCAGGAGTTGGGGTAATGTGTGAACCTGAGGTCCACGAGCCCTACCGCGTTTACGTCCTACGATCTAGTCTCGAAGATGTGCCCAGGAAAGCCTGACTCCCTCCCAAACATTCTGAGCAAAAACCCATCCAGAGCTGGGCCCAAAGCCAAGGACACAGGGAGGACGAATGAGTGCGCATGCGCCGGGATTCCTCGGCCAATAGTAACCGCTGGTCTCCAGCTTCCAGCCTGAGCTCCCTATCTCCCAGCGGGGCTCCAGACAGGCCCTCGTTGTCACAGAGACAGCGATGTTGCCCCGTTCCCTAGCAACCGGTGAGTATAAGCCGCAGCCGCACGCTCATTGGTCAAGAGCAGCTTTGTGTCCCGCCCTCATAAAGATTGGCAACCTTTGAGTCTTCGTGGAATTAGCAGCCTACAGTTGAAATGCAGATTTCACCACAAATCCTCTCTTCTTAGCAGGCTTCCTCCTGAGGTCCATGGTTACTGTCATGCTAAGACCTAAATCAGTCGTTCTATAGGAGGGGAAACTGAGGTTGAGGAAAACTTTGTGACCAGATCCCACACCTGGCCCCAGGCCAGTTCTTTTTTTTTTTTTTTTTTTTTTTTTTTGCCAGTCCTGGGCCTTGAACTCAGGGCCTGAGCACTGTCCCTGGCTTCCTTTTGCTCAAGGCTAGCACTCTGCCACTTGAGCCACAGCGCCACTTCTGGCCATTTTCTATATATGTGGTGCTGGGGAATCGAACCCAGGGCTTCATGTATACGAGGCAAGCTCTCCCCACTAGGCCATATTCCTAGCCCTCCCCCCCCCCCCGGCCAGTTCTTAATCCTGAAACTCTGTCCCTGCCCAAGCCCTTCGCTTCCTCAGCCTCTTCTTCCTGCTTTCTACTCTGGGGTGTCATTTGTTCCTGCAGGACTGTGACTTCTGAGTGATTCCGTGATGATCCAGGAAGATGGCAGTCTCTCACACGTCCCTAGAGGACATCCGGGGCCCTAGGGACACAGGGGACATTGGTGCTCAGGAGGCAGTGCTGGTGTGCAGGGGAAACAGAGGCACAGCCTCCTCCCCTATCCCTCACTCCCTACAGTTTTGGGATTCCACCTCAAGGCCATGAGCTTGTTCGAAGGCTCTCTACAGCTTGAGACACACCTCCAGCCCTTCATGGATTTTCCTGGGGGAAAAGCTGGTCAGGCTGCCATGTCATCTCCTGTCTGGAGTGCGGGGGGCCCTCTGGCTGCCCAGAGCCCAGCTGTCTGATTTGGCTTGGGCCCCTTCAGGGGGTGAGAAGCTGCAGTGAGAGTGCATTGTAGAGATGAACCCGAGGCCCCTGGGTGGGACACAGGCCTGGCAATGAGGTCTCTCCTGCAGCTCTGGGTCCCTGGGAACTGTTCTCCCATCCTGATGCTGTGAGAGAGCAGAGAGAGGCAGGACCCTGGGGACACCCAGTGCTGGCACCTTAGCCTTGCACTTCCTGCCTCCGAAAGGAAAGACAAAATCTGCTTCAAAATGACCCAGGTCGTGGCATTCTGTGGGAGCCGTGCAGGCTGGATGGCGGTGGGGGGGGAGTGGGGGGCTCTCACTTCATGCAGGGTGTTCTGATTCTGAAGAGGGCCTTGGGGGGAGGGCTGCAGAAGAGGGCTGTGTTCCCGCCAGCACTTTGCCATCTCATCAAAGGTGTTTGGCCCTGGCTAGTTTCCAGCCAGCCAAACACATCAAATACAGACAATTCCACTGAGACTGACTCAAGATTCCTGGCTCTCTCTGCTCCTGCCCCACACTCCTGCCCACCCCCACAGTGGGAGTGGGACCTACCTTCCTTCTGACTCTCTGACTGCCAAATGCCCCCCTCCCCACACCCAGGGCATCTGATTCAGACTCCAGGTTCCCATTCTACTCTTCTTTGTCCTTGAAGATGGCTGGGGGTGGGGGTGGGGGCTCCCCTACCTCAAAACCAGTGTCCTCAGAATGTCCAAGGTAAGTGCAGAGGAGGACCTTCCAGAACGCAGGCTCCTGGCCTACCTGGACGACAGCTTCTCTCTCCTGCCCCACTTCCCCAGCCACCCTAGACCACTGCTCAGCAACCTGTGTTGAGCAGTCCCAAGCCATCTATAAAGTTCCAGATGGTGTGGCCCATAGCACCTAAAACGCTTGCCCAGGAAGACGGCTGCCTCCACCCTCTGCCACCCCCTTCCCCTCTCCCCCCACCAGCCCTTGTGCTCCCCTCAGGGTGCGTCTCCAGCGGTGGCTGAGATGACTGATCACAGCTGCCCTTCATGGTGAGAAGCCAGGCCTGCTCAGCACCTCTCAGCCGGCAGAGGTCAGAGGTCCAAAACAGACGTTCCTTCCCGCACAGGGCACTGCTCGGTGGTGACCCCCCATCATCACTCCGGAGTTTCTCCATCAGCATCCCAAACACTCAACATACCCCCAAAGCCCCTGCAGCCACAGTGGGTGACATTTCCCTGGCTTAGGGAATTAGGCAGTAATTTTGTGCCAGCCAACTTGTCATATCTGGCTGTGTCATCACTCCTGCCACTCTCTGGGTCTCACTGGGAATCAGATTCTCATAGTAACATCAGGGGCCCCGGCGCCACCTGGTGGCCACAAGCCATAGCCTCCTGCCTGAACCAAGCCAGCCAGGGCTCCAGCACTGGTGCAGGCCACTGCTCTCCCATGATTTGCATATCCCCTCCCACCTTCCCACCCTCCCGCCTTCCCTGCTTCCCATCCCTCCCTTCTTTAGCTTTTGCAGTACAGGAGATTCAATCCAGTACCTGGCAGGCACTCTCCCACTTGTGTCATGCTCCTTGTTCTGTTTGCATTGTGTGTGTGTGTGTGTGTGTGTGTATACATGTGCATGCACGTGCAAGTCTGTACTGGGGCTTGAACTCAGGGCCTGGGTGCTGTCCCTTAGCTCTACCACTTGAGCCACAGCTTCACTTCTGGCTTCTTGCTGGCTAATTTGGAGATGAGTCTCATGGTCTTGCCTGCCTGGGCTGGCTTTGAACCTCGATCTGCAGATCTCAGTCTCCTGAGGAGCTGGGATTCTAAGTATGAGCGCCAGGCACCTAGCTGTTAAGTCCACCCCTGGAGGGCTCCACACAGATGCCCCCCCCAACCTGGTTAAGTCTCCACCCAGTTACCTGGGTAACCGGCACACCTGGAGGCAGTTACCTCCCCCTTCCCTGAGGTCACATTCTAATCCACCTGGCCACAGCCCCCTGTCCCTGCCCTAGGTAAGGCCCTGCGGTATTCAGGCAGGAGAGAAAGTGTATTACTGAACAGCTGGCCTGTATTTTGTTTTGAGGGAAAAAGAAAAAAGTCATGCTAACTTTGCCTGAGCTAGCCTCAAACTTGGACCTTCTTTCCCTCCTCCATAGAAGAGCCCAGGACAAAGCTGGGGAGAAGCCCAATGGGGAAAGCAGGGACAGTAGGGGGCACAAGGGTGCAGGTGGGGTGCGTGGGGGTACAGGGCTTGCGAGGGCGTGGACCCAGGGCCTGAAGGCAGGTGGAGAACGTGAAGACACAGGTGGAAGGGCCTGGGATCGCTCATTCACCAGCAAATGTTTATTGATAGGCAGGGCTCCTATTCTGTGGTGGGGAAGCTTCTAGATCCACAGACACGGAGGACTAGGGCTCAGCTGTGCAGATAATGGGGCCCAGGCTACTCGACTCCGTCTTGGTCCTTCCCAGGGTGCCCCTGTGGCTGCCGAAAGCAGGAAGGAACCTGCAGGTCGAGAGTGACAAGGACTTGTCCTCTGTTCCCAGAACCACCCAGGGCTTCTCTCCCCCTCCAGTCTCTTCTCTCCCAAGCACCTCCCCCGCCCATTTTGGGCCTCACTTTTTGTACCCGCAAGTTCTAGGAGTGTATGTGTGTAAGATCGTTCAGTTGGTTCTGGAGCAAAGGGAAAGCATAATGGGGATACGGTGACCAGGCACCCCACCTGGTTAGTAACAATCCCGAATGTGTGACCTTGTGTGTTAGTTAACCTCTCTGGGTCTCAGCTGTCTCATCTGTGATAGGGAGAATAAGAGCCAGGAAGGTACTGTAGTACACACTTAAAATCCCAGCACTTGGGAGGACTTGAGTTCCAAAGCAGTCTGGGCTACATAGTGAGACAAAAACAAATCAAGGGGCTGGGGATATGGCCTAGTGGCAAGAGTGCCTGCCTCATATACATGAGGCCCTGGGTTCGATTCCCCAGCACCACATATACAGAAAATGGCCAGAAGCGGCGCTGTGGCTCAAGTGGCAGAGTGCTAGCCTTGAGCAAAAAGAAGCCAGGGACAGTGCTCAGGCCCAGAGTCCAAGCCCCAGGACTGGCCAAAAAAAAAAAAAATCAAGTGTTGGTGGCCCACACCTATAATCCTAGCTACTCAGGAGGCTGAGATCTGAGAAATGCAGTTCAAAGCTAGACTGGGCAGGAAAGTTCATGAGACACTTAAATCTCCAGTTAACTACCAAAAGCCCTAAATGGTGCTATGGCTCAGGTGGTAGCGCACCAGCCTTGAGTGAAAAAGCTAAGGGACAGTGCCCAGGCCCTGAGTTCAAGCATATACACATATACACACAAATCCAAGCAGAATGGCTCATGCCTATAATACCAGCTATTCAGAAGGTAGAGATGGGAGGATCTCAGTTCAAGGCCAGCCTGGGCAAAAGTTCTTGAGAACCATCTCCATCAACTCAACAAGGCTGGGGGTGATGGTGCACCCTGATCATTCCAATTACAAGGGGACCACCATGAACAGGACAGTCAAGGTCCAGATCATCTTGGGCATAAATGCAAGGCCCTACTCAAAAAATAACTACAGCAAAAAAGTGCTGGGGGTGTGGCATGTTCTACCCCTTGGGGTAGAACATCTGCTCAACAAAGCCCTAAGTTCAAATACCAGTACTCCTTCTCCCACCAAAAGACCAGAGCAGCTGGGCACTGGTGGTTCACACTTGTCATCCTAGCGCCTCAGGAAGCTGAGATCTGAGGGTTGTGGTTCAAAAGCCAGTACCAGCAAGAAACTTTGTGAGGCTTTATCTCCAATTAAGTACCAAAAAAGCAGGAAGTAGGGCTGTGGCTCAAGTGGTGGTCGAACACCAACCTTGAGCAAAGAAAGCTTAGGAATCATGACTGACCACCTGAGAGAGAGAGAGAGAGAGAGAGAGAGAGAGAGAGAGAGAGAGAGAGAGAGAGAGAGAGGCTCTTGATTGGGGTGTGCAAGGGGTGTGGGGAAAGCACAGGAAGGCTGGCTGACCGTTAGCATTGTGAAGATCTTGCCCACTTTCGGAAGCTTCTGGAACCTGCGGTGTGGTGGGGTGTCCAGCCGGTCTGAGGCCAAGCTGAGGCCAGTCTGTCTTTCCCTGTCCTCAGGGTCCCCTGGCAATGTCTCCCAAAATGGGGCCTCCTCTGACAGGACCCGAGGCATCGCTGCCAGTACCTGGAAGCCATGGGCCGTGGTCACGCAGGGCACGTGCACCAGGCCCAGGTCTGGGTGGGTGGGCCACAGCCCCTGCCCCAGGCCCTGGGGCCTGAGCCGAGCGCGGGGGGTGGGGAGCTGGAAGGGGGGGATCTGGGCAGGGGTCAGCCCATGGCCTCTGGTGGGCATGGCGGCTGCAGGTGAGGACAGCAGGGCGCAGGCGGGAGGCCTGGGAGATCCAGTGTCACGGCCAGGCCAGCCCATGTCCTCATTTCTGTCCCTGTCCCTGATCTTTGTCTCCGGTTTCTGCTGCTCATCTTTCTTTAGCTCTTTCTGCAGCTCCCTTTCTATTTTTCTCCTCTTCAATCCTTTGTAAACATACTCCACTTTCTATGCACTATGAACAAAACATCACCATCTTGGTCATAGCAGGCACAGATGCTTCGAGATCTTTCCATTTCAAGACATAAAAGTATAGAATCTTTTTTGTGTATGTTTGCGCCAGTCCCGGGGCTTGAACTCAGGGTTTAGGCACTGTCTCTAAGATATTTTGCTCAAGGCTGGCGCTCTACCACTTGAGTCACAGCACCACTTCCAGCTTTTTTGGTGCTTACTTGGAGATAAGATTCTCCAAGGACTTTCCTGCCCTGGCTGACTTTGAACCTGGATTCTTAGATCTGAGCCTCCTGAGTTGCTAGGATTAGAGGTAAGCCACCAGTGCCCATGCAGCAAAGGATGTATGACTATGTTTCATCCCGGGAGAGGCACAAGGCCTACCTACAATGTAGAAAGGCAGCAGCTTTGCAGTTGGCTGGAGGGAGCACCTTTGTGTAAAAAGCAGATCCTTTGATGGGGGTAGGGTGGGTGGGTATTTCTATCTTTAACAAGTTAGGTCAGAGTTGAGTCTTGAGGGTGTGTGGCTGAATGGCACCTGCTCGGTTCAGGCCCTTTTCTGGGCAGCTCTGCCTGAGACCTTAGCAAGTCTCTCCTGGACCTCATGTCAGTCCTTCTGTTCTGTTTGTTGTTGTTTGTAGGGCTTAAACTCAGGGCCTGGACACTGTCCCTGAGCTCCTCAGCTCTAGTAGTGCTTTACCACTTGAGCCACTGCACCACTTCTGGTTTGAGCTCTTCAGCTCAAGGCTAGTGCTTTACCACTTGAGCCATAGCTCCACTTTTGGTTTTCTGGCGGTTAATTGGAAATAAGTATCTCACACTTTCCTGCCTGGGCTGGCTTTGAACTGCGATCCTTCAGATCTCAGCCTCCTGAGTAGCTAGGATGACAGACAGGTGTGACCAGCATTGGGCTTCCTTCTGTTCATCTTTGGCCTTGGAATGCAAAGCTCTGACTGTGTGTGCTCCTGCCACCTGGTCACCAAGGACCCTCAGTGTCCTTCAACCTGAGCAGCAGCTAGAGCTCAGAGAGGGCAGGACACATCCCCTAAGGTGCACAGCCAGTGTGGGAAGAGATCTGAGGCCAGGAGCCAATGCAGGGGCTCAGAGGGGAAGGATGGGTGCTAAATGGGGGGGGGGGGGGCATGCTGAGTGCTGTCCAGGATAGCTTGATTTGCACAGGGGAGCCAGGACTCAGTAGCCAGGTCTCCGTCTGTCTTGGCCTCCAGGCTCCCTCTGGGGGCGTGGGATAGATTCAGACAATTTCTCAGACTCCTGGGGGACTCCACTCAGACCCTGCATTTGGCTAAGACAAAGGGTCCTCTCTGTTCTTCATGGCCTCCCACTCCAGGACCCTGACTAGCACATGGTATGGGGGAACATGGGGTGAGCAGGGACTGTGGCCTAGCTGAGCCAGCAGACACCACACCAGCCAGCTTCTGGGGCTAGGCCTCACACGAGGCGGGTGGTGGCAGTGCCAAACCAGATGGCTGGGAGGGGTGGGGAGCAGGCAGGGCCCATCCCCCCAGGTCAGCTGATCAGCCTCAGGGGAAGCTTCCTTCTGGCCTTCAGCTTTGGGGTAGGATCAGATCAAGACCTACATATGGCTGTCCCCCTGTGCCCAAGCTGCTGGGCTCAAGGAGTGTCACCTGCTTAGGTACCTATGTTACCTGGCCTGGGCTGTGTCCTTCCTAGGTTGGCTTGGAACCTGCCTTGCTCCCAGCAAAGACCAGGGACTAAGCCATGTATGTCCCCAGGCAGGACTCAGGTGTCTCAAGGCAAAAAAAGGGGCAAGATTTGGGGGGCTCTGAAGCCTGAGGTTTGCAATTTTATTTATTTTATTTATTTATTTATTTATTTTGGCCAGTCCTGGGCCTTGGACTCCGGGCCTGAGCACTGCCCCTGGCTTCTTCCTGCTCAAGGCTAGCACTCTGCCACTTGAGCCACAGCGCCGCTTCTGGCCGTTCGTTTTCTGTATATGTGGTGCTGGGGAATCGAACCTAGGGCCTCGTGTATCCGAGGCAGGCACTCTTGCCACTAGGCTATATCCCCAGCCCGCAATTTTATTTTTATTTGTTTTGTTTTTGTTGCCAGTCCTGGGGCGTGGACTCAGGGCCTGAGCATTGTCCCTGGCTTCTTTTTGCTTAAGGCTAGCACTCTTGAGCCACAGTGCCACTTCTGGCTGTTTTTTATATATGTGGTGCTGAGGAATCGAACCCAGGGCTTCATGTATACGAGGCGAGAACTTTACCAATAGACCATATTCCCAGCCCCTGCAACTTTATTAAAAAAAAAAGACAAACAATGAAAAAAAATCAACTGTACAAAAAGGATTGTGGTGGCTGGGTGTGGGCCTGTGGCAGGCCGGGTGGGAAACTAGGCCTCCTGCTGCTGGATGAAGGGGTTGGGGATGGCCTCCATGCCATCCTGTGGGCAGATGAGCACCACCGAAGTGCCCCGGCACACCACCAGGCCCAGCTGCCGCGTGTCCTCTGTGAGCTTGTACTGGTCGTCGGGATCTGGGGGACAGGAGGAGGGGCTGGTTGGTGTCTGCTGAAGGCAGAGGCCGGAGGGCCAAGTGCCATGCCCATGGTGGGCAATACCCGCCCCCCCCACTCAATGGCCAACGGGTGCTGCAAACCAGGTCCTCAGCCTTCTCCAGGGACATTTCCAGATGCACTGGAAACATCTGCACAGCAGATCAGGGAGGCCCAGGGCACTTGGACACCTGAGCTGGAAGGGCCCTGTCACCAGGCAGGTGGTGGTAAGGCCCTGGGAGGGGGGGTGGCAGGGGAGGAAGACGCTCAGGAGCCGGCAAGCCACACTGGGGTGCTGGGCAGAGTTTGTAGTGGGACACTCACATTAGGATGCAGCTTTGCCACAGTCAGGTCTCTGGGGAGCAGGACCCCTGCTGGGCCTAGTACGCTGTGCCTCCTGCATGGCACGAAGGATGGGAGCCTGGGTGCAGGTGGTGCTGGGAGGGGTGGTAGCTACCACTCCTGAGGGCTCCCTGCATTGTCCTGACAGCCCCTCCAACAGGAAGGGCAGTAGTCTGGGGTACCCAGGCCTGGACTCTACTGTGAGGCCTGGACAACCCTTGTGTGTTCTCATGGCTGGCTGCCCTCAATGTGAATGCGGCCACATTACTTCTCCTATGTGCCCACCTGCCCAGGCCCTGCCACCACGCGTCCCCTGTGGGCCAGGGATGGGCAATCAGGCATGGCCCACTGCCACCCCACACTAGCCGTGTCCTCACCTCGCATGTACTCCACGGTGCCGTCCAGCACGAGGTTGAGCAGCGGGTCAAAGCCCTTCAGGATTCCACTGGCTTGGAGAAGCCACCGGCAAGACAAGAGAGGGAGGGACGTGAGGTCAGTAGTGAAACCAGGACAGGGGAGCCCAGGGCCAAGGCCTCCCCGGCACACGGGGGACACCGACCACTTGCCAGCCGCCTTCCCGCCGGCAGCTGCTGTGTGCAGAGGCCAGGGGCGAGGGTTCCCTGCCATGGGGCCTCGTGGAGTCTGCTGCTCCAGAGTAGCCTACAGGGCTCACCAGTGCAGGTTGGACTTGGGACAACAAAACTTGTATTTCTGGCTGGGGATATAGCCTAGTGGCAAGAGTGCCTGCCTCGGATACACGAGGCCCTAGGTTCGATTCCCCAGCACCACATATACAGAAAACGGCCAGAAGCGGCGCTGTGGCTCAAGTGGCAGAGTGCTGGCCTTGAGCGGGAAGAAGCCAGGGACAGTGCTCAGGCCCTGAGTCCAAGGCCCAGGACTGGCCAAAAAACAAAACAAAACAAAACAAAAAAAACTTGTATTTCTGGATGCTCAAATGAGTTTCCTGTCGTCTCTACATCACCAAGTACCTTTTGGTTCTTTTCCAATGTTTAAAAACTTGTGGGGCTGGGAATGTGGCTTAGTGGTAAAGTGCTTGCCCTGCAAGCATGAAGCCCTGGGTTCGATTCCTCAGCACCACATAAACAAAAAAAGCCGGAAGTGGCACTGTGGCTCAAGTGGTAGAGTGCTAGCCTTGAGAAAAAAGAAGTCAAGGACAGTGCTCAGGCCCTGAGTCCAAACCCCAGGACTGGCAAAAAAAACACACCTCAAAACTTGTGTGAAAACACCTCTTGGCTCAAGAACAGTCCTGATATAGTCAGTGGCATTACCGTGTGGGAAGGGTATAGGGGGAAGAAGCCAATGGGCAGAGCTCTGCTGTCCTAACCCAATGTGGTGGCCCATGCCTATGGTCCCAATTACTCAGGAGGTGGGGGGTAGGAGGATGAAAGTTCAAGGCTGGCCTGCACAAAAGTTTGAGACCCTATCTAAAAAACAAAAGACATGGCTCAAGTGGTAGAACACTGGGAGGGGGGTTCATGGAGAAAGGAGCAGAGCTCCATAGGAAGATGATGAAGTTCTGCAAATGGATGGTGGTACAACGTAAAGATGGTGTTACATTACTGAGTGTCACTGAATGGTACAGTTAAAAACTGTTCATTTTAGGCCAAGTGTAGTAGCTCATACTTATAATCCCAGTTACACAAGAGGTTGAGGGCAGGAAGACTGTGGTTCCAGGCTAGCCCAGGCAAAAAAAAGTTCACAAGCTCTCATCTCAACAGGGTGATGCGCACACCACCCTGCCAGCTCTGCCAGTTACGGCTGCCTGGCCTGGGGGGCATTTCTGTACTTTGCTCCTGCATGAAGTCTGCTGACAGTTTGAGAGGGGATGAGCTGTGCCTGCCAGGAACCCCTCTTACCACCTGGGGCATGGCTCAGCCACTGCCATGGCTCCATGTGTGGGTTCCTCCTCTGGCAGCCACACCCACTCCTTCCTGCCAGTCTGCCTCCGCCTTCTAACTCCTTCCTCTGGAATCTCCATGTCCTTTGGGGGAGCCACCCCTTGTTCGCCCATGGCATACACATCCCCCCTTTCCTGTGTCCCTTGCTTGCAAATGGGGATGGGTGCTGCTGGGAGATTGTGACAAAAGGATCTGAGCTGGGTGCCGGTGGCTCATGCCTGTCATCCTAGCTACTCAGGAAGCTGAGACCTATTGATCCTGGTTCAAAGCTAGCTCGGGGACAGGAAAGCCAATGAAACTGTTATCTCCTATTAAGTATCAGAAAATGAGAAGTGGAGCTGTGTCTCAAAGAGGTGGAGTGCTAGCCTTGATCAAAAAAGCTCAGGGACAGTGCCTAGGCCCTGAGTTCAAGCCCTACAACCAACAAAACAAAAAAAACGGACCTGCTTGGGGCGGGGTGGGGGAGGAAGGGGTCATAAAGCAGCCTAAAGGCTTAACTTAGAGGCACAGCAGAGTCTTATGCTTGTTCAGCTGGTGTTCTACCACTTGAGCCACACCTCCAGTCTGGCATTTTGCTGGACTGGAGATGGGAGTTTTATGGACTTTTTGCCTGGGCTGGCTTTGAACTTCAATCCTCTGGATCTCAGCTTCCTGAGAAGCTAGTTTTATAGGTATATAATATAGCCACCAGCACCTGTTGCGTCCTGTTCTTAACATGTATCCTATGTTTAAGAAACAAGTAGAGACTAGAATTTGGGGGCGGCGGTTGTGGTCCCAGGCGACACTGGCCATATCTGGGGATGCTTTGCTTCTCATGACTGGGAGAGCCACTGGTATGGAGGGGGGAGGCCAGGGATGCTGTTCCACATGCCCAACCTCAGGATGGATCTGGTCCACAGGAGGAGTGGGTGGGCTCCTGATGGGAGCTGCAGAGGTGGAACCACACAGGAGGCAAAGTTGTGACTCCCCATTGGGCGCATCACTTTGGGTTCCCTTTCCTGTCTCCTGTGCCTCTGTTTCCCCACCTGCCACAGGGGCACATCAGTTCTTACATTGGACTGATTAGAATTTCAAAGGCTTAAAACAGCTGCTGCCCTTGAACTCTGCCATTTCTCTGATGTGTGTGTGGAAGGGTGGAGGTGGGGGGGCTCACCTTCTCGGCCTCCCTGGAACTTCACCCTGATGGTCTTGTCAATGTACTTGGACAAGTCCAGGATACTCTCCTTCTTCTTTTTCTCCTTGTCCTGGAGAAGCAGCATGGGTGGGTTTTACAATTCTAGAGCACTGCACCCCTCTGGGCCCAGTTGCTGCTATCCAGAGTTCAATGTCTGCAGGTCTCCCCCACCCGATTCTCAGCTCATGTTCCCACCCATGTTCCCAATCCACCTACATTCCCCATCCCATGTCCCCCATCTCAGCTCTCCATCTCCCCATGCCCCTTATCTCAGCTCCCACATCCCCCATCCTCAGCCCCATCACCCCATTTTCCGTCTCAGCCTCCTGTCTCCTATCTCAGCTCCCTGTGTCCCCCCATGCCCCCTGTCTCAGCCCCGTCCCCCATCTCAGCACCCCATCCCTCCATGTCCCTCATCTCAGCCCTCCGTCCTTTCATGTCGCCCATCCTCAATCCCCTGTCCCCATTTCCATGTCCCTCATGTTCGCGGGTTCTGGTCACGGCGTGCCTCTGGGCCCGCAGCTTACTGTGCTGACTCCCCTGGCCTGCACGCCCCGGTCTCCGTGTCACCCTCCGCTTCTTAGCCCCAGCTTCCTCGAGCCCCGGTCCTCCCAGGGCCCCCCGGGCCCGCAACTCCCGTTCCCTCTCAAACCCGGCACGCTCACCGCCATTTTGCCGCTGCGCGCCGCTAGGCGCAGGCCCCGCCCCTGGGCTTTGACGTCAACCCCGCGCCCAGGCGTGGCGCATGCGCGGTGGTGTCGCCGCGGGTGTTGCTTGGAAACTGGCCCCCCGCTGCGGAGGGACCCGCGGACATGGCGGCGGTGATGCTGGCGCGGCTCGGAACAGTCTTTCTGCTCCTGGCGGCCCAGGTGAGGCCCGCGCCGCTGCAGCTGTCTGGTGTCGGCTCCAGGCTCGTGCGGGACCCCACTCAGCGCGCGGTCGGGGAGGGGAAGGGGGAGGCGGCGCCGTCTCAGGCTCGTCTCGGCCTGGCCCCAGGGCTCCACGCCCGGCCCGCCAGGCCTGAGTTCACCCCTCGCCGCGCCCTCAATCTGCTGCCGCTGCCCGAGGGGCCCCATGCCCCTCCCTTCCTGTGGCAATGGGCAGGTAGCTCAGATCCCCCTCCTCGGCCTCAGTTTCCCGGTGGAGTGTAGCACGCTGCTAGGTAGGCCCCCCACCTCACCCCAGGGGTGCAGGAAGCGCTTCCCGGGGGCGGCCAGCTGGATCCTCCGCCAAAGCCCAATGGCCACGGAGCCGGCCATGCACCAGAAAGGAGCGCTCCGTGCATCCGCGTCTTCCGCGGTGACCTTGAGCAGGGGACGTCCCTGCCGGTCCGCAAGAGGGGAACGCGGGTCCGGCGTGTGGGTTCAGGTCAGGATGAGCAGGTGACAGCACTCACTGAACAAGAGGCTACCGGGGGGGCGGGGGTCGCAGCTGGGTCACACTGTCATCCCCTACCCCTGTTCTGCAGTTCTGGGAATAGGGATCCCAGTGGGCCCCACAAACACTACCGGTAAGCTGGACCAGTTCTAGGATGTCCCTCATCCTTCCCACACCACTGCGCTCCTCCTTCTTGGTCTCCACCGTGCCTGGTGGCCACTTTTGTTCCTCATCTGTCACCAGCCTACTTCCAGGTAGGACTGACCCCCCCAAAAAAGAAAATGCCTGTTAGGGCTTGTTGCATCTTGCAGGCTGTCCAGTGGCTTCCAGGCATGTTTGTGACACCTCTGTGACCCTCCCCTGCCCCCCCCCTCGCCTTCCTGGACCCATGAGGTTTCACAAAAGGCCCTTTGCTCTTTTTTTTTTTTTTTTTTTTCTGTTGCCTCAGAATGTCTCTGGTCTTCCATCCAATTTTGGCTGCCTTGTTGTGTCTCTCCCCTCCACCCCACCCCCCGACCCAGAAGTTCTTTGGATCTCGTCCCCATCTTTCTGGCTGCTACTCTATCCAATCCTCTGGGTTTTGTGGGCCCTGTGCCTGGTTCACTTTACTTGGGGGAAAAGACTTCATGTTATCTAGATATTTTGAACAAAGAGAAAGCAAGAGGTGGCCGGGGGTTGTGGGTATATTGTAGGATGTTCTGAAGGATGCTGGGTGGGGATGGGAGAGGTGGTTATCATAGAAGCCCAGAGTAGCAGGAGTGTTACCAACTGTTGATTTACTTGGGGACAATGAGGAATTGGCCAGGGCTGGTATATAGTGGTGTTTAATTGTTGCAGGGAGACTTCAGCCCTTGTGAGAGAGGTCCCCACAAAGGAACCACTCCAGGTATGCCTTGAGGAAGCCAGCTCTTTGGCTCAGGTTTAGAGGGCTAGACAGGGAGCCCAGGGGAGGGGCAGCCTGGGAGTGGGGCATAGGCCACATGGTCCCCAGGCTGGACAGGTCAAGCTAGGCAGTAGATGGCTCAGGTGCCAGAGCCTTTGGACTTTATCCCAGGCAGGCCAGGGTGTGAACTTTGTCCTGGGAATAGGAGGCATGGAAAACAGCCAAGGCCTCAGAAGCAAGCAAGTCCTCTTGCTGTTCCCATAGGCTGGTTGTAGACATAGGGCTAAGGTTGGGAAGAGTCCAGGCACCCCAGAGCCAGATCGGCACTCCTCTGGATGAGAGGCTTTGTGTGACACCACACAAACTCAGTGATCTTTGTGGCCCAGTATGGGAGCTCTGAGGTCTAGACTGAGGTAGGGAGAGTTGATGTGTGACCCCTGTGAGTGGCAGCTCAGGACTTGTATAGGTGCCCTAGTCCCCCCTTACCCCCTACCTTCTTCCCAGGTGACTGGGCCACTGCTGGGATCCGGGCCTGGCCTAGGGAGCAGTCTGCTCCCCACCGCCACCCTGTTCCAAGACCCTGCACCTGGCTGACCCCCCCCCATACACAAGTTTCAAGCAGACCAGTCCTGGGGTGTGGGGGGGTTCTACTTCAGCCAGCCTCCTGTTCCCTTGCCCACCGAGGAGGTGTGAGCTGGGTCCTGTGACCCAGTGGGCAGGGACCCATCCAGAGCCAGTGACTGGGTGAGACCCCTGGTGGCTCCCGGTACAGGTTACAGGCTTGTTTTTAGCGGAAAAGCAGCTTTTCAGATCATAGGGAGGGAAATCCATGAATGCGCTTTTGTGCTCTTAAATGACCGTTTTCAAGAGAAAGTTCTATCGACTTCTGTTTCACACAAAAGGCACTTTTCAGTGAGAACCCTGGTCCCAGAGGACAGGAGTTGGCAGTGTGTCCTGGGGAGAGCTGCGGTCCCGGGTCTCTCCTGCAGCCACTCTCCTCTGCATGGTGGATGGTGATGGTCACTCCCCACAGCAAGGGACTTGGCTCTGTCCCAATAAAGCTTTATTTACAAACAGTGGGTGGATGGCTTCCGGCCTTTCTGCACATAAACTCCTTCATGGGGCAGTGGACGGCTCATTCATGTCCAGCAATGGCTATGGACATAGGTGCTTGCTTGTTAGGGTGGGGGGGTGACTGAGGGGCTGGAGCCCCCTGGGGAGGACCCAAGGAAGGAGCTTGGAATTCTTCTCTAGGTGGAGGGAGGTG
This sequence comes from Perognathus longimembris pacificus, assembly GCF_023159225.1. Classification (NCBI taxonomy): domain Eukaryota; kingdom Metazoa; phylum Chordata; class Mammalia; order Rodentia; family Heteromyidae; genus Perognathus; species Perognathus longimembris. Next base: position 67,754,766 of record NC_063163.1, read on the forward strand.
AGGTGTATGGGGGGAACCAGCCAAGCTGATGAAGAAAACACCTTTAGCCACAGGACCTCACCATGGCCTCCACTGCCCTCCTGCCCCTCCCTGTGGGCCCGTCCACCCAGCAGCCCTTCCTGGAGGCAAACCTAAAAAGCAGCACCACACCCTCCCCCCCCCCCCCCCAGTCTGTGTTGCCCTGTTGGGACTGCATGGTTCAGGCCTCCTGCGTGGCTCTGGTCTGCGGCGGGGGGCTGTGGGTATTTCCACACTGCCACCTCCAGATGGCCAGGCCCTAAGCACTAAAGGAAGCTCTCAGGCTTCTGGGGGCTCCAGGCCAGGTCAGAGCCCCCATTGCCAGCCCTGACCTGGCAGGCATCTGGGTCTGGGCCCTGCTGGGCTGTCCTGCCAGTGAGCTGCAGGACATGGGGACCGCCCATGTGTCATCAGGCTGCCTCCTGCTCATCTCCATGGCAGGGTCTTGGGAGACATGAGTGTCTCTACCGAGTCGTTTTCAACCCCACAGGAGGAGGGGGCTGCAGAAGGGTTCTTAGGAGCCGGGTGTGCTCATGCGCTGGAGCGGGTCTCCTGGCACCTGTTTCTCCCCAGGATCTCCGTCCTGGCTCCTCCCTGTGCTGTGGCCTTGACCTCCCAGCATGCTGCCCCAGGCCCATGCCACCTTCTGGAGAGCCTATCTCCATCTGAACACAGCCACAGGCCCTAGCAGAACCCAGACAGAGCTCTCCTCAGAGATGGACAGTGCTCTGTTCCTAGCTCTGTTTCCAGCAGTCCCCTTGGGCTTTATTCATTCATAATGAGACTGAAGTCTTTAGCTCTGAGTATTCTGGAACTCCAGATCCACTTCCCAGGTTCCTGAGTGCTGGGGTCGCGAGCAGCCCCTGCAAATCTGGCTCCTCCAGGCCCCAGGCAGCTTCTCCCTGTCCCTAATGGGAGGCGGGCCAGTGTTGGCTTTCCTGGGGCCTGGAGCTCCTTGGCATGGTCTGGACTGGAGCAGAACGAGTTTAGTCCTCTGTGTCCCGCTGGTCACCACTGCTCACTCACCTTGGCTGCTGGGAGACCTCAGTCTGCCAGGCAGGGCTCAGCCCTGGGCCCCACTGAGGGGTCACTTCACAGAGGTCCTGCCTTCCTGGGCATGTGTGTGGTAAGGGGCTGCCCCCAAACCTGCTAGGGGGCTGGAAGTTGTCTCAGACTTCCTGCCTTGCCCCCAGGTCCTGCCCATGCTCCCTAGCTGCAAGTGACCACAAGTGCCCAGGGACAACATGTGACCCCTCACCCCCCACCCCTGCAGGGGCTCCTCCTGGGCTTTCAGTCCCATGAGATGCTAGGACTGAAACCCAGGTGATGAGATAGCTGTTTGTGCAGCCGGGGTCTGTGGGATGCTCAGCCGTCCTTGTCCTTGTTGCCCTCTTCCTGGTGTCCTCTGTGGTGAGTGGAATGGGGTGCAGGACTCCACCCCCCACCCCCCGAGTGCAAGTACCTCTCCCTGAGTTGTCCCGGTTGCTCTGAACCTTGTGTCCTGTGTGGCCTGTGACTGCCGTCTCATCCTTCCTCAGGTAGCCTGTGAGTATGGCATGGTCCACGTGGTCTCAGAGGGCAGGGGCCCCAAAGGCAAAGACTACTGCATCCTGTACAACCCGCAGTGGGCCCACCTGCCACAGGACCTGGGCAAAGCTGTGAGTACCACGCCCAGCTGCAGGCTCCACGCACGCCCAGCTCAGTACCTCACTCTGCTGGTCTAGGGGTTCCAGTAGGAGCTGCCCACGGGCCACGCTTTGGTGGGTGGGATGGGGCAGAGGCGGTACGTGGGGCTTCCCCACTTCTGTGGCTGTCAGCCACAACTGTGAGTGGTATTGGACATGGCCCTTCTGGGCATGTGGCTCTAGCTCTGGGGTATGAGGCCTTGTGAGGTGGTCCGTGTCATCCCCCTTTGCCCCTGGGCTGCCCTCACCCCACCCTCCCTCAGTCTCTCCTGCAGCTGCGTGACTGGACATCGTCTCTGCTCTGCTCCCCGGGTGACCTCCCAGCCAGTGGCTTCAGCAACCAGATCCCGCTGGTGACCCGCGGGAACTGCACCTTCTATGAGAAAGTGCGGCTGGCGCAGGGCAGCGGGGCCCGGGGGCTGCTGGTCGTCAGCAAGGAGAAGCTGGTACGCCCCGGCCTGCTGCAGGCTAGGCAGCCTTGGCCTCATTTCTGCAAGTGGAGGCAGGATTGGGGGTGCTCCGTGATCCTGGGGGTCCTTTGTGCCAAAGCTTGATTGGCTGAGGTGCAGTGACTCCCTGGCCTTTGCCCTCTCGGCCCAGGTCCCCCCTGGAGGGAATAAGACACAGTACGAGGAGATCGGCATCCCCGTGGGCCTGCTCAGCTACAAGGACATGCTGGCCATCTTCAGGGTAGGTCCTACCCCGGGCTGCCCAGTAGGGCTAGAGGGACTGGGGGGTGCAGGCACAGGGCAGAGGGCAGGGGCAGTGGCCCCACTTACTTCTGGTGTGTTCTCTGTGGCAGCGCTTTGGCCATGCCGTGCGGGTGGCGCTGTACGCACCCAGCGAGCCGGTGCTGGACTACAACATGGTCATCATCTTCATCATGGCCGTGGGCACTGTCGCTGTTGGGGGCTACTGGGCCGGGAGTGGGGACGTAAAGAAGTGAGTGTCATGGCGTGGGAAGGGCAGGTGGTGAGTGGAAGCTCTGGAGAGGGCCTGCTGCTCTCTCTCTCCTCTGGAGAGAAGCCCTGCTGATGGTGGGCACTGCTCAGAGCACCTTCTGGAACATGACCTGTGTCCCCTGGAGGAGCTGTCTGCTGAGAACTTGGGTGGAAGCCTGAGGCCAGCCCACGGGAAGGGATGGGACCCGGACCTGCCATTCTGAGGCCTCCACTCCCCAGCCGGCCTGGCCTGAGTCCTGGGGTGGTGTGGCTTCCCTGGGGACATGGGCTCCCAAGGCAGGCGTGGGACCAGTGCTGTCACAGGCCTGGTGGCCTGTGTGGTCCCAGAGCCACTCTGGTCCACAGTGGTGTTGGTCCCTGGTGACCTGGGACACAGGCCAGCCCTGTACGGGCCCACGCCCTGGGGTGCTGCTAGGGGTCTGCCAGCGAGGGTGTGGGCATGGCATGACCCCGAGGTGTCTCCCAAGAAGGTACATGAAGCACAAGCGTGACGACGGGCCTGAGAAGCAGGAGGACGAGGCGGTGGATGTGACGCCCGTCATGATCTGCGTGTTCGTGGTCATGTGCTGCCTCATGCTCGTGCTGCTCTACTACTTCTACGACCACTTGGGTGCGGCCCACTCCCGGGTGGGGGAGGTCACGCCCCACCCTCCTCCCCTCACCTCCCGCTCTGTCCCCCACAGTCTACGTGATCATCGCCATCTTCTGCCTCGCCTCCTCCACTGGCCTCTACAGCTGCCTGGCGCCCTGCGTGAGCAGGCTGCCCTTCGGCAAGTGCAGGTGAGGGCCCACCAGGCTGGGCCAGGCCCAGAGGGGCACTGCTCACCCTGCCGCCGCCTCTGGCCCCTGTGTCTCCTGCTCCCCAGCCTTGGAGCTCCTCGCTCAGCCTGACTGTCCCTAGCACCCAGCACTGCCCGCCGCCTCTCCCAGGCCGGGAAGCAGGGCAGGGTTAGAAGGTTCTAAATCTTCAGCCTTGTCCCCTCCTACATGCCCAGCTGCTCTCTTTCCCCATGCATTGTCTAATAAAGCGTTTTTATAGCACCCTGCCAGGGCTGGGCATGGGGAGTACAGGGGCCCCAGCAGGCACCTGGCCTCAGGTGTCCCCGGCTGCCAGGGCTCAGGGCATCACTGGTGCAGCCAGCCCTGCCCCGGCGGCCAGTGGAGCAGCCAGGTGCCCTGGAAGGGTCCTCAGATCAAAGCCAGGCTGGCACTGGGGTGTGTGGAGCTGGCCAAGGCTCCCGGCCATGCTCACCGTGCTCACCCCAGCACAGGAGATGCAGGCCCTCCGAGGGAGGGAGGGGGCTCCTGCAGGTTCCCACATGGCAGGAGCCCCGAAGTGGAGTGGGGCCCACTGGTCTGGCAGGTTGGCCAGGTGGGGTGTGGGTCAGTGGGGTGCTTGGTGCTCATGGTTCTTCCCCTCCCCACCTCAGGGTCCCGGACAACAGCCTACCCTACTTCCACAAGCGCCCCCAGGTCCGCATGCTGCTCCTGGCGCTGCTCTGTGTGGCTGTGAGCATGGTGTGGGGCGTCTTCCGCAATGAGGACCAGTGAGTCCCCCGTCCTCCTCCCACCCCTGTCCTCAGGTGCCCCCACCCCGACGGCTCCTCTTACCAAATGCCCAGGCTGCAGGCCACCCCTTGCCACCCGTGTACAGTTTCACCTGGGCCTGGCTGGGGGCCCAGGAGCCCCGATTGGAATCTGGATGGGGATGGTGGGGACATGCCGGCCTTGGGTACCCTGCCCTCCCGCCTGGCCTCCATGGAACTCGTGGGCAGGCAGAGCCAGCCATCCCTTCTTCTGCCTCCCACATGGCCCTGCAGCCTGGAGCGCACCCTCCATGGAAGCTCGGGCTCTACATAGCCAGCCTGCAAAGGCAGGCCGGGGCTGCTTCCCGCAGGTGCCCTTCCCACAGGAGCTGTGCGAGGTGTGGGCCGGGGGGAGGGGGTCTTGTACAGCCCAGCCCCCTCTCTGGGCAGGGCACCCAGCACATGGCCACGGGGGCAGCCAGCCTGTCCCCACGCAACCCGGTGCAGCCCCAGCCCAACAGGCTCTCCTGACTTAGGCATTGCTTGGAGCCACCAGACATTCCTGGCAGAAGGAAACCTGGAAATCTTTTGTCCTTTGTACACAAGGAGACTGCTCTGTGAGCAGAGCCGGGCACCGCTCAGTCACACACCACATGTGCTCCTCATCTCCGCTAAAGAGAGATGTCTCTGTCCCAGACATGGGCAGGAAGTGTCCAGTATTGCCTGTGACACGGGCCAGAGCGAGGCCTGGGGACAGATGTGAGGGCTGGAGACAGGCCCATCCTTGGCTTCTGGCAGCATGGCCTGCTCCCAGGCCCGTCCTAGTCTCCTGGGACCCCGGGCGTGTCCAGCCTCTGCAGCCTGTGGCCGATGAGAGCACAGGCTGGGCAGGGCGGGGCAGCCTCGGGTCACCGGGCCCTTGCCTTCCAGGTGGGCCTGGGTCCTGCAGGACGCGCTGGGCATCGCCTTCTGCCTCTACATGCTGAAGACCATCCGCCTCCCCACGTTCAAGGTGAGCAGCTGGGGGCCCTCCGGTGGCTGCAAGGGTTGCTGGGCAGGTGTGTCCAGGCCGTGGCTCACAAGGTCTTGGTTCTCCCTCGCTTCCCATGGGGCAGCCAAACTTTGCCGGAAGGAGCTAAGTAGAAATGGGAGATGGTGACTTGGACTTGAAGTAGGGCCATGTGCAGGGCCTGGGCTTCTGTGTTGGGGTTCTGTATCACCCCTGCCAGTACCGTCCCCTTGCAGGCCTGCACGCTCCTGCTACTGGTGCTCTTCATCTACGATGTCTTCTTCGTTTTCATCACGCCCTTCCTTACCAAGGTAGTGCCCATCATCCCCCCACACATACACCCTCTCACCCCCACACCCCACTCTCACATGGCCCTGTTTTATGCAGAGTGGAAATAGCATCATGGTGGAGGTGGCCACCGGGCCTTCGGACTCGGCCACCCACGAGAAGGTATGTCACCTGACCATGTGGGCCTCGGTGCCATAGGCCTAAGTGCTGACCTGGAGCCCTGGATGTGGGACTTACAGGTGGGCCTGGAACGTGGCCTGATGTGACCTTCTCCATAGTTGCCCATGGTGCTGAAAGTGCCCCGGCTGAACGCCTCACCCCTGGCCCTGTGTGACCGGCCCTTCTCCCTCCTGGGCTTCGGAGACATCTTGGTGCCAGGTAGCTGGTGGCAGGGCTGCGGCAGCTGCCAAGCCTGTGCCAGGGAGCAGCCCAGCTTCCACAGTTGGGGATTAGAATGGTCCTGGTGGCCAGGCGGCCTGATGGGAGCCATCCTTGCCCTGTCTCATGGCCATGCTGTGTGGGCAGGCTGCCCGGCAGGGCAAGGCGCTGACTGAAGAAGACAGCCAGCCAGGGTGAGTGTGACCCGTCCTCTCCCCAGGGCTGCTGGTGGCCTACTGCCACAGGTTCGACATCCAGGTGCAGTCCTCCAGGGTCTACTTCGTGGCCTGCACCATCGGTAGGTACCACACCCATGTCCTAAGCTGGTGGGTGCCCTCGCCACCCCAGAACTGAGCACTGGCTGCAGAGCTGGGCTTGAGGTGTCGCGGCCCTTGCATCCACCTGGTTCCCCCTGTTGATGTTTCCTTTTGCCTGACTGCCTGCCTGGCTTCCTTATTCACTTTTTTGCTGGTCCTGGGGCTTGAACTCAGTCTGGATGCTGTCTCTGAGCCTCTTTGTGTGCAAGGCTAGTGCTCTACCAAGCCACACGCCACTTCTGGCTTTTTTTGAGTAGTTTATTGGAGTCTCACCAACTTGGCCGCCAAGCTGGCTTCAAACTAAGCTCCTCAGTTCTCAGCCTCCCAAGTAGCTAGGATGATGGGCGTGAGCCCCTGATGCTGGTGATATTTTCTTTATTAGCTACATTTGCTGTACCAGGCAATTCCATTTGCACATTCACAAACACATATGTGTGTTTCTGCACATGTGCAATGGCTGTTGGTTTCCCGTTTGTGTCTCTCCTTCTCCTGGCCTTGCCCTTGGCACCAGAGCCATCCCCACCTTGAACTCCTAAGGCATTGTGTGTTTTTAAGGCAGACTGAGTTGAAACACTTGGGAGCCAGGGCTGGGGCAGAACCCCCCAAGCTGACTGCCCCCCCCCAGCTGGCTCCCTCCCCACAGTGCTCACCCCGGTGGGCAGGCTGACCTTCCTTCTGCCTGCAGCTTACGGCATCGGCCTCCTGGTGACGTTCCTGGCGCTGGTGCTCATGCAGCGCGGCCAGCCCGCCCTCCTCTACCTGGTTCCCTGCACGCTGCTCACCAGCGGTGCTGTGGCGCTGTGGCGCCGGGAGCTGGCCATGTTCTGGACCGGCAGCGGCTTTGCGGTGAATACCAGTTTGCTCTGACTGCCTGCGATAGAGGCCCGTGCGGCCTGACTGGGCGCAAGTTGAGTAAGCCCCTCGCGCCCTGCTGCCACAGGGCCATTCTGTGGGTGTCGTGTGGTTCTGCGTGGTGGCTGCAGGGGGACAGTTAAAGGGGCCCCCTCCACAGGCTGTGCATACCTTGCTTGGGGTACAGGTTTTGCTAAAGTCACTCCCTCCCCCAGAGCACAGGGATCCTTCATTACTGGGGACCTCAGGGTACAGGGCTGGCTAGCCAGCTGCTTGGGGGTGCCAAGGTGGAGCAGGGCTGGGGACCCCGTGCTGGCCCTTGGCAGCGGCTGTTGCCCTCTGCCTTCTGTTCCCCGGGGCACAAACTTGGACAGTTGAGGGTTTTTCTGGGGTTCAGGAGAGACAGGCAATGGGGAGCAATGTCCAGGGGACCCTTGCTGCTGACCCACAAGGCCACAGTTTCTCTCCTTGGGGCCTGGTGCTTCTCTGGGACCTAGATCCTGACCCTCAGGACTGGCCTCCCCATCCCAACCCGTGGGGTCAGAGGCCAGGGCCGCCCATTTGTGTCCCATCCCACTGAGGGCCGCTCTTCCTGCAGAAGGACCTACCTCAACCCTCGTGGGCGCCAGCCACCACGCTGCAGCCTCCAAAGGACTCGGAGCCTCTCCCCACACAGTCTCCAGGCCCAGAGCTGCCCAAGGCCCCCCTGCCTGCCACGCAGCCCCCCAACCCGGCCAGCACCGAGCCCACACCCGAGGAGGCGGGGGCTGAAGCTCCCGCCACGGACCCATCCAGCCCAGCCAGCAGTGGCCCCACGCCTGCAGGCCAGGACCAGGTGCTGCCAGGGACCTCGGCCTAGAGGGGCGCGCGGGCCCAGGCCCTGCAGCCATCCGTGCCAGACCGGCACGACGTGGGATGCATTCCCGACTTGGTGCTCTGTCCTGGGGGCCTGCCACAGCTGCGCCTTGGCCCCAGCCTGCTCTGTGCTTGGCCACACAGCCCCCTGCTACGCCGTCTTCCTGGCCCCATGGGGCCCCCCCGCCCACTCCACTCAGGGCCTTTGCAGTGAGGCCCCCACATTTGGTGCTGCACCCCAACGCTTCCTAGGGGTTTCCCTCCAAGGGCCTGCGCTTGGCCACAAGGAAATGCAGAAGCCGCTGGCTGTGCAGTGCCCAACGAGACACGGCTCATGACAGCCAGCAGGGGCCGGCAGGGGTGGGGACTCCTGCCCACCCGCCTGCCCACACCATGCTGCCTGTGGCCTGGGAGCCCCAGCGACCCCGCAGGGCCCCAGGGCGAGACTTAAGGATGGCCTTTGCCCTGTGGCATGGGCCGAGGGCACGTGTCTTCCAGCCACAGCAGGCAGCTTCTGGAGTGAGGGGGAATGTTCCAGAGCTGACCATCCATCCGCCCTCTACCTCACGGATGGGATTCTTGGTCCTGTGACAGGTGCCCATGGCTAGCCAGCCCAGGGGCACAGCTGCCCCCCAAGCGGCGGGGCCTGGCACCCCCCCACGGGCACAGGGCCCTCACTGACACTCCCCCCCCCCCGCCCTCTTTCGTCTCACTGCCTCCACCTGGGGGAAAGCGGAGGCCGAGCACAGGAGCCACCCCACGGGCACGAGGCCCACCAGGCAGTGGGCTCTGCCCCCACGGGGGACATGGGGTGAGCTGTGCCCCCTCTAGAAGCTAGTAGCCCTGAAACTGCCCTGCCTGGACCTTCCTGCCCAGGTCCCTGGGTGAGTGCCGCAGGCCTCCCCCACTGGACTCGCCTTAACTCATTTGACCCGAGAGTGGGGGACCAGCACAGTCCAGGGGGCCCTGGCAGCAGCTGCAACTTTGTCACCTTGCTCCCTTCACATCTATGATTAAACAGCTTTTGATACCTAGAGCCGTGTCACCCTTGGGGGGCACAGGAGTTCAGCCTCTGCTTCCCGCCTGCTTTCTCCAAACACTGCCCCCCCACCAGACCAGGACTGGAACTCCATGCCTAGCACTCCCGGGCAGGGGCTCAGCTGGCCCCAACCCCTACAAGTCTACTTTCTGTTGAAGGATGGGATATGTGGGTTCCTCCCTCCCCCCATGGCTGTCCCTCTACAAGCCGGGGGCTGAGGCTTTGGGGCCCATGTTGCTGCAGAGCCAGGGGGAGAAGCTACACAGTTGACACAGGGAAAGCAGCCCCTCCTCAGGTGGCCTTGCCTTGAGTTTGAGGCTTGGCCTTAATTTGGGGAATGGCTGCCCGGAAGCCAGCTGCCTGCCCGGTGTGCTGCCACTAGCTGGAGGCCTCTGTCCTGTGGTGGACTGAAAACCACAGAGTCATAGCCCAGATGGAGCCCGGGCTCCCACCCACCTGCCGGTGCCGTGGGGGCATTGGGTGTGTTCCCCGGGAGGTGGCGTCTACCAGAACACAGTGCTGAGGCTCTGCAGGAGCCGCACTTGGTGCGCTGAGGCCGCTCCGGGCTTGGCGACACTCAGAAAATATCAGCGTTCAACAAAGCCCACCTGGTGAGCCTGCACCCCAGCCAGGGTGGCCCCAACCCTTGCTGAGTGTGGCAGGGCCAGAGGGGGAAGGGAGAGCAGCAGAAATGCAGGCCCATTGCATGTCTCCGTCTTGTGGTTTAAGGTCCAAAGTGAATGATAGGGTAATTGTGGGTTTGTTTTCTTCAGTAAACCAACCAGAGCTTACGGCCATCTATCAACCTCCATCTTCCAGTCACCAGCCAGCCACCCACCTACTCATCTACCCATTCACACATCCATCCACCTATCCACCTACCCCTCATCTACCCATTCACCCAGACCCACCCACCCACTCATCTACCCATTCACACATCCATCCACCTACCCCTCATCCACCCATTCACACATCCAGACCCACCCACCCACTCATCTACCCATCCACCCATCTATCCCCTATCCGTTCACCCATCCACCCACCCTTCTTTCCACTCATCCACTCATCCACTCATCTTCCCACCCAATCATCCAACCACTCATCCAGCCACCCATTCATCCATCCATTCATTCACTCACCCACTCATCCAACCATCCATTCATCTATTCACCTCTTCATTCACCCACCCACTCATCCATCCATCCATTCATCCATGTACCCATCATCTATCCATCCACCCACCCACCCCACTCATCCATCCACCATTCATCCATCCATTCATCTATCCACCCATTCATCCATCCACCTGCCTGTCCTTCCATACACATCCATTTATCCACCCACAGGCTTCACAGAGAGCCTGCTTTGTCCTAGGCCCTCCCCTAGGGGCAAGGCTGTCCCAGAGCAGACGGTGCTGCAGGCAGCTATGCCTGGTGAGGACGGAGAGGCTGCAGCTCTGTTCTGGGAAGGCAGGTGTAGGGAAAGCTCCCTGGAGGAGGTGCTGCCAGCTGAGCCTCTGGAACCCAGGCAGAGATCTGGGATGTGGGAGCATCGGATGCAGTGTCTGGGGTGGAGGGGGCGTCGTCAAAAGGTAAGGGGGTGCTGTGGAAGGAGGGTGGCAGCCTCCCACCACACTGATCCATACTCAGCAGGCTGAAGCACCTCCTGGGACCCCCCCCCCCCCCACAGCCCAGAAGGGTGGATGGGCGGCTGCGCTGGGGAAGCCGTGATCTTCAGATCTCATTCTCCTGAGTGGCTGCCTTGACAGGCTTGAGCCAGCAGCTACATGAGTTATTCCTACACAAGCCTCAAGCCTCACTGGGCTCTGCCCCCTGCTTAGAGAACTCGGGAGTGCCTCTAGCCAGGTAGACTCTGCCTGCGGCACCACCCTCAAAGCTCCACAGATCAGGGAACAACACCCCTCCCCCATGGCCACAGTGGTCCTGTGCCCCCCTGCCCTGTGGGGGCCCCAGCCCTTCAGCAGAGGCGGGAGGGCGGGTCCCAATGCCTGGGAAGGGGCCGGGGTACAGGAGGGAGGTGCCGCCCGCCCAGGGCCAGCCCTGCCCCTCCATCAGCCCCTCCCCTCCGGGCATTGGCCGGCTCAGGCTCCCACTCTGGTTCTAGAAGGTGACGACCTGCCCAGGGCTTGGGGGCTGGAGGTGGTGCAGCCAGGTGAGTCGGGCTCCCTCCAGGACACGGGGCTGTATGGACTAAGGCAGGTGGGCAGTGTCCAGGTGTGCGCATGGGGGCCTGCTGGACGCTGCTGGGGTTGTGAAGCTCTGGGGTGTAGATGCTGAGGGTGGGAGGGTGATCTAGTCAAGGTGGTGTAGATCTTGCTAACAAGGGGGCAGGGACCCCCAGCCAGACACCACACTGGGACCGAGATCCGAGGGCTCCCTTGATTCCCTGTCCTTGTCCCTAGCACCAGTAACCCCCATGGCCAGTGCCTAGCAGAGGACGGAGGTCAGCATGGAGACATGGGAGCTGGGCATGAAGGGCGTGCCTGTGATCTCAGCCCTGGGAAGGTGGAGGCCAGGGGACCCCAACTTCCAGGCCAGCCTGGCCCATTCAGCAAGAGCCTGTCATAAAACAGCCACAAAATCTAAAATGAAATGAGATGGAGGAGGCTGTGGTCAGAGAGCCTGGAACTGGAGGGAGGTGGTGTGTGTTGGGGCTGTGGCGCCTTTCACCTGGGAAGGGTCCCAGGGACTCAATTAATGTTGGGTGACGGGTGAGGTCAGGGTGCTGGTCCGGGGACAGGCTGGGAGTTATCTACACTGCCTCACCCTTGTTCCAGGGTGTGTGGGTGTGTACGTGTGTGCACGCGCACCTGTGCACAGATTCCCACGCTTACACACATCGGTCCTGGAGCTTGAACTCAGGGCCTGGGTGCTGTCTCTGAGCTGTTTTGTTCAAAGCTGGTATTCTACCACTTGAGCCATAGCTCCACTTCTGGATTTTTACTGGTTCTTTGGAGATAAGAGTCTCATGGACTTTCCTGCTCAGGCTGGCTTTGAACTGTAATCCTCTGATCACAGCCTCCTGAGTAGCTGGGATGACAAGCATGAGCCACTGGTATCCAGCTTTCATCCCCCCCCCCCACTTTACAGGGGACAGTGGACCCCAGAAAGGACAGTGTGGGTTGCAGAGGCTCCCTCCCCAACTGTCCTTTGTGAGACCTCGAGGACAGAAGGAGACTCGAGCAGGGATGCCACCTGAGACAGTGACAGACAGCTGTCACATCAGGTGGGGGCCGGGCAGGGCTCTGGGGCTGCAGACCCCCCAACCCTCATCATGCCAGCAGCCTCGGAGGTGCTGTGTGACATCTTATGTGTGCTTGTGTGTAGGTGTGGGCGTACTTGTGTGTGGTCACCTGTGGTGGAGTGTAGCAGTGTGCATGGCTGTGCATGACTGCACTGCTGATGGCAGGTGACTGAATGTGGTGGTGTCCTGGTTGTGCGGTGAGCGTGTGACCTTGTGTCACTGTGTGCAGGACCAACAAACAAACACACACACACACACACACAGAGAGACACACGGCTCAAGCCTGTGGTCCTAGCTACTTGAGAGGCAGAGATCTGGAGGATCATAGTTTGAGGCCAGTCTTGACAAAAATATTGCAAGACCCCCCCCTCCCCTACAATCCCACCACTTGTGCATGGTCACCCTATGTTCAAAATCCAGACTCCACCCCACAAGTTGCTATGAGGATCTATAGAAGTTGTAGTTGACGAGTCGTGAATAACTGGAAATGAGGGCTTTCTGGTTTTAATTTCTGAGTGTTTACTGTTTCCTTCATTATGGCCCCAATCACCAGTTCCTCCCCCCCTGGTGCTCCCCCCTTCCCACACGGCCTCTGATTTTTTCCTCCTAGCAGTTTCTAAGCCTGGGAAAATAAGATAAAACAAGACAGTGTTGCCATAAGTAATTTCTCCACAAACATCTTCCCATGCAAACCTAACAAAAAGTCTACAGACAAAAGCAAAGGGGTGGGGGGGCGGGAGGGAGAAAGCGCACGCTTATTAAATTTCCTTTAGGCTTGCTGAGTGATTTATCTCATGATGTTGAGGGGGGGAGATGGGAGGGGGGGACAGAGAGACACAAAAACAGTCCCCCTGTGTGCTGGAGGCGCGGTGCCTGCCCCAGGGACAAGCTTCCACGGGTGTGGGACCCAAGGAAGGGAGAATGAGCAGGATGGAAGTTTCTTTACAAAACCAAACCAAAACTCGGCATGGTGGTGAAGCTAGACGTGAAGTACAAATAAGAGATAGACCAGGAACTTGCCATTCTAGGATTACAGGCATGCACCACAGTGCCCGGCCGGCAGTATGGTATATCTTAGTGACTGAGATACTCCCTTTGAATCTGTCTCCCAGCTGGCATTTCCTCTGTCTCTTCCTCATCCTTGGCTCCATTGCCCTCTCTGGAACCCTGGGCCTGAGGCTCACCCTTGAGAGCTGACACTGCCAATTGTTAAGGTTGCATTAAGGACATGTTGGCGGGACACTGAGACTCCCCTGGCCAGACCAGGAGGGCTGGAAGTGGGCCTTGTCCCTCTCTGGCTCACCTTCTTGGCTCTGTATGCAAATCCTCTAGTTGAGCATTGCTAGGCAACTCCTAAGGCCTGCCTACACTTCATGATGGACAGATGAAGCAGAGGTGGACCAGAAGGCCTGGTTTTCAGATTAAAACTGGGGCGGCTCTGGGTGGATTGGGGCAGTGACTGGCCACCTTAAGAAAGAATGAACTGTTCAGCATCACCTCTCCCCTTACTGCTGTCTGGAAGGACACCCCAGATTTCCAGCTTGCCCCTCTCTCTAGGGGGGACGCTGTGACACTAGAACATATGAGTCACAGGCTTCGGGACATCTGTCCTGAGCCTTTGAGATTAAGCTCTGACGTTGGGTTCTTTCTTTCTTCCCTGTGCCTTTCTGTACACAGTTCAGATTTTTCTTAGACTCTTCTAGAAGCTTTTTTTTTTTTAATGGTGCTACTACTAGAGCTTGAACACAAAGCCTGGGCACTGTTCCTAGCCTTTCCACTCAAGGCGCTAGTGCTTGAGCCACAGCTCCACTTCTGGTTTCCGGGTGGTTCATTAGAGATAAGAGTCTCTTGGACTTTCCTGCCTGGGCTGGCTTTGAACTATGATCCTCAGAACTCAGCCTCCTGAGTAGCTAGGATGACAGGCAAGCATGCGCCTCTAGCCTTCTGGAAATTTTAACATGGCCGGCAAGTCTCCTCCTGCTCACCTCTTCCCTGTCCACCCTTCTTTCCATGGGAACGATCACATAGGTGCTAGTGATCCACCTTCACTCCCTGGTCAAGGACTTTCTCCCAGTTCAAGGTCATCCTGTGACTCTTGTTTTCTTGTCTTCTCCTTGTTCTTAATTTTCTACCTCTCTCCACCTATGCAACTCCTGATTTCATTCCCTCCCATCCCCGGAACTTGGCAAGACAATAAGAATTAAAAAAAAATCCTAGAAGATACTTTGTAGTCAGAGATTATCAACAAGAAGGATCTTCCAGAGCCTTCTCTCTTGAGGGCCTTTCTTTTTAAGCAAAACACCAGCTTATCCAAGATGGGGCTGTGTCCATCCAATCGGACAAACAAAGAGATCCATCTCCAGGCCGGGCTGGGACTTTGATCTTCTCATTACTAAGTAATTGGCTTTGACTATTTTTTTTCTCTCTCTCTTTTAAATCCTAAATGGACTTCACATTTTAGTCAGGATTTGATTTCATTTTATAAATATGGCTATTCTGTGAACATGTACTGTAACTGGAAATCAACCCACAATTCATTCAATTTTCAGCTTTTATTTTTCTGTCCCCCAACATCACTCAGGCAAGCTGCTACTTGGGGGAAGGGGAGGGGTGTTCATTAACTTTTTGTCCAGCTGATAAGCATACTATCCATTTATTCTTTGGAAAAATTGTCAGGCTTTCACTTAACCAATGAATACTGTGTGTGTATTTATTTATTTATTTATTTGCCAGTCCTGGGCTTGAACTCAGGGCCTGAAGCACTGTCCCTGGCTTCTTTTTGCTCAAGGCTAGCACTTTGCCACTTGAGCCACAGCGCCACTTCTGGCCATTTTCTCTATATGTGGTGCTGGGGAATCGAACCCAGGGCTTCATATAGACAAGGTAAGCACTCTTGCCACTAGGCCATATTCCCAGCCCCCGTGTGTGTATTGTGTGTGTGTGTGTGTGTGTGTGTGTGTGTGTGTGTGCCAGTCCTTGAAATTGTGGGGCTTGAACTCTGGGCCTGGGTGCTGTCCCTGAGCTCTTCAGCTCAAGGCTAGTGCTCTACCACTTGAGCCACAGTGACACTTCCAGTTTTCTGGTGATTCATTGGGGATGAGAGTTTCACAGACTTTCTGACCCAGGCTGACTTTTGAACCACAATCCTCAAGTCTCAGCCTACCTGAGTAACTAGGATGAGCTAGGTAGCTCACAGGTGTGAGCCACCAGTGCCCAGCGAGTCATTTTTAAATATACCTAAAACTCATCACATGGAGCACACTGACACTGTCATCTGGCTGCCCCCATCATCCCTTTCCTAAATTTCTCATCCAGTTACCCCATCCCCTCCTCAGCCTCCTGAACCCACAGCTCAACTTCCTACCTGTGCACATTTGCCTGTTGTGACCATTTCCTATCAATAGAATCACACAGTGTTTGTCCTTAGGTGGTTGTGATTGGCAGGCCTGTATCTAGTGTGGACTAATCACTGACAAGGAGGGTGGTGTGGGTACTGTGATTGGCAGGCCTTTATTTAGAGTGGTCCAATCCCTACTGAAGAAGGAAGAGTGGGTACTGTGATTGGCAGATAGATCGTTGCCCAGTGTGGACAAATCACTGAAGGTGAGGGAGGAATGGGTACTTTAACTGGCAGGCCCATGTCCAGTGTGGACCAATCCCTGATGGGGAGCAGGAGTATGTACTGTGATTGGCAGGCCTATGTCTAGAGTGGGCCAATCCCTAATGGGGAGCCTGTACTGTGACTGGTAGGCTTGAGTTCAGTGCAGACCAATCACTGATGAGGACGGAAGGGACATCTTGTATTTGGCACTTGTCAACTAAATGAGTGTGGCTCTGTGATTGGCCATTTCACTGCAATAGGAGTGATTGGCATAGTCCTTTTTCAAAGAACAGGATGCCAGGCACAGGAAAATGATTTTATCAGCTTGCATCCCATAAAAAATTAGAACTAATGGGATCAAGCTGTTCATGTCTTTGGGAGAAATTGAGGCCTGCAGAGTTAGTTTTGTTTCTTTCTGGGCATGGTGCATGAGGACAGCCCATGGGCATTCCTTCCACTTGACCAACGAGGCAGCTAGAAAGATGCAGACTATCTCAGCTCCCTGTTGCTGCTGTGACAAGATGGCTCACCACAGGATAAAACCCAGCTGGGGCCTGGCTGCTCCCTCCCAAGCTCTGGGAGGTGCCAGGTCCCCCCTGTCCCCATTGTGTGGGGGGTGGCATTCCTTGGCTTGCAGCCCCTTCCTCCAGGTTCTGCATACTTCAACATGGATATCCTTGGGGGCTGACATCCAGCCTGCCCAGGTCCCCAGCAAAACAAAAAACCATGCCATCTCCAGGTAAGCACCCAGAAAGAGACCCAGGCCGGTGGTTTTGCTCCTCTCTGAGTTTTGCTTGGTTTAAAGGAAGATATCACAGCCGATTGCTGCCTGCCCTCCACCAGTCCTGCCAGCTGCTGGCATGCGATTTCCCTGTCCATAGGGCCAGGCCAGGCCAAGCCTGGGCAGAGGTGTGTGTCTGGTCTGGCAGGAGCTGGCTGAGAACCTGGGAGCAGGGTTGCCTCAGGTGGATGGCAGGCACCTCTGCTGTCTTCTCCCCACCTTCCCTGCTTGGTCACAGATACCCACACCTGGCACCCCATGTTCTGGATTTTTCTGGATGGAAGTGGTCCAGAAGTATCCCACAGAAGAGGACCAAGGTGGGTGGCTGTTGGCTTCATGGCTTTTAGCTTCACAGTGACCTCTAGCCGGATCTCTCCTCTCCTCTCCTCTCCTCTTCTCTTTTCTTCTGTTCTCCTCTTCTTCTTCCTCTCTCTCTCTCTCTCTCTCTCTCTCTCTCTCTCTCTCTCTCTCTCCCCGCCCCCTCTTCCCTTCCTCCCAGTCTGCCAAAGCTTTTTCTTTGTTTTTATTATGTGCCAGCCCTGGGGCTTAAACTACTCCTTGAGCCATCCCTCCACTTCTGGCTTTTTGGTGGTTAATGGATTTAACAGTTTTATGGACTTTCCTGCCTCGGTTGGCTTGGAACTGTGATCCTCAGATCTCAGCCTCCTGAGAGGTTAAGATTTTACAGGCTTGAGTCACCGATGCCTGGCATTTTGTTGTTGTTGCTTTACTCAACACAAAGTAGGTAAAGGGAATAAATAATTTCAATTTCTGTGACTTCTGCTATGACCCGCCTCAGTCACTGAGTCACAAAACTCTCATAGGCAATACAGAAAAGTTAGCATGATTGTACATCCCAAAACACTTTACAAAAGAAGTATCAGGCCAGGTGCCAGTGGCTCACACCTGTCATCCTAGCTACTCAGGAGGCTGAGATCTGAGGATCGTGGTTCAAAGCCAGCCCAGGCAGGAAAGTCCGTGAGACTTTTTTTTTCCCTCAAGGCTAGCACTACCACTTGAGCCACAGCAACACTTCTGGTTCTTTCTATATATGTGGTACTGAAGAATTGAACCCAGTGCTTCATGTATTCAAGGCAAGCAATGTACCACGAGGCCATATTCTCAGCCCCCCATGAGACTCTTATCTCCAATGAACCACAAGAAAACCAGAAGTGGCGCTGTGGCTCAAGTGGTGGAGTGCTAGCCTTGAGCTGAAGAGCTCAGCGATAGCGCCCAGGACCTGAGTTCAAGCCCCATGGCTGACTGCCCAAAAAAGGAGGAGATGGAGGAGGGGGAGGAGGAGGAAGAAGAAGGAGAAGAAGAAGAGGAGGAGGAGGAGGAAGAAGAGGAGGAAGAGGAAGAAGAAGAGGAGGAGGAGGAGGAAGAAGAGGAGGAAGAGGAAGAGGAGGAGGAAGAGGAAGAGGAAGAAGAGGAGGAGGAGGAGGAAGAAGAGAAAGAAGAGGAAGAGGAGGAGGAGGAGGAGGAAGACGACGATGACGACGACGACCATGATGACTGAGCCAGGTGGCAGGGCCAGAGGCTCACGCCTGTCATCCTAGCTACTCAGGAGGCTGAGATCTAAGGATCAGGGTTCCAAGTCAGCCTGGGCAGGAAAGTCTGTGAGACTTTCTTCTCCAATTATCAAAAAAGCTGGAAGTGGAGCTGTGGCCCAAGTGCCAGCCTTGTACAAGAAACAAAAACGTTAAAAAATAGAGTCCAGGCACTGAGTTCAAACCCCAGGACCGGGATATAACAAAGACCTCACTGGGTTTGGCCTGAGATCCATTTTTTTTTTTTTTTTTGGCCAGTCCTGGGCCTTGGACTCAGGGCCTGAGCACTGTCCCTGGCTTCTTCCCGCTCAAGGCTAGCACTCTGCCACTTGAGCCACAGCGCCGCTTCTGGCCGTTTTCTGTATATGTGGTGCTGGGGAATCGAACCTAGGGCCTCGTGTATCCGAGGCAGGCACTCTTGCCACTAGGCTATATCCCCAGCCCCGTGAGATCCATTTTTTGCTGGCCAAGAGAAAAGGGTGTGAGAGGAGCCATTACAGTGGATATTCATAGCTCAGCAAATCCATGAGCCCAAATCTTTTATTCTTGTTAAGTTCCACCTGTCTAGTCTTTGTTATCGTATCATAAAGCTGACTGGCTCATATGGACACAATCAGGCAACCAAGGTGTGTTGTTTTCAGCTGCTGAACTGTGGTCTTGACCTACCTAGAGAATGGTATGACCCCATCTCAACAGAAAAAAAGCTGGAGGTGGGCACACATGGCTCACACCTGTCATCCTAGCTACTCAGGAGGCTGAGATCTGAGGATCGTGGTTTGCAACCAGCTAGGGGAAGAAAAGTCCATGGAACTCTTATCTCCAGTGAACTACCAGGAAACTGGAAGTGGAGCTGGGGCTTAAGTGGTAGAGCACTAGCCTTGAGCAGAAAAGCTCAGGGACAGCGCCCAGGCCCGGAGTTCAAATCCCATGACCGACAGAAAAAAAAAAAAAAAAAGCCTGTCACGGTGGTACACAATGGGATGCCTGGGAGAGTTGGGGGAAAAAAGGTGAGACTGTATTTCAAGCATAAAACTAAAAAGGGCGAGAGGTCCGAGAGTTGTTACTTGTCACCCTTTGGTCTGGGGCCCCTGCACAACCAGCCAGGCCCCACCCAGGGCGACTATCAGCTGATGAGAAACGGGAGGAATAATGCTTCTCTATTTTCTGCTCCGTGGCCGCCGCGGTCTCTCTGTGGGCTCAGGCGGCGGTGATGACAGGACCATTTGGAGAACACAGGGCTCCTTACAAGCCGGGCAGGAGGGGAGGGCGGGCCCAGGCGGCCGGGGCTGAATGCCCCAGTGTGTGCGTCCTGCGCGTTGCGTCGTCGGGGTTCCCAGTCTCCGGGACAGTACAATCTCCCAGGGTTATTGTCATGAAGACATTTCATCAGTGATTCTCAGAGATTGGACCTGGCTCCTGGGAAGGGGAGCCAGCGCTAGTGTGAGAATAAAGGGGTCAGTGTTGGGACCGCCCAGCTCCCCACCCCACACCTCCCTTTTCCCCTCAGCCCTGGCTTGCCGGTAGGGATGTGGTCCCTGTGGATTGTGGACACTTGGGCTCAGCCTCTGGAAAACATTTGGTATGGGGAATGTGTGTGTGTGTGTGTGTGTGTGTGTGTGTGTGTGTGTGTGTGCCAGCCAGTATGGGGCTTGAATTCAGGGCCTGGACGCTGTCCTTAAGCTTTTTCATTCCAGGCTGGCCCTCTACCACTTGAGCCACAGCTCCACATCTGGCTTTTTGGTACTTACTTGGAAATAAGAGTCTTACAGACTTCCCTGCCCAGGTTGGCTTTGAACCACAATCCTCAGCTCTCAGATTCCTGAGTGGCTAGGATGACAGGCGTGAGCACCAGTGTTCAGCAAATACTCTTTCTCTCTGTGACAGGTAGAGGGCCTGGAGACACCAGCCCTTGTAGAGGAGCCCTGAGGATGGAGTCCAAGCCTTGCTCTGGAGAAGAGAGACATTCGTGGACTCTGAGCTCATCTTTTGTCTCTTTGTCTCTGGCTTCTAGGTCACTGTCCCCGTGTCCCTGGGCCATGGAGTCCACCACAGCGGACTTGCAGCTGGTGCCCTCGAGGACGAAGGCTGTCCCAGCCCCTGACTCTGCATGCTGCCGAGTGGCGGTGGTCACACTGGTGGCCACCAGTATGGCCGTCCTCTCCCTGGGACTCCTGCTGGGTAAGTGTTGGGGTTCAGCTTTGGCCTTGAGGGGGAAGGGCAATGGAGAGCCCTCCTGAGACTCCACCCTTCCCCTAGCCCTGGGGGAATGCGGAAGCAGGCCACAATTCTCTAGGTCCGGAACCAGAAGAACTGGCTTTGCAACCAGCCCCCCAACTTTCTCACCAGTCCATGTGCCCCCCATTCTCTCTGGCTTTCCCCCTGAGGTGGTGCTAAGCAAGTGACGTTAGCTCATGAGGGGGTCCTATGACAAGCTCGCCAGCCTATCGTCAGCTATCGGTTGATCACCCCTTTTCTCATCACCCCTACTATATCAACTGCTAGCCACTCCCTTATTAAATCAGATTTGCTCTTGAAGTGTCTCCGAGATCCGCGTATGCCTGGCTTTCTTCACCAGTAAGGAGGGAGGTAAAGCGATCTTGTACGGCCGCGTGCACCTGAGGTCTTTCCTGAGCCCCCCACTCCACTCTGGCCTTACCTGAGGGTCGGGTGACCAGGGGAGAGGGTGAGAAAGGGAGCGATTAGAGTAGAGTAGAGCCTGACCCCCTGTGCCAGGGGAGGTGACCCGAGCCCGGCAGCTAAGTAGCCAGGAACTAGCTGTGTCCACCACACTTCAGTGACAGGCCGGTCACATGGCTGGGAGGCTGCCTGTCACTCCTGGCTACTGTCTTTGGACAGCACAGGTCTAGAACAGTCTGTCACTGCCAGAGGCTCTGCTGGACGCGGAGGCATCTCAGTTCTGAGATGGCAGTCTCCCACAGCTTCTACCTGCGGATGTTAAAATCAGTTCATTTGGGAACCAGGCCCGTGGCTCATGTCTATAATCCCTGCTCCTCCCGTAGTTGTGATCAGAGGATCCTAGTTAGAAGCCAGCAGGGACAGAAAAGTTCATGAGACCCTTATCTCCAATTTGAATCAGGAAGTGGATCTGTGGCTCAAGTGGTAGAAACACTAGCCTTGAGCACAAAAGCTCAGGGACTGGACCCAGGCCCTGAGTTCAAGCCCCAGGACCAACACACACACACACACACACACACACACGTTTAATTGGGTTGGGTGTGGCTCAGGGGTGAGCCCTGGCCTAGCTTGAGTGAGACCCTAGGTTCCATCCCAGGCAACGTAAATAATTAAACCACCTTTCTCCCATGAGAGGAGGAAAGCTTAGAACTTTGAAGAAATCATCTTTCATGAATAAATTAATTGGCCTGCAGAGCCTCTGGGGATCTGACGCGGCTGTCCGTCGCCCCCTGGTGGCGGGGCTGTGAAGCGCAGGAAAGTTTGTATTAGGGCATAGGCATGCGCATTCTTACGCTAGGAAAGACGGGAGGACGAGCGGGCAGTCTTTTGTGCGAATTCGAGAAACTCAGAATTTCCCACACCCGGTGAGGACACAGAAAAGCTACAGAAATACTGAACATTGAAAAAAATAATGTGTTGGGTTTTTTTTTGTTTTTTTTTTTTTTTGCCAGTCCCGGGGTTTGAACTCAGGGCCTGAGCACTGTCCTGGCTTCTTTTTGCTCAAGGCTAGCACTCTGCCACTTGAGCCACAGCGCCACTTCCGGCTTTTTCTGTGTATGTGGTGCTGAGGAATCGAACCCAGGGCTTCATCGAGGCAAGCACTCTACCGCTAAGCCACGTTCGCAGCCCTCTCTTGAATATTTCTGCAGCTTCTGGCTAGGCTGCAATTATGTCAGTGTGACACCTGGAAGGACATGCTAGAGCCCAGGGCACCCAGGGTACCAGCACTGTGGTGCTCACTACCAGGGCTTCTCATCTTTACCTCGCTGAACAGGAAAAGACACCAAGTGTAGAACTGGCAGATTCTCTGCCACTTAAGCCACGCCCCTGCCGCGCTAACCACGCCCACCTACCCAAAACTACGCCTGTGACGCACCCCCCCCACCAAGCCCCTCTGCTTCAGTTGAACCACACCCCATCGCTGGACCCCGCTCCCTCCCCCCACTCCCGCGAAGCCACGCCCCCACCACTGGAGCTGTGCTTCCGTCAGGCCACAACCCTCGATCTGAGCCCCGCCCCCACATCTGTCCCTGCCCTGACGTCTGAGCCCCGCCCCTTCCTGTTTGGTCACGCCCCACACCTTGTCACGCCCCCACACCTTGTCACACTCCCACGGTGGGACTCAAGGCCCCTACAGTTTAAGCCCCATCCAACTTTTTCATTGTTTTAATTTTGCAAGAATAGTCTTATTTCTACTCCCACAAATTAC
Source organism: Perognathus longimembris pacificus (assembly GCF_023159225.1). Taxonomy (NCBI): domain Eukaryota; kingdom Metazoa; phylum Chordata; class Mammalia; order Rodentia; family Heteromyidae; genus Perognathus; species Perognathus longimembris. Next base: position 67,777,296 of record NC_063163.1, read on the forward strand.
ACATTTTCCCCACCCAAACTCAACTTTCCTGGATTAAGTGGTTGCTACTGTTTTTATTTTTTAAATTATATACATATTTTTGTCTTTGTTTTTGGATACCGTGTTGCCTAGGCCAGCCTCAAACTCCTGAGCTCAACAAGGCGCCTCTATCACACAGCATTAAACGGTTTTTGTTTGATTTTGTTTTGATTTTTTTTGTTTTGTTTTTTTGCCAGTCCTGGGGCTTTGAACTCAAGGCCTGGGCTCTGTCCATGGCTTCTTTTTGCTCAAGGCTAGCACTCTGCCACTTGAGCCACAGCGCCACTTCTTGTTTTGATTTTTTTTTTTTTTGTCGGTCCTGAGGCTTGACTCTGGGCCTGGACGGTGTCCCTGAGCTCTTCAGCTCAAGGCTATAGTGCTCTACCACTTGAGCCACATAGCCATTTCCGGTTTTCTGGTGGCTCCTTGGAGATAAGAGTCCCATGGACTTTGCTGCCCAAGCTGGCTTTGAACCATGATCCTCAGATTTCAGCCTCTTGAGTAGGGAGGATTACAGGCATGAGCCACTAGCACCTGGCAATTAAATGCTTTAGAATTGTTATTTCCGGTATGTGCACTTTGGCAATGATCCCCACTGTGGGAGGTGCATGTGTTGGCAGGTGTGGTAGCAAACCCCTGTAATTCCAGCACTCAGGAGGCTGAAGCAGAAGGATCTCAGTTTGAGGCCAGGCTGTGCTGCAAAGTGAAACACTTAAGGTCTCCTGACACCTTTCAGCCACAGTGTCACTGGCCAGGCCCATGGGGACATCTGGGGGTCACTCAACCTTTACCAGCCTTGTGCTACACCTAGGGGTCTTCTGAGGGTGACCCTAGAAAGGGCGCTCTGAGGAGTTGACAGACCCTCTGGGAACATCTATTTAGGACAGTCCGGGGGAAGTTGGGCCACCCTGCTTGTGTTGGGGAGGTGAGAGGGTGCTGGGGGCTCTGGTGACAGAGTGGCCTGCTGTGGGCATCTCACAGAGCTGTGGTGTCGCCCCAGCCTTCCTCTCCACGCAGGGCATCCATGTGGAGCACAGCGCCGAGCTGCGTGGGATCCGCTATGCCAGTGCCCTGCAGCGGGAGAGCTCCGACTACCACCGGGCACTGACCGGTGCGCTGCAGACCCTGGTGAGGAGGAGGCCGGGAGGTCGGGGTGGAGGCCGGGGCCCAGCAGGGCAGAGGGAAGAGAGAGGGAGGCAGGGAGGGAGGGAGGGAGGCTGTCGTCTTAACAGGACAGATGAGACCAGGAGGCTTGAAGAGCAGAGGGTTTGTAGGTCATGTCTAAAAGTCTGGAGTCTGGAAGTAGCGCTGTGGCTCAAGTGGTAGAGCACTATAGCCTTGAGCTGAAGAGCTCAGGACAGTGCCCAGGCCCTGAGTTCAAGCCCCAGAACCCATCAACCAACCAACAAAAAAAACAGTACTAGCACAAAAGTTTGGAATTTCACTCTGGTGAGAAAATCAGAGCCATCCTGCAAAGCAGCTCCTGCAGGAAGAACACCCGCCTTGCTCTACACTCGCTCTACGCCCAGGGGAAATGAATGCATCCACCTGCACACACGCTTGTGCAAGGACACAGAATGCTTAGTGTGTAAAAGGCCCTGGGTTCCATCCCCAGCACCACAAAAACAAAAAAAGTACAGAAAATGTGTACAGAAATATTCATCGTAGCCTGGTTCATCATATGCAAAAAGTGCAAGGAACGATTGATAAATGCAGCGATGTTTTTATAGCTTCAGAATGCTCTTTTCCTGCCCTGTTTCTGGCTGCATGAAGTGGGTAGAACCTTTCTTGAGCTTTAGGGGGTGCTGTTTTTCCATGGACCCTGCTCCCCTATTTGGCTCCCCTGCTCATGCCTGAGCCTTAGCATTTGCTGTTGTTGTTACTGTTGCAGTTTGTAAGTAGCTTCCAGAAGACTGAATTAGAAGCAAGCTGTGTGGGCTGCACAGTTCTCGGTTACAGGTAAGCTAGGAGGCCTCTGTGTGGGATAGATGAGCTTTGGTAGTTATCTGGAATGGCTGGAAGATTCCAGAAGAGTCTGGAAAATTCCAGTAGATTCCAGAAGATTCTAGTGGATGACAACCTAGAGGAGCTCCTCCTTCTCCAAGGTCCCCTTGTCTTCTCCCACAGGGATGGGAACTCCAGTGTCCTGGTGAGGTTCCGGCTGTACTTCCTGCTGCGGGTCCTGCGGCCCCTGAGCCTGGACTTGGAGGGGGAGCTGTTGCAGCGGGGCATCTGGGCAAGACTTCAGGAGCATGGCATCCCCTTGGCTGCCTATGGCACCATCGTGTCTGCTGAGCTCACAGGTGAGGGGGAAGAGCTTCCTGGAAGATTGGAGGGGGAGGGTTGAAGGATGCCCTGGGAGGGAAGCCGCTGAAATCTGGATAAATACCAGATGTTCAAGAACCACCTTTCTCCTCAAAAGAAAATACAGCCAACAGCTATGTCTTCAACTTCTATTTTTCCCCCCAATACCAGGACTTGAACTCAGGGCCTATCACTCTCAGTTGGCCTTTTCATTCAAAGCTGGTGCTCTACCATATGACCCACACCTCTAGTCTGGCTTGTTTTTGCCAGTCCTAGGGCTTGAACTCAGGGCCTGGGCACTGTCCCTGAGCCTCTTTGTGCTCAATTCTAGAGCTCTACCACTTGAGCCGTAGCGCCACTTCCAGCTCTTTGAGTAGTTTATTGGAGATAAGAGCCTCATGGACTTTTCTGCCGGGGCTGGCTTTGAACTGTGATCTTCAGATCTCAGCCTCCTGAGTAGCTAAGATTATGGGTATGAGTCACTAATGCCCAGCTCAGTCTGGCTTTTTTTTTTTTTTTTTTTTTGCCAACTGTGGGGCCTAAACTTGGGGCCTAGGCCCTGTCCCTGAGCTCTTTTGGTTAAGGATGGAGTGGTTCATTCAAGATAAGAGTCTCATAGACTTTCCTGCCTGTGCTGGCTGTGAACGGTGATCTCAGATCTCAGTCTCTGAATATCTGTCTACTAGAATGTTCCTTATCTCACTGCCCATGTGGCTAAGGGTCAGAGCATTTCCTGGGCTCCAGCTGAGGTGACCTGAGCGAGGCCACTGGTGGCCATGTCCTGGGTGTGTACGCTGCCTGCAGGAGGACCTGAGCCCCGTTCTTTTTCCTTGCAGGCAGCCACAGGGGGCCCATGACCGGAAGAGACTTCAAATCAGGTGGGTGTTTCACTCTGTCCTAAGCTGGCCTTGCCCACTGCCTGCTAACCCCAGGCCGCTGGGAGGAAGTCCTGGAGCTCTGGAGGGACTGAGAGGCCCACAGCTGAGTTCCCACAAAGAATGTTTCTGCTCTGCAGCTTTTTCTTCTTTCTTTTTTTTTTTTTTTTTTTTTTTTGGCCAGTCCTGGGCCTTGGACTCAGGGCCTGAGCACTGTCCCTGGCTTCTTCCCGCTCAAGGCTAGCACTCTGCCACTTGAGCCACAGCACCGCTTCTGGCCATTTTCTGTATATGTGGTGCTGGGGAATCGAACCTAGGGCCTCGTGTATCCGAGGCAGGCACTCTTGCCACTAGGCCATATCCCCAGCCCATTCTTCTTTCTTCCTTTCTTTTTTCTCCTCTCTCTCTCTCTTTGTCTGTCTTTTTGTTGGCAGTCCCCTGGCTGGAACTCAGGGCCTGGGCGCTGTCCCTGAGTATTTTTTCACTCAAGGCTAGGGCTCCACCACTTGAGCCACAGCTGTACTTCTGGCTTTTTGGTGGTTCAATGGCAATTAAGAATCTTACACCTTTTCCTGCCTGGGCTGGCTTTGAATTGTGATCCTTGGCTCTTAGTCTCTTGAGCTAGGGTTACAGTCATGAGATAAAGTGGCCAGCTAAAGTGTTTTTGGGTTTGTTTGTTGTTGTTGTTTGCCAGTCCTGGGGCTTGAACTCAGGGCTGAGCACTGTCCCTGGCTTCTTTTTGCTCAAGGCTAGCACTCTGCCACTTGAGCCACAGCGTCACTTCTTGCCTTTTCTATATATGTGGTGCTGGGGAATCGAACCCAGAGCTTCATGTATATGAGGCAAACACTCTTGCCTCTAGGTCATATTCCCAGCCCTAAAGTGTTTTTGTTTTTTAAACAAAAACCTAGGAAGTTGGCATGGTGCCACACGCCTGTCATGTAACCCCAGGGAAGATTGTGAGTTCCTAGACAACCTGGGCCACACAGTGAGACTCTGTCTCCAACCAGTAAACAAAATGGTAGTTTAAGAAAGAGAGGAAAAAATAAATGTCACACCGGGTGCCAGTGGCTCACACCTGTCATCCTAGCTACTCAAGAGACTGAGATCTGAGGATCAAGGTTCCAGCCTAGGCAAGAAAGTCCTTGTGACTCATCTCCAATTAACCACCCAAAAGCTGAAGGTAGAAGTATAGCTCAAGTGGTAGAGTGCCAACCTGGAATGAAAAGAAAAAGCAAAGAAGAACTTGAAACCCTGAGTTCAAGCCCCAGGAGTAGCACAAGAAAAACAAAACAAAACACTGCTTGTTGTTTGGATATTCAAGTTCCCGAGCTGGGGCACTGGTGGACGCAGGGCTGGAGGGAGTGGAGTGAACTCAGGACCTCGCCTCTTCTCCCCCATCAGGCCACTGCCCCGGGAATTCTTATTCCTGCCAGAACAGCCAGTGTGTGACCAAGGTGAACCCGGAGTGTGATGACAAGAGGGACTGCTTGGATGGGTCCGACGAAGCGCACTGCGGTCAGTCTTGCCTGGGCTTGAGTCTGTGTCCTCTCCAGGGTCAGCTGGCTTGGCTCTGCTCTGCTACGTAGGCTGTGTGGCCTGGCATTGCCCGGAGCTGGGTGAAGGAGGGAAGCCTTAGCAGGGGCAGCTGCAGGGACAGCGACAGCTCAGGTGTATGGAGTGGTCAGCCCCCCGGTGGGTTGAGAGAGATCAGGCTGCAAAGATTGTGGGTTTCTGACCAAGCCCTAGGAAACCTGGAATTCTTCCCTCCAAGTAGAGTGTGAGCTGCCAAGGAGATCTGGGCAAGAGTAGACAAAAGGCTGTACACATAGTTATCAGGGCCAAGCACGGTGGTGCATGCCTGCAATCCCGGCTTCTGGGGAGGATGGAAGGGCAAGGTCAGTCCAAGCAAAAAGTTAGCAAGACCCAATAATGTCAAAAGCAAGCCAAGGCTAGATGACTTGTGGCTCATGCCTTTTATCCTAGCTACTCAAGAGGCTGAGACCTGAGGGTGGTGGTCCAAAGCCAGCCCAGGCAGGAAAGTCTGTGAGACTCTTAGGTCCAGTGAACTACCAAAATGCTGGAATTGGAGCTGTGGCTCAAGTGGTGGAGCGCCAACCTTGAGTGAAAACGGAGGGTTAGCACCCAGCACTGGAGTTCAAGCCCCAGTAACTGAAACAGTAAACGAAACAAAACGAAACAGAAACACAAAGCAACAACTTGGAAGAACAATGTTGCCTGTAATCTCAGGCACTTGGGAGGTGGAGGTGCCAGCTTTGGCAGAATCACACACACAAAACCTCTACTTGAGAAACAATCAAGACCACCACCTCCCCCCCCCCCCCGGACGTGTGTGTCTTCAATTCCAGAGCCCTCAAGCTTGAGGGCCCTGAGTTAAATCCCTAATACGTGCAAAAAAAAAAAAAAAAGAAAGAAAGAAAGAAAGAAAAAGAGAAAGGAGCCATCTGCGGGGCAGTGTTTAGAAGGACGTTTTCCTTGCGGAGCAGGGGTCCTGCGACCTCTAGGCTTCCCCGTGTCTTTCCTGCAGACTGCGGCCTGCAGCCGGCCTGGAGGACGGCGGGCCGGATCGTGGGCGGCGTGGAGGCGGCGCCGGGCGAGTTCCCTTGGCAGGTCAGCCTGCGGGAGAACAATGAGCACTTCTGCGGGGCCACCATCATCGGGCCGATCTGGCTGCTGTCCGCCGCCCACTGCTTCAACGAGTGAGTGGGGGCGTGGCCAAGGGGCGTGGGGGCGTGACCCGGGCGGACCCATCGCTTCCCCGATGGAGGGGCGTGGCCACTCGAGGGGCGTGGCCAGCGGCGGACGGGGCGGGGCCACACCGGCTACTCGGCCACACCCACCTCCCTTCTTTCCCCCCCCCCCCCCCCCGGTCCTGGGTGGGTGGACCTGATTTCCTCGCTTTCCCCGGGAGCCAGTTTCTCCCCTCGCGCCCTCCTCTCCGCCCCTTTTCCCTTCTCCTCCCTCCCTCCTGGCCTTCCTTCCTTCTTTTCTTTCTTAGTTTCTTTTCAATCTGAACATACTTCGTCTTAAATTTATTGTCTAAAGTTATGGTATGGTGCACGTAGCAGCCGGGCGCCGGTGGCTCACGCCTGTAATCCCGGCTACTCCGGAGGCTGCGGTCCGCGGGGCGCGGCTTCAAGGCAGCCCGGCAGTTAAGTCCGTAGGACCCCTTGATCCCCAGTTAACCACGCCAACACACGCAGTGCCCAGCCCCCGCCCCGCCCCGCCCCGGCCCGCACTCGGCGCCCCTGAGCGCCGCTCGCGCCCGCAGGTTCCAGGACCCCGCGGAGTGGGTGGCGTCCGCGGGCACCACGCACCTGAGCGGGGCGGCGCCGGGCGCCGTGCGGGTCCGCGTGGCCCAGATCACCCCGCACCCGCTGTACGACGCGGACACGGCCGACTTCGACGTGGCGGTGCTGCGGCTGGCGCGGCCCCTGCGCTTCGGCCGCTACGTGCAGCCCGCCTGCCTGCCCGCCGCCGCGCACGTCTTCCCGCCGGGCCGCAAGTGCCTCATCTCGGGCTGGGGCTACCTCAAGGAGCACTTCCGTAAGCGCTTCCGGGGCGCGCGGGGGAACGGGGGGCGTGGGGAAGCGGGGAAGGGGGCGTGGGGATCCGGTCGCGGGGACGCGGGGCGCCCGCAGCCTCCCGCCCCGGGCCCCCCACCCCCGCCCGCCGGTGTTCTCCGAGTCTTTAGGAATTTGCAGACCTGCAATTGTTTTCCCTGTGACCTCAGAATCCATCCTGCAGCGCTTTGGGGTTTATCCGCTGGCGGGTGTTTATTTCTGACCCCTAAACTAGTATTTGAATACTTCGAGGCTTACGTGTTCGTTTTGTTAATTGAGCTTTTCTTCTTTATTTTATTTTATTTATTTTTTTTTTTTGCCGGTCCTGGGGCTTGAACTCTGGACCTGCTCGCTGTCCCTGAGCTTCTTTTTGCTCAAGGCTAGCACTCTACCACTTGAGTCACAGCGCCACTTCGGGCTTTTTCTGTGATTAATTGAAGATAAGAGTCTCACAGACTTTCCCGCCCAGGCTGGCTTTGAACCCTGATCCTCAGGTCTCAGCCTCCTGAGTAGCTAGGATGACAGGCGTCAGCCACGGCGCCCAGCATAAGAGGGTTTTTTTTGTTTGTTTGTTTTACCGGTTTTTAATTTTGTCAACACTGAATTTTGTCAGAACTTGGCGCAGGCTACACTGGCCAACACAGCCCCAAGCCGGGCCGTAACCACGCCCTGCCGCTTGAATCACGCCCCCACCACTGGGGCTGCGCTCCCTCGTCTTAAACTGTGCTCCTGTGAACGTGGACCACGCCCCGGCCACGCCCCTATCCATTGGCCACGCCCCCAGTTCTTGAGCCTCGCCCCTGGCCCTTTTTTTTTTTTAATGTAGCTACTGCTTTTTTATTTTTTTTAAATTTAATTTATTTATTAATTGAACACAAATTTTTTGGCAAGGTGTTGTGCAAAAAGGGTACAGTTACATAGTAGGGCAGTGTGTACATTTCTTGTGATATCTTACGCCCTGTTTTTCTATCCCTTCTCTAGGTCAGGTAGACATATATACAATATACAATGTATCAAGAACATATACAGTAGCCACGTGGCCAAGCCCAAGAAAGTTCACCTAGGGCTTTAAATGTAATGTCGATATTAGACCATATGTCGACAGTAGTCTTATATGAACGTACAAACATAGCTTTTGAGCTGTTGTATTCCCCTGACCTTTATTATGTTGAGTAATTGTTTGGTTTTAGTTACATACTGTTGGGTCACTGCCCCAATCCTGTGGGGAATACTATTTGACAAGCAGTTTTTGGTTTCACAGACTTGGTCTCTACTGTCTCTCCATCTCCCTTTGTTAACAGTCATATATCAGGGAGATCATGCCCCTTTGTTTTCTGTGTTCTAGGCTTGTCTCGCTCAACATTATTTGTTCGAGTTCTGACCATTTCCCTGCGAATAACAATATTTCACCATTCCTAATCGCTATGTAGTATTCCATTGTGTATAGGTACCATATTTTTTGGATCCATTCGTCTGTGGAGGGGCATCTGGGTTGTTTCCATATTTTGGCTATTGTGAATTGTGCAGTGATAAACATGGAAGTACAAATGTCTTTTTGATATCTTGGGGTTTGCTGTTCAGGATAGATGTGTAGGAGTGGTATGGCTGGGTCATAGGGTAGGTCTATATTGAGCTTTTTGAGAAACCTCCATACTGTTCTCCAAAGTGGTTGTACTAATTTGCACTCCCACCAACAATGGAGAAGGGTTCCTCTCCCCGCACCCCCTCCAGCATTTGTTGTTGCCTGAGTTCAGGGTATAGGCCATTCTAACTGGGGTAAGGTGGTATCTCAGGGTTGTTTTTATTTGCATTTACTTTACTACCAGGGATGTTGAGCATTTCCTCATGTGTTTCTTTGCCATTTTTATATCTTCTCTTGTGAAGTCTCTCTTTAGCTCCTTTGCCCATTTCCTAATAGGTTTATTGGGCTTGGAGGGGCTTAGTTTTTTGAGTTCTCTGTAGTTGACAGATATCAGGCCTTTGTCTGTTGCTATGCTGGTAAATATCCTTTCCCATATGGTTGGCTGTCTTTCTATTTTGGTGGCTATGTCCTTAGCTGTGCAGAAACTTTTTAATTTGTAGTAGTCCCATTTGTCGAGTCTTTCCCCTATTTGTTGACGGCCCTTTTTTTTTTAACCTTGGCTACTTTTCAGATGGGTGCCCAGCTTCGACTGAGATCTTCCTACCGGTGTAGCTAGGATTACAGGTGTGACCCATTACCCTGCCTGGATTATTTTTTGACACAGGATTTTGCTAGTTTTTTGCCCAAGCTAACCTTGAACCATAATCCTCCTGATTTGTACTTCTTGATCACCAGTTCCCTCCAGTAACTGGGATTACAGGCATGGGCCATTATACCTGGCTGCTGGTGGGATTCTTAGGCATTTGCTGTTGGCAGCCACTTGTGGACCAAGATGTAGTTTGGCTGACGCCTGTATTCCCATCTGAGATTAAGTGAGGCTGGGCATTGCTCCAGCTTGCTCTGGAGCACCCATCCTGTTATTATAAAGGCCACGTACAGAGCAGTTGCAGTTACGTAAGTCAGGTAATGACCACAAATTCCCCTCTGCCCTCACTGTTACCAGGTTGTGTTTTTTTTTTTTTTTTGCCAGTCCTGGGGCTTGGACTCAGGGCCTGAGCACTGTCCCTGGCTTCTTTTTGCTCAAGGCTAGCACTCTGCCACTTGAGCCACAGCGCCACTTCTGGCCATTTTCTATATATGTGGTGCTGGGGAATCGAACCCAGGGCTTCATGTATACGAGGCAAGCACCCTTGCCACTAGGCCATATTCCCAGCCCCACTGTCACCAGTTTTGCCCTCTCATTTCTTCCTACAAGTTGGCTCAGGGTTTTGGAAGCTTCAGTTGCTTTGGGCCTGAGGTGGGGCAGCAGATAATGGTGGGTGAAGCCCCTTCCCTAGCCAGAGCTCAGGAGGGAAAGAATAGGAGGGCTAAAGTCTCACAGTACCCTTTGAGGACACGCCCCCAATGACCTAAGACCCTGAGGACATGCCCCCAATGACCTAAGACCTCCCACTAGGCTCTGCCTTTTAAAGGCTCCACTTCCTTCCAATGGGGCCAGGCTGGGGACCAGGGCTTTTAACACTGGGAACTTGGCAGACATTCAACATCTAAGTTATGCAGCCAACCCTGGAATGGATGTACACCTGTTACCCAGTACTCAGGAGGCTGAAGCAGGACGATCATTAGTTCAAAGTCTGCCAGGGCTAAGACTGCCTCAAAATAAGGGTGAGCAATAAACACAGGAAGGAAAGAAAGAGCAAGGAAGGAAAGGGTGGTAGTGGAAAGGAGGACAGGAGCTAGGGAGGGAGGGAGAGAATGGAAGATGGAAGAAAACACATTGAATACACCTGACTTGCAAGCCCACAGGCTCAGCCTGGCTGCTTGAACCATACTGAGCCCACTCTTAGGCAAAATCATCTCACACAAAGCCATTTCATTTGTTGTTGTTGTTTTTGTTTTTTGGCCAGTCCTGGGCCTTGAACTCAGGGCCTGAGCACTGTCCCTGGCTTCTTTTTGCTCAAGGCTAGCACTCTGCCACTTAAGCCCCAGCGCCACTTCTGGCCATTTTCTGTATATGTGGTGCTGGGGAATTGAACCCAGGGCCTCATGTATACGAGGCAAGCTCTCTTGCCACTAGGCCATATCCCCAGCCCAAGCCATTTCATTTGTTTAGAGACCAGGTCTTATTGTTCAGCTCAGGCTGGCCTGGAACTCTACATTCTCCTGCTTCACCCTCCTGATGCTACATTAGTCATGAGCGGGGTGCCAGTGACTCATGCTTATCATCCTAGCTGCTCAGGAGGCTGAGATCTGAGGATGGCCATTTGTAGCCAGTTTGGGGTGGGAAAATCTGTGAGACTCTTATCTCCAGTTAGCCACCAAAAAGCCAGAAGGTGGAGCTGTGGCCCAAGCTGTAGAGTGCTAGCCTTAAGCACAAAAGCTCAGGGATAGTGCCCAGGCCCTGAGTTCAAGCCCCAGTACCATCACAAACAAACAATCCCCAGACCAAACATAAGTCAGAACCTGGTGTGTGCAGCTGTGGTCTTACCTACTTCTGGAGGTAAAGTTAGGAGAATCTCAGCCGCTGGGCAAAAATTGGAGACCCTCGGCAAAAGTACTTCAGGGTAAAAGGCCTGGGGGCGTGGCCCAAGTAGTGGCAGGGGCGGGGCTCAAGCGGTGGGGGTGTGGCTAAATGGGCTTGGCTCAAGCCTTGAAGTGGCAACCCGTGGAGCAAGCAGGTGCGAAGGTCCAAAGTAGGGAAGAGCGAAGAGGCCCCGTTGCCCAAGTTGACCTCATTTGGTTGAACATTCGGTGATGATGGCAGTAGCTGTTGGGCTGGGGGAAAAATGTCAGTAGCTGATGGTAGGAGCAGGGAAGAAATATGTGTAATGAATGGTCCAGGCCAGGAACAATGGCATTAGGTGGACGGATTCTGGGTATATTTGGTAGTTGAGTGTCAAGGAATGACCTAGAGAGAGAGCTGAACACCTCAATGTGTGCATGGAGCGTGGGGTCTGGGCACCCAGAAGGAAGGAGCAGCTATCCTCAGGTGTGTGAAGCTGGAGGCAGAGCAGGTGTGTGCAAAGTGGGGGGAAGATAAAAAGCTAAGTCTCAGAGTGCTAAACTTCATTCCTCTCAGCATATTGGGGAGTCTAGTGTGTTCCCCTTTTGCCAGTTCCTGAGCCAGGTGCTGTCAGCAGCCATACCTGAAGCTGGGGAAATTGAGGCTTGGAGGGAAGATGTTCTTCAGCCTCCTGACGCAGAGTAGCTGCCAAGGCACCAGCACTCTCATCATGCTGTCTTCTCCCCATTTGGAACAGTGGTCAAGCCCGAGGTGCTGCAAAAAGCCACAGTAGAGCTGCTTGACCAGGCCTTGTGTACCAGCCTGTATGGCCACTCGCTCACGGATAGGATGCTGTGTGCTGGTTACCTGGATGGGAAGGTGGACTCCTGCCAGGTGAGCCCCGCTCCACCACGCCCCAGGTGAGGCCCCCCCCTGCTCCGCCACGCCCCAGGTTTGTGCCCCATTACCCCATCCAAGTTCCCTTATCCCAGAAAAGAAAAAAAACAGTTCAAATGAGCTTGTCCAGATGTCAGGCAACTTAGAGCTGGACAGACCTTTTTTTTTTTTTTTTTTTTGAGTTCCTTTAAAGAAAAGGCTGGGTGCCACTGACTCACCCCTGTAATCTTAGCTGCTAGGGAGGCTGAGAAAGGGAGGCTTGAAGTTTGAGGTCCTGGGCTCCATCTTGGACCTTCCAAATCTGGCTGTTGGACTGGCTGCCAATGGAGAGCCTTGGCCATTCTGAAGGTGTCCTGTGTTTCTTAGGGTGACTCTGGAGGCCCCCTGGTCTGCGAGGAGCCTTCTGGAAGGTTCTTTCTAGCCGGCATTGTGAGCTGGGGCATCGGCTGTGCAGAAGCCCGGCGTCCAGGGGTCTATGCCCGGGTCACCAGGCTGCGGGACTGGATCCTGGAGATGACCAGTGTGGGCAGCCTCCCCCCGGCCCCCACTGTGGCTCCCGTCCCCACCACTGCCAGCACCGCCTGGCTCACCAGTCCCGTGAGCCCCACAGCAGACACCCCCACCAAGCCCGCCCTGGACCCCAGCACTGCGCCCCTGGCCTCTGTCACTGCGGCTAAGCCACAAGGTAATTTTTGTTTATTTGTTTTGTTTCTGTTGCCAGTCCTGGGCTTGGACTCAGGGCCTGAGCACTGTCCCTGGCTTCTTTTTTGCTCAAGGCTACCACTCTACCACTTGAGCCACAGCGCCACTTCCGGCTTTTTCCATATATGTGGTGCTGAGGAATTGAGGGCTTCATGTATACAAGACGAGCACTCTACCACTAGGCCATATTACCAGCCCCTACAAGTTATTTTTTTGGCTGGCCCTGGGACTTGAACTCAGAGCCTGGGTGCTGTCTCTAAGCCTCTTTGTGCTCAAGGCTAGCACTCTACTACCTGATCCACAGAGCCACTTCTGGCTTTTTCTGAGTAGTTTACTGGAAATAAGAGTCTCACGGTCTTTCTTGCCTGGGCTGGCTTCAAACCCTGATCCTCAGACCTCAGCTGCCTGAGTACGATTATTGATGGGAGGCGCTGGCACCCAGCTGGAAGTGAGATTGGTGATTGATTACCAATGTCATGAAGCATTCAGTGGGAGCAGATTGGCAATTGATTACTAATGTCTGTCTCTGAGTGCCCAGTGGGAGAGGTATCGGTGGTCAACTGCTAACATCTGTCACTAGGTGGGAGAGGTCAGCAATCGATTGATGATGTCTGCCACGTGTGCAGGCACAGCAGTCTATGGTGGGTTGGCTATTCTAAAACCTAAATAGGTTTAGGTTATTCCCTAACCCCACCCTCCCCCCGAACCTGACTGTCTTATTGGTATGGGGACCCTTGGTGAGTTCATGAACGTGACTGGGACAGACAATGTCACCTCACCTGCCCAGTGATGGCCGGCCCTGCTGCCAGACCTTGAGCATCTCGGCCTCCCTTGCTCCCGCTGGATCGGAGGCACCGGGCATCAGTCAGGAGGCTGTGCTGCATTGTCCCAAAGCCATGAGTTCCAGAGGCTCCTGTCCCCCTGCAGGCCAAGACCCCCCCAGGCCTCCCTTGTCCCTTGCAGAGTGTGGGGCCAGACCAGCGATGGAGAAGCCCATCCGGATCGTGGGCGGGTTTGGGGCTGTGCCTGGGGAGGTGCCCTGGCAGGCCAGCCTGAAGGAAGGTTCCAGACATTTCTGTGGAGCCACCGTGGTAGCCGACCGCTGGCTGCTATCTGCTGCCCACTGCTTCAACCAGTAAGCCCCCCACAGGAGGACGCCCAGACCCCCACCATGGAGGGGGTCTGTGCCCATGGGCTCCTGACCCCGTTAGTGGCAGGGCAGGAGGATTGTCCCCAGCTAAGGAAGCAGGAGGAGCTCCTTCGTGACACCCTCAAAGTCTCAAGGGACTTTATTACCCCGAGGCATGCACAGCCCCCAAGTTCCTCTCCCGGGGACCCTGTCAGGGCTTCCCCCGAAGGCAGTGGCCTTGTCCCCACAGCACAAAAGCCGAGCAGGTGCAGGTGCACCTGGGCAGCGCCTCCCTCCTGGGCAGCGGCGGGAGCCCCGTGAAGCTGGGGCTGCACAGGGTGGTCCTGCACCCCCGCTACAACCCCAGCATCCTGGACTTCGACGTGGCCCTGCTGGAGCTGGCCAGGCCGCTGGTCTTCAACAAGTACATCCAGCCCGTCTGCCTCCCCCTGGCCATCCAGAAGTTCCCTGTGGGCCGGAAGTGCATGATCTCAGGCTGGGGTAACCTGCAGGAAGGGAATGGTGAGTCGGGGTGACTTGGCAGGCCTCCAGGCCCTGGCCAGGCCACTCAGGGACCTCTGTGCTGGCTCGTTCACTTTGATCCTACAGTCTGTGAGCCACTCACCTCTCCTTATACCAGGGGACCTCATATGGCCTCTCTCCTGTTTGTATAAATATAGTTTTATTGGCACACGGCCCCTGCACATTCATTAACAGATGTCCTAATGTGGGTTTCCTACTATGCTGGCCAAGTTGACGATTGTTGGCAGCGACTATCTGGCCTGGAAAGCTAAAAGTAGTTATTCTTTGGTCCTTTATAGAAAAGAGTGCTGAGCTGGGTGTGGTTGTGCAGGCCTATGATCCTGGCGCAGCTGAGGCAGGAGCATCACAAGTTTGAGAGCCGCCTGGGCTATGTAGTGGAAATCCTTCTCTGTGTCTCGAGGCTGGGGGAGCTGCCTGCCTCTCACTCCCTGGGGCTCAGGGGCTCTGTCGGTTCCTCTGCAGGACGGAGGCAGTGGCTGAGCTGACTCGGGGTTGGGAGAGTGGCATTGGGGTCCCTCTGTCCTTTCCCCACAGCCACCAAGCCCGAGGTCCTGCAGAAGGCATCCGTGGGCGTCATTGAGCAGAAGGTCTGCAGCTCCCTCTACAACTTCTCCCTCACCGACCGCATGCTCTGCGCCGGCTTCCTGGAGGGCAGAGTGGACTCCTGCCAGGTGAGCCCCCCACCCCGGCCCTCCCCTCCGCCCCAGGCAGCTGTGGGGCTATGGCAACCTGTGGGAGCCCCCCCCCCCGACTCCACCTCAGCATCAGGGGAAAACAAGGTTCAGCCAGGCACCTGTGGCTCACAGCTGTCATCCTAGCTACTCAGGAGGCTGAGCTCTGAGGATCTCAGTGCAAAGCTGGCATAGGAAGGAAAGCCCATGAGACAAATGACTCGGATAAACTGCCAGAAAACTGAAAGTGGTGCTGGTAGAGCGCTAGCCTTGAGCTGAAGAGCTCAGGGACAGCGCCCAGGCCCTGAGTTCAAGCCCCATGACTGACAAAAAATTAAAAAAGTTAAAGGAAGGGCTGGGGATATAGCCTAGTGGCAAGAGTGCCTGCCTCGGATACATGAGGCCCTAGGTTCGGTTCCCCAGCACCACATATACAGAAAACGGCCAGAAGCGGCGCTGTGGCTCAAGTGGCAGAGTGCTAGCCTTGAGCGGGAAGAAGCCAGGGACAGTGCTCAGGCCCTGAGTCCAAGCCCCAGGACTGGCCAAAAAAAAAAAAAAAAAAAAAAAAGTTAAAGGAAACACCTGAAATGAGAACATAAGCAGCCCTGTTTTTTTTGTTTTTGTTTTTGTTTTTGCCAGTCCTGGGCCTTGGACTCAGGGCCTGAGCACTGTCCCTGGCTTCTTCCCGCTCAAGGCTAGCACTCTGCCACTTGAGCCACAGCACCACTTCTGGCCATTTTCTGTATATGTGGTGCTGGACTTCATGCATATGAGGCAAGCACTCTTGCCACTAGGCCATATTCCCAGCCCCAGCCTTGTTTTTGAAACCAGCTTCCTAGGTTCAAATCCTTGTTGAACAGCTGTGTTATCCCCTAAGCAAATTACTCAACCTCTCTGAGCTTTAGATCTTCAGGCCATCAAAGCAACTCTGAGCTCTGAGGATTGCTGAGAGAACAGGGCTTTGCACAGCACCTTTCTGTTTATTTTTCCTGAATATTCATTGTTTATCTTTTTTTTTTGGTCAGTCGTGGGGCTTGAATTCTGGGCCTGGATGCTGTCCCTGAGCTCTTCAGCTCAAGGCTGGCACTCTACCACTTGGGTCACAGTACCACTTCCGGTTTTCTGCTGGTTCACTGGAAATAAGAGTTTCACGAACTTTCCTGCCAAGGCTGGCTTTGAACTGCGATGCTCAGATCTCAGCCTCCTGAGTAGCTGGGTGGCAGGCGTGAGCCACCAGCACCTGGCTGCATTTTTTTTTTAACTTCTCCCCAATAAAAGCAAGGAAGGTGGAGGTTCAGAGAGAAGTGATCTGGGTAACATCACCTGGTCTGGTCTGGGGGGGGAAGTTGAGTCTCCCTCTCCCCCCACCCTTGCCTTTCCCCCTCTGGTTTCTCTGGGGATTGTCCCAGCAGGGCTGGCAGTGCCTTGCAGAGAGTACCCTCACGGTTCTTGTGTTTTAGGGTGACTCTGGGGGCCCCCTAGCCTGTGAGGAGACCCCCGGCGTCTTTTACTTGGCGGGCATCGTGAGCTGGGGCATCGGTTGTGCCCAGGCCAACAAACCAGGCGTGTATGCACGGGTCACCAGGCTGAAGGGCTGGATCCTGCACACCATGTCCGCGGCTCCCCTCCCCACGCCTCACCCCTCCAGCACCAGGACACCAGCCCCCACCAGCCCCCCCCACAGGATGACCACCCCAGAGGTCACCCCCAGCAGAGCCACCAGCCCCAAGGCCACCCGCCCTGCTGACACGACGGCCGCCTCCAGAGGCACCCCCACCCAGGAACAGACACTGCCCAATGCCCTCCCAGAGACCACCACCCGCTCCCAGCTGCCAGGTACCGTGGGCCACCGGGTCACTGTCACACCACTGCTGTGACTGCAGGTTCCAGTGCTGGGGCTGGCCCCTCCTAGCTCTGTGTGTTTGTGTGTGTGTGTGTGTGTGTGTGTGTGTGTGTCTCACATGTCCCCTGATTCTTCTTATGAGGCCACTAATCAGGTTGAACTGAAGTCCACCCCAGTGGCCTCGATTCACCTGCAGCCCGTTTCAAGAGCTTGTCTCCATGCTGGTGCCTGTGGGCTCACGCCTCTCATCCCAGCTACTCAGGAGGCTGAGGATCAAGGTTCAAAGCCAGCCTGGGCAGGAGAGTTTGTAAGACCCTGATCTCCAGTGAACCACCAAAAAGCCAGAAGTGGAGCTGTGGCTCAAGTGGTAGAGGACCAGCCTTAGGGGAAACAGCTGAGGAACAGCCACAGTCAAGGGGCTTCACCATAGGAATTTGGGGGTCATGGTTCAGCCCACCACAGATCCTGAGGGCCATGGATACAGGCATTTCTCCTGGAGAAAATGGATCTTGCCTGGTGGCAAAGAAATGCCTTATTCTGCACCCCCATCTTCTCTGGGGGCCTGGGGTGCAGGGGAGGGCTCTGGTGGGGAGCAGCGTCTCCACCCTGGCTTACTCTGTGCAGAAACTGAGGCACTCAGGAAGAAGGGGGGGTGCAGAGAAATGCTGGACTGTGGGCTATCCATTCCTGGGCCTTTCCCTAGGGGTACACCAAAGTTGGGGGAAAGCTGCTTAAAGTTGGGGGAAGTTGGGACCCCAACTGTCCTGTTTACAGGAGCTGGGGAATGTGTAATGTGTAACATGGTGGCAGGAGGGGGCGCTGCAGGGCATCCACAGAAAGTTTGCTGGTGCTGGGACCGGGCTAGGTCATTGCACCCACTTGTTTTTCCTCCTTCCCCGATAGCCCTGGGGTTTGAATTCAGGACCTGTGTGGGCCACACCTCCAGCCCATTTCCCTTTGGTTTTCAAATAGGATTGCACACTTTTTGCCTGACAAGCCTTGGACTTCAATCCTACTTATGCCTGCCTAGCTCAGATGACAGGAGTACGCCTCCGTGCTTGGCTTTTTTTTTCCCCTTTAAAGCAAGGCCTTATTTTTAGTGTAACAGGATATATGTAGGGAGAAGTGTGAGGTAGGGAGAGAAACGAGGGGAAACATTTTCTGCTCCCCATTGAGGAAATGTAAGTGTTGTTTCTGCCTGGCTTGTTCTTTGAGAAGGGACCTCCTGGCCTCCCACAGAGCCAGAACCACAGACATGGGAAGTCTTTATCACCTGGAATAGGAGCCCAGACCCCTCTGTGTAAGGCCTCCCAAGGGGGCCTCTTGTTTCCACAGCTGTGACTCGGACAGCATGGGGTCCCCACAAGATAAAAAGCACTGTGGCTCAAAGAAGGGGTCCTAGGATGTTTCCTGCATCCCAAGGCAGAGAAGCAATGCTTGTGAACTTTACCCAGCTCCCTTGAATAGGGTCCTTCGGCTGAGCTCACTTTGAGCTGGACAATAGCTACAGCTTGCTTTTTTTTTTTTTTTGCTTGTTTGTCAGATGTGGAGCATGAACTCCGGGCCTGGCACTGTCCCTGAGCTATTTTGCTCAAGGCACTCTAGCCACAGCTCCACTTCTTCTGGCTTTCTGGTGGTTCATTGGAGATAAGAGTCTCAGGGACTTTCCTGCCCACGTTGGCTTTGAACCACGATCCTCAGATCTCAGCCTCCTGAGTAGTTAGGGTTGCAGGTGTGAGCCACTGGCTCCCAGCTCAGCCTTAAGTTCTTAACCAGGGGCCTGGTGTGGAGTCCAGGCAAAATGCCTGGGGCCCCAGTGTGTGCAAAGGCCCTGCAGGAGCAGGGGTGGGCGTAGGTTCCCTAAGGCCAAGCCCGCCAGGACTCCTGGCAGGTCAAAAGGTTCAGGCTAGCGCTGAGATCAGATGCTACTAGGAAAATCCAGGGCCAAGAGGCATGCCTGGCGTGCAGAGGTCGGTTCAAATCCCAGGACTGCCCAGACCTGGAAACAAAATGCACAATTGTAAGAATCGTCCGGGCGTGGTGGCGGGAGCCGAAGATGCCAGCGCGGGGAAGGCGGGCAGAACCCCGCGGCCGGCCGGGTGTGGGCTCCGCGAGACCCCGGCCCACCGGCGCCCTGCTCCCCGCAGACTGTGGCCTGGCCCCGGCCTCGGCGCTGACGCGGATCGTGGGCGGCAGCGCGGCGGGGCGCGGCGAGTGGCCGTGGCAGGTGAGCCTGTGGCTGCGGCGCCGCGAGCACCGGTGCGGGGCCGTGCTGGTGGCCGAGAGGTGGCTGCTGTCCGCCGCGCACTGCTTCGACGTGTGAGTCCCGCCCGCGACCCCGCCCATTAGCCCTAGCCACGCCCACTCCCAGCCCCTCGCCAAACAGGCCACACCCACTCCCAGCCCCCTCGCCAAGCAGACCACGCCCATTTTAGGCCTCGCCTCTCGGTCCCGGCGATGGCCACGCCCCCTCCCCTGCCCACTAGAGAGTCCCACCCCCGGGGTGCGGACGGCGCACTTGCGCGACGGGTGCTGGGGTCCTCCGGGTGGCTGGGCGCGTGCCGGGGGCCGACGCGGTGCCCGCGCGACCCGCAGCTACGGGGACCCCAAGCAGTGGGCGGCTTTCCTGGGCACGCCGTTCCTGAGCGGCGCCGAGGGCCAGCTGGAGCGCGTGGAGCGCATCTACAAGCACCCGTTCTACAACCTCTACACGCTCGACTACGACGTGGCGCTGCTGCAGTTGGCCGGCCCGGTGCGCCGCAGCCGCCTGGTGCGCCCCATCTGCCTGCCAGGCCCCGCGCCGAGGCCTCCCGACGGCGCACGCTGCGTCATCACCGGCTGGGGTTCCGTGCGCGAGGGAGGTGGGTAGGTGCCGGGCCGGGCGACTGGGGCCAGGCCGTGGCACAGGGCGGGACTTGGAGTAACGGGCGGGGCTCATACATATGGGCGTGACCCTGGTGGGCGTGGCCTCGCGGACTCGGGAGCTTCGGCCCCGCGGAGGGGCGAGGAGCGTCGAGTGGCATGGGTGGGCGTGGCCTCGCGGACGGTTTGGGTGCTCCGGCCCCGCAGTGGTGGCCGGGCTCCGGGGCGTCCATGTCTGGGGTGGGCGGGGCTCTGACCGGCGCAGCCCCGCAGTCCCCCAGCCTCCCGCCGCCCTCCCGCAGGCTCCATGGCGCGGCAGCTGCAGAAGGCGGCCGTCCGCCTCCTCAGCGAGCAGACGTGTCGCCGCTTCTACCCGGTGCAGATCAGCAGCCGCATGCTGTGCGCCGGCTTCCCGCAGGGCGGCGTGGACAGCTGCTCGGTGAGCGGGCCCGGGAACAGCGGGAGGCAGAATCCACTTCTCCACGGGAGGCTTCAAGGGGTCACTCACTCTGGGGTCTCTTCCATTGGCCAAGGTTGAGGCGGCCCCCGAGCGCCCTCTCCTCTCCCCTCAGGGTGATGCCGGGGGACCCCTGGCCTGCAGGGAGCCCTCGGGCCGGTGGGTGCTCACTGGGGTCACCAGCTGGGGCTACGGTTGCGGGCGGCCCCACTTCCCGGGGGTGTACACCCGCGTGGCCGCCGTGAGAGGCTGGATAGCGCAGAACATCCAGGAGTGAGCGCCCACGCGGACCCGCGGGTGCTCGGGACACACCTCCCCTCGCTTGCCCGCCCAGCACCGGCCTGCCACCAGAGGGCCCCTCTTCAGAAGCGGAGACTCCGGTTCTCCCATCTTGAGACCCCTGACCAACATTGTTTTGCCCCAGCTGCCAGCATAAGGACATCCCCCCCCAGCTGGGGTTAGCGCCGCCTCTGCCTCCACTAGCAGAGCCCCCCAAACCATCCACACCCCACATCCCCCAAATGTCCAGGAGCTCACCACAAACACCCCAGCCTGGAGGCGGCAGGGGCTCTAGGCTTCGGAATAAAACCTGTGCTGACAACTTTGAGCCCCTCTCTTCCTTCTGGGCCTTTGCAAATTAACACCCGGGGCCTCGGCTGACTCCCTGGCTCTAGCCCTCCCAGGAGCAATGGCTGAGTTCCTGGAGGACTGCCAGACCCCGAGCTGGGGGGCTGCTGTTGTCCTGCCCTCCCCTCCAGCACTCAGTCCGCTGTCAGAGACCCCCAACCTCATCACTGGAAGTCTGGCCTCCAGTTCTGGTGAGTGCTCCATTCTGTAGGTCTCTCCCTGGAGTCCAGGCATTCTGAAACCATCCCCAATGCCAGGTGAGGCTCCACCAGGGTGGAGTGACCTGCCCTGCCCATCAGAAACACTTGCAGGGCCTGGCTCACTTGGGCTGCAGGACAGTTGCAGACTCGACATCTTCCCACACACAGCTGCCCCTCACCTCCCAAAATGCGCTGATGACCTAAACCTTCCAGAGGCAGCCCCATGCCTCCTTCCAAAACTTACACAAGTTGGGACTCACACTACCAAGCCTCAGTGGCTGGGCTTCTTGTGCCACAATATGAGCTGGACGGTGGTTCTAAATGGCCAGAACAGGACACTTAACATTACCAAGTTCCATGTGACCTTGCGAACTTCATGGTCCAAGATCCCCTGCCTTCAGCTCCAAGCACTCATCAATCTGGCAGTTCACCAAAAAGCCCCCCCCCCCCATAAATCCTTCTCAGTCCGGAAGAAACTGGGCCTCCTTGCCCTCAGGCTCCTCTGCCAGCCCTCCCCCTCACGGGACCCAACACCAGCCTTGGGCAAGCCTCCCCAGCCCCCACTACCCCCACAGGGCTGTTATTACCCTTCCTCAACTCTGCTTCTACAATCTCCCTCCGGGAGGCTGAGGCACTGAGGGTCTCCAAGGCCCTGGCCCAAATCCAAGATCAGAGCCCGCTCTCTACTGTGAAATTCTTTACCTTAGCCAGTCCTACTGTCTTCCCTGGCCAGAGGCCTGTTTTCCTGGCCTTAACCCACTCTCTGGAGGGTGAGGACTACATAGAGCCAGCTCTTCAAGCCCTTGGGGCACCCTATGTCCTACCAGCCTTCAAACCGAAGCTTGTACCCATCTCAAGAGGCCACCACCATGGCCCTGCCCTACCTGTGGGAAAGGACACTAAAAACAGAACTGTCCCAAGTGAGACCCTTCCACCCCCCAAAAGGACAACTCTTATTTCAACAGTCCCATAATCCCCCCGATGGCACTTGCCATTGCACCCCAGGGCACAGGTCTGGCACCACCAGGGCTAGCCACCCAACCACACCTTCCACCAGACACCTCAATTTCTCCAGTCCCCACAGAACCAAACAGCCACTTCCTCACCTTGCCCTCAGGCCAAACACCAGGACTTGAAGGAGGCACATTCTCAGGAAAACAACTGATCTGGGATTAGGACTCAATCAGACGCTACTTCAACTGGTGAAGACCTTCATCCCTTGGGCCTATGCTTACATGTAGATGCTTGCTTGCTCACTCTGGGCACCAGTGTCGTCTGCACCCTGGCTTATTCTTCCCACAGCTCAGCTTTCCAGACAACCAGGCCCTTGACTAACAGCCCCAACCTCTTCCTCCATGGTTGTTAGAAGCCAGCTCAGCTTCTCCCTCCAACTAAATTGGAACTTTCAGCTGCCTTCACAACACATTTACCTTGGTAACCTCCAAAGACAAATTAATTCCAGGGCAGCTGAGGTGCTTCAAACTCAGAGGCCAAGGCCTACCCACAGCAAGAGGAAGGAGTTTGTGTTCCAGCAGGAGAATGCTGCTGCTTTTAGAACATACAGCCCCAGACACAGCAAGACGACTCAGAACAGAGCCTCTCATTCAGGGAGGACGTGACTATAATTTCTGGGCTCCCTTGTTAGTCTTGAGGGCTCTCCATTTTGCTGCTCCTAATGTTTGTCCCCTGACACAATTCTTTCTGCCCAAAGTTCCGAGTCCTTTTTCCTGGTGGCCACCCGAAAGCATGCAGACAGTACTCTAAGACCTTACTATCTGCCAAGCTAGCTTAAGTGATCCTACAGCCCCCAGCCCCACCCAGGACCACAACCCTCTTCTAGCAGCCACTACTTCTTCTGATCTGCCCTCCTCTCAGCAAGAAAAAGCAAAAGAAAGTTCCTTGCTCTACCATGGCTGACATTTTGCTTTGCCCCAGCTGACAACATGTGGACTTTCCCCTCCCCAGCTCTACCTCCTACCTTTAGTGCCCACCCAAGCTACTTCCCCAGTAACTCCCAAAACAGTCAACAGCTCAACAACCCTTCCATTACTCCCACCAACCCAAAGTAAATACCCCCAGAAAGTGGGGGCTTTCCCGGGCCTTTTCTTTATTCCGGCTTTTTCAGTCTAATAAGTAGCGGCTTCAACGAGAAGGGCGGGGGGGGGGGGGGTCGTGCTGGACGTATCTCCAAGGCCTTCTTTTGAGCCAAAGACCCCAGAGACGCCTGGGACCTACTCCAGGCCAGGGACTCGCGGGACACGGAGTAATCTCTTCCCACCGTCACACAGGAGGAAAAATGCACAGGCATCTCTCGACCGCTCCTCAGTAATTTATTGGTCCACTCTCAGGTGGTCACCTCCAAAAGTCCAAGCCAGGGCTCTCTTCTGGGCGCAGACCGTAAGGCTGAATGAACCGGGCACATCAGGGTACAATGCTGCCGACTCCCAGGCTAGCAGGAGGTGTCGCTGGGTTCCCAGGCCTCGGGGAGACACAGGAGTGGCCAGACTCAAGTCGCACTCGCCGGTGGGGGCCACGGTGCCGGCTCTCACGCATGCATCTCCCCACCCCCCACGACAGACCACCGGCGCGGAATTTGCGCGAGCTGACCCCCGCCTCCTGAGGCCGGTGGCCGGGCTCCGGCCTTCTGGTCACATGTTGGCTCGTTCCCGCTGCAGCCTCGAGTTGTAGGCACGGGACACGGTGTTCCAGGCGTCCATGTAGCGGTCCATACACATGGCGATGCACTTCTGAGGGCGGGAGGAGACACGCAGCGGTCGGCGACTTGGCGGCCCCGATCACGCTCCACCGCCTGGGCTGCGAGTGCGCACGCGCATGGCCTTCTGGCCCGAAGTCGGCGCACGCGCAAACCTGCCCGCAGGGGTCCCGACCCCACAGGCCAGCGCCCCACACCCGGGTCCTACCTGTTCCGAGTTGTCTAAGGAGCCCCCCGGCTTCCCGATGCACTTCCGGAAGCACTTGTCGGTCATCCTCTGTAGGCACGAGTGAGGCTCAGCCCGGACGCCCGCCCCCGGAGGGTACCCCCGTCCCCGGCGTGCCCCGCACCTGCAGCAGCTCCTGCGCGTTGGCCACGGCGATCTGCACCTTCACCTGCTCCATGATGAGCCCCGGGTCCAGCTTACCACTGCCGGAGCCCCCGAAGTCCGAGCCGAAGCCACCCTCCATGGCTCCACAGTCAACTGGGCCGCTGCCGCACGCGCTGACTTGCAGCCGCCGGAAGCCAAGCCGCCCGGGGCACCACGGGAAGCCATGCTGGAACTACAACTCCCATAAGCCCTTTGCGCAGCCTCGCCGAAGTCCCAGGAGCAAGGACTCCCGGGGCCGACCGGAAATAAGAACCTAGACTACAACTCCCAGAAGAATGTATGGCAGGAATTCCGTCCCATTAAGCTTGCTGCGCATGCCCAGGCACGCCACGAGGCCTCAGCGCCCGATCACGTGACTCGCGCACAACGCCGGGGCCCAGCTCCGGCCTAGCGCCTTAGCACTCTGTGTTGGCTCCCCAGGGCGTCGCGATCCATTCGGAGACAGCAGTCAAAATCAAGTGTTTATTGGTGTTGTACAAAAGTTTCCAGTCATAAAACGTATATTACAAGTCATTGGAGGAAAGGAAAAACACACGTTTGGCATGCATGTCGAAAATAAAACCTCCGAAACCTAAGGGGCCCCTTCCCCAGGCCTGCTCCCGGGGAGGGCCCGGAGTAAAGCTAAGCGTACAGGAGGACAAGCGCAACTCCCCAGGCGCGTGGCCTACTTGCAAATCTGCGGCACCGCCTGGTCAATCCCTCCACCACTGCCGGCAGCCACCAAAGACCCACATACACCACCAAGGGCACCGGCACAGCAGCCCGCCCCCCCCCCCCCCAACCTTACAAAACAGGACTTGGGAAAGGAGTTCCCACTGCAAGCCAAGGCAGACCTTTAACAAGGGGGCAGGGAAAAAGGGGTGCCAAGTTGGATAGCGGGAGTGTCAGCACACCCAAACCGAGTAAAACCCCGATTCCCCAAGTCCACGGTAGATGTGATGTCTTCACCGCGCAGGGCCGGGTGCTGAGTATCCCTAAGGCATGAGGGCCCGGCCAGATCCACGTGTCCATGAGGCCCGGCTAGGGGGGGGGAGGGCGGGGGCACAGAAGGGCCGCGATGGCGCATCTGAAGCTAATGTGAGCTGGCAGCTTCACCTGCCCAGGCCTCCACCAGGAATTAACTGGGAAAGATACACACATGGTCCTCTCGTGAAAAAGGTAATTAACAGCCCAGAGAAATGTGGCCAGGGAAAAAAATCCAGGCCTTGTGGAAGGGGGGGGGGGGGGCCAGGTGGACTCTGGGGCTAGCGATTGGTGGAAGTAGCTGGTGCTTTCCCTACTCAGGCCTGGCAGATTGGGTCTGGCCACAGCAGCTCCTAGGGACGGCCACAGCGGGCAGGGAGGTCCCATTGGCTGTGGTGACAGCTGGTTTGTAAACAGCAGTGTTTACAGACTCTGGGGACAGCATAACTTCTGGCTCAGTAAGACTAGCTGCACTTTCTGAAGGAAATATGTCATTTGGAGGGGCTCAGAGCCGATCAACACAGGATCCCCACTTCCTTGTGCCACCCATTGAAGGATGGTTGACTTCTTGTGGCCTGAAGCCACTGGGACAGGGGTCTTGGCAACCTGTGTACTGACCAATGTAAAAAAATAAATATCCATTAAAAAAATAACTTCTGTGTGTCTGTGTGGAGGGGAAACGCTATTGGAAAGGGTTGCCAGGTGCAAGAACCATTTGAAGGAATGGCTGGCATCGGCACGTGTGACTGAGAAGGGTGTCACTGCAGTGCAAATCACAGATAAAGCCACAAGCAGACAGATTCAGTATACGTGAGACCCCCTCTAGCACCAGCTCCACAGGTCAGGATCCACCCAGCACGTGCTCAGCTGCCATCAACTCCTCTGGCCTTGGCTCCTGAGCTCAGCAAACTACTTGGACCTTTTCCCTCCCATGTGTACTGGTGATGGCTTAGAAGGGGGGCGTCTCAGTTTCCCAGGCTTCCTCTTCTCCCCCTCTTCTTCCTCAGGGTTAGGAAGGGCAGTGGACAGGCCCCAGAGAAGTCGCCCTCCTGTCTCTTGCCCATGCCACCACCAGCAGGAACGTCTCAACTTCCAGGCCCAGGGCAATCAGAATCCAGGGCTGGCCACTCCTACCCTCCACCCAACTCTGGGTGTATGGATGGTATCCCAGTGTCATATGTAGAGCCACCAAATGGTGACAAGCTGGTACCCCACCCCACCCCCACCTCCGCCTGGCTACAACCTGGATTCTGAGTTTGGTTTTTAAGAAGGTTTGAACAAATAACACTCACGTCTGTCAAATCCCAACTAGTTTCCCACTATCCACTGCAAGACTCAAGGAACCCCACCCATTCCTCCCAGGCTGACACTGCCCTCCAAGCACAGGCAGTGACACCTGGGAGGTGGGCTCTGCAGCACAGCACTGGCCTGGCCTTGGTGAAGGGGGGGAGTGGGGGTGGGAAACGACGACAAGTCTCCTGGATAGTGGGAAGTGGGCGTAGGGATCTGAAAACACAGGAAGCACAGCAGAGCCACCGCTGCCTTCTGGCAGTTTGCTTAAAAATCGTCTAGAAATGTACCAAGGACTAAGGGAAGCCAACGATAGAAAAATACTCTTCAGTGACTCTGGGAAGGCTGAGGGCTGCCGAGTCAGCTCACATGAGGTAGCAGCCCCTGGACGTGGTCCTTGGATCCCCCTGTAAGGAATGGAGGATGCCTGTCATCAGGGGCAGGGGGGTACCCACGGGAGCTAGGTGACAGAGTCATTACACACCATTTTCTAAGGCTTTCCATATTCCATTAACCTGTCTGTGGGCTGGACTATCTCTGTCTCCAAAGCCATCTGATTGGCCAGGAAGCATGGTGAATGTTTGGGGAACTGCATGGGTGTGGCATTAGGGTGCAATCTGCTCTGCCAAGCCTCATTTCTAGGGAACCCCCAGGCCAGACCTTCTGTCCCAAAACCCACCCAAGGGGCAACAGCAACAAGAGCTCCCCACTGAGAGCCAGGAGCTCCTCAGAGGTATCCCGCTGGGGCCCCATGAGCAAAGTGTGTGAAGTCTACATGGTGTGCGCACATAAAGTGCCTCCCCTACCTGCTGGTGGAACAGGTCCTCCTCTCCAAAGTCCGCCTCCACCTCCTCCTCCTCCTGGCCATTCTCATTCTCCCTCGCCAGGGAGGACTGCTTCACAGCTCGCACGGCCACCTCCTGCCAACACCAGCCCACCCAGGCCAGGAGCTCCATCAGGGCTTGGCCCCGCCACAGCCTCCCCGCCGCACACTGGCCCCTAGCAGCCCCAAGATGCTCGTGGGGGCTCCCAGCCCACACCCACCTCTCCGTCAGAGTTGACCAGGATGGTTCGGAAGCTCTCGCCCGAGCCCCAGCTGTTCTGGCTCTTCCACACCAGTGTCGATGGGGGGCTATGGGCCACACCGGCACCAGCTGCCCAAACCTAGAAGCCCCGGAACAGCCCTGTTACGTCTGAGAAGGCAGCCCTTCCACAGATGAAGGGACCGAAAGACCACGCAGGGTCTGAGGTGCAGTGGCCACGGGCTGTCAGGGGCTGCCTTGGAAGTCCCTTGGGTTCCAGGCCCCTCGCTGGGACACTCCTTGCACCCCAATGGTCAGGACATGGGGAACTGGCACTTTTGCCATGCTCCTGGGAGGCTTGTGCACAGCCATACACAGCCACCGTGTTGACCTCGGGGTGGGCACCCAGCCACCCCAGTCCCAGCCCCCCAGCCCCTCCCCAGCTGTCACCTACCGTGACTGTCTGGCCAGCCCGCAGGACGTACTTGGGTGTGAACTTGTAGGCAATCTCATCACCCTCAAGGATCTGCCTCTTAATCCTCCAGTTCCCCAGGGACTGGTCCTGGGGACACAGACATGTCAGACCCCTAGCCACCAAGACAGGGACACGGAGTACCAAATGGGCCAGCCCACTCACCTTGTCCGAGTTGTTCTTGAGCTGCACGAACCTGCCCTCCAGGTCCACCTCCTCAATGCTCACACTGCCCATGGCCGAGGCCTGCTGGGCCAGGCGGAAGCTGCCGATGCTGCTGCTGCTGCTGCCTGAGCCAATGCCGCTGGAGGCGCTGCCCGGGGACTCCTCCACCTCCAGCCGCCGGCGCTTGCTGCGGCCCGGCCGCCCGGCCGTGGACACGCTGCTGCCACTGCTGCTTGATGTGGCCCGCGAGATGGTGACCCGGGAGGATGGGCTGGGGGACAGCTTCAGCCTGGGTTCAGTGGGGGGAGGGCGGGGGGCAGCTGTGACCACAGCCAACCCTGCTCCTCCTGCTCCCCTTTCCACCCACTCTCCCCCTCCACTACCTGTCTTCCCCCTGCCCCATCTACCCTCCCCGCCCTCCTCCCTGCCCCCACCTCTCCTCCTCGCCCTCTAGCAGCTTGCGATAGGCATTGATCTCCATGTCCAGTGCCAGCTTCACATCCAGCAGCTCCTGGTACTCGGCTAGCTGCTGCTGCATCACGTCCCGCATCTCTGTCATCTCCTGCTCCTTGGCATCCAGCATCTTGCGGAACTTATCACGCTCGCTGGCCAGGGAGTTCTCCAGCTCCCGGATTCGTTCCTCAGCCGCACTGGCCTGCAGAAAACAGCCTGGTTAGTGGTGGAGACCCTGACCCCAGAGCATGCTCAGGGGCACACATGCGTGGGGCCTCACCTGCTTCTGCAAGCTGGAGAGCTGGTAGCTGAGGGACTCCACGCGCATGCGGGCCTCCTGGAGCTCCTCCCGCGCGGCACTGGCTGCCTTGTCATTCTGGTCGGAGCTCAGCTTGGCGTTGTCCAGCTGGGGGCGGGGGTAGGGGCAGTTAAGTGGAAGGTGAGGGACAGGGGGATGAGGAGGAGGAGAGAGATGGGGGTGTAAGTAATGAAGGGGTATTTGGGGTAAAGGAGAGGAGAGGGATGGGGCGCGGGGAGGCTGGGGTCCCCATGGCTGCACCTTGGCCTGGTAGGTCTGCTCCAGCTCCTGGCGGTAGAGCCGCACTTGCTGGTCGTGCTGCCCGCGCAGCTCCTCAAGCGCCCGTGCCAGCTTGGAGTCGAACTCCTGCTGCCGCCCGCTGTCCACCTCCACCAGGCGCCGCTCGTGCCGCCGCCGCGTCTCCCGCACCTCCTGCCAGGGCAGGGCCGCCGCACACCATGAGCCCCAGTCACAATCTTCCTGGGGCCCCGCCTCACGGCCGTCCTCACCCAGAGTACCACAGGACAGGACGAGGCTGTGCCACCCCGCACCACGCAGCGCACATGGGGCTGAGCCCCCAAATCAATGAGGCGGCACACGCCAGGCCCGGGGGCTTGGAGCAGACAGAAGGTTCAGGTACAAACAGAAATGGTGCACACCTGTGCAGACCTTACAACACGCTGTTCACTCTTAGGTGCTAGGCTGGCACCTATAATCCTGGTTACTCAGGAGGCTGAGATCTGAGGATTGAAGTTTGAAACCAGCCTAGGCAGGGAAGTCTGTGAGACTGCTATCTCCAATTAACCAGCAAAAAAACCCCGAAGGAGAGCTGTGGCTCAAGTGGCAGAGCATCAGCCTTGAGTGAAAAAGCCAAGCCACAACATAAAGCCAGGAGTTCAAGCCCAACACTGGCAGAAAAAGAAAAGCAAAACAAAAAGGTGTTACTGGGCTGGATGGGAGCTCATATGTAGTGAGCCTCTGGTTCCACCCCAGTAGCCCCACACACACAGGGTCCATCCTGGGTGCCCAGGGCAGTGTTGGGGCAGCTGTGGGCAGGAGGTATGGTACAGTGTGAGAGGACAACACAGCTCCACTCTCAGGAAGGAGATGTGTTCCTCACTACCCAATCCATCTAGCACAGAAGGTTGGCTACTAACTCCTTCTATTCACCATCTATCTTCTACCTGTCCATCCATCCATCCATCCATCCATCCACCCATCTCTCCCTCCCTTCCTTGTCTTCAGGTGCTGGCAGGCACCTGCAGCACCGGTGCAGCCTGTGGCTTGCTAGGCTGAGCCCTGTACCTTCTAGGAGCGGCGCTGGGCAGCTCTGTGCAGCACAGCCTGCACTAGCTTCCTCTGAGGGCTCCTTGTGGGGCCCCTCAAAGCTCCCCGCAGGACTCTCCTCACAGAAACCCACAGGGACTTTACCATGTGTCCCTTCCTAGGCTTGGGCCCCCTCGGGGCTCCCTTCCTGGGCTTGTTCTGGGGCCTGGGCCCCCTCACTGTGGCTGGCACTGAGGCAGGGCCTGGCGAGCCCTGGACACAGCTCCTTAGCCGCGCAGGCATCCTTCCCCGCAGCATGTGCTGGGCAGGGCTGTCGCCTCCAGGGTTCCGTCCTGGCCTCTGACAGCACAGAGGGCTCTGTGACACGTGTGGCCGACCTGTCACAGCCACATGAGGGGCTGTGCAAATGTCTACCAGGGATACCTGGCAGGCTGATAGCTGGCCCCAAAAAAGGCCCTGACCCCAAACCTGGCTGGCTGTATACAAGCAGATCTCCACAGGTTTGTTTTGTTTTGTTTTGCCAGTCCTGGGGCTTGGACTCAGCACTGTCCCTGGCTTCTTTTTGCTCAAGGCTAGCACTCTGTCACTTGAGCTACAGCGCCACTTCCGACCTTTTCTATATATATGGTGCTGAAGAATTGAACCCAGGGCTTCATGTATACAAGGCAAGCACTCTACTATCAGGCTATATTCCCAGCCCATCTCCACAGGTTTTGGGAGAGGGCCTGGGCCAGTCAGGTGGCTGGCCTATGACAAGGCTCTCCACCTGGACACTCAGAAGTGGCAGGAGAGGGGAGGCCACAGGAAGTGCAGAGCACCCCTCACCTCCTCGAACACGCTCTTGCGGAAGTCCAGCTCCTCCTGCAGGCTCTGGCAGCGGTTCTCCAAGTCCACGCGCATCAGCGTCTCCTTCTCAAGCTGCTTTTTGGCCACTGCATGGCCGTCCTCTGCCTGAAAGACATGCAGAGCTGAGGGGGCAATCTGTGGGCACAAGCCCCTGTGTCCTTCCCCTGGAGGCGCCATGATCTGCCAGGCCTACCTTAGCCAGCTGGGCCCGGAGTTCGGCCACGTCACTCTCCAGGATGCGCTTGTCACTGAGAGCAGCGGCCAGCTCCGCCTCACTGCGGTGGAACTGGGACTCCAGGTCCTTCATGCGGCCCTGGGCCACCGTGAGCTCTCCCTCCCTCTTCTTGGCGCTAGAAGTCAAGCAGTAGAGTTGGATAGGAGGCTGTGCCATTACCTGCTCAGTGGGAGGTGTTCGGGTGGTGTCTGGAAGGTCCCTCGGGGCTCATCAGATCCCCAGGGCTTGGCCTGTGGTGTACCCCAGGACAACACAGCTGCACTGTCAGGGAAACAGAACCCCTCGCTGCTCCTCCCCCATGAAGCTGGGACGTGGAACTGCACATCACTTATTAAAGTTACAGAAAAAAAACCCGTCTTTGAAAAGAGGGCCTTGTTTGGAACTGAGCAGACTCACCTGATATTTCTTTTTTGCCAATCCTGAGGCTTGGACTCAGGGCCTGGGCACTATCTCTGAGCTTCTTTTTCTCAGGCTAGCACTCTACCACTTGAGCCACAGCGCCGCTCCTACCTTTTTCTGTGTATGTGGTGCTGAGGAATTGAATCCAGGGCTTTGTGCATGCTAGGCAAGCACTCTACCACTAAGCCACACTCCCAACCCAGGTGTCCCTCTCTGTTGCATAACATCCTCCAGGGCTGTTTTCCAGCAAGTGATTCCAAGCACTCTACCACCAAGCCACATTCCACATTCCCAGCCCTCACACCTGGTATTTCTACCACAGCCAGACAAGCCAAGCACAGTCCTAAACACAAACATTGAGAGCCTAGTCTCACTTCCTTATCTGCCCAGTGTGGGGACACCAAGATCCCCGGGGCTATGCACATGGGGTGCTCCTCCACACTCCACACTGGGAGCGCCCCAGTCCTGACAACCTCAGCCTCCATGGTGCAGGCTCCATGCCCAGAGCCGACTGTACAGAGCAAACAGGACCGCGTACCTCAAGTCCCTGGGGTGGGCTTTTGGGAGACCCTGGAGCCATCCAACCACATGGGCAAGGCACCTGGGACATGACCTGTGCCCTCATGACAGCTCCTGAGTGCACGTGAACAGACCAGGGCCTTGGGTAACAGGAGAGGAAGGTGGGCTGGGGTTGCCAGCTGGGAAGACACCACAGCCCTGCAGGCGGGCCTGAGCTGAGTGCATGGAGAGTGCACAGGTCCTAGGGTAAGGCACGGCCAACACTGAGGAGACCTCAGGGGCCAAAGTAGGCATGGCTGATAAAAGGGAGGCCTAGATCCTAACTTTAAATGGCAGCTCACCATGTGGCAAACATGACAAAGGCTCAAGTGCCCATCTTGGAGCAGCCACTCTAAATCAGACCTTCCACGGAGTGCCAGCAAAGATTTCCTGGAATCACTTGCTGGAAGACAGCCCTGGAGGATGTTACGCTATAGAGAGGGACACCTGGACTGGGAATGTGGCTTAGTGGTAGAGTGTATGCCTAGCATGCACGAAGCCCTGGATTCAATTCCTCAGCACCACATACACAGAAAAATCCAGAAGTAGTGTTGTGGCTCAAATGGTAGAGTGCTAGCCTTGAGCAAAAGAAGCCAGGGACAGCGCTCAGGCCCTGAGTTCAAGCCCCAGGACTGGCCAAAAAAAAGGGACACCTAATGAGGATTGGTGCTCTTACTGTTCAAGGCAAGAACTGGGGCTGGGGGCAACTTGGTGAGTGCTGATTGTCCTGTGTCAGACCCAGGTTCTATCCCCAGCACCTCCAAAGTACAAACAGCTGCAGGAAATCAGCAGAGTGGACACTCTGGTTCCTTGCCTCCCGTCCCCACATTCTCCTTCACTAGTCCCGTAAATCCTCTGGGGCCAAGGCCACACGCTTAGGGAGCGTGAGGAGGGTGCCCGGGAGGCGACAGCCTGGTCTGGGCTGGCCAGTGAGAGCTGCATGGGACATGCAGAGACTGGGGGCTGACTTCCTGATTCCTGGTATCTGGAACCCCCAATATGGATGCTCAAATGGTCCCTGAGAAGCCAGGACTCTGGGTGAGTGGCACAGGGGTCTGAGCAGCCTGGAGGGTGATGTCTGCTGGCACACGGAAGGCCTGTAAACTAGGCCTTCCCTCGAGCTTACGCAGGGCTCTAGACACTGCTGGAAATGAGGACCTGGTGCCACGCTGAATTCCAATATGGGAAGGATTAGCTACCTGTCCAATACCAAGTGGCCAGGGAGGCTTGTTTGGGAAGGCCTAACAGGCCCACCTGAAAGGGGCATCTCCCTGTGAGGCAGCCCACTCCAAGGGGCCATCACAGAGAGCAGTGGGAACAGACTAACAGGTCCAATCCAATGCAGAGCTTGATCCTGTCACAGGACACCTGAGTGCAAGGCCTGTGCAGGGCCTCACCACCTGAGGGTTCCACTGCTAGCCCAGAGAGTGTGAACATACCCCGCCACTCCCAGGGCGCCCCACAGGCACCTGTGGCCTTTGAGGACCTCCAGCCTGTCCCACTGAAGGCTGCCTATACTAGGCCTGAGCCCAGGTACCACAGGGGCTCCCCACAGCCACCCACCTCTTGTCAGCCTCGTCCAGCTCGGCTCGTGCTTTGCCAATCTCAATCTGCAGGCGGGCACGCTCGCGGGCTGTCTCGTCCAGCACCCGCCGGGCATCGGCCAGCTCCGACTCGTACAGCGCCTTGATGCCGCTCACCTGGGGAGACAGTCCCGCGTGAAGGCCCCAGGAGACCCCAGGCTGCGCTGGCAGGGAGTTCCCCAGTGGTGACAGGCACCCCTCCCCCCAGACAGGGTTTGGGGTCCCACTGCTCAGTCCCAGTTCATGACCACTTTCTTTCTCCAAAAGTGGAGGTCCTTATAGTGATGACTCTGTGTGTACAGGAAAGCATGCTGCCATCCTGAGACCAATGCCCTCACCTCAACAGTCTTGGCTTTCCTCTCCCAGGCAGCTGGGGAGGCCACACCTCCACACGCACACTAAGCTCTCAGGTCTCCAGCACCCCCCCCCAGCTCCGCCCAGTGGCAGCCCAACAGGATGGCAACAGCAAGGCTGGGAGGGATAGGAGACAGGCTGGGGGGGAGGGGAGAGCCTGGGAAGGAGAGGGAGACGGGCTGGGGGAGGGGACGAACAGGACCAGGATGCTCTGGGGCCTCCTGGATGGGGAAAGCCTCTTCCTGAGCCAAGTTCACAGCCCAGCTGGCACTAGAGCCAGGCTTCCACTCCCTGTGGCCCACAGCTGCCACCTGCCTGGCCTGGTGTGCCACTTGTCCCTGCCCTGGCCACACACAGCAGCTGGGAAGACTCAGATTTCCCACTGGCCTTGGCATGCCTCCCTCATCTCCTCATGCCCAGGACTACGTGCTAATGCGTTTACACACAAGTGCAGCAAACCCCAGCGGATGCACCCACACCCTCAGCCACAAGTGTGGGTAAGCGGGCAGAGGACTGGGCCCCACGTGGCAGAGATGCCACCGGATTACAGCCAGGACACCTCTAAAGGGCACCAAGAGGCCCACCTGCCCAGCACACACACTCCTGACAACCATCTCACAACCTAAAAAGCATCCACAGAAGTGGGGTCACTCTGTGTGCTCCACCCACACTGCAATGCCACTGGCCAGGGACAGGACAAGGCAGACACCACACAACATGGGGGGCCCTCCATTGACAGGGGATCGAGACAGGGGAATGGACTGTCCCCCTGGGGCTAGGAGGAAATGGGTGATGGAATGTTCCAGAATTGGCCAGGCTGGCCCACACTACAAGACTGAACTGCAGGTCCACTGGGTGGAAGCACAAGGCCCAGTATGTCCACAAGCTGTCACTACCCATGTCAACAGGTCAGAGCAGAGGCTGCCAAGGACATGGCACTTAGGGCAACACCATGGAGGTTTGCTGGGACTCAGGGGTGTGTCCTGAATGTGGGATATGGGGTTTAAGCTAGAATATTGGGGCTCACCTGGAGCAGCAGGGCCCTAAAATCCAGCCAAGTCTCCCTGATGCCTAAGTTCAGGAGCTGAGGCCATCCCCCCTGAGGGCAGGGTGAGGTCAGGCCCCTTACCTCTTGTCACCCCACCTCACATGGGGAAGAGGTTGAGACTTCCTACTGACCACGGGGGGGGGGGGGGGGGGGGGAGGGGCGGGCACACCAACAGGAGTTCAGGGCGGGGTGACAAAACTGGCCCTTCCCTCTGGTTTTGGATGCTCTTCCCTTGTGACTAGTGGACAGGGCTGAAGGACAGGGAAGACACTGGGGGAAATGGAAGGTCTGAATAAACCAAACCACCTGAGACATACAAAGCCACTGCACAGACAGGTAGGTGGCCAGGCCAAGAGCAGGGCTTCCTGCACACGAAACCCAAAAGCACTCCAAGCCCAAAAGCACCCCCATGGGACAAAAGGCCAGTTAAGACTCCAATCTGAAGCCACTCAGTCTGCTGGACAGACAGCAACCAGCATGGTGACTTGAGGTGCCTGGTGCGGCCCCAGACAGGCAGCCATGGGGACAGAGAACAAAAGAGACTCAAAAACCAGGAGGCCAACCAGGCACCCATAGCTCACGCCTGAAACCCTAGCTACTCAGGAGGCTTGGATCTGAGGATCTCAGTTCAGAAGCAGCCCTGGCAGGAATGTCTGTGAGACTTTTACTTCCAGTTAATTATAGTGCTGTGGACAAGTAGTAGAGCATTGCCTTGAGCAATAAAGCTCAGGGACAAGACTAGCACAAAAAGGGGGGAGGGAGCAAAGTAGTGCCATGAAGATGCACTGGCAGTGACTTTGCCCCTGTCCCATAGGGCCTGGCCGTGTGGTAGCAGCAGGTACTCAGTCCCCTGCAGGCTACTCACTCACTCCAGCTCTGGGTTCCTTCAAACATTGCCAAAAACCCCACAGTGACACCCTGGGCTTACCAGTAAGGGAATTCCTTACTCTGGAGACCTGCCCTTAGACTGGAAGGGGTTCTGGTGAGAAAGTAAAAGAGTCCAATCCTGGATCAGATCCACAGCCATGGGTCTCCCTGAAGGACCCTTGAGCAACACACACACACACACACACACACACACACACGCACACACGCACCCTCCTCCACACGCCTCTACACCTATGTTGGGGCACAGAGCTTACTTATACCTGTTCAACATTTCCAGTATCCCTGGACCCATCCTGAACCCCAAAGGCCCCACTGGACCCAAGACCCACAGCCTCCTTCATATTTTCTTGGGGTGGAGCCCAACAGATCAACAACTTGAGGCCCCCAAATTTCCCAGGAGGCCCCCCCAAGGCATCAAAACACCTCCTCAAACCCCCCATCCTAAGCAGAAGGTATGAGAGTCAAAGCCAGCTGCCCACCCCTTTCTCAGATGCCCTCAAATTCCTTGAGAATGAAGGTCACACGACACCCCAGAACCCCTCCTAAAAGACTTTGCACTTCTCAAACTGCCAGTCACATGCGTGACCCCCTTGCTGTCTGTTAGGGATAGATTGGTCCACTCAGACTCACACCCCCTTAATTAGGGGGTTCACAAACCTCCTAACAGGGATAGAGTACAAAATCCCACATTGTAGTTCCTTAGGTAGGGTGAACCCAAATTCCCTGCACCTTTTCCTAGGATTATCCTGAATGTCCGTGGGGAACCTCCCACAGGAGGCCCCCTCCTCCTTTGTCATCCATACTCAGGGTCCCTACCCTCCACGGCATCATAGGACCTCCCGCGCTGGGTTGGTGAGGGGTACCGGGCTGGCACCAGTCCCTCGAGACCCCTGGAGAAGCGTCACTCTGAGGTCCCCTGGAATCTCCCAGGACACTCCTCTTCCAGGGACCCCCTCCAAGAAACTCACCCTTCGGCCCATTCCCCGTACCCCGTTACGGGCCAGGACTATTCTGAACCCTCTGCCCAGGGGTTTCCGCGGTATCCGGGAACCTGCAGCCTAAGCTCGGGGTCTCCGGAAGTCGGGGGCCGCCGTGGGCGGGACTTTGGCCGTGGTTTCCGCCCTCGGGGGTCCCGGGCGGCCCCGGGGCGCCCCGTCCTCCCCCCCGCCCACCGCGTACCTCGCGAGTGGTCACCTCCTCCTTCTCGGAGATCTTGAGCAGCAGCCGGTCGTTCTCCAGCTCGAGGGCGCGGACGCGATCGATGTAGACGGCCAGACGGTCGTTGAGCTCCCGCAGCTCCTCCTTCTCCTGCAGCCGCGACAGGCGCGTGGGCGACAGCGGCGTGGCAGCCCCGCCCGTGCGGCCCGGCAGCGGGGAGGCCATGGCAGCGGCGGCGGCGGCGGCGGCTGCTCGCGATCTGCGCGGCTCCCGACGGCAACCCGGGTTCGGCGCGCTCATTCAATCCGCGCCGCGAAAGATGGCGCCGCCGTCACTCGCCGCCGCCGTCACTCGCCGCCGCTGCTGCTGCGGTCGCCGCCTCTTCTCTCGCGCGCGCGCCCACGCGAGGCACGCCGGGAGTTGTAGTTTCTTCGCCGCGAGGCACGCCGGGACTTGTAGTCTCCAGCTCCTTCTGGTTGTTGGAAGAGGGAGGGTTCCCGCTGGGGCTTGTTCGCAGCGATTCCTTGAATCTCAAGAGTCCCCCCCCCCCCCAAAATGAGCGGAACTGGTGCACCCATGCCATGAAATGTGAAAAACACAGAAAAATAAAATAGTGGGCAGGGAGCCGGCAACTCCCGCCGGTCATCCTGGCTACTCTGGAGGCTGAGATCTGAAGATCAAGGTTCGAAGCCAGCTAGGGCAGAAAAACTCCGTTAGAATTATCTCTTTCCAATTACACACACACACACACACACACACACAGGCGCGCGCGCGCCGGAAAAGCTCAGGGTCAGTGCCAAGGCCCTGAGTTCAAGATCAAGTACCGGAGAGGGAGAGAGAGGAGGGAGAGGGAGAGAGAGAGAGGTGAAGGGAAGAAGGGGGAGGGGAGGGAGCGGGCCCATCGCCTCCACTCATTCCCCTCAGGGCGGCCCCTCTCTCCAGCGCCCGGCGGGCGGGGGCTTTTGCCCGTGCTGTTCCCACCTCCCGGCCCGCAGTTCCCTTCGCACCGCTCGGGTCCCGCATCTGTCAATCAACCTCCCGCCGCAGATCCCGGGCGCCGGCTCCCCGCCTTCTTTTTCCTGGGCACCGGGCGGGGCTCGGATGTGGGGGAGCCCCACCCCACCCCACCCTCTGGACTGGACTCCAAGTCCCAGGAGCCCCCGCGCCGCGCCGGCCGGGGCCCGGCCCTCCCCACGCACGTGGGGATGGGGGGTGTCCGGCGACTTTCAAAATTTTGGCGCTGACAGCTGGTGACCCCGGGGTGTCCGGTCTCGGGGTTCTGGGGACCCCTCCCCGGTCGCCCCCTGGCTTCGACGCGCATGGACGGGGAAAACTGAGGCACGGGCCCTCCCCCCCCCTCGTCTGGGGACGTGGTGGAGGCGGGGTGCGAGCGCGGGAAGAGCCGGACACTGCTTCTGGGGCGCGGGGTGCGGACACCTCTGGCCCGGGACCGCCCCCTCCACGCCCCCGGCGCCGCTGTCCCGCCCGGGCGGGATTTGGGCGCCAGATTTTCAAACAATAATAGAATAAAAATCTGCGCCCAACGTCCGCCCGGGCGCGGGGTGCGGGGAGGAGCCGGGGCCGCGGGGGAGGAACTGGAGGCCGGGCTTGGGGAGGAACCGGAGCCGGGGCCGCGGGGAGGAACTGGGCGCGGGGGTGGGGGTGGGGGGGAACCAGAGGCCGGGGCGCGGGGAGGAACCGGAGGCCGGGGCGCGGGGAGGAACCGGAGGCCGGGGCGCGGGGAGGAACCGGAGCCGGGGCGCGCGGCTCGTGGACGGCTTGGGCGGGTGTCCCGAGGGCCGTCGTCCCGCGTCCTCACCCACACTTGGCGACGAGTGCCGGCCCGAGAGAAGCGGGTCGGGAATTGAGATCCACGGCGTGGAGCCTGAGACGCTGCTTCGGATCCGCGGGGACTCGGAGCCACGGGCGGGTAGGGCTCGAGGGGGACACTGAGGCCCCGCGGGGCCACACCTCCCCAGACACGGACTCGGGCCCGCGGACTTCTCCGAGGAGAACCGGGGACGTGCGGGACGCCGGGGGGACCGGAGTGGACCGGGGTCCCGGGAGGCGGGCCAGGGTGCGGCGGGTGGGCGACTCCGTCACCCCCACCTCCCGGGAGCTAGGACGGGACCAGCGCGGGCTTCCACACCACAGCCGAGGCTCCTCCTCCTCCCAGTCGGACCGAGGGTGGTGGCGGTGCCTGCCCCCCACGTTTGCAGCGAGGACCGGGCCCGGCTGCGGGGGCCTGCAGCCCGGTGTGAGGACCGGGGACGGGGCCCGGCTGCGCGGCCTGCAGCCCGGTGCTCCGGCGCAGTGACCTCCGCCTCGGCTCCCGCGCGCGGGCCGTGTGCCCGGCTCCCACCGGGGAAGATCTTGGGGGGCCACCGAGGCGGAGCCGCCCCAGGAGCGTTCCCGACGGCTCACTCCGGAGCGGCGTGACGGAGCCGGGAAATCCAAGCCACAGGAGCGGTCCCTGCGGTGGGCGACGCCCAGGTTTCTGTCGGGCCCGTGCCCGCTGGAGAGGCCGCTGCCGACCCAGCTGGGGCCACGGACGCGGGGTGAGGCCGCCGCCTCGGGCCGGGAACGCGGGGTGAGGCCGCAGCCCCGCAGAAGTCCCGGAGCCGGTCCGGTCGGTAACTCCGTCCACCAGCCCGGCTGAAGGAGCCCCCCACTGTACCGAGAGATGGGAACCCCCAAACCGCATCTGACCCCGCCGAGGTCCGCATCCTGAATGAAGATACTCACTTGGCATAGACCATCTTCAAGGGGCTGCGTGGTTTTCTGGTTTGGGGGAAATCTGTTTAGCCGGATTGATGGAGAGTGAACGGCCACCAATGCACACATGTGCTTCTTGCACTAGCAAGTTCGAGTCAGCTGTAAAAAAATTTCCTGAATGTACCAGAAACAAACCCCGGAGGGTTCCACTCTCCCGGGGATCTCATTGCCTGCCAATAAAAAGATTCTTCTCTGCTGTATTTAACTCTACATTCATTCAGTTGATTTAATTGATTGTGTAAATTCTATTCTCTGGACATGTGTGAACTTTAGTCGTCACAGAAAATTAACACACCCAGTGAAAGGAGAGCATTAAATGAAGCCCAGTAACATGTTGTTAATTAAAAACATGCCCACTTGATTATTGAGGACTAGAGCAATAGATCCCCCCTTCTTTCTAAACACTGATTGACACAAATGCAGTCTCTCTCTCTTTGTCCTTTTCTCCCCCTCCCTCTCTTCTGACCATAAAAAAAAGTTAATTTAGGCTGTCATGACTAACAGACTCAGTTTGATATCTTTTCTAGGGAAAGCAAAACCCCACTTCATGTTTCTTCTCATCAAGCAAGCAACCCTCTGCAAGTTAATATGCAAATCAAATGCAGTATAACATCTGATAGTACAGTGAATATAAATGGACAATAACAAAACTGGGAGCAGATAAGCTAAATGAATTGGTGAAGTGTAAAAACAACATTTCTCTTGTAGCAGACTGGCAGAAATTCACTTCAAATGTGTTTATATTCTTGTACAATGTGCATGTGAATTATCAAGGCAGTATGTAAAGTGCTATGTTCATAAGAGAGTGCACAAGCCTGTGAATCCTTTCAGCTCTTCCAGTGCATTTCAGATGATAAACATAGGGTACAAGCTATGCATCTGTGGCTCAAACCTTTGATACTAGCTAGCTATTCAGGAGGCTAAGATCTGAGGAGCAAGGTTTGAACTCAGCCCAAGCAGGCAAATCCAACTCTTTATTTCCAATTAACCAGCAAAAAGCTGACAGTGGAGATGTGGGCCAAGTCATAGAGTTCTGGTGGTGAATGAACAAAGCCAAGAGAGGATGAGAGGCCCACAATTCAAGCCCAGTGCTGGTACAAAAACAAACCAAAACAATACCACCCTTCAGTGTGTGGGAATCTAGGAAACAAGGTAGTTAGTGGTACATTTGCTTGACAGTTTGAAGTCCTGTGGTGAATGGAAGCTTGCTGTAGAAAGCAAAATCTTCATAAAATATAACAAATAGCAAGGAACATTTTATATGAAGCCCTGAAACACATTGCATAATTTAAATCTTCTGATATTTTAGAGTCATCTTTGTTTTAACCACATAATCATGAAAATATAATTCTAATAACCTCATTGAATTGTCATGTACAAAAAAGTGTGTATAAGAATTTCATGTGGGGCTGGGGATAGCCTAGTGGCAAGAGTGCTTGCCTTGTATACATGAAGCCTTGGGTTCGATTCCTCAGCACCACATATACAGAAAACGGCCAGAAGTGGTACTGTGGCTCAAGTAGCAGAGTGCTAGCCTTGAGTAAAAAGAAGCCAGGGACAGTGCTCAGGCCCTGAGTCCAAGCCCCAGGACTGGCACAAAAAAAAAAAAAAAAGAATTTCATGTGCTCAGGCTGGGAATATGGCCTAGTGGCAAGAATGCTTGCCTCATATACATGAAGCCCTGGGTTCAATCCCCCAGCCACCACGTACACAGAAAACAGCCAGAAGTGGCACTGTGGCTCAAGTGGCAGAGTGCTAGCCTTGAGCAAAAGAAGAAGAAGAAGCCAGGGACAGTGCTCGGGCCCTGAGTCCAAGCCCCAGGACTGGCAAAAAAAAAAAGAATTTTATGTGCTCTCTATATTGTCTGTCAATACAGACGACTTATGGTTGCTGGGCTTGCTTGTTTGCTCAGAACTGATGCTCTAACACTTAAGCCACACTTCCAGCCCAGTTTTGTGCTGATTAGTTTGGAAATAGTCTCAAAGACATTTCTGCATAAGATATCAGCAATAGAGAACTGCTGAGGGGCTCAGATATCTTAAAACTATAGATCATCTACATTTGCTCTGAGATATGCTTTAGATTTCTGGAAACTCTGTGACTACTCTAAAAGTTGAATGTATTTTAGAACATACCTATGGCCAATGGTAGCAGAGTCAACATAGAACTATGCTTTGTGGTTGGTGTTCTGGGAAAAACCTTTCGACTTGTTGGCTATACTATTCAGTATGGCTGTATAGCCCATTGTGCTTTTGAATACGTTGGTGGTGTTGTAATGTGTTCTGGACTGTCAATGGAGCCTACAATTCATAATTCAGATATCTTTGCAGAAAATCTTAGTCTACGTTTTTGTTTTGTTTTGTTTTTGTTGCCAGTCCTGGGGCATGGACTCAGGGCCCGAGCACTGTCCCTGGCTTCTTTTTGCTCAAGGCTAGCACTCTACCTCTTGAGCCACAGCGCCACTTCCGGCTTTTTTCTTTTTTTTTGGCCAGTCCTGGGCCTTGGACTCAGGGCCCGAGCACCGTCCCTGGCTTCTTCCCGCTCAAGGCTAGCACTCTGCCACTTGAGCCACAGCGCCGCTTCTGGCCGTTTTCTGTATATGTGGTGCTGGGGAATCGAACCTAGGGCCTCGTGTATCCAAGGCAGGCATCCTTGCCACTAGGCTATATCCCCAGCCCCGGCTTTTTTCTATATATGTGGTGCTGAGGAATCGAACCCAGGGCTTCATGTATACAAGGCGAGCACTTTACCACTAGGCCATATTCCCAGCCCTTAGTCGACATTTTTATGGTATCCAAAGAGGTGACATTGTAATTGCAAAAAGTCTGAGTGATCCAAAGTCCAACATTTGTAAGCGAGTAATTGGTCTGGAAGGAGACAAAATCCTCACCACTAGTCCATCAGATTTCTTTAAAAAACATAGTATGTTCCAACAGGTCATGTTTGGCTAGAAGGGGATTATCTACAGAATTCTACAGACTCCAGGTACTATGGACCCATCCCACATGGACTAATAAGAGGACAAATTTTCTTTAAGATCTGGCCCCTAAGTGATTTTTGGATTTCTATATGACAGCCCAAATAGTGATAGATTGTCTGATGATTAGCAAACATTTATTCTTTTGATTTGATTAATTGTCTCCTGTTCAAGTGAGTTTAGGCTACAGCTGAAACCATGTACTTGCCAATAAACTATCTGCAATTCAGTTTTTTTTTTAAAAGATATCAGCAATATTGTTATCCGTGAACTATCCTTTGTTCACTATTTTTATACCTGTAGTACAAGGCTGGACTGTAATTTGGCATTTTCATTTTGATTAACCTGTCTCCTAATCATTTCTGTGTTTCATTTTCTATTACAGGACTTTCAGAAAACAGTATCTACATCCAAGTCCCATTCAATTTATGTAGTGTCTTCAGTGTATGTCTAGGCTGAGATTTTTGTCTTGTGATCAAGTACAAGTATCATTTAACCTATTACTATTTCTGAAATGAAACTGATTTCATTTTAAAATATTCTGTGAGTTTTCTTGTGAAATACTACTGCTTCTGCTGTGAGAACCCTTGACTACCCCCCTTCAGTTTGCGTATGAGAAGGCTTGATCACACACCTGCACTAGGCTCCCTACTCTTCATTGGCTAATGTGTGCTTGTGTCAATGGAGCACAAGTGACCTCAGTTACAGGCAAAGATGGATGGGTATTTGGAAGTTTATGGGCCAAAAGGTTAAAAAAAAAATCTGTGAGGAGCTGGGGATATAGCCTAGTGGCAAGAGTGCCTGCCTCGGATACACGAGGCCCTAGGTTCGATTCCTCAGCACCACATATATAGAAAAAAGCCGGAAGTGGCGCTTTGGCTCAAGTGGCAGAGTGCTAGCCTTGAGCGGGAAGAAGCCAGGGACAGTGCTCAGGCCCTGAGTCCAAGGCCCAGGACTGGCCAAAAAAAAATCTGTGAGATTCCTTTGATTTCTTTCCTGGCCTTCCTTCCATTTTCCCTTTCCCTTCTTATTTTCTTTCTTTTTCCTTCCTTCTTTCTCTCCACCTCTTTTTTCCTTCCTCCTTCCCACCCCCCCTCTCTCCTTCCCTCATTTTCTCTTTCTTATATGTGGGGGGGGAGGTCAGAAGTGTCGAAACAGCAAGAAATTTGGTACTTAGAATGAAATTTTATTTCAGTGCCTTCTGTAGTTCCCCCCCCCCCTTTTTCCTATTAAGCACTGAAATTAAGTACCAACTCACTTAGCGAGGAGGGCTATTTTCTGTCAGTTGGATAAATTACTTAATTTTTCTGAGTCTAGTTCCTCATTTTAAGTGCTATCTCATTAGTAATGTTAGAATAGAGCACAAGGATCTAGTCCTTGTTGATAGACTATCCCAAATGAACCTTCTAGCATCTCTTTGGCAGAAAGTACCACTTTACTCAAAGTATATTCATGGGAAGAGTATGTACACAACACAAAATTTTAACACTATGGAAATGTCCTTGAAGGTCCTTGAATCTTCTATTTATAGTGAGTTGCCAAACACTGACAGAAAATAAAAGTAGCCTTAAAGACTATACTGCCCATTTACCTAGGTACCCAAAATACATTTGATAAATCAGTTCATAAGATTCATAAGATTTATATCCCTTTCTAATAAGCAATCATATGCACTTCAGTATCTTCCTTCTCTCATATATCTTTGTCAATGTGCATGGATGTGCACATTGTGTGTATAATACATGTACATATGTATTAAGTATAAACAAAATAAATATTACATGGACACATCCAGCTGGTACCTAATCCTTTGTAGGAAATAAAGTAACTGAATTTTTTTCTGAAACTGTCTCAGATGTTATTTTATTTCTCTAACCTTTTATGCAGTTTTCTTTCTAGACCATTTAATGAAACTTCTCTGTCAATGACAAAGAGACCATTTCAAAGCCATTAGTAGTTATTCTCTCTTTATTACAGTCTACATCTTACCTGACATTTTAGCCA
This sequence comes from Perognathus longimembris pacificus, assembly GCF_023159225.1. NCBI lineage: Eukaryota > Metazoa > Chordata > Mammalia > Rodentia > Heteromyidae > Perognathus > Perognathus longimembris. The sequence goes on from NC_063163.1 coordinate 67,821,972, forward strand.
TTTGCCTATCTTAAAACTCTCTCCTTTGACAAGTGCTTCCTTGGCTGTTTTGCCACCATTTCCCTCACTGAGACCGTATCTGCGCCAACCTCTTTTTTTTTTTTTTTTTGCCAGTCCTGAGGCTTGGACTCAGGGCCTGAGCACTGTCCCTGGCTTCTTTTTGCTCAAGGCTAGCACTCTACCACTTGAGCCACAGCGCCACTTCTGGCCATTTTCTGTATATGTGGTGCTGGGGAATTGAGCCCAGGGCTTCATGTATACAAGGCAAGCACTCTTGCCACTAGGCCATATCCCCAGCCCCATGCTCCAACCTCTTAACACTGGTTTTCCACAGAATTGTTTCCAGACCCTCTCAACTTCTTTAATTATATTATCTCCTAAAGTGATCTCATCTGCTCTTATTTCTTTGATGTGCCACTTATATTTGATATTAACAATGAAGGGCTGGGAATATGGCAAGTGTTTGCCTCGTATACATGAAGCCCTGGGTGTGATTCCTCAGCACCATATATATAGAAAATGGCCAGAAGTGGCGCTGTGGCTCAAGTGGCAGAGTGCTAGCCTTGAGCAAAAAGAAGCCAGGGACAGTGCTCAGGCCCTGAGTTCAAGCCCCAGGACTGGCAAAACAAAAACAAAAAAAAAATACCTTGACAGTGAAATCTGTAAAGAAGCTTCAATGTATCTATTTAACTGTAAATATATAGAAACACAAGCTACATATTTGACTACATTCGTTTGAATGCTTAACCTGACATATCTAACATATCTGAAACATTCTAGATCCTTACTCAAAGAAATAGTTCTTCTGATCATTGTCTCCAGGACATTAATACAGAATTATGCATCTGGTGTAAGCTCACAACCAATGTCATCCCAGTGTTTATCTTTCTTCACCCAACATCTCCACAGGTGCAACGAAGACTGCTCTATTATTCAACAAAGAAAACTCAGATCCATCTACAATCTACAGTATGTATTTTTCACTCAAGTTTAGAGTGCTGAAGTTTCTTATCTATACTATTGTAGTAATTGACTAGTTCAATTTATTATGGTCCATTTCTCAGGGCACTACAGAGACATATTTTATATGAACAACCCTGAACAAGGGCATTTCACACATGACTGAATCATTCCTTAGTTTCCCAATTCCAACGGGAAAACATCTGTTTTTGACTGATTTTCTCACTCTCCTTGATTGTGCAGATTCCAGATTCACACACTAGATTTGTCAGTGCCATTTTCTCCAACCTAAATTATCACACACACATATCTATACATCTATGTCTATACACAACTCTTGTGATCTTTGCTCAAATGTCAAATGTCCAAAGAGACTTTCTCTGATTGGCCATCATTGTCTCTTTGTCCACCAATTTGTTCTTTTTTTGCCAGTCCTGGGCCTTGGACTCAGGGTTTGAGCACTGTCCCTGGCTTCTTTTTGCTCAAGGCTAGCACTCTGCCACTTGAGCCACAGTGCCACTTCTGGCCATTTTCTATATATGTGGTGCTGGGGTATCAAACCCAGGGCTTCATGTATATGAGGCAAACTCTCTTGCCACTAGGCCATATTCCCAGCCACCAATTTGTTCTTTAAATTCTTTATCCGAAGCATTGGGATGTGTTTCCTTATCATTTATTTTTTGTGGATTATATTTATTGTTTTTCTTACTCTTTAATGACAGGCTTCATGAAAGCATCAACCATTGTGTTTTATTTGTATCTGTCTCTACATCAAGGCCCAAGCATATGCTTGGAAAGAGGTTGGTATGTGAGCAGTGAAGATGTATACTCTTGCTCAAAGTATAGAACTGAAAAAAAAACACACCAAATAATGACATTGTCTTCAACTATGGAAAATATTGGTAATATAAAGCATAAGACCCTTAATACTGTGGTTGCATCCTATAATCATGATTTTAAAATAAAGCTATTCACCATTTTACATAGATCAAAAGTATATTTTTAATATTGCAATAAAGAGTCCATCCTTAAACAGACTCATTTGACCTGCTTCCAAAATTAGCCCTCAATATAAATAGCTAGACAGGTATTCATGTATTATTAAAATAATCCAGTCTGGAACAATCAAAACAAAAAATATACACATAGAATTGTGCATGATTTCTGGTCTATAATTTTTATACTTTTATTCAATCTATATTCATACTCTTCTGTAGACTAGTGCATGACAATATTTATCTATAAGTGTATTTTTATTATAAGAATATTTATGATAAATATTGACAAATGAAAAGAAAAAGAAATATGTTTTTTTTTTTTGTTAGTCATGGGGCCTGAACTCCAGGCCTGAGCACTGTCCCTGAGCTCTTCAGTTCAAGGCTCAGGCTCTACCACTTTGAGCAACTTCCCATTTTCTGGTGGTTAATTGGAGATAAGAGTCTCACGGACTCTCTTACCTGGGCTGGCTTTGAACCATGATCCTTAGATTTCAGCCTCCTGAGTAGCTAGGACTACAGGCGTGAGCGACTGGCACCTGGTGAAAAGACATAATTTGACTTATGGAATTATAATCATTTTGTACAAATAGTGAATACAATTTAATATAAAATGAAAGGAAGTTGCAATAAAAAAGTACTCCACAGTTATACATAATCAGCAAAGTGGATATGCCTAGCCCAAGTACTGCCTGGATGAACAAATTTGAGTATTGACATGCAGATGGAAGAAAGGGAAGTGAAGAACTTATAGACTGTGAGAAAATCCTCTGGAGTTTTGTGACTTACCAGCCTCTACATGTATGTCCAAGTCAGTGCTGTACCCTACATGCTATCCCTTGTGCATCAGGTTATATCGTAATGTAGCCAATCCCAACAGCTATTAATGCCACCTACAGTTGGATGTTATTGTAAAAAACAAAAAAGGAGGGGCTGGGGATATGGCCTAGTGGCAAGAGTGCCTGCCTCGGATACACGAGGCCCTAGGTTCGATTCCCCAGCACCACATATATAGAAAACGGCCAGAAGCGGCGCTGTGGCTCAAGTGGCAGAGTGCTAGCCTTGAGCGGGAAGAAGCCAGGGAAGAAGACAGTGCTCAGGCCCTGAGTCCAAGGCCCAGGACTGGCAAAAAAAAAAAAAAAAAAAAAAGGAAAAGAAAGCAATCTGATATTTCCTTACCAGTGAAATTATGCTTTATTTGCATATTCCTCTGAACCATATTTAATGTGTCACAGTCTTCAATTAACAATTACACTATGCTTACAACTTTTATTAAGCCTTTTAATTAAGAAGTAATTCTGAGTTTTTTTGTTTTTATATAATTTTCACAATCATTTTTATTATTTCACAATGTTATTGTTTTTATTTTCTTAGTAGTACAAGGTGGATTTCAATCACACTTATTTTTTATTATTTTAAGCAATTGTACAAAGGAGTTGCCATTTAACAAAGCAGTTTATGAATATGATGTATGTAATGTCATTATGTGAAATTAGCATATATTGTCACATTTTTTTTCATGGGCAAAAACAATCAACATTTTGTTAGTAAGTACTTGATACCAAAGAAACACAAGTAATATTATGGACTCAGATTCTATGTGAACTTTACAGTTCTTACAGTTTTTTGTTTTTTTTGGCCAGTCCTAGGCCATGAACTCAGGGCCTGAGCACTGTCCCTGGCTTCTTTTTTGCTCAAGGCTAGCACTCTGCCACTTGAGCCACAGCGCCACTTCTGGCCATTTTCTGTATATGTGGTGCTGAGGAATCGAACCCAGCGCCTCATGTATACGAGGCAAGCACTCTCGCCACTAGGCCATATCCCCAGCCCCAGTTCTTACAGTTTTATGTCACACAGTTTAATGCCCATGCAGGTCCAAAGGTGAAAGAACACATACACTGGTCTGGTGATGGGCAAGAGCAGACGCTAAAAGCAAAGGCTGGCGGTGCTGGTGCAGCCCTGAGGGAAGTCGTCTTCCACAGATGCAGAGTAGAACAGTCCTGCTAAAGAGATTAGTGGATAAGAACAGTAAAGGTGGGCAGAGACACAAACATTCTCCCCACCAAGCCTGACACCCTGTTTTAAAAGACATGTTTATAACACTTAGGGGAGTAGTGTGTGTGTGTGTGTGTGTGTGTGTGTGTGTGTTTAAATTATCATCTTAGTGTTTGTTACATATATTTTATGCTATTTAATGTATTTTAAATTTCTGACATTGTGTAACTAGTTTCATGGGCAATACCTTTTTCCTCGTTTGCATTATTTTTCTGGGAAAATAATCTAAGAAATAAAATGTTGGGCTGGGAACATGGCCTAGTGGCAAGAGTGCTTGCCTCCTATACATGTAGCCCTCAGCACCACATATATAGAAAAGGCCAGAAGTGACGCTGTGGCTCAAATGGTAGAGTGCTAGTCTTAAGCAAAAAGAAGCCAGGGACAGCGCTCAGGCCCTGAGTCCAAGCCCCAGGACTGGCAAAAAAGAAAAGAAAAGAAAAGAAAGAAAGAAAATGTAAAAGTCCTTACTTCTTATAACTTTTAATATATGGTGTGTGTGTGTGTGAGAGAGAGAGAGAGAGAGAAAGAGAGAGAGAGAGAAGATACAGAACATAGAAAAAGGAAGGGAAAGAAGGAAAACAAGAAGACTGAGAGAAAGGAGGAAGCCAATTGGCCTAATCTTGCTAGGGAGAATCATGGAGCACTAAGCATCTCTCCATGATAAGATGCACTTCTTGTTCTTCTGTAGTCCGTCGAGAGTCCATTTGGTAGAGTTCCTATGTAAAAGGAAGCCTGGTTCCAAGTTAATATGTGCAGTTTGCCTTTATATCTCTTCAGTGTCAGCTTTTATTTATACCCTCATGCACTTTGTCCTACTACATCTTAACCTGAGTATGACATATTGCATGCCTCTTGTAGTGATAAACGTTCAACTTGTTAATAAAAGGCTAGATGCCAGCCTTTCAGCAACGTTATCGCCTAGCTTACCAAGAGTGACTTGTATAAATTCCACAAAAGATACATTTTAATCAAAACATATAATTCAAGTGTAATAAAAAGCCTTGCTTGTGGGAATGATGACCACTTAATATCTTTGATCTTCTCTCCAGGTTCCCAGAATGTAAATTTCATAGAGCATTACTATTTTAATTAAGATCATCTCAAGCAACTTTATTCAGATTTTCATGTGCTAGAGATGATTAACCAAAAAGTTAGTTAAGTAAGCAGAATTTATTCATTTTCCTTTGTTTTTAAATATTTACATGTATTTACTCTTCTAAAAATATTGAAAAATACATTGATAACTTTAATAAGCTTCGGGAACCATTTTTATGTGTTTGTTTGTTTAGGTGCTGGTCCTGTGGCTTTAACTCAGGGCCTGAGCACTGTCTCTGAGCTTTTTTGCTCAATGCTAGGATGCTACTGCTTGAGCCACAGTTCTACTTCGAGCTTTTGGTAATTAATTGGAGATTTAAAAAAACTCAGGTTTTTCCTGCCCAGGCTTTTTTTTTAACCACAATCCTCAGATCTCAACTTCCTGAATAGCTGAAGTAACAGACATGAGCCACCATCACCCAGAAATGTGTTTTTTTCCCATACAATTTATAGCCTTGACCAACTTCAAAGATGAAAAAAGTGAATTATCTACCTGCACAGTACTAGCTAGCCTAATGAGAAAAGTGTTTAGCATTCCTATATCTAGCTAAGAAATGAAGGAAGAAAAAGGAGAGTGAGAATCTTTTTTTTTTTTTTTTTTTGGCCAGTCCTGGGCCTTGGACTCAGGGCCTGAGCACTGTCCCTGGCTTCCTTTTGCTCAAGGCTAGCACTCTGCCACTTGAGCCACAGCGCCACTTCTGGCCATTTTCTATATATGTGGTGCTGGGGAATCGAACCCAGGGCTTCAGGTATACGAGGCAAGCGCTCTTGCCACTAGGCCATATTCCCAGCCCCAGTTAGAATAATTCTTGAAACAATTCTTTCCCAAATTCCATGTCAATCACTCCTTATAGATTGGCCTTGAGTCCGAACTCTGTGCTTCAAGCCCCTTAAACTTCAATAAAACCCTGGGGGAGGGGAAGTGCAATGTGATTGTCAATCTCCTCTCTTTCTGAGATGACCCACTTTCACCTCTAAATGTGTCTTTTCTATTCTAAAAAAAACCCAAAACTGTCCTTGCATAACATTTAGGATTTTGCTTGAATTCTCTAACCAGATGCAAGAGTCAAATGTGAAGGTAGCTGTTCTGACCTCTGTGAGCATTCTGCTTCTCCTCTCCTTCCCACTGTTTTGCTAATACTTTTCCCATCTCTGCTTTCCTTCCCTTCTTTCTCCTCTTTGTCCCTCTTTACTTTCTTTTTAGTTCATCTTCTATAGGAAAAATGTAGAACTCTGTTGATAAAACTCAAATATTTCTTCCTAATATAAACAATTAGTATTAGTCCTAATATTAAGAACTGCAACTATAGGTTAGTAGTGGAGATAATCTACTTGACTAGCATTCACTTGGCCTCAGAATCCATTCTCAGCATGTGTGCCCAAGTGCATGCATGCACATATGCACACGCAGACACACACACACACACACACAGAATCAAGGGTTTGAACTCAAGGCCTTATTTTTTCTATGTAACTACTCTATCACTTGAGACGTAACCCTTGTCATATAGGTTTATCTCTCTCTATCTATAGATATACAGATATCAATATGGAAAAATATATTCATCTATATATACTATAGATAGCTTTATATATGCTACATATACTATATACATATACAATATATATGATGTAGTATGTGTAGTATATATAGAGAATTCTATGCTATTTATACTTATATATAGTATATGTAGTATATATACATATATGTAGCATATCTATGTATCTGTATATAGTATATGTATAGATATAGAGATAGATATAGTTATGGATATACAGATAGAGAAAAACCTCAAAACATACTGCCAAGACTATTTGGATTGTCATTGTTCCAGACTACAATCTTAATCAATTCCCAATATTTGTAATTTTCTTTGCTCTGAAATATGTTGATTTCACTCTTGGTTAACATATTATTTATAGATAATGATAGGTATTTGGAGAAGGATCCCCTAATAGGTGCTTTGAGAGACAGTGAAGGGAAACCTATCCTATACCCTAAGGACTGACCCTGTTTAGTGGCAAGATGAATAGGCACTCCTAATAGAGGCAGCCACATAGCTTAACTGGTAAAATGTATCTCAGTGAGTCCAAGTTGACTCCATCTGTAAAACACATACAGATGGAGGAACAGGGAATAGGAATGAATTTGAGCATCAACAGTAGACAAATCAATAAGATGACAAACAACACCATCTAAAAGTTAACAAATGCATTTTATACACTTGCACACCACCCAACATATTTACTTAGAATTTTATGAGCTAAATGTAGTTTCCACATGTAAGGGAAAACATGTGTCCTTTGTTTCTCTGTTCCTGCCTTACTAAACATAATTTTTCCAGGTCAGTATCATGCTTTCTCGTGGATGAATGGAATTCCAGGAAAATGTACTACCACATGTTCTTGATCAAAGAAAGGCTGAATAAGGGAGATTGCATTAAACTGCAGAGATTCTGCATAGTAGATGACATCATTAGCAAGATAAATAGGAGTTGCACAGATAGGGAGAAGATCTTCACTAGCCAAACAACAGACAAGGGCCTCACTCATATCAAAAATCTACCTAGAGCTGAAAAAATTAAACCCCCCAATAACAACTCCTCAAAAAGCAACAACGTCATTCATAAGCAGGCTAAAGAATTAAGAAGAGATTTCTCTGGAGAGAAAATAAGAGTGAGCAGTAGGCACATGAAGAAATGTTTGAGGGCCTAGTGGCAAGAGTGCTTGCCTCACATACATGAAGCCCTGGGTTTGATTCCTCAGCACCACATATACAGAAAACGGCCAGAAGTGGCGCTGTGGCTCAAGTGGTAGAGTGCTAGCCTTGAGCAAAAAGAAGCCATGGACAGTGCTCAGGCCCTGAGTCCAAGCTCCAGGACTGGCAAAAAAAAAAAAAAAAAAAGAAAAGAAATGTTTGACATTGCTGGCTGGCTATAAAGCAAATGCAAATCAAAAGTACATTGAGATCCCACCTTACACCAGTTAGAAGGGCCATTATAAATAATACAAATAATAACAGATGCTGGCAGGGGTGTGGCCAAAAGGGAACCCTCCTACACTGTTGGTGGAAGTGTAAACTTGTTCAACCACTCTGGAAAGCACTATGGAGGTTCCTCAAAAGACTAAACATAGAGCTCCCCTACAACCCAGCAACCCCACTCTGGGCATTTACCCACATGATCACAAACAGCTATGTTCACTGCAGCATTATTTACCATAGTATTACCAAGATATGGAACCAACCTAGATTCTCCTCAGTGGATGATGAATCGACCAAGCAATTGTGGCATGTATACACAATGGAATTCTATGCCTCTATCAGAAAGAATGATATTGCCCCATTTGTAAGGAAATGGAAGGACTTGGAAAAAATTATACTAAGTAAAGTGAGCCAGAACCAAAGAAACACAGTCTCCATGGTTTCCTTCATTTGTAATAATTAGTATATGCTTAGGATAGTACTAGCAGAGGATCACAATAGCTCAATAGCTATGCAACTATGACCATATAAAATGATGCTAATTGAAATGAACTCCAAGATTAGAAACAAGGGGCCTTTTTTTTTGTATTGTGTGAAGTTATTTCTAGTTTTTTTCATTTTTTCCCATTTGGTTTATCACCAGTTGTCATGATTTATTTATTTAGGTGCCCTGTGTGTTGTATATACTTTTATTTAATTTGAGGAAATAAAGCATGCTGAGACATAGGACAAAGGGTGAACCAATGCAACAATGCTACTCACAAGACATTTTGTTGGAAATGATCTTTACAACTTGTGGGGAAGGTACTCAGGGGCAAGGGAAAGTGGGAGTAAATGAGGGGTAACAGTATTTGACAAGAAATATACTCATTACCTTATTTATGTAACTGTTATCCCTCTGCACATCATCTTTTCAATAAAATAAAATTAACTTTAAGGGCTGGGGATATGGCCGAGTGGCAAGAGTGCCTGCCTCAAATACATGAGGCCCTGGGTTCGATTCCCCAGCACCACATATACAGAAAATGGCCAGAAGTGGCGCTGTGGCTCAAGTGGCAGAGTGCTAGCCTTGAGCAAAAAGAAGCCAGGGACAGTGGTCAGGCCCTGAGTCCAACCCCCAGGACTGGCCAAAAAAAAATAAATAAATAACTTTAAAAAAGAGAAGACCATGGAGTGACTTTCAATGTATGAGAAGAAAAATCTTAAGCCATCAAGAATAATCACCTAGGGCTGGGGATATGGCCTAGTGGCAAGCGTGCCTGCCTCGGATACACGAGGCCCTGGGTTCGATTCCCCAGCACCACATATACAGAAAACGGCCAGAAGCGGCGCTGTGGCTCAAGTGGCAGAGTGCTAGCCTTGAGCGGGAAGAAGCCAGGGACAGTGCTCAGGCCCTGAGTCCAAGGCCCAGGACTGGCAAAAAAAAAAAAAAAAAAAAAAGAATAATCACCTAGTGGAAGTACTTTAAAATTAAAGCCAAAATATAATTGCATTTCAAATGAGCAAGTAATGTGTTATAATCATATTTCACTTCTAAGAATCCTTATCAAGGAAATAGTCCTAGACAGTGACTCAAATTTGCAGAAGAAATAAGGAGCAGTAGAAAGGGTAAGAATATAACCAAATACAAAACTCTGACCACATAATTTTTTCTTATTTAATATTTTAGTGCAAAAGTTAGATAATACTGACCAAACTATCATGAAATTTATAATTTCTATGAGTCTACTACAACAGAATAGAGGTTTTTAAATTAAAATTTCTTTTTTTTTTTGCCAGTCCTGGGGCTTAAACTCAGGGCCTGAGCACTGTCCCTGGCTTCTTTTTGGTCAAGGCCACAGTGCTTCTTCTGGCCTTTCCTATGTATGTGGTGCTGAGGAATCGAACCCAGGGCTTCATGTATGCGAGGCAAGTACTCTTGCCACTAGGCCATATTCCCAGCTCCTAAATTTAAATTTCTATACCAAAATGACTTCATTCTTTGCCAGAAATATTCATATAAACAAAATGGCCCATGGTAATTCTTAAACTAACAAATAGAAACCAATATAAATTATATGGAAAAGGCACTACTGGCTCATACTAGCTGCTCAGAAGACTGATATCTGAAGGATTATGGTTCAACTCCAACCCAGGCAGAATAGTCTTTTATACTCCATCTTCAAAATTACCAGCAAAAAGCTAGACTGGAGGTCTAGATTAAATGGTATAAATATCACTTGCATGCTAAATACTATATAGATATCTAAAAATCAGCAGTGTAATTTAACTTATCCACCAAAACTAATATTTGTTAAACACAAAGAGCTAATAAAGGGGAAACAAAAACAAACACTGACAAATAGAAAACTATTAAAATGTTTAAAAAATTAAACCTTAGAACAACTGTAACAATGAACATGAACTAGAATTTCAATGAGTTGTTAGAATTAATTAACAGTGAAAATGAAAATAAACGTAAACTTAGATTTCACCTTATATTATCTACAAATTGAGAAACACCAATAAATTAAAGATAATAATATTGCAAAATATCTGACACAAACATTATGTGACAAGGGACACTGAATGGCTTATTATCAGATCAAATAGATGCTAAGCCAAGAAATATTACTGAAACAAAGAATATTTGATGATGACAATGATGGTGGTAGAATAACTCATTTGGAAGAATACAGGAAACTATAATAATTACAAAGATATAATGGCCTAATAACATACTTTCACTATGTATGTGAGATATTAATACATAAAGACATAATTAAAAGTAAAAATAAACAATATATAGTTTTTCAGTACTGTACTTCCAATAACTTTTGAACAGCTAGTAAGAAACTCATCAGGTCTATGGAAGGCTTGAACATTATTAGACAACTTAACTGACATTTATGGAGCCTCTATCCTATAACATTAAAGTACATATAAATTCACTTTAAGCTCTTGTCAGCATTTCTTAGGAAAGGGCATGCTATATCACAAACAAATATCACAAATGTAAGTGATTAAAAACCACCATTCTGGGACCAGGAAAATGTGGTACACATACACAATGGAATTCTTTGCCTCTATCAGAAAGAATGACATTGCCCTATTCATAAGGAAATGGAAGGACTTGGAAAAAATTATGCTAAATGAAGTGAGCCAGACCCAAAGAAACATGGACTCTATAGTTCCCCTCATTGGTAATAATCAGTACATATCTAGGATAATCCCAGCAGAAGATCACAAGAGGTCAATATAATCATAAGATGATACTAAGCGAAATGAACTCCAAGTTATGGAAATAAGTGTTTTATCATTGTTGTTCTTATTTTCAATGTGCCATGTGAAATTATGCCATTTTCTTTCTTCCCCACGGTTTTACCCCGATGTCACTGTAACTGACTTTGTTACCCTGGGTATTGTATGTATGCTTATCAGAACTAGGGAAGGGAAGGGGAACATCAAAATGGAGAGACAAAGGGTAAAAGGCAAACTAGTGCATCAGCAAAACTTATAAAACTATATGCTGTGAACAAACTGTAAAACTCACGGGGGGGATGGGGAGGAGGGACATGGAGGGAGGAAATGAGGGAGGAGGGTAACGAGTTTGATAAGAAATCAGATATTTCAGGGCTGGGAATATGGCCTAGTGGGGAGAGCTTGCCTCCTATACATGAAGCCCTAGGTTCGATTCCCAAGCACCACATAGATAGAAAATGGCCAGAGTGGTGCTGTGGCTCAAGTGGTAGAGTGCTAGCCTTGAGCAAAAAAAAGCCAGGGACAGTGCTCAGGCCCTGAGTTCAAGGCCCAGGACTGGCCAAAAAAAAAAAAAAAATATATATATATATATATATATATATATATATATATATATATATCAGATAGTTCCAATAAGGCTAGGATTTTCCAGGCCGACATAGAAGACTTGGCCTGTAGCCATCCCTCACAAGCACAGTCTCCACTTTGTGCACTTGTTACCATGGTTTTCCATGCCTCTAATTTGTCCTGCCTCTTCTTCCAAAAATTACTCTGGTCCCTTGATCTTAAAGAGGAGCTAATGGGTGAAGATCATCCATCTTCTGTACCTTCTTCAGGCTGACTTAGGGGTGCCGACCCTACCTAGCCAGAAACCTATAACCTTAACCTGCTTTCCCAAGGGGCTGCCAGGATCAGATGTCCATTAGGAGATTTACTCCAGACCAGAAATTACATACAACAGTTAACTTTTAACAACTTCACAAACCTTTTCTTGGGCTACAGCATTGTAGTCTTTTAGCACTCTGGTTTGCAAAAGCATTTTCCTGACTGGCTGGAGAAACTGATCTCTGATGGCCTAACAATTACCTTTGCAGGCCTCAGACCAATCTTAATGAAGACATGATCTCAGGTCCACGAGCTTCCTTTCCTGAACAGATATGCCAGCTCAAAATTCACTGCCATTTAGGGCTTTGAGCAGATGTAGGGGGGTTGGGATTTTAAACTATCCCCCCATTTGACAACCTTAGCTTTATTTTATTTATTTATTTTAACTTTATTTATTTATTTGCCAGTCCTGGGGCTTGGACTCAGGGCCTGAGCACTGTCCCTGGCTTCTTTTTTTTTGCTCAAGGCTAGCACTCTGCCACTTGAGCCACAGCGCCACCTCTGGCCTTTTCTATATATGTGGTGCCGAGGAATTGAACCCAGGACCTCATGTATACTAGGCAAGCACTCTTGCCACTAGGCCATTTTCCCAGCCCCAACCTTAGCTTTTGACCACCCACTATCACAGATGACTGGCAAGTTCCTGCCCAGTTACTTAGTAGACAGACATGGCCATTGGAAAGGCATGCTTACAAACTATTCTCCTATGACCTCCGGCTCTGATTAACTTTTGAAGGGCCAAACGCACATGACTCTAGATTCTGACACCATCTCTGCCATCCAAGCAGTGGCTTGCTGCCTCTGGATGCTCCATCCCTTTTGTCCCAGGAGTGACTTTTCCATTCTGAGGTAAATGCACCTTTGCCATTTCCTTTGGTTGGTCGCTGGACTTGAACTCAAGGTCTGAGTGCTGTCCTTCAGATCTCCAGCTCAAGGCTAGCACTCTGCCACTTTGAGCCTCAAAGCAACACTGCTTCCCAACACTCTGCTGGCTGATTAGAGATGAGAGTCTCACGGGGACCTTTCTCTGCCTGGGCTGGCTTTGAACCAAAGACTTCAGATCATGAGTCTGCTCATGAGACCACATTACTCCAATTAAAACACATAATTCAACACAGAAGTTGTTTTTAAGCATGATCTTACCTGGAACTTATTAAGGGCCAGTTGCATCTGACAAACTTGTAAGTATCATCTGTCCTCCGTGGGCTTGCTGGAAAGTGTTACAAAAACCTATAGGAAAACTGGAAGAGCAATGATTGTTTACAATCATTTTGGCAGCCCTAATTTTTCCTTTTTCCAATTTGAACAACTTTACCTCCAAATCCATTCTTGATTTTTAAAGCCTTCTTTCACTGACTTCTGCTTTAACCTTACACTTTAGTTTTCAATTACATTTGAAGAACTCTGAAACTTACAGGCACAGCCTCTTGCCTCAGCTCGTTTGAAAAGGGCCATTTTGTTTTATTTATTTATTTATTTATTTATTTGCAGTCTGAGTTATTGCCTAGAACACCACTGAGCTCAAACAACAGTTTTTCCTTAACACAAGAATTACAAGCACCAGAATTATAAACACAAGGATCCAGACTTAGCATCTTTGCTTTAAAAAAAAATCCAAATTGCAAAGTGGCATAGAAATCAAGTTACATCACATAGATAAACTTTTTAACCCTCTTTTTATGACTTTTCCATTTTTTAATATATCCTGAGGAGCAGTTTGAGAAATACCAAACAAATCATCACCTTGCCCATTTTACCCTCAGGTTTCCAATGTCCATCAGCAAGGAACAGACAAAGATAGGCCTCCATTGGCCCGTCCTACAGATTGGGCATATACCTATCTGCCTCCTGAGGGCTGGATGAACTGCCTTTGTGCCAGCTTACTCTTTTTCCACCATGTGTGGACTCGCCCCTGGGGCCTGCCTCACCATGCATGGACCAGCTAAGCTGCACCTTTGCCAATTCACCCCTCCACCCCGAAGATAGGAACACAGGGCCATCCTAAGTTCTCCTGTCCTTTCCTCTTGATCTCTGACTGAGAAATCCAAAGCAGTTCTTTAACAGTAATAAATATTAATACCCAAATTTCTGACATTTAGTCCCAAATTTTTAAACAGTGGAGGGAAATATATTTCAAATTCCCAATGCCTTTTGCTAAGCCAGATAACTGGATTACAGTGCAAACAGCCTAACACATTAAGATACCAATATTTTGCAACTGCAAATTAAAGAAATCTTTTCTTAAACTATAATTCCTCTTTAAAACAATGCAAAATCCTCTAAAACATTTGGCAATGCCCAAACTTGATGACCTTTTTGGAGTTCAAACTTAAAACTCACCCATTTTTACATCATACTGACGGTTTTAATCTTGAACATGTTCACACACACACACACACACACTCACATACATATGTTATGAGGTCTGGAAACCAACTATCAATGACACCACTCAGAAGACAATCGGGGATGGAAAGAATTTTATTTTATTTTATTTTATTTTTTTCAGACTATACACTGACTTTTATTATTTTTATTTTTTATTTTTTATTTTTTATTTATTTATTTTTTTTGGCCAGTCCTGGGCCTTGGACTCAGGGCCTGAGCACTGTCCCTGGCTTCTTCCCGCTCAAGGCTAGCACTCTGCCACTTGAGCCACAGCGCCGCTTCTGGCCGTTTTCTGTATATGTGGTGCTGGGGAATCGAACCTAGGGCCTCGTGTATCCGAGGCAGGCACTCTTGCCACTAGGCTATATCCCCAGCTATTTTTTTTATTTTTTAAAATTTGTTAATTGAACACAAATTTTTTGACAAGGTGTTGTGCAAAAAGGGTACAGTTACATAGTAGGGCAGTGTGTACATTTCTTGTGATATCTTACGCCCTGTTTTTCTATCCCTTCTCTAGGTCAGGTAGACATATATACAATATACAATGTATCAAGAACATATACAGTAGCCACGTGGCCAAGCCCAAGAAAGTTCACCTAGGGCTTTAAATGTAATGACGATATTAGACCATATGTCAACAGTAGTCTTATATGAACGTACATACATAGATTTTGAGCTATTGTATTCCCCTGAGAGGTCAATTTTTGACCTTTATATGTTGAGTAATTGTTTGGTTTTAGTTACATACTGTTGGGTCGCTGCCCCAATCCTGTGGGGAATACTATTTGACAGGCAGTTTTTGGTTTCACAGACTTGGTCTCTACTGTCTCTCCGTCTCCCTTTGTTAACAGTCATATATCAGGGAGATCATGCCCCTTTGTTTTCTGTGTTCTAGGCTTGTCTCGCTCAACATTATTTGTTTGAGTTCTGACCATTTCCCTGCGAATAACAATATTTCACCATTCCTAATCGCTATGTAGTATTCCATTGTGTATAAGTACCATATTTTTTGGATCCATTCATCTGTGGAGGGGCATCTGAGTTGTTTCCATATTTTGGCTATTGTGAATTGTGCCGCGATAAACATGGAAGTACAAATGTCTTTTTGATATCTTGGGGTTTGCTGTTTAGTATAGATGCCTAGGAGTGGTATGGCTGGGTCATAGGGTAGGTCTATATTGAGCTTTTTTTTTTGGCCAGTCCTGGGCCTTGGGCTCAGGGCCTGAGCACTGTCCCTGGTTTCCTTTTGCTCAAGGCTAGCACTCTGCCATTTGAGCCACAGCGCCACTTCTGGCCATTTTCTGTATATGTGGTGCTGGGGAATCGAACCCAGGGCCTCATGTATACAAGGCAAGCTCTCTTGCCACTAGGCCATATCCCCAGCCCCTATATTGAGCTTTTTGAGAAACCTCCATACTGTTCTCCAAAGTGGTTGTACTAATTTGCACTCCCACCAACAATGGAGAAGGGTTCCTCTTTCCCCGCACCCCCTCCAGCATTTGTTGTTGCCTGAGTTCAGGGTATAGGCCATTCTAACTGGGGTGAGGTGGTATCTCAGGGTTGTTTTTATTTGCATTTACTTTACTACCAGGGATGTTGAGCATTTCCTCATGTGTTTCTTTGCCATTTTTATGTCTTCTCTTGTGAAGTCTCTCTTTAGCTCCATTGCCCATTTCCTAATAGGTTTATTGGGCTTGGAGGGGCTTAGTTTTTTGAGTTCTCTGTAGATGACAGATATTAGGCCTTTGTCTGTTGTTGTGCTGGTAAATATCCTTTCCCATATGGTTGGCTGTCTTTCTATTTTGGTGGCTATGTCCTTAGCTGTGCAGAAACTTTTTAATTTGTAATAGTCCCATTTGTCAAGTCTTTCCCCTATTTGTTGTGCCCCTGGGACTCTATTCAGGAAGTTCCTTCCTGTGCCTATAAGTTCTAGCGTCTTTCCTACTCTGTCCTTCAGTAGTTTCAAGGATTCAGGTCTGATATTGAGGTCCTTGATCCATTTTGAGTTGATCTTGGTGCATGGTGATAGGCTTGGGTCTATTTTCTGCATATGGCTGCCCAGTTCTCCCAGCACCAGTAGTTGAAGAGGCTGTGTTTATTCCATTGTATGTCTTTAGCTCCTTTGTCGAACGAATATCAGCTGGCTGTAAGAGTGCGGTTTTATTTCTGGATCTTCAATTCTAATCCATTGGTCTTCCGATCTGTTTTTATACCAATACCAGGCTGTTTTTGTTATGATGGCCCTGTAGTAGAGCTTGAAGTCTGGTATTGTGATACCTCCTGCGCTGCTTTTTTTTTTGCCTAGAATTGCTTTGGCTATTCTAGGTCTTTTTTTTTTGCTGTTCCATATGAAATTATGGATTGCTTTCTCTATTTCAGTGAAGAATGTGGCTGGGATTTTGATAGGGATTGCATTGAATTTGTATAACAATTTGGTCAATATGGCCATTTTCACTATATTGATTCTGCCTACCCATGAGCATGGGAGGTGGAAAGAATTTTATTGAGTGAGAAAGTACTGACTGCCAGGACTGCACTCGAGGTGGGGATGTCAAGATGCAGCCCCGAGCTGTCTTAGCAGGCTGCTTATAAACCCCAAACCACAGGAGTTTTCCCTTTAGCTTAATTATAGTGGCTTGTTACATTCAACCATCCAGAAACCAGTCATAAACAGGTTAGGGCCTCTTGACCTTCACTGGAAATCATCTAACCCTCAGTTGACAAAATGGGATGAAGATGAAACTCTCCTGGGTGGGGTTGGGTTACAGATGGGGTCCGTACAGAGCAAAACAAGTCCAAAAGAAGTTGGGTAAATACAAGTATATATCTTCACAGCAGGGGCCAGCTTCAGAAAAGTTTGACATGAACAATGACATTAATACTGAACAATATTACTATTATGTGAAGTTAGTATAGTAACAGATTAACTATTTACATCACTTTACATTCACGAAAAAGATCTTAAGTTGTGCAAAATAAATATGGGCTGTACGTTTTCCAGTGGCAAGAGGTATTTTTGCCAATCTTACTCTTGCAGACAAAACTTTTAACAAATGACTTTGTGGGGGAGGAGGAGGGAGGAAAAGGAGGGGAGGAGAAGGGGAGGAGAAGGGGAGGAGGAGGGGAGGAGGAAGGAGGGAAAGAGGGAGGAGGAGGGGGAGGAGAAGGGAGGAGGAGGGGGGAGAAGGGAGAAGGAGGGAGGAGGAGGAGGGGGGAAGGAAGGGGGGGAGGGGGGAGGAGAACTCAAGGACTGCAAAAAAAGGTTGGGGTGTGGCTCAGGTAACACCCACACCTGCCTAGAAAGCAGAGACCCCAAAAAGCTGTGCATCCTTCAGTCGGTGCCTTCAGCTTCCTGAAAGTCCCTCTTCTGATGGGAAAATCAAGTTGTGGAAAGCTTGCAAAGTGAAAACATCAACTGGGTTTAAAGTGGGTTTGGCTGCTGAAAAAAACGGTTCTGCCCACCGTGGTTACCATGACAACCCCTCCCTGCCTTTCCACCCACCACTCAGTCACTTTCTATCCCCAATCACCCCACATCCCCATGTTCCTCCTCTGCCCCCCACAAAAATAAGGCCAGCTGGGCACTGATGTCTCATGCAGTAATCCTAGCTACTCAGGAGGCTGAGATCTGAGACTCGCAGTTCAAAGCCAGCCAGGGCAGGAAAGTCCAGGACACTTTTATCTTCAATGAACCAGCCAAAAAACTGGCAGTGGCGCGGTGGCTCAAGTGGTAGAGCAAGACAGCACCCAGGCGCTGAGTTCAAGCCCCACTATTGGCGTATGCACACACACACACACACACACACACACACACACAGAGAAATTAAAGGAAAATGCAGAACATGGTAGTTCACACCTATAATCCCAGCAGGAGTTAGGAAAATCCAGATTCCAGGCCTGTTGGAGCTGTCTCATGAGACGGTTTAAGAACAATGAGCTGTGGTTTAATGGTAAGTGTTTATCTAGTATGTGCAAGGCCCCGTGTTCCATTCCCAGCACTGAAAAGAAGGAAAAAGGGAGAGAATTGTTTACCTCCCTAAGGTACAGTTGCTCCTCCTTTTTTTGTGTGTGTGCCAGTCCTGGGGCTTGAAATCAGGGCCTGGGCACTGGCCCTGAATTTCTTTTTGATCAAGGCTAGCACTCTACCACTTGACGCCACAGCGCCACTTCTGGCCTTTTCTGTGTATGTGGTGCTGAGGAATCGAACCCAGGGCACCATGCATGCGAGGCAAGCGCTCTACCGCTAAGTCATGTTCCCAGCAGGACTTCCAATTTTTCTGAGTAATTTACTGGAGATAAGAGTCCTACGCACTTTCCTGCGCAGGCTGGCTTCGAGCCTCAATACTCAGATCTCAGCTTCCTGATAGCTAGGGTGACAGGCATGTACTGCAACACATTTATATGAATTTGGTTCCATTCTTAGTCACTGCAGGCAAAGCAGGTGAGGGCCAGGGTCTATATTACTATTCATTATGGGGCAATGGCTGATAAATACACTCATGTTTAATGTTCCTTTCTCTAGTTTGTCCTCTGGGAGATGTGCACTGTCCCTAGGCACAAACTGTGTCCTGGGTTCCCCTCTGTAAATGCTTTTCCCTCTTGCACCCCAAGCTTCACACATTCCCCCAAGCCCCTTAATATGGCTCTTGTCTCCCTTGATCCTTAGCATCTTTAAGTGTGTGAGTGTGTTGTGTGTGCCTGTGTGTGTGTGTGTGTGTGTGTGTGTGTGTGTGTCCATCCTGGGGCTTGGACTCAGGGCTTGGGTGCTGTCCCTTGCCTTTATCCACTCAAGGCTAGAGCTCTATCACTTGAGCCACAGCTCCACTGCCACCTTTTTGCTGTTTTATTGGAGATGAGAGTCTCACAGACTTTTCTGCCCAGGTTGGCCTCAAACTGTGATCCTCAGATCCCAGCTTCCTCAGTAGCTAGGATTACAAGTGTGAGCCACCAGCACCTACCTGCCTTTGCTTAGCATCTTCTAACAACCATGTGCTCCTTTCTTTTTTCCTCTTTTGTTGTTAGTTGTGGGGCTAGAACTCAGGGCCTGGGCACTGTTCCTGAGCTCCTGAGCTCTTCACTCAACTACTTTGAGCTCTCCTCTGTTCCCCTCCCCTCCCTTCCCCTCCCCTCTTCTGTTTTCTGAGTAGGGTATCAAGTTTGTCTATGGAACCCAACAGATGGTGGGCTCAGATGGTGATCCTCCGACCTCAGCCTCCTGCATAAACTGGGATTACAGGCACAGGCCAGCGCATGGGCTGTTTGATGGGGTGGGGTCTTACTAACTTTTATCCCCTTATCTCCCCATACCTGGCTGGCTTCAAATTAGTGATTTTCCCCGCTCTGCTTTCAGAGTAGCTGGGATTACAGACGTGAGTCACCTGACCTGGCTAAACAGATAGCTTGAACCAGGAGAGCTTGGCTTGGAGCTGATGCGCCCCCCCCCCCCGCCCCCCGCAGCCCCCATGGTAACCAGACACAGCTCCCATCCCCCAGCTCCATCCTCCTGGCCCTTTCTCTGGTCCCAGCACCTGGCCTGGGGTGTCCTCCCTCCCCGCCCCCCCTTCCTGTCTTACAAACCTCTGCAGGCTCGGAGGCTGACTCACCCCCACCAGGAAGCCTCTCCTTGGGGACAGGAACCAGAGTCTTGTTCATCTGCACAAAGAAAACAGTGAAGTCACAGCCCAGCCCTTCCCGAGTTTCAGACTTGCTAGCTGCTTCCGGGCCACTCCCAGGGATGCTTCCAGACCCTTCTGTGCAGCCAGCACCATGCCCCCCTCCCCCTCCCCCTCCCCCTCCCCCTCCCCTCCCCCGCCAGCCTGGCTCCTCCAACGGGCCCCCCACCCCTCTCCCCTGCCCCGGGCCCTTTGCACCAGTAATTCCTTCTGTCTGGAACACCTTTCTCTCAGAGTTTGTCAAGCTTGGCTTTTTTTTTTCCAGTCCTGTGGCCTGAGCACTGTCCCTGGCTTCTTTTTGTGCAAGGCTAGCACTCTACTACTTGAGCCACAGCGCCACTTCTGGCCATTTTCTATATATGTGGTGCTGGGGAATTGAACTCAGGGCCTCATGTATATGAGACGAGCATTCTTGCCACTAGGCCCTGAGGCAGGGTCTCTTAACCAGCAAAAAGCTGAGGGTGGAGCTGTATGGCCTAGAGAAGAAGGCCCTGAGCTCAAGCCCAGAACTAGAAAAAAAAGAAGAAGAAAGCAAAAAAGGATATTGAGAGCTTTTTGCCTGCATGGATCTTGAATTGTGATCCTCTCCATCTCAGCTTCAGCAATAACTGGGGTGACAGGCATGAGCCACCACGTCTGGCTTCTATCCTGGCTGGACTGAATGCTTCACTATCTAGCACTATCTAGCTCATTGTGGATAACTTGGACATTGTTTTAATCCAAATGGTTGTGTTCCAATGGTATTTATTTTCTTCTGGGTTAGGAGTGCTTGGTTGTGCAAACTTGTGACCTTTTTTTGTGTCTGTGCATGTGTGTGTATATGTGTGCCAGTACCAAGATTTGAACTCAGGGTTGCCTCCTCACCTTGCT
Source organism: Perognathus longimembris pacificus (assembly GCF_023159225.1). Lineage (NCBI taxonomy): Eukaryota > Metazoa > Chordata > Mammalia > Rodentia > Heteromyidae > Perognathus > Perognathus longimembris. The sequence continues at coordinate 67,843,115 of NC_063163.1, forward strand.
TGTTTGATCAAAGGCAGCGCTTTACCACTTGAGCCACGCCTCTAGTCTCATGGCAAGTTCTTGACTCAAAAAAAGCAGCAGTGGGGCTGGGGATATAGCCTAGTGGCAAGAGTGCCTGCCTCGGATACACGAGGCCCTAGGTTCGATTCCCCAGCACCACATATACAGAAAACGGCCAGAAGCGGCGCTGTGGCTCAAGTGGCAGAGTGCTAGCCTTGAGCGGGAAGAAGCCAGGGACAGTGCTCAGGCCCTGAGTCCAAGGCCCAGGACTGGCCAAAAAAAAAAAAAAAAAAAAAAAAGCAGCAGTGGGCTGGGGATATGGCCTAGTGGCAAGAGTGCTTGCCTTGTATACATGAGGCCCTGGGTTCAATTCCCCAGCACCACATATACAGAAAATGGCCAGAAGTGGTGCTGTGGCTCAAGTGGCAGAGTGCTAGCCTTGAGCAAAAAGAAGCCAGGGACAGTGCTCAGGCCCTGAGTTCAAGCCCAGGACTGGCAAAAAAAAAAAAAGCAGCAGTTCATTGTTTAGGAAAGCTGGCCTCCAAAACAAGCCAACGTGCCCTGGGTAGGGCAAAGCAGCCACACACAGCATAGTCCATCCGCATAATGGATGAAAATGGAGGAAGTTCTCACACAGGCTATAAGGTAGATGGAAACTTACAGACATTATGTGAGTGAAATAAACCAGGGTCTTGGAACCTGGGCAACTTTTGAGACCCAGAAAGGAGATTAGCAGTGAGCAGGGCCTGCACGTGAGGGGAATGACTTATTTTTAGACATGATGGTGAATTGTGGATTTGGTAATGGTGATGCTTTAACATGATGTTGGAAATATATTTATTGCAACCAGAATAACAAGTAACCCCCCCCCAAAGAATATGTTGATTTGAATTTGTAACCATTACAACTATAAAATGGAATGCATCATATATGTGGAAAACACTGCATTTAAAGCAGTGGCTCACACCTGTCATCCCAGCTACTCAGGAGGCTGAGATATGAGGATCACAGTTTGAATCCAGCCCAGGCAGGAAAGTCTGTGAGACTCTTACTTCTAATAAACTACTCAGAAAATAACGGCCAAAAGAAGCTCAGGGACAGGACTGACAAAAAGAAAAAAAAAATCCCTGCCTTTATTTTTATATTATTTTGTGTGCCAATTCTGGGGCTTGAACTCAGGGTCCGGGCGCTGTCCCTGAGCATTTTCTTTTGGCCCAAGGCCACAGGTGTCCGGTAAAACCCTGCATTTCTCTCGCGTGCAGACCTGAGTCTCCCAGGCCTCCCAGGCCTTCCGGAAGCCGGCGGTGCAGTGACAGCGGATGGCCACCAGGTGGCAGCGCGGCGCCGCGCACGCCGGGAACCTTTCGCTCCCCCGCGGTGGGCGGTGCGGAGGCGCAACGATGCGTCAGCCGTGCCGCGCAGGTTGCTCAGCCCCCGGGGAAACCGAGGCGCGCGGCGGAGGCCCGGCCCCGGGCTGGCGGGGGAGGAGACTCAGCTGTGAGTCAGCCGGGAGCCCCCCGATGGACCGTGGGAGACAGTCCCACGCGAGTCCGTGCGTCCCCGGATTGCAGAGAAGCGCGCGCGGGGGTCCCCGAGGGTGGCTGTGCGGGGTGCACGCGTGGGTGGGATGGGGATGGGGAGTGCCCTGGCTCTGACTCCTTTCACTGCTTTGGGCACTGCTTTGGGCAGTAGAAGCCAAGCCTCTCCTGCCTCAGTTTCTCCCAGGTGTCACGCACAAACATGCACACCCGCTGCTTCCGGGGCCACGGCTCCTGGCAGGTTGGGGACTCGGCCGTTCCGAGCTGAGCTGAGGCAGCCAGCAGGGCGCCCCGGGAGTTGTGCCACCAGAGCCCCCGCCCTTCCCCACCCTGAAACTAAAGGGGGGCGGTGCGGGGGCGCCGGGCCTCGGGGTCCCGGGGGGGGGGGTGGTGGTCCTCGGGATCCCGCAGCCCCTGCATTTCCAGATCGCGGCCCCTGGATGCCATTTATTGAGCAGTTACTGTATCCTCCCCTCCCCCCACACACTTATTTTAAGGCTTCCTTCAATCCAATAAGGTCGGGGTGCATCCGCCAAGGACAGGTGGGGGGGGGGCAGAGGTTGCCTTTTGCAAGCCTTCACTTTTGGGGGGGGGATACCTCTGGCGGCCAGCAAACTTATTAAATGCTTGCTTCTTGCTCTATTTAACCCAACAAGACTGGTGCTGTCGTTTCCCAGAGAAGTTAAGTCACCTAGGGTCTGGGGAGCAGGTTGAGATGGGGGGCTCCTAGGAGGATCAAAGCTGCATGTAAAGGGAGGTCCCCCCTCCCTTTTTCCCCGTGCAACTCCCCGATTTAGTCCTGGGGAAGGGTGCACCGGGACTCTCTCGGGACGGCGAGGGGATTCCAGGCTCCGCCCGTCTCCCCGAAAGTCCAGGCAGTCTCGCGCGCTGGAAATCCCGCGCGCGCCCCGAACCGCGGCGCGTCTGCCGGGAATCAGGAGGAAAAAAAAAAAAAACACACACTTCTGCTTTCTTTCTTTTTTTTTTTTTTTCCGGGCACTTCAGTCCTCCCTCCTCGCCCCCCTCCCTTCCCGACTCTCGCCCCCACGTGGGACTCCCTTGGGCGGCGCTCCACCCACTCTCTGCCGCCGGCCAATCATGGCGCGGGCTGCCCCGGCCTTTGTCTTTCCACCAATGAGAGGGCGGGAGTGTCCCCGTGCAGCCACGCCCCACAATTGGCACCCTATAAATGGCAGTCGCTGGGCGTCCGCGAGCTCAGTTCGCGGAAGCCCAGGACGCAGCCCTCTGTCGTGGATTCTCTGGATTGATTTCACTGGAGGAGTTTGCAATTTCTTTTTCCGCTTTTTTTTTTTAAATCTCCTTTTCGGGGAAGATTTCACTGTTACCTGGAAGAGTGTTGAACAGTTCCGGTTGCTCAAGAAGAAGTTGGGTTGCCTGGCTCGTCTCTTGTTATTTTAATTTTCTGCACGTTCTGCTTGGGAACTTGGTCGTAGGGCTAATATGACACTGGAAGAGGTCGTGGCGTGCGACAACGCGGAGCAGAAGTGAGTAGCCTGGTCGGGGAGGGGCGGGCTGGACGGCGGGCGGGCGCCCGGTGGTCCGTCCTGGAGGCTGACCCCCTTTCCCCTCGCCCTGGTCGCAGGATGCAGACGGTGACCGCGGCGGTGGAGGAGCTGCTGGTGGCCGCACAGCGCCACGATCGCCTCACCGTGGGGGTGTACGAGTCGGCCAAGCTGATGAATGTGTGAGTCAGAACCCCCCCTGTTTCCCTGGGGTGGGGGCCACCCTTTGCCTGTATGTGCATGCCCCTCCCAAGATGCAGAGGGCATGCTCAGCTCCAGGTGGGAGGGCTGCAGCATCCTGACCCCTGCCTGCACGGGGTGCCAACTCTATCTTTTTAAGGTCCCCGCCCCCATTGCTTTGAACCCCTATGCCCTCCCCTCCCCCACCCTGCAGCCCCCATCCCCGCATCTTTGCTTTGCAATCCTCCCCCCTCACACACACACCCCGTGCATGGAGGTCTCTCCCTGGACCCCACCTGACCTGCCCCCTTCCTTCCGCCCCCCCTCAGGGACCCGGACAGCGTGGTCTTGTGCCTCCTCGCCATCGATGAGGAGGAGGAGGACGACATCGCCCTGCAGATCCACTTCACGCTCATCCAGTCCTTTTGCTGCGAGAACGACATTGACATCGTGCGGGTGTCAGGCATGCAGCGGCTGGCCGAGCTGCTGGGGGAGCCCCCCGAGCCCCAGGACACCGCCGAGGCCCGGGACCTGCACTGCCTCCTGGTCACGGTGAGTCTGTCCGCCCCGCCCTGTGCAGGCACCTGGGCTCGTGTTTGTCCACAGAGTCGCACGGCCGTCCTGCACCAGCTCAGCGCCCAGCCATGCCCGGCATGTCCCGTGGGCTGCCTGGCCAGGGCCTCCTCGCCCGGGCAGCTATTTTGAGCCTGCCTGTTTTCCTCTGCGGGGCCCCTGGAGAAGGGAGGTTCCCCACCCACTCCTGGGGCACCCCCTGAACCCCTTCCTTCTCTTTCTCCCACAGAACCCGCACACAGACGCCTGGAAGAGCCAAGGCTTGGTGGAGGTAGCCAGTTACTGCGAAGAAAGTAGGGGTAACAATCAATGGGTCCCCTATATCTCGCTCCAGGAACGCTGAGGCGCCCCTTCCCCGCGTCAGATGAGATCTGCCAAAACAAGACAAAACAGAACAAAAATACCTATTTGACCCCCTCCCCTCCCAGAAGAACCCCCCCAAAAAAACACCCAACCCATGAGAGCATTGGGGGCCGAGTCTCTGAGACTGAGGAGGAGGAGGAGGAGGAAGAGGAAGAGCAGGAGCGAGTGGTGGCCAGCCGGGAGCGAGCCACAGATGGCCACCGAGAGAGAAGAGGGGGACCCTGGCCAGCGCAAGAGGGGACCCGGGAGCCCAGACCTGATGACGGCAGAGGCGGATGGACTGAGGGGCGGGCGGAAGGGCGGCCGCGGCCCCCCGTCCCTGAGGGTCTGGACTCTACACTGCCGAGCCGCTGGACTCGGCCGACCTTGGGCGGTGACCCTGGTCAGCATTGGCCCTGGGAGGCCACGCATCCCCCGGGCCGCCCCCTGACTCACGCCGGACCGCGAGTTCCGTGGGCGATCCGTTGTTGTTTGCACTTTGCTACCGGAACCACTTTGGAGACAGGAGCTCGCGCCGCGCCGACATCGACTTTCATTTTTTATTTTTATTTCTCCGAGGACGGGCCTTTTAATAAATTTCTAAATAACGTCTGGGCTCCTGTGTGCTTCGGGGAGCGGGCCCCCACCCCTTGCGCCCCAACTCCGCCTGTACCCCACCTCCCCCGCCACTTGCACCCCACCTCCGCCTGCACCCCATCTCCCCCCTCCCCCTGCACCCACCACCCCAATTCCCCTGCCCCTTGCACCCCAACTCCCCGGCCCCAGCACCCATCTCCCCCTGCACCCACCTTCCTCTGCCCCCTGCACCCCACCTCTCCCACCCCCTACACCCCCCGCCCCCCACCTCCCCGGGAAGTGTGGCCTAAGCCCCTTATTAGCACCTCGGGCTGCAGCGGCGCCACCGCCCCGCCTCGCCAAATCGCTGCCACCCCCCCCCCCGCCCCTTTCTGCTGCCCCACAGCAATTAAGAGACCGGTTTATTACGAAACCCGGCCGCCCAGCCACCGCTGTGCCCGGCCGCGCTGGAGCCAGACGCAGGCCCCGGGCTCCCCGCTCCGGGGGGGCGGAGCCCCTGCGCCTCCGGCCGCCGCAGCCCCGGCTCAGAGAGGTCACGCGGGCACCTGGGACCACACAGCGAGCGGGCGGGGGGGGGGGGAGGGAATGGGCCTGGCTGCACCCCACAACCCACTACCCACCACCCATCACCACCATCCACCCACATCCCTCATCACACCCCCACCCCTCACCCCCCATCACCACCCCCACCTCAAATCGCACTCATTTTTTTTTCCCAAACTGAAATCAGCAAGCAGGGGAAAAAGCGCCGCCCATCGGGCTGGCAGCGCCGTCGGCCGCCGGGCTTGGCACCGGCTGCGTTTCGCTCTGAACCGAAACTGGGAGCCGGGCCGGCCGCCGCCCCGGTCCCCAGCGCGGGCGCGGCGCCTCCCCGCCCCGGGCGCCGCCCTCCGCCCCGCACCCGCCCGGGGGGCCTGGCACCTGGGCCCCGCGCCGGGCCGCCACCGCGACCTTTCCACTCAGGGGCCCGCGTGGGCGCGGAGGAAACCCCCGGGGAGGGGAAGCCTGGGGGAGGGGGAGGCGGAGGGGAGTCCCGCGGGAGGGAGGGGGAGAGCCCGGGGGAGGGGGAGGGGAGCCCCACCGGGGAGGCGGAGGGAAGGGGAGTCCCGCGGGGGAGTGGGAGGGGAGTCCCGGGGGTGGGGTGGGGAGCTCCACGGGGGGGTGGGGTGGGGAGCTCCACGGGGGGGAGGGGCGGAAGAGCTCCCGGGTTGGGGCGGGAGAATAGGCATCCCTCCTGGGGTTGGGGGCCTGGAGCCCTGGGAAAGGAGGGAAGCCCTCCATGAACCCTGAGCTGGGGGGGGGGGGGCGGAAACCCTGGAGAAGGGAGGGGGAGAGGAGGAGTTACCAAGGGGGGGTTGGGGGTGCAGGTGCCTGTGTAGAGAGGGGGGAGACTCAAAGGACCGAACCGGGAGAATCAGTGGGTACAGGTTTGGGGGAGCAGTAATGAAATGTAGGGGAGCCAAGGGGAAGTCCAGGGACAGGGAGAGGGGAAAAGAGAATCAGGTGTTGAGCCCCCCCCAGAGAGAGGTGGAGGGTGGGGGGAACATGGAGGTCTCAGAGGTGAGCTAGTTAAGGGGATGGGGTGCAGAGTTCGATGCATTCCTGACTGATTAGGGAGGAGTGAAGAGGACTAGGGGTCCCCCTAGGACTAGGACTAGGGGAGAAGCTCCAGCTTCTCCCTAAGCTCCTTCCAGCAGAGAGGTGGCCCTGGGGTAGCCTGTCCTGCAGGCCCACGGGCGTGCGCATAACCCCAAATGACCAACAGGGCCTGGGATTGGGGGTGCTCCGTCTATGGGAGGAGGGACCCCAGAGCCCTGGAGCGGGTGGGGTCCCCAGTCAGTGGGAGCCTAACTACTCTGTGCCTCGGTTTCCCCGTACTGGAAAAAATGGGGTCTGTAATCTACCACATAGATTATGTGGTTTAAATGCAACTGAGCCACAGCACCACTTCCAGCTTTCCCCGGGATTAGTTGGAGATAAGAGTCCCGTGGACTTCCCTGCCTGAAATGACACTTTTAGAGTTAAAAATAGAGGCTCAGTGCCCCCCACATCTGACCACCCCAGCCCCCAGGCCTGAGGGGGGCAGCCTGCACTAGCACCTCCCCCCTCAGCTACTCACGCCACCAGTCCAGCGGTCTGACCAAACCTGGTGGGGGCTGGGAATGGACTCCACACTGCCTCAACACCCTCACGCGTGACTCCCCACTCCCCCAGCCTGGGCAGGAGGAATCAGAGGCTGGGAGTACCAGAGCCATGCGTGGCACTGAGATGCAAGGTGTGCATGCGCGGCTGGGCCCGCCCGTCCCTCCTTCCTCTGGGGTTCACGCTGGGTCAGGGAGCAATTGTCACAAGTCACCAAGGTTCAGCGGTGCCCTGGGCCCACGCCTCGGGGACAGGGTGCCAAGGGAGTTGTGTGTGTGTTCCCTGGACAGGGGACAGGACAAACTCGGCAAGGTCAGCCAGAGGCTGTAGACAGGCGTGGGCCCACACTCCCTCTCAACGCAGTTAGGGGACCCCCAAAGCTGTTCACAGCTCCCCAACCCTGCCTGCGCCCCCTGCCCGCTGCCAGCAGAGCGGGTCTAGCTCCGGCTTGGTCCTGGCTCTCTCTGGGTAAGCGTTGGGCCTCTGTGCGGTCACTCTCAGGGTGTGTCAAGACGCAGGCCCCCTTCCAGCTTCTGCACATATAAACATATGTGCACACACAATCACACATATGCACACACGCGCCAACACGTGCACGTGGGCAGATGCATGAATACAGAGGGACTCCCTGCTTGCCAGCTTCTAGCCTTCTCCCTTGCTTGGTACTGGGGATTGAATTCAGGGTCTCCTGCTTGCCCTACAGCTTGAGCCAAGTCCTTACTGATAAGCCACGCCCCGTTCCAAAACCATGCCCGCTGGCAAACCACGCCCTAGCATCCGGTCACGCCTCTAATGCTTAACCACGCCCCTCTGGTAAACCACCTCCTACCTGAGCACCAACCACGCTGCTCAGCCACCTCTCTATCCCCTTGGTTTTTTCATCATCATCATCATCATCATCATCATCATCATTTTATTATGTAGTTATACAAAGGGTTACAATTCCATAAGTCAGGTACAATGCTTCTTGATCAATGCTGCCCCTTCCTTCAGTTCTCCATTTTCCACCGCCCATCAATTTTTACCTACTGCACCATGGCTATCATGACTAGGTTTGCTCACCTTTGTTTTTCTTTTCTTTCTCTCCAGTCATTCCCGTGACAAGAGATTCCTCTTCCTCCACCTCCTGAGCCGCCGGGATGACAGGCAGGAATGACCTCACCTAGGCCTCCTCATCTGTTTTAATCCTTGCAAACAACTCTTCAAGGTAGGTACTGTCAATGCGTTTACAGAAAGGGAACAGGCCGTTCCGAAAGGCCAGAGAAGGTCACACGGCTGGAGAGAGGCTGAGTCAAGATCTGCCTGAGTCAAAGTCAAATATATTTATATATATATTTCTAACATATACACACATATATGCGTATCATGCATTAGTACAAAATATATACGGCTGAGATATAATCTACACACATATAATTGAGTGGTATTTGGGGCACACAGAATGTTGTGCAACCATCACCTTCGGATCATTTCATCACTCCACCATAACCTGTCCCCAGCCCCTGGCAAGTCTCTTCCTATGTGTGGGTCTGCCTGTTCCCATGGTTTCCTATTAATGGAGCCACACACCACACTGTGGGGTCTTTTGTGTCTGCTGCTCTCTCACTGAGCGTGGCCTCAGGGCCCTGCTGCATCTAAGCAAGGGTCAGGGTCTCAGTTTGCACTGGCAGGGCCCACCCCTAGGATGGCCAGAGCAGCAGGATGCGAGGGCCCTCGTGTCCCCAAGGGCCCGCTCCAGTGACCGGCCAGGCCCACAGCGCCTCTTCAGGGAGAGAGCCCCCATGTGTTTTTCACACACCTGTGGACACAGCCGGCTCCAGGCCCGGCTTGACTGCCATCCCCACTCTAGTCTGAGGCTGCAGCCCTCCCACCTGGGGTCCTCTCAGGTACCCCTCCTCCAAGAAGCCCTCCAGACAGGACAGCTCCACCCACCTCCCCTCTCTAGCACTGGCCTGGCTTGTTTTCTAAATTTAGTTTTTTTTGTGTCGGTCCTGGGACTTGAACTTAGGGCCTGAGTGCTGCCCTTGAGATTCTTTTTTTCCCTCTCTACCATTTGAGCCACAGCTCCACCTCTGGATTTTTGGAGATAAGAGTCTCACAGGCCTTCCTGCTCCAGCTGGCTTCAAACCAAGATTCTCAGATCTCAGCCTCCTGAATGGCTGGGATGGCAGGTGCAGGCCACGCCCCACGAGCCCAAGCTCAGGACACTCCGTTCACCGGCAGGCTTTGTAAGGCCATTTTCAGCTGTCAGTGTTAGCTACCGACTCCCAGAGGGATGGGAGAGGCCCATTTTATCCCCTTCAGACATCAGAATGTGGTGGGGGTCCCCACTCTCAGCGGCTGGCACTTCCCACAGGCCTGTGATTGAGTCAGTCAGGCCCCAGACAAGTTGAGATTGACGCATTGATAATGGTCTTCCATGTCCTGCCTCAGGACAGGCTGTTTTGTCCCTTAGGGACACATGTTGGCCTGCGGACTGTTGGATCCTGGCCATGTCTGATGACACCGCGGGGCTCAGGGAAGCTGGCCCTATGGAGGCGGCCAGGAGCGTGACCTCTGAGCTGTTTCCTCATCCAGTACACTAGCAGGGCACTGCTCTAGTAACCCTGGCTTCCCACTCCTGGGCACAGCCTAGGCCTTCAATGAATTAGACTAGATCAAGGCTTGGCTGGGGGCGTGGCCCAAGTGGTGGTGGGTGTGGCTCAAGATGTAAGGGGTAGTGTCCAAGTGGTGGGCGTGGCTTAACTGTGAGGGTGTGGCTTGAGTGCACAGGAGGCGTGGCTTGCATGATAGAGCCTTTGCCTAACAAGTGCTAAGCCCGATGTTTAAACCCTACGAATAATAATAATAGGGGTTGGTGATGCAGCTTAGTGGTAGAGTGCTTGCCTAGCATGCATGAAGCCTTGGGTTCGATTCCTCAGTGCCACATACACAGAAAAAGCCGGAAGTGGCTCTGTGGCTCAAGTAGTAGAGTGCCATCCTTAAACCAAAGGAGCTCAGGAACAGTGCCCAGGCCCTGAGTTCAAGCCCCAGGACTGCCGCTGCTGCTGCTGCTGCTAATAGAACAGCCGGGCACAGGAGGCTCAGGTCTGTAATCCTAGCTATTCAAGAGACTGAGATCTGAGGATCAGGACTTGAAACCAGCCCAGACAGGAAAGTTTATGAGACTGTCATCTGCAATCAACCACCAAAAAAAAAACAACACAAAAGAGCACCCAGAAGTGGAGCTGTGCCCTCAAATAACAGAATGCTAGCCTGGAGTGAAACAGCTCAGGAACACCACGCGCACCCCGAGATCAAACCCCAGGACAGGTAAAAGCAGCGACAAAAAAAAAAAAAGATGATATTCTTTTGGAAGTTGTGCAGCTGCGTCCCTTACATGCTTCCTACCTTGGCGCACATGCCAGTGCATATGCATGCTCCCGTGTGTGCACGCGGCGAGGGGTGGCCTAGGCATATGGGTTTCTGAGGGGTTTCTGCACCCCTACCTTTTCAGATGAAGCCCAGCCTTTGAACAGGCGAGGTGAGCGCTCTTACCTCTGCACGCAGACCCGTCTCCTAGTTATAAGGGCGCCAGCAACATGGGACTTAGGCCCCACCCCTCTTAAGTAAGTACACAACCCCTTTCCAAATCAGGCCTCATTGCCAGGTTCCAGAGGTCAGCACTTTTTGTTGTTGTTTTTGGGGGGTTGGACCTCCAGATCCTCTGCTTGAGACATGCCTCTCCCTCCCCCCAGACCTTTTCCTTGTTTTTCAGACAGTGTCTTGCCCTTGTGTTCAGCCTCGCTTTGGACAGAGATTGACCCATCTCGGCCTCCCGAGCCACTGGGATGACAGGTGTGCGCTACCATGCCTGCCCCTACAGCTTGAGCTTCCTTTGCAGTGCTTGAGGTGGGTCCCAGGGCCTCGCACCGACAAAGGTCGGCTCCCTGCCCTGGAGCCCGGGGTACTTCCAGCCTCTCTGGCCCTGCGGGCCTCGCACTTCCTCCCCTGGAGAGCAGCAGTGGGGTGTGGAGCCTCCTGGGGAGCCCAAGCTTGGCTTCTGGGAAGGCTCTGTCTTTTCTCCCAGCTTCTCTCCTCTCCCCAGCAAGCCACCACTAGGAGCCAGCCCGGTCCTCTTCCTGGGCCAGGCTTGCCTGGTCCCTGCGGTGGGGCTTGTTCTGGGAGGCGTGGGCCCCGGGGTCCCTGGACGTGCCTGCCCCCAGCTCCTCCTAGATCTCCGTGCAGTCGCGTCACGGCCCACGGGACGGGAGCAACGCCGGTCTAGCAGCTCCCGAACTCCAGCTCGGTCCGCAGAGGCTCAGAAGGACCCGCGCAGCCTCGCCGCCCCCGGCCGCGCCGGGGCGATTTCCCAGCTGGAGGAGGGGCGGCCTCCCGCCCCGCCCACTGCTGCTCTCCCGGGCTTTGTTCCGCGGTCCCGGGCCTTCCGCCCGCCTCTGCCCGGGAAGCCCCCGGTTCCGGCGCCCTGGTGGGGGAGGGGAGCGCCCGGCAGTGGGGCCGAGACCCTGGGGTGCACGTGGCGGCGGGAAGGGGTCCTCGGGCAAGTACCCGGCAGGCGCCCCATAAATCCCTGTTGGAGAGCTGGGGAGAGGGGGTGGGGAAGGGCAGAGGTCAGACCCCCACTGGGACGGACCCAGTCGAGTTTTGGGTTGAGATCGTTTATTAGCCACGCTAGCTCGGCAGGGGTGACTCAGTTTCCCCACTCAGGAAAGGGGAGGTAGAATGGATGGCCCTTGCGCGTGGCGAGGTGAGGTCGGGACAGGCAGATAACGCCTAGTCAGAGCGCCCCAGACGCCGGGCCTCCACTCGCCTCTCTCCGGGCGCTCTGGGGGTTCAGGGGGCGCTGACCCAGACCCCAGCCCTCCGCACGCGCCCGGTAGGCAAAAATCCCCGGCTTTCCCATTCTAAGCGGGATAATCGGAGACAGAAGCGAGTGGAAAGACGCTGTGCTCTCCAGCGGGCAGTTGCAGGGGGGCTGACTTCCCACTCTCCCCACGCTCGGGGGGCTCCTCGGCGGCGCCCAGTCCGTGCGCCCTGGGCGCGCAGCCTGTGCTCTCGGAGCTCCGGGCGGGGCGCGCGGTGCCAGCCGCCCTGTGGTGCCCGCCAGGCGCGGTGTCTGCGGCGGCCCGCGGGGGGCTGGGGTGCGCGCCGGGGCGGGCCGGGGCGGGCCGGCGGCACAGACCCTGCTTTTGTGAGCGGCGCCGTCCCCCGGCGGCCTGGCGCGCTCGGCCCGGGCACAGCGCCAGCCCCAGCAGCCTCCACGCCCCACAGCCCCGGCCCAGCCTGACCTGCCAGGCCCGGCCGGGGGCCGAGGTCCGGCTTCGGGCACGGCGGCACGGGGTGGAACAGTTGCCTGGAGCCCACTGGGTGCCGACCTGCAGATGCAGCGGCGTGTTGCCCTTTTCTTGCACGCAAAGCCTACTGTGTGCAAACACCCACATGATCCGTGCAACGCCCACTGTGTGCAGGCACCCACCTGCTCCGTGCAAAACCCACTGTGTGCAAATGGGCAAACGTCTGTGAAGAGAAGATGTGCACCCTCCCCTGTTTACTGGCGGGCTCACATAGTCCTGAGTGGAGACAGACGAGGCTGCACACTTTCAACCGTCTATGAAAGCACTGGGGGTAAAGTCCCCAGTCCATGCACAGTGTGCACCTCGATTAGGAAGTCAGAGGGGACCCATGCCTCTAGTCAAATGCCCATGTGGGGTGGGGCCGGGGTGCAGCTCAGGGCTAGCGTTGGTTTTGTCCCAGATGCCCTAGATTTAACTGCCAGTGTGTACTGAGAAATTGGCTGTGGAGAGAATTGGTTATGTACCCCAACGTCCCCCCCTCTGCAAGCTGCCCCCCGCATTCTGCAGCTCACTTAAAGAGTGCTCTGCTTCTGTCTTCTGGCTCTGAACCCCCTCTCCCCCATGTGCAGGGAAGGGGATTCCTTACCCTCTGCCCTGTGGGTCTGGGAAAGCAGCTCAGGCAAGCCCTGTTGGGGTTGGGGGCCGGGCCTTGATCCTGGGCCTTCCAGGAAGCCCCCGGGCAGGTGCGAAGGCAGGCAGTCTCCCTGGGCATGGCGCCAGTTCTTGGCTTCCCTGAAACTGGGCACAGCGGCTGGGAGAGGTTTCCGGGCTCCCGGCCTCACCTGGCCCCGGGCACTCTGGAAGATGGGCAGGGCTGGCAGGCAGGCATCCAAAGAGCAGCCAGGCCTGGCCTGCACATGCCCAGACAGACAGCCATGGATGGAACTGTGAGTGCATGTGCATGTGAGCATAAGTGCGTGCCTGCACCCATGTCCATGGGTGCATGCAACACCGTGCATGCGCACACATGTGTGTTCCAGGACAAAATGCATGCTGCCCCAATGCACTAATGCACATGCTCCAGCATGCACACAACTGTAGTTACACTTTAACACAAGCAATGCCTCCAAGGGCTCCACTTGGGTTCCCAGGGACAGGCTTCTGTCTACTCTGTTCTCTGAGTCTCCAGCGCCTGACAGTTTATGGGTGCTTGGTAAATATTTGGACAAGTGCATGAACACATGGACATATGTGCGCATGAATAAATGCTCCTAGCACGCGGACACCTGTGAACAACAACACAGTCTGTGGAACAGACCTCCTGAGTCCCTGCTCTCGGGAGGGAATAGACTCCCACGTGCCCACGCCCCAGGCACACCTGTGTTGCCCAGGAGGCAGGCAAGTTGGCTCTAGGGTCATCTACAGAAACTGCAGCCAGGTGCCTGTCATGGCCCTGGTTTCCTGCATTGCCTTCCCTCCCATGATCGCTGGCCACCCCCTCCTAGGGTCCCCCATTAGAAGCTGCTGGGCATCCAGGCCTAGGAATGGGGGGCTTCCTGGGGTGTAGTGAACTCCACACTCCTCTTTGCAGAGGCTTCCACAATTTATGATTCTCTTAGAAGTTACACCATTACCTGCAGAAAGCTCTAGAGAAAGAAAAAAAAAAAAAAGCACAGCCAGGGTTGGCAGGGTCAGGTTTGTGTAGAGGGAAAGTGAGTGGGTGCTTGGAAAAGATGTCTCCAGATGTCCTCAGCAACCCCCTTCTGGGTCACCACATGGAAGGAAACTGAGGCACAGAGTTGGAGAAGGGCTAGCGGACTTCCTGTCCAACTGAGCAGGGAGGGGTGTGAGCGACAGCCCAGATCTGGCCTGCTCCTCCTCAGGCAGCCAGAAAGCCAAGGTTCCCACCGACAGCTGCAGGGTGGGACAGGAAGATGGGGACCCTGCTGGGAGGAGGGGGAGGCCGACGGAGGAAGAGGGAGGAGGGAGAGGAGGAAGGAGGCTTTGTAAGTCCTAGAGAAAGATGCAGAGACTCCCAGACAGGCAGACAGACAGCTCTGGCAGCCACAGCAGACACACAAGCTGCCACCTCCAGCTGTGCTACCCAGTCCCCCACCCCCACCCTGTCCCCTACCTCCCGAGTGGGGCCCATCCCAGATGAAATGTGTGTCCTGGGACCGAAGTGTTGTGTGTAGGTGTCGGTGCCTATGATTTTGTATAAGTGTGGGTGTGCCTGCGGAGGGGTGTAATGTGCACGTGGGTATTTGCAGGGTGTCTGTGTCACCGCTGACTTGCACACGTGTGCGTGTGCGTGTGTGCACAGCGCTGGTGCAGGTGTTCGGGTGGTTCCTGGTCTGTGTGTGTGGAGGGAAGAATGAAGCTGACGGAATATCCAGTGCCGGGTCTGTGTGTGGCACTTTCTCCCGAGTGACGCTCAGATGTGGCTTCTTGAGTCCTCCTGACCTGGCTGGGTGAGTGTTACTAGTGACACCCAGTCGTTCCCCCTTCCTCTCGGCACACAAAGACTCCCAACGCCCTCCCCAGATCTTCCAGGGCAGGATCGCCCCACCCTCCCCCGCGCACACACCGATGGCCCCAGGCTGTCCTGGGCCCCACCCACGGCCTCAGCCCAGGACCCGCCGCCGCGGGGCCCTGGAGACCCAGACGAGCCGCAGACAGCGCGCCGGGCTCACCTCCGCGGCGCAGCCAACTCGTCTGTCCCGGCAGTAATTAGCTCCCAGACGGAACCGTCTCCCAGCCTTCGCGGCGGCCCCCGCCCACGGGCTCGGGCACCTGCGCCGCGTGTGTGTGTGTGTGTGTGTGGTGCGTGTGCGAATGTGCACGCAGGGTGGGGGAGACAGGCTTCGGGGTCAGACCTCAGCCCTTTCCCTGCCCCCCTCCCACCCCTACGCCTGGAACACCAAGCCAGGGATTTGTTTGCACTCTGCAGGCGCCGGGCGCCCCCACCCTGCCACGCACCCTGGGGGCTGCAGGGGAGACGCGAACGTGGGTGCGGGGAGAGCGCGGCCAGAGCGTGTGGGCGGGCCCGCGCCCCTCGCTGCTGTCCGGACCCCGTCCACCCCGCGTCAGGCCACGCCCACCACGCGACACGACCCCGCCCCTACTCTCCGGACCCCGACCACAGCGCCCTGGCACGAGCCGCGCTCCCACCGTGACCACGCCCGCTCGCCACGACTCCGCCCACCACACAGCGGCGGGAACTCCCTTCCCATCATGATAGGCCCCGCTCCCGCACTCAAGCCACGCCCCCTGACTAGGGCCCGAGCCGGAAGACCCGGGCGGCGTTCGGCGTCACGGGTTTCCGCGGGCCGCGCGCGGAGGCCGGGGTTCCCTGGCGCAGGGACGGCGTGACGTGCGTCGTCGCCGCCGCGCGGGCCCGGCCCGAGGGTGACGTCAGCCCTCCGTGACGGCGGCCGGCGCGGGCGGAACCGGGGAGGAAAGTGACGGGCACCGCGGCGGATTTTCTCCCGTCTATTGGTTATTTTTTGGGGGGGGGGCGCGGGTCCCGGGGCTTGAACTCGGGGCTGGCGCCGTCCCTGGGCTTTTTGTCCCCGCTATCAAGGCTGGCGCTCTACCGCTTGAACCACAGCCCCACTCCCTGCTGGCTCACGGGAGGTGAGGGTCTCAGGGACTTTCCCTGACCGGGGCTGGTTTCGAACCGCGGTCCTCCGACCTCAGCCCCTGAGGTGCCCGGATGACCGGCGCCACTCTTCTTTTCTAAATGCCCCCAGGGTGTACAAGGCGCTTCGTATGGGGGGGGGGAGGGCGTCCGGCTGCTCCGGGGTCGGAGCGCTGCTGCTTTGTTTAGGACTTGGGAAACTGAGGCAGGGCACTGCCCCGCCCCCTCGGTCGGTCCATTCGCGCCTTGCACCGGGTCGGTGGTGGGCCTGGTTTTCCCCAAAACCTTCCGGAATTATCCGATCCCCTCTGCTCGCTGGGTGCTGGGTGCTGGGTGCTGGGTGGACGGCACCTGGCGTCGGCAGGAATTGGCTCGGGCCCGGCGCGGCGGGGCCCGGAGGCGGTGCCCGCCCCGTCGGGGCGCCCGGGCCACCCGCCGCCCTGGTGCCGCGCCCGGGAGAACCGAGTCTAAATATAGCCGGGAGGAGCCGAGGCTATTTTTACCCTGGGTGACTCGGGGCCTCCCCGTTCCCAGGTCAGCGGCTGCGGGCGGGGGACGTGGCTTACAGAGAAGAAAGTGGGGGGCTCGGCTCTCCAGCCCCCCCAGCTTGCTGCTCAGGACCAGCTCTGCGGAGAGTACTGGGGGGAGGCCGGAGGGGAGGGGTCCCCCTTCCTCCCTGGTTGTCGTGCAAGAGGGGGTTCTTCCCCTTCCTCCCCCTAATTCTGTCTCCCCTCCCCCTCCCGCTGCCAGCCAGTCCTGGCCTTTTGTTGGGCTGAGTCTCTGTGCCTATTTTTGGAAGGTGCTGGAATAATTTCCCTGGCTATTTTTAGCAGGTTTGGGGATTCCTCCACCCAGGCTGGCTACCCAGCTCCTCCCTTCTCCCCCTCCCTCCTCCCTTCTCCCCTTTTGCCTGCCTCTCCTCCCTGCTGACCCGCAAGCTGGCTTAGCAGGGGGTGGGGCTTCAGGGACACAGCCCCCCCCCCGCCCCCCAGCCCTCTGGTGTGAGTGTGTATGGGACCCGTTATCTCTTGATTTGTGTGTGTTTGTGTATGAGAGAGAGAGAGAGAGAGACAGAGAGGAAGTTGCAAAGGGGCGGGCCCTCGTTCCAGGTGAAGGAGACATTCTCCGGGAATTCCTCTGATGCCCCACCTCTGAGTTCCCGCCTGCAGGACAGGGTGGGGCTCTGACCTCTCACCTGCTTTCTGGGTTGTCAACTGCCCTTGCCTTGCTGACAAAGAGGTCTTAACGCGGGTACAGCTCTTGTCTGGGGGCTCCTGTGTCCCCAAAGGGAAGAACTGAGCCACGAGTGTAAACTGAGGTATGTCGAGGGCAGCACTGGAGAAAATACAGCTTATTGTAGACTCATTCCCAATGGGTTTTGTTTCCAATCTTGTTCATGTCTTGTGTGCTGGGGTGCCATGGATTGGTTACTTCACCTCTCTGGGCCCTTTCAGAAAAGTAGTGCTTAGGAAAAGGATGGGGCGAAGAACCTGGATCCTGGCAGGGTGTTGAGCTGGGTGGGGCTGGGGGTGTGAGGGGATCATCGTGGTGGGCTGAGCTGATGCCATACTTTGAGAGACCTCCTAACTCCTCCTAAACCTCACCACTGGTGGGAGCAGCTCCAGGCAGTGGAAGGGGAAACAGGTCCTGGAATGGTTTCACTGGCTCAGTGTCTCGTGGCAGTTGACACAGGGGGCTATGACTCACACGGTATTCTAGGCCTTCACTCCCTCACCCAGTGAGTATTTGCTGGGTATTGGATGAGCTTAAAACAACATCAGCCTGGGACTGTGTGTCACACACCTGTAATCCCAGCTACTCAGGAGGCTGAGAGCTGAGGATCCCTGACACTGGAAGCCAGCTGGATCAGGAAAGTCCATGAGACTTTTTCTCGCGGCGGTCATGGGGCTTGAACTCTGGGCCTGGCCACTGTCCCAGAGCTCTTCAGCTCAAGGCTAGCACTCTACCACTTGAGCCACAGCACCACTTCTGGTTTTCTGGTGGCTTATTGGAGATCAGAGTCTCACAGACTTTCCTGCTGGGCTGGCTTTGAACTGTGATCCTCAGATCTCAGCTTCCTGGGTAGCTAGGATGACAGGCGTGAGCTGGCCGCGTCGGATCCATGCCACTCTTATCTCCAATGAACCACGTAAAAAGCTGGGAGTGGAGCTGTGGCTCAAGAGGTTGAGCACCAGCCTCAAGTGAGAAAGCATAGGGACCAGCACCCAGGTTTTCCATTCAAGCCCTGGGACTGGTGCATGTGGGCACGTGCACACACATGAGTTGGAGGTGGTGACATGGTTCTGGGGTGCTCCGGGAACCTCCTGTGGGACAGTGATGTGCAGCCCTCCCAGGCATAGCGTGCCCAGGCTGGGCAGGGCTGGGAGGCGAGCCGCTGTGGATGGCACTTATGCCTCCTCCCACCTTCCTCTCCAGCGGTGGCCAGGAGAAGCAGGCAGAGCAGTTCCGTGACCCAGGGAGGGCCTGGACTCAAGACTTCTGTCCTCCCCTTCCCCCCACCGCCCCATGCTCCGCAGCTAGCCTGTAGTGCACCCAGCCTGTCTGATAAACCTTGATTTATTTAGTGAGCGGTTGGATTTAGGGCCTTCGGTCTGCACTGCAGGGGTCTGCCCCTGACACCACGCCCCCACTGCTGAAGCCACGCCCCCGTCGCTTAAGCCACGCCTTCAGCTCCTCTCGGTACTGGTTACTTTTCAGGGCGGCCTCACTTGATGTCCAGGCCAGCCAGGGCTGCTGTCCTCCGCTCTGTTTCCCTATGTCTTTGAGGATGGTGGCCACATGCTGCCACACCCAGCAATTTGGTTGAGATGGAATCTAATAAACTTTTATTCTTATTTTATCATGGGGCTTAAACTCTGGGCCTGGGCACTGCCCCTGAGATTTTCTTCCCAAGGCTAGTGCTCTACCACTGTGAGCCGCAGCTCCACTTCTGGTTTGGTTTTCTGGTGGTTCATTGGAGTTAAGAGTCTCATGGACTTTCCTGCTAGGGCTAGCTTTGAACCGCAATCCTCAGATCTCAGCCTCCTGTGTAGCTGGGATGACACATGTGAGCCACCAGCACCCACCAGACTTTTTTTTTGCCAGATGACCTCAAGCCAAGACACCCCAACCTTTGCCTCTCAAGTAGCTAGGAGTATAGCTCGGCTGCTTTTCATTTATTGTTCAGATAGGTCATTGAGATTTTTGCTCAGGCTGACCTCGGACCCTGATCCTCCTATCTTCTCCACCTCCCAAGCCACTGGAACTGCAGGTGTGCACCATCCTGCCAAGCCCCTGCCTTTGAATTTTTTTTAAATTTGAGATCAAGTTTTGTGGACTGAGGCTAGGCTGGCTTGGAATTTGTAATCCTATCTCTGTCTTCCAAATTCTGGGATTATAGGTTTGTACTACCATAACCCCACTTGATTTAAGGCTGTAGAAAAGGGGGCTAGCTGGGCACCGGTGGCTCACGCCTGTCATCCTAGCTCCTCAGGAGGCTGAGATCTGAGGATTGTGGTTCAAAGCCAGCTGGGACAGGAGAGTCCTTGAGACTCTTATCTCTAACCACCAGAAAACCGGAAGTGGTTCTGTGGCTCAAGTGGTAGAGCACTAGCCTTGAGCTGAAGAGCTCAGGGACAGCACCCAGGCCCAGAGTTCAAGCCCCACAACTGATTGGGAATAAAAAGGCTGGAGGCGTGGTTCCAGTGTAGAACACTCGCCTAGCAAGGTAAGGCCTTGAGTTCAAACCTTAATTTTAAAAGGGGGGAGTCTGGGCCCCACAATTGGGCTCTCCACCTGCTCCTGCCTTCCCACCCATATCTCAGGCTGGACATTTGTTGTTTTTTTTTTTGTTTTTTTTTTGCCAGTCCTGGGCCTTGAACTCAGGGCCTGAGTGCTGTCCCTGGCTTCTTTTTGCTCAAGGCTAGCACTCTGCCACTTGAGCCACAGCACCATTTCTGGCTTTTTTCTATATATGTGGTGCTGGGGAATCGAACCCAGGGCTTCATGTATGTGAGGCAAGCACTCTTGCCACTAGGCCATATTCCCAGTCCCAGGCTGGACATTTGGGGCTGTGAATGCTGGGTGCATTTCTTTCTCCACCTCCACCCAGGAGAAGCGAGCTGTCATTCCTTGGGTCAACTACGAGGCTGACATCACTGTTCCTGTGTAAGGTCAGCTGCACACACCTGCGGCACACTGGCCCATGCCAGGGCTATACACCTCTGCCCCAACATGTCCCCCAAATTCTCCGGTCCCTGGCTGCCCAGATGGATTGACGGTGGCTGCACCCTGCTCTGCCTCATTGGCTGCTGGGCTCCAGGGGCCCCCAGTGACCCAATGCCAAAACGCGCGCACACACACACACACACACACACACAAACAACAGTTGCACTGGGCACTAGTGGCTCACACCTGTCATCCTAGCTACTCAAGAAGCTGAGACAGGATTGAGGTTCAAAGCCAGCCCAGGCAAGCAGTCTGTGAGACTCTAATAATGATAATAATAAACTACTTGGAAAAAAACAGAAGTGGCGCTGTGGCTCAAGTGGCAGAGCGCTAGCCTTGAGCATAGAGAGGCTCAGAGATATTGTGCAGGCCCTGAATTCAAGCCCCAGGATGGACAAATTAAAAAGAAAAGAAAAGAAAAAAAGTACTGTCCCTTACTTTTTTCCCTATGTTTAATTGGAGATAAGAGTCTCAAGGATGGGGCTGGGAATATGGCCTAGTGGAAGAGTGCTTGCCTTGTATACACGAAGCCCTGCGTTCTATTCCTCAGCAGCACATATATAGAAAACAACCAGGAGTGGCGCCTGTGGCTCAGGTGGCAGAGTGCTAGCCTTGAGCAAAAAGAAGCCAGGGACAGTGCTCAGGCCCTGAGTTCAAGGCCCAGGCCTGGCAAAAAAAAAAAAAAAAGAGAGAGAGAGAGAGACTCAAGGACTTTCCTGCCCTGGCTGGCTTTGACCCATGATCCTCAAAGCTCAGCCTTCTGCACAGAAAACAAAGGGGCATGATCTCCCTGATATATGACTGTTAACAAAGGGAGACGGAGAGACAGTAGAGACCAAGTCTGTGAATACTGTATATGTTCTTGATACATTGTATATTGCATATATGTCAACCTGACCTAGACAAGGGATAGAAAAACAGGTTGTAAGATATCATAAGAAATGTACACACTGCCCTACTATGTAACTGCACCCTCTTTGCACAACACCTTGTAAAAAAATTTATGTCCAATTAATAAAAAAAAAAAAAAGAAAAAAAATATTTGAGACAAGCAACAAAAAAAAAAGAAAAATAAGAATAAAAATATGTGTGCCTACAAAAAAAAAAAAAAAAAAAAAGCTCAGCCTTCTGAGTAGCTGGGATGACAGGTGTGAGCCACCTGTGTCTGTCCCTCACCTGAACATCGCTCCCACCCGCGAGAGGAAAAGGGGTGGTGGGTTCTGGGGTGAGGGTGTGTGTAGACATGCACTTTTTGTTTTCTTGTGGTGTGTTGCATGGCCCAAAGGAATCCTGATTTCTTTCTCCACCCACCTGTTACTCAATACCTAAGAAAGCTTCAAATTTCCCACTTTCAGGAACAAAGCTGAGAAACATCTCGTCAGGATTTTTTGGTTTGTTTTGAGACAGGCTCTCTCACCATGTCATCTGGGCTGGACTGGAACTCAGGATCGGCCTGCCTGGTCCCTGGGCTGGGAGCACAGGTGTGCACCACCTCGCCCAGCTTCCTCCGGGGTTTCTTTTCCTGGCAGGTGTCTTTTGTTTCCTGGTCATGGAATAGGCGGGCGCTGAGTGATAGGAAACACAGGATCTTTATCCAAAGAGCGCCACCCATCGCTCCCACACAGTCACCTCGCAGGTTAATTTTAGTCACTTAGGTGGGGTTGTTTTGTTTTAATGGAAAAACAGACACAACAGAAACTGTATTTGGTGTGTAGCTCAGCGGCCTTGAGCACAACCCTGACCTCCACTTCCAGGGCCTTCCATTTTCCAAACTGAAGCTCCAGCCCCACTCACCACTAGCTCTCTCCCCCCCACTTCCTGTCTCTAGATGTTTTAGGTAAGGATCAACTTCCATCTTTAATTTCTTCAGTGTTGTGGGTTTTTTTTTTTAAATTTCTTTTTGTGCAGAATGTCTGAGGAGGCCGGGCGCTGGTGGCTCACGCCTGTCATCCCAGCTACACAGGAGGCTGAGATCTGAGGATTGTGGTTCAAACCCAGCATGGACAGGAAAGTAAGTGAGACTCTTATTTCCAATTAATCACAGAAAAAGCCAGAAGTGGTGCTGTGGCTGAAGTGGTAGAGCACTAGCCTTGAGCACAAAGAGACTCAGGGATAGCGCCCAGGCCCTGAGTTCAAGACCCAGGACTGACAAAAAAAAAAAAAAGTGCAACAAACCCAGAACAATCAACTAAAGTGGAGGGAGGAGGCTTGCATCTTCATGGGGATGGCATGTCCCCTCTGTGTGTGGGGGTGGGGGTGGGGGGGCTTTCCTGGGCTTGGGGTGAGCACAGCCGGCTGAGCTCCTCAGCCAGCGTCCGCCCTGGAGAGAAGGAAGAGTCGGGGCCACGGAGAAAGGACCACGGAGCCTTTTTATTGTGTATGAATTCATTTTTTAGTAACAATGATCCCACACAATAGTAAAACACGGTGAGAAAGTGAAATTTAAAATAAAATAAAAAAAAGCAATCAGAAATAAAAATCACCAGACACCCCAAAATACACAGAGGGAGAGAAGCCGCCGGAAGCAGCGGGTGGCAGGGAATGGGGGGGATGTCCCGGGATGGTTGGCTGTCCGGGATGGTGAGAGGCGCAGCGGCGTGGCATGGCCGGGCGTCTGCAGAAGCTCCCCAAGGTGGCTTTCAGCGATTTTACAAAAGAAGGGGGTCAGAGGGCCCTGTCCTCTGCCCAGCAGCCCTGGCTGCTGCCAGGGCCCAGGCCCAGAGTCCATCACTTTCTTCTGCCCCGGGCCGTGCGGAGCCACCCAGGGTCACGGCGTGACAGGTGACAGCGCCTCCCACGGACCTCCGCAGCCGTACTGGAGGAGTGGTGTGGTCCATGCACCTGGCGGTCACTTTGGGGGCCATGGAGTGGAGGGTGTCCTCACCCCCCAAAGTGGGGGAGGGGAAGGGGAGGGTGCCACTGTGGCCATCACCCTGTGTGTCCTGCCCCCCCCCTTGGCTGGGGTGCAGGTGTGTGGCTTGATATGGGGGGCAGGGGAGACAGACACTTGTGTCCCCCGAAGCCCCTGAGAGGGAGCGAGGGGACCCTGGAGGCCGGGGGGGGGGGTTTGTGCTTCCACACGGGACAGCGTCGCTCTCAAGCAGGGACCTCATGAGCCCCTCCAGCTTCCTGTCACTCCTGGGGTCCCAGGCTGCGTGAGGCTGGGGGAGGTACCCAAGGGGGCGGGGGAAGACCCTCTACTTCCCCGGGGTCCCTGAGCCGGGGTGGGGTACTCGCTGGAGGATAAGTGGGTGTGATTTTGGGGTACAGAACAAGCACTGTCATTTGGCTGACTTTAGAAGCTCAGGTTGCCCCCCTTTCCCTTGGCTTGGCATCTGTCCAGGGGTGTCCCCCGGGGCCTTGGGGCCAGGCTGGCACATCTGCGCCCCCCGTGGACCTGCACCCACCTCAACCTGTATCCTCTTCTCCCTGTGCCCCCTGGGCCTGCACCCCCTCTCAACCTGCACCCCCCTCAACCTGTGACTCCTCCCCCGTGCCCCCCCTCCATGAACCCCCTTCCCCCTGTGTCCCCTTCCCCCTGCACCCCCTCTATCTATGCCCCCTCCCCCT
Source organism: Perognathus longimembris pacificus (assembly GCF_023159225.1). Lineage (NCBI taxonomy): Eukaryota > Metazoa > Chordata > Mammalia > Rodentia > Heteromyidae > Perognathus > Perognathus longimembris. Next base: position 67,866,741 of record NC_063163.1, read on the forward strand.
GCACGCACTCTCCCTGGCCCCCTCGCCCCCTGTGTGCCCTTCTCCCCACACCCCCTTACCCTGTGCCCCCTCCCCCTATGCCCCCCTCCCCCTGCACTCCCTCCCCCTATGCCCCCCTCCCCCTGTGGCCCCCTCCCTCTGTGCCCCCCTCCCCCTGTGCCCTCTGGACCTGCGCCCCCTCCCTGTGTCCCCTCTTCCTGTGCTCCCTCTCCCTGCATCCCAGCAGGGAAGGTGACAGGAGGGCAGCTGGGTCCACCATCCCCTTGGGAGCCTGGTGGCTCACAGACTTGGGGGGTCAGGGTGTCCAGGACAGAGGAGGAGGAGGAGGGCCGGCCATGCAGGGATGGGTGGCCCACTGCAGAGGTTAAGGCTTCTTTTAAAGAGAAACAGGGACCGGAGGGACTCCCCAAAAGGCAGGGGTTGGGATGGGGCCGGCAGTGTCTGTCAGGCCCCAGGGCCTGCCCTGCTAGAATCCCTCATCCCACATTCCCACCCCAGGAGATTTCCTGGGTTTCCAGAACATTCTTTGATTCCTCTAGGCCCTTCTCAGTTGTTGGGGTCAGTTGAGGGGGGTGGGGGCAGCTACCCCAGGCTTGGCTGGCACCGAGAGCAAGATAAAATGGCTAGAATTTCTGAGGGGAAAGATTCTGAGGGCTCCCCAAGCCCTGCTGATCCCAGGCCAGGCCCTATGCGCCCTCCTGGAGCCAGCCAGGGAGGGGACAGCAGAGCCACTGTGAACCCCTGCAACCTCTCCTCCCCGCACCCCACTTTCCTGGACATGCATGGGGGCCCTGCTGCAGCCCCGTGCATGGCCTGGCAGCCGTCCAGGGCCCCTGCACCAGCCCTCAGGTTCTGGCTTTCATCAAAGCCTTGGGGAGCTCCGAGTCCGGGGTGGGGTGGGTGCCCCAATACTCAGGCCTGGCAGCAGGGGAGGTGGGCGGGCTGGGGAGGGGGTGCTTGCAGTTGCTTCCCCCTGCCACACACCTCTGGGGCTGTCCTAACAGAGGACCTGGGCACCCTAAAAACAGACCCCAGCCTGCCCTCATCAGAAATATCCACAGTTGACCTTGGGGTCATCAGGGCGGACTAGAGATGGGGTACAGCCCGAGAGAACCAGGCCGCCAGCCTTTCCAGTCACCTCAAGATAATTTAGCAACTCTGTGTGCCCAAAAGGGCAAGGTGACTTCACCCAGCACTGGACCACAGCCTGAGGGCAGGTAGCCCCAGCATGGTGGCCAGGGAAACTGAGTCACGGCCTGAGGGCAGGCAGCTCCATCACAGAGGCCAGGGAAACTGAGTCACAGCCCATCCATTCCCCCCCCACAGTGGCCACTGCTCCCCTGGATATGGGTGTATCTGGCTCTGGGGTGCATGGGGTCCTATGGGAAAGGACACTGCTCTGGTGGGCACCCAGATTAACACCCCCCTCCCCCCATCTCGCTCCCCAGCCTTAGCTGGGCTGTTGTGGCTGCAGTTTCAGCCCCCAAGGACTGATTTTCACCAGGATACAAACGTGGCCATTGGGGCCCTGTCACCCCCATCCCAGTGGACCTCATTAAAAAACAAAAAGACAGGTCCAGGCACTGATGCTCAGGCCGGTCATCCCAGCCACTCGGGAGGCTGAGATTGAAGACTGTGGTTCAAAACCAGCCCAGGCAGGAAAGCCGAACCAGCAAGAAGCCAGAAGTGGAGCTATGGCTTAAGGGGCAGAGCGCCAGCCTTGAGTGGAAAATAGAAAGCCAAGTGAGAGTGTGAGGCCCTGAGTTCAAGCCCCAGTATTGGCACACACACACACACACACACACACACACACACACACACACACACACACACAAATCCCAGCACCCGATGTAGAGTTTTCCCAAATATGTGATTTCCGGAGAGCTGCCGAGGCCGAGAGCCTCCTATCCTCCCTCTTGGCTGAGTCGATTATCAAGCAGGAATTGAGAGGTGCACACGCACCTGGGCCGCTCCCGTCAGCGGGCTCAGAACTGGATGGCCAGGCCGTGGTGGCGGGCTCCGGGAGGCAGTGAGGAATTGGGGTGCTGGATGAGAGAGCCCCGCTTCCCCAGAGGACAGACTCGGGGGACTTGTGGAACTCAGTGTTTTGCGGACTTAGATGGTTTTTCTAGAATTAAGAATTGAAAGATGGGGGGCTGGAGGCGTGGCTCAGATGGTTGAGCGCCAGCCAGTGAGCAAAAGTGTCAGGTACTGAGTTCAAGCCCCAGTCTTGGACCTAAAACAAAAAAAGGGAGAGAAGGAGGAGGAGAGAGAGGCGAGTGCACAAAGGAAGCTAGAGGATGGTGCAGGGCTTCTTGTCCTTGAAGGGGTTCTCGGACGCGGGGACGCCCACCAGCAAGGGGTCGCTCCTGGCATGCTGCTCGCAGTAGCTCATCAGCTCGGAGGAGGCCTTGGATACCTGTGTGTGTGGACGGGGAGCAGGGCTCAGAAGGGGCCGGCCCATGCGTGTCCACTGCAGTCCACAGAGTAGAAACGGCCCACTGCACAGGGGACTATTACTCAGCGAGGAAGAGGACAGGGCTCTGACTCCCTGACCCTGGTGTGGCTCCACTGGCAGGAGACGCCCGCCACGGGGATCAGGAGACGGGCACTGCTCAGGAGCAGGGCCCCTCGAGGTTAATCCTAGCCACTCAGGAGACTGAGATCTGAGGCTCAAGGTTCAAAGTCAGCCCAAGCAGGAAAGTCCCTGAGACTTAACTCCAGTGAACCACCAAAAATCTGGAAATAGAGCTGTGTCTCAAGTGGTAGAGCACTAGCCTTGAGCAAAAGAGCCCATGGGGTTCAAGCCTCACCAGAGACAGACAGACTACAGTCTGCAGTTAACCAACAAAATAGCCAGAAGTGGAGCTGTGGCTCAAGTAGTAGAGTGCCAGCCTTGAGCAAAAGCCTTGAGCCCAGGGATGGCACCCAGGCCCTGAGTTCAAGCCCCAAGACCAACAAAACATCAACCAAGTCCCCTCCCTGGGCCCCAAGAACCTGGGCCCCTATTGCTTCACTCTGCCAAGCCCAGGGGGGTGCCCCCGACTCCCAACACATGGAGTTGCCTCCAGCCACAGGACCCAGGGTGGAGCCCAGAGTCCTCACCGCAGACACTCAAAGCCCCGGGGCTCTTCAACTTCAAAGGCGTCGAGGAGCCGAGGCCGGGTCTCTGGCCCTGCTGGCACCGTGGAGGGAAACCACTTCAACCAGGCCCTGCGGTCTTCAGCCCCAGGAATGCTTTGAGCTCCCTGCTCAGGTCTGCGGCACTGCAGGAACCAGGCAACCCCGTGGGAGGCTCCGCGCCCTGCCCCGCTATAGGTCCACCCTCCCACAAGGACCCACAGCTGAGAACAATCCTCTTTCTCACTCCTTCTCCCACCCAGCAGGTGTGCGTGTGTCTGTCTGTCTGTCTGTGCTTCTAGCTGGGAGTGCCCAAGGATCCCTGTCCTATCTCCACTTGGCTGGGCTGTGGGCAGGATTTTTTTCCCTCTTCTTTAAATGTTGCTTTTTTTTTTTTTCTTTTGCCAATCCTGGAGCTTGAACTCAGGGCCTGAGCACTGTTCCTGGCTTCTTTTGCTCAAGGCTAGCACTCTGCCACTTGAGCCACATTAGCAGCCCTGGGAAGGTGATTTTCAGAGGTGATTGTCACCCAAATCCACAAACTCTGAGTTTGGCCCTCTGGTGTGGGTGGGCCTCGTCAGCCAGTTGAAGGAAGCTCCTGAGACACCCTCCCCTCCCCCACCCACCCCAGAGTCGAATTTTGTCTCCAGGCAAAACCATCAACTCTTCCCTGGGATGCCAGCCTGCCGGCCTGGCTGGCAAATTTCAGATTTGCTGGCCGCATACCCATGGGAGCCAACTCTTAAACCTTTCAACGCGCACGTGCACACACACACACTCACACAGTCAGGCACCACTGTATGCAGAAGTGGAAACTGCAGAAGTCATGACTTCCTTTCCTGAGAGCTGGGGAGGAAGCTGAGCTCCGGATGTCCACGGAGGGCCCAGCTCTGCCAAGGCCAGTGGGCAGCAGGGCGCCATCTCAGGGGAGAAGCTGGGTGAGGTGATACACACCCGTCCTCCCAGCTCTGACAGGACGTTACAACCAGGATGATCGACGTCCGGGCACTCGGGAGGGCAGGAAGCAAAACTGCAAAATACCCAGCCTAAGCAGGACGCTTGTCATCCTAGCTACTCAGGAGGCTGAGCTCTGAGGATCGAGGTTCAAAGCCAGGCCAGGCAGGAAAAGTCCGTAGACTCTTATCTCCAATGAACCACCAAAAAGCTGGACATGACGCTGTGGCTCAAGTGGTAGAGTGCCAGCCTTGAGTGAAAAAGCTGGGCCCTGAGTTCAAGTTGTCCTAGGACCAACGCACACATACACACACACACACACACACACACACACACACACACGTGTGGCTTAGAACTTGGGGCGTGACTCGTGTTAGGGCATGGCTTCCATGGCAGAATGCCTGCCTAGCAAACATGACATCCTACGTTCAAGCTTCAGTACAGTCTAAATAAGTCAATAAAGGCAGAGAGAGAGAGAAAGAGAGAGAGAGAGAGGGAGGGAGGAAGAGAGGAAGGGAGGGAGGGAAAAAGAAAAAGAGAGAGGAAAACAAAGGAGGGTGGGCTCAGCTCCGGCTCTGGCTCCTCTGCCCCCTCTGCTGAGTGTGGGGGCTCCGGGAGGTTGAGGGGAGGCCCAGGCCCCACTGGGAAGGAGCACGGGAGCCCCGGCTGCCTAGGGCCCTGGTAGCTGCTCCCCACACCTGGCTCACCTTGATGCGCTCCATGCCGGCCTCAATGCGGAGTTGTTCCACCAGCTTCCGGGCCTGCGCTACGTTGTTAGTGGCTGACATTGTTCTGCCATCAGTGTGGGCCCCGACGTCCAGGAAGCTGTGGAGGGCACACAGACGTGAGCCAGCTGGGGACCCTCACTGCCCCACAGCCCACTCTGCAGACCCACACGCCCCACCTGTGATAGTCGGGGGTCAGCACCCGCTGACCAGGGACAGTGGCTCAGAAGGCCTGGGGACTCAGGGCAGGGTTGTTCTCTGTGGGTGTCCCAGGCCCCACAGGGGGCTGAGCAGTGTACCTACTCTCCACCACCCCATGCCAGGAGCTGCCCAGCCATGCCAGCCACTCCTGTCCCCAGACATGACCCAGGGGTCCCTGGGGACCAGGCCACCTCTGGGGACAGTTGCTGCCTGAGGATGGGGGCGGGTCACCGGAAAGCCTGCGCATGTCCTCTGTTCTGAGGGTGGCACTCATTCATTCACCCTTTTATTCATTTGTGTATTCATTCACCTATCCACCCACCCACCCACCCACTCATCCATCTACCCACCCACCCATCCATCCCCCCATCCATCCACCCGTCCATCCATCCATCCATCCATCCATCCATCCTTCTGTCTGTTCATCCATCCACTCACCTTTATGTCTGTCTATCAGTCTTCCCACTCCATCCCTCCTCCCCTCAGACAACCTGCCCAGAGCATCAACTGTTCACCATGTGAGCCAGACATAGGCTGAAAATTCATCTAAGATCTCCATGCATCCAGGTGCCCAGGAGGTCCACACTGGGAAGGGAGCGCTCAGACCTGAGGGGGCCATGCTTGGTCGGCCATCCCAGCAGGCAGCCAAGTGCTGTGACCTTGGTTTCTACCACCGGCTGCCCGTCCCCCCCCCCCACAAGGTTGAGGTGACAACCCCTCCCTCTCATTTCCTGCGGGGCTGGGCAAGAGGCAGTAGGGAGCACTGGAATCAGAAACTACAGGACCCCAAGACTCAGCAGTCACTGGGGATGGGAGGGGCCCATGCACAGTGGGGGCTCTGTGTCCTGGGGCTGCCATAACCAATGCCCACCGAGGACCAACTGGAAACCTCAGCAATGTAACTTTGGATTGTGAGGATCCGGCCCAAGCGCACGCTAGGCAAGTGCTCAGCGCTGAGCGGCAACCAGCCAGCATTCCTCTTACAAGAAGCCCGGCCCCTGCACCGCAGGGCTGGCCCTGCTTCAGTGTCACCTCCGTGAATGCCAGCAGCAAAGGCTCCATTTTGAGGCATAGGGTGTGCAACCTTTGGGAAGTGGTTTCCTCCCACTCACATGAATCAGTATTGTGTTTCTTTTCATTGCTGAGTAGTATTCCATGATATAGATGAGCCAGAGTTAGTTCAGGCACCCGTACCTGCCGAAGGGCTTCTGAGCCCATTCTAGTTGGAGTCTACCTGAGCAAAGGTGCCATGAACACTCCTGTGGAGTGGACGGGCAGCAGGGAGGGGATAATTACTGCCCGGACAGGAAATGCATGTGGAGGGTTTTATTTTAACTCTTCCATTTACCTCCTCATCAGGAACAGAAGGGCAATGTTAATTTTTATTTTTCTGGTTCAGTTTTTCAAATCTTTTTTTTTTTTTTAAATTAGTCGTAGAGTTTGAACTGTGGGCCTGGACACTGTCTGAGCTCTTCAGCTCAAGGAGAGCGCTTTACCACTTTGAGCCATAGCTCCATTTCTGGTTTTCTGCTGCTTCATTGGAGAGTCTCACAGAGTCCTGGCTGGTTTTGAACCACGATCCTCAGATCTCAGCCTCTGGAGCAGCTAGGATGACAGGTATGTGAGCCAGTAGCACTTGGCTCTTTTCTGGGGCTTGATTTCTTTCATCTAATTTCAATTTGGGCATCTCAACAGGGCGACCCTGCATCCCAGGGGCTCTGAGCTGTGTCTGGGATGTGTGGCTGGCGCAGCTGGAGAGCTCAGCGTGGGCATGGAGTGGGAGAGGGGCAGGAACATGTTCCCACCCTGCAGGATCCAAGCCAGGCGTCTCCTCAGAGGTGAACGCACACCCAACCCAGCACTATTCAGGCTGAGACACTCACCCTCCCCCCATTTAGCATGTGGGGGTTGGTGTTGGGTGTCTGTGTGTGTCATGTCTAGGAAGCATGTGCAGATGTCCTGGGATGCCCCCAGTTCCAGCCAGCAGACACTCTGCCAGGTAATTAAGCAGCACTCTGTCTGTGTTGCAGTCAGTAGAGTTAGGTAGACATGTAAAGGCAGATTTCAGATTTTCAAGAAATTCCTACTTAGTCATAAACTGGAATGTACAAATCTCCCTGGGATGATGTGTGTGGAGTGCTGGCCGGTCCTGATCGCTCCAGTGGGATTCCAGGCGTCACACAGAGGGGTGACAGGGACACAGCACGGGCCAGTCCGTGGTTGGCAGAGGTGAGCACAAGACCAGCACTGGCATGATGGGGAGAGGGAGATGTGCACTACCCACTGGGATGTTAGGCCTGGTGGGGTGCAGAGACCCCCACAGCAGTGCCCCTGCAGGGAGAGGACCTCCCCCCCACACACACACACAGGGAAGAGCACAAGGAGTTTCTCAGTCTTCTTTGTTACAACTGGATCACTGCTGCCAGGGATCTAAAGTGCTAACACCACCCCCCCCCCAAAAAAAAAAACAAAAACCCACAATGGTCAGTGGCGGCTCAGCCTCTAATCCCAGCGCCCTGGAGGCTGAGAGCCACAGATGGCAGTTCAAAGCCAGCACAGGCAGGAAAGTCTCGAGACTCTAGTAGCTGGTTAACTAGGAGGAAGGCCAGGAGTGGTGTGCGGCTCAAGGTGGAGGCTCAGTCTTGAGTGGAGAAACTCAGGAACAGCGTTCAAGCCCCAGGAATGCAGGTGCAAACACACACACGCGGATCTGTGCCTGTGTGCGTATGAACCTCCGCAAGGGGCGGCGTGTGTATCACGCATGCGCATGCGGGCCAGCCTGGCTCGATGCACACGAGTGTGTCTGGCACGTGCGCGTGTTCAGGGCACCGTGTGACTCACGCTCCAGGCAGCAGTGTCGACACCTGCTGCCGTCCCGGGGTCACGGGTGTCACCGACGGCCCTGACTCAGCCCACCCAGCCGGGAGGACCTGGAGGCGGGACGGCCACGCGGGGAGGGGTGCGGCCTGGTGGAGGAAGGCCCGGGGCTGGGCAGGCCGTGACCCGGGCAGCCGCCCCGACAGGCCTGGCAGGCCCCGCGCCCGGCGGGGCGGGCTCTAAAAATAACCGGCAGTGGCCACTGCCAGCCGAGTGAGACGGGGGCGGGGGGGGGGGGCGCGTATCACGCGCGCCCCGCTTCCCCTGCTGCTCCGGGAACGGGACATAGGGTCTGCAAGGTCACAGCAAGGGCACTGCCCCACCTGGTCATCACCCCGACCCAGAGCGCAGGGGTCACCAGCACTGGACCCACGGGGTCCGGGACCCATCACCCAGGCCTGTGGGCGGGGCCTAGTGGGCAAAGGCGGGGCTGAAGTGCAGCGGGCGGGGCTTCAGTGTGGCGGGGCACGGCTTGCGCTGTAAGAATTACGTGATTGGCTTATGACTTAAACAAAGGGGTGTGGCTTACCTGCAGAGGCGTGGCTTCTGGCGTGGGGCATGGCTTATGATATAAGGACTTTCGTGGCAAGGGCGTGGCTTAAGCACGAGGGGCGTGGTTTACAAGCAGGGTGGGGTTTGCACGGTGGGGGCGTGGGTTGGCTGGTAGAACAGAGGCTCTGAGTTCCATCCCCAGCTCAAAAAACTACCACCATCACCACCAACAAAAACTAAAAGCTGCCTGGCACCGGTGGCTCACGCCTGGAATCCTAGCTACTTAGGATGAGATCTGAGGATCACAGTTCGAAGCCAGCCCTGGCCTGGAAAGTCGGTGAGACTCTCCACTTAACCAGCAAAAAAGGCTGGGAATATGGCCTAGTGGCAAGAGTGCTTGCTTCATGTACATGAAGCCCTGGGTTCCATTCCTCAGCACCACATATATAGAAAATGGCCAGAAGTGGCGCTGTGGCTCAAGTGGCAGAGTGTTAGCCTCGAGCAAAAAGAAGCCAGGGACAGTGCTCAGGCCCTGAGTCCAAGCCCCAGGACTGGCAAAAAAAAAAAAAAAATCTTAACCAGCAAAAAGCCAGAAGTGGCACTGTGGCTCACATAGTAGAGTGCCCAGTCTTGAGAGAAAAAGTCCAGGGACAGCATTCCAGGCCAAGCGTTCGCACACATGCATGCACGCATGCACGCGCGCACACACACACACACACCAGTAAGAGAAAAGGTGGTGGGCTGGGATTTCGCATAGCAAGCTGGATGGATGGGTGGCCCAGCATGAAGAGAGCAGAGCATCTGGCCATTGGAAGTGACAAACGGTGTTCTAATGCCTTACTCCAGGCCTGGACCCCAGGAGAGCAAAATTACAAGAAATAAAAAGCTATAGATAGAAGGTGCTGACCTAGATGTTATTTATAATAGCGAGAAGTCCGAGCAAAACCACACATTGTGAAACAAGAGGGCAGCTAATTCAAAAGAATGCTCTTCCAGTGAGATGTTTTGCAACCATTAGAAACGGTAAGTGAGAATGTGGTGGGAAGCCAGGCTTCACACCTGTATTCCCAGCTACTCAGGAGGCTGAGATCCAGAGGATCACAGTTTGAAGTCAACATGGGCAGAAAAATCCCTGAGGCTTTTCTCAAATTGACCAGCAAAAAAGACAGACTGGAGGTGTGCCTCAGATGGTACAACATCAGCCGTAAGCAAGCAAGCTGAATGAGAGAACGAGCCCTGGGTTCAAATTCCAATACTACCAGCAAGAACAAAGTTACAAGTAATGAAAAAAGAAGGAGCCAAGCGTTGGTGGCTCACGCCTAGTCATCCTAGCTACTCTGGAGGCTGAGATCTGAGGATCCCGGTTCCAAGCCAGCCTGGGCAGGAAAGTTTGTGAGACTCTTTTCTCCAGTTAACCACCAGAAATCTGGAAGTGGTGTTGTGGCTAAAAGTGGTAGAGTGCTAGCCCTGAGCAAAAGAGCTTAGGGAGAATGCCTGGGCCTCAGGTTCTAGACAGGAAAAAAAAAAAAAAAGGTAACGATAGCCAGGTGCTGGTGGCACACACCTATAATCCTAGCTATTCACAAGGCGAGACCTGAGGACTGTGGTTCAAAGCCAGCTTGGGCAACAATGTCCAGGAGATTCTTATCTCCAATAAACTACAAAAAAAAAAAAAAAGCCAGAAAGAGCAGTAGCTCAAGTGATAGAGCACTAGCTTTGAGCAAAAAGAAGCTTGGGGACAGTTCTCAGGCCCTGAAGGTTCAAACCCAGGATGGAAAAAAAAAAGGCAGTGAATATTATGATTTCCTTTAATGAAATGGATTCGGTTATTTTCATGCAGTGAAAATCACCTTTGTGGCTCACAGTGGTTGAGGATTTGCAAATGCACATGGCTGTGTAACCTCCTCCCCCAGCATAGGAAACACATCCTACTAAATGCCCCTTTCTTCTTTGTGCAGGCAGCACCCCAGGAACAACCAATCTGTTCTCTGTCCCTGTGCTTTTGCACAGAGTCACAAGCATCCATTCTCTGCCTTCTTCCAGCAAGCACAATGCTATGGTCACTTAATTCACTTATTCCTGTTGCAATAAACACTGACTTGTTCTTTTTCATGGCTGAGTAATATTCTACCTGAGGATCAAATCATTATTTGTAGACCCACTCACTACTAGAGGGACATCTGGGTTGCCTCTAGTTTTTGGTGATTGTCAATGAAGTTCGAGTAAATACTCAGGTATAGACTTTTGTGAGAAGGTAGGTTTCTAGTTTCAGTTGCTAGGGCAGGCATGTGTATAACTTTGTAAATTAAACTCCCCCCCCCCCCCCAGGTTCCAAACACACTGTGCTTTTTGTTGTTTTTTTTTTTAACCACCAGTCCTGGGGCTTGAACTCAGGCCTTGGGCGCTGTCTCTGAGCTCTTCAGCTTAAGGCTAGCACTCTACCACTTTGAGCCACAGCACTGCTTCTAGTTTTCTGGTGGCTCATTGGAGATAAGAGTCTCATGGACTTTCCTGCCCTGGCCTTCCTTGAACTGTGATCCTTATATCTCAGCCTCCTGAGTAGCTAGCTAGCATTACAGGTGTGAGCCACTAGTGCCTGGCCTTCAGTTATTGTTAGAGTCTGTGTTTTTGTCTGGGGCTGGCCTTGGACTCAGATCATCCTGCCTGTGCCTTCTGCACAACTGGATTAAAGTTATGCTCCACCATGCCCAGCTGACTGGTTGAAATGGGAGCCTCACTAACTCTCTGCTCCTGTACTTCCCCTCACTGGCCTCAAAGTGTGATCTTCCTATCTCTGCCTCCTAAGCAGCTGGAATTGCAGGTGTGAGCTGCCAAGCTCGGCTGCACTTTATTTTGAAGCAGATGCAGACTTCCAGCGCATTTGTGGGTGGTTGGATGGCCAGCAGCCCAGGCGGGAACAAGGGCAGGATGATAGTGGTGACAGCAGGCACCCATCTGGGCACCAGGTCTCCCAGCTGTCCAGTCCAGATGCTTACAAACCCTGAAGGAACTTAGCCACTAGGGAAACTGAGGCCATGGTTTGGTTGTTCTCTGCATGGCAGTGGGCAGAGCCGGGCCTCCCCCACACCCCCCACCCCAGCCACAGTGCAGGGACAACCCAGGCACCCCAAAGTCCACAGCCTTCAACCAAATTGAGAACAACAGCAAAAGGGAAGTACACAGGCTCTTACAGCAACTGCAGCTCAATTTTGAATTATCTCTTCTTCCTTCCTTCCTTCCTTCCTTCCTTTCTTTCTTTTTTTGGCACTAATACTGGAGCTTGAACTCAGGGCCTAGGCGCTGTCCCTGAGCTTTTTCACTCAAGGTTGGCACTCTACCACTTGAGCCACAGCTCCACTTTTGCCTTTTTGTTGGCTAATTGGATAAGAACTGTAAGAGTCACACAGATTTTCCTGCTCTGGCTGGCTTTGAACCGACATTTCTCAGATCTCAGCCTCCTGACTAGCTAGGTTTACAGGTGTGTGCTATGGGCACATTTTCGACCCCTGTACTGGATTGAGGTGGTCTCAGATTGTTAGCAACCCAAGATGCGTGACAGAAATAAATATTTCTATGGAGGCAACCTGTATTCATTCAAGGCTTCAAATTACTTCTGTATATAAATCTGCATCTAGCCCAGAGTCACAAATCACCAGGCAGACAAGGTGACCAGACCGCAGGAATGAACATCAGCAGCAAAGACAATGGGCAATACATACTGAACCTCAAGGGTTCCACAGGCTGGAGTTGATGGAGATGTTAATGGTATTGTTTACATTTGAAGAGATGAAAATATTGGATGAATAATTTATCAGCAACTTAGGAAGGAAGGGTTGAAAAGAAGCAGCGGAGCTGGGTGCCGCAGCTCACACCTGTAATCCTAGCTACTATAGCAGTCTATTGGACTTTCCTGCCCAGGCTGGCTTTGAATTGAGATCATCAGAACTAGCCTCTTAGCAGTTAGAATTATATTATAGACCTGAGCCACTGGCACCCAAGGATTTAAAAAAATAGACAAAAAGCAGATCTGGGTGCCAGTGGTTCACATCTATAGTCTAGGGTGAGATCTCAGGATGGAAGTTTGAGCCCAGCGGAGGCAGGAAATGTCATGGGACTCTCATGCTCAATTACCCACCAAAAAACTGGAAGTAGAGCTGTGGCTGAAGTGGTAGAGCACCAGCCCAGGTCTGAAGTTCAAGCCCCACAACTGACAAAAAAGATGAAAGCAATCCTGGGCTTGTGTTGGATAAAGAAATACAAGCTTTGTAATCCTGACCTCCTGTGGGGTTCACATGGCCATCCTTGGCCAGATTCCATTTGTGTGTACGGGGTCATCCCAGGAAGGCCGGGTACAATGACCCATGTTTGAAGAGACTCTGAGCATTCCCCAGATACCTGAGGGCAGCCGCAGGGCCACACACACACACTAGACACACACCAGGTGAGCAAGAAACCTGTATGTGTTAGGCTGCCATAAGTCCTTCCTTCCTTCCTTCCTTCCTTCCTTCCTTCCTTCCTTCCTTCCTTCCTTCCTTCTCTCCCTCCACTCCCTTCACTATTTTATTAAGTCTTGAGCTCAAGTCTTGAGCCTAGCACTTGGCTTTCTTGATCACACAGCTGGTGCTCTACCATTTGAGCCACGCCTCCAGCCTGGCTTTTTGTTGGTGTATTGAAGATGGAACTTCTAGGACCTTTCCATTGTGATCTTCCAAATTGCTGCCTCCTGAGTAGCTGGACAGATAGGCCATACCATACCTAGAGGGATTTCTTTTTAACTGTTTTTTTTTTTGTCTTTTCTTAGTGTGTACTGGGAATTGAACCCAGGACATTGCACTTGCTAGGCAAGTGCTTTGCCACTGAGCTACATCCCAGCCCAGGGACATTTTCCCCAAAGAGCTCCAGCAGATTTTCCCGCAGCTCCTGCCAGGCGAGCTGGATGAGGGGTGCACTGGTGGGAGTGGGTCGTGGATGGGGTCACACAGGGGCTGGGCGAGGTGAAGCCTGGCTGGCATTTGAAGGTAGCTGACCCTGCCTTTTTGTTGTTTTTGTGCTAGTCCTGGGACTTGAACTCAGGGCCTGGGCGCTGTCCATTAGCTTATCTTGTTCAAGGCTAGTCTTCTACCACTTGAACCACACCTCCACTTGCAGCTTTTTGCTGATTAATTAGAGATAAGAGTCTCATGGCCTTCCCTGCTGGGGCTGGCTTTGAACCACAATCTCCAGATCCCAGCCTCCTTTGTAGCCGGGACATGGAGGGACATCAGCCTGGAGCGGGAACAGCAGCTGGGAGACTGCGGGGCTGGGCACCGCAGCACAGAGCGGCACGAGGCCAAGAGCAGACAGCAGCCCTGGGGGGCTCTGAGGCTGGGGCCCCCACCCAGGCTCCGGTCTTTCCTGGGGCTGGACGGGGAGCCCCCAGCCTGGGGTGTGATTCGTGTTGCCGCTGCGCCCCCCCCCCCAGAGATGCTGTGGGTGAATTCAGGAGGTGACTGAGGCACAGGCCAGGCCCGGGGTCCCCCTGAATTCCAGGCATAGCTGGCGTGGTTGGGGAGGCCCCGCCCAGGGCAGGCTGGCGGCCAGCCGGGAAAGAACCCGGGCTTTCTGAGAATCAGCAGGGAGCCTGGTGGAAGGACAGGAATGTGAGGAATGCAGGGCTGGGGGGAAGGGGGGGAGGGGAGGGGGAAGGGGGATCCCCTGGCAAGCTCAGGAGGAAGGGGTCATCCTGAGGTCCCAGCGGCGAGGGCTTGGCCTGGGTGTACCCCTGGGGAGCGGTGCTGCCTTCTGTACCAGGGACTATGTGGCCAGCTGCCCTGGGCAAAGCCTGCCCATTGGCCTGTACAGGGGGGCTGGTGGCCTACACGGTGGCTTGTTGACAGGGGAGGGGTGGCTTAGAGCAAGGGGTCCCTGTCTGGAGGGGTGGCTTAGGGCAGGGAGCCCCCTTCAGGAAGGGGTGGCTTAGGGCAGGGGGTCCCCATCAGCGTGAGTGTGCACTGAGCCACTGAAAACTAGATTCTTGGGCTGAGAATGTGTCCTAGTGGCAAGAGTGCTTGCCTCATATACATGAAACCCTGGGTTCGATTCCTCAGCACCACATATATAGAAAAAGCCGGAAGCAGTGCTGTGGCTCAAGTGGTAGAGTGCTGGCCTTGAGCAAAAGGAAGCTCAATGACAGTGCCTGGGCCCTGAGTTCAAGCCCCAGGACTGGCAAAAACACCCCCCCCCCCCCAACTTGGATTCTTGTCTGTTGGGTGTCCTGGGCCCGGCAGGCCATGGCATCCCAGTGTCTGCAGCAGCTGCCCCACAGGGACCTCCAGACCACCCCTGCACCAAGGTCAACACAATGGGTTGTTCATGCCCCCCATTACCTTGGGTGACCTTTCCATTTCAGGCATGGATCCTTCACAAAGTGGAGGTGCTGGGAAAGCAGGCCAGGAGGCAGGGCTGACTTTAAGAAAGGGAGAGGGCACAGGTGGTGGCCTTACCTAATCAGGTCATCTTGTAAAAGGGCCAGTGCTCCCCTGCTGTTTTGGGGAGGGCAATATTGGGATTTGAACACAAGGCTTTATGTACAATTGCTAAGCTGGAAGGCCAGGTCTACACCCCTCTGGATAGCTTAGAAGATGACTTCTAGCTCTAAGCAACACAGCTGCCTGGTCCATAGTTCCACTACAGCTGAGTAAGACACCCCCTCTTCCAGGGGAGGAGCCCTGCTTACCTTGCCCTGACTCCAGACCTCCAGAACTGAGAGATAACAAAAGCTCCAACATTGTTTTTTGTTTTTGTTGCCAGTCCTGGGTATTGAACTCAGGGCCTGAGCACTGTCCCTGGCTTCTTTTTGCTCAAGGCTAGCGCTCTGCCACCTGAGCCACAGCACCACTCCTTGCCATTTTCTATATATGTGGTGCTGAGGAATCGAACCCAGGGCTTCATGTATATGAGGTGAGCACTCTCGCCAGTAGGCCATATTCCCAGCCCTCCAGCATTGTCTTAAGTGGCTGGTTTGAGGCAGTTTGTTATCCAGTGCTGATAGCTGATACACAAGGCCTGAAAGGAGAATGGGCAGCCTTGCTGGCCTCCTGCCCCTGCTGCTGGGGGTCAGATGTCGCTGAGTGTGCCCTGTGTGAGCTGCGCCACTTCCCTCCCAAGGGGAGTGTGGCATGAATGCCAGAGCTCACCCTCAACCTGCATTCTTGTCCTCATTGCCCAGTGGCATGGAGCTCAGATGGCCGGTGTGTGTGTGTGTGTGTGTGTGTGTGTGTGTGTGTGTAGATTGAATGGCCAGGGTATGTGTGTGTACATGTGCGTGTGCACATGTGTGCATGCATGTGCAAGAGTGCGTGTGTGTAGACTGAACGCATCACTGCTCAGACCCAGTGTCTTCCGAGCAGCTGTGCTGGGCAGTGCCTGCCCTGCTGCTGGCCAGCTCAGCCCGGACACACGGACACACTGTCAGAAAGTCCCACTGGCCACACGGGGTCCCCCTGCCACGGCCCAGCACCTTCCCACTGTCTTCTTCCTCTGCCTCAGCCAGCTCGGCTCCGGTGGCTCACGCCTGTCACCCCAGCTATTCAGGAGGCTGAGCTCTGAATTGTGGCTCAACCTGGCCAGCCTGGACAGGAAAGTCTGTGAGACTCTTATCTCCAATGAACCACCATAAAACCAGAAGTAGCACTGTGGCTCAACGTGATAGAGCGCTAGCTTTGAGCTGAAGAGCTCAGGCCTGGAGTTCAAGCCCCATGAATGACAAAACCAAAACAAAAACCCTAAGGGGAAAAATATAAAGATCCCAAATACCCTAACATCCAAACAACAAAAATCTCCAGCTGGATTCTGCAGGGTGGGGCTGACCTGCTCTCTCTCTCCCTCCCTCCCTCCCTTCCCCCCCCCCCACCCCACCAGACATGGAGGCATTAGCCAGCCAGCACACTATGTTCACTATGTTCAGATACAAAAGGAGCCGGCTGTGTTGACAGAGGAAGGTCCAAAACCAAACAAAACCAGAGCAAGGAAGGGAGGGAGAAGGAAGAGAGGAGGGAGGGAAGAGGCCAGCTTTGTTGTGCAGTGTGCCCAACAGGGGTGCCGTGGGGTGGGGTTTTGCTGACTGGCAGTCACTCCTTGGGAGACATGCGCATGCCCCCCGTCCCACAGAGGCTCCCGGACTGCCCCCCCCCATTATTGGGGCCATGTGCACACTGCCCACCATTCTGCAGAGGCGCCCAGGGCCGGAGCCCCCACCGTGGGGGTTACACAGGTGGCTGACACAGCGGGGGGGGGGGGCTCCTGGGCCAGGTGGGCAGAGGCCAGGGATGCTGCTGAACCCTTTCAGGGGCCCAGGACACCCCACAAAGGGCATCAGCCGGACTCATGTCCCTGCTCCCCCAAATCCTCCAGGGTCCAGGGGCTCCAATACAGTCCCCCCTCAGAGACAGGGATGGGGATCCCCTTGCCTGCAGTGGCAGGGTTCTGGTGGCAGGGTGGGATGGGAGAGGGGGGAGGCAGCCACATGATGCCCGGGGTGGGGGTATGAGTCTGTGACCACGTCAGCCCCAACTGTGGGGGCTTGGGGTGATGTGAGGGACCGTGTGACTCGCAGTCACCCCCCATGCCCTTGTTCGTGGGGCTAAATCTGTCCTGGGAGGCTATAATTAGGAAGAAAAGGGACAAGAGGCACACAGAGCTGAGGGCCAGGATCTCTCCAGGGCCTGGGGCTCCAAGCCCGGAGAATGCTCGGGCTTGTTCCCCTGCCAGGCAGCCCAGATGACACAGGGTGACAGCAGCGTGGCGGGGCTGGTCACCAAGGTGACCGTGGCCGGAGAGAAAGCTGTGTTCTGTCTCCCCGCCACAGCGGGGGCAGCGTGAGGGGGGCTGGCGGTCATGTGAGGGTTTGTAAGCTCAGGGAGGAGGCCAGGCCAGGATGCAAAGGCCCCGTGCACCGTGTCCCGTGCTGCTCCTGTCCCCCAGCTTCCCGGCACTGAGGAAATGTTGTCACCCTGGCCCTGAGCCAGGGCGAGGGGGTGGCGCCAGGCTCGTGAGGAAGCTCAGCGCTCAAGGGTGAGAAGCAGAGGAGGGTTGGGGGGGGGGAACAGCTGACAGGGCTGAACAGGGCCTCCTCACCTCAGCTCCTGGACCCGAGCAAACTCCTATACATCCTGCAAAGAAAGCCCCACGTAGAGGTCATGCCCTCAGAGCATCCCATAAGCAACCATGCCCCAGTGAGCTGTGCTAAACTCACTCCCCACAGGGCTTCTCCACAGCTCCCGGCGGGTCCCCCGTGGGCTGGGAAATGTTCCAGCTACTGAAAACCACACACGTGTGCCAGAGGCAATTGGCTCACGCCTGTCCTCCCAGCTACTCACGAGGCTGAGATCTGAGGATTGTGGTTCAAAGCCAGCCCAGTCAGGAAAGTCCATGATACTCCAATTAATCAACCGAAAACCTAAAGCAGTGCTGTAGCTCAAAGTGGCAGAGCCCTAGCTTGAGCAAAAGAGTTCAGGGACAGTGTCCAGGACTTGAATTCAAGCCCCATGACTGACGAAAAAGGAAAGAGAAGAAAAGAAGAGCACAGTTGGCTGGGCTCCGGTGGCTCACACTCATAATCCTAGCTACTCAGGAGGCTGAGATCTGAGGATCACGATCCAAAGCCTGCCTGGGCAGGAAAGTCTATTTCCAATAAGCTACTAAAAAAAGCCAGAAGTGGTGCCGTGGCTCAAGTAGTAGAGCACCAGCGTTGAGTGAGAAAGCTCGGGGACAGTGCCTGGGCCCCGAGTTCAGGCCTCAATAAAAACAAACAAGAACAACAGAAGAAAATTACAACTCTGAGCTCCATGATGAATCCCACAGGGTGAGACACTAGGATGTTGGGCTGTCGCAAGTGTGTGTGTGGGGGCGCAGGCCCCCTCCAGAGGGTGGCAGTGCCCTTGGGAGGAGGGGAACCTGAGCCACATTGGGGTCACTTGTGGCTGCCAGGCCCCGGGGACTCCTGGCATGGAGGGAACTGGAGGCTGGGGAGGCAGCTCGCCCCTGTGGGGCCCAGGAAGCCCACAGAGAATGTCCAGAGCTGGGGTGCTGGGCCGTGGGACCATCCAGCCCAGGCCGAGCCTCCCTGTGAGTCCCCATTGTGCTCTGGCTGCACTGGGGCAACAGGAGAGGCCTGGAGCAGCGTGGGTGTCCATAGCCCCCCTTTTTGCAGGCCACAAATCCTCAGTGTCACAGCCTCGGCTCCACAGAGGCCTGGGCCACCAAATGCAGACACCAGTGCTGCCAGGGAAAACATCCAGACACCTGGACTGCATCCTGGTTTGGCATCAGCCCAGCCGTGCCGGCTCAGAGCCTGATTGCCATCTCTCGAGGAAGAAAGGAGCTAAGCTAGGGGCCGGTAGCTCACGTCTGTCACCCCAGCTACTCAGGAGGATGAGATCTGAGGATCGCAATTCAAAGCCAACCCAGGCAGGAAAGTAAGAGACTCTTTTTTTTTTTTTTTGCCAGTCCTTGGCCTTGGACTTAGGGCCTGAGCACTGTCCCTGGCTTCTTTTTGCTCAAGGCTAGCACTCTGCCACTTGAGCCACAGCACACTTCTGGCCATTTTCTATATATGTGGTGCTGAAGAATCGAACCTAGGGCTTCATGTATGCGAGGCAAGCACTCTTGCCACTAGGCCATATTCCCAGCCCCAGTAGGAGACTCTTATCTCCAATGAACCACTAGAAAACCAGAAGTGGCGCTGGGGTGCAAGTGGTAGAGCACTAGAGCACAAAGAGGCATAGGGACAGTGCCCAAGCCCAGACAGAGTTCAGGCCCCATGACTGACAACAACAAAAATTTTTAAGAAAGAAGCTAGGAGGAGGAGGAGAAGGGGGACGGAGAGGAGGAGGAGAAGAGGGAGGAGGAGGGCCTGCAACCTCCTGGGGACTGCAGTCTCATCTGGAGGGTGGGCCAGAGAGAACGCATTCACTATTAGCACTGCAATGCGCCATATGGAATTTAAGGTGTCTTCCTGTGTAACCTTCTGGAGAAGGTGGGTCCCTCTGCATCTGCCACAGTGTATGCAGCAGTGAGAGGTGGGGACCACAGGCCACGCTGCCTGGCTGCAGGTGCAGTGGGAAGAGCACCTCCCCCCGCCCCCCCCAACACCCCTGGGCGTTCCTCTCGATCCTCTGATGACTCTCGTGGAATCTCGTGGAATTTCTAACAGTGAGAACCAGTGTGTGTGTGGTTTTGCTCCCGCAGACATCCCATCCATTTTCCATTACGCCTTTTCTTGCAAAGGTCCAAACACAGCCACAGGACAAGGGAGAGGCTGTCTGGGTGGAGACTGGTTCCCACGAATCCTTATGGGACAGCTGAAGGAAGGCCAGGTCTTCTGGGGGACTGGCAGGGTGCAGTACCTGGTATCCCCACTTCTGGCAGCTTTCCTTGGTGGCTTGATGAATTAAATGGCCCAGGGACCTTTGAACTCAGGATCTTGTACTTGCTGGTCTGGCATTGAACTACTTGAACCACAACTTCATTTCTGGGCTTTTTGGTGGTTCGCTGGAAGTAAGTGTCATGGATTTTTCTGCCTGGGCTGGCTTTGAACCACAATCCTCAGATCTCAGCCTCTGGAGTACCCGTGATGACAGGCCTGAACCACTAGTGCCTAGTTTGGAAGCAGAATTTAAGGGCACACCAAAAACCTGCTCATTGATAAAGCACACTTATTGTGCAAATGTTAATGAAACATTCCTGCCCCCCCCAAAGAAAACCAACAAAACCTATGTAGACTTTGGGCTGGTGCTCTACCACTTGAGGCACAGCTCTACTTCCAGCTATTTAGTGGTTAACTGGAGATAAAAGAGTATCATAGACTTTTGTGCTCAGGCTGGCTTTGAACCATGATCCTCAAATCTCAGCCTCCTGAGTAGCTGGGATGACAGGTGTGAGCCACCAGAGCCCAGTTTCAGGCCAGCCCACAATAAAAGTTAATGAAACCCTATCTCAACAAAAAAGTCAGGCACACCTTGAATGGTACACACCTTGAGTTCTAGCCACCTGGGAGATATCAACAGGAAGACCATGGCCCAAAGAAAAAATCAAATATATATATGTATATATATATTAGACCTTGAAAAATATGTAAAACAAAAAGCACAGGAGGTATGGCCCAAGGGGTAGAGCACCTGCTTAGCAAGCGTGAGGTCCTGAGTTCAAACCCCAGCACCATCAAATGACCTACTGCCATGACTGACTTTTTTAGCCCTGCCCCCTCTACCCTGGTCCTGCCTGAGATCCACTGCCCTTGGGGGCCAGAGGGGACCCAGGAAGCAAAAGGTGAAGGGAGCTGTACTCCACTTCCTCTGAACCCCAGTCTCTGTTCCTGAGCTAAATTACATGGAAGGCTCCATGGCAGGTGTTGTTAGCAGAGGTGAGCAAGTGGAGATCTGGGATGACACTCCTCACTCTCAAACCAGTCCTACCTCCTCTTCATACCCATGAGCCCCACGGCTGCTCCCCAATCTCTCCTTCCTTTCCAATCCACCACGGGGTACATGGGGTGGGCAACCCCGTTTTAAACAGCCATGTTTCCGAAAGAAATTGACCCAGAAAATGAGAATGCGCAGCAAGCTGTGCCATCAGGAAACCTAAAACACAGAAGAAAGAGGGAAATCCCCCACCCTCACCCCACTGCACCCCTGCAGGAACCAGAGAAAAACAAGTAACCACGGGACGCCAGTAGCTCACGCTTGTAATCCCACCTACTCAGTAGGCTGAGATCTGAGGCTCACTGTTCAAAGCGAGCCTGGGCAGGAAAGTCCATGAGACTCTCACCTCCAATGAACCAACAAAAAGCCAGAAGTGGGGCTGTGGCTCAAGCAGTAGAAGACCAACCTTGAGTACAAAAACTCAGGGTCAGTGCCCAGGCCCTGAGTTCAAGTCCCACAAAAAGGAAAAGAAAGATGAGCAGCCCAACCCAACAGAAGGAAGGAGCGAGCAATTGCCTGCATGCTGGACACCCAGGTTCCAAACCCTGCAATGCAAAAACCAAAAGGACCCCTACACACACACACACACACACACACACACACACACACACACACACACACACATCTGTTCTTTTGCCTGACAGCCCAGAGTACAGCCCAAAGAGAAGACAAAACACAGCCTACCTTTACGTGTTTCTCCAGGAAGAGGCTTTTTGTATTGTGTTTTTTAAATCCTGTTTAAAAAGAAAGACATGGTTACATAGCTCCAAAGGTTGTCCAGCATGTGGAAAATACAGAAAGGCCATTTTCTCTAGACTTGCTGGGCAAGAGTCGACTCATCTCTTTATTTTGGTCGGTCATGGGGCTTGAACTCAGGGCCTGGGTGCTGTCCCCAGCTCTTTTTGCTCAAGGCTAGGGCTCTATCACTTGAGCCACAGCACCACTTCCAGCTTTCTGGTGGTTTATTGGAGAAAATAGTCTCAAGGACTTTCCCTGCTGGGCTGGCTTTGAACCATGGTCCTTAGACTCAGCCTCCTGAATAGCTAGGATGACAGGTGTGAGCCATGGGCGCTGTGCCTGGCCTTTTTTTTTTTTTTTTTTGCCAGTCCTGGGGTTTGAACGTGGAGCCAGAGCACTGTCCCTGGCTTCTTTTTGCTCAAGGCTAGCACCCTGCCACTTGAGCCACAGCATCACTTCCAGCTTTTTCTATATATGTGGTGCTGAGGAATCGAACTCAGGGCTTCATATATACGAGGCAAGCACTCTACCGCTAGGCCATATTCCCAGCCCCCTTGTTTTGTTTTATGTACGATCTTAAGTTTTTGTTTTTAGGGCTAGTCTTGGACTTTAATGTTCCGAACCTGAGCCTCCTACACAGCTGGGATTACAGATGTGAGCCACCATGTCCAGACTTTCTGTTGAGATGGGGGTCACTAACTTTTGTCCAGGGTAACTTTGAACAATGCCCTTCCCAATCACTATCTCCAGAGTAGCTGGGATTACTGGCCCACTTGGCTCAGTTTTATTCTCTATAACCCATCCATTCCAAAAAGACAGTAAGTTCTCTCTGTGGGGGAAGTGGGGTGGAAGGGGGTCAGGTTTTTCTTCTTGAATCTGTATTCTTCCATTGCAGAACACCAGGTTTCCCCAACTCGTGGTCAAAGTCCCCAACATCAGATGTCCCCCCCCCCCCCAGCAGAAAAACAGGATTCTCCAGCTCTGAGTCTCCCTCCATTGGGAATAGCTGGGTGTTTTTCCACCCTCTGCTTTCCAGTTTGCTGTGAGCCTCGTGGTGGGAGGAAGCAGGGAGAGATGGAAAAGGCAGGGCTGGGGGGCAGACCAATTAACCTGGTCCCCCCCAAATCACACAGCAGCCTCCTGCTGGGGCAAAGGTCAGCAGGAAGGAAACAGAGGAGTGGCCTGGGGAGGGGTTGGGGCGACTGGATGGAGTGGGATGGGGCACCCTATGCCTGTTCTTGGGGGGGAGGGGGAAGGGTGACCTCCCCCTGCAGCCCAGTGTACGGGGCCAGGGAAACCCCCTCTGCAGCTCAGGCCAGGTCCCACCCACTCCTCAATTCCACACCAAGTGCAAGGGGGCTGGCAGAGGCCTGATGCAGGGGGCTGCAGGCTGGCAGCTAAGCCAACCTCGTCGTGTTCTTGGGGATCCCCGAGCCTGGAGCCGTGGCCCTGCCTGCACCCCGCTTCCTGATCTGGTCGCGCAGATGGCTCACGAGGCCCAGGCTGCTTCTCTTTGGCCCTGATGGCCCCTGAGGTGCCCGCCAGGCAGCCCCAGCCCCTCATTCTTGCCAAACATTGGTATTTCTCCAAAATAACAGGGGTTTTTCCAGCCTGGCTGGAAAGCCTGGCTGCAGGGCCCCTTCCCCCGGCCCCCCCTTGGGCGTTTCCAGCCCCCTGGGCTCTGGGTTGGGTGCTGGGAGATGGGGGTGTGTGGACAGCTGCCTGGCTGGGGTGGATGGGGTAACTCTCTGTTAATCCAGAGGCCCCTGGGCTCTGTGCACAGCGGCTGAGTTGTTTTTTGGGGGTGTCTCAGACCCTGAAGGGTACTAAACCCCATACCAGGATCTCCCTACAGCCAAGAATCAGAGCCACACACACCCAGGCGGTACCTGTGACTCACGCCTGTAATCCCAGCTACTCAGGAGGCGGCAACTCTGAGCCAGCTCGAGCAGAAAACTCCGTGAGACACTCATCTCCAATGAACCACCAGAAAGCTGGAAGTAGAGCTGTGGCTCAAGTGGTGGAGCACCAGCCTTGAGCAAAAACACCCAAGGACAGCATCCAGGTCCTGAGTTCAAACCCCAGGACCAGAACAAACAACAACAAAAAAAGTTCAGTTCCTGCCCAGCCAGGCAGGTCCTCCTGACATACAGGTAGCGTCCTTACCCACCATGCCCCCAGCAGAGGAACATTCCAGAACCCCAGCACAGGCTCTGGGATCATCATTACCCATCTTGCAGCTGAACCTGGTGCGTGTGTGTGCGCACGCATGTGTGTATGTGTGTGGGTGCATGCGTGCATGTGTGTGCATGGGTGGAGGTAGAGAGCTGGCAGCCCTCTGAGTCATGTGATCCTGAATCTTGTGTGGCTGTCAGGGCTTGGGAGGCTCCTGGCCTGGAATGGGGGGAGCCAAAGACACTGCTCAGGTCCCCCCCGCAGAACCCAGGAAGCCCCTAGGACAGCCTGAGGGGTGGTGCCTGTTAGAGGGGGAGCCCCCAAATTGGCCCTTTCCTTCCCCTCTTGCTCTCAGGGTGTCTTGAGAGCAGGCCCTGCAGGCCCCCAGAAAGTGAGAAAGAGGAAGGGCTGTGGGCCACAGGGGATAATCCACCCCATCCCCTTTCTCAGAAAGGCCTCCTCCCAGCTGGGCTGACAGGCCCCCCGACACCCCCTTGGGCTTGCAGGAAACTGCAGGGGGACTGGTCTAGCCTCGGAGCTGAGTCACAGCCCTCCACCCACAGTGGCCTCCCTCCCCACCCCACACCGCGAGGGCCCAGCACAGCCGCACACGATGATGACGATTCTTCTTTTGTGCCAGTCCAGGGGTTTGGACTCTGAGCCTGGCACTGTCCCTAAGCTTTTTCACTCAAGGCTGGCACTTTACCACCTGAACCACAGCTCTACTTCCAGCTTTTTTGTGGTTCACTGGAGATAAGAGTCTCACACACTTTCCTGCCCAGGCTGGCTTTGAACCTTGCTCCTCAGATCTCAGCCTCCTGAGTAGCTAGGATGACAGGCGTGAGCCACTGGGGCCCCACTGCAGCTTCTTAAAAAAGAACAGAAAAAAGGCCAAGAAACCATTTTGAGATTGGGTACTGCTGTGCAGCTCAGGCTGGCCATGACCACGGGTGGCTCTACCTCCGCCTCCTGAGTGCAAGGATTCTAGGTGTGAATGCTAGCCTTTGCCGATGGATTTGTGAAGGAGGCTGACATGAAATCAGCCTGGAATCTGCTCATCAGACAAGGTCTTCAGAAGAGAAAGGAGAAGAAAGCAGGTTTACTGATGTCTACTTTGCACACCATCTATGCTCTCTTTCTTTCATTCTTGTTGGTCATGGGACTTGAACATGGGGCCTGGGTGCTGTCCCTGAGCTCTTTTGCTGAAGGCTAGTGCTCTACCACTTGAGCCACAGCGCCACTTCTGGTTTTCTGGTGGTTCATTGGAGATAAAGAGTCTTTCCTGTCAGGGCTGGCTTTGAACCTCAATCCTCAGATCTCAGCCTACAGAGTAGCTGGGATTACAGGTTTGAGTCACCGGCGCCTGGCCCATTACCAGATTGGTAAGAGCAATTCCATTCAGGAAGCCCTTTCCTTCTCCTTGACTTAACACTTTCCTGCAAAGCCTGAAACAGGAATATTACATAGCTGTGAACAAGAGCAAGGCAGTGTCCACATACTGAAGGCCCAGGAGGCATGGTGGCAGGTCAGAAGGGTGTCCTTGTGATCAGGTGGGGCGGAGGCACAATGATGGCAGACCGGCATGGGGCTCACCAGGGTGTGTCTCCTCGGGCCTTATCTCTTCCATGGTCTCTAGGAAGAGTGATCTAAATGTGGATTCTGTGCCTCCCTGGCTCTTGTGCAAGCTTGTACGAACAGAGACAGGAAGGGGCTGGAAGGGTTTTGAGCACGTGTGACAGGAATGGAGGACAGAGTTCCGAGTCACCCCCGGCTCCCAGCCTTTTTTTTTTTTTTGGCCAGTCCTGGGCCTTGGACTCAGGGCCTGAGCACTGTCCTTGGCTTCTTTTTTTTTTTTTTTTTTTTTTTTTATAGTTTTTGTGATTTTTTTTCCAGAACCGGGGACTGAACCCAGGGCCTTGTGCTCACCAAGCAGGCGCTCTTCCACTGAGCCAGATCCCCAGCCCCCTGGCTTCTTTTTGCTCAAGGCTAGCATTCTGCCACTTGAGCCACAGCGCCACTTCTGGCCGTTTTCTATACATGTGGTGCTGGGGAATTGAACCCAGGGCTTCATGTATATGAGGCAAGCACTCTTGCCACTAGGCCATATTCCCAGCCCCCGGCTCCCAGCCTTGAGTGGCTACAAGTGTTCCTAGCCAGCTCCCCATCTCTTGGAGGCTTGGCTCAGCTGGTAGAGCGCCAGCCAATGAGCAAAGCCTCAGGTACTAAGTTCAAGTTCTCAAAACAAAATAAAGAAGAAAGAAAAAGGACAACGTGTTGAGGGGGTCCAGGCTGACACTAGGTGACAAAGTTACCCCAGATTGTGGTAGGAGGGCAGCAGCTGAGATGTGCTCCTGTCTGTCCTCCTTTACTTTTCCCTTTCCTTCCTTTCCCTTCCCTTTTCTTTCCTTCCCTCTCCTTCCCTTCCCTTTTCTCCTGTGCTGGGGAACTGGGGCTTGAACTCAGCCTGGGCGCTGTCCCTGAGCTTCTTTTGCTCAAAGCTGGCACTCTACCACTTGAGCCACAGTGCCACTTCCAGCTTTTTGGTGGTTTATTGGAGATAGGAGTCTCACACACTTTCCAGCCCCAGCTGGCTTTGAACTGTGACCCTCAGTTCTCCCAAGTAGCTGGGATTGCAGGTGTAAGTACTTGCTTCACCTTTTTTTTTTTTTTTTTTTTTTTTTTTTTGAGACAGGGTCTTACACTGCAGCTTAGGCTGGCCTGGCATTCATGATCCTCCTGCCTCCACTTCCCGAGCGCAGGAACTGCAGGCGTGCACCACCTCACCCGGCCGTCCAGGACGGGATTTTTCTAAGGCCATCTGTATTTTCCTGTGTCTGACTCTCTCCCGGAAGGCTTTCTGTGATGTAAATAAATCAGCGAGAGCTGTGTTCCCGCCACGTGCGCAGTGCTGCGTCCTCTGGGGTTTGTGGGAAGTGCACGCCCAGGGCTTGGCTCGGTGGCCTCAGGTTTTGTCCTCCCATGATCCTGAGAACCTGAGGTCACAGCGGCGTCATTTGTTGGCCCTGTTCACCTTGCCCGCCCTGGAGCCGGTGCACACAGGTCGGTTGTTCTCTGCGGGGCAACCCTGCTCTCCCTCCAAACCCACACCAGGAGCCCCAAATCACAGCCACATGTGCTCCCCGAGGGTGCAACCCCATGTCAAAAGACGAGGGCAAAGCCAGGCACCAGTGGCTCACGCCCGTCGTCCTAGCTACTCAGGAGGCTGAGATCTGAGGATTGTGGTTCAAAGCCAGCCTGGGCAGGAAACTCTGTGAGACTCTTATCTCCAATGAACCACAGGGGGGTTAAAAAAAAGAAGAAGGAGCAGTGGGAAGTGGCGCTATGGTTGTGGTTCAAGCGGTAGAGCTCTGCCTTGAGCAAAATAAGCTCAGGGACAGTGCCAAGGCCAGGAGTTCAACCCTCAGACCAGCACAAGAAGAAAAGCAAAGCGCTGGTGGTAGGTCCGAGCTGGGGAGGGTGGAGCCCGCGTGGAAGCCACCAACCTGGTCCACAGCCAGCAGCGCCCCTTTTCTGTCACTGAGGGCAAGCAGCCAGGAAATGAGGGGGAGACAATGGTAAAAACAAATGTGGCGAACAGTGGTAAAACATCCCAAGAATGAGAACCACTCCTGCCGCTGGGGTGGGGTCCACAGCTGCAGGTTCCCCCCCCCCCCCCCCCCAGGACAGAGCCAGACAGAGGCCAGGCCGAGGGCTGGGATACACCTGAGGTTTGCAAGCTCATAGCTACTCAGTGACACCCCCCCCCCCCCAACGGCTTTGTCAAGGCTGGGCTGGCTGGGTGACCCAGCCCCGGGCTCTAGGGGCGGGGGGAAGGGGGGCTCAGAGGACGGACATGGCACTGGCTTGGCCCTGAGAAGCCTCAAGAATTTGCCCCATCCAGGTGCTGGGGGCTCACGCCTGTCATCCTAGCTACTCAGAAGGCTGGCGTCTGAGGATCGCACTGGGGATCCAGCCCCTGAGACTTTACTTTCTGATGAGCCACCGAGGCCGGCAGCTCCACTGCTGCTACCTTACCAGGGATAAGGAGGGAGAACGAAGCACAGATTGTGGGGGACAGACCGATCCTCAAAGTCTGAGTACAGGGAGCATGCAGCATCTGCTTCTCAGCCGGGTTGTGTTCAAGTCCTGCAGCTGCTTAGCCAAGCTCAGCACAGAGAGTGGGGTCACACATCTCTTTGGGGCCTCAGGAGGTCCATCCATCTTTTCTCTCCCAGCGCACCCCTTGCCTTGTACCCCCTTGGACACACAACACATCACTGGCACTTTTTTTTTTTTTTTGCCGGTCCTGGGGCTCGACCTCAGGGCCTGGGCGCTGTCCCTTTTAGCTCAAGGCTAGCACTCTACCACTTGAGCCACAGCGCCACTTCTGGCTTTTTCTATATATGTGGTGCTGAGGAATCGAACCCAGGGCTTCATGTATACGAGATGAGCACTTTACCACTAGGCCATATTCCCAGCCCCTCAAGTAGGGTTTTGTCTTTATGCCTGGGATAGCCTGGACCATGACCCTCCTATATGCAAGAAGATATAGGAGCTGAGTTACAGGCAGGAACTATGACAACTAGCCCGTTAGTTGAGATGGGATCTCATTTGCATTGAGGCTGGCATTGGCCTTTAATCAGGATCCTCCCAACCTCTGCCTCCTGAGAAGCTGTGATTACAGGCATGAGCCACCAAATCCAGCTCTCCTGGGACCTCTTAAAATATTTATTACCCTCCCCCCCCACTCAGCACATATGGGATGGGCTCATGGTCCTGGAACAGGTAGATAGGGCAGGGGTTCGAGGCCACACTGAGCAGCTGAGGCTTCCGCCCTCCTTCCTCCACCCTCTCCTCCACCCAGGATGTGTCTGCAGCTCTCCACTGGTTCTCAGGGCCTGCTGTCCCCCATGTCACATTACAAGAAAGATGGGATACACACTTGCAGAGTCCCTTGGCTCAGTTCTAGTCCCCGGGGCTCCTCCTCTCCTCTCCTGCCTCCTGGCCCCCAAGGTGAAAGGTCATCAATCTGGGCTTGGCCCCTCCCCTCCCCTACCGGGAGGGTCTCAGGGTCAGCGTGTGTCCCCTGGCCTAGGTGACAATTCTACCAGGTTCTCAAGCCGCAGGGGGCTGAGAACAGGCTGCGGCTGAGGGGGGGGGGGCGTGGGAGCTTCTGCTGTTCCCAGCAGAGCAGTCAGGTAGTGCCCAGAGCCAAGTGCCCCCCACACCCCAAGTGCCCCTGCCCCGCGAGATGGATTTCCCAGCAACGTATGAGGTGACACCCCCAGAGGCTAGTGCACACCCTACACCCCACTGGCCTCATATCCACAATCCTCCTGCCTCAGTCTCCAAAGTGCCAGGATTACAGGTGTGTACCACCATGCAGGACCCAAGACCAACATTCAACATGCAGTGTCTACAGACCGTGGACACGTGGGATAGGGCCATCACAACCTCGGGGCCCTGTGCACACGAGAGCAAACGCATGCCAGACACATGCACACACACACATGCTGACACATACATGTGACTCAGGTGGGGGGTGTAAGAGGTAAGAAAGGGGAGAGAAAAGCAAATGGCCTATCTGAGAGGGAAGGGATCATGGACTCCCTTGTAGTATTCCTGGAACTTTGCAGAAAATCAGAATGGTGTGAGGACAGACATTAGAATCTAGGAACACAGTAAAGCAGTTTCCTCCCAATCAAGCCACATTTTCATTTTTAAAAAATGGGGTTGTCATTTATGTTCTATAACATCCACCCTCTTAGGTGCCTAGTTGAGTGATTTTTCAGGAGTTTTCTTTCTTTAAGTCTTCCTATGTTGTCTGGTTTCTTGAAGCAAGGACTTCAACTTATATTGTTTGTAAAAAAGTGAAGCAAAACTCTTGGTTTTAGTCAGCATTGGTATCTCAAACCTGTAATCCAAGCTACTCCGGAGGCTGAGCTCTGAGGATTGAGGTTCAAAGCCAGCCCAGGCAAGAAAGTCCATGAGACTCTTATCTCCAATGAACCACCAGAAAACTGGAAGTGGTGCTATGTTTCATGTGGTAGAGCACCAGCCTTGAGCTAAAGAGCTCAGGGCCAGCAGGGAAAGGACACTTGCAAGTCGCTCATCACCCAGATGAACTGGAGTGCAAACCCCTGTCCTGATGCTTGCTGGCCTAGGGAAGTTGAGATTGAGTTCTTCCACTTGAAACAGAGGCATGAAGCGGGGCACTGGTGGCTCACACCTGTAATCCTAGCTACTTAGGATGCTGAGATCTGGTGATTCCCGTTTGAAGCCAGTCTGAGCAGAAAAGTCTGTGAGACTCTTATGGCCAATCAACCAGCAAAATGCTGGACTGGAGGCATGGCTCAGGTGGTACAGAGTCAGACTTGAGTGAAAAGGCCAAGCAATAGTGCAAGGCCCTGAATTCAAGCCTCAGTACTAATTTCATGGAGAAGCTGTGTGTGTGGTCTGTCCTAGGTGATCCAGAATCGACATGGCAGGGATGGCTCTTGGGGATGCCATGTGCCCTTGACAGATGGGGACAAGAAGGCAGTTGAGGGCTGGGAATATGGCCTAGTGGCAAGAGTGTTTGCCTTGTATACATGAAGCCCTGGGTTCGATTCCTCAGCACCACATATATAGAAAAGGCCATAAGTGGTGCTTTGGCTCAAGTGGCATAGTGTTAGCCTTGAGCAAAAAGAAGCCAAGGACAGTGCTCAGGCCCTGAGTCCAAGCCCCAGGACTGGCAAAAAAAAAGAAGAAGGCGGTTGGCCCCTGAGGTCATCCTTGCCAGAGCCCTGTGTGAAGACCCCCGAACAAGCACCAGTTAGGGACGACTTTGCCCTGACTTACACGTGTCCTCATGGAGGCTCACTCTCTGGGGGTGTCCTGGGCCTTGCAGAAGGCTGAGCACCTGTCCCTGGCCTCCACCCACACATGCCACGGGGTCCCCAGAGATCATCAGGGTCCCCTGGGGGGGGCAGGAAGGGAGGCAGAATGGCCTCTAGATAAGGCTCCTTGTCACAAAGACGTGTTTCTGGAGGGCACTGCGGGCTCCATCCTGCTCCTGGGGACCTGTCCCTAGGGGGATGCTGGGACCCATCCGTGTGCCCGTGGCCCCCACTCTGACTGGGGGACAAAGTCCACATGCTCACAAGACACTCCCCCCCGCCCCGCCCCATGGCAGAAGGACACACAGCCCCTCGGCAGAGTGGCCAAGCCTTTTGATGGAAAAGCCAGCTGCCGAGGCTGGTAGAGCTGTGGGACCCAGAAAACTGTCAGATCTCACACATGGCCCTGGGAAAGGCCAGAGCTGGGGCTGCTTCTCACCCCAGGGATGGGGGACCCAGAGCAGGGAGGGCCCGGCAGAGCCATCACGGGGTTCCCAGCACCTTGCAGGCTGTTAGAAGCTGAAGGGGGTCCTGGCTCCCTGGAGACCACGGTGGGACTAATCAGGGAAGTGTGGCTTTTCCTCTGGGCCACCTCCTCCACCCCAGGGTAATAAACAGGGGGGGTCACCTTGGCCAGGGGGCTCCCCAGCCAGCACTGGGGTCACCAGAATAGTGGTCATTCTCTGTGGGCCCTACCAGGTCCCTGGCCTCCCCCTGCTCAAGCCGGGAGCCCCCTCCCCCATCCCTGTCCTGACAGCCCCATGTCCCCTGGGGACAGAGTCATCACCCCCTCCCCCATGGAAACCTCCAGGGTCAGGGGGTTCTGTGGGTGCCCTGCTGGGGTCCCGGGACACTGCCCACATTGAAAGCCACACACTGAGTGTATGGGGGAGCCGGGGTGAAGGCTCACAAATCTGCCCTCTTGCCAGTGTGTCCCCGTGTGTGGTGGGAGCAAGGAGCAGACTACATATTTTTCCAAATAATTAAACCAAGGCCCCACCCCTTGGCACTGCGGACATAGATGTTGCATTCTCTCTTTCCTAAATACCTGTCATCAGATGGAGACATAAAAAGTACACAGCACATGGCTGCGTGCAGTAGCTCACTGCTGTAACCGTGGCTACTTGGAAGCCATAGGAGGGAGGATCAGGAATCAAGGCACAGGTTGCAAGTTAGAGGCCCCATCACAGCCAGTGAGGGGGAGGCGGTCACCGACACCCACACTGCTAGCTTTCTGAGAGCCATAGGTCCCAGGAGAGTGGTCTGAGGTCTGCCTCAACAACAACAACAACAACAAAAAAAAAAAAACTCTAGATGCTATCTGGAGAGTAACCAAAGCAAAGTAAGGTTTGGAGTTGTGGCTCAAATGGTAGAGCACTTGTCTGACAAGTTCGAGGTTCTGAGTTCAAACCACAGTAATATAAAAAAAAAGGTGTGTGAGAGTGCACATGTATGTATGCATGCATGTATGTATATACACACATATCCATCCAATGGAGTACTAGGAAGCTATAAAGGAGAGTGAAGTCGGGGTAGGAATGTGGCTAAGTGGCAGAGCTTGCCTAGTATGCATGAAGCCCTGGGTTCGATTCCTCAGCACCACATACAGAAAAAGCCGAAGTGGCGCTGTGGCCCAAGAGGTAGAGTGCTAGCCTTGAGCAAAAGAAGCCAAGAACAGTGCCCAGACCCTGAGTTCAAGCCCCAGGACTGGCAAAAAGAAGGAGAAGGAGAAGAAGAAGAAGAAGAAGAAGAAGAAGAAGAAGAAGAAGAAGAAGAAGAAGAAGAAGAAGAAGAAGAAGAAGAAGAAGAAGAACAAGAAGAAGAAGAAGAACAAGAACAAGAAGAACAAGAAGAAGAACAAGAACAAGAAGAACAAGAACAAGAAGAAGAACAAGAAGAACAAGAAGGGGAAGGGAAGGGGGGAGGGGGAGAGGGAGGAGGAGGAGAAGGAAGAAGGGGGAGGAGGAAGAAGAGGAGTGAAATCCTGTTATTTGTGACAACGTGGGTGGATCAGCAGGACATTCTTAGCTGAAAGAAGACAGACAACAGAAATACCAAGTCCCACTTGCTGTTGATCATATGTGGGATGTCAACCTCATGTTTTCCCACAAAAACATCAGCAAACAAGATCCAGCCACACAGCAAAGGGCTCCACACCACTGGCCCATGGTCTCCTTCCAGAAACTCAAGGCTGATTTAACATCCAAAAGCTAACTAACGGGGTCCCTCCGATCACTCACCAGAGCAACACTCTAGGGACCAGAGGAGCTCTCTCCACAAGCTTCAAGCCCCCACTCCTGCCCATGAACTTGCCTGTGACCTTGCCCCTGACCAGCTACTCCTTATTAGCATTATGACAGGGACTCCTTTCTGCAGGCTCTGCAGTGGAGCGCCTCATGGGGGCACTCGCTGTTCCCCAGGCCAGGGCTTAGAAACCCAGGGGGGTGAGCCCGGCACCAGGGGCTAAGATCTGAGGATTGCAGTTCAAAGCCAGCCCAGACAGAAAAGTCCCCATGAGACACTAACTAACTACCAAAAAAGCCTGAAGTGAAGCTGTGGCTCCAGTAGTAGAGTGCTAGCCTTGAGCACAAAAAACTCAGGGACAGTGTCAGGCCACGAGTTCAAGCCCCAGAACTGACAAAATAAATAAATAAAAATTAAAAAAGAAACCCAAAGGGCAGGGGTGTGTGCTGAGCAGAAACCAGGCTCATGAGCACAGTGGGGTCACGGGCGGGGCCCAAGCAGGTGACAGTGCTATTGGTGCCCCAGTGAGAAGCAGCACTGCAGAGTTGCAATTGGCTGAATTGCTACTGACCTTTGCCCTCTAGCCCGCTCCCTGGGGAACCCAGGCTAAGGACATCAGATTAGCTGGTGGCACCCAGATAAGCCCCAGGTGCCTCTGCAGAGGGACAGGTAGAAGCCAGGCCTCTGCACACGTCATGACATTTGTTTTTCTGTCCAGTCGACAGCTGGGGAGTAGCAAAGAGCTGGGCGGGTGGTCAGAGGGCCCAGTCCCTCGAGGCCTGGCTCAGCGAGGCCCCAGCTGGAAGAGGGCCCAGTGTGGCTTTCTCA
Source organism: Perognathus longimembris pacificus (assembly GCF_023159225.1). NCBI lineage: Eukaryota > Metazoa > Chordata > Mammalia > Rodentia > Heteromyidae > Perognathus > Perognathus longimembris. Next base: position 67,900,431 of record NC_063163.1, read on the forward strand.
AGGTCACAGTCTTATTTCTCCTCCACCCACCCTGCTCTGACCTTCACTTCAGACCGCTTGCTGACGTCACCGCCTTGGCCACTCTGTGGGAACTCCAAGTTCAGGGTGACCGGCTTGTCATGGTCGCCCTGGCGAAGCTCCCCACGAGCACTCAAGGTCTTGGGACCCAGGACAGCCGCACATCCCCCACCCAGTCGCCTTCCCTGCCACGCTCTCGCCTGGCCAGTGGTGTCATCTTGCTCGCTGGCTGCTCAGAGGCAACTTGGGTGCGACATGTTCCTGTGAAGTCTCGCTACCTTCTCTAATTACCCCCAGACCTTGCTCATGGACATGAGGTTTTCTTTTGGGATGATGGAATATTCTGGAACTGGATGGTGGGAATGGCTCTAAATTCTGCAAATATATTTAAAAACATTGAATTGTACACTTGAAATGGTGTGTTTTAGAGTACAAGACTTCCTTCCTTCCTTCCTTTCTTTTTTATGTGTGTGCCAGTCCTGGGACTTGAACTCAAGAGTCTGGGTGCTGTCCCTAAGATTTTTAGTTCAAGGCTAGCATTCTACTACTTGAGCCATGAGCTCTACTTCTGGCTTTTTGGTGGTTAATTGGAGATAAAAGTCTCATGGACTTTCTTTTTTTTTTTTTTTTTTTGGCCAGTCCTGGGCCTTGGACTCAGGGCCTGAGCACCATCCCTGGCTTCTTCCTGCTCAAGGCTAGCACTCTGCCACCTGAGCCACAGCGCCGCTTCTGGCTGTTTTCCATATATGTGGTGCTGAGGAATCGAACTGAGAGCTTCATGTGTAGGAGGCAAGCACTCTTGCCACTAAGCCATATTCCCAGCCCTCATGGACTTTCTTGTCCAGGCTGGCTTTGAATCTCAATCCCTGGATCTCAGCCTTCCGAGTAGCTAGGATTACAGATGTGAGCCACCAGTGCCAGGCTTATAAATTTTTTCTTAATAAAGGTGTCTTAAAATAAATAACAGGTAGGGGTGGGAATATGGCCAAGTGGTAGAGTGCTTGCCTCGCATACATGAAGCCCTGGGTTCGATTCCTCAGCACCACATATACAGAAAAAGCCATAAGTGGCGCTGTGGCTCAAGTGGCAGAGTGCTAGCCTTGAGCAAAAAAGAAGCCAGGGACAGTGCTCAGGCCCTGAGTCTAAGCCCCAGGACTGGCAAAATAAATAAATAAATAACAGGTAACAATCTTGTCAAGAGATGAAGACTTTCATTCAAATGGGCTTTTCCAATAAGATGTTTGTTAAAAGCATGATCAAAAACTAAGACTAGGGCTGGGGATATAGCCTAGTGGCAAGAGTGCCTGCCTCGGATACACGAGGCCCTAGGTTCGATTCCCCAGCACCACATATACAGAAAACGGCCAGAAGCGGCTCTGTAGCTCAAGTGGCAGAGTGCTAGCCTTGAGCGGGAAGAAGCCAGGGACAGTGCTCAGGCCCTGAGTCCAAGGCCCAGGACTGGCCAAAAACAAAAAAAAACAAAAAAAAAATAAGACTAAAGCTGGGCATTGGTGGTTTAAACCTGTAATCCCAGCTACTCGAGGCTGAGCTCCGAGGATGGAGGTTCAAAGCCAGCGCGGGCAAGAAAGTCAGTGAGGTTCTTATCTCCAATTAACTACCAAAAAGACAGAAATAGCTGTGGCTAAGTGATAGAGAGCTAGCATTGAGTGCAAAAAGCTCAGGGACAGTGCCCAGGCCCTGAGATCAAGCCCTAGGACTGACGGGCACACGCACACATACCTCTACAACATGTAAACATTCACATAATGTATGCAGGCACCTGTTGTGGAAAGAATCAACTGATGTCTCCAAATACATTGTTATTATTATTTTGATGAGCAATTCATTAAATAATATTTAAATTGGGAGTTTATCATTCAAAGAGAAGAAGGTTGGAACCACGGTGATTTGCAATGAATCAAAGTTACTTCTGTAATTTTTTTAAAATTAAAGAATGGAATTGAAACTGCTCTAGAAAGCAGTTGAGCTAGAAAGTCTGGTCTATGTGCATCTCTGAAAATGGAGAGCTAAGTTTTCAGCTATGGTTTTGCTGCTCAGGGAGGGGGAAGAGGGGTCTAAGACAGGACACAGTTGTATTATGCTAGGATGAAGGGTAAAAGCCACTAGGTAAGAAGTCCATAATGCCGGGTGTGGTGGTACCCAGCAGTAATCTCAGCTACTTGGGCAGCAGAGGTAAACCATCATAGTCCAGATCGGCCTGAGAAAAAGTTCAAGAGTCCCTGGACAAAGTAAGTAAAGCAATGTCAGGCGCTAGCAGCTCACACCTGTAATCCTAGCTGGTCAGGTGACTGAGATCTGAGGATCATGATTTGAAGCCAGCCTAGTCAGGACTGTCTGTGGAATGCTTATCTCCAGTAAATGACCAAAAAATGCTGGAAATAGAGCTGTAGGTCCAGTGGTAGAGTGCTAGCCTGCAGGAGCAGCAGGCAGGCCGGGTCCGGGCTCATGAGGGGCTCGGGAGGGGCGTGCCAAAGCAAGGAGGTTGTAGCTACAGCCACAGAACTCCAGCCTAGCCAGCTCAGGTCCCTATGTTTAAAATCCCATAATCCCAAATACACAAACACGAAAACAAACCAATAAAACCGGGACAGCAGGGCCTGCCACTGTGGGAGCGGCTCCCTCCCCTGCCGGAACGTCAAGCTCCTGCGGGAACACAAACACAGGAACACAAGTGGGCCTGGGTCCTAGGCTGACTTGCAACCCAAACACTGCCATGTCCTCTCCTCCCCCCAGTGGGGCCTGGTGGAGCTGAACAAACCCAGAACCCAGCTTCTACACTGTGCAGGGCTATGTGGTCCTCCCAGCTCCCCACCCCCGCCCATGCTGTGCCTGCTGCTGTGGGTGGGGAGGACCCCAAGCCAACAAATGGTAGAGAGAGAAGGTGGCCATGCAGGGGGCCCCCACTAACACCCATGTTAAGTGATAAACCGCGTTCCCCACCTTCAGTCTGCACCCGGGAAACCTCCCCACGGGGCTTTCTAGAAAAACAAGGGCATCCCATCTGGAATATCATCAAGGCCACGGGGACCCTGGGAACCCCAGCTCCTTAAGCATTCCATGCGTGCCTCTAACGTGTTTTAAACAGGATCAGATTTGTGAAAATTGAGACACTCCCCTCCCCCCAGCCACCAGGAACACTAATGAAAGAGCCCGGCGCTGGTGACTCACACCTGTCATCCCAGATACTCAGGAGCTACTCAGGAGATCTGAGGATTGCAGCTCAAAGCCAGCCCAGGCAGGAAAGCCTGTGAGACTCCTATCTCCAATTGACCACCAAAAAGCCAGAAGTAGAGCTGTGGCTCAAGTGGTAGAACAGGAACCTCAAGTGAAAAGGATAAGGACAGCGCCCAGGCCCTGAGATCAAGCCCCAGTACTGGTAATAATAATAATAATAATAATAATAATAATAATAATAATAATAATAAAAAATTAAGAATAAAGAATGGATTAAAAAGTTAAGCAAAACAAAAAATTTATAGGAAGCCTTATCCAAATTTAAAAAAATTTTTTTAGCTTCCAAGGAAACCAGAACAAATGTGAAAAGACAACCCACAAAATGGGAGAGAGGGTTTGCAAATCATAGATCTCCAAAGGTATTTATGTCTCTAGAATATATAAGGAAAGTTTTTCTCTCCATTTTTGGATTGGGAATTGGACCTTGAGCTATATCCCTTAAACCACACCCCAGCCCTTTTGTTTGTGTTTTGCTTTCTGACAGGGTCTGGCTAACTGCCCAGGCTGGCCTCAAACTCAAGATCTTCCTGCTTTTCCCTCTCAAGTAGCTTGCGTGGGCTGAGCACAGTGGCTCATGCCTGTAATCTCACTTTCTGGTGAGGAAGAGATGGAGAGATTGCAGATAGAGGGCAGGCAAAAAGTTAGTGAGACCCCATTTTAGTTGATTATCAGGCATGGTGCCATGTGCCTATAATCCCAGTGACTCAGGAGGCTATTAAGTAGGGTACTGTGTTTTGTCCACAATCACCTAGTACCAAGGGTGACTGTGGACAAAACACAGTACCCAACCTGAACATTAAGCAAAAAGAAATTGCCCACATGGCGGGGGTGTGGCTCCGGGCAGGTGGGGGGGCATGGCTTACACGGCAGTGGCAGGGCACATGCCTTTATACCTGCCTACCACAAATTCCAGGCCCTGAACTCAAACCCCACCAACACCAGAAGAGAAAACAAAGATTGCCAAGGCCGGGTACCAGTAGGTGGCTCACATCTGTAATTCCAGGTACTCAGGAGGCTGAGTCTGAGAAGCCAGCATGAGACTCTAATTTCCAATTAACCACCAGAAAGCGGGTAGTGGAGGTGTGGCCCAAGTGATGGAGTGCCAGCTTTAAGCAAAAAAGCTCAGTGACAGTACCCAGACCCTGAGCTGAAGTCCTAGGACCAACACACACACATACACACAGGTGCACACACACACACACACACACAAATGTCCACTCTGAGGATACAGGGTCAGTGGTAAGTGATTGTTCAATAAATGGGAGTTTCTAGGCTTCATCCCCAGCACTGCAAAAAAAAAAGGGGGGGGGAACTATGAATAGAAACTTCTCCAAAAAAGATATGCAAATGATCAATACACAGATGAAAAGCTACTCGCCAGCATTAGTCATCAGGGAAATGCAAATTGGAACCACAGGGTTGGGCCTGGGAGGGCACTCTGGTGAAGAAAGAAAGTACAGTGTGGGGCAGGATGTGAGCTCAGAACGCAGGCGTGGTGTGTGGGACCGTGAGGTAAGACAGCAGATTGGGAAATGGGCTGGTGGCTCTTAAAAAAGTCAGATGTGGAGCTACCCCAGGACCTGTGATTCCTCTGCTAGAAATGCTGCCTCAGAGAAATGGAAACTCCTGCTCGGACCTTCGCTGGGCCCTGTGTCAATTACCGAGTGATGGATGAACACACTGGGGTCCATCCTGTGGGAGTATCACATAGCCAGGAACAAGACAAGGTTGTGATGCACACAGTCATGCACAAGGTGGAAGGTCCCCACTGACACCACGCTCACTGAGAGAAGGAGACACAAAGGGCCCTGCAGTGGCTCCCTTGATAGGAAATGTCTAGAACAGGTGAATCCAGAGACAGGAAGTGTACTTCCTGGGGCTGTGGCAGGAGAAGGGAATGAGATGGTGCTCACAGGGACATGGCTTCATTTTGTGTGTGTGTGCCAGTCCTGGAGATTGAACTCAGGGCTTGGGCACTGTCCTTGAGCTTCTTTTGCTCAAGGCTGGTGCTCTACCACTTGAGCCACAGCTCTGCTTCCAGCTTTTTGGTCGTTTATTAGAGATGAGCATCTCACAGACTTTCCTGCCCTGGCTGCCTTCGAACCATGATCCTCAGATCTCAGCTTCCTTCGTGGCTCAGATGACAGGCCTGAGCCATCGGCACCGGGCTCTATTTTGGCAAAATGTCATTTCTGGTTTGATGGATGGCATATTTGACCTTCCCAAAGACCTCGAGTATCCTCAGGTCAATGCCTTGACCACCCTGTCTCTTAATACTACCCAGCACTGGGTACCAGGCTCCCCGTATCCATGGCAACCTGGCTGCAGCCCCTCCCCCTCCCCTGCAGAGTTCTGCACCCAAGCACTGCAGGTACACGGCGCATGCTCCACAGAAGCCTGAAGCTCCCCTCCCTGCCCTGTCATACCACAAAGATCTCATAGGGGAAAATGAGGGCAGACTTCCAGGGGAGGTTTAATACTCCTCCCAGAAGTTTCAAGCAGCAAATCTGGAGGCAGCCAGGGACAGGAGTTTTGTGGGAGGGATTCCGAGAAAAAAGGCCCTGCGGGTCAGGCTGCAGCTCCAGCGTCTGCCTGAAGGCCTGGCTTCACTCTGCTCAGCACCCCTCCACCCCAGCACCACTGGTCTAAGCAATACTCAGCCAGAAGAACAGCATGTGCGCAGGGACTCGGCTACACCGGCCCCGAAGTCAGAGCCAATCAGAGCCAAGCAATGAGGATCCTCAGCCAGGGCCAGCAGGCAGGGCGGCCTGGGGTGGCGGCTCAGGGCTGGGAGCACGAGCAGCGCCACTACGCAATCCTCAGTGCATGTGCTGAGGCTGAGCGTGTTCTGGGAACTGAAATGAATGCCCCACGCCAGACGGAGAAGCAGAAGCGGAGCCAAGCCCCGGGCTGGGCAGCAGGCCACCCTTCCTCTTCCCAGCCTCCCATGTTCCTTAGATCACAATTGCCTTTTATAGCCAGGTTAATACTGAACCATCAGGAGTCTGAGGAACTCAGCAGGTCAGGCGAGCAGGAAGGGCAAGCTGATCACAGCTGGGGTGTGGGACAGGGAAATTAAGCACGAGGACAGCCAGCAGAGGCCAGAGGTCCTAGCATCCTGCAAGAGAAGACACATTCCTTGCCTTATTTAATCTATTATTATTATTATTGCCAGTACCAGGCTTTGAACTAAGGGTCTTGCATTCATTTGGCTTCCTTGACTGTTGCTCTACCACTTGAGCCACACCTGCAGCCTGGCTTTTTGATGGTGAATTGGAGACGGACTCTCACAGATTTCCTGCCCAGGCTGGCTTCAGACAGAGATCCTCTAGAGCTCAACCTTCTGAGTGGCCAGATGTAAGCCCTGGGATCCTGGCTTGCTTTTATTTTTTTCCTGTGCCTGTCCTGGGGTTTGAACTCACACCTAGGTGCTGTCCCTTAGTTTTCTTCCTGCTCCAGGCCGATACACTTCCACCAGAGTCCTAGCTCAACTTCTGGCTTTTTTTTTGCAAGGAGCAAGTTCATGATCAGAAAGCCATCTCACTGGCCTCTGCCAGGCTGGACAGAAGGCGCTAACCCCCGAATGACTGCAGGGGGGGGCACAGGGGTGGGGCGAGACCTGGGGGACCCTGGAAGGCAGGAAATGCCAGGCAAAGAAGCTTCAAGGAATACAGCAGGCTCAGAAGTGCCAAGTCAGGGCTGTGTATCTAGTGATGGACGGGGAGACTGACCAAAAGTACACCCGGCTGGCTCCTGAGGAGCAGCAGGCTAAATTTAGGAGCCAATTATGTGGAGGATGTCAGCCTGTCCTGCTGACAGGAGCAGCATGTCGTCAGAGTTCCTAGATCGAGTTTTAAGCAGGCTGAGAGCCTTGGAGAGCCTGAGCTGAGAATTTGTCTTAGCTGGGTCTATTTTAGAGGGGCAAACTGAGCCTGAGGGAGGGGTGTAATGAAATCTCTTGGGCGTCCTGCCTACCAATAATAGCGTGGGAGCTTTCCCTATGACCCCAGGACCCTGGCAGGCGGCACTTAGAATGTCCTACCAACTCTAGCGTTCAGAGATGAAAAAAAGAACATCTAGGGTGTTTGGAGGTGTGGCTCAGTGGGTAGAGCGTTAGCCAATGAGTCAGGGACTGAGTTCAAGTTTATGATTCCCCCCCCCCCAAAAAAAAGAATGCAAAACCATTTGGTGTAAACCAACTGAACAACTCATGTGGGGAGAGGGAAAGAGGGACGGGGGAGGGGGGAACGAGGGAGGAAGTAACAAACAGTACAAGAAATGTACCCAAGTCCTAACATATGAAACTGTAACCTCTCTGTACATCACTTTGACAATAAATAAGAAAAAGAAAAGCAAAGAATAAAATCCAGGTGTGGCTTTTCTGCCTCACAGGCCCTGGGATGGTTTATGTAGCTATAGCTATGGGCATCTAAGCCCTTTAGTGGTCAGTATGGGCTTTTGGTTGCTGCTGTAACAAATCACATTACTTTGATAGCATACAACAACAGTGATTCCTTTCCTTCTTTCTCAGTTGCAGAGGACAGAAGTCTGAAATCCAGTTCTGGGCAGGGTCACCCGTTTCCCCCCCCCCCCCCCCCAACCGTGTCTAGGGGATCCTTCCTGCCTCTCTTGGTGTCTGGGACTCCAGACACCGGGGGGCATGCGGGAGGCCCTCTACTCAGCCTGCGCAAGCTTTTCTCCATGTTGTGCACCTGCGTGCACGTGGGCGCGCTCTGAGCTCCCTCGGTTGGGGTCCCCATGCTTAGTGTCCCCCTGGGGAAGCCAGGGCCGTGGCTCCCTCCTCCCCTACATCACAAGGACTAAGAGCTGGTGTCTCTGAGGGCAGTGTCAGAGGCTCTGCTCAGAGGCCTGCAGCTAACGCTGCAGGGCCCAGTCCCGCCGGCCTGTCAACGGGCACTGAAAAGAATCTGGACTCAGCAACAATCCTGGCCTGGCACATGCAACACATGGGTTCCATCCTCCTACCCCTTTTGATTTAAGGTGTTTAGCTGTTAACTAAAAGTTCATTCTAGAATGAGTACAAGAAGGTTTCCATGCCCGCAAAAAAAAATTGAGACCTTATCTGGGAAAATAGCCAATTGACCCAGGTGCTGGTGGCTCACACCTGTCGTCCAAGCTACTCAGGAGGCTGAGATCTGAGGATTGTGGTTCAAAGCCAGTCTGGGCAGGAAAGTCCATGAGATTCTCATCTCCAGTCAACCACCAGAAAACCGGAAGTGGCGCTGTGGCTCAAAGTGATAGAGTGCTAGCCCTGAGGGAAAAAGCTCAGGGACAGCACCCAGGATCCGAGTTTAAGCCCATGACATAAAAAAAAAAAAAGTACTCAGGTCAGTCTGAGAATCCGGGCTCAGCCTGGCCTGGCCCCCACCCGCGACCTTTCCCCTCCCAGCTTAGTGGCAGGGCTGCCACCAATTATAAGGGGAAGAGGCCTGAGGGCTCAGCTGGGGAAGGGGAACCCCTGGACCACAGAGGGGAGACAGGGCCAAGGTGCAACACAAACAACAGAATGTGTTGGTCACCAGACCTGTGTGGGCCTCTGAAAGGGAACCGAGGAGACAGAGTGGCATTTGGGAGAAAAGGTCACTGAGCTGAGCTGCTTGGGAGCCGGTGGGGGAGGGGCAGGGCAGGAGCCACCACACCTCAGAGTCAGAGCCCTCTGCAGGTGGCTGGGAGATGGGGAGATGCCCCTCCCCAAGCCAACAGGATCTCCCCCCCCACCCCTACTCCATCATGCCAGCTCAAACCAGATCAGGTAAAGCCTGCAGAGGGCAGCTACAGCCCCCTTTCACAGTCCCCATTCAAAGGAGGTAGATGCAATGGCCGGTGCTCTGGCAGCCTGAGATGCTGGCTGATAACTCCCCCAGTGAAGCGGGGGTGGGCAAGAGGAGGTGCACCTGTGCACCTCATGAGAGCCAGAAGGCTTGCTTCTTCCTAACACCCCAGGGCCAGGTGCTCCATCCTCTCGCAGCACCCCATTTCCAGGAAAGGTGCAGAGGAGCCTCCCCACTCAGGCTCTTGGACATTAGAGGTGTCTGCCAGGACACCTGGCTTTCAGGCTGGCTCTTATTTGCAAGCCCCCCCTCCACACCTGTGCCCACAGGAAGTCTGCATCTGTCCCAAACTTAGACTCCTAACCAGGCTGTAAAACTTGCAGGGAAGTTTGTATAATTGAAGATTAACAGTGAGCAAGCCACCAGGCCCTGGGGGCTCACGTCTGTCACCCCAGCACTCAGGGAGAACAGCCTGGGCAGAAAAGTCCTCTTGAGTCTTATTAATTAACTAGTGAAAAGCTGTCCTAGAGGCAGGAGGCATGGCCCAGGTAGTAAAGCACCAGCTGTGAGCAGAAAAAAAAAATCTGAGCAAGCTCATGAGGCCAAGTTCAAGCCCCAGTCCTGGCCTAATAAATTAATAAATACATAAACAAACAAGTCTGTAAATCTGAGCATGTTCCCAAAGCTGTACACCTCTGATCCCAGAATACCCTATCCCTCACCCCCCCCCCAAAGGACGCCCATACCCAGGAGCGGTGGCTCAGTCCCTTACTCTAGAAACTGCTATCTCTGCATTTACCAGTCCTAGATGGAGTCACAGGCTGGGGGGCTTTATTTGTTTGTTTGTTTGGTGACTGTCCTGGGGAATTGAACTCAGGACCCGGGCACTGTCCCTGAGCTTTTTTTGCTCAAAGTTAATGCTCTACCACCTGAACTACAGCTGCACTTCTGGCTTTTTTGGAGGTTAATCAGAAATAAAAGTTTCATGGGCTCCCTGTCTGGGATGGTTTTGAACTGTGATCCTCACATGTCAGCCTCCTGACTAGCTAGGATGGAAGGCATGGGCTACTGGTGCCCAGTTTCTCCAGTGATTCTTTTTTTTTTTTTGCCAGTCCTGGGGCTTGGACTCAGGGCCTGAACACTGTCCCTAAGCTTCTTTAGCTCAAGGCTAGTGCTCCACCACTTGAGCCACAGCACCACTTCTGGCTTTTTCTGTGTATGTGGTGCTGAGGAATCGAACCCAGGGCTTTGTGCATGCTAGGCAAACATTCTACCACTAAGCCACCTGCTCTGGTGATTTTTAAAAGAGGCTCTCACTTGTTCCCTGGTCCAGTTTGGACCACAATCTTCTATTTATGTTTCTCACAGAAACTAGGATGACAGATGAGCACAACTGTACCCAAATATTTTTGGGATGGAGTCTTGGGAACCCAGGCCAGCCTCAAACCTTGATCCCCCAGGTTTCATTGTGTAAGCTACAAAACTGCTATGAGCCACCAGCACCCGGCTTTGGGTGTCTGCTTCTGTCCCTGATCTCAGCCCCTCTGTAGGGCAGCACTTTTCCCAGCCCTGTTCCTGGCTGAGTAATATTCCAATGCAAACATGGACTCCATTGTGTTTATCCACTCATCTGTTGGTGGCTGTTTGGATTCTTTCCACCTCTTGGGTGCAGTGGGAATTATCTGTCTGGAGGCCTGTTTCCACATAGCCTAGAGAATTACCGGGTGATGACTTCCTGCCTTGGGCCCTGACCACACCAGTGTGCCTGGCTCCTTATTGAGATGTGGCTGGTGCCCAGGCTTTGTCCTCAGCCCTAGTGCTGTGTCCCCAGCCTGCAGACAGCAGCAGCTCCAGGAGAGCCAGGGCCCCCAGGACACTTTAAGTATGAGGCTGGGCGCAGGGCAGGTGGCAGGCAGGTTGGCTACACGGGTGAGGATCTTGCGTCTCATTAGTCCCTTGTGGAAACAGTGCTGGGCAGGGACAGAAGTGGGGAAGCCCCTCGCCTCCCCCCAGGGAGCAGGGCCTCCACTGCAGAATGTTCTATCCTGCTGAGGCCCTGATCTTTGAGGAAGCTCAGCTCTGGCTTCCAGTGTTATCTGTTTTGCAGATCTCACCAGCGGACATTGCTTCTGCCCCACCTGGCCCCTGGGGCCTCTTGGAGCCCTGGCCAGCTCAGTGTCTCCACTTTCCTCCTCTCCATTCTGCCCACGGTGTGTGTGTGGGGGGGGGGGGGTGGGGGGGGAAGGGGGATGGAGGAAGTTCCTAGAAAGCAAGACCCAGTAGGGCGGCAGCCCAGTCTCTGGTGGCATGGGTTCATTTCTGTCACCACTCCCACATCCTTGTGGAATTCTCCAGCCCAGGACCTCAGAACGCGACCTCAGTATGGTTGGTTGCTGATGGAGTGGGATGACACCTCATTGGAGCACGGTGGGCTTTAGCTGGAATTAAAGAATTAAAGAAAAGAGGGGCCGGGCCCAGAGGCTCACATCTGTAATCCTAGCTACTCAGGAGGCCGAGATCTGAGGATCCCAGTTCAAAGTCAGCCCAGGCAGGAAAGCCCATAAGATTATCTCCAACCAACCACCAGAAAACCGGAAGTGGTGCTGTGGCTCAAAGTGGTAGAGCGCTCCCCTTGGGGGAAAGAGCTCAGGGACAAGCACCCAGGTTCCGAGTTCAAGCCCCACAACTGACCAAAACAGAGAAGGGGATTTTCTTGGGGGGGGGCGAGGAACGGACAGTACTGGGGATTGAATTCAAGGCTTTGTACTTGGTGGGCAAGACGCCCCACCGTAAGAGCCACGCCTCCACCGTGAGAGCCCTGCCCCACAGCGAGAGCCACGCCTCCACCGTGAGAGCCACGCCACCGCGAGAGCATTGCCCCATCGCGAGGGCCACGCCTCCACCGTGAGAGCCACGCCTCCACCCTGAGAGCCACGCCTCCACCATGAGAGCCACGCCTCCACCGTGAGAGCCCTGCCCCACCGCGAGGGCCACGCCTCCACCGTTAGAGCCCTGCCCCACAGCGAGACCCACGCCTCCACCCTGAGCCACGCCTCCACTGTGAGAGCCACGCCTCCACCGTGAGAGCCTCGCCTCCACAGCGAGAGCCTTGCCCCACCGTGAGGGCCACGCCTCCACCCTGAGAGCCACGCCTCCACCGTGAGAGCCACGCCTCCACCGTGAGAGCCACGCCTCCACCGTGAGAGCCACGCCTCCACCCTGAGAGCCACGCCTCCACCGTGAGAGCCACGCCTCCACCGTGAGAGCCCTGCCCCACCGCGAGGGCCACGCCTCCACCGTGAGAGCCACGCCTCCACCGTGAGAGCCCTGCCCCACCGCGAGGGCCACGCCTCCACCGTGAGAGCCACGCCTCCACCGTGAGAGCCACGCCTCCACAGCGAGAGCCTTGCCCCACAGGGAGAGCCTTGCCCCCACCGCGAGAGCCACGCCCCTATCCGGCTCCCCTAGTTTCCGAGTCTTTGCAATTTTGCCTGCAGGACCTGGTCTTGAACTAAGATGACAAGTGCCGAGCAAAAGGAGACATTTGACACAGACAGGCACGGTGGGGGCTGGGGGCCACTGTGGGGAGGCAGAGGCCCAGGCCCAGGGCGGGGAGGGAGAGGGCCTGAGGGAGTCCTCCGGGGGAATCCGAGGAGCCTCGGACTTGGAGCCTCCGGAAGTGACCGGAAGTGGATCTTTGTTGGGCAAGGCACCTGTTCATTGAGTCTGCAAAGCAATCCCCTGGGCCGAGTTCTGTCTTTAACACCGAGCAGCCACGGCCTGGCTACCCTGGGACAATGGAGGACCGAGGAGTGGACCAGGCCAACTGGTTCGATCGTGGTGGTCCATCGCCCCTGCTGGGGGAGCCAGGGGGAATCGGCTCCTCCAATCCAGCTTGGGAGGCGCGACCAAGGGTCTGCCCGGCAGTGGAGGCCCCCTCCACTGGGTAAAGGAAAGGAAGGAGAACCCAGGGGTTGGGAGGGGCACCTGGCAGGTGTCCCCTCCCCCCCCCCCCCCCGGGACAGCTCAGTGACTTAAGAGAATGTTACAAAGCCCAACTGCGGGGGTTGGGGTTTTAGGGGGGAGGCAGTGGTGGTGCCTCCATCCTCTGTCTTCCAGTTAATGTCTTATGTCTGGTCCCAGGCAGCCTGGGATGTGTCCTCAGGCAGGCAGGGCTGGGTTTGGGCCTGGCTGGGGTGCAGACAGACACCTGAGACCCAGCTCCAGAAACTCAGCGCTGGCCCCTGGGCAGCGGGGACGCGGACATGCTCAGTGACCCCCTCCCGTCCGTGCAGCTGGGGTGGGAGGCCAGCGCCTCCCTTTTCTGGGCAGCAGTGGTCCCCTCCACCCCACCCCAGCCCTTACTAAGCCTCTCTGTGGCGGGATCCAGGGCCCGGCTAGACAGCCCGGGAGACACATGGCGGGAAGCGATGACGGCAGGGGATGGCAGCGCGCCGGCTCGGTCTCCTCTCCGCAGGCTGACTACACGAGAGAAGAATTCCGCCGGCCAGCGTCTAGACTGCGGGTCGGGGACGCCGCGAAGCGCAGCCGGGAGCCAGAGTGGCGGCGCAGGCGGAGGCGGGCTCTGCTGCCACCTGGTGGTCACAGCCTGCAGGCGCGCGCTGCGGGGAGCGGGGAGGGGGAGGGGCCTTACACACCACCCGGAAGATGTCCCACAGCTGCTTCTGTTGCATAATCCAATAATATATCAGAAAAAGAATGAGCTTTTGGCAGCATGCTTCTGTTCCAGTACTGGGACTTGAACTCAGGGCCTTGCACACTCAGGTTTGGTGGTGGTGGTGGTTGTGGGGCTGGAACTCAGGGCCTGGGTGCTGTTTTCACTCAAGGTTCCAACATTTTCAGTGCTTATCTCCAATTGGAGATAAGAATCTCACAGAATTTCCTGCCCTGGCTGGCTTTGAACCACTGTCCTCAGAGCTCAGCCTCCTGAGTAGCTAGGATGGCAGGCATGAGCCACCAGCACTTTGCTTAGCACTGAGCTGGACTCAAGGCCTCATGCTTGCCAGGCAGGCCCTTTACTACTTGAGCCGTGCCCCGGCTCTGTCCTTTTGCTGATCATCTTTTAGATATGAGGACAGGGATCCTTGGGGTGGGGGTGGGGGACAGAATATTCTGGCATTAGTGGTGATGGCAGCACAATCTGCGAATGTGCTAGAACTCACAGAGGTGAGTTTGCAGGTGGGAGCCCAATGAGGTGATTGTTTGGGGGGTAGGGAGGGGGAAAGGCTGTAGGATGAGTGGAAAGCCAGAGGCATGGTGACCCCTCCCATCTCTGCCTGCCACACCTGCCACTCCTGCCCCAGACCCCTGAGATGGGACCCCACCCACGACCCCATCCACACCCACAGCACGGCCCACGCCCGGGTCCCCTGCTCCCCAGGGGGCTACCAAAGGCTGCTGAAGCAAACTGGAAAGATCCAGGATGGGGGGGGGGACCTGCGGGCTGACCTGGGATGGCTCCCAGTGGAGCTGGGAGCTCCCGTGACCTCTCTTGGGGTTTTAAGCTTCTAGATTCGCTTATAAACAGAAACATCTCCACTCTCTCCTCCCAGGGTGCTGGGAAGACAGACATGGGCCCCAGCAATGTCCAGTTTCTGGCCTTTCTTCCCTCCCTCTAAATAACCCCTGCTGCCTGTGAGGGCTAAGCATAGATTACCCTGACTTCAGGGCTGCATAGTGTTCCTCCCCCCCAAAAATGCATCAACCTGAACCTCAAAAGTAGACTGTTAGGGGCTAAACTGTATTCCTTTCCATGCCCTGTATCAGGCCAGGGGTGGTGACTCATGCCTTCAGTCCCAGCTGCCCAGGAGGTGGAGCTGGGGAAGATTGTGGTTAGAGGTCAGCTTGGGCAAAAGTGTCTGCCAAGACTTCATCTCAACCAACAAGTCAGGCTTGATGATCTATATTATAATCCCGGCTATAGAGTCATAAATAGAAGGGTTGAGGTCCAGGCCAGCCAAAGCTAAACCACGAGATCCTCAAAATAACTAAAACAAAAATAAAACACATGAGGGGTGTTGACTCAAGGGGCAGAGGGCACCTGCCTAGCCAAGCACAAGGCCCTGAGTTCAAACCCCAGTACTCCAGATTTAAAGCCCCTAGTAGGGTGGTCACATGTCTCAGTAGCTCCCTCTAACTGCTGTGCCCCCCACATTCAGGCTTCATTCCTGGGGTTGTTTTGCTTTGGGTGTTGGTTGGCTAAGCACTTACCATGTATGGGGCACACACATGTCAGGTCCAGACCCATATGGCAGAGCTTTCAGCTCACCAAGGGTACAAAATGTGGCCCTGTAAAAACCCATGGCAGGCCGGGCATGGTGGCTCACGCCCGCAATCCCAGCTACTCAGGAGGCTAAGATCTGAGAAGCACCATTCAAAGCCAGCCCGGGCATCTCTAATCAAGCACCAAAAAAGCCAGAAGTGAAGGCTGTGGTTCAGGTGGTAAAGCACCAGCCTTGAGAGGAAAAGAAAAAGTTCAGGGACACTGCCCAGGCCCTGAGTTTACAAAACAACAACAAAAAGTTGAAATGAACATGGGACCACTACATGGCCTCAAACCAACTATCAGGAATGAGGCTAGAACCTTCCATGGTTCCCTACTACCCACAGGATCAAGTAAGTCTCTGACAGGTTGCCTCATTTTCCCATTTTCCCATCTCCTTCTAGGTCCTGGAACCGTCCCCCCCACCCCCCAGTCAGGACCAGGACATTCTCATTACTGCACTGAATTAAGTTGCCACTTCCAGCTGGGTGCTGGTGGCTCACACCTATCATCCTCGCTACTCAAGAGGCTGAGATGTGAGGATTCCAGTTCAAAGCCAGCCCGGGCAGGAAAGTCCCCAGCAGACTCTTATCTCAAATAACTACCCCAAAACTGGAGGTGGCTCTGTGGCTCAAGGGGTAGAGCGCTGGCCTTGAGCAAAAGAGCTCAGGGACAGTGCCCAGGCCCTGAGTTCAAGCCCCAGGACCGACAAAAGACACACACAGAGGAAGTTGCCACTTCCTTGAGGAAGTGGCACAGCCCCAGGTGGGGGCACGGGTTTTCACCCTCAAGCAGTCTTGACTTCAATAGTTCAGCCACCTGGGGATCTGGGGGTGACCCTGCAGGCCTGGGGGGAGCACCATGATTGGGGAGCCCTGGGCATGGAGCAGGTGGCTCAGCCCTTTACAGGGCCCAGGGTATCTCCAGAGAACAACCCGGTCCCCACCCACCAGCAGAGATAAGCTGGCAGGCAGTTGTACAGTGTGGCGCCAGGAGTTGGGGTGTCCTGGTTAATGGTTTTCCAGGGGTGCTGAGGGCAAGTCCCCATTGCTATCTGCCTCCCCTCAAGGCCCAGAAAGCTGCTAGGGTTCACATTCCAGCTTCTCCCTGCCCCTCCCTCCCTCCCTCCCTGGGGCTCCAAATTCCAGGGTGACAGCTCCATTCCCAGCATGGCCCTGACTCAGCAGAATGTCAGGCAGGGGACAGGACGGACAGGACAGGGACAGGGACAGGACAGGACGCCACATTCCAGAGGCTCCCAGCTCCGTGGCTCAGCCTCAGCCGGCAGCTGACTCAGCCAGCCGCTGCATGTGACCCTGTCTCCTTTGGGGTCCCACAGTTACAGTCCTCAAAGCTCCCTGCTTGCTGGCCCCTGGCAAGGTCACCCTGTGCAGGTCAGGCGAGGATGGCAGGGTTTCTCTCCCTCACTCTAAACATCTGCCAGGGCTTTGCTCTGACCTTGGGGAACCAAAGGTGTCTGATGAGCTGCTGCCAGGTGGCACTAGGCACGGCCTGAGCCTCTGTCTCTGTCTCTCAGTCTGTCTGTCCCTCTCTCTCTTCACGTCTCAGGGAACATCTCCCCACTTCAGCCCTGCTGTGGGCTGGGCCCAATGGCACGTGTGGATTCTTACACACTGTCGGCCATGGAGCTATCCGGGACACCCCATCCCCTGGGCTCCAGGTCCTGGCGCCCTGTCTGGATCTGACACCCCTGGATGAACTTGCAGCCACCCCGACAGTATCAGTTCATGGATGGGAGTGTGTGTGTGTGTGTGTGTGTGTGTCTGTGTGTGTGTCTGTGTGTGTGTCTTCATTTACATCTGCAAAAGGCTTTCTGCCTATAACACAAACCCCAGGAAGGACACACACAAGGGTGGAGGATTAGAGAAGACACAGACGCCAAGGGTGCCATCCTGGAATGGTGCCATCTTGAAATGAGGCCATCCTGGAACAGTGCCATCTTGGCACTGCACCTACTACAGCAGGGATACAATAAAACATTATGGCCGATAGCACCTTGGCAAACACATGACCAACAGCCTATGAACAGCATGGAGAACCAAGCTGTATGAAGGCACAGGGAAGACGCCGAAGAGGAAAGTGGAGGGAGAACCATCAACTGGCTTTCTCAGGAGGCCCGTGAAGGCTGGGCAGTCAGGAGAGGAAAGGGGACCCACTTCATTCTTGAGCTCCCTTGGCTCTCTGGGGATGGATGGCCAGGGAGCACCACAGAGCCCAGAGGTTGGTTGACATGGAGTTGATCTCTAATCCTTATCCTCAGATCTCCCAAGTAGCTGTGATTACAGCCACAGCACCTGTCGCAAACACTGTCGCCATCTGCCTGTGTTCCTGACATGTCCCTCCATGGCCAGCCAGGCCAGCCTGCCCAAGTAGCTTCCTCAGAGAAACTTTTGACCTTTGACGACCTCCAAAATGACCTCATGATTGTGGAATTCAGCGCTTGACAGTTCCAGCTTTTGGGGGAGTTAATTGGAGATAAGAGTCTCATGGACTTTCTTGCCTAGGCTGACTTTGAACTCTCAGCCTCCTGAGTAGCTAGGATGATAGGTATGAGCCACCAGCGCCTGGCTTAGGAAGCCCCTCGCCCTCCTGGGGGTGGGGAGTGGCTACCTGGGACATCTGTGTGTTCTCAACGTAGAGCTTTCCTGGGACAGCTGGAGACAAGGAGGTGACCCAGTCCTGTCAAGACTTCCGGAGGGAGGGGAACAGTTATGGGGTCAGGGAGATTCAGAAAAACAGAGAAATGTCCGTCGCAGCATGCTGAAATTCTCCAAAGATCAGAGACTTGAGGATTGGAAACGACATACGCAGAGGGCAGACAGACAGACACACACCCGACAAGCTGAAGGCTGGGTGTGTTGGCACACGCCTCTCATCTCAGCTACCAGGGCAACGGAGGCAGGCGAGGGACGGTGGTCCAGGCCCCAAGACCAAAAGCTTGAGACTTCTATCTGGAAAATAACCAAAGCAGGAACTGGAGGCGTGTCTTACACTGTGTGGGCGTGGCTTAAGAGATGGGTGGGACCTACCGGGGCAGGGGCGGGACTTGAGGGTGTGGCTTGTGTTGTGGGCGTGGCTCCGTGGTGGAGGTCCCGCCTAGCAGATGCTAGGAAGAGCAGAGCAGGAGGCTGATGGGCCCACCAGCCCGGGATCACCTAGAGGCCCCGGGTCTACAGGGTGACTATCACAGAAGGTGCTGAACGTGATCGTGCTGCCCGCGGGGAAGAGGAGAAAGGCGCCTTGTCTGTCCGTGTGAGACATGCTCCACAAACTTGCCAGGGGAAAACAGATCCTGGCCGGTTGGTCAGCGCGAGGAACACGGGGCCAGCGAGCCACATGACCAAGTTCCAGGTCTCAGACACGAGAGGTGTCTGGGAAGCTGTCATTGCTCAGAGGAGCCTGGGGACATGCAATGACCAATGCCACCGGCTCCTGGGCCAGGGTGAAGACAGGAAGGACGATGGGAAGTGAAGTCCAGGTCATCAGCTGGTTTCTCAGCTGTGGAAAATGCTGCCGCAAAGAGAAGCCAGGCGTCCACTGTCAGGTCAGTTTTTCCATCAGCCAAGAATGAAAAGGTTTTTAAGACTCTCCAGGATAATCCCAGTGCTAAGGCAGAAGGATCTTGAGTTCTAAGCCAGCCTGGGAGACACAGCAAAACCTTGGCTCAAAAACCCAACCCAAACCAAACCAAACCAAAAACATTATTAAGAAAGAATTCAGAAACACATCTGGCAAAACAGCCAGCATTAGCTAGTTAACCCTTTGCTGTCTAAGCTTTTCAGGCTTGGACAGGAGGGCTTGTCAGTGCCCACAGCTTTCTATTTGGTCAGTACTGAGATTCAAACTCAAAGGCCTCATGGTGGTACACAACCATTTGGGCCAAATCTTCAGCCCAGCTATTTGCTGCTTAATTGGAGATGGAGTCTTATGGACTTCCCAGGCTGATCTTGAACTTTGGGCCTCCAGATCTCTGCCTCCTAAGTAGATAGGCTTACAGGAGTGAGGCACCAGTACAGACTGGAACCCCAACTTCTCAGCAGACACTGTGTTGGCCCTGCATACTGAGCCCTATGGCAGGAGGCAGAGCTCTGGGCAGGGATGCTGGCCTGACACAGGCTTTTTTTTTTTTTTTGCCCACCCCTGATGAACCCTTTCCAGCCCCCACTGGGCTCCCCATGTTCCCACAGCCCCCAGACATCTCCATACGTGACTGTCACCCCCAGGAGTGCTTTGAATCAAAGGAGGCTGAGGTTCCACAAATCCTCAGTGACCATGCTGCTATCACTCCCACTCTGTGGGAGGCAGACTGACTGTTCAAGTTGTTGCTTAGCAACAGGACCTGACCTCATAGTAGCTGGGCTCACTGTGATGGGCCCCGGAGCCCCATTCTCACTGCCCTGACCCTGGTGATGGTGGATATGAACCTCTCTGGTTTTTGGTTTCTTAGTATGTAAAACGTGGTGGTAGCAAGTTTTGATTCAGCCGTAAGCCCAAAATAAGCTCAAGAGTGGGTTGCTATTCGGAGCTTCTGTGGGAACCATGGGAATGTCATGACCTAGCCCCGCGGAACTCTAGATCTTTCTGTGCGCAGAACTCTAGAGCCTCCTGTCTGCCTCCCAAGGACTGGGGTTACAGGCATGCCCTTGGCTGAGGAAGGTCTGAAGCCCCCCTGTGAGGTGAGGTTCTGGAGTGACAGGGCTCTCCCTCAACATCGTGGGCTCCTGGGGGAAGGATCATTGTTGACTGAGCGGTCATGCTGTGTATTGTCCACTGCTGAGCAGTGTTTCTGGTCTCCAGTAGGAAGCATCTAGAAATCCTGACAATTAAAACTTTCTCCTGGTTGGGTACCAGTGGCTCATGCCCATCATCCTAGCTACTCAGGAGGCTAAAATCTGAGGACTGCGGTTCAAAGTCAGCCCTAGCAGGAAAGTCCTTGAGGCTCTTATCTCCATCTAACCACCAGAAAAACCAGAAGTGGTGCTATGGCTCAAAGTGGTAGAGCATTAGCCTTGAGCAAAAAAGCTCAAGGACAGTACCCAGGCCCTGAGTTCAGGCCCCAGGATTGACCCCCCCCCCCCCCGCAAAAAAAACCCATAAAAATCTGGAGTCAAAAATTGTCCCACTCGAGAGCCCCAGAGCTCAGGATCCAATTGGATTCAAAGAAATTCTGCACCCATAGTTATCTCCCCTGCTGGAATCCTAAGCCACTCCCAACACTGAGTGGGGAGAGAGGATGGCAGTTCCCAACGCTGGGTTCCCCCAGCAGTGTGTTCTGCTATTTCTTGGGAGGAGGGAGAGGAATGAATTTTGTCCCCAATAATTAATGCAAAGTCTTTCCCTGTGTCTACTGTGCACCCAGGGCTGAGTTGCTCACTGTGTGGCATGTCGTGGGCACTGCAAGGGGCTGATCAGAGTCCCTGGCCTCCACGTGCTCCGTGGCAGGAGCTCCCCAGTTGTGATCACAACACATGTCCCCTGATAGCCCTGCAGGGTTTCTGCAGGGGGCAGGACCTCCTGATGAGACCCCAGCTTCTAGTGGTCAGTCAGTGTCATGCTTGAGCTTCCTAGGAAGCACCCTAGCTTCCGCTTAGCTGCAGACAGGGCAGGGAGAAGGTTCCAGGCATGGTGCGCTGCAAGCAGGGGGGCCCCTTTGTTGGGTCTCAGCACGCACCCTGTGATTATGCGTGTGCTCTGTGTAATTAGGCACAGCCAGCAGCCGTGACCATCCCCAAGCAGAACACGAAGGTTTCCACTGTATATCTTGGCAGATCTTGCAGAGAACAGCTTGTCCACAGAGAGAACTGATAATAACATGAATTTCAACACGCCTGCACAGACTGCTCTGATTTGGTGGATGGCAGGGCAGGAGGTCTACTCTGATGGGGTGGGGGTGGGGGGCTGATGAAGCTGAAAGCCTGCTCTGATTGGTAGAATGAGGCACTGGAGGCAAGCTCTGGTTGATGGATGGTGGAGCTGGAGGTCTGTTCTGATTGGTGGATGGTGTAGCTCGAGGCCTGCTCTGATTGGTGGAATGTTGCATGGAGGCCAGCTCTGATTGGTGGATAGTGGAGTGGAGACCTGCTCTGATAGGAGGACTGTTACGCTGGAGGCCAGCTCTGATTGGTGGATGATGCTGGAGTTTGTTCCCACTTGACGCCACTCTCCAGATAAAAGTCTCCCATTGGGTAGGGGGTGGGGGCTGGGAACATGGCTTAATGGTAGAGTGCTTGTTTAGCATGCATGAAGCCCTGGGTTCTATTTCTCAGCGCTACATGAACAGAAAAAGCCAGAAGTGGCGCTGTGGCTCAAGTAGTAGAGTGCTAGCCTTGAGCAAAAAGAAGCCAGGGACAATGCTCAGGTCCTGAGTTCAAGCCCTAGGACTGGCAAAAAAAAAAAAAAAAGTCTCTTTACTAACTCTCCAGGAGAATGAGGAACTCAGGAAAACACACTCAGCTACTTAAAGGTCGCAGGGATAGTTTGTGGGCTGAGATGAAGCTCTGAGTGATGGACACAGCTTGTGTTGGGGTGAGGGTCCCCCCAGCATGATGAATAGGCAGGCCATTCTCTGGGGCCATCCCATCCTGCAGGGGGCTGGACAGTGTCTCTAGTTTCCCTCATGCCTCCCCCATGCTGGGGTCTCCCCAGGCATGACAGCCACATGTCCCTGGACCTCCCCCGGAGTCCTCTGTGTCTACAGAATATGTCCAGCCACTAATGACAGAAAAGCAAGCAGCTTTCCTGCAATTGAGCTGCTCCCTGCCCACACCAAGAACTTGAACCCCAGAACCCACACTTTCGGGCCAAAAGTGTGAGTTAGGGGACCTTAGCCTCCACAACCAACCCCGGTCTCTTCC
Organism: Perognathus longimembris pacificus; assembly: GCF_023159225.1. Taxonomy (NCBI): domain Eukaryota; kingdom Metazoa; phylum Chordata; class Mammalia; order Rodentia; family Heteromyidae; genus Perognathus; species Perognathus longimembris. The sequence continues at coordinate 67,922,654 of NC_063163.1, forward strand.
CAGTGACCACATTCAGCAAAACCTGGGGCAGGGACCCCCACTTGTCACCCTACAGATGAGGTAGTCTGTGTCCCTGAGGGCCATGTGTCCATGCCCTGGCCCTGGCAGGTTGTGGGGTGCTGCTAGAGAATGAGCTTGCCCCTCCTCCTCCTCCCCAAACACCTTGCAACAGGGCCCACCATGTGGGGTGGTGTATGCTGGCCTGGGGAGGAGCCGCAGGTCAGTGCCCAAGTCCCCAGCTGATACAGCTGATCCTAGTTCTCAAAGTAGGGGTGTGAGATTTGCCGCAGGGATGTAAGGTGTGGCCAACCTGCCCCACCTCCATCCTTCCCTGATCATCTGCATTTCTACACACACACACCCAGCTCTGGGTGGAAACCTTGGAAATTGTGGGCTTCCTCTGCCCCCTGGTGGCCACTGGTGGAATAGTGGGCTCTCTAGCTGAGGAGCACTGGAACTCAGCAGGGTCCTTGTCTTCCTGGACCAAAAAAGGTATCCTTTCTACCAAGGGTCCCCTGATTGGGACAGTGAGGGACCGATGGGACCGCCCCTCCAGTGAAACCAACTAGCAGAGCTGAACGTTTGATGGGACCAAGACCCAACCATAACCAATAGATACAGAAATGTTTAAGTAATGTTAAACTCTGGAAGAATGGCACAAAAAGACAAAGAACCGCAATATGCCAACATCCTAAATCCTCTGTAAAAAATCCTCTCTCCTAGGAAGCCAGTGCTGTGGCTCACACCTTTCATCCTAGCGACTCAGGAGGCTGAGATCTGAGTTCAAGGCCCAGCCCAGGCATGAAAGACTCTTATCTCTAATTAACCACCAGAAAACTGGCACTGTGCTTCAAAGTGGTAGAGCACTAGCCTTGAGCAAAACAAGCTTAGGGACAGAGTCTAGGCCCTGAGTTCAAGCCCCACATCTGTAAAAAAAAAAAAAAAAAACACTATGAGCAAAGCCAAAAATTTAAGATTCTCAGAAAAAGATCTATAATGTAACCAAAAGACACACACACACACACACACACACACACACAAACTCTAATCAGGGGCAGAACCCCCCTCACCATGGGAAAGTCTGCAGAGGAGCCCAGTATGGTGGAACATGCCTGTAATCCCAGCGTGGGGGAGGCAGAGGCAGGAGGATCTGAGGCCTGCCTGGGTCACGTCATGAAATCGTGTCAAAAAGCAAAGCAAAGTGAATAAAAAGAAAACCAAACAAAAAGTCAAGTCAGCAAAGAGCACATGGGCAATTCACCCCAGAAACCCTGAGATAACCCAACAAGAAAGGACTGCTTTCGCTGGCCAGAGCTGCAGAGGCTTGAAACCTGCACTGGGACCAGGCGCCTGCGGCTCACACCTGCAATCCTAGTTCTTCAGAAGGCTGAGATCTGAGGGTCGTGTTTTGAACCCAACCCAAAGCAGAAAGGCCCAGGAGACGCTCCTCTCCAATTAACCACCCTGTACACCCATCACCCATAGCTACTTCTGGAACATTTCCTCATCCCAGAATTCTAGGTCTCATCTCTACCTCTGTCTGTTCTGGAAGTTTTCTATCAGTGGAGCCATGCACCGGTGCGTGTGTGTGTGTGTGTGTGTGTGTGTGTGTGTGTGTGTGTGTGTGTGTTGCTCTCACCGAACGCCATGGCCTCGTGGTCCCTGCACATCATGGCTGTGCGTCACAGCCTCATCCTGTTCCTGGCTGATTAATACTCCACTGTGTGGACGGAGCATGTGGTGTCCACTCATCCTTCCCCGGGTTCACGTATTTCTACATGGGCCTTCTAAGCATGTCCGATTCTAGATCATTTCCTGTCACCTAGGCGAAGGGGGAGAGTGGATGGGTGACCTCATACAGGTCTGGTGCCCCCGGCGAAGCTCAACATAAAAGAACCAGCCTGGGCTGGCGATATGGCCTAGTGGCAAGTGCTTGCCTTGTATACATGAAGCCCTGGGTTCGATTCCTCAGCACCACATATATAGAAAATGGCCAGAAATGGCACTGTGGCTCAAGTGGTAGAGTGCTAGCCTTGAGCAAAGAGAAGCCAGGGACAGTGCTCAGGCCCTGAGTCCAAGCCCCAGGACTGGTAAAAAAAAAAAAAAAAAAAAGAACCAGCCTGAGCCGGGTGCCGGTGGCTCACACCTGTCATCCCAGCTACTCAGGAGGCTGAGATCTGAGGATTGTGGTTCAAAGCCAGCCCTGGGCAGAAAAGTCCATGAGACTCTTATCTCCAATGAAAACCAGAAAACTGGAGGTGGTGCTGTGGCTCAAAGTGGTAGAATGCTCCCCTTGAGCTGAAGAGCTCAGGGACGGTGCCCAGGCCCTGAGTTCAAGCCCCAAGATTGACAAAAAAAAAGAACCAGCCTGGCTCTTTGCAGCCTGCCTCTCTTCTGTGTGCTCCCAGCCTTCCCAGCTCCCATGAGCCACCATCCCTCCTGCAGTGACACCACAGGGAGCTTCACCAGCCACCATGGCCTGGCCTTGCCCCCAGGACTGTGAGCTACAACAACCTTTTTACCTTTACACAGCACCCAGCCTTAGGTTTTTTTTTTTTCTCTCACAGCAACAGAAAACAGACAACTTAACATCCAAACATGCATTACTGCCACAGACGCTGTGTGTCTGCAGTGACGGGTAAGGGCAGGCCACGCCCCCAGGAGGCCAGGAAAAGGGAGGGAAGGGCTGTGGAGCTCAGACACGCAGGACAATATTACAAGCGTGCACTTCTGCACTGGCACCACACATGCTATCTCTGCAGAAATCCATACTTTCCCCCGTCCCAGCTCGCCTCCCCCTGCCAACTCAACATCAAATGCAAATAAAAACACCACAGTGCCTACCTGTGCTACAGTTCTCTGCCGTCCCCAGCTCCAGAACCCAGCACCAAGCCTCCTTCCCTACAAGAGAAACAGCACATTAGCCGGATCTGCCAGGCAGCAGCTGCGGAGCTGGGAGTTCACCCCCATGGATGGCTAAGATGGTGTCAGAAATCACTTTGCAAGTCCCGCCTCAAAGTCACTCTTCCAAGCAGAGGATGGTGCAGCCCCAGAGGCTGCTGCACTAACCACGCAAAGGGAATCTTCTTACAAGACCTAAGAGATCTGTGACATTTCCTGAATGCACCTCACCTGTATTTGGAAAATAAATGGAAAGCATGACCTTTTGTGTCTGTTTGCGTGCGCGCACGCGCATATGCAAGATGTTCATCTAGAGGGCTGAGTGCAGTAGTTCACGCCTGTAATCCCAGCTACACAGGAGGTAGAGGTCGGAGGATTCAAATCTGAGGCTAGTCCAGAAAAAAAGCATGCAATTCTATCTAAAAACCTAACTAACACATAAAGGACTAGGGGTGTGGCTTAGCCTAGCAAGTACAAGACCCTAAGTTCAAACCCCAGTAATCACTCAGAAAAACAAAATAAAATGTTTTTAACCCTGAGTTAAAAAACTTTTTTTTGCCGGTCCTGGGCCTTGAACTCAGGGCCTGAGCACTGTCCCTGAGCAAAAGAATTGATCAAGGGTAGCATTCTAGCACTTGAGCCACAGCGCCACTTCCAGCTTTTTCTGGTTATGTGGTGCTGAGGAATAGAACCCAGGGCATGAAGGCAAGCACTCTACCACTAGGCCACATTCCCAGCCCCCAAAACTTTTTTTGTTTTTTAAGGTTTTACTGTGGATTCCTTTGCAAGCTGTGGCCAATTTGCCTTCAAGGTTCAGGAGGAAACCTGAAATCCCCAGCACTGCCTGCAGGGGGCAGCATTTCCCCAGAAATGTCCTGAACGCCCTTGGGGAACCACAGTGCTGGGACTTGGCAGAATCTTAGGCCCTGGAGCTTCCAAGGCCCTGAGGCAAGAGGGGCCACCGAAGCAGACGCTGTCAACTGGGACAACTGATGAAAGGGCCACGCAGCAAGCTCCCAGAGCAGCCCGAGGCTGTGCCTCTACCTTGAGGATCTGCGAGTGCACACGTTACTTTTGACTAATCAATTAGTCAAAAACTTGCAGAGATGGCACAGGGGTTCCCACGCCAGTGGTGCCAGCAGTGACATGCAAGCGTGACATTACACAAGAGAGAAGGGAAGAAGACAGAAGTACCTCGCGGGGCTGAGGATATGGCCTAGTGGCAAGAGTGCCTACTTCATATACATGAGGCCCTGGGTTCGATTCCCCAGCACCACATATACAGAAAATGGCCAGAAGTGGCGCTGTGGCTCAAGTGGCGGAGTGCTGGCCTTGAGCAAAAAGGAAGCCAGGGACAGTGCTCAGGCCCTGAGTTCAAGCCCCAGGACTGGCCAAAAAAAAAAAAAAAAAAAGAAGTACCTCACCTCTGTGATCCCTGCTTCTCAGGACATGGAGACCCAGATGACTGAGGTTCAAGGTCAGCCTGGGCAGAAAAGTCTGGAGACTCCAGCTCCCATGGACCAATGCCAGACTGGGGGGCGTGGCTCAACTGGTATAGAGCAAGCTGTGAGCCAAAAAGCAGAGGAAGTGCTGGAGCTGGCGAGTTCAAGCTCCAGTACTGGGCACCAAGAAAAGGAAGGGAGCTAGCTGGGAATATGGCCTAGTGGCAAGAGTGCTTGCCTCATATACATGAAGCCCTGGGTTCAATTCCCCAGCACCACATATATAGAAAACGGCCAGAAGTTGCGCTGTGGCTCAAGTGGCAGAGTGCGAGCCTTGAGCAAAAAGAAGCCAGGGACAGTGCTCAGGCCCTGAGTTTAAGCCCCAGGACTGGCAAAAAAAAAAGTAAGGAGGGAGAGAGGGAGGGAGGGAGGAAGGGAAGGGGAGGAAGAAAGGAGAAAGGAACTCACCCCAGGTGCCATGTTGGTTATTTTGCCAGCTGAATTCACTCAATAAAAAAATTGGCTGGAGACAGATGCTGCCCTTGGCCAAATGCACTTTCCATGTGTCCCCAAGTAGCCATGTTCATCACGATAGCACCTCAAGAACAAGACTCCACGCAGCGCCAGCCAGCCTGGCTCCCCACGGCCAGGTCACCACCCAAACCTAAGGACCAGCAGCCTGTCCAGCTCGGGGCACACAGGAAGCCAACAGATGGGGGGCCAGGAGCTGCTGCTGGCTACAGGAAAGCCCGGTGGGTCAGGTGCATCTTCCCCTCCTGCCACTCCTGCATTGAGCTCTGCGTTGAGCTCTACCTCAGCCTCACCCACCCAGTCCAGTATGCAGCCAGATCCAAGGCCCCCTCCACTGCAAGGACCCAGAGCCCATTTCTCTGTCTGCCCCACTTCGGACATCATAAGTAAAAGGAAACAAGTTTAAATGTGGCAGAAAAAAGTAGACAGAAGGCACCAGCCCTGAGTCCAAGCCCCACGAGCAACCAAACACACAAAAAAGGTTGCTTTTGCCAGACTGGTGGCTCATGCCTGCAACCCTAGCTACTCAGGAGGCTGAGAGCTGAGGATTGTGGTTCGAAGCCAGCCGGGGCAGGAAAGAGTCTATGAGACTCTCACCTCCAATGGACCACCAGAAAACTGGAATTGGCACTGTGGCTCAGGTGGTAGAGAGCTAACCTTGAACACAGAGGTTCAGGGGCAGTGTCCAGGCCCAGAGTTCAAACCTCAGGACCGCATCGTGAAAATGATCAAAATTGAGTGTCAGAGGAGGGGTGACCTTGTCCAAAAAGAAATGTGCTCTTTACCTGACTTACCTAATTCGTCCCTCTGTACATCACTTTTACAGTAACAATAAATATTTTTAAATGATCGAAATCATGTTGAAGGTCCCCAAGGAAGCCACTGCCCCCACTTCTCTCCATTGTGAGCAGGGGGTCCCCTTCCTTGGCCTCTACCCAGCCTAGGCCAAGGCCAACCCCCCCCCCCCCATTAATGACAGCCACATGTGTCCCTAGACCTGAAGGGCACAGTGTCTTCCAGACATCAGCAGGGCAGGGGCAGCCAGGGATCTGCTGGTTGCCAGGCACTCCCCCCCCCCCACCATGTACATGGCTCCAGATCCTCCTGGGACCTGAGTGGGTGGGTGGGCCACGGCAGCCCCCCCCCCCACGTCCCACGCTGACGTCAGCACGTGTGACCGAGGAGGCTAGATATAGAAAGCTGAAGCTGTCACCCTCAGCCTTCACTCATCACCACGGCAACCATCTAAATATGTCACCGCGGGAGAAGCGCTGATTGCCAAGGCAGAGGTGGCAGAGCCACCTCCCGCCCAGGCTGGGGGTGCAGGAGAAGCAAGGGAAGGCACCCCAACCCCGGAGAGGTCCATCAGCCAATGACAGGGCCCAGCCAGGCCAGACCCAGAGTCTAGAGGATGAAAATCATGAGTACCTATACTGTGCTTGAGCTGGCCAGGTACTGATGGCTCATGCCTGTCATCCTAGCTACTCAAGAGGCTGAGCTCTGAGGATCTTGGTTCAAAGCCTGCCTGGGAAAGGAAAGTCTGTGAGACTCTGATCTCCCATTAGCCACCAAAAAAAAGCCACAAGTGGAGCTGTGACTCCAGTGGTAGGGCACTACCCTTGAGCAAGAAAAGCTCAGGGGCAGTGCCTGGGCTCTGAGTTCAAGAGACTTTTCCACTCATGTCTGGTGCTCTACCACCTGAGTCACACCTGCAGCCTGGCATTTTGCTGGTTCTTTGAAAATGGACTCTCTGAGACTTTTCTCACCAGATTGGCTTCAAATGAAGATCCTCCAGGTCTCCATCTCCTGAGTAGCTTGGATTATAGGCATGTACCACCATCCCAGGCTTTGTTCCTTTTAATTCAATTGAAGACTGTTGCTTTGTGCCCCTCCTCATTCTTCCAAGTGCAGATGCCTCACCATTTTCTTTTCTTTTTTCATTGCCAGCCCCAGGGCTTGAACTCAGGGCCTGAGCACTGTCCCTGACTTCTTTTTGCTCAAGGCTAGCACTCTACCACTTGAGCCACAGCACCACTTCTGGCTTTTTCTGTATATGCCGTGCTGAGAATCGAACCTAGGGCTTCATGTATGTGAGGTGAGCACTCCATCACTAGGCCATATTCCCAGTACCCTCTTTTCTTTTCTTTCTGTGCTAGTCTTTTTGGGCCACCCACCCACTCAGGTCCCAGGAAGATCTGGAGCCATGCACATGGTGGGGGAGGGGAGTGCCTGGCACCCAGCGGATCCCTGGCTGCCCTTGCCCTGCTGATGGCTGGAAGACACCATGCCCTTCAGGTCTGGGGACACATGTGGCTGTCATTAATGGGGGGTTGGCCTAGGCTGGGTGGAGGCCAGGGAGGGGGACCTGGGCATTGTCCTTGAGCTTCTTTTGTTCAAAGCTAGTGTACTACCTTGAGCCATAGCACCACTTCCAGATTTTTTGGAGTAGTTTATTGGAGATAAGAGTCTCATGGACTTTCCTTCCCAGGCTGGCTTTGAACTGTGATCCTCAGATCTCAGCCTCCTGAGTAGCTAGGTTGACAGGCATGAAAGCTGGCTTACCTCACCCTTTTCTACTGGTTAGAAAATGTTGGCTATCCTTGGTTTTCAACATATCTAATTTTAGTGAGCAATAGTTTCATATCATTCAAATCAGATCTGGGTCCCCTAATGGTCCCTCCCCTGAGAAATAAACCTCCCCATTGGCAGAGAAACAAAGGACACATTGCTAAATCTGAATTTCGGAGAAACCTCACACTGGAGAAAAAAGCACTGGGAACTGAACTCAAGACCTTGTGCTTTTGCTAGGCAGGAAGCCACCACATAACCACGCCCCCAGAGCCCCGCTGTTGGAGCCACACCCCCAGTGCACCACTCTGCCTCTACCACTCAAGCAGTACCCCATGCATCTGACCACACCCCTATCATGTTGGCCACACCCCCAAACCATTCTGCTTTTCATTTGTTTTTCAGATACAGTCTCCCTCTTTTGTTCAGGGCCAGCCTCCGACTTTGATCCTCCTATTTTGCCTTCTCAGTAGCTGGGATTGTAGATGGGCACCACACCAGCTGGATTTTAGCAATATCCGATATATACACCGGCCTGTTTGATTTATGTATCTCTGCTTCTAGTAATGTTGAGCTCAAAGCAAAAGGCAGGAAGGGGATGGTGGGGACATGGGACTCTCATTCCAATCACTCAAACCTGGAAACTGATAGAGACCTGCTCCTACCATGTGGAGGTGGAGAACCGAATGGGAAGCGTGGGGAGGGGCTCGTTATAGCAGGACACCTGACAGACCCACCTCCAGCAGGTGTGGGTCAACACAGCTAGGCCACCAGCAGAAATAAGTCAGAGAGGGGTTTGTTGGAGTACAAGGACTCGCTTTACCTCTGTAGTCTTCCCCCTCAAAACCACCACAGAAAATTACATCTAAACATAAGAAAATACCAGCTAGAGGTATGCCTCGCTTAGCAAGGAGCCTGCCTGGAAAGCACGAGGGCCTGAGTTCAAGTCTCAGTACCATAGAAAGAAAAAGGATAAACTCCCAAGGGTAGACATTTTAAATACCACTGGCCAGAACAAGGAATCCCAATGGAAAAAGCCTGAGAACAACGTGATAACAGCACCATTCCAAGGGCAGGCACAGTCGCTCCTGCCCATAATCCCAGCTATCTGGGAGGCAGAGCTCGGGAGGATCATAGGTCAAGACCAGCTTGAACAAAAAGTCATAGAGCCCATGCCCCATCTCAACCAACAAGCCGAATGTGGTGGTTCACTCCTGTCACCCCCAGCTATGTGGGTGGAACAGGTAGTAGGATCAGAGGTCAAGGGCAATCCTAGCCGAAAACATAGGACTCTATAAAGAAACAAGGCTGGGGACAGGGCTCAAGTAGTAGAGAAGCATGCCTGGCAAGTTCAAGGTCCCGAGTTCAAACCCCAGTACCAATGAAAATAGATCAGTAAGCAAGTAACTTGTGGATCCTGGATCAAATTCCGAGGCAGAAAAGAGGCCACGGGGCTCCATGCGGGGTCATCTAAGTGCCGCGTGCACCTGGTGTGCAGGAACATGGGGTCCTTAACCACAGGGATGGGAGGTATGCTGCGCGTGGGAGCCTCTGCACCCAGCAGATTCAGATTTAACCATCTAAAATGCTTCTGAAATGAAGAGCTTATTTGAAGAAAGAAGAAGAAGAAGCAACAGGGAGGAGAGAAGACAGGCAAGACAAGGCAAGGAGCTACTTACACAGAAAATGCTTTGGGATGTGAGGGAGGGGCCCCCAGGGCTGTGACAGCCTCATAATGAGGCGATTATATAAAATTGAGAAAAGAAAAGGGCTAAAAACAGGATATGCAAATTGGCAAGCTCGCATGAGAGGAACAGGAGAGAGGAGACAGGTGGCTGAGCCAGCTCCTGGGAAGGTGGGGGAGGGGGAAACCTCCATGTCAGACCCCAATACCATGGGATATGATAGGGCATGGAGGGCACTCTACTGCTTGAGCTATGCCTCCAGGCTAGCTTTTGGCTGGTTAGTTGGAGGTGGAGTCTCTCAGACTTTTTCACCCAGGCTGATTTCAAACCACAATCCCCTGGATATCAGCCTCCTGAATACCTAAGGGTGACACATGTGAAACACCAGTAACAGCAATCCCTCCCTCTCTCTCTCTCTCTCTCTCTCTCTCTCTCTCTCTCTCTCTCTCTCTCTCTCTCTCTCTCTCTCTCTCTCTGTCCAGTCCTGGGCTTGAACTTAGGGCCTGGGCTCTGTCCCTGAGCTTTTTTGTTTTTCTTCTTCAGTTGTGGGGCTTGAACTCTGGGCCCAGACACTGTCCCTGAGCTCTTCAGCTCAAGGCAAGCACTCTACCACTTGAGCCACAGAACCACTTCCAGTTTTCTGGTGGTAATTGGAGATAAGAGTCTCATGAACTTTTCTGCCGGGGCTGGCTTTGAACTGAGGTCCTCAGATCTCAGCCTCCTGAGTAGCTATCATTACAGGTGTGAGCCACCAATGCCTGGTATCAATAAGGTTTTATTCATACAGTCATGTCTGTTCCTTTACAAACCATGTTTCCCATAGCAATGGCAGAGCTGAACGACTTTAGCAAGGACACTCCTGGTCAGTAAAACTAAAGTTATCAGCTCTCTGCTGCTTTGGGGCAAAGGTAGTGACCATTACCTTTGTCATTTTAAGACCTCTGACTGTCCTTTTGCAAACTCTGGGGTAATATTTTGTTGTAGAAAAGAAAAGAAAAAAGGCACTGTTGGCTCATGGCTATAATCCTTGCTACCTAGGAGGCTGAGATCTAAGGATCGCAGTTTAAAGCCAGCCTGAGCAGAAAAGTCACATGAGACTCTTCTCTACAATTAAATATCATAAAAATGGAAGTGGAGCTGTGGCTTAAAGTGGTAGAATGCTAGCTAGCCTTGAGCAAAAGAGCTCAGGGACAGCTCTCAGGCCCTGTGTTCAACCCCACAACTGATTTAAGAAAAAACAAAAAAAGAGAAGTCTTCCTGGGTAGTAGAATGAGCTCCACCTGGTCCTGGCTAAGGTGACCATCATAGCCCAGCCTGGGGGTGGGGGGAGACTGGGCCACCCTGTCAGGGCCTCCTGTATAGGCTGCAATGTCATGTGGGGTGCCAGGGACTCTGCAGCCACCTCTGGGTCTGCAGGGCCGGTTCTGTGACCCCCACAAAGTCAGCTGGCCACAGGCATGTGGGTGACGTATATGGAGGTGGGGGACAAGACCTGCTGAGTTGGTGCCAGATGCTACATTTTCCCAGGGCCTGAGCTCAGTGCTGTCCCCAGCTCAGCGTTGTGTCCTGTGCTGAGATCACAGAATGTTCTGAGTGTCAAGGTCACCTTCGTCACAGGGCCTGCCCTGTGTGCAGTAGGCTGGATCCATCTGGGAGGGGGGGAGTGTGCCCTGAGCACTGTGGGGGGGTGAAAGCAGAGTCCCTGTCTCCTACCTAAACCAGGCCAGACACTGCAATCCAGCTAAGCCCACCACACCTCACGCCCTCATCCCATTCTCAGATCTCTGGCTCCCCAAAACAAACAGGAGATGCAGGTCAGGATCCATTGGAGTGGCTGACAATGAAAATTCTAGAAATCCTTCCCCCCCAAATAGGTACCTTGACAGATTATCCTGAAGCAATCCACCATCTGAGGCTATTGCTGTCTGCACCAGGAAAAAGAAATCACAGTCCTAAGAAATACAGTCAGTGTGGATGAGTGCTGATGGCCCACAAATGCCTGTCATTTTAGCTACTCAGGAGGCTGGGATCAGAGGATCACAGTGTGAAGCCGGCCTGGGACAGCAAAAGTCCATGAAATCCCGATGTTTAATTAACATCCAAAAAGCTGGAAGTGGCACTGTGGTTCGAGTGGTAGAGCACTAGCTCAGGGACAGCACCTGGCCCTGAGTTCAAGCTCCAAGACCAGTACAATAAATCAATTAATCAATCAATAATAAATAAACAAACAAATAAAGGAAAATGAAAGAAATACAGTGAATTCACAGCCTAGCAAGAACACCTCTTATTCAACCAAAATCTGCCCCGTTCTCCCTGGGCCATCCACCTCAGTCTCCACCAAGTCATATCTAGCAACATGGAAGACACTCAAAGACAGCCGCCCCCGCCCCCACTCCGTCCTCAGGACATTCATAATGGATCTCCTTGAGAGTGAGGAGACCCATGACTCGTGTTAACTAGCACAACATGCGGGGGGGGGGGGGGAATGGGACTGTCCGTTCCATGATTATTTCACACTAGAGTGTGACTGCCATCTAAGTAGCAAACTCTCCCAAGTAAGTTTCCATCTAAAGAAGTTCCCGCACTAGTAGCCAATAAACACAGTTGGCTCCATGAGAAAATAGAGTCCACCAGCAGCCACAAGGGTGAACACGTGGGCAGATCCTTCCCCCAGATACATCTTCAGATGAGACCACAGCCCCGGGTCCAGCATCTCTCTTGCAGCGCATGAGAGACCCTGGGATGAAGGCCAGCCCAAGATCCTTCCAGATTCCTGACCCACGAGAACTGATCATGGTGAGATGATGTTGTTTCAATTCATTAACACCAGCAGTATTTATTATGCAGTGTTAGCTAACTCATACAGGCTATCCCCCAAGAATCAGATCTACCCTCCAAAGAGAAAAACCTGAAAAATATTTGAAAAAGACAACAATCTGAGCCCAGGAAATATACTATTCACACCTGTGGCATGGAGGGAGAAATATAAGGATACCCCCCTTCCCCCCCCACCTCCCAGGTGCCTTTTCAAAAATGAGATGGGACAGACAGTGGGGGCCTACAGATAAACAACAATCCTTAGTTAACTCTCGTAACTCAGACTTGTGGGCTCTGTACCAGCTACTACAGGGGGCAGTTTCTCTACATGAGGAAGAATCCAGTCATGAAGAAAGAACGCTATATTGTTATATATACCATGATGCTTTGCTTAAAACAGAACTTCTCCAACGCCTCTCCCTCTGGCTAGGACTAGAATAGACAGAGATCCAGATTGTACACATGGGGGACTGGAAATGTTGTAACACATGGAGAACCCACAGCCGACAATCTGCATCTTACTTTCCAAATGTGTCTTCTGGGGTGCCAGCCACTTCCAGCAGTCAGGGTTCTGGCAAAGGAGCCAAAGCAGATCATGTGTTCAGAGACAGACAGACAGATGTACAGCGAAGGGTTTCCTGTCCCTGCCCCCCTTCCACTAATGCAAAGCTCTCTGTAGCAGAGGGCACCTAACTTAGCCCCTGAGACATCTGACAAAGAATAGTTTGAAAAAAATTAAGACTCCACAATGAGAACCTGTTTTTGTTTTTGTTTTTAATTATTTTTTTGGTCAGTCATGGGGCTTGAACTCAGGGCCTGGGTGCTGTCCCTGAGCTCTACAGATCAATGCTACCAGTCTACCACTTAAGCAACAGTGACACTTTCATTTTCTGGTGGTTAATTGGAGATGAGTCTCCTGAACTTTCCTGCCCGGGCTGGCTTTGAACCACGGTCTTCAGATCTCAGCCTCCAGAGTAGTTAGGATTACAGGTGTGAGCCACCTGTGCCCAGCAAGAACAATTCTTTTCTCAACTGTTTCGGCAATTCCATTGTCATCATGGAAAAGCTACAATCACAAAGACGAGGAAACACCCCCAATTACAGAGCAAGAGAGGGCCAGGTACCGTGGCTTATGCCTGCAATCCCAGCTTTGAGGAAGACAAACCTTGAGAGGATCACAGTGATCTTTGAGACCAACCTGGACGAAGTGTTAAGGAGAACTCATCACAGCACACAGGCTGGTGTCTCTGTGTGGTCTTGGTGTGCAGGAGACGTAAATAGGAGGATCAAGGTCCAGGCTAGCCAGCATGTAAGTTCAAGGCTGTGAGTTCAAAACCCCAGTACCACCAAGAGAGGAAAAAAAAGAAGAAAAAGAAAAAGCGAGGCTACTGAGAGGAAAAGAAGCCAGAAGCATTTAGAGCAACTGGGCTGTTTAGTGACTAGAAAATAGATGACAAAGTCCCCGGGGTGGGAGGGGGTGGCGGCCTCCAGGGCCATGTGTGGCTGTCAGGGGGTAAGTTGGATGGGGGGCCAGAGCCACTCCTCAGCCCCCTCCAGGGCCCACAAAAGGGAAGACCCTGGGTTAATTATTTGACAAAACCGATTTTCACTTGGATGTTGCAGAATATGACCTTATTTGGAAATAAATCACAGACTTTAATAATTCAAGTGAGCACACAGAGGACAGAGCCCAGAAGCTGGTGGCCTGTGCCCTTCAAAGATAAGCTGGGTCTGGACAGTCACGGGGGGTAGCGGGTTGGCCACGCAAAGGCAGAGGCAGAAACTGGAGGGATGGGGGCCACACAGCATCAACTTCAACATCCACAGCCACAGAAGCTAGATTTGGCACAGAAAAGAGCCAGTGCCCACCCCTCCGGACCACACCTAGCTCTGCCAGAACCTGGATCTCAGACTCATAGGCTCCGGCACTGTTCCTTTGGGGGTCTCACGTTTGTATGTGCAGTGCTGGGCATGAACTCCAGAGCCTATGCATGCTGGGTAAATCCTCACCACTGAGGCAGGAATGAAAGAGAAGAAACCCCTGCCATCTTGAGGCTCTCCCTCCATTTCCAACCATTCATGGAGGCCGTTGTTTGTATATAATGTGCACCCCCCCCCCAGGCTCCAGTGTGGAAGGGCTGGTCCCCAGCAGGAGAAGAGGAGACTGAATGGACCCAGGGGCCCAATGGGGTCATCAAGGGAGGATGTGGGACCTGGCTGGAGGATGTGACTCACTGAGGGTGACCTTTGAAAGGGGTGTGTGTGTGTGTGTGTGTGCGTGTGTGCGTGGGCATGAGACAGAGAGAGAGACAGAGAGAGTCAGTCCTGGGGCTTAAGCTCAGGGCCTGGGCACTGTCCTTGAGCTCTTTTTGCTAGTGCTCGACCACTTTGAGCCACAGCTCCACTTCTGGTTTTCTGGTGGTCAATTGAAGCTAAGAGTCTCAGGGACTTTCCTGCCTGGGCTGGCTCAGACCTCAGCCTCCTGAGTAGCTAGAATGACAGGTGTGAGCCACCAGTACCTGGCTGAAGGTTTATCTTAGCCCCAGCCCCTTCCTCTGCCCCCCCCCCCACTTCTCTCTACTTCCCAGAGGCCAAGAGGTGAGCAGCTTCACTCCCCCTCCCCCTCCTGCCATGAGGCTTGGCCTCACCACTGACAATCTAGAAGCAACCAAGCTAGGATTACAGGCATGTGTCACAGTCATACTCAGTTATTTCTCACACTGATGCAATAGTGACTAGCACAGTCCCATGGAATAAACACCCCCCCCCCAAGTATCCAGACAGCACCTCCACAGAGGCCCAGCTATAGCCACAAGGACACACCCCTCCCACACTAATAGTCCCCACTTCAGGCCCTCCCAGTCCTCCAGAATGGCCAGCCATTCCTGTGTCACTTCCCCTGGAAAGAATAGAGTGTGTGATGCCGGGTGCTGGTGGCCGCACCTGTAATCCCAGCTACTCAGGAGGCTGAGTTCAAGCCCCAGGACTGGGGCAAAAAAAAGAAATAAAAAGAATGCAGTCTGGTTTTCATGTGGGTGGTGGCAGGGAGACCCAGTGAGGCACAAACTCAGATCTCCACGCAATCTCAGCACGGGAAGCTTCCTGGCCTGACTTGCACCCAGCTCTGAAGGGACGTGAATACTGCTCATCTAGCAAAGGAACAAATCTGTGCCACCACCTTAGAGGAAAAGCGGCCGCTTAATTACACTTCCCAGTGCTCTGCAGACAAATCTTCCCAGAGAACAGGGCTACAGGCCACCGCCCTGGGGAGAGGGGCAGGCACAGCCCAGCAGGCGGGGTGGCACTGGGGCTTTTATCCCAGCTGCAGTCTATCCACACAAAGCCCAACAAAGCTCCACACGGATTGTTTTTAGGCAGTACTAGGATTTGAACCCAGAGCTTCACCCAGAGCTAGGTAGGTACTCTGCCTTAAGCCACAGCTGTCTCCTGCTTCCAGTGTTTCTTCAGGGAGGGTCTTACAATTTTTCCCAGGCTGGGAGTAAGAGCCTCCTGCTTTTTGCCTCCAGCATGACTGGAATCACAGGCATGCGTAACCACACTAAGTGTGTGTTTTGATTCCTTGTGTACAGCCAGGGAACCCTGAGCCATATTGGGCAGTAGGTGTGGCTGTCACAACTAGGGAGCTCCTGGACTCAAACTCTTGATCCTCTTGCCTCAGCCTCCCAAGAGCTGGGCTTGCAGGTGGCCTTAGCACAACTGGCTTTGCACTAGGGTTTTTCCTTCCCTTAGCTGCACACATACCAGTGTAACTAGGTTGACAGAAATTCTGCATGTGACCACTGGAAGTGCCACCAGCCTGTGGCACTGCACTGGGCTGACAGCTCCACATCCTGGCTAGGCCTGAAGCTGCAGCCATGTGGGTGGGAGGGAGGCGGTCCCTCACTCCCGTGATGGCCTGGAACCTCCTGTCATCTGCAATACATGGAAGCCTTGCGGTAATCCCACAGCCACCAGGAAGCCAGAGCACCTCGAGAAGCACAGGCCAGGAAAGAGCAAAGGGCCTGGGCCGCAGGCAATACTGTCCTCACTCCCTTACCTGCCTCAGTGGTCTGACCTGGATGCAGGCCCACAGAAGGGGATCTGGGGGCTGCACTCCAGGTAAATGCAGAGAATGATGAACTCAAAGCAGCTGACACAGGCTCTAAATGCAGGAGAATCTAACCCTGGGATGAAGGCCCAAGAAACAGCACAGAGGCCTGGGAATGTGGCTTAGCGGTAGAGTGCTTGCCTAGCATGCATGAAGCCATGGGTTCAAATCCTCAGCACCAAATACACAGAGAAAGCCGAAGTGGCGCTGTGGCTCAAGTGGTAGAGTACTAGCCTTGAGCAAAAGGAAACAAGGGACAGTGCTCAGGCCCTGAATCCAAGCCCTGGGACTAGCAAAAAAAGAAAAGAAAAGAAACAGCACAGAGCTCAGTGGTAGGTGGCTCACGCCCGTCATCCCAATTACTCAGGAGGCTGAGGTCTGAGGATCATGGTTTGAAGCCAACTTGGGCAGAAAAAGTCCGTGAGACTCTTTTTGTTTTTTTGGCCAGTCCTGGGCCTTGGACTCAGGGCCTGAGCACTGTCCCTGGCTTCTTCCCGCTCAAGGCTAGCACTCTGCCACTTGAGCCACAGCGCCACTTCTGGCCGTTTTCTGTATATGTGGTGCTGGGGAATCGAACCTAGGGCCTCGTGTATCCGAGGCAGGCACTCTTGCCACTAGGCTATATCCCCAGCCCACCGTGAGACTCTTATCTCCAATGAACCACCAAAAAGCTGGAAGTGGAGCTATGGCTCAAGTGGTAGAGTGCTAGCCTTGATTGAAAAAAAAAAAGGGCTGGGGATATGGCCTAGTGGCAAGAGTGCCTGCCTCGGATACACGAGGCCCTAGATTCGATTCCCCAGCACCACATATACAGAAAACCGCCAGAAGCGGTGCTGTGGCTCAAGCGGCAGAGTGCTAGCCTTGAGCGAGAAGAAGCCAGGGACAGTGCTCAGGCCCTGAGTCCAAGGCCCAGGACTGGCAAAAAAAAAAAAAAAAGGGACAGCACCTAGGCCTTGAGTTCAAGCCCCAGGGCCAGCAAAACCAAAACTGGCCATTTGAGAGTGTGGAGAACAACAGTATAAACCTGAGTGTGTCAGGGCTGGTCCCCCCGTGGCTCCAGGGAGGATGCGCATCCTGCCCGCCTCATTTCTGAGGTCCCGCAGCCCTTGGCTCGCGGCCCCTTCCTCTTTCTTCAGAGTAGCTCATGCTCTCAGTCTCTTGGCCTTGGGCCTCCTGCCTCCTCTCATGAGGACCCTGTGGTGATTCCGGGTCCCCCAGGATGATCAGATCCAGGATGCTGAGCTTGATTCCACCTGCTGGGTCCCCTCTGCCATGGGGAGGGACGGGATTGTGGATGATGGGACAGCCACAGGCTGGGGCAGACATATTTCCAGGTACTCTGGCAGCCTACCAAAGCCTCCTCCTGCTCTTCTCATTGTCCCAGGCTCTTCTCAGAATGCAGACCCCCCCCCTACACACACACAACGCCCTGCCCCATTCTCTGTGGCAGACTCACCCCCACATGACATAAAGAATCAAAGGAAGCCTGGGAGTGTGGCTTAGTGGTAGAGTGCTTGCCTAGCATGCATGAAGCCCTGGGTTCAATTCCTCAGCAACACATACACAGAAAAAGCCGGAAGTGGCGCTGTGGCTCAAGTGGTAGAGTGCTATCCTTGAGCAAAAAGAAGCTCAGGGGCAGCACCCAGGTTCTGAGTTCAAGCCCCAGGATTGGTGGCTGGGGATATGGCCTAGTGGCAAGAGTGCTTGCCTCGTATACATGAGGTCCTGGGTTCAATTCCCCAGCTCCACATATATGGAAAATGGCCAGAAGTGGCGCTGTGGCTCAAGTGGCAGAGTGCTAGCCTTGAATAAAGAGAAGCCAAGGACAGTGCTCAGGCCCTGAGTCCAAGGCCCAGGACTGGCCAAAACAAAAAAACAAAACAACAAGCCCCAGGATTGGCAAAAATAAAGGAAGACAGGGCGGCCCCCACCCCCCAGCACCAGGGAGGTGGGTGTCTTTTAGAGTTGTCACCTGAGCACAAAGTTAAAGGGTGATGAGGAGAAGACGTGGGTGGAGAGCATGGGGGGCGAACTCATCAAAGTCAAGAGTGAGGAGAAAAACAGAACCCCAGAGGTAGGGGGAGAAGCTGGCTTCCAGAGGAACTCAGTCCGGAAAGGCTCGGCTTGATAAAGAAGATACAAATAGACAAAACTCCCAGCGGGCATAAAGACACACACAGAGCGTGCTCAGTGGGTTATGCAAAGTGCATGGCGGTCCAGCTGTGACCCTTGTGGAGTGGATCTGAGAGACGAAAATGAACAGGGCACCCATGTCCACAGCAGCCCCCTGTCCCACGACAGCTGAGTGGATTGGCACAATGGAGGTCTCTTCGCACAATGGAAGATTATTAGACCAGAAAATCTAAAGGCAGCTGAACACCAAGGACCTGGTGCAGATAAAAGCAGCTCACATAAAAGGCCACACAGTAGGATGTGACCCCGGGGATAAGTAATGTCCAGAAGAGGTGTACCCACTGGTGGAGACAGTGGTGAGGGCGGCACAGCTGTGCAGAAGGCTGGCGGCTGCTGCGCCGGACACTGACAACTCATTACGGGGCCTGTGTTCTATGTAATCTGCCACAATCGAACTCAATACAAGCCAGTGCCGGTGACTCACCTGTAATCTCAGCCACTAGGGAGGCTGAGGCTGAGATCTGGAGGATCAAGGTTCCAAAGCCAGCTCAGGAGGAAAAGGCCTCAAGATTCATCACTAATTAACCAATGAAGCCAGATTAGAGGAGTGGCACAAGTGGTGGCTTGCCTGGAGGGAAGTAGGGCCCTAGTGGAGGTGCTTAGGACATGGCCCCAGTGGGACTACGACTGCCTTGGGTCTCTCTGCCACTCTCTCAGCTCATGCTCAGGCCCTAAGTTCAAGCCCCTGTGCTCAACACACACAGAAAAAGGTACCTGGAACCTACAACCCTACCAGCCTAGCCCAGAGGACAGTCCACAAAGACCCCAGCCAGGGATCAAGATGGTCAAGATCATGAGACACTGGGAACTGAAGAATATATTCCAGCCTAAAGGAGACCAAGGATCTAGGACCACTAAATGTCACATGGGATTCTGGGCAGAAAAGGATATTAGGGGGAAATGGATGAAATCTGAATAGGATGTGGAGTTCATGAGAATGTACCAAGTTAGCCTGGCACTGGCGCCTCACACCTGTCATCTCAGGAGGCTGAGATCTGAGGATCGTGGTTCAAAGCGAGCCCAGGCAGTAAAGCCCAAGAGACTTTTATCTCCAATTAACCACCAGAAAATGGCAAGTAGAGCTGTGACTCAAAGGGGTAGAGCACTAGCTTTGAGCAAAAGAGCTCAGGAACAGCACACAAGCTCAGGAACAGCACAATGGGACATAAGAGTCTCACAGATACTCCTGCCTGAGCTGGCTTTCAATCATGAGTCCCAGATCTCAGCCCCCAAAGTAGCTAGGATTACAGGTATGAGCCACTAGGTGCCCAGCTCAGATTTTCTACAACAATTTTTTTTTTTTAAATAGCCAATCTGGGCTGTAGCTCAGAAAGGAATCTAACATACACAAGACCTGGGTTCCATCCCCAGCACCATAAAAATAATCATTAAATATGTACGATTAGGGCTGGGGATATGGCCTAGTGGCAAGAGTGCGCCTCGCATACATGAGGCCCTGAGTTCAATTCCCCAGCACCACATATATAGAAAACGGCCAGAAGTGATGCTGTGGCTCAAGTGGTAGAGTGCTAGCCTTGAGCAAAAAGAAGCCAGGGACAGTGCTCAGGCCCTGAGTCCATGGCCCAGGACTGGCATAAATAAATAAATAGATAGATAGATAGATAGATAGATACATAGATAGATAGATAGATAGATAGATAGATAAATGTACAATTATTACAAACCCATTTTCAAAGAAAAGCAAACAATTGATCACAAAGGATTGTTCAATTCCAGGCCTAAAGTACAGAGTGAAGCCTTGCCTTGCCTCAAAAACTAAAAAGGCACCTGACTTAGGAAATTGTAACCCCTTTGTACAAATCCTTAAAAGTAACAATAACAAAGATAAAATTTGAAAAAAAAATTTTAAAGGCAGGCAATGTGGCTTGTGCCTATAGTCCCAATTATACAAGAGGCAGAGACTGGGGAGGTTGTGATTTGAGGCAAAAGGTTTGTGAGACCTCCCACATCCCATCACGGCTAATAGCTGGGCACAGTCATGGCACACACCTGTCATTTCAGCTCTGTGGGAAGCAGAAATAGAAGGATCATGGTTCAGGCTGATCTGGTCATACATGCAAAATTGTTTGAAAAACTAACGGAAGTCAAAAGGACTGAAGGCTTGGCTCCGGTGGTAGAGTATCTGTCCAGCAAATGCAAGGCCCTGAGTTCAAATCCCAAAATCACCATAAGACCAAGCGAGTGAGCCAACAAAACCCAAAAGGAAATGAGAAAGAGTAGGTATAATGTTTCACTGTGCTGCCTTGAGTAGTGCAGTTTCTTGGGGGTGAAGGGTGTAGAAGAATCTGTCAGAGGGCTTGAGGTGTAGCTCAGTGGCAGAGCCTGGACTTTACTGCATGTGAGGCCCAGAGTTCCACTCCAAAATATGCCAGGGTCAGCTCCCTCCAAGGTTACCCAAGGTCACTGTGCTGAGCTTATGTCACATAATACACTGGGGAGGGTAAATGGGCAGGTGGAACACAGGATTTTGTTTCTAATTTGTGTGTGTGTGTGTGTGTGTGTGTGTGTGTGTGTGTGTGTGTATGTGTATTGGTCCTGGTGTTTGAACTCAGGGCTTGGGCACTGTCCCTGAGCTTCTTTTGCTCAAGGCTAGCTAGCACTCTACCACTTGAGCCACAGCTCTACTTCCAGCTTTTTAATTTTTTTTATTTTTTGCCAGTCCTGGGCCTTGAACTCGGCCTGAGCACTGTCCCTGGCTTCTTTTTGCTCAAGGCTAGCACTCTGCCACTTGAGCCACAGTGCTACTTCTGGCCATTTTCTATATATGTGGTGCTGGGGAATCGAACCCAGGGCTTCATGTATACGAGGCAAGCACTCTTGCCACTAGGCCATATTCCCAGTCCCCTACTTCCAGCTTTTTTAATGGTTAATTGGAGATAAGAATCTCATGGACTTTCTTGCCTAGGCTGGCTTTGAACCTCCATCCTCAGATCTTAGTCCTTTTTTATTTTTTTAAAGAATTTTAAATTTTTATTTTATTTTGTTGTTGTGTTGTTGATCAAACCTAGGGGCTCATGCATGCTAGGCAAGCACTCTACCACTACGCCACATTCCCAGTCCAGAGGAGCTAGGATTACAGGCATGAGCCACCAGCATTGGTCCCTGTTCCTACC
The DNA here is from genome assembly GCF_023159225.1 of Perognathus longimembris pacificus. Classification (NCBI taxonomy): domain Eukaryota; kingdom Metazoa; phylum Chordata; class Mammalia; order Rodentia; family Heteromyidae; genus Perognathus; species Perognathus longimembris. The sequence continues at coordinate 67,944,033 of NC_063163.1, forward strand.
TTTTGACTTTTGTGAATTGTGCTGCTATTTAAGGGGCTTTGTTCTAGGAGGTGGGGGCTGGGGTTTCACTGAACAGTACTTGAGGTAATCGTTTCGGGGTGCTTTTGCTTCTGCAAGCACCCCATGTTACAGAGGGGCTCTGAGCTTGCGCATGCTCTGCTGTTCCAGCCCAGCAGTCCATTCCACGTGACCAGAATCCCAGCCAGGCTGGCCATCAGCGCCTGCGCCCTCACCATCAGTCACCACCGCTGGAGTCCAGCCACACACCTCCCCAGCCCTGGTGCTACCAGAGCTCCCAGGACGCCCTTGGCTGGAGCCCCCTTTGCCAGCTCCCCCGGCTGCGCCCCTGGCACTGACCCCAGCTTCCTGGACACCTCTGTGGCTGTCTCCTCTGTGTGAGTGTCCCTTCCTTCCTTCCTCTCTTCAACAAAGGCCCGTTGTATGCCTATTTTAAGCCTCAGAACTTGTGCCAACTCCTGGGAGTGCCACGTGAATGGGGTGCTTGTGAGATGCCTTGGGGGAGTAAGGGTGCAATCCAGGGGCCATTTCAGTGGTCAAAGGTTTGCTGGGCCCAGTTGCTCAACTGGCTCTTGGATCTGGGGCCTCAGGCCTGGGCATCTCATCAAGTGTGGGGCATGGTGGTGGGTATACACCTGTAATCCCAGCACTTGGGAGGCTGAGGCAGGGGGATGGAGAGTTTCTGGCTAGTCTGGATTACACAGGGAGACCTCCAAAAGAGAGAGAGGAGAAAGAGTGGGGTGGGGGAAGCATCAGGACAACCATTTGTAATAAGAGTTTATGATTCTGTGACTGCATTAAAATAGTCAGATACATTTGAGTTTTTAAAAAATAGACTGCCCCCCCCGGCTCTGCCACTATAAGTCCCTGTCCAAGGGGACCATTGTTATGCCATTGTTGACTGGGTGGGTGACAGTAGGGCTCATTCTATAGGTTTGGACAAATGTACAATGACATGAATCCACCATTACAGGGTTGGACGAAACTACTGTATAGCCCTAGAAGTCCTGTGACCCAAGACAGGCAAAGGTGGCTCACGTCTGTAATCCCAGCTACTCAGGAGTCTGAGATCTGAGGATCACAATTCAAAACCAGCCCAGGGAGGAAAGTCTATGAGACTTTGAGCTTCAATTAACTACTCAATGCCAGAAGTGGAGCTGTTGCTCAAGTGGTGGAACATTAACCTTGAGCAAAAAAGCTTGGGGACAGTGCCCAGGCCCTGAGTTCAAGCACCAGGACTGGTACATAGATGGATGGATATGTGGATAGATGGATGGAAGGATGGATGGATGGATGGATGACAGATATGGGAATGGATAGGTGGGTGGATGAATGGAGGGACATCACAGCATGGTCCATCCACATGCTAGAATACTAGCCACCTATGAACAGGATGAGGCTCTGACCCATGCCACAGTGTGGAGAGACCAGAGGGAACCATGCTCAGTAAGAAAAGTAGACACTAGCAGCACCCACAGTGTGTGGCCTGAGAACAGGCAGGTCCAGAGGCAGGAAGTAGACTCCTGGGGGCCAAGGGCTGGGGAGGAGATGGGGTAAAGGCTTAGGGGAAAGGGACCTTACCAAGGTAATAGCAAGTTGTAACAATCAGTTTTACGAGCCAGGAACAGGGGCTCACACCTATAATCCCAGCTATTCAAGGGGGCAAGATAAGGAGGATAGTGGTTTGAGGTTAGCTTGGATAAAAAGGTCTCAAGACCCCATACACCAGTGAACTGGGCATTCCAGACATGCCATGAACCTGACATTCCAGATATGCCAGACGCCATAGGCGGGAGAACTGAGGCCTGAAGTCAACCCCAGCAACAACACAAGACCGTACCTGAACTAACTAAAGCCAAAACAGGCTGGAGATGTAGCTCAAGTAGTAGAACACCTCTCTAGCAAGTGAGAGGCCCTGAGTTCTAACCCTACCACTGCCTCCCCCTCAAAATCCATGTACGGAAATGGCTGCATGAGCTTACCAAAACCCCCTAAATTATATGCATAAAACAGCTGAATTTTAAGATATGCAAATTATGCCTCCATCCATTTAAAATTCAAAAGCTGTATAAGACTTCTCCCTTTGCAGAAATCTTGAGAAGAACCTGCAATGGCTTCAAGAAGCTCCTTACCCACTAGTGGCATGACAAGACATGAGTGATCCCCCAGAAACCTAGAGAGAATGGAACCCATCCCCACAGGAAAAGGGGAGCAAGCATGTGGAGGCTGGTGTGTGCCCCTGGACAACTCACCCCAAATCTTAGTGCCTCCCATTTAGTCATCACAGTGTTGTTGTTTTCCCCCAGCTCGTAGGGGACAGGGATAGTGCACAGACACTTTGGTTTGAACTCAGAGACTTAAGAAGGTTCCTCTGTGACAAAACTTCCTCTCGAGGAAAAGCTAGCTCAGGCGTTCACTCACTCACTGGGCTGCTGCCAGAACACAAAGCAGAAACTCTCTTTCTGTCAACCCTGACCACTGCGATGATGGCCACAGCAACGGCCCTCTCTAGAAAATTCCAAATTCAGATGCCAGGCACAGCCATTTTGAAAGAAATTACAAGCCCCCAAGGTGCTGGTGGCTCACCCTTGTCATCCTAGCTACTCAGGAGGCTGAGATCTGAGGGTCCAAGCTTGAAGATAGCCCAGGCAGGAAAGTCCAAGCTGAAGGGGTGGCTCAAGTGGTAGAGCTCCATCAAGCAAGCAACCTGAGCATACTCAAGGGCCCGAGTTCAAGCCCCAGTGCTGGCGCAAACACAAAACAAATTTCAAATCAGGTGGAGTAGGACACACTTGTAATCCCAGCACTCAGGAGACTGAGGTAGGAGGATCTCCAATTCAAGAGCAGCTTGGGCTACATTAGAAACAAAATAAAATATAAATAAATAAATAATAGTATTTACAAAGGTTAAGATGTAGACGTATGAAGTTTAACTTGCCTACCATGTACACAGCCTTGGGTTCCATTTCCAGCACAAAAGGAAGAAAGGGAGGGAGGGAGAGTTACAAAGGCTTTTTGAAAATTAAAATTTAGTAAACACTTTTATTGGTTAAGTGTGTATATATACCAGTTAATGGGTCCTAAGCTCAGGGCCTGGACACTACCCTTTAGCTTTTTCACTCAAAGCTGGTACTCTACCACTTGAGCCACAGCTCCACTTCCAGCTTTTTGCTAGTTAACTGGAGATAAGAGTCTCACACTTTCCTGCCTGGGATGGCTTCGACCTGTGATCCTCAGATCTTGGTCTCCTGAGTAGCTAGGATGACAGGTGTGAGCCACCAACACCCCTGCCATCAACACCTTTTGGGGGTCTATTTTTGCTGTATTGGGATAAGAACCCAGGTCCTAGGGAAGTGCTAGCCACTAAGCCACACCTCAGCCCAGTCAGTATCACTGAAAAGACCATCTGCTTCCAAATGCAAATGAGAAAAGCTGCTACAACACCTTGAATAGAAAGTCAGCTTTTTAAAATGTTACTATGCAGTGTACAAAAAAAAATCCATTCAGTAACCACTAAGCCAGTGAGGTGTATGAGTGAAGATAATTTCTGTGTACTTTGCTATTCATTCAAACAACAAGGCCCCATGCTTGACTAAGCATGAAACACGGACAGAAAATAAGAGCATTACTCAACAGATATCCCCCTAAATGCAGTTCCCTGAAAGATCAAGAATCACCCCGGGACCTCAAACTTCCTTCCCGTCCCCCTCAAGCTCCACTGAAAACCAAAGACAAATTAAATTGTCCCCATGGCCATCTTTCCATGCCCACTGCTGGTCAATCAGTCACAAAAGAAAACCAAGTCACTCTGTGGAGAATTTGCTAGAAGCAGTGTGATTCCTTTCTCCTCTCCAAGGGAGATACTCTTTTTCTTTTTGTGCTCGCCCTGGGGCTTGAACTCAGGGCCTGGGTGCTGCTGTCCCTGATCTTTTTATGCTTGAGGCTAGCACTCTACCACTTGAGCCATAGCTCCATTTTCAGGTTTTTGGTGGTTAATTGGACATAAAAGAGTTTCACAGACAAGCCTGCCTGGGCTGGCTTTGAACCATGATCTTCAGATCTCACCCTCCTATAACTGGGATTATAGGCGTGAGCAACCAGCACACAGGCGTGAGCTTGCAATGATTTCTTATGGCTTAACCCTAAATCAGAATAATCAGGCACCCTTCTCTTAAGTAGACATGTTGCTTCTTCACCACTATCTGCTAGGTCCAGACAGAGTCTTCCTATTTAGTGTTCTCTTCACTTTTTTTCTTTTTTTTTTTTTTTTGCCAGTCCTGGGTCTTGAACTCAGGGCCTGAGCACTGTCGCTGGCTTCTTTTTGCTCAAGGGTAGCACTCTACCACTTCAGCCACAGCACCACTTCTGGCTTTTTCTATATATGTGGTACTGAGGAATCGAACCCAGGGCTTCATGTATTCAAGGCAAGCACTTTATCATTAGGCCATATTCCCAGCCCCCACTCCTGGTTTTCTGGTGGTTAATTGGAGATAAGACTCATACAGATTTTCCTTCCCTGGGCTGGCTTTGAACCTTGATCCTCAGATCTCAGCTTCCTGGGTAGCTAGGATTATAAGTGTGAGCCATCAGTGCCTGGCCTCTCTTTTTTAATAATATGGAAATGTTTGCTTGCTTGCCTATTTTCATTCCTTCCTTTTTTCTCCCTCTCTCCTTTCCTTTTGTCCCCCATATGCAAATTCATTTTTGAAACTCCTGGAGTTCTTCTCCCATGTACCCCAATATGGTAGGGCAGGCCTGGAGCTGTAATTCTTTTCTCTCTTCTGTGACAACCCTGTCATTCTCCCCCCACCACCCATCTCCTCCCAGCGCCCCCCTCCAGAAAGCCCTTAATTTAGAACATGTGTTCAAAGCTTAGAGCATGCTGCCAGCCTGGGGGAGGGGGCCCTGACTTGGGGGGGCGCCCGTGGGGAGGGGACGCATGCGCGGGGCGTCCCCACCAGCTACACCATTGTCTTTCTCACGCCCACTAGATGGGGGAGAAGAGAAGAACACGAAAGTGACATCAGCTAGAGGCAAACTCCGAACACTGGTTCATCCATCTCCCAGCGGTGGGTCACAGTCTGGCCGAACCCTGGCTGGACCCTAGCTGTGCCAGGGCATGCTCATGCGCATGGACATGGACATGCGCACGCACAAAACCAAGTTTGTGAACTTGGCCTTGGCTGTTTGACACCTAGCAACCATGACAGCCTCTCAGCGGGTCACCAGCTAATCTTCAGCTGCCCTCCTTCAACCCCAGCAACCTCCCTGCTACCTCGGAGGAAGAAATGCCACCCACATCCTTCAGTATCATCACCCCCAAACACCCAAGGTCATTCCTAAAAGATTCCATCCCCACCATGAGCCCAACGTTTCTCCAAGGGCCTTTCCATCCTAGAAAGAGACCTTGGGGTGTCGATGCACCCTTCTTCTAGGGGGTTCACCCCATTTCAATCTGAACCCCGAGTCACTAATGCCCCCTCCCCTCCAAGGCCTGATTACTCTCCAAATCTTTAGGACCAAGCCCACCCCAGCCCCTCCCAATTCTCCAAACTGGTCAGCCTCCAGCCGGGCACCTGGACCAGGCCATCCCAGCCTTTGCCCCCGCCGCACCTCCGCTCTCATGCCCCACCCAGGTCCTCAGGAGGACCCCAGCCAGGGGCCAGCCCTCCCTCCTGATGACCCCTCACACTCCTCCAGATCAAGCCTGACCCCCATGTAAAGCCTCTGTTCCTCAAGCTCTGTCCTAACTTCGCTGGACCTTGCCAGCAAACCCCATCCAGGGACCCTCCCACTCCTCTCTAATTGCAGCCTCTCTAACTGGGACTAAAATACACCCCTCACCCCTGCCCAACTCCCCCCAACCTCTAACAGCTTCTGCTGCGCCCCATGCAAAAACCCCATTTCAGACTCCAGCCCCAGTCCCCACCAGCTAATCTCCACCCCAACTCCTGCCTCCCCTTGTTCACCTGAACCTCAACTCCAGCTCCTCCTCTTGACTCCAATTCCAGCCCTTGGCTAACCCGGACCCCAATTCCAGCCCCCTCGCTAACCCAGATTCAACTCCAGACACCCCCCTCCACTTACCCCCGACCCCCAGTTCCAGTCTCCCTTACTAATCTGGACCCCAACTCCACCCCAAGGCCCCAACTCCAGCCCCCTTCACTAACCTGGACCCCCAACTCCAGTCTCCCTTACTAACTCAGACCCTAACTCCAGTCACCAGATCCCAACTCCAGCACCCCTCGCTAACGCGGACCCCGACTTCAGCCCCCCCACCCCAACTCCAGCCCCCTCGCTAACCTAGACCCCAACTTCAGCCCCCCTCACTAACCCCTCGCTAACCTGGACCCTGACTCCAGCCCCCCATCAACCCCAACTTCAGCCGCCTTACTAACCTGGACCCCCAGTTCCAGTCTCCCTTACTAACCCGGCCCCCAACTCTAATCCTCCTCACTAACCTGGACCCCAACTTCAGCACCCAGGACCCCAACTCCACCCCCTCGCTAACCTGGACCCCGACTCCAGCCCCCCTTGCTAACCTGGACCCCGACTCCAGCCCCCTCGCTAACCTGGACCCCGATTCCAACCCCCCGGACCCCGGCTCCAGCCCCCTCGCTATCCCGGACCCCGGCTCCAGGCTCGCTCTGCTCACCCAGCTTCGACTCCCGCAGCCGCACTCCCTCCTCAGCGATCCCCGCGCCCCAACTCCAGCTCCAGCCCCTCAGCTGGTGCCGAGCCCTGGCCGGCCGATGGAGCCCCCGGCGAGGCGGGCGACCTTACCTGAGCTCGGCCGCGGCCGCCTCAGTCCCGCCGCGCAGCCCAACCTGCCGCCCCGGCCCGCCGGCGCTCTCCTCTCTGCGGGGCGGGGCCTGCCGGAGGGGGCGGACCCCAATAAACTCCAGCGGGACCAATCACAAGCCACGGCTGCGGAGGCCGGAGCCGGGGGCGGGGCGCGGGGCCGGCAGCGGGGTAGGCTGCACGGAGAATAGGGGGAGGGGCTTCGGGCGCGGCCAGGGTCCAGGGCGGAGCTGTGAATGGCAGCTTGCCTGGCCACCCGCGAGCGGGAAAGGCGCGGGTGGGCGGGGATATGCTAATCAACGCAGCGGGGCTCTGTGGTGAACTTCGCGGCAAGCTGGGTGATGCTTTCCGCAGGGGATTGCATGACCTCGAGGAGGAGAGAGCCAAGCCTCGAGTTCGAATCCCGGGCCGTGAGCACAGCTTCCAATTCCTGAATCCTAGCTCTGAGCATTCTCTTGAGTGGAGAGAATGTCAATAAAAGATAATTTCTTGCCTGGCATCCTAGCTACTCAGGAGGCTGAGATCTGAGGATCTCGGTTCAAAGCCAACCCAGGCAGGAAAGTCCATGAGACTCTTATCTCCAAAGAACCCTCAGAAAATCTGCAGTGGAGCTGTGACTCAAGTGGTAGAGCACTAGCCTTGGGCTGAAGAGCTCAGGGACTGCACCCAGGCCCAGAGTTCAAGCCCAACGACCGAGAAAAAAAAAGATAATTTCATGAGTACTGCTTAGGCTCCCTCTTGTGGAACCTCTCGGCATAAGGCCTGGATATGAAAATATTAACTTACTTTTTAAGAAAAGGTCGTAACAAGGTTTAAATTTAATCCTTGCTTTTGCTAGGCAACCGTTCCACCACTTGAGCCACATTCTCAGCTCTTATTTGCTTTATTTTCCCATCCAGAGCCAGCCTGGACCTCAATCTTCCTACCAGTGCCTCCTACCTGGAAAGGTACACATCTCCATGTCCATCTTATTGACTGAAATGAGATCTCACTACTTTTTGGTTTTGCCCCAGTTGGCCTTGAACCTACATCCTCCAGATCTCCAACTCCTGAGTAGCCAGGATGACAGGCATGCCCCACCATGCCTGCTATGGTAGGGGGAGATATTTAAAGTGTTTCTGAAAGCAGTGTGCAGTCCTGGAAAGGAGCCTTAGCTAGGAAGGAGAAAGCAGCCATCGTAGCAGGTGATATTAAGAACTTGGTCCGGCACTGGTGTTCTGTGATCCCAGCTGACAGTTTCCTCAGGGAGCCTGTCACCCCTGAAGGAACCTCTCTTTCCATGTGCTGGCCCCCAGCTATCCTCGCCTCTGGGCAGAGGGAAAATGGGTCCCCTGGAGGTGGGTGTTTCCCTCCCTTGCCTGTCTGTCCCCTGGATTGTCGTCGTCGTTCCCCCCCACCCCCACCCCCCCGCCAATCCTTCAAGAGAAATCTGACAATGAAATCCAAAAGTCCACCATTTTTCACTTCCTTGTGAATGAACCAGGCATGGTGGTCACACTGCCTTCCCAGACCTCAAGTTCTAGGCAAGCCTAGCCTACAACAGAGAGATGCTGGCTCAGAAAATGGAAAGAAAAAAAAAATCAGAATGTTTCCCCCAAAGAAATGCTGCTCTCTAGGGGTTCTTGAACATCTAGAATTTTCCTGAAGTCACTGCAGTGAGCCAGGCCAGGTGGATAAGTGGACATCTCATCCAGACCCAGAATTTAGGGTTGGTTTTCTTTTTGGTGGGGTGGGTACCAGCCCTGAGACTTGAACCCAGAGCCTCGGCCCAGTCTCTGAGCTTTTTTTTTTTTTTTTTTTTTGCTCAATGCTAGCAATCAACCACTTGAGCCATAACTCCACTTCTGTGTGTGTGTGTGTGTGTGTGTGTGTGTGTGTGTGTGTGTTTAATTGAAGATAAGAATCCTTGAGGTTTAGGAATGTGGCTCAGTGGTAGAGTGCTTGCCTAGCATGCATGAAGCCCTGGATTCAATTCCTCAGCACCACATATATACACAAAGCCAGAGGTGGCGCTGTGGCTCAAGAGGTAGATTGCTAGCCTTGAGCAAAAAGAAGCTCAGAGGGGCTGGGGATATGGCCTAGTGGCAAGAGTGCTTGCCTCGTATACATGAGGCCCTGGGTTCAATTCCCCAGCACCACATATACAGAAAATGGCCAGAAGTGGCGCTGTGGCTCAAGTGGCAGAGTGCTAGCCTTGAGCAAAAAAGAAGCCAGGGACAGTGCTCAGGCCCTGAGTCCAAGCCCCAGGACTGGCAAAAAAAAAAAAAAAAGCTCAGGGACAATGCTCAGGTCCTGAGTCCAAGCCCCAAAACTGGCAAAAAAAAAAAAAAAAAAAGTCTCATGGACTTTCCTGTCCAGGCTGGCTTCAAACCCCAGTCCTCAGATCTCAGCCACCTGAATAACTAGAATCACAGGCATGAGCCATTGACCCCCCAGCAGAATTTTTAAAGTTTTATTTATTTATTTTTGTTGGTCCTGGGACTTGAACTCAGGGCCTGAGAGCTGTCTCTGAACTCCAGCTCAAAGCAAGCACTCTACCACATGAGCCACAGTATCACTTCTAGTTTTCTGATGGTTAATTGGAGATAAGGGTCTCATGGACTTTCTTGCCCTGACTGGCTCTGAACCGCAATCCTCAGATCTCAGTCTCCTCAGTAGCAAAGATTTCAGGCTTGAGCCACTGGCCCCCAGCAAGTTTCTAATTTTAATTTTATAAATTGATAAATTAGGCTGGAGGCCAACTTAACAAGTTATAAGATTAAAATAGTCTACGCATTATTGTGTGTGTGTGTATGCTCAAGGCTGGTGCTCTACCACTTGAGCCACAACTCCACTACCGGATTTTTGCAGGCTAACTGGAGATTAACTGGAGAGTCTCATGGACTGGCTTCTAACTGCAGTCCTCAGACCTCAGCCTCCTGAAGAGCTAGGATTACAAGCATGAGCCTCTGGTGCCTGGCGCTTGCTACTATTTTTAAATTATATTATTTTTAGCTTGAGATCAGGACACAGTCATGCAGAATTAATAGAGAGGAAGCTTGTGTTTGCTCTCTCAGTTCCGGGCTATGAGAAATTCTGTCCCATGCAATGTCATGGCCAGGACACCCACCTTGTAATAACAAGTTTCTACCACCAGGGGGCCCTGGGCCCCCTGGTGGTTCTGTCGCTTCCCAGCAGTGGTGGCCAACCACAGGTCTGTCATTTCCTGAAGGCTGTACAGGCAGTCAGGCCTAGAAGCAACTACCTGTAATCCCAGGGCTCCACAGGGGGTGGGGGTGGAGGGCAGAAGGACCCTATCTCCAAAGATAACGATCAATGGTTATAAAGGGTGTAAAAATTTTGTCTGTTGGCTTTTCTTTTTCCAGTTGATATAATTATCTGGAGATGGTGCCCACGTTGTGGCTTGTATCAACACCTTGCTTCTTTTGTCATGTCAGGATTGAACCCAGAGCTTGTTGTATGCATTCTACTGCTAAGCAGTGTACCTAGACTGCTCCTTTTGAATGCTGAGTAATATTCCATGGTGTGAAGAGACCAGTTTGTTTAAACATCCACCTATATAATGAAGACCAAATTTGTTGTTTCCAGTTGGGGCTTTGACAAACAAATCTGCTGGAAGCACAAACTTATATGTGAATAAAAGTCTTTGTTGCTCTGGCCTTAGACCGACCTCCATCTCCCACATAACTGAGACCACACAAGCACATACTACCATGCCCAGCTTGCTTATGAAATATACATATACTAACTTTTGCCTGGGATGGCTTTAACCACAATGCTATCTCCAGCTCCCAAATAGCCGGGATTACACGTGTGTACAAACAGGCTTGGCTCATACCATTTTTTTTCCTGGGCTTGGGGCTTAAACTCTGGGCTTGGGCACTGTCTCTGGACTCCTTTTGCTCAAGGCTAGTGCTGTACCACATGAACCACAGCACCACTGTGATTCACTGGAGATAAGAGTCTCACAGCCTTTCCTGCCTGGGCTGGCTTTGAACCACGATCCTCAGATCTCAGCCCCCAGAGTAACTAGAATTACAGGGATGAGCCACTGGCACCTGACTCAGTTGGTTTTTGTTTCTTTTGCCAGTCCTGGGGCTTGAACTCAGGGCCTGGGCAGTATCAACTCAATTTTTTTTAAAACTGAAATTTTGTGTACGTGTGTCCCAGTCCTGGGTTTTGAACTTAAAGTCTATGTGCTGTTCCTAAGCTTTTTTGCACACAGCTAGCACCCTGCAACGTAAGCCAGAGTTCTACTTCTGGCATTGTTGGTGGTTTATTGGAGATGAGTTTCATGAACTTTCCTACCCAGGCTGGCTTTGAACCGCGATCCTCAGATCACAGCCTCCTGAGTAGCTAGGATGACAGGCGTGAGCCAATGGTGCTGTTTCCCTCGCCTCTTAAACCCAGTGGAACGCCTGCCTTCTACTCTACCCTGCCTGGAGAGAACCTTCTCCCTTCTCCCCTCTCTCCTCCCTCCCTTCCTCCCTCAGCCTCACATCCACTGCGCCACCCGCTCCCACAAGAAGGGCCAGGGCGCTGCTGGGGAACGCAGGATCCACGTCTTTATTGCAGGAAGACTATGTCTAGAGCGAATGCTACACAGACCCCACAGCAGGGTTGGGGGGCTCCCACATGCGGGGTGGAGGGAGTGGGATGGGGGTCACCACAAGTGTGGCCTGGCAGGGTCTCCAGCACCAGGGATGCCCAGGTGGCACGGCCAGCAGCCGGGCAGGCTCCGGGCCCTCCTTGTGCACAGCCCTCCTCTCCCCCCAGAGCTGGCAGGCTGGGACAGGAGAGACCTGGGGCGGCCAGGGACCCCCCCCACCCCCGGAGATTGTGCTATCAGGGTGTGTCCCTGAGTAAGGGCTGCAGCCCCTGTCCAGCCAGGAGCCACTTAGGGGCAGTGGGTTTGTGGGGGGGAGGGGTTACCTGCTGCTGGGTACCCCAGATTGGCTAAAAGACAAGGGGGTCAGCTACACTCAAAGACAATGCTATACCTCCGTAAGGCCATGGCACATCCCCACACTGGGCACACGCATACCCATGCACGCACATGCTGCCTCTTCGCCCTCCAGGGCAGGCTCAACTCACCCCGGTAAGTGTCCTTTCTCTCTCTCTTGCCCTGTCTTGAGCCCCCTGTGGAGAAGTCCCCATGGCAAGGAACCACAGGAGGCCCCGAGGTGACAGCAGCCAGCAAGGGGCTGAGGCCCTCCATGGGGTGTCACAAGGCACAGTGGCCCGAGCTGAAGGCAGACTCCCCTGCTGCGTCTCTAGGGGAGACCCCAGCCTGGCCAGCACTGTGATCACAGCCTGCAAGAACCCAGGTTAGGGGCCCAGCTCAGCCCACCCAGGCCTTTGGCCCCCAGAACCTGCAAGATAATACCCCCCGTGGTGTCATATCGGTGCTACACTGGCTCTCACTCCTTAGGCAGCACAAGCTGACTGATACAGCTGTGAGTTAGCTCGCCACAGTCTGGAATGGGCACAGAGAGTGGCACAGACACCCCACCCCGCTGACGCCAGCCCTGCTTGCCACCATGCCCCACACCTTCCTTCTGTGCAGACTGGCACAAAAACCAACACCTGCACAAAGACACGCACCCACCCATGCACACGGCAAGAGACGCCACGCTCACACCCACCTTCGCACACCTGGGACGCACTCTCCGGGCTCATGTGAGCACTCAAACACCCCACATCTCACTGCTGCGGGGACTCTTCAAGCCTGGGACAGTCTGTCTCTGGAGCACACGTGGCCAGAGGAGCCCTCTGGGGTCTGCTAGTGCCAGGCCCAATCTCAGCCCCCCAAATACATCAGGCTTTACATCTGGCCAGGCCCTGCACACACACACCTGTGTCCCCCTCAAGCCTCCTGAGGTCCCCACAGAGGGGTCCAGCGATGACTTGCTCTTGGGCCAATATTTCTGTGTCCACAGATGGGCGATCCTGAGTGGAAAGGGGTCCGTGGAGGGGTGTCCCCCTCTGCCTCCCTGGGGAGCCAGCCGAACTGCCCAGCCCCAGGCTCCTGTGGTGGCTGTCCGCTGGCCCACGGCTGGGATTGGTGCTGGGCAAGGCAGCTGCAGGCCCTGTGGTTATTGCCTGGTGGCCTGAGGCCCATCCCATGGGCTCCTCCACCCCCAGTGTGCAAATGGGGTGAAAGGGGTGCTCTGGGACTTGGGGTGGGGGTGGGCACAGGTCAGAGGTCAAAAAGGATGGAGGGGGATGTGCGTACCAGAGTGAAGAGGAGAAGAAAGGAGAAAGAGAATCTGAGGTCGCTGTGCATGTCACCTCCCGCGGCCCCCCCCCCAAGGTCACAGTGATCCAATGTGGGGGAGGGGCGGGGGAGGGAGGGCAGATGGTGCCCGTGGGGGGGTGAGAGAGGGACAGGGATGGAGCTGGAGGAAGGCTGGCCTCTCTCTGGTCCCAGCTCCTTTTGCTGGCTCCTCATTTCCTATCTGAGGGTAAGGGGGCCCAGGCCCAGCTCCAGCACTGGAGTGTGGGGTACAGGCAGAATAGGGGGTGACAGAGGAGTAGAAGGGAACAGGGGAGAACCCTAGCGAGGAGGAGGAAGATAGAAGTGGGGACCCCAGCCCTGCCCTAGGTCAGTCAGGGTGTGGGATGAGGAAGGAAGGAGGAAAGAGAAATAGGAAGGAGAAAGGAAGAGGAGGAGGAGGAGGATATAGATTCAGGAGGAAGATGAAAAAGCCAGGCGATGGTGCCTTGTGCCTGTAATCCTAGCTACTCGGGGCTGAGATCTGAGGATCTGGGCAGGAAAAGTCTATGAGACCAATGAGCCACCAAAAAGCCAGACATGGCGCTGTGGCTCAACATGGTAGAGTGCTAGCCTTGAGCACTAAAGCTCAGGGACAGCACCCAGGCCCTGAGTTCAAGCCCTAGGACTGGCACACCAAAAACAGAAGAGAAGAAAAGAAGAGAAGAGAAGAGAAGAGAAGAGAAGAGAAGAGAAGAGAAGGGAAGGGAAGCAAGAGGATGAAGACCCGTGGGGAGGAGAAAGAGGATGAGGGGAGGAGGCTGAAGAAGAGGAAGGGAGACTGGGAGGTGGGGGGGATTGAAGGAAGGAAGACATGGATTGGGGAGGACCCAGAAGGAGGAAGAGGGTGTGGAGGAGGACGAGGAGGATGAAGAGGAGGAGGCGGAGAAGATGATGATGACGGTGGTGGTGGTGGTGGTGATGGTGGTGGTGGGCGCGGCCTCAGGGCTCACATAAGGCTGCACTTGCCCCGGATGCGGTCGGCCCTCTTCTGCTTGCTAGAGCGCTTGCCGTCGATGTTGAGGCTCATGCTGCGCCGGGTCTCGAGCGTGAGCAGCTCCTGGAAGAGCTCCTTCACGTTGTAGTTCATCTTGGCAGACGTCTCCATGAAGGCGCACTTCCACTGCTGGGCCAGGGCCTGGGCCTCGCGGGTGTCCACCTCCCGCTGCGTCTCGTCGCACTTGTTCCCCACCAGCATCACGGGGATGTCCTCCACGCTGCCCTTGATCTGCACGATGAGCTGGTAGATGGGGCTCAGCTCCTCCAGCGACTGCTTGCTGGTCACTGAGAAGACCAGGATGAAGGCGTGGCCCTTGGAGATGGACAGCCGCTGCATGGCAGGGAACTGGTGGCTGCCCGTGGTGTCTGTGATCTGCAGTGTGCACACGCTCTTGTCGCAGCTGATCACCTGCCGGTAGGTGTCCTCAATAGTGGGGATGTACGTGTCCCGGAACGTGCCCTTCACGAAGCGCAGGACCAGCGAGCTCTTCCCCACGCCGCCGGCGCCGAACACCACCACACGGTAGTCATTGCTCTGCTCCGGCATCTTCCTGGGGTGGAGTGGACACCAGGGGGGAAGAGGGGGCAGCTGCTAAAACCCTGGGTGAACCCTGTGTGGAGACAAAGGTCAGAGGCCACCCAGCCTGCCAGGGGACTAGCGCTGAGCCCCAGGGTGCAGGAGTGGGGGGGATCCTCAGAGGGAGGTGTCCTGGAACGCCCTGCTGGCCGGCCAGGCTGACTTAGCACTTCTGTCTCACAGGCGGGCCGAGTGCCAGCCCCTTCTGTGGCTTAATTTCTCTCTAACAAAATCTGGGGCCTGAGCCTTCTCCCCAAGGGTACTGGGAGCGGGAAGAAGCTTGGGGGGTGCCTGAGTACCTGATTCCCTCCCCTGACTGCAGGGGTCCCCTCTCTAGCTGGGTCACTCACCCCTCTCTCTCGCCTCTCTGGCGACCAGAACCAGGCACACTGCACCCGAGTGGTTTCACCAGCTCAGCAAGTCACCCTGATGCGCTCAGCATCCGGAGCCTGTCAGCTCCGCTCAGGAGAGGGAGGAAGAGGGTTTCAAATCCAGGGCTCTAGCTCCCCCAAAGGACGGGATCAGGAGCCACAGCCCTTGGCATCTGCACTGTACGACTGCCAACCACGTCCTTCATCTCCTCTAGCGCCATCAACCTGCCTCCCGCTCCTCCACCCTCAAGGGAGACGAAAACTCACAGACCAAGCCTAAGAACAAAAAAAAAAAAAAACAAAACTTGAAGCTAAAGATAAAGCCCCTCATTGCACGCTCTGGCCCATTCTGTCCACCTGCTCTCTAACATGCTCTTTGCGTTAGGAAGTCCCTGAGAGGGAGAGAGTCCTCTTAGCCTCTCTCCACTCGCCTGTGCTCAGAGAGGTCTGGCCATCTCAGAAGGTCACACAGCACAGAGATTCCTGAAGGGCTGGAGAGGGGAGGAGAAGAATTGTAGGGAAAGGGGCACAGGAAGGCAAATGTGTCTAGGCAAAAGCAGAGACAAGGAATCTGTTTCTAAGCCCTCCCTGCGGCCATCCCAGGCACTGTGGGCAGGTTCCTGCTCTGAGGCATGTGTGGGAATGGTGATCTCAGAATCAGGCAGGACCCTACCGTGTGAACCAGAATAAGCAGATCCAAGTCAATTTTGTTCTCACGCCCAGCTCGTGAGGAGGCTGGAAGCCCCGATGCAGACTGTAGACAGGGCCTTTAGGCAGAGGGGTGCTGGCCTGACATGGAGGAGCCGGGACAGATACTGAGTCAGGGTTATTACTACAACCCCTAGGGCTCCATAGGGGGTAGGGATGCAGGGTGTTGTCCCAGGGGTTCTGATGATCAAAGGCAACAGACATGTTAGAAAAGGAAAAAAAAAAGGGGGGGGGGCTGCCACCAGTGGCTCATGCCTGTCTTCCCAGCTCCTCAGGAAGGAGTCTGAGAGATAAGGATTGTGGTTCAAAGCCAGCCTGGACAGGGAAGTCTGTGAGACTCTTATCTCCAGTGAACTGCCACAAACAAGCCAGAAGTGGAGCTGTGGCTCAAGTGGTAAAGCGCCAGCCTAGAGCAAAAAAGCTAAGGGATAGTGACCAGGCCAAGTTCAAGACCCCTGGCACAAAAGAAAAAAACCAAAGCTTGAAAGGGACAAGCTAACACACACCCCAGAGACAGGCAGGGCAAAGTTATAGAAGCTGAACACTAACTCTGTGACTGACAGGTAGGTGTGTGGCTGCATGCTGTGCACCCCAGAAGGAGGCTGGAAGTGGGGAGAGTCAGCGAGCTCTGCACACAGTGCACTTTCCAGGGGGTCACCTCAGAAGTGGGCACACGAGTGTGCAGATAAACTGTCACTACTAGCCTGGGGACCTGGGTGACTGACAGGGGGGAGAGCCTCACTGGGGGTGCTGTGAGCAGCAGCCTCCATTAGGTGGGGTGTCCTCAGGGAGGGGCCCCTCACTGGGTCCTAGGATTTACCATGAGGACCATCACCATGCACAGGCCCAGGGACCCCCTGGTCATGGGCCTCCCGCTCCATTTGGATAGAGTGGTCACGGAGTATTGAACTTGGAATTGGGGGGGGGGGTTGTAGGGGCTGGCTCAAGGTCATAGAGCCTGGAGGCGACAAGGTTGGACAGGATTTGAATCCCATCCTGTGCACCTGCAGGTACCATGGTGTCTCTGCCTGTGCCAGGCAGCGCACCCTGAGACCCCAGGCCTGGCAGGCCTGCAGGGACCCCGAGTCCTCCTCCGGCCAGTGAGTGCCAGGCAGAGCCCCAGGAGATAGAAGCAACCTCAGTCAGGGACAAGAAAAGCCAGAGCGCAGGGGCCTGAGGTGGGAGACCTGACGGGAGGGGGGGTTCTGACCCAGGGTCCCTGACCAGCGAGGCCCTGACCAGCGAGGGTTCCCTGCAGGAGACAAGCGTGCTCCAGGGAAGGCTGACGGTCTAGGGGGGGAACAGGGGGTGCGGCCGGGATCCGCGGGGATTCAAGGAGGGCCTTGGCGGAGGGAGGGGGTCCTGGGCGGAGCGAGGGACTGGGCTGGCCCGGGGTCGGGAGGGTGGGGAGCCGCAAAGCGGCAGAGAGAGCATGGAGGGAGCCCCAGGAGGGGATCCAGCTTCGGGTCAGCTGGGGGCGAGCGCAGCGGGGGGCGGGCCGTGCGGGAGATGGGGGCGCAATGGGGGGGGGCGGGCGGGCGATGGAGGGACGCGCAGCGGGAGGCGGGCGGGCGATGGGGGACGGGCCAGGCTGGAGAGAGAGGGAGCAGCGGGGGGCGGGCGGGCGATTGGGGGGGCGGGCCGGGCAGCGAGTGGCGGGCCGGGCGGGCGATGGGGGGTGGGGGACAGGCGACCCTGGCAGGCCCGGGAAGCCGGGGCGCGGGGCCGCGCACGGACCCCCGCCGCCTACCTGGCTGCCGTTGCTCCTCCTCCTCCTCCTCGAATGCGTTTGGTGTGCACTTGGCTCCGCGGCGCCCCCCGCCCGCCGCCGCTGCTGCCGCCGCCACCGCCGCCGCCGCAGCTACCGTCGGCGTCACGCCCGCGCTGGCCCCGCCCCCAATCTGACCACGCCCCCGAAGGCCCCGCCCATGGCGCGCTCCGCCCCGCCCCTCCCAAGGTCACCGACCCCCGACTGCGGGGATGGGAGGAAGAGGTGGACGGCCCCGACCCCTGCTCCGCCCGAAGGGGGGGGTCACTGGGCAACGCCCCGGGACATCCCAGGGTGGGGATCCATCCATCCGTCAATCAATGGCCTGGGGGCGGGTCCCCGGAGGCCCCGCCCACATCCCATGGGGGACAAGGGAAAGGGTCAGGACTGGAGGGCGGCCAAGGGCTCTGGGAGTCTCCAGAAGGTGGAGTCCTGCTCAAAGTGAGGACTAGTGGGCGAACCCGGGTTGCAGGTTCTTACTAGGACACAGCTGGTCTTGTCTTGTGCCAGGGTGTGTGTGTGTGCCAGGTGTGTGTGCGTGTGTGTGTATCTGTCCTGGGCCTTGAATTCAGGCCCTGGATGCTGTTGCTGAGCTTTTTTGTTCAAGGCTAGCTCTCAGCCACTGGTGGTTGATTGGAGGTAACAGCCTCACAGATTTTCCTGCCCTGCTGGCTTTGAACCACGATCCTCAGATCCCAGCCTCAAGAGTAGCTAGGATGACAGGCATGAACCCCTGGAGTCTGGCCTTTTATTTTGTTTTGAGACAGTCTCTTTAGATAGTCTAGGCTGGCCTCAAAACTCACCATCCTCCTGCCTAAGCCTCCTGATGGTGGGGATTACAGGAGTATACCACCATGCATGGTTTGGAATAAACATTGCTCTTTGGAACACATATGCTTGTGTGACTGTGTGTCTGAGGGAAAGATAACAAGAAGTCACTCCCCATCCCCTCCCCCCTGAGGACCAGGAGGTTGTTGGCCCATCCTGACCTCATCTAGGCAAAGTCACAGGAAACTGGACATGGGAGGCCAGTGGTCCACTACTGTGAATTGTGCTTTCCTAGGAAATCTTGTGGCCCCTCAGGAGCCACAAGAGGGGCTTCCCAGAGCCCAGGTAGCTGGAAGCGCACATCAGAGGTGGGAGCTCCCATTGTGGGGTGTGAGAACCCGGGGCTCCTCAGGCTCTCAGGCTCCTTGATTTCCACTGACCAGTTTCTATGGCTTTGGCTGAGGGGGGCACCATTCCTGCTTGCTTAGAGACTTGGCAGTGCCCCCAAATGTACCATCTTCTCTCTTGTGCTACCAAGTCTCCCTGACTCAGCCCAGCTCTGCCTCCTGGCCTCTGGGCTCACTGCGCTCAGCTTGGCATCCAATGCTCAGCCTTGACCATGACCTTTTCCGCTCTAATGCTCTCCATGGCTCCCACCACTGCCTGAGGGCCCAGTTCCTCTATGACCCCCTCCTCCATGGACCTACAGGGGTCCTTGACACGGCCCCACACCCTTCATCTCTCAACCACAGGAGCCCCATGGGCACACAGAGCTACTATGGTCTGGTGCTGTGCAGGAGAGGCAGAGCCTCGGTTTCCCTGTCTATAATAGGATCAGGTTTCACCTTGTGGTTTCTTGGGTCAGGCATGCCCAACACCCACCCACATGGGGCTGCTGGGCACAGGGCACAGACAATGGCCGCCCTGGGTGCTGGCTCCTCTGTGCCCCTTGGGCCCTGGGCTGGGCTCTGCTTCCTCGGGCACCACCCAGGCTGGGCAGGCTGACTCATGCATAGGAAGAGTGGGCAGAGCAGCAGCTCCTTGCTCCTTCTGGCTATTTATAGTTTGCCAGGCCAGGCTCCAGGCCTCGAGAGCCAGCGGAGGACAGGCCTCAGTCCCGCCTTGCTCTGCCTCCCAAATCAGGGTGGCTGTAGCCTTGGTCCATGGCTGGGTTGGTGGACACTCCAGCTCTGCCCCCTCTTGCATCACTCAGACACAGGGATGGGGTGACTCGAGGCCCTAGGGAGGCTGAGTAGGAGTGCATGAACTTGGGGCGGGGGCAAGTCCCCCTACCAAAGCCCTCACATCCCACTCTCCCTTTGGGGAGTCTGAGAACCATGGGCAGGGAGAGAAACTCCCTTTGGTTTCACCAGCCCCTCCAGTATCCCCACAGGCTCAGCATCTATGTTAACTCCTCACAGTGAACCCCATGAGGGTTCCTGCATACACACAGGGCTACTGATTGGAAACGGAGGACCAGAGTGGGTAAGTGAGCAGCTCAAAGTGGCACAGCAAAGAACAGGCATGGCCTCAACTAGAAACCCCTGCTTCCTGTCATGGTGTAGAGGGGTCTTTGGTTGGGTCTTGTCTTACAGACCCTCTTTCTACAGCCACTCACCCCAAAGCACTTCTTCTGGACCCACAGCCCTGTGGGACCCCACCCCCACCCACCATGATCTGGCCAGGTCCCATCATCTCCGTATATCCCAGAGCTGTCATCCTCCATTCCCTCTGGGCTCCCTGGATTAGCCCAGCCATGTGGGCAGAGGCTGCCTCTGGCTTCAGAAGATGCCATCACAGGCCAGTTTGGCCCACGAAGGTCATCAATACTTTGTGTTTTTAAGTTTGGCATTGATATTTTCAAATAAGGAGATCATTTGTCAAAATCTAGCTTGCTTTTCAAAATGACTAGGTTCTTGATATACACTAATGCAACACCAACAACAAAACAAATAGGGTTGGGCACTGGTGACTCACGCCACTCAGGAGACTGAGATCTGAAAATCTCAGTTCAAAGCCAGCTGGGGTAAGAAAGTCCATGAGATTCATTGCCAATTAACCACCAAGACATCAGAAGTGGCACTGTGGTTCAAAGTGGTAGAGTGCTGGTCTTGAGCAAAAGAGTTCAGGGACAGTGCCCAGGCCCTGAGTTCAAGCCCCACAACTGACTAAAAATTTTTTAAAAATCTTAGATGTGGTGGTACACAACTGTATTTCTAGCCCTTAGGAAGTGGGAACAGGGAGATTGTGAGTTTTAGGCTGGCCTGGTAACATAGTGAAACCCTGTCTCAAAAGCACTGAACATGGGCTGGGAATGTGGCTTGGTGGTAGAGTGCTTGCCTAGCATGCATGAAGCCCTGGGTTCAATTCCTCAGTACCACATGCACAGAAAAGCGCTGTGGCTGAAGTGGTGGAATGCTAGCCTTGAGCAAAAGAAGCTAAGGGACTGTGCCCAGGCCCTGAGTTCAAGCTCCGGGACTGGCAAGACAAACAAAAAACACCAAGCAGTCGGGTGCTGGTGGCTCACTCCTGTAATCCCAGGTACTCACAAGGCTGAGATCTAAAGATCCTAGTTTTAAGCCAGCCTGGGCAGGAAAGTCCATGAGACTCTTATCTCCAATTAATCACCAAAAAGCCAGAAGTGGAGCTGTGACACAAGTGGTAGAGCACCAGCCTTTAGTGAAAACTGAGGGCAGTGCCAAGGCCTGGAGTTCAAGCCTCAGGACTGGCACCAACACAACCCAGTAAATAGGCTGGCATCTCCAGGTGCTGGCAGGACATCAAGGAAGACACACCCTCACCCTCCCACCCCAATATACACACTAGGGGTGTGGGGCAATTACTGAGGCCTCTATCCCTGGCAGGATAGTGTCTCTTTACTGGGAACCCAGCCATTTTGAGCATCACAAGAGAAGGCTGAGGCCTGGTCACATGCATTCATTAAGATGGTGCCATTCGCGCAGCGCAGGGACTGGGTGGAGGCCAGAGACCCTGCTCCACACCTTGAAGGACCCACGAAGCCCACAGGGCCTGATACTGCTCCCACATGCCCAGGGGCGGCCCTGCAGGGGAGGCCATGGGGCACACTGTCCCCAGCCCAGGATCTTAGGTGAGATCCGAACTCTCCATCACAGCCTAGAACCAAGGATGCTGCTTGGGCCCCCATGTCCCTAGCGCTGAGGTGACAGGCCACGTTTCTAAAGGCCACCTGGTCAGATTGGGTGACAGGGACTCTTCCTGCCCCACTGCAACCCAGTCTTGGGACACAATCCTCATGAGTTCTGGGGGGTTCAGACCCCAGCTCCTGAGGACAGGACTGCTTCTGCTGCACCTGCCTGCAGTCTGCCCTGGAGGGACCAGGATGGCTGAGGAGGATGCACAGGAAAGCCCAGTTGAGGGCCCTGGAGGAAGGCATGGCTGACCGTCGCCCGCCGGCTTCTCTGGGGCCCCCTGGAGGCTCAGTCTTCTGGGAGCTGGGAGCAGGAGCTGCGAGGAGGAGCTGCCTTGTGCCATCACTGCTCACCCACGCTAATAAGTTGTGCACAAACATGGCACAAACTCGAGCCCGACATGCCATCATTACCTCCCTCACCCGCCCCGCTGTGCCCCACACCCACAGCAATTCTCACCAGGCACACTGAGGGGGGGGGCCTGGCCTCCACCCACTGTACCCCAGGTACTGCCCCAGTCACAGAAGCCTAGACAGGGTTCAGGGCTCCTGGGGGTTGGCAGTCACCTCAAGTGAGAGTCACAGTCAGTAAGGGACCCTTAAGGGGAAGCCCAGTGCCTGGGACCCCCTAATTTTCCAGGCATTGAAATCACATAGATGTAGATGCTTTCCATAGTCAATGGCAGCCAGGGGGTGCGGTGGGGGTGCCCAGTGTGACTCCAGTCTTTTTTGTTTTGTTTTTGCAGGTCCTAGGGCTTGAACTTGGCCTGGGCAGTCCCTGAGCTTTCTGCTCAAGACTAGCACTTTATCACTTGGGCCACAACTCCACTTCCAGCCTTTTCTGAGTAGTTTATTAGTGAGAAGTTTCAGGGCTAGGCAACTCACTCCTATAGCTACTCAGGAGGTTGAGATCTAAGGACTGCAGTTTGAAGCCAGCCCAGACAGAAAAGTCCCCTTGAGACTCTAATTAACTACCAAGAAAGCATGAAGTAGAGCTATAACTGCCCTCAATCCACAGACCTCAGCCTCCTGAGTAGCTAGGATTACAGGAGTGAGCCCCCAGCATCCGGCTTGTGACTTCAGTGCTATCCAAGCCAATCACTGGGACCAGGTACATGCCATTAGATGGGGTGCTAAGGCCCTGAGGAGGCCCTGGCCCAAGGGTCTCCCAGCTTGAAATCCAAGCAACTTAGGAGGATGAGGCCAGGAGGATTATAATTTGAAGTTAGGCTGTGGAAAAAGTTTGAAGGAGTCCATGTCAATCAGTAAAAGCTGGGCTGGGAATATGGCCTAGTGGTAGAGCGCTCGCCTTGTATACATAAAGCCCTGAGTTCGATTCCCTAGCACCACATATATAGAAAATGGCCAGAAGTGGCGCTGTGGCTCAAGTGGCAGAGTGCTAGCCTTGAGCAAAAAGAAGCCAGGGACAGTGCTCAGGCCCTGAGTCCAAGGCCCAGGACTGGCAAAAAAAAAAAAAAAAAATCAGTAAAAGCTGGGTTCACCGATCCCATCTGCCATTCTGGATATGCAGGCCTAGGTAAGAAGATCATTGTCCAAGCTGACATAAACTTTCCAGCCTAAAGGAAAAATCACTAAGCCCGAAGGGCTGGTGGCATGGCTCCCCTGGCACAGCACCTGCCTAGCAAGCTGAAGGAGGCCCCGACCTGGCCATGTCAGGGATCAAGCTTTGCTTCTCCCGTCCCTGTCAGATGGCCGTGTCTGGCTTGGGACCCCAATATGGCAATGTGCACATCCCCTTGTTGAAGTGGAGGAAGCAGGCTGGGAATATGGCCTAGTGGTAGAGTGCTTGCCTACCATGCATGAAGCCCTGGGTTCCATTCCTCAGCACCACATATATAGCAAAAGCCTGAAGTGACACTGTGGCTCAAGTGGCAGAGTGCTAGCCTTGAGCAAAAAGAAGCCAGGGACAGTGCTCAGGCCTTGAGTTCAAGCCCCAGGACTGGCAAAAAAAAAAAAAAAAAAAAAAAAAAACAACACCCACAAAACAAAGTGGAGGAAGCTACAAAAAAGGAGCCAAAACCAGTGGCCAGCTGCCTGAGGCCCCCAGCACAGAGCCCAGGGCTGTCCACAGCCCAAGGACAGGATCTTGGTGGCAGGCAAGCAGGCAGGCTGCACGGTCACAGCCTGAGCCTTGCCCAAACCTGGACAGGCTTTGCTAGCCCTTAGGGCAGACCTGAAGCAAAGCAGCTGCAGGTGGGCTCTGGGGCTACCCGGGCTCTGGGCTGAGGAGCCCTTCCGCAGCTGGGCCTGGGTCCTGAGGAGGTGGCCGGTGTGGTGGGCATGTGGGGTAATTCTGCACCAAGGGGGCAGGCAAGATCTCGTAGACTCCTCAGTGGTGTGGGGACAGGTCCACAGGCTTTCTGGTGTCCCCAGGACTGTGCCATGAAGCTGGCAGACGGCTGCTATACTGTGCTTTTGGCATTTCAGCAGTATGGGGGGAAGAAGCCTTCCCACCCCACCCAGCCTCATCCTTGGGACCCTGATGGACCGGAAACCCAGGATGAGCCTCTTTTGGGAGCAGGTGGGGCCCTGATGGGGGAGGGGAGGTGACACACCCCAGTGTCCAGAGGTGGGGTGGGAATCTCCTTTATTTACAAGCATCTAGGCACTCACCCTGGCTTCTGGGAAGTTCTTCCGGGTAACCAAAAGGAGAGCTAAGGTCTTTCCAAGTTCATTTGTCCTGAAGCCTGGCACCCACCTGGCCTGGGCCAGAGTGCAGAGCAGCCAGGCCCAGGGCCCCAGGCAGATGGGGGCAGCCCCCGGTGGAGAGGGCAGTGGGGACCCAGTGCTGGGCACAGGAAGGATGCCCAGCATGGAGGGGTGAGACAGCGTGGGCACCTGAGACAAGGTGGCTTCCGCAGCCAGGCCTGCAGCCCAGGCTCCAGGTGACTGAGAGGCGGTAAAGGCCACGGAGGGCAACGGGTGGATTGGAGCTGGGTGCAGCAAATTCCCAGAGCAAAGCAATGTCGCCTGCCTCTGGGTCCCAGATGCTAGCTGGGGTTGCTCAGCGACAGGTCAGATGGCGAGGTTGCTGTGGCTCCGGTCCGGTCTTCCTGGCCCCCTGGGCCCTCTGCTTCCCGCTGTGCCGCTGCACCCCAGGTGAGGCTGTCTCTGGGTGATGAGGGGGTACAGCTTGCCCTGCTCCCCATGCCCTGCATGAGTCCATCTTCCTGTGGAGGCCTGGGCGGCAGTGCTAACCCCAGGCCAGGCCCCCAGCCCCACCCCTGGCCACAGCAGTGGGGGGAGAGGAGGGGCACTACTGAGGGCTCAGGAAACACCTATGCCTTGAGTGGGTACCGGGGTTGGCATTGTCCCAAGGCAGAACCTCCCATGGCAGGAGGAACAGAGCCCTCTAATTGCGGAATAGATGTTCCCTCTTGGGGCTATGACACAAGCCTCTCATGAGCCCTCAGAACTGGGGTGCTGGAGGCAGGCAGGGTCTCAGCGACGCAGGGCTGGAGGGCACGGGCCTCGGGGGTGAGGGGAACCAGTGGCTGTGAGGGCTCTGGGCACAGCTGGGGAGGCAATGGGGTGGTTGGAGTAGGGGAAGGGGTCTGGGTTGGTGGTACCCGGCCGCCCACCCCCCTTTGTGGGCGGTGGCCACGCTGTTGCTGATGCCGCTGACATGGTCCTATGGCTTTGGTTAGTTCCCTTGTTAGAGTATGTTAAGATCAGCATCCGCGGTCGTGGTCCCAGAGCCCCTCTTGTTAGCTCTCCAGCCGGGCTGGTGTGGCGGGCTCAAGGGCAAGGAGGACGAAGGCGCCGTGGCCTTGCGCAGTGGCCTCACCACTTGAGGAAGACCATGCCCGCCAGCACGGCGTAGCCCAGCACCAGGAAGAGCACCTTGAGCAGCCGGTCGCTCTTGTCCTCCAGCTCCTTGGCCAGGATCTCCAGGAAGGTGATGAAGAGGAAGGTGCCACCCGCTAGGCCCTGCAGCAACACGGAGGCCACGCTGCCCGGCACGCCGCGCGCCGCTCTCGATGCCCAGGCCCAGCGCGATGCCCAGCGGGATGGTGGCGCTCACGGCGGCCGCCAGCTTGGCCGCGTCCCGCAGGGGCACAGCGCTGCGGGCCATGCTGATGCCCAGGGCCACGGCCACCAGCGTCTCGTGCACGGCCACCCCGACGAACAGGCCCACCACGCGCTCGCCCTCCTCCTGCAGGCCCAGCGTCAGGCCCTCGAACACCGAGTGCGCCGCTAGGGCGAACACCAGGCCCAGCAGCCGCAGCGGGCCGGGCCGCGCCAGCTCCTGCAGGCGAAGCCCGCCGTGCGCGTGCGCGTGCGGTTCCGCGAAGAGTGCGCGCCCGCCCGCGCCTGCGCCCGCGCTCTCGTACTCGGAGTCGCTGCCGGCGTCCGAGCCGGCATTGAAGGTCTCCAGGTCGATGAAGGACGGCCGCTCCCGGCGGAAGGTCAGCACCAGCTGCTCCACGAAGACTGTCAGGAAGAAGCCCAACAGCATGAGCGTCTCGGCCAGTGGGTAGTCGGTGCTGATGTGGCCCAGGCTCAGCACCTGCCGGAGCTGCAGGAGGTACAGACGGGGGACAGGTGGGGGGGTGGGAGGGTGGACAGTCAGCCGAGCCCACTGTCCCCCCACCCCCACCCAGCACGTCGTCCCGAGGCCGCAAGATGAGGGCCTAGCGTGGGCCACCATGCCTGCCATCCCAGCTACTCGGGAGATGGCGATCAGGAGGGTCAACTGTCCAAGGCCAGCCAGAGCCAAAGATGAGACCCCCATCTCGACCACTAAGTCAGGTGTGGTGGCTTATGCCCGTGATCCCAGTTATGCTGGAAGCATAGAGAGGGGAATGGTGGTCCCAGCCTGGCCCAAACAAAGAAGACCCTACCTGAGAAAAAGGGGTGGAGGGGGGTGTGCCTCCCCTGATAGCAATTCTCCCTAGCAAATGCAAGGGGCTTGAGTTAAACCCTAGTACTGCCAAAAACCAAGAGTGGTACCAAACAAAAGATCCCACTGTTGGGGCATCACAAGGCCCCCACGAGGTATGGTCCCCTGGAACTGCAGAACACAGCAGCATCTGGCAGAGCGCAGATATAATTGTTGCCCACCACCCCAAATCATACATTGGAGCACCCTAACTCCTAGTATGTCAAAAATAGGGATACAGTTGCAGCTAGGGCCTTTACAGAGGCCCAGGGTGACTGTGGGGCCACTGAAGACCCTAATCCAAAGAACAGGTGGCTTTAACAATGAGAGGCCTGCCCTGAAGACACACACAGAGAGGCAGCCAGGAGGAGGCCTTAGCAGGACGTGGCAGCAGGCAGGCGGTGGCCAGGCACCTGGGAGGCTGAAGCAGGAGGAGCGAGAGTTCCACGCCGGCCTGGATGCATCGAAGACCCAAATAACAAATATAAAGGCCAGCCAGGCAGCTAGCCAGGGGCTCATACTGCAATCCCAGCTACTCGGGAGGCTGAGATCTGAGGATCGCAGCTGGAAAGCCAGCACAGGCAGGAAAGTCCGTGAGACTCTTATCTCCAATGAACCACCAAAAAGCTGGATGTGGAGCTGTGGCTCAAGTGGCTGAGCACCAGCCTTGAGTGAAAAAGCTGAGGGGAAGCACTCGGGCTCTGAATTCAAGCCCCCAGACCAGCATACATGCACATGCACACCTGCACACGTGTACACACACACACACACACATACACACGCCAGCCCAGCCCCATATTGGGCAGCTGGTCCCAGGACAGCAGCAACAGCCTGCTGCCTGTGTAGGAGGGGCTCTGCTACCAGAGCCAGCATTGAAGACATCTGAAAGTGACTATGGAGCCTGGTGACATGTCTCCTTGACCCCAGGACCCCAGAGCCACTGGAGAACTTTCCAAAGCAAATTGGAAGGCACAGGTCTCACATAGTCAGCAGGCCCTCAGCATGTGGCTGGCACCAAGTGAGGCCAAGGCTGGCACTTAATTGATTGAATGTTCCAGAAACAGAACT
Source organism: Perognathus longimembris pacificus (assembly GCF_023159225.1). NCBI lineage: Eukaryota > Metazoa > Chordata > Mammalia > Rodentia > Heteromyidae > Perognathus > Perognathus longimembris. The sequence goes on from NC_063163.1 coordinate 67,971,457, forward strand.
ACCAGGCATGGCAAGCACTGTGGGCATCTATTTCTCCCTGGCCTCAGTAGGACTGGGGTGCAAGGGGCTCCAGCCTCATGTGACAGAGAGCCCCTGGCCCTCGACTTTCTGCCTATGTGGGCCCTGCAGGTGACTCCACCACTGGCCTGGCAAGGTGGCGGCCTGGTCTCTCTAGGGTCTGAGGACCGAGTGTCTCTGTCCTCACATTTTGTGAGCTGTTCCCTTTGTCTCCCAACCATACCCCACCTGCACTCTGGCTCACAGACCCCCCCCAGGATGGGCAATATTAGAGGGATAGACAGCACCCAACATGCACCCTTCCTCCCCCCCATTTCCTTATGGATCATCATGAGCACTCTCTCTCTCTCTCTCTCTCTCTCTCTCTCTCTCTCTCTCTCTCTCTCTCTCACACACACACACACGTACACTCATGCCCAACACATGTATGTGGTGTTCCCACATGCCAGTGTTTGAGGACATTTCTTTTGTGTGTACCAGTCCTAGGATTTGAACTCAGGCCTGGGTGCTATTCCTGAGCTCTTCTGCTCAAGGCTAGCACTCTACCACTTGAGCCACAGTGCCACTTCTGGCTTTTTCTATATATGTGGTGCTGAGGAATCAAACCCAGGCCTTCATGCATGCTAGGCAAGCACTCTACCGCTAAGCCATATCCCCAGTCTCAACATTTTTGGTTTTTATGATAACTGGGGTAGCAATGACACTTGGGCATCCTGAACCCTGTGGGGTGCTATGCAGTGTCTCCAGCCTCCTCCAGCCAGAAGCCCCCCATCATGACAGTGTGTCCCCACATATCTCCTAGTGTTGGTGTTCCCGGTGGGAGGAGACAGACAAGGTCCTAGCCGCAGCACAATGCTGTAGAGAAGCTACCACCTTTGCTGCTGGGCAGCCACCAGAGGTTCCCACAGGCCCCGCTGGGGACACTGATGCTCACAAGTATCCCCCAAGAGGAGGACAGCAGCTTGCCTGATTAGGCCAGGCCACCCCAGGTCATTTCCACATAGATGACCTCCATGGTCAGCTGAATCGGGGCCTTCAATACACACAAAATTCCTCCTACCAGCAGATGGGTGGGGTGGGGGTGCACCCCAGGGGCTGTGCAACGCAAACCTAAGCCTAGGTCCCTCCCTTCTCCACCCTGAGCCTGAGGGAAAGGGGGGGATGAGAGGCCAGGGGTGGGGAGCTCCTACAAATTCAGACTCCAAGACTAGGGGTCCTCATCAGGCAGAGAGGATGTGGCCCTAGCCCCCCATGAAGGTTGCTGCTGGCTTCTGTGGTCAGGACACAGCCACAGGCCCTCGTACTGCCCTGGCACCCTGCTTTTAGAAAAGCATCTTTTTTTTCTTTTTTCTTTTTTTCCTTTTTTTTTTTTTTCAGCCCCAAGTCCTGGGGCTTGAACTTGGGGCCTGAGCACTGTCCCTGGCTTCTTTATGCTCAAGACTAGCACTCTACCACTTGAGCCACAGCGCCATTTCTGGCTTTTTCTATATATGTGGTGCTGAGGAATCAAACCCAGGGCTTGGTGTATATGAGGCAAGCACTCTACCACTAGGCCATATTCCCAGCCCATAGAAAAGCATCTTTTCTATCAAAGTAGTCTGCTTCCTTTCTGTTCATTATGAGAGAACATTTTCTTCTGAAGGGCTCCTAAGCTAGGTGGATTAGCCCTTCGTTAATTATTTTTTGTTACATACATCCTTTTCCTGAGAACTTTATTGTTTTGTTTTTATTTTTCTAGCACTCTACCACTTGAGCCACAGAGCTACTTCTGGCTTTTTCTGTTTATGTGGTGCTGAGGAATCGAACCCAGGGCTTCATGCATGCTAGGCAAGCACTCTACCACTAAGCCACATTCCTATCCCAGCCCCTCCTGAGCACGTTAATGAAGACATAACTGTTAGAAGTTTCGTGAATTTTAACTACATCCTGTTAATTAGGCCACATCCTTTTGCAGATAGTAAGCCTGAGCTCAGCCAATGGGAGTGGAGGCCCAGGGCCTGCAGGTTGGGGATAGGAAGGAAGCAGCCTGCCCGCTCCTTGTGCTTGCTGGCCAGATTGTTGGCGAATGCACACCCTTCTGCAGAAGGAAACTGTGGCTTGCAGATTCAAATTCGTATCCTTATTCCTATGGGACACCCCAACATCCTGAGCTATTTCTAATACTGCCTCCAGCCAATCCAAGTCCAAATTGGCCTCAGGCTGTCTTCCCTGGATGAGGGGCCACTTCACCCCCCCCCCACCACTCCCATGCCTGGAAGCCCTGCAGTCTTGGCAGCTTGTTAATGACACAAACCACCAAGCCAGGATGCCCACCCCACCAGGACTCAGAAGCCCAAGGTCCCACAGTGAGCAAGGATCCGAACCCAGCTCCCAACCATGAGTGCTTCACAGCCGGTCCACCCCCAGGCGGGGGTCTAGCCGGGACTCCTGCCCCAGAGAGCCTTATTTAGCCAGGAAGCCAGCAATCCCACTAAGCAGCACCCAGACTCCTGACCTACAGAAACCCTGAGGGAATAAACACTTTGTGGTTTCAAGATGCCAAGTTCATTGTGATTTGTTACACAGCAGTAGCTGACAGATGCAGACATTGAAGGCAGGTCACATTTTACTTTCATTTTGGTAGTACCAGGATTTGAACTCAGGGCCCCTTGCTTGGTAAAGAGGGGTCCTACCTATCCAGGAAGCCACACTCCCAACTTGAACCACACCACCACCATTTACACCAGGCCAACACTTGAGCTACATCCCTGCATTTCAGGCCACGCCTTTATCTCTCAAGCCACACCCCTGCTGGATCCAAGCTGCCATTCTTTTCATTTCAGTTCTTTTTCAGATAATCTTGAGTCTTTGCCTGGGGCTAGCCTGAACTGTCTTCTACCTATGACAGGTATTTGATACCACACTAGCTTGTTTTGTCTAGATGGGATCTCACTAATTTCCCCAGGCCAGCCTGGACCCCAATCACTCCAACCTATGCCTCCTGAGTAGCCAGGATCACAAACACAATCACTGTCCACTGGGTTCCTCAGTGGTCCTGACCCAGGTCCCATCCACAGCTTCATCATCTGGTAAGACATGCAGCAAAGTACTTTGTCCTTTCTGTCACTCTCAGAGCATGGTGGCAGAGTCTCCCAAGGAGTGGAGGGCTTACCTTTTCCCGCACAGCAGGCAGGAGGGCATTGAAGCAGGTGGCCAGGAAGACGCCTCCGCCGAACGTGTTGCAGAGGGACAGAACCTTCCGGGAGCGCTGGGCCTTCTCAAAGTCCATCTGGATGACCTTCACGGGCACCAGGGCGCCCAGCAGCATGAAGAAAAACACGCCCACCATGCAAAGGATTTTGGCTACTAATAGCTTCACCATGGTGGTGGCCTGGGATGGGCCAAACCATGTGTGGATGGACGAACACGCTGGTGCCACGAGGTGCTACCGCATCAAGCCACACGGTTGGGGGCGCATGCTTCAGCCTGGCAACTGTGAATACCAGGATGACAGTGAGCTGTCAGCTTTAGGGGCAAGGCTACCCATCATATGTGGGGACTAGACTCTACCCCAATGCACACGCCTATAATCTAAGCCACTCAGGACGCTGAGATAGGAGGATGACAGTCTCTGAGGCTCTTATCGTCAATGAAGCACCAAAAAAGATGGACACTGGAGTTGTGGTTCAAGTTACCACTCACTGTGAGTGAAAAATCTAAGGGACAGTGTCCAAGCCCTGAGTTCAAGTCCCAGTACTAGCACACACGAAAAAAAAATAAAAATAAGCCAGAGGGGGGTATGAGGAACAAGGTAACAAACAGTACAAGAAATGTATCCAATGCCTAATGTATGAAACTGTAACCTCTCTGTACATCAGTTTGATAATAAAAATTTGAAGAAAAAAAATAAGCCAATAGCCATCGGCCACACGTATCTGTTTAAACTAATCCAAATTAAATAAAACTTGAAATTCTGCTTCCAGGCCACCTTTCAAAGGGTCAGTAGCTATGTAAGCCTGGTAGCAGAAACATTAGGCTTCCCAGGCACAGAAAAGGCCCCCCTCCTTCTATTGTCACAAATGACTTCTCATGCCCCTGAAACAGAATCCCAGCTCTTTCCTTTTTTGTGCTGGACTGGCTTTGAACCTTGATCCTCAGATCTCAGCCTTCTGAGTAGTTAGATTACATGTGTGAGCCATTAGAGCCCAGCTGAAAATCCTAACTCTTAACTGCAAGGCTTAAGGTTGGCATTGTTGACTTCTGCCTCACTCTAGCCTACACTCACTTTCCCATACCACAAAAGTGCCAAGTCTGTTCCTCCCCCAGGCCCTTTGCACAGGTTATTCTGTCTACAACATCCTTCTTTGATTTCCCTTCCCTTCCCTTTACTTCACTGCCCCCAGCTCCTGCCCTGGTCAACTCCCTCCTGTACACCAATACCAAGGCCTGGCAAAGAACAAATGGGCCAGCTATGCCTGTGAACCTCTTTCTGTGTGACTCAATGGCCCCAAATGGAAATATTACCCTGCATCCAAAATCACTGCTACTAGCAAGAACCTCAGCTCTTCCTTATCTGTGGTTCCCTACCAATCAAGCGATCCACCCGTCCATTCCCACACCACCTTCTCCTTTCAATTCAGGCCTTGGGGTCTCTCCCAGGCCCTTTCCTAGCAGTATTTTCTTCTGTTTGTGTACCGGCTAGAGGAGGTAGGGGGATTTAATGATTTAAAGTCGTTTGCAGTCAACCCTCCCTCCAAGCTATGGAGTCAGAACCATCAAGGCACACAGTAGGCGATCAATAAATACCAACTGGGTGTCTGGATGCCCCGGCCCATAGAATGGTGTTGAGCGTGGCCTCAGGCCCGAGGCTAATGAGACTCGGCCGAGGAGGAGGCGGACTCATTCATTCATTCCTTTCTGCACTTATTGAGCGCCTTCTGAATACCCCACGCCGCTGGACACTGGAGCCGGGCCTCGACTCACCGGCCAGCGGAGTCCGCCAGGACCCCTTCCCGGCTGCGCCCCGTCCTCCTCCCCAACCGCACACGAACCTGAGCCAGGTCCCGGGCCCGCCAGCAGCTGCCGCCCGCCGCCAACCGCCCGCGCGGTGCTGACCCCGCCGCCGCGGACCCGGCGAGACCCCGGCTCAGCGCGCCGCTACCCACGCCCCGCCCACCACCTCGCCCATTGGCTGCTCCGAGTACCTCTGGCAGATCCCTAAGTTTCATTGGCTGTGATGGCTGCCACTCGTTCTGCGACCCCACCTCTCCACCATCAAGAGAAAGTAGTTTCCTCCCGCGGAGCGGTGGACTCAATCACCAAATGTCTCCGGCGGGAAACGTGGACCATCGAGGAGTAGTTCCGGAAGGCTTTGGCTTCATGAGCTGTCCAGGGGCGTCTGGTGCTGAATCCCGGCGGATCGGAGGGTTGGCAGGAGGGGATGGCTTTCCTAAAGAAGCTGCAATTTGCGCACGCCTCAGCAGGAGGCTGAGGTCTGAGGATCGAGGTTCGAAGCCAGCTTGGGCAGGAAAGTCCATGAGACTCTTATTTTTATTAAGCAGCCAAAAGCTGGAATTGGAGCTGTGCCTCAAACTCAGGAACAGCACCCAGGCCCCAAGTTCAAGCCCCAGGTCCAGCACACACGCTGACATTAAGGGAATGATCTTCCAACCTTACAGTAACTACACGCAGGGGAAGGTCTTGGATTAAATCCTGGCTAAAAAGTATGTGTTACAACACACGTTTGAAGGAACTAACAAGATCTTAATATAAACTATACATTTAACAAGAGTATGTATCTATAATATAATCTAATTTTTCGGATTGACTAACTGTAACGAGTTTATGTAATAGAATGCCCTTGATGTTAGAAGATACACAATGCAGAACACCTGGAAGGTACATTTTCATTGCACAGCAAAATATAATACAGTGGTGTGTGTGCACACGCGTTTACACACACATATACACACACAAACATATAAAGCAAAGTCAGCAAAATGCTAATTTGTGAATCTAGGCCAAGAGTATAAGGGAATTTATCTTGCTATTCTCACAGGTTTTCAAAATTCTTGATTTGGTTGTAAAATAGTATTTTTAATGTCTAAAACAAACATTTAATTCTAAATAAGCTTTTTAAAAAAAGAAAGAAAGAAAGAAACTTGTTTTCCTAAGCATTGTGGTTCACATCTATAATCCCAGTTACTCAAGAGACTGAGATCTAGGCAATCTCTATTCAAAGCCAACATCTGGGAGATGACAACTCTAACTGAGCAGCAAAATGCCAGATTGGTGGTATAGTTCCAGTGGTAGAGGACAGTAGTGAGCAAGAAAGATGTGCAGACCTAAGACTTAAGTTCAAACCCAGTACCACAAAATAAGGAGAGGAGGAAGAGGAGGAGGAGGGAAAGGGAGAGGAAGTGGAGGAAGGAGAAGTTTCCCGGTGCCAGGATTATATAGCTCCTCCTATATAATACTAGCTATTTGGGAGAGTGAGATTGGGAAGATCCAGACTCAGCAGAAAAGTTCATGAAATTCCATCTCAGTCGATAGCTGGGTACAGCTGTCATCCTAGCTATGCAGGAGGCTGCTACCAGGAGGACTGCTCTTCCAGGCCAGTCTAGGTAGAAAAGTCCCCAAAACTCCACCTCAATGAAAGAAGACAGGTGTGGCGGTACATGCCTGTCATCTCAACTATAATGGGAAGCCTAAAATATATAGATAGAGGTCCAGATGCATACCTGGACAGAAAGTGAGACCCTGTCTCAAAAACAACCAATGCAGGACTGAGAATATGGCCTAGTGACAAGAGTGCTTGCCTCATATATATGAAGGCCTGGGTTCAATTCCTCAGCACCACATATATAGAAAAAAACAGAATCGGCGTCAAGTGGTAGAGTGCTAGCCTTGAGCAAAAAGAAGCCAAGGACAGTGCCCAGGCCCTGAATCCAAGCCCTAGGACTGGGGGGAAAAATACAAACAAGGGCTAGATGTGTGCCTCTTTGTTAGAATGCCTAGCCACAGTGCCATTTCTTTCTTTTTTTTTTTTTTTGGCCAGTCCTGGACCTTGGACTCAGGGCCTGAGCACTGTCCCTGGCTTCTTCCCGCTCAAGGCTAGCACTCTGCCACTTGAGCCACAGCGCCGCTTCTGGCTGTTTTCTGTATATGTGGTGCTGGGGAATCGAACCTAGGGCCTCGTGTATCCGAGGCAGGCACTCTTGCCACTAGGCTATATCCCCAGCCCCACAGTGCCATTTCCAGCTTTGTCTGAGTAGTTTATTAGAGATAAGAGTCTCATGGACTTTCCAGTCTGGGCTGGCTTAGAGCTGCAATCCTCAGATCTTAGTCTCCTAAGTAGCTAGGATGACAGGCTTGAGCCACAGGTTCCTGGCTCCCTTTTGCCTTTATAAATGGCTTATCACAGGTGTTTGTAACAGTCACAGAAAGCTGATGAACACAAAAGTGTTTTGTAGGGGGCTGGTGGGGTTCTGGTTCTCTTTGTGAAAATGTTTGCATATAATTCCCACACTTCCCTGTATGCCCACTTTGGAGGTGGGGAATCTAAAACAATGAGGGGGAGCATAAGGGGATTGGAGGTGGGGGATCTAAAACAATGAGGAGGGGGAACATAAGGGGAAGGAGAAAGGAATGGAGGAAGGGGAGAGGAAGAACTTTCAAAGCAATAAAACAACCCTGATCTGAATAGAACTTGGGGTGTCTTTCTGGGGGGGCTCCACCACCGATGGAGTCTCCCTGAACTTTGTCACCCATTGGCAGCTCAGAGGTCCCCGTGTATGTCAGTGTCTCCTAATTCTGGAAGGAGAGGCTACTCTACCAGCACCAGGCCAGGTTCCAGCTGGGTTGGTTTCAGCCATTTGGCTAGGCTCAGCCCTGAAGTGCCAGCTGATGTGGCGCGCGTGTGTGTGCCCCCTGCTGGCTGAGCCACACGCTCACCGCCCCTCATCCTGGACAATGGGAGGACCAGCTATCAAATTCTGAAACACAGATTGTGTAAGATGAGGGGTGTGATGTTGAGGTTTCCCAAATACTGAGGCTTGAACTCAGGACCTGGGTGCTGTCCCTTAGTTTGTTTCTTCTCAAGCTGGTACTCTACCACTCGAATCTCTAGCTCTGCTTCTGGCATTTTACTGGTTAACTGGAGATAGTTTCATCGACTTTCCTGCCTGGGCTGGCTTTGAACCTCCATCCTCAGACCTTAGCCTCCTGAGTAGCTAGGATTACAGGCATGAAGCACTTGTACCTGGAAATGTGGTTGTATTGCAAATAAAACAAGGCCTCTCCCACTTGGATCTGTGGGGAGTGCTGGGCCCTGGGGTGGCTGAGCAGCCCCCCTGGTCTCCCCCAGCCCATGCCAGGAGCTCACTAGTGATTCCCGTCACCAGTGGGAGCTGACAGCAGGTAATGCTGCCCACCAAATCCCACCCCCACACGGGGGTCACCTGGACATGACTGGGCTGCAGGTGGCCCCAATACCGGCTGCACCCAACTTTGCTGCTCCCCAGCCGGGTGGCCTCAGGCTAGATGGTAGGCATCTTGGGTTCTGGGCATGAAAAGCAGATGAGGCCAGCAGAAGCCCTCATATCCCTGCTGGCAGGAACTGAGTCCACTGAGAAGCTTGGGTGCTAAGCATACCCGTGCTCACCCCGCAGCCCTTGTGCTCCAGTCTTGCCCATGGGGACATGATGGGGAGGGGCTGGCCAGGCCTCAAGGTAGCCATAGACCAGCAGTCCTAGGGGTTATGGGGGTACGGCAAGTGACAAAGATCAACACAAGAGTAACAGAGGTCATGATGTCGCTTTATTCCCACACTGATCACCTCAGCATGGAGCATGTGGCCCACAGCCCACCCCGTTGGGGCTTGGTGGTGGCCGTGGCCCCTTCCTACCGGCTACCTACACACACACACAGTTCTGTCTCTACCTTGCACATGGCTACACACAGCCTGGTCACCATGGAACTGCCACAAGACCGCAAGGACATCACGGTGACGTTTCCTGGGCAGGCTTTTCACTCTGGTGGCCTTTTCAGGGTTAAGGGGTGGTGCCAGGCCCCCCATCCTCAAGCAGAAGGGGAGAGCTCTCTGAAGTCCCTGGGCCTGCTGGATGCCACGGGGTGAGGGCTGTGGGAGGGGACGCAGGCAGGCCGGGGTATCCTGGTCTCTCCCATGCCTGGGAACAGAAGGTCACGTATGGCAACTGGCCATGAGAACTGGACCAGGTGGGAAGGTGGGTGCACAGCTGTCCGCACATGCGCGGCAGGAAGGAGCTGCTGAGGCCGTCCTGCGTCCATGAGGCTCGATGTGCGGAAGCCACGTTTGCCAAGAGAGCACACGTGTGGTCCATGGGCGCTGGCACCCAGGCGGCGCTGGCACCCGGGTGGCGCTGGCAGTGAGGGCTCCCAGGGGCCCAGGCCTGGCCCGAGGTCTACTCCTCAAGTCCTGGCCTCTCCAGGCCACCGATGTGTGCCACATGGCTCCTCCTCACACCTGCCACTTCCCCCAAGTTGCTCAAGGGAGTACTCCCAAGATTCTAGAAAATTCTAGAACAACTGGGACTGGGGGAAGCCAGCACTGGTCTACATTCAGCTCGCTGGCTCTGCTCTCAATGCAGGACAAGGGGCCGGAAGAATGGTACAAAAGGGGGGGGGGCAGAGAAAAAAAACGAGGAGGGGGGAGCCATTTAACATGCAGGTCCAACTTCTTTCTTTTTCTCTCTTGGGCAGTCCGACGGGAGAAAATGGCAAAATACCAGAAGGCTGCCAGCAAGCCAGGACAGGATGGTGCTGGTTGGCTGCAGGAAGAGAGGAACATAGGCCGTTAGAGCAGTGGCGGGCTTGGAGACCACGCCTGAAGACGGACACGCAGGCGCAAGCTGGACTACAAACGTCAGTCAAAACCATGTCACAGATACCCACGGCCACACGGACGGTCGCTGCTGTATGGTGCGCAGCGCATTATCCAGAAAGTTCTAATACAGCAGGCAGGAGTGCTGTTGAGGGACTGAGGCAGGTTTAGAACTGTGCCTCATTCAAAAGCTTCTTAGCAAGAGGAGGGCTGGCCAGATGCAGAGGCGAAGCCTGGTGGGGTGAGCATGCCTCTCATCCCTATGAGGGGGACCTGACAATGAATGGGAAGACTGGGATCCAGCAACATGCCTGGGAAAGATGCCAGCCCCTGCCTCAAACACAGCTGCCACCAAGGCTGTAAGCGTGGCTCAGTGGCAGAGTACCTATGTAGGAAGCCGAGTTCAAACCCAGGCACCAAAAAGGATTTAAAAAAAATAAGAAAAAAGGGCTGGGGATATGGCCTAGTGGCAAGAGTGCTTGCCTCATATACATGAGGCCCTGGGTTCAATTCCCCAGCACCACATATACAGAAAACAGCCAGAAGTGGCGCTGTGGCTCAAGTGGCAGAGTGCTAGCCTTGAGCAAAAAGAAGCCAGGGACAGTGCTCAGGCCCTGAGTCCAAGCCCCAGGACTGGCCAAAAAAAAAAAAAAAAAAAAGAAAGAAAAAGAAAAAAGGGACTGGGAATATGGCCCAGTGATAGAATGCTCACCTTGCATACATGAAGCCCTAGCTAAGTTCGATTCTCAGCACTGCATATACAGAAAAAGCTGGAAGTGTGCTGTGGCTCAAGTGGTAGAGTGCTAGTCTTGAGCAAAAGAAGCAAGGGACAGTGACCCAGCCCTGAATTCAAGCCCCAGGACTGGTGAAAGAGAGCAGGAGGGAGGGAGGGAGGGAGGGGCATAGGTTGCCAATCAAGGTCTCATCAGCCCCTGGCAAAAGCATGAGACCCCATGTGAAAAGTGACAGAATGAATTGGCTGGGCCCTATCTAAAAATAACCAGCACAAAAGAGGCTGGGGATGTGGCTCCAAGGTAGAGTGCCAGCCTAACAAGTGCAAGTCAAGTTCAAATCTCAGTACTGCAAATGAAATAAAGCAAATGGGGGGTGGGGTGCCTCATATCAGAGCCTAAGGAGGCCCACACGTCTCAGCCCTGGGACCCTGAGTGTACTCTGAAGCAGTCACAGATACAGTTCCTGCTCTCAGACAGAAAGCAAACCCCAAGGGCCTACCCAGCGCCGGCGAGCATGGAGTGGGAGAGCCTGGCCCCACTATGGTCTCCACCTGTGACGTGAGCCAGTGTGGCCAGCCCTCGCCCCGGGCCCCCACCTGCTGTCACTCCTGCTGCTCATCATTGCTCGCGCTGGGGGTCCGGCTGCGGATCTGACTCCTAAGCTGCTCAATCAGCTCCGGGTTCTGCTGCTGCATTTGCTGGGCAAACTGCTGACCCCTGGAGGACAGAGGTGCGGCCCACCTGGGGATGTGTCCTTCTGTGTCCCCTCTTCCCACCCCCTGGCCCCGCCCCTGCCAACCCCACTCACGCCTGGATCAGGCTGGCCAGGTCAGTCTGCGAAGGGCTGGTGCCCGGAGTTCCCAAGGGGTTGTGGCTGCCGGAAATCATCCCAGACATGCTGCGGGAAGGTGAGCGGGCAGGTGAGGCCCAGAGGCGGGGGCCTGGGAGCCCCAGCCCCTCCCAGGCAGGAGTCTCCACCTGGCAGCCTCAAGGCCTGCACCCCACATCCCAGGCCCCTGGTTCCTTGGCTTTCCCAGAAAAGACCATTCTTTGGCCTAAAGACAGGGAGTCTCAGTGAGCAACCATCTGCAATGAACGCCAGGGGACACTGGAGGCGGCCTGGACAGACCAAAGACTCTCCAGCATGGAGTGGGGAGGGGTTCTGCCCAGCTCCTGCAGTGCCCAGGACACCCCTCAAAGGACCCTGCCATGAATGCCAGCAGTGCTGGGGCTGAGGTGTGTGTATGAAAGCAGCCAGTGACCCCATGGCCATGGCCGATCCCAGAGGACGGAGGACACCTCGTCTTCAGAACAGGTGGCTCCAGAGACAGAGTGAAATCGTGGGGGATAAGGAGGGACAGGGTGGTGGTCATGGGGGCAGAATTCCTTTTGGAGGGGTCCAAGAATGTTCTAGAACAAAATTAGGAACACAGTTGCATGCCACCATGACTGGCTTAAGTGCCACCAAACTGCTGTGTACAATTTTACCACAACAGAAAATAAAGTCAAGCTGGGAGGAGAGTGGCTGGGGCTGACACTTACAGCTGCTGGAGTTGGGGGGTGTTCATCAGGTTTGATGCCTGGAAAAAAGAACAGACAGCCTAAACTAGGGGGGCACCAACACCCTTTTCTCCCTCCTTGAAATGGGGACTCTCAAGCTCAGACCCCACGGCATCTTGCCGCTGCTCATCCTGAGCGCTGGGAAGGCAGGGCGGCTGCCATGCGTGGCTCCCCTCTCATCCATGCTGGCACTTGGGTTTGGACTGGAGGCCTTGTACTTCCGAGGCCGGTGCCCTTCAGCTTGGGCCACCCCTCAGCCTTTGCCCAAACCATTATGCTTGAGCTAGGGTCTCACTTTATGCCCAGGCTGGTCTGGACTATTATCCTACCACCAGTGGTCCCTGTGTGGGTGGGGATGACAGGCTATACTGCGGCACCTAGCCACCCATGGAGATGGGCGGTTTGAGACGTTTTAGGCCCCGCCCTGAACAGCAGTCCCAATCACCACCTCTTAAGTAGCTGGGATTCCAGGCTTGAGCCTCGGCGCCTGGCTCCAGCAGCCCAGCACTCCTTTTCCTCCCGCCCCCAGGATGGGGTGGGTGGGGAGCTCCTTCACAGGGGGACAAGACCAGGAGCATCTTTGGCCTCCCCAGCCACAGGGATCATGAGCCCCCACTCAGCAGACTCCTCAGGGTGACTGGCTGGATGACACTAGGCATGAGCGGGTGAGGCCTTGTGCCCGTAAAGCTGTTTACGAGAAAGCTACTGGCCCTGCAGCACTGAGGTGGGGAGCCATGACGGCTGGGCAGGGATGCCCTCAGGAAGGCGGACTGGCTCCTGTACCCAACCATGGAGAAGATACCCGCTAGGTGCCCTATCACCCTCTCTCCCTCCCAGCATGGAGCCTCTCTGCCAGCTACAGTTCCAGCAGTGCAGGGCTGGAGTGCCCTACAGTGTCACCTTGGGCAATCCCTGGCCCCAGCACCTGGTCCTGTCTGAGGTGCTCAGTGCCTCAGGAGGGGACAGTGTGTTTAGCACTAGGGGTGGGGATGCCAGGGTGAGGAGCACTGGCAGGAAGGCAAAGGCAGGGCAGGATATTACCATGCTCATGAAGCTGGGGTTGTTGAGCAGGCCGGCGATGTCGAAGGTGCCCATACCACCCGTCTAGGGATGAGAGAAGCGGGATTTAGTGACACACATGACCCTCATTGGGGGGGGGGGGGGGGCTGAGGCAAGCAGCCAGGCCTGGCAGTCGTGGGGTGTAGAGCCCGCAGCCACGCATGCCTTTCACTCTGTGTCCCATGGGCCTGGCTAGGCTGCAGGGCCCAGCTCCCCCAGGGACCCTGGTCCTGCAGGGCAAACCACTCCACGCCCCCACCGGGGTCCGTGTCCTGCGCAGCCACTGCCAACTCCATGCCCGCAGCCTGAAGTCACTCCACCAACCCGTCCCAAGTTCCAATCAGGTGGCCCACGAGCCCATGGGGCCACAGCCCTCCATCCCCACTCCTCGGGCCTCCTGACCGACCTCAGCTCCCTGGGTACCCTTCATGTCCTGCCTGTGTCTGGGCATCCAAAGACCCCTAGCCCACACCCACTGCGGGCGCCATGTGGGGTTTACCGGACTCGGTGCCTCCCTCAACTTCAGCTCGGCGATCTTGAGGTTGGACTTGTATGTCTCGTTGTCAGGGTCCAGCTCCAAGGCCTTCTTGTAGTAGGCCACAGCCTCAGCGTGCTTGTTCAGGCTCGACAGCGCCAGGCTATGGGGATAGGGTGGACGGGAGAGGTGAGGGACCCACAACTAGCCCTCCCCGAGTCCTCAGCCCGTGGCCCCCAACATGTAGCAAGCCAGGTCCAGGCAAAGGTGGAAGCAGATGGAGAGCTAGAAAGCCTTGACCTTTGTTCCTGGCACAGGTGCCAAACCCCATCCTGAGGGGTGGGGTGGGGTGTGTGTGTTTTAGGAAGCTCTTGGGTCACCCCTGGGTCTCCTGGGGACCCAGTGAGACCCCTTCCCCAAGAGCCTGCTCATGGGGATGGGCTCCAGAAAGAGCCTGTGAGCAGGGTGGAACTTGAAGCCAGGTAGCTTACCCTGATTTGTGGATACAAAGGATCTGGTGCCTCTCCAAGTTCCATGGCCCATGCCAGCATGACCAGAGTCCCAGAGGGGCTGCAGGGACCCTGCCTCCCAGGCTAGGTGGGGCGGGGCAGTGTCTGTCATCACAGGTGCCGAGGAAGGGTCCCCCTCCCCACTGCCCCACTTACCCCATGCGGCCATAGGCCTTGCTGTAGGCTGGGTCGATACAGATGGCGCGCTCGCAGTCCTGCACAGCCCCTGTGTAGTTCCCCAGCTTGCTGTAGGCCGCGGCTCTGGGGAGACAGAGGCAGAGCCCTGAGTCAGGGCCACCTGTGAAATGGAGCTTGGGGGCTGCCCTGGGGAGGGACACGGCCATTAGGTCCACTGAGGACTGAGGCTCCAGCTGGCTATGCACCGTTATGCGGGAGGCTATGGAGACCCAGGCTGGCCCAGGTGGGGTAGGCAGCCAAGGCCCAGGAACTGGAGCCCACCCAAGTCACTGCTCCTACCAGGGGCCAGGGAGGCCCCAAAGCCAGCATGCTAATTCCAGCATGCACTGCAACTGCACCCCACATGTGTACTCTTGGGGGTAGTAGAGTGGATGGTAAAGAGCCCAGCCGTGCCTCAGTTTCCCCCTCTGCATCTGGGCATCTAGAGACCCATCTGCCAAGAGGATGGATCAGGCTCACTGAATCAGGATGAGCAGTGTTTCCAGGGTAAGGCCTGGAAGGGCTGTGCCACCCTGGAGCCCACATAGGCACCGGGCCAGACAACGAGCACTTGGGGAAGACCATGGGGCAGCCCAGCCACAACCTCCCACAAATCCCATAGCATCCCCAGAGGCAGTGAGCTGGGGCAGGGGTGGGGCCACTCAGCATCCAGCGATTGCCCAGCAGTGGTCCTGGGCTTGTCCCCAGCACCACAGAGAAAGCACAGTTGCTGAGCTCCAGATGCTCAGTCACGCCTATACTCCTAGCTATTGAGGATGAGATCTGAGGATCATGGTTCAAAGCCAAAATGTCCATGAGACTCTTATTTCCAATTAACCACCAGAAAACTAGAAGTGGAGCTGTGGTTTAAAGGGGCAGAGAGCTAGCCTTGGGCTGAAGAGCTCAGGGATAGTGCCCAGGCCCTGAGTTCAAGCCCCATGACCAACCAAAAAGATAAAAGAAAAAAGGAAAAAAATCAATCACCTCTCTTCAGTCAAGGGGATCCATTCCAAGCCCCAGGGAAGGCTGAGCACGTGGACAGCAGTGAACCCTACACTCTTTCCCACGTAGACAGCAGAATAAAGGCTCTATTATAAAGTAGGCGCAATAGAGACTAAGTAGAGCAACCCACAGTAAAGCTGTGCCGATGTAGCCTCTGGCTCCCCTCTCTCTAGAGGCCAAGCCCATAGGAATATTTGGGGGCTGTGGTCCACTGAGGCTGCAGAGAGCAAACCAGTGAATGAGGAGAGTAGAGTGACACTTTAGGTTTTTCTTATTGAGACAATGGAATATGGCCTAGTGGTAGAGTGTTTGCCTTGCATACATGAAGCCCTGTGTTCGATTCGTCAGCACCACATATATAGAAAAAGCCAGAAGTGGCACTGTGGCTCAAGTGGTAAAGTGCTAGCCTTGATCAAAAAGAAGCCAGGGACAGTGCTCAGGCCCTGAGTTCAAGACCCAGGACTGTCAAAGAAAGAGAGAGAGACAGAGAGACAGAGAGACTGTCATAGGCTAGCCCAGAGCTCCTGCTTCCTGTGACTTCAGACCCTAGGAACCTTCATCCCTGTCACCAGAAACCAAAGACAGGCAAGGTCTCAAGTGCACTAGGACAAGTGAAGAAGTAACAGTGACTGGTGACAACAGAGACCTCAGAACACAAGGAACTGCACAGCTGCCATTTTGTTTCAGCAAAACACATCAGGCAGGCCAAGCACAGTACCTCATGCCTCTAATCCCACCAACCCAGGAGGCAGACACTGGGAGAAGCCAAGTTCAAGGCCAAAAAGTTAGCAATATCTCGGGGGCTGGGGATATGGCCTAGTGGCAAGAGTGCCTGCCTCATATACATGAGGCCCTGGGTTCGATTCCCCAGCACCACATATACAGAAAATGGCCAGAAGTGGCACTGTGGCTCAAGTGGCAGAGTGCTGGCCTTGAGCAAAAAGAAGCCAGGGACAGTGCTCAGGCCCTGAGTCCAAGCCCCAGGACTGGCCAAAAAAAAAAAAAAAAAAGTTAGCAATATCTCAACCAATAAGCCAAGCCTGCGATCCCAGAAGCATAGGCAGGCCCTGTCTGAAAAATAACTAGAGCCAAGAAAGGGTTGGGAGGGTGGCTCAAGTGGTAAAGAACTTGCCCAGCAGGCACAAAGCTCTGTCTCAGTACCTCAGGAAGAAGTGAAAAGCAGTTGCCCCAGGGTGGAGTTGGTTAATCTGGCACATCTCCTCAGGCCTCTTTCATGGGGCCCTGGTCACAGCCAAGACACCAGACCAACACTCTGTATCTGCTTCCTACTTCCTCTCCACGCCACAAAAGACTCTGGGTTGCTTGACTTCTCCAGGAAACTACTAGTCAGGGGCTAAAGGGCTGGGAGGTAGCTTGTCAGGGCCTGGGGTGCAGGCTGGTGAGCACTCTGTGACCCTGAGGCCCTGGGTTCCATGCCCCGCACCGAAAGAGAGGCAGACATATTTTTCACTCACCGCATCAAATCTATTTTCCATGAATATGCAGAATGCTCTGGAAATGGCTTGAAGTCCGAATGCCTCCCTCCACCCTCCACCCTCCACCCTCCACCCCCACCCCCACCCCCACTCCTCAGATGCCCCCTCCCCTCCTCCCTGCCTCCATCACAGTACCTGTTGCAGAAGTAGACAGCGTTAGCAGGGTTGAGCTCGATGGCCTTTCCATACAGGTGGATGGCAGCTTCAAAGTTCTCCACTTTCATCTGCTCATTTCCTGCAGGCAGACGGAGGGACAGAGGAGCGCTCACAGTTCACCCACAACACACTTGGGGGCCTGGCCATCACTATTCTGGGGTGGAATGTGACCTCACAAGCAGCAGGCAATGCCCGGGACAGGATTGGCCCAGAGCCCCTTTTACCTTGCTCTCTGGAAAGAGCCCAAGCAGACACCCAGGACCTCAGGCATGGTCCAGGGCCCCCTCCAACAGCTCTGTGTGCAGCATGCACATACACTTCCACACGCTTGCACACGCACTCTCTCTCCACTCTGTGTCATGATCAGGCATCTCCATGCACTCCTTTAATGTTTTACTATAACCAAACTTTTAAACTGCAACCTATCAGCTTTTAATACATTCTGTGGCGTGGCCTCCACCTCTGTACTGCTCTTGCTGGGCGTGGTGAGGGCAGGGTCCCGCCACACTAGTGTGGGGAGGTATCACGCCATGTCCCCTCCAGTGGCCTCTGTGAGCTATGGTCATTTTCCTCTATCTAGGCAAGTGTGTAAAAACCCAAGCCTGGCCCCAAGCAGCCGCATGGGGCCTCCAGGAGCCCCACTGGGGCTCCCCGTCCCCAAGGGCTCACAGACCACCGTCTTGAGCAGGAACGGAACTGCCTCCCTCACCTTCCGTTTTGAGGCGTTCTGCCTCCGCTGAGTCCTCGTCAGAAGGCGGGGTGTGCTCAGGGGGTCTCTGGTCCTGTGGCTTCTCCTGCTCAGAGGCGAGATGACCCCACTATGGCCCTGGCCCAAGCCACCCTCCAGCCTCATCCCTCACCAAGTGCCACCAGGAGCTGCCAGGCTCTGAGGCTCAAGGATAGGGTGCTTCTGGCCCCACCCTAGGAGGAGAAGGGCAGTGTCCCTTTCAGCCCAAGGGGTCCCAACCTTCAGGGAGACGCAGGCCACAGGCTGGGGGCCCACAGTCACTGCTGCTTTTTTTCTTTGGGGTGGAGGGCTTACCTTGCCACTGGCAGCTGCTTCAAATATTTCGGGCAGAGTCTGGGGGAGTGCCAGGTCAGTGTCCTCCACAGTCACCCCGAAGGCAGTCTCCAGGCACTGGATGGCGACTACAAGGGAAGACAGGGTACTTCCACAGTGCCCATGTGGGCTGGGAACGAGTCTTCACAGCCTTGATGCAGGGCTGACACTGTGCCCCAGGTTCCCAGTATACCTGAAGCATGTGTCCCTCAAGCTCCTGACCCTGGACACCCTCCTCCTGCCAACCTCCTGTCCCAGATATGAAGGGACGCTGGATGAGTCTGCACAACAAGACACCAGGGCAGGCAGCAATGCAGGGGCTCAGGGAGTGCCTCAGGGTCTCGAGGGGGGTCCATGTCACCTGCTGAAAGGCGGTAGGGGTGCAGCCTGGCCTGAGGCAGGAGTCTGAGGCCCCCATTGATGTCCCTCAGCACCAGTCCTGGACAGTCACATGCAGGACAGGAAATCCAGGAAGCCCTGTTTCCTCTTGACCACACAAATCAGGAGAGGCCCAGTAGGCAGACCATACCCTAACCCCAGGTAAATGGGGGGGGGGGGGGGGAACCATGTCGAATGCCACCCGGCCTGAAAGGAAAGAAGGGTTCCAGTCCAGGAACCCACTGTCCAAGGCTGTCCTCAGAACTGTGGTGCTACAGGGAGGGCCAGGCTGAAGCAGACAGGATGGCCAGCCCAGCACCTAGCAGCATATGAAAGCCCAGGCAGGGATGCCCATGAGAGGCAAGAACACTGCAGAAGCACCACTCAAAGAATATTCTGGAAGCAATGAGATGACAAACCCCAGAGCTCAGCCTAATTCCAGTGCATGGCACTGTGTGGGGTGTCCCATGGTCTGGGGTACCTACCTTCCAAGCTCTCCTGGGCATCGGACGAGAGTCCACCATGCCGGAGCTGGTCCTGCAGGAACCGGATGATGGCATAGGCCAGGCGCTTCCGGTTGTCCATCTTGAGACAGGCAGGGGCAACACAGGTGTTCAGGATCTACGGGACAAGTAGGCATGGTGAGCTCTTCTCCCTGTGGGGCCCATGCACACTCTGCCACCACGAGAGCCACACTAAATGGCCAGCCAATTCCACATCACAGCTGCTGAGGTAGGAGTGTGCCCATGTTACAGACAGAGGCCCCAGGGTTTGCTGATCTGCCTGAACACCCAGAATGACCTGGTCCCAGGGGCCAAGGTAGCCCAAGCTGTTGCCTTTGAGCAGCCCTTTCCTCAGCTTACCACATTGTGAAATGTCACTAAACAATAAGCCAGCGCCTTGCATGGACAGAAGCGTGTGGCTAGGCTGGGAATATGGCCTAGTGGCAAGAGTGCTTGCCTTGTATACATGAAGACCCGGGTTCAATTCCCCAGCACCACATATATAGGAAACGGCCAGAAGTGGCACTGTGGCTCAAGTGGCAGAGTGCTAGCCTTGAGCAAAAAGAAGCCAGGGACAGTGCTCAGGCCCTGAGGCAAGCCCCAGGGATGGCACAAAAAAAAAAGAAGTGTGTGGCTGTTCACCCTGCTCCTCACTCCCTGCCCAAAAGCTCCAGTACACAGCCTCCCAATTCTCCCAGAAAAGCTAGACAGTGACATCAGGAGAGTTCTGGAATGTGGAGACGAGGCCCATGGCGGCTCTTTCCTCACACAATGACTATGGGTGCCTGTGCTCCTCACGTAGGCAAGGAATGCCACACAGGGCTGGGGCTCGCTGCCTGCCACCTGGCAGTGCCACCACAGCCGCTCAGCCTCCAAGCCAACAAGAGACATGGGGCATTCTGACCAACCATCTAATGGCAGCAGCAACACTGGGACGCCTTGTCCTGGACTGCCCCAAGCCTCAGCTCCGAACCTGAGACAGGGACCTCCTTTGGAAACAAGGACTTCACAAGTGTCACAAGTTGCCCTGTTGATACCACAGAGGGACACATGGACATGCAGTGAGATGGTGGGAGGACAGTGGCGGCAGCAACACAGACATGGTGCATGGGGGTCCCAAGCTGAGGGTCCCTGGGGGCTCCACAAGAGCGAGGTCTGACCACACAGGTTGCAGGCTTGTAGCCTAATTCTCAGAGAACTGGTCCCATGGTGCATGGCCATCTGATGGCCATCCGAGCTCCTACACACAGAGGACAGGTTTGGTCAGCTCTGGTCACCGATCAGGGCAAAGTGACAGAAGCCAGAAGCTCAGAAGCTGGATACCCTGGGGCTTCAGGAGCCAAATCTACATCTGTAATGGGATTGAGAAGCCCCATCATGGCTGCCGTGATGTCGGGGGACACTAAGCAAAGTTCCCAAGCCCAATGTTCTCAGTGTCCTGCGGCCCATCGCCAATGTAACTGTGGCTCAGGGTACAGCTGTATATCTGTGAGAGCCTCAGTCACTGGTGGCGACCAGTTCTCTCTGGAGCACTGGCTCCCCTGAGTGTCCAACTGAAGCACCAGGACACCAGGGTGGGAGCTGGCTTTGGACAGGTGGAGGCCATGCTGCGGGTCACAGCAGCAATGAGAAAGTTCCTTAGGGAGTAAGGCGTGGGGTGCCCTGGAGCGCTGCGAGGCGTGACAAAGGACAGAAGCCTGTGCCTTCTGCACCTGCATGTCTCATCTCCCTTGATGGACTAGGCAGGCAGGGACAGGGCTAGCCCTTTCAGTGCTATCACAGGACCCTGGGTTGGCCCAAGGCAGGTGGAGTAGTGGGCAGACCTGAGATGTGGGGGTAGGTGAGGGGCCTCCATGAGAAGTGTGGGGGGGTGCACATGGGAGGGGCTTTTACCACTAGGCTGAGAGACCACCAGGTACACACTCAAAGTGCATTTGCTGGCTACAGACAAGCCAGGCCTCACTCTTGTGCTTCTGTCTGTCACGGCTGCTTCCCAGTGGTCCCTTGCTCTGCTGTGCCCTGATCCAGTTCTCATAAAATAGCTACAATACCAGTCCCCTGCAGCAGCACACTGCTGGCGGCCCCAGGCACCCCCGATGCACCCCAGCTGTGCAACACCACCAGGCAGCACTGCGTCCCCTAAGCTCTGTGGGGTGAAGTCCAAACCAGGCCTGTGTGGACCTGGGGTCCTCAAAGTGGAGCTCAGGTGAGGCTTGATCCAACTCAAATGGAGAAATAACAGGAAACATAGCCAGGCATTGGTGGCTCACGCCTGTAATCCTAGCTACTCAGGAGGCTGAGATCTGAGGATCATGGCTCTAAGTCAGCCCAGGCAGGAACATAAGAAACTTTTTTTCTTTTTTAGCAGAGCACTATCCTTGAGCAAAAAAAGTTCAGGGGCTGCACCCAGGCCCAGATTTAAGCCCCAGGACCAAAAAAACAAAAAGGGGGGAGAGGGAAATGGGACACAGAGGTAGACATGCTCGGGAGATGCCATGTGAGGGCAGAGATGGGACAAAGCTTTGACAAGCTCATCTGCCACCAGGATGCGGGGACAGGCCCTGGAGGAAGCCTGCCTTGGTCTCAGGCCTCTGGCTCCAGGACTCTTGAAAGCAGAAGGCTCTGTTCCTCAGGCCTCATGGCGCATGAAACTGTACCATGGTGCCCAGGGAGGCTGGCAGGGTTAGGATGGGCACCACAGGCCCAGTCCCCAGACAGCTTTCAGCAGCAGGTTGGCCCTATTTTTAGAAGCGGGCCTGGACTGAACCCAGGGTCAGCCAGAAGGACGCACATGCTATGAACATGGACACAAATACATGTTCACTCACAAAAGACGTGGCCCAAACACAGGCAGGATGACTGGCTGTGCACCCCCAGGGACCTAGGGGCCAGTCTCTCTGACCTAGCATGAAGCTCATACCATGAACTAAAAGTCCACCTTAATCACAAGGGGCTGGGCACGCATACCCACACAGATGCATGAAGGCTCTGTGTGACATGGCACAGGGTAAAGGACCCAACACTGGGCACAAGCTCTGCTGCAAGTGGGTCTCAGCCATCAGCTTTGGGAAATACCTGCTATGTACAGGGGTTCTGCTCCATTTTTTTTTTTTTTTTTTTGGTCAGTCCTGGGCCTTGGACTCAGGGCCTGAGCACTGTCCCTGGCTTCCTTTTTGCTCAAGGCTAGCACTCTGCCACTTGAGCCACAGCGCCACTTCTGGCTGTTTTCTGTATATGTGGTGCTGGGGAATCGAACCCAGGGCCTCATGTATACGAGGCAAGCTCTCTCGCCACTAGGCCATATCCCCAGCCCCTCTGCTCCATTTTTTTTAAACGTGTGCCAGTACTGGGCCTTGAACTCAGGGCCTGGCACTGTCCCTGAGCTTCTTTTGCCCAAGTCTGGTTCTCTACCATTTGAGCCACAGCTCTACTTCTGGCTTTTTAATGGTTAAGTGGAGATAAAGAGTCTCATAAACTTCCCTGCCCAAGCTGGCTTTGAACTGTGATTCTCAGATGTCAGCCTCCTGAGTACTAGGATTGCAGGCAGGAGCCACCAGTCCCTGGTCATTTTGTCTGTTTGCAACAGCGCCTGGCTATGTTGCCTAGGTGGTCTTGAGGGCCTAGGCTCAGATGATTCTCCTATGGCAGCCTCCTGAGTGCTGGGATGACTGGCTGGGATGAGAGCCTAGCTTATCAGACAAGTTAACAGGAGTCAATTCTAAAGGCACTCTGTGGCTCTTCTCACCCATCTCCCCACCATGCTCTGCAAAGCTAGGTGTGGCACATCTCTTTCAGACCATTTTACTCCTTGTGCAATGGTTCTGAATGGCCTGGGGACACTGGGAAATACTGTTGGCTGTCACATCTGGGAGCTCCTGACATGGAGTAGAAAGAGGCCAGGGTGCTGTCCAGTACCCCCTCCCCCCCTCAGGGACCAGAATACAGACGCTCCATGAGCCAATCACTAGAGAAGGCACTCACTCCACACGTTCCATCATCCTTCTCCACCGGCCTCTCCAGCACTGGCCACCGGCACCTCTCAGATGGAGGCAGCCACAGGCAAGACAAGATCGAACCCACAGCAGCCTGATCTGACTGTTCTTCCCTTGAGAGCTCTGATGCTATGTCCTGCCCTTAAAACGTCCCCAGCAAGGCAAATGACCCATCTTCCCTAGAAAGCAATGATCAGGCCTCCTGCCTGCAGTGCCCAATGTACGGTTCAGCCTGTCCAGGATGGTGCTGGCAGTAAGGTACCAAGATGGTACACAGCAAGGTCAAGGATGCAGATGCCTTGTGGGTCTCTCTCTGTTCCAGAATGCGGGGGGGGGGGGGGGTGATGGTGAGGGATCTGGGCCCTGTGGCTCACATCTGCAATCTTAGCCACTTGGAAGGCTGAGATCTAGAGGTTTTACTAGTGATTTGAAGCCAGCCCAGGCAGAAAAGTTCAAACTACTGGCCAAAAACCAGGCTAGTGGCATGGCTTAAGTGGTTGAACACCAGCTTTGAATAAAGCCCAGCAAGTATAAGGGTTCAAATCACAGTACTACCTCCCCCAAAGTGGGGGTGAGAGAAGCCAGAAAAAGAAAAAGGTCACTAGGGTGGTAAACACCTGTAGAACCAGCTCCCAGGAAACAGAGACAGGATTGCAAATTCTTTTTTTTTTGCCAGTCCTGGGCCTTGGACTCAGGGCCTGAGCACTGTCCCTGGCTTCTTTTTGCTCAAGGCTAGCACTCTACCACTTCAGCCACAGCACCACTTCTGGCAGTTTTCTCTATATATATGGTAATGGGGAATCAAACTCAGGGCTTCATGTATGCGAGGCAAGCACCCTTGCCACTAGGCCATATCCCCCAGGCCCAGGATTGCGAATTCTAAGCCAGCCTGGGGCTCCATATTGAAACTGACACCTCTCCCCTCCCATGCCCCCCGCCCCCCGCAATCAGCCAGTTCATGACCCCACAAACAGGAAATGTCTAGAACAGGTGAACCTAGAGCCTGGAGAAGGAGGTGATAGAATGTTCTAGAATCAAGAGATGTCTGCACAACCTTGCATTTCATAATTATTATAGCTTTCTTTTTTTTTTTTTTAAGGGATAAGCCCCAAAGAACTATTCACTGTGCAACTGAGGAGAGAATTCTAGAGGCCAGAGATGAGGAAGGGCCAGAGCCCAGAGTGCAAACCGCCAGCCACGGAACCCCAGGCCCATGCGGCTCACTCACAAGGAGGGAGTTCAATGAGCACTCAAAGGGGGCTGGGAATATGGCCTAGTGGCAAGAGTGCTTGCCTTGTATACATGAAGCCCTGGGTTCGATTCCTCCGCACCACATATATAGAAAACGGCCAGAAGTGGCGCTGTGGCTCAAGTGGCAGAGTGCTAGCCTTGAGCAAAAAGAAGCCAGGGGGGGCTGAGGATATGGCCTAGTGGCACAAGTGCTTGCCTTGCATACATGAGGCCCTGGGTTCGATTCCCCAGCACCACATATACAGAAAATGGCCAGAAGGGGCGCTGTGGCTCAAGTGGCAGAGTGCTAGCCTTGAGCAAGAATAAGCCAGGGACAGTGCTCAGGCCCTGAGTCCAAGCCCCAGGACTGGCCAAAAAAAAAAAAAAAAAGAAGCCAGGGACAGTGCTTAGGTCCTGAGTTCAAGCCCCAACACTAATAAATAAAGAATAAGAATTGTTTAGGGGCTGGGAGTATGGCCTAGTGGCAAGAGTATTTGCCTTATATACATGAGGCCCTGGGTTGTATTCCTCAGCACCACATATACAGAAAATGGCCAGAGATGGCACTGTGGCTCAAGTGGCAGAGTGCTAGCTTTGAGCAAAAAAGAAGCCAGGGACAGTGCTCAGGCCCTGAGGTCACGGCCTAGGACTGGCCCTAAATAAATAAATAAATAAATAAATGAGTCCTCAGAGGAAAAGCTAGTTGCTCCGCAAACTGGGCTGGGAGAAAACTAGACAAGTCCAAATGCAGCAGTGGTACACACTGGACACCATGCTGAAAATGAGCTCTACAACCTGTGAGTAGAGATGGGAGAGAAAAACTGGTAGACAGTGAGGAAGGGGTGAAATATACTATTTACCTGGCTTATGTAACCCCTCTATACATTACCCTTATAATAATAAAAAAATTTAAGAAAAACTAAACTAAACGAAAAGCTGGGTGCTGGTAGCTCACGTCTGCCATCCTAGCTTCCCAGGAGACTGAGGTCTAAGGATCACCACTCGAAGCCAGCCCAAGCAGAAAAGTGCATGAGACTCATTTCCAATAAACTACTCAGAGAAAGTCAGAAGCAGTGCTGTGTGGCTCAGGTGGTAGAGTGCTAGTGTTGAGCACTAAGAGGCTCAAAGACAGTGCCCAAACCCTGAGTTCAAGCCCAGGACCAAAAGAATACAAAAAACAAAAAACCTACAAAGTCTGTTCACCCTCAAAATCAAAGGCCTATGCAAAATGCCAAAATAGTTTTGATTTACATGAGCTTTTTCTTTTAAAATGACTGTTTCAAATGACAGCATTATTCACAATAGTGAAGAAAAACAAATTGTCTATGAACAGATAGCTGAATGGAAACATACAATGTGGTCTACATGCATGCTGGAATATTACACAGCCATGAAGAGGAATTGTGCTCTGACACATGACTACAACATGGAGGGACTGAGGACATGGTGCTCAGTGACACTGCAAAGGACACCTGCTACAAGATTCCATTCACAGGAGCTCCAGAAAGACAGAAAGTAGGACGGGGTTGCCAGGGACCAATGGGAGGGAAGATGGCTTTGAACAGGAACAGTTTAAGTGTGGGAGAATGAAGGTTCTGTAGATGGTGGGGACGGCCACCTGCTGTATGACTGTGCTACATGATGCTGGACAGTGCACCTCACATGGTTAAAATGGTGACTGGCTTTTAGAATAAGTACAACCACCAGATGGGCTGTCCAAGCCTAGGGCCCTTCCTTTGGCTGGAAACCTGTGACTCTAGACTTGGGTTCTTTTGTGCACTGCATTCTAAATCTAGGTGAAAGGCCATGCACCAGTGGCTCACGCTTATAATCTTAGTCTCTTAGGAGACTGAGATCTGAGGATCACAGTTTGAAGCCAGTCCAGGCAAGGGAGTCTGTGAGACTCTTCTCTTCAATGAGCCACCAGAAAACCAGAAGTGGAGCTATGACTAACATGGCAGAACGCCAGCCTTGAGTGACAAAGCTCAGGGACAGTGCCCAGGCCCTGAGTTCAAGCCTCAGGGACAGCAGACACATACATATACGCACAAATAAATAAATCTAGGTCAAAGGTCAGCTCCGTCCAGGTGCCAAGGCAGATTTCTAGAATGTTCATACTTAATGATACAAAGACTGGCTGAGGAGGATGGCTGCACCTACCTTATCTACCTCAGAGCAAAGGTAAAGACCTAGAAGGCTGTGGTATGGGGGGACAGGCTCTGCCCCCAGTGGTAATCCACTGAGACCACCTCAGGCCCAGGCTACTTGAGGCCCAGGCCATTCAGAGGGCCCTTTCTCTGTGGAAAACATGGAGTGTGAAAACGTGGGTGTTGGAGAGCTGGGGCCACAAATTCCCTCCAGGCATTAACAGAGAACTAAGGAGGAAGCCTGAACTTTGGCCTGGCTCTGAGCCTGCGATTCGAGCAAGGAACGGGACAACACGGATGGCTGAGTGTCCCACACAATGTTGGCATGCCTCAGTTCCTAGCTGCCCTACCGCCTCTGTGCCTCAAGGCCTTTGCACACATCGCGCCCTGTTCCCCCAAAATGGCTCACTTTCTTTCTTTTTCTTTTTTTTTGGGCCAGTCCTGGGGCTTGGACTCAGGGCCTGAGCACTGTCCCTGGCTTCTTTTTGCTCAAGGCTAGCACTCTGCCACTTGAGCCACAGCGCCCCTGCTGGCCATTTTCTGTATATGTGGTGCTGGGGAATCGAACCCAGGGCTTCAAGTATACGAGGCAAGCACTCTTGCCACTAGGCCATATCCCCAGCCCCTGGCTCACTTTCTTAAATAAAGCTTTATGAACACACACAAGCATTGAGGGCTATCTGTGGCAAAGCTGGGCAGGGGTGAAGGTGAAGACCTGAAGCCCACAAGGTTGCTCTGGGGAGCACCTGCTCAGGAGCAACTCTACCAGCAAAGCTACTGGGCCCCTGCCACAGGGGTTGAAACATCCAGGGGGCAGGTGGGTATGGGGCCTGGGAAGGGCCACCTGGAGGAGGCCCGATTGCAGAGGATGGACAGAGGAGGTCCAGGCATAAAGCCTTGCATTCTGCTGTTTGCACTGCCTGCCCTGTGAACTGGGGACCTGGCTGCAGGTTCTGTCTGTTGGGCTTCCCTCCGTTGGACCCTCACTTGCCAACAACTGTAGTCAGAGGAAGAGAGCTTCTCCGATGAGCGTGACTATCCCGGGCTCGACCCAGGGTCCCCCCACAGACCCTGAGACTGTATCCAGGGCCTCTGTCCTGCTGGGGTCCCAGGATACTGCCCACATTGAAAACCACACACTTAGCAGTAAGAAGAGAGGGGGGTCCCTGAAGCTGGGGCCCCCGGACTCACACAGCTATCCTGGTATCTAGTAGTGGAGGGGAGCAGGCTGAATATTTTGTCACAAATAACTAACTCAGGGTCTCCCCCTTGGCCCTGATGGCATCTTAGCTGCCTCAGTCTCCCTCCTGGCCCCTGCAGGGGCTGAGTAGCACCCCTGAACTTTATGCACTCCACACTAGGACCTCCCTAAGTCATGACAACCACAGGGGTCCACAAACATCAAAGTGCCCTGACTGAAGAGTGGGGGAAAGATGGGCTCCAGGTAAGGCCAGGGCAGACTTGTGGCCCAGCAAATTCTGAATGGAAGCTTCCAGAAGATGGCCATTCAGGGTCCTGGACCTCAGAACAGCACTGTGGCAGATATCCACATCCCCAGGCTAAGTGCTAGCCTCAGCACACCCGCCTGGGGGGCTGCAAGAGTGTTGCCCATCCCTCAGTCGGGAGGCCAGGATGGTGCCACAGAGTACCCGGCTTTAGCTGTTCATACAAGTTGGGGCTCACCTGGGCCCTGCACTGGGGGTAGGAGACTGCAATTTCTGCCACCACTCAGGGCTGCTCCTCTGCTCACTGGCATCTCCAGCAAGGCCTGACTCTTCATGGGGAGGGAGAGAGGGAGAGGGAGAGAGAGGGAGAGGGAGGGAGAGGGAGAGGGAGAGGGAGGGAGAGAGAGAGAGAGAAAGAGAGAGAGAGAGAGAGAGAGAGAGAGAGAGAGAGAGTCCCACAAAATTACCCAGCAGCCTGTGGCCAGCACAGACATCATCAGATCACTGACAAACTCAGAGCCACGTGATTGAGTTCTAAGGGGAGATCATGTCTCTTTGGCCCATTTCCTCCTTGGTACAAGATAACAAAAGGGCCAGTTGTGGCTCACAAGTATATTTCAAGCTACTCCAGAGAAAGAGATCAGGAAATGGTAGTTTGAGGCAAAAAGTTAGTGAGAGACCCCCCCCCCAACTCAACATCAAATCAAGGTTTGGTGGTGGCGCATGCCTGCAAGCCCAACTATTGAGAAGTTAGGAAGAGAGGTTCAAGTAGCTCAGACAAAAATGTGAAACACTCGTGGAAAAACAATGAAAGCAAACTTGGCTCAGTTTCTGCCTACCAAATGTAAGATCCTAAGGGCAAACCCCAGTACTACAAAAAAAAAAAAAAGTAATAAATAGTATCTAGCCTGTTAACCTGTAGTTTCTTCCATCCCTTCAACCTTCAATCCAGGCAGGATCTTAGCACAATCATGAACAACTAGTTCATGCCAACTGAGCTGGAAGAGGCTATCAAGGGACCCCAACCTGGGACAAACCTAAACCTACTAATGCCTGCTTCTAGATTCACCTCAGCTAAAATCCTTGGCCACCACAGATTTTCTAGCTCGAAACAGGCACACTGCAATCCATGAGAGAGCACAGTTCCAGGATGAGGGGACAGTTTCTAAGCTGGACAGAGCAGCAATGCCCCCAGCCTCACAGGCCAGGTCTCTGGGACAATGCTCCACTTGGCCTTGGCCATTATAGCTCAAACTGAACTGTAGATGAATTGTGAACTGTCCCAGGAGCCTGGCCAGATCCCCATGGGACTTTAGTCCAAAAGCTGGAACTGGCCAGCTCTCTGGTCAAACATGCAACCTAGGATCACTTCATGCTCACACCTTGAGGTGGCTACTACTTGACTCCCCACTCTGCAGAAGGGTAAACTAAGGACCAGAAAGATCCTGGGGCAACCCAAGGTCCCAGCAATAAATAACTTAAACCAGGAGCTCTGAACCTAGGCATTCTGATTCCTGCACCTAAACTCCAACATTCCCCACCAAATTGGGTGTACATACATATGTATGTGTACACATGTACACACGCACACATACACACACACCAAACTGCACACAATTTTCAGGGCTCACACATCTCTGTGGAGACCTAAATTATGATGAGTTACTAGTCAAGGGTAGGATTTTCTTGTGGTGTGAATGCCAGTACTGGGGCTTGAACTAAAGGCTGACACCCTACCATTTGAAACACACCTCCAGTCTGGCTTTTTGCTAGTTAGTGGAAGATGAGTCTTACTGAGGGAGGTGTTGATGTTAATAATCCTTGCTACTGAGGGGGCTCAGATCTGAGGAACACAGTTTGAAGTAAGCCCTAGCAGAAAAGTCCTTGAGACTCGTCTCTTATTAATCACCTAAAAGCCAGAAGTAAAGCTGTGGCTCGAGCGGTAGAACACTAGCCTTGACCAAAAAAAACACGTGAAGCTTGGCACTTGTTGTCTCATGCCTGTAATTCTAGCTACTCAGGAAGCTGAGATCTAAGGATTAAATTTGAAGCCAGCCTGGGCAGAGAAGTCCATAAGACTCTTTTATGTACAGTTAATCACAGAAAAAGCTAGAAGTGGCACTGTAACCTAAGCGGTAGAGCACTAGCCCTGAGCAAAAAAGGAGCTCAGGGACAGCGCCCAGGCCCAGAGTTCAAGCAATAGGACCAGAAAAAAAATAATTTAAATAAATAAATAAATGGCTGGGAATATGGCCTAGTGATAGAGTGCTTGCTTCCTATACATGAAGCCCTAGGTTCAATTCCTCAGCACCACATACATAGAAAACAGCCAGAAGTGGCGTGGCGCTGTGGCTCAAGTGGCAGAGTGCTAGCCTTGAACAAAAGAGAAGCCACGGACAGTGCTCAGGCCCTAAGTTCCCAGGACAGGCAAAAACAAAATAAATAGCCAAGTGAAAGTGCCATGGGCCTAAGTTAGGACCCAAGTACCACCCACACCCACCCAATAGATTTTTCTGCAGAGGCTGGCTTCAAACCTTTATCCTCAGACCTCACGCTCCTGAGCAGACAGTATGACAGGCGTGAGCCCCAGGAGCCTGGCGAGGGTAGGATTTTTAGCAGCAGCAGTTTTAGAGCTAATCCTTCCCTACGGAGTGTCCTGAGTTGCAGCATGCTGAGCACTGTCCCTGATCTCCACCATTCATTCCATGACAACTACATATTCCAAAACATAGCCTAAGGTGCCTAGGGGACAGAACTACCCCCAGTTGAAAACCACTGTGAGAAGCTACACAAAACAAGATCAAGAGATACAAACAATCAAGAACAGTTAAAAATCATTCAACCTCCTCAGTGAGGCAGACATTCCAAATATTTTTCTGACAGGTCTTCACCAAAAAAAGAAAAAAATGGCCAGTCTCTCATAAGTGTCCATCCACTGCCAGTGAACATCTGAGGGCCATGCAACCTCCAAACTACTCTGAGAGGCTTACACTTTTACAGCTAATCTATAGAGCAGAAACGGCAGCTCAGAGAGGGAAAGGCACATGCCCGAAGCCACACAGCCAGCCAGGGAGAGGCAGTGGTAGGTCCTCCATCCCACATTTCTCCACTCTACTTCCACATACAAAAAAGACCCTAACTGAGAACCAGACCTAAGAACTGCCATCCTTTTGGGGGAAGGGAGAGTTCCCCACTTTTGTGCTGGACTCTGCGTCCAATCTACTCAGACAAACTGTGATAATGTCCGATTTAGAGACGGGAAACTGAGGCTTTTGAGCAGACTGGTTTTGAAAAATTAGCCCAATGTAAAGTTGAAGCGCGGAGATAAACGAGGTCTCCTGGGTGTGAGGGCCGGTGTTTCCAGGCGGGGACAAACGGGGTCCCCCGAGTTTGACGGCCCGTGTTTCCCGGCAGCTCACACACGAGGACCACAAGTCCGGCGCCTTCCCTCACTGCCACAACCCGCGTGGTCCCCTTCACACGCCGGAGCAGCGGCATTTTCTGGGCCTTGCTCGACGCCGCCCTGCCTCAGTTTCCACTCCGTGCCGCCCACTCACAGGATTTACCCGACTCAAAGACGCCGGCCTCACACCTTATTCCTCTGACCGGCTCCTGAACCCCCGAAAGACCCGAGCTGCAGATATCCCGGGCCACCGAACTCACCACAGAGAGACCCCAACTCACCTCACAAGCGACCGAACCCCGACCCACCGACGGCTGCGCCTGCGCACCGTGGCGCCGTCCGGCCCCGCCCCCTTTCCGAGGCGCCTGCGCCGTGCCAGTTTGTTTTCGGACTGCGCAAGCGCACTCTTGACCGAGGAGGGTTTGGGCGGAAGTGGCGCGATTTGGAGGCGGGAACAAGCTGGTCTTTAGGGCAACTGACATCTGAGGCCGGAAATTGGGCTGTGAAGCGGTGCATGGTGGGTGGGTGAGAGACTCCTGAGGGTCCGCGGAGCGGACCACGTGGTGCGAGGCTGGACACGTGACTGCCGCGGCGCCAGAGCGCCGGCGTCCGCACCTTCCCGGATGCTGGGTGAAGGGGAGCGCTGTTTCCCGCTCTCTTTGTCCACGGATTCCCCTCTCAGGCACAGATACGTCCTTCTGTGCCTTCCATCCGTACCGAGTAAACGGCCGGTGGATAACTATTGCAAGCCAACTTGTGAACAGCAGCAATGTGGGAGAATGCAGTCAAGAGTTCAGTGCATAACCTACAAAATTAAGAGTGAGGAGAGGGGAGGATCAGTGAGAATGCTCAAAGGGGTGACATCGTGAACTGCTATGTTAAAAGGCAACTCCTTTGTAAAATACCTAAAGATAATTTTTTTTCCAGCCCTGGGGCTTGAACCCAGAGCCTGGGAACTACTCCAGAGCTTTTTACTCAAGGCTAGCATTCCACCACTTGAGCCATGGCTTTTTCTGTTTATGTGATGCTGTGTAATTGAACCAGGGCTTCTATGCATGCTAGGCAAGCACTCTACCACCAAGCTACATTCCTGGCCCTCTTTTTTCTAAGTTTAAAAGTTTGGGGTTTGGGGGGGGAGGAGGGGGGCTAAGAAAGTGGCTTAATGGTAGGGTAGGGTGCTTGCCTAGCACGCATGAAGCCTTGGGTTCTATTTCTCAGTACCACCTAAACAGAAAAAGCTGGAAGTGGCGCTGTGGCTCAAGTGGTAAAGTGCTAGCCTTGAGCAAAAAGAAGCACAAAAGGCTGGGAATGTGGCTTTGTGGTAGTGTTTGCTAGCACGGATGAAGCCCTGGGTTTGATTCCTCAGTACCACATAGACAGAAAAGGCCAGAATTGGTATTGTGGCTCAAGTGGTAGAGTGCTAGCCTTGACCAATGCAGCTCAGGGACAGTGCTCAGGCCCTGAGTTCAAGCCCCAAGACTGGCCAAAAAAAAAGAAGCTCAAGGACAGTGCCTAAGCTCTGAATTCAAACCCCAGCACTGGGGGGGGGGGGGGAAGGGGGGGAGAGCAACAAAGTACTCTAATAGTGGGATAGACAGAGTAGAACTTAAATTAGAATGTAAAATAAATTTCAATATCATACATTATGGAGGAGAGACTGAATAGTCTAGGAGAGGAATTAACGGGGGAAAAAACCCAAAGGGCTCTGGGCACATCTAGCCCCTGTAGGTTATATAGGTCACCTTAGACAATAGCTGGCACTTCTACTCTCTTGGGAGAAGGAGTCTTACCAGTCCCTTTGCTGCCAATAAACCTTTTCTTTGTTCTTTGTACCTGGATGCCTTCATGGTTTTCTGGCAAAGTCTAATTTATTTATGTTTCTTTTTCTTTCTTTTTGCCAGTCCTGGAGCTTGGACTCAGGGCCTGAGCACTGTCCCTGGGCTTCTTTTTGCTCAAGGCTAGCACTCTGCCACTTGAGCCATAGTGCCAGTTCTGGCCATTTTCTGTATATGTGGTGCTGGGGAATTGAACCCAGGGCTTCATGTATATAAGGCAAGCACTCTTGCCACTAGGCCATATTCCCAGCCCCAAAGTCTAATTTAGTCTAACACTTAGACACTCTATTCCTTAAGATGCTAGATGTTGGTGGGGGGAACCTTCAAAAAAGCTTTAAGATGCAATAAAAGTTAAAAAAAAATCTGAATCTAGCTGGGTGCCAGTGGTTCATGCCTGTAATCCTAGCTACTCAGGAGGCTGAGATCTGAGGATCACAGTGTGAAGCCAATCTGGGCAGGAAAGTCTGTGAGACTTATCTCCAATAGCTGGAAGTGGCTCTGTGGCTCAAGTGGTACAGTGCAGGCATTGAAACTTAGAAGTTAAGGAACAGTGCCCAGGCCCAGAGTTCAAGACCCACAACCGACCAAAAAAAAAAAAAAGATATGAAAATAGTTCAGGGGCTGGGAATATGGCCTAGTGGCAAGAGTGCTTGCCTCGTATACATGAGGCCCTGGGTTCGATTCCCCAGCACCACATATATATAAAATGGCCAGAACTGGCGCTATGGCTCAAGTGGCAGAGTGCTAGCCTTGAGCAAAAAGAAGCCCAGGGACAGTGCTCAGGCCCTGAGTCCATGCTCCAGGACTGGCAAAAAGAAAGAAAGAAAACCATTCAGACATCCCACAATATATCAGTAGGTACAAGAAATGTGATACCTATATACAATGGAATTTTACACAGCCATTTAGAAAGAATAGGGAAATGGATGGAAGTAGAACAAATCATAGTAAGTGAGGCAAGCCAAGCCCAGAGAAATAAACGGCACATATTCTCCCTGATATTTGGAAATTGGCCTTAAGATACACTGGGATATGATTAAAACACACACACACACAGAGACCAAGAGAGGATACTCTTAGGAAACACAACTGTGCAATGACTAATTGCCTCATTATATAAAAATATACATATTGAAATGAAATCCAAGATGTGGAAACAAGAGTTGTTTTTTTTTAAGTTTATAAACTTTATTTTTTCTACTTTTCCTCATGTATGGTGTATTCAAGTGCATCTCTTCAGAAGGGTTGGGAGTCAGAACTTGAAGTCCAGAACTCAAAGGAAGAAGGGTGAACAGGTGCAACAGTAGAGCTCATTGGACACTGAAGAGGGAGCTGGAAATGTGACTTAGTGCCAGAGTTCTTGCCTACCATGCATGAGGTCCTGGGTTCAATTCCTCAGTACCACATAATCAAAAATAAATAAAATTAATTAAAAAATAATAATCTAAAAGAAAAGAAGGAGGCAAACTACCAGTGAATTTCGGGAGCCTCGCTAGGCCAACGTTCTGGCAAATACAGAGGATCTAAAGCATCAGGTGTGAGCGGTTTCCATGGAAACTCTCTGGCCAAGTCTTCCTGGCAGGCTGGCTTGGCTGGGTGGGTGGGACACGGAGGCTCCGCCCACAATAGCCTCTGAGAGCCAATAATAGGCCGAGAGGGCGGTGATCGATGCCCGCCATCAGCTTGAAGTGGGCGGAGCCCAGGCGCGCAGGCGCCTTGCCCTCGGTGCGCAGGCGCTCTCCCAGCATGCCCCGGGCGCGCGGGCGGCGGGCACCTTAGTCTGGAGAGCGTGGTGGTGGCGCCCGGTTCCACCGGGAGCTGAGGCGCCCGCCGCGGCTCAGGCGGCCAGGCGAGGACCAGGTACCGGGAGCAGGCGGCCGCCGGCTTAGACCCATCCACCATGAAGCCCCCCGCAGGTACTGGAGGCCTCTCGCTGAGGCCCGGCTCTGGGGACCCAGCTGCCCTTTACCACACGAGCGCCTCTCGGGACCATGACTTGGGCCTAGGATCGGAGCCGAGAGACCCTGGAGGGGCGGCCCTCGAACCCGGGCTGGGAGGAGGACGGCGGGAGACCCTGAACCCTCGTTTGGGGAAGGCACTGAACCCACTGCGTCCGTTCGGAAACTCCCACGACGGATGGGATAGGTGGGGCTCGGCGGTGGAGTGTGGTTTGACCCTTCCTCTTCCTCCTGAATGGTCGTCCAACAAGTGAAAACGAGCCGTAGGGAAGTAAACCTGGTCGAGGCTGCCTTGGGGGAAAAGACTTTAGAGATTTCCTGGAGGGCCTCTCAGGGGTGGTGGCCTTGGAACCTAAGACTCCAGGGGAGAAGCACTTACCCAAGACCCCAGGGAGAAAAGCCTCCCAGATGGCAGGAACCACCGGGGCTAAGATTGGTAGGCAGTAATATCAAAACAAAAATAATCACCTGGGCTGGGTGCCAGTGGCTCTGGCCTGTAATCCTAACCCCTCAGGAGGCTGAGATCTGAGGATCATGGTGGGAAGCCAGCCTGGACAAGAAAGTCCGTGAAACACTCATCTTCAGTCAGTCACACACAAAAAAGCCAGAAGTGGAGCTGTAGATCATGTGGTAGAACACTAGTCTTGAGCAAGAAAAGCTCAAGCTATGAGTTCAAGCCCTTGGACCTGTGCATACACAAACACACGCATACACACACAAATAAATCAAGAGTGAGGAACCATTTTTCTCCCAAGGGCCATTTGGGTATTAATAACATTGTCAGGTCATATATGTAATTGTAAAGATGGGCAACCGATGAGAAGCATATTTGTTGTCATGTACCAAATGATTTCTTAGGCTTGATACAACCTACAGGCCCCATGTTCCCCATCCGTGGTAAGCTGGGCATGCTCTTTTTTTTTTGTAAGATCAGGAGGTACTGTTGGGTTTCATCAGGGGAGCAATATGACCTGCATGCTATATTTCAGAAAATTATTGAGGTTGTGTGATGCCTATTGCTTAGATTCTTACCTGGCCTCCCTAAGTTCTTCTCCCTCAGCTAGTAATGGTGATTATGAATTATAATTAGTTACTTAGCCTTCTGAAAGGCAGGAATGATGTCTACTTTGTTTGCTAATGAATCTTTAGCTCAAAGACCAGACACAGAGGCAACAGTGTAAATAAGAGAATGGATGGCCATGTGCTAGTGGTTCACATCTATAATCCTAGCTACTTAGGAAGCTGAGATCTGAGGATCACAGTTGAAGGCCTGCCTGGGCAGGAAGGTCTGTAAGTCTCCTGTTTCCAATTAACCACCAAAAACCTGAAGTGGCTCAAAGTGGTAGAGTTCAAAGTTGAGAGCCTGAGGTTCCAGCATCAATGAGAGAGTGGATGAATACCCACAAGATTTAGCAATCAAGGTAGGTGTTGGTGGGTCACATCTGTAATCCTAGCTCCTCAGAAGGCTGAGGATTACACTTCAAAGTCAACCTGGGCAGGAAAGCCTACCAAAAGAAGCTGGAAGTGAAGCTATGGCTCAAGTGGTAGAGCATTGGCCTGGAGTTGACATGAACACAAAAAAATTGCAATCCTGTGTCCTTCCCTGAGCAGGTTCAGATTGTTCCAGCTCCTGTAGTTCCCCGCCTTGCCTAATTTCCCAAAATCCCTTTGAGTGTGTGTGGGGGCGGGGCTCTGTCTCTGAACCTTTTTGCTCAAAGCTGTGGATCTGCCACTTGAGCCACAGCTCCACTTTGTTTTGGGGGGGAGTGGTTATTTGGAGATGGTCTCACAGACTTTATTGGCGGGGTGGCTTCAAACCTTGGTCCTCAGATTTCAGCATCCTGAGTAGCTAGGATAATAGGCGTGAGCCACCAGCATCCAGCTAGAAACTCCTCTTTTTTTTTTTGGCCAGTCCTGGGGCTTGGACTCAGGGCCTGAGCACTGTCCCTGGCCTCTTCTTGCTCAAGGCTAGCACTCTGCCACTTGAGCCACAGCGCCCCCTCTGGCCGTTTTCCATATATATGGTGCTGGGGAATTGAACTGAGAGCTTCATGTGTAGGAAGCAAGCACTCTTGCCACTAGGCTATATCCCCAGCCCCCTAGAAACTCTTCTTGATCAAGAGTTTAATTGAATACATGGTTCCCTTCCATTCTGAAGTCCCAGGGGCTGTGCACACAGCTTTGTCCTAAGTTCTCACCAAAGTCACTTGGCTAGAAAAACCTTTTCCGTGCCTGGTGGGCAGCAGTTGTTCTCAGCTATGCCTCTCACTGTCAGTGGTAGGTGCTTGTATCGCCTCTGGGGACCTGTGGTCATATCTGAGGATGCCTGGTTGTCACAGTGAGGGAGCTCCTGGGATGGAGGCAGAGACCTGCTCTACATCTGTAGGGCCCAGAGGCTCTCCTCACCCCCGGAGAATGATGCCACTCCAAGGGCTAGGGTGAAGTCTAGCACCTCACTCCACAGCACAGAGCAGTTGGTTGCAGAGGGCTTCCTGGGTGTTGCTAGCATGGGGCCTTGGCATGAAGTTTGGGAAAGTTGATTTTCATTTTTTTTTATTAATTGAACATAAATTTTTTTACAAGGTATTGTGCAAAGAGGGTGCAGTTACATAGTAGGGCAGTGTGTGCATTTCTTGTGATATCTTACAACCTGTTTGGGAAAGTTGATTTTCAAGACATGCAGGTTCTAGGAACCTGTGAGTGAGAAAAGGTGGTATGCCCCATGGGAACAACTGTCACCCCACATGGGTGTTGTAGTGTCTAGAGTACAAGATGGGCATCTGGACAGCCACACCTGCCCTGACTCACCAGGACAGGACTCAAGGTCTCTGTGCCCCTTTCTAAGTGTGGACCTGGAGGAAAAGTAGAAGAGGCTTTGCCAGGAACTCCATTCTGCATCCCTTTTTCCCTCTGGTGTGGCAGGGGTTCAGCAGTACTCTAATGCTCCTGGGCCCCTTTTTCCTGTAAAGAGCTGAGGTTCTCTGGGTAATCTCTACCTGGTTCTATGTGTGGTATCTTGTTTGTTTTCTTGTACCAGTACTTGGGCTTGAACTTAGGGCGTGGGCTCTATCTCTTTTTCACTCTAGGCTGGTGTTCTACCACTGGAGCCACAGCACCAATTCTGATCTTTTGGTGATTAATTTGGAGATAAAATTCTCACAGACTTTTCTCTCCGAGATGGCTTCAAACCACTGTCCTCAGATCTCAGCCTCCTGTGTAGCAGCTAGGGTTACAGGCAGGAGCCATCAATGCCAGCCAACATTGGGGATCTTAACAGCATGAGTGACATTTGAGGCGGACATGTTCCCCTGTGGTGGTGGCATATAGGGCCCTGTGAGGTGTTGAACAGCATGCCTGGCCTCCACCCAGGCTGGGTTCGCCTCTCCTTCCCTCAACTATGACCACCACCGCTGGAGGGGGCTCAGGGACACTTCCTCCTGCTCTAAAGGATCTGTCTCTGCTTTTCCCACTCCCAAACTTCTCGGCCTGGCTCACTCCAGTTATTTTGTCCCTGAGTATGGTGATCAAACCTGATGAGCGCTGGCTTTTGCCTCCTCTGTCTAGCCTGTGCTGGGGATGTCCTGGACTCCACCTCGCCATGCTCCATCACGAATTACCTCAGGTGGGACCTGAGCGCTCAGCAGATCCAGGCGCTCACCAAGGAACTCATCGAGCAGACTAAGCGTGTATACGACCAGGTCGGTGCCCAGGAGTTTGAGGAGGTGTCCTATGAGAGCACACTCAAGGCGCTGGCCGATGTGGAGGTGACCTACACAGGTGAGGCTGGCTCAGGGCCCAGTGCCCAGGAGGCAGTGTGACACGTGTCATGTAACAGGCAGGAGCAGCTCAGGCTGCTGTGGAAGATCAAAGCCCAGCACACACGCCCTGGCCGTGGGATGGCCCAGCTTACTTGCAGGGTGGGTGTGACAGGTGAACAAGAAAACCAAGCCAGGTCTAGCAGGGACCTGTCAGGTGCCCGCCCATGCCCTCCAGTTAATCTGCTTTCCGATTGTGCCATCTGAATCCAGCCCAGGTGGCAGCCTTGAAATTTGAGCCCCTGTAGCGCCTCCCTCCTAGAGTATTTGTATTCTGCATGAACTCTGGAACTGCAGTTTTGTACCCCTGTTCTTCTTTGTTGGCTTTTCTTTCTTTGGGGGGGAGGGGCTGGACCTGGGGCTTGAACTCTGGACCTGAGCACTGTCTCTGAGCTTCTTCGGCCCAAGGTCACTTGAGCCACAGCGCCACTTCAGCTCTCTTAAGTAGTTTATTAGAGCTCAAGTCTCATGGAGTCTGGGCTGGCTTCAACCTCCTGAGTAGGATTATAGGCATGAGCTACTGGTGCCGGGCTCTGTTGGCTTTTCTTTTTTTGTTTTTTTTGGCCAGTCCTGGGCCTTGGACTCAGGGCCTGAGCACTGTCCCTGGCTTCTTTTTGCTCAAGGCTAGCACTCTGCCACTTGAGCCACAGCGCCACTTCTGGCCGTTTTCTGTATATGTGGTGCTGGGGAATCGAACCCAGGGCCTCATGTATACGAGGCGAGCTCTCTCGCCACTAGGCCATCTCCCCAGCCCCTTGGCTTTTCTTTTGAGACACTGCTCACTACATTTTTGGGGCAGGTTTCAAACTTCTGGTCATAGTTGGACTACCCCAGCTCAGCCTGCTGAGTAGATCAGGTGACAGAGCTGCCTTGCTTCCTAGCTGGTATTCTAGCTCATTATCTGAGATCTGGTCAGTTAACCAAGGAAAGAGGATGATTTTGGCTCAGGGCCCTGGAGGCTGGAAACGAAGATGGAGAAGGCATCTGGCAAAGGCTGTGCTGCTTGCGTCACAAGAGAGGAGAGACCAGCCCCAGGGAATAGGCCCAGGGTTGGGGAGCTAGAGGACAGTGGGACACATGAGACCTGGAGTGACACCCTCCTCCCCCCCCTTGGGAGCAGCCTTTCCCTGCCCCTTGCCTTGTCGTTCCCCCTCAGGGGCCCCATGGTTTTAGTAATCAAGCAGAGTGCACCCTGTGCTTGTGCCTCCCACCTGCCACCTCCGTCTGCCAGAGGCTTCCACCTTGTTCTCACCACACAGCCTCTTCAGGCCTCTGCTCCCCTGTGAGGGTCTAGGATTGGAAGTTGTGTCTCAGGCTCTTTGATAGTGGTCTACAGTGTACAAGGGCCAAAGGGCCGAGAGACCTTGAAGTGAGGGTCTTTGGGCCAGGGCACTTCTGCCCTCACAGGTTCCTGAGTTTGCCAGCACTAGTAGCTCATACCTGCAATCCTAGCTGCTCAGGAGGCTAGGATTTGAGGATGGCATTTCAAAGCCAGCCCAGGCAGGAAAATCTGATAGATTCTTATTTCCAGTTAACCACCAAAAAGCTGGAAATGTAGCCGTGGCCTTGAGGGAAGAAGCTAAGTGACAGCACCCAGGCCCTGAGTTCAAGTGCTAATGCACATGCACAAATATATTTCCTGGGAGCTGGGGATATGGCCTAGTGGCAAGAGTGCTTGCCTCGTATACATGAGGCCCTGGGTTCGATTCCCCAGCACCACATATACAGAAAACGGCCAGAAGTGGCGCTGTGGCTCAAGTGGCAGAGTGCTAGCCTTGAGCAAAAAGAAGCCAGGGACAGTGCTCAGGCCCTAAGTCCAAGCCCCAGGACTGGCCAAAACAAAACAAAACAAATAGATTTCCTGCGTTTTAAGCCGAGACGTTCTCATGGGTCTCTCAGTGGGCAGATGGGTTTGGGTTTGTGGTCCCTGCCTTGCACCACTCAGACTACATGTGGTTGGGGCTGCCACTGGATAGGGACAGCGGGTGCCGTCAGGGCTCTGGTGGCAAGCGTCACCTGCATGGGTGGCTCTGGCTTTGAATGCTGGGTTCAGTCCAGGCCGTGGTGGCCCAGCCACCATCAAGCAGCATTTTCTTGCTGCCCCATCTGTCCTTGGGCATCCTTCCTGCTGCCGCTCCCCTCCTGCACCCTGGTCAGCGCCCTATGACTGGTCGTGCCAAGTCCACTCTCACCTGTTGCAGTGCAGAGGAACACCCTGGACTTCCCACAGCACGTGTCCCCCTCCAAGGACATCCGGGCGGCCAGCACGGAGGCAGACAAGCAGCTGTCCGAGTTTGATGTGGAGATGAGCATGAGACAGGATGTGTACCAGAGGATTGTCTGGCTGCAGGTGGGCGCTACGTGGTGCCTGGTGGGGACCCACAGCCCAGCAGCTAGTATGGGGGCATGGGGCCACTCAGCCACCTGTGCCCATATCCTCCAGCTGTGGCTTAGCGACAGCCTTCAGTGCCCACTAATGTCCTTTACCTTCCTGCCTCCCTCCCACTGCCGCCTCCCAACCTGATGGGGTCCTTGCTCTTGCTGGGCTGTGTTCAGTGGTGAGGACCCCAGGGGTCCCTCCTACTGTCGTTGGCTTTGGGGGCTGAGATGTGCCAGGGAGGTGATGGCTTACAGCTGTGGTGCTGGACTGGAGCCCAGGACTCACCATGCTAGGCCAGCACTTGGCCATTTGTCCATTCAGTTTCTATTGAGATGCTAGTTGGTTCACAGCCAATAACAGCTGGGTGCTTTGCCCAGTCCCCAGTGGTGCCATGTTGTATAAATCAGTACAGCCCACCGCCACCCCTGTCCCAGTGCAGTGTCTTCCTCCCTTTCCCTCTGCGTCATCTCAGCTAGGCCACAAATTCAGGGACACAGGCTGCCACCTGTGGGCTCAGCACTGGTAGGAAAGCTGGCTGCCATGGGAGCAGCCTCAGTGTCCAGTGCCCACTGTCCGGGTGGTACCACTGCCCCCTCTGCCTTCACCCCCCAACATTCTGGTCACCCTCCTAGGAGAAAGTGCAGAAGGACACACTGAGGCCCGAAGCTGCGCGGTACCTGGAACGGCTCATCAAGCTGGGCCGGAGGAATGGCCTCCACCTCCCCAAGGAAACACAGGAGGTAAGTGGGGCTCCCCAAGAGCACCCCAGCAGGGCTCCCGCACGTGCGTGCCTGCAGCCCTCCTCCCACACAGCCTCCTTGCCCTTCAGAAAATCAAGAACATCAAGAAGAAGCTGAGCCTCCTGTGCATCGACTTCAACAAGAACCTGAATGAGGACACCACCTTCCTGCCGTTCACGCGAGAGGAGCTGGGTGAGCCACCCACCGGGGGCAACGGGCAGACCCTGCCTGGCCAGCCCAGATGGGAACACAAAGCCTTCTTGGTGGACTTGAGGGCTTGGTGGTTGCTGGCCTTCTAAATCCTTCTTTGGAAAGGCCAGTGGCTGACCCAGCTTTTATCTGAGAACAGGAGCCCGGGGCTTTTTTATTCATGTATGAGTTTTGAGTCTTGAGATTGGGCAGTGTGAAGCCTCTGGATTCGTTGGTCACTCGAGCAGTCTGCCTGTTTTTTGTTTTGTTTCTTTGGTGGTACTGCGGTTTGAACTTGGCCTTGCACCTGCTGGGCAGATGCTCTGTGCTGAGCCATGCCCTCAGCCCTTTTTTGGTCTAGTTGTCTGGCAGATAGGATCTTGCAATTTTGCTTGGCCAGCTTTAGACTTTGATTCCCCCTCCACCCCCTCCCTGCCCCCTCCCACACCTATGCTTTCTACAAAGCAGGGATTGCAAGCCTCAGAAGGAAGCTGGCCTGTGCGTCTTTAAGGAAAAGCAGGCCAAGGAGGTGTTCTCTCACTCTCGCTCTCTCTTGCTCTGGGCATCCTCGCTTTCCCACTGGCTCTTTGCTGTTCCCCAATGTCACCTTGGCCAGTGAGGTTTGCTGGCCTCTCTCCTAGGCAGTGCGATCACCATCCTCATCCCACCATCATCCTCACTCCTAGGCCTCTGTCAGAGTTGACCGGTCCCTGGGGAGCATCTGGCACAGATCTCAGGGGCTTGGCACCCCACTCCCGGTGCATGCTACCCCTCACTGTGCTGCTTTTTGTCCTGCTCCCATAGGGGGGCTCCCTGAAGACTTCCTGAACTCCCTGGAGAAGACTGAGGAGGGCAAGCTGAAAGTTACCCTCAAGTACCCACACTACTTCCCCCTCCTGAAGAAGTGCCACGTGCCCGAAACCCGGAGGAAGGTGGAGGCAGCCTTCAACTGCCGCTGCAAGGAGGTGAGGCTCCCTTGCCCGCCTCCACCTGCCTCAGGCTCTTCTCTAAGGGGCTTTGCCACACTGAACAGCAATGGCTGTCAGAACTCAGCCATCCACGCACACAGGACACTGTGTCCCTGCTCCGGCTTGTGCCCAGGGAGGCTCTGCCCATCCCGCAGGGAGGGTGGTTCCTGGCTCCTGGGATGACAGGCCAGTGCGGGACATGTCCAGCTCCAGGATCCCCCAATTTCTCCCAGGCTAAGCAAAGCCGGTAAGGGTCCCCCACTTCTGCCTCCTAGCCCAAGTCAGACCTCACAGGTTGTAGGGTCACTTAGGGCTTCTCCACTGCAGGTTGAGGGGTGGTCTGGGGGGTGACCCGCCCAAGTGGAATGACTACCTGCATTGTGGGACCACTTGTTGAGGAACAAGGTTAACCACGAATCCGTGGGCCCCAGCCTGTAGACAGCACTCACGGGTGGGACTGCAGCTCCCCGCTGGCTGGGGGTCTTCAGGAGGACTCTCCAGTCCCTTGCAGTACCAGGCGTGGGTCAGGGGCAGCTTGGTCCACATGTGAGGTCCAGGCCCACACTGCATACAGCTGGCAGCACGGAGGCAGGCAGGCACCTCTCGGTGCTGCCCAGGCTGCTTGGTTTTGAGTGGGCCCTGCATCTCCTAAGTGACAGTGCTGTCCAATGTGGCTTTAGCACAGAGGTATGCCTTTGGGGACAGCCTTGTCCCTTCCATGTCCCTTTCTGGTTTTGAGGAGACCCCCGGCTCACCCACAGCTCTCAGGACAGGCGAGGTGTGTGG
The DNA here is from genome assembly GCF_023159225.1 of Perognathus longimembris pacificus. Lineage (NCBI taxonomy): Eukaryota > Metazoa > Chordata > Mammalia > Rodentia > Heteromyidae > Perognathus > Perognathus longimembris. The sequence goes on from NC_063163.1 coordinate 68,015,313, forward strand.
GCATCTGAGTGAGAACGGCAGGGGAGCTGGGCGAGCAGGCTCCCATGGATGGGTAGGGTGGGCAGGACGCAGGCATGGCACCTGCTCCAAGGGTGCAGCCCCGGCCAATGCTGTGTGTGGCTCGCAGGAGAACTGTGCCATCCTGAAGGAGCTGGTGGCCCTGCGCGCGCAGAAGTCCAGCCTGCTGGGGTTTAGCACGCATGCCGACTACGTCCTGGAGATGAACATGGCCAGGAACAGCCAGGCAGTGGCCACCTTCCTAGGTAACCCCCAGTCACCCGGGGGTGGGCGCAGGGCCCCCTAGGCCTGGGATGCCACCTGTAAACTGAGGCTTATGTCTCTGTCCTGTCTCCTTTGCTGAGTCTTAGAGAATCTCGTCATGACTCTGGTGGGCTGGCGTTGGCCTGGCATCTGATGTGGGGTGTTGGTAACTGCCCTGTGCCCCTTCTGGCGGGAGCCAAGTGTCAGAGAACCCCCCTGTCTACAGATGAGCTGGCCCGGAAGCTGAAGCCCCTTGGGGAGCAGGAGCGGGCCGTGATCTTGGAGCTGAAGCAGGCCGAGTGCGAGAAGCGGGGTCTGCCCTTCGATGGTCGCATCCACGCGTGGGACATGCGCTACTACATGAACCAGGTGGAGGAGACGCGCTACCGTGTGGACCAGAACCTGCTCAAGGAGTACTTCCCCATGCAGGTGGTCACCCAGGGGCTGCTGGCCATCTACCAGGAGCTCCTGGGACTCTCCTTCGCCCTGGAGGAGGATGCCAGCGTGTGGCATGAGGACGTGCGGCTCTACTCCGTGCAGGATGCAGCCTCGGGGGCAGTGATTGGCAAGTTCTACCTGGACCTGTATCCCAGGTGGGCACCCCAGGAACCCCTTCCCCAGCAGCACGAGAGGGAGGCGCACCTGCCCCAGCCCCAGCTGATTGCAGCCTGGCGGTCCTGGGACCACAGAGCAAGGAGTTGTGGGTCATCTGCAGTAGTGGGCGTCAGGGGGGTAGGGCTCTGCCTGGGGAATCCCAGCTCCTCTGTGCCCAGTAGCCTGGTGGGATGACGGACGGGCCCAAGCAGAAGCAGACAAGTGGCAAATTCTGAGTGCACCTCCCCATGCCTCCCAGGGAAGGGAAGTACGGCCATGCAGCCTGCTTCGGCCTGCAGCCTGGTTGCCTGCGGCAAGACGGCAGCCGCCAGATCGCCATCGCCGCCATGGTGGCTAACTTCACCAAGCCCACTCCTGACGCCCCATCCCTGCTACAGCACGACGAGGTGGAGACCTACTTCCATGAGTTTGGCCACGTGATGCACCAGCTGTGCTCACAGGTGTGTGGTGTGGCCCTGCCCTGCTCTCCTGCTCCCCTTAAAAGGCCTCCCCATGGAGATGGTGGGGGTTCCCTTATCTGACAGGCCTGCAGGCAGGATCCAGGGTGAAGCTTCCCAGCTGCTTCTTCCTGCAGCCATCTGATCTCTTAGGAGATGGCAGACTAGATTAGCCACCTGCCCACACTCTTCGAAGACACTGTAGCTGTCACCCCGTCCCCTCTCTAGCCCTGGCCTCCACATGTCGTGTGTGTGTGTGTGTGTGTGTGTGTGTGTGTGTGTGTGTGTGTGTGTTTTTAGTGTGTTAATACCAGGGCTTAAATTCAGCCCTGAACTCTTCTATTTATTTATTTATGGTAATGGGGCTTGAACTCTGGGCCTGGGCACTGTCCCTGAGCTCTTCAGCTCAAGGCTAGCGCTCTACCACTTGAGCCACAGTTACCACTTCCAGTTTTCTGGTGGTTAATTGGAAATAAGAGGCTCATGGACTTTCCTGCCTAGGCTGGCTTTGAACCGCCCTCCTCAGATCTCAGCCTCTGAGTAGCTGCAGTTGGAGTGGGGAGCCCCTGGCTGCTTCTGGTGTTTTTGTTTTTTGTGTTTTGTGGGTTTTTTTGGCCAGTCCTGGGGCTTGGACTCGGCCTGAGCACTGTCCCTGACTTCTTTTTTGCTCAAGGCTGGCACTCTGCCACTTGAGCCACAGCGCCACTTCTGGCCGTTTTCTGTATATGTGGTGCTGGGGAATTGAACCCAGGGCATCATGTATACGAGGCAAGCACTCTTGCCACTAGGTCATATCCTCAGCCTGCTTCTAGTGTTTTGATGAGCACCCCGAGCATGGCCTGTGGCTCCTCCTTGTGCAGTCGAGGGCTCCATTGGCCCTGTGGCCATCGGGTCACGTGTGTGAGCCCTGGTGTGTCACCTGCTGGCCTGCAAGAGGGCTAGTGGTGAGGGTCGGGCCTTGCTGAGGCCGTGCCATCCTTCCCAGGCCGAGTTTGCCATGTTCAGTGGGACCCACGTGGAGCGGGACTTTGTGGAGGCGCCATCGCAGATGCTGGAGAACTGGGTATGGGAGAAGGAGCCACTGCTGCGCATGTCCCAGCACTACCGCACGGGCAGCACCATGCCCCAGGAGCTGCTGGACAAGCTCATCAAGTCGCGGCAGGCCAACACTGGCCTCTTCAACCTGCGACAGATTGTCCTGGCCAAGGTGGACCAGGCCCTGCACACACGGACCGGAGTGGACCCAGCCGAAGAGTACGCCCGCCTCTGCCAGGAGATCCTCGGGGTCCCCGCCACGCCAGGTAGCTGCTCAGGTGCACCGGGCGCCTGCTGCAGGCTAAGCCCCATGGCCTGGCTTAGCTGTGGCATAGCTACCTGAGGGCACTGTGCTGACAGGTCACTCGTGTCCTATCCCCTTCTGGGTGGGCTCCTGGTGTCAGCCACCACAAGCCATTCTTGAGGACACTAGGCCACGTGGGGACATGGACGGAGGCCCCTTGGTGGTGAGCTACTCAGCTCTTTGCAGGGCCAGGGCTCACCAGAGGAACACAGGCTGCCGGTGTCCTCTGTCCTGCAAGGAGCACCCGAGGTGGCAGTAGCTGCACCCTGAGCTTTGCCATGTGTCTGTCTAGGTACCAACATGCCTGCCACGTTTGGCCACCTGGCGGGAGGCTACGATGCACAGTACTATGGCTACCTGTGGAGCGAGGTGTTCTCCATGGACATGTTCCACACACGCTTCAAGCAGGAGGGCATTCTCAATCGCAAGGTGAGGCCCGCGGGCGTGGGGCTGGCTGCTGGCCCAGCAGGAGTTCCTAGCCCACAGCTCCAGGGACTGGGTGCCCACTCCACTTCTTAGTCTTACCTGACACCAAGTCCACGCCCCTCCCTCACTGTGCCCATGCCCATGGAACCCCCCTAGGCCTCTGGAACCTTGAGGGGGTAGCGGGGCCCCCCCACCCCGGTGGCCTCGCCCACCTCCCTGTGTCCTTCAGGTCGGAATGGACTACAGGACCAACATCCTGAAGCCCGGCGGCTCCGAGGACGCCAGCGCCATGCTCAGGCTCTTCCTGGGCCGAGACCCCAAGCAAGACGCCTTCCTCTTGAGCAAGGGGCTGCAGGTGGAGAGCAGTGAGGCGACCGCCTGCTGACAGCCCCGTCCCTGCTTGCGCCCGCCGCTCCGTGCCTTAGCCCCAGCCGGGACGGTGTCCCAGCACTGCGATCCTGGGGCCTGGCGGGCAGGGCAAGCCCCTGGCAGCTCCTCATCACTGTCCAGGCTGCAGACCCCCATGGGCCGGGCCAGCCGGGCTAGCTGGGGGAGCCACCCATCTGTGTGGTTTTGAGCACCCCAGCCCAGCGGGGCCTGGCTCTGCTGCCGTAATGTCCTCTCCTGCTCAGCTGTCGGCTCCTACGTGGTCCTGTGGGTCAGCCATTAAATACTTGGAGGGTGCTTCTTGCCTAGTCCTTGCCTGTCCTCCATCACACGGGTAGCTCAACCAAGGGCCGGGGTCCCGATCACAGCTGTGGGGCACCCTGGGCTCTCCTTCTGTCCTCTGAGTGTGACATGTCCGGGGCTTGGGGTCCACCCAGGCTGGGAAGCTGGAAGAGCCCCAGTGCTGTCTGCTCCTGGTCCACATCTCCCCTGCTGGGGCTCTGGAAAGTTCCCCCTGTCTGTACTCAGCTTTGGGTCACTGTGGGAGCCTTGACACCCCTGTGCACACAGGCCACCAGTCATTGGGGCTGAGGGCACCGGCCTCCTGGGCGGGGAGGGGGGAGGTTTTGTGCCTCGGGGCTTGTGCCTACTGCAGAGCTGGGGTCAGCCATCACTCCGAGGATAGGCTGGGTTCCCTTCAACGTGCAGTGTTCCTGAGGTGGCACCATGGCTGCCTTGTGCATGCCAGTCTCTGTCCAGGCCTGCTCCCCTTCCCATGGCCTGAGAGCCTGGGGTGCGGAAGGCAGTCCCCAGCAGAGCTGGCAGCAGGCCACAGGGCCCAGCCCATGTCAGGCCCAGCAGCTGTCACTTAGGCCTGAAATAAACCCGAAGGGACCACAGCAAGGCGGGGCCCTCGCCTGCCGGCACCTCATCTGCCACCAGCCCCAAAGTAGCCTCTCTCTGCCTAGCATGAAGTAGATGAGCACTGGGGAGGTGGGGCCAGTGGGTAGAGCTGAGGACAGCTGCTTGGAGGGCGTGTTGACAGCTTGGACAGCTCTGGGACTTACAGAGGTGTCCTACCCCAAACTGCTCTGGCTGGGTTATCTTCCTGGATGGGGGCTCTGAAGCCATGAGGCATTTGGGGGACTAGGGTGCATCCTGCTGATTCTGTACTGCTGTGTGCACCTGTGTCCACACCTTCACCACCTCTGGTCATTGAACAGCAGGGGCATGTGTGGCCCAGGCCCATCCACACTGCACCAGAGAACTAGACAAGCCATCTGTCTCAGATTCTCAGTGACCAGAAGCAAACACAGGCCCTTTGTAAGGGTGACCCTATGGGGCTGGACTGTGCCTGGCATGTGGGAGGCCACAACTGCAAACCCCAGAGAGCTCGGGCATGCTGTCTGCATGGCAGAATGCTCAAAACAGCCCTCATGCTGGGTGCTGGTGACTCCTGTAATCCCAACTACTCAGGAAACAGATTTGAGGATCACACTGCGTTTTTTTTTGTTTGTTTTTTTGCTAGTCCTGGGGCTTGAACTTGGCCTGGGCACTGTCTCTGAGCCTCTCTGTGCTCACTGTGCCACTTGAGCCACAGCACTGCTTCCGGCTCTTTCTTTCTTTTTTTTTTTTTTTTTGGCCAGTCCTGGGCCTTGGACTCAGGGCCTGAGCACAGTCCCTGGCTTCTTCCCGCTCAAGGCTAGCACTCTGCCACTTGAGCCACAGCGCCGCTTCTGGCCATTTTCTGTATACGTGGTGCTGGGGAATCGAACCTAGGGCCTCGTGTATCCGAGGCAGGCACTCTTGCCACTAGGCTATATCCCCAGCCCAGCTTCCGGCTCTTTCTGCTTATGTGGTACTGAGGAATCGAACCCAGGGCTTCATGCATGCCAGGCAAGCACTCTACCACTAAGTCACATTCTCAGCCCCTGCGGAACTCATTTTTAACAAACTACCAAAATGCTGGAAGTGGAACTGTGCCTCAAATGGTAATGTCCTAGCATGAGTGATAAGTTAAGGGACAGCACTCAGGCCCCAAGTTCAAGACCCTGAACCAGCCAGCATACACACACACACACACACACACACCTCACCAGACACAAATTGCACACCTCTACCTTTAACTCCAGATCTGAGCAAACATCTCTGGAGTTGGGAAGTGTCAGTGGATCAGTGCTATTTGTTACAGCATTTCTAGTGCACTAGACTTGCACAATCAACATACCCCCTGGGTCAAAGGTTACATCGTGGCCAAGTGGTTGAAACTTCTCTATCCTTACTCGGAATTCCTTCTCAACATGAGTCACCACTGAACCCCTTAGAAGCTGCCTTGTGAATTGAACAGCCCACACCCTGTGCTCAGACTTGGGGGCTGAGAGCCCTGTGTTCAGGGCCATACAACCCACAGGGGGCTTAGTATTTGCAGATGATGCTTACTCTGCCTACTGGCTGTGCCCAGCAGGTGGCAGGGTGTCCTCCCTCAACCTCCCCTCCCCCTGCTCAACACAAGTTCACATTCGGGGCTCCCCACTGATCCTCTGGGAAAGGAACCTGGGTGAGATCCCCTGTAAGGCCCCCTGAAAAAAGGACTTGCTTTCCTAGACCAGCCCATTTAATCCATTCCAGATCTAGTAGCCACTACAAAAAAAAAGCAAGCAAAAATCTCATAATTTATTTCACCCAACACAGTGAAAGTATCATGTGTCATGACTAGAGCTGATAATAAGATACAGGCTTTTTCTACCAAAGTCTTCAGAATTTTCCACTTTGGGAGTCACATTTCAAGGCTCCATGGTAGCCACATGTGGGAAGTAGCTGCTGTATTAGACAGCCAAGAGACAGCAAAGAAACATTGGGTTTTGTTTTGTGGTGGTCCTGGGGCTTGAACAGGGACCTGGGCACTGTCCTGAACTTTTTTTGTTCAGGCTAGTTCTGTACCACTTGAGCTACAGCTTTTTGTCATTAACTGGAGACAAGCATCTAAGACTTTTTTCCTACCTCAGCTATCTTCAAGCTATGATCCTCAAATCTCAGCCTTCTGAGTAGGATTACAAACATGAGCTGCTAGCACCTAGCCCTACTTCAAATGTTAAATGTTTTCCTTTTTTTTTTTTTTTTTTGTGGGTCATGAGGCTTGAACTCAGGGCCTGGGTGCTGTCCCTGAGCACTTTTGCCCAACTGGTCTTTGTGTGGTTAATTGGAGATAAGTCTCACAGGGACTTTCCTGCTCTGGCTGGCTTTGAAGCAAGATCCTCTCAGATCTCAGCCTCTTGTACTGGCCTGGCCTGAACCATCAGTGTCCAGCCTTTAGTTCTTTGTTGTTGTTGTTGTTGCCAGTCCTGGGACTTGAACTCAGGGCCTGGGCCCTGTGCCTGGGCTACTTTGGCTCAAGGCTGGGACTCTACCACTTGAGCCACAGCGCCACTTCTGTTTTTCTCTCTTTATGTGGTGCTGAGGAATCAAACCCACGCCTTCATGCCCTCTATCACTAAGCCACATTCCCAGCCCTAAATTAAAAAAAAAAAAATGTAGTTTCATTATTATAAAGGCGTTGTATAGCATTTGGAGGCAAGCACTCTTGCCACTAGGCCATATTCTTAGCCCCAAGGGCTAAGTTCGTAAGTTGGGTATGGGGTACATTTCTTTTGGACCAATGTCACCCCTTCCTATGAACTAGAGTGGTACTGGAGAGCTGTCCAGTTGGGGAACTGTCCAATTGGGAGGGGCTGGGGCGGGACTAGAGAACTGTCCAATTGGAAGGAAGAACTAGAGCAATCCAATCAGGGGCACGGAGGTCAGCCGCGTAGCCCAATGAGGGTGGGGGGGCGGGGCGCCAGTGGCATAGGTTCTAGACAGTTGTTGGGTGCTCGTTAGCAGTGGCGGTTGGACCTCCAGAGAACGTCCTCAAGTCCGGAGCAGATGAGGGATGGTGAGTGGGCTGCCGGGAACCCCACCCCATGTCCCAGCACCCTGAGACCTGGTGGGGACCACGGCCATCAGGGCAGAGCTGGACCCCGGCCCACGGGTGGCAGTGCCACATCCACGCTCGCCCCAGAGTCCAGCCGGGAGCCATCGGCTTCCAGGGAGCCTGAAGGTCGGGGCCACCCCGCAGGCACTGCCGAGAGCCTCGGGGTGCCCTTCGGCAGGATGGGGACAGAGAGGCCGACAGGCAGGAAGGATTCCTGGCCCACGAAGCACAGGGCCAGCCAGCCCCTGGCGCCCGTCCCGGAGCTCAGAGAACAGGTGGCTCGGGGAGGAGGGGTGCAGACCAGGAGGGTGACATGAGCCACGGCCCCGGGCGACCCCTGAGTCACCAGCCTGGAGTCACAGGCCCCGCCTGGGCCATCCTTCAGCCCTCGTTTTCAATCACTGCCACCTCCATTTACAGAGTGGTGTTGGGGCAATCAGAGACAAAGTTCCAGTCTGTGTGGGGTGCCCCCGGACCTGGTCTTTGTGGGGTGCATGGGCTGCACCCTCCTGCTGCTGGTCTTGGGAAGGCCCTTAAGAGGCCACCTGGGGAAAGACGTGACCCTAATGGGCATCTCTGCCTTCCTGCCACTGCTGGGCCATACCAGTCACTATGTTAGGGAGGCCTGCTAATCCCTCACCCACCCCATCCATGCAGGTGCGCTTAAGCGGCCTACGAGTGTCTATTTAGGATTGCTGATAAATCGTGAGAGAATGACTGAAAGAGGGGTTGATGTCTTCATGGCATGTGGGGATTTTCCTTTTGCTAGGCAGTTCTCAGGTTTGAACTTGGGGTTTCTTGATTGCTAGGCAGGTATTGAGACCATAAGAGACAATTTTGATTTTCAGGAGCATGAGCAAAGGAAATGAGCAGAGGGGCTGGGAATGTGGCCCAGTGGTAGAGTGCTTGCCTCGTATACATGAAGCCCTGGATTCAATTCCTCAGCATCATATCTATAGAAAAAGCCAGAAGTGGTGCTGTGGCTCAAGTCGTAGAGTGCTAGCCCTGAGTAAAAAGAAGCCAGGGACAGTGCTCAGGCCCTGAGTTCAAGCCCCAGGACTGGCAAAAACAGAACAAAACAAAAAATATGAGATGAGCTGGCACTAGTAGCTCATGCCTGTAATCCTAGCTACTCAGGAGGCTGAGATCTGAGGACGGTGGTTCAAAGCCAGCCCAAGCGAAAAAGTGTGTGAGATTCTCATCCCCAATCAACTACCAGAAAATGGTAGTGGTATTGTGGCTCCAAGTGGTAGAACACTAGATGAGCAAAAAAGAGCTCAGGGGCAGCACCCAGGTTCTGAGTTCAAGACCCAGGACTGACAAAATAAAGATGAAATGAGGGTATCTTAACTTGATAGCCGCATATTTGTGCTGTCATTTATGTGTGTATGAGACTTTGATCTGGTATACTCTAAAAAGATGTGATGCTTACTGTCAATGAAAAAAAAAGAAAAAGGTTCCAGGCATGGTGGTACACACCTGTAATCCCAGCTACTCAGGAGGCAGAGATCAAGAGGAATGTAGTTTGAGGCCACCAAGGACCAAAAGTTATCTAGACCCCATTTCAATCACTCAGCCTGGTGTGATCTGTGGCACCTATCTAATGACAACTTATGTGGAAGGTATAGGTAGGAGGGTTGTGTTCCAAGGCTAACCCTGGGCAAAACCTGAGAAATAACAACCAATAAAAGGCTGGAGGTATGGCTCAAGTGGTAAAGCACCTATCTACCAAGTTATAAATCCCTGACGTCAAGCTCCAATACTAGTGAAAAACAGATGACAAACCCCCAGAAAGCCACTTGGACACAGGCAAAGGGGTCAGAGAGGGACAGACATGGTGGGGTGCTGAGAGACGCCAGAATCTGGTGGGTTTGCCCCCCTCACACTTGTGGTTTGCTGCAGGGCTCCGTGGCCTTTGAGGATGTGGCCGTGGACTTCAGCCCCAGGGAGTGGGCTCTGCTCACCCCAGCCCAGAGGAGACTCTACAGAGAGGTGGTGCTGGACACCTTTCAGGCACTGGCCTCTGTAGGTAAGGGTAACATGGTGTCCCACACAGGCATTGGGAGAGTAACCGCTCCTAAGCCGTGGGCCAGAATACACAATGCTATGGTTTTTGTCTCACAGTTCGTAGGTGGAGAGGGGTGTGGTGGCTCAGACTGTCATGTGAGCTCCTTGGAAGGGAGAGATTGGGAGGACTGCAGTTCAAGACCAGAACTGCCAACAGCACAGGCCCTTTGTGATAAAGATTTGAAGCAGAGCTGGGGGATCCAGTGCTAGTGCACAGGCCTGTGTGAGCAGGCAGGAGGCCCTGGGTTCAATCCCCAGCAGGACAGACAGAATGACTGAGTATAGATAGATGGATACCTAGATAGATGCAGAGTATATAGGTGGATAGATGATAGACCATTGGGTATACATATACACACACACACACGCACAGATGGATGATAGGTTATAGAAGGTAGAGAGACGTAGATGATAGAGATGACAAAGATACTTATATTGACATGTAGATAGAGGATAGATAATAGAGATGATGGATATATATGACAGATGGTAGAGGAGAGGTAGATGGGGAGATTAGAGCTGCATAAATAAGATAGATGATAGAGACAAATGATTGATAGATGATAGATAAGAGATGATGGAGAGATTAGACAGAGCATGGGGGCTACAGGTTGAGCAGTATACAACTGCTTAGCAAGTGTGAAGTCCTAAGTTTGAACCCCAGCATGGTACGTATGCGCACACACACGTGGGTGTGCACACACACACACACTAAGTTCTGCCTCTCTCCCTGCCTCCATCTGCTTCCCCTTTCTCCTCTACCCTGGGTTGACCCTGTGTTCTTCAACCCCCGCAGATGCAGTCAGGTGCAGGGGCCCTGTCCTGCCTCCCCAGCTCCAGAACCATGAGCTCAGGCAAACCTCTTTATAAATCACCCCGTCTCATGCACCTTACAGCAATAGCAAATGGACTTCAGAGAGGCCAGTTGTCTGCTGTCTTGTGATGTTTCTGAGCTCTATCACCAGTGTTCATGCTGTTAGTAGTGAGATCACGACAACAGACTCCTGAGTTCACACATCTACACCCGTGTCCACCACGCTTGAGTCTGCATGTCCACTCTAGTGTCTGTTACCTGACATTTGCGTGCTTTGTTCTTTCAGGTGACCAGAAACAACTCAGTTCTCAGCAGGATTTCCTTGCTGAAAAATTATCCAATAAGCAGAAAATAGCAAGGTTCATCAGAAATGATACATGGGCCTCTTTTGTAGGAGAAAATTGGGAAGAGCATTACAGAGGTAAACGCAAAAAACAGAGAAGATATTTGAGGTTAGTGGCTCTTAGAAGCAAAAGAATTCACCCAGGAGACAGGCTTGCTTCTTAATATACTAACAAAAACATGCTGGTGGCTCCTGCTTGTAATTCCAGCTACTCAGGAGCCTGGGATCTGAGGATCATGGTTCCAAGCTAGCCCAAACAGAAAAATCCATGATACTCCTATTTCCAATTAATCATTCAAATACCAGAAGTAGATCTGTGAGCAAAAAAGCTCAGAGATAGTGCCCAGGTCCTGAGTTCAAGTCCAGGTACAGGCGCATGCACACCCACCTAGCTCCAAATTTATTCCCAGGTTTCCAGACTTTTTCCTCAGTATGCCTTAGACAATAAGTGAAAGATAGTTTAGTAGAGCTGGGCACTGGTAATCTAGCTATTCTGGAGGCTGAGATCTGATGGTCCTAATTTGAAGAAAAAATGTCCCCGTGAGACTCTTATTTCCAATCAACCACTCAAAAAAAAAAAAAAAAAACGGAAGTGGCACTGTGGCTCAAGTGCTAGAGCGCTAGCCTTGAGCACATAGAGGTTCAGGGACAGTGCCCAGGCCCTAGTTCAAGCCCTAGGATTGGCTCCAAAAAGAAAAGTGTTAATCAAAAATATCACCAGAAAACCACAAATGAGGGCTAGGAGTATGGCCTAGTGGCAAAAGTGCTTGCCTTGTATCAATGAAGCCCTAGGTTCCATTCCCCAGCTCCACATATATAGAAAAGGACAGAAGTGGCGCTGTGGCTCAAGTGACAGAGTGCTAGCCTTGAACAAAAAGAAGCCAGGGACAGTGCTCAGGTCCTGAGACCAAGCCCCAGGACTGGTAAAAAAAAAAAAAAAAAAAAAAAAAAGGCCACAAATGAGTAATGGGTTACTACTTAACTTTGCTGTGGAATAAATCAAACCAGACAGACATCACACACGTATACAGACAAAGGTTAGAAATATGGTATTGTTGGGCTAGGAATATGGCTAAGTGGTATAGTGCTTGTCTAGCATGCATAAAGCCCTGCGTTCGATTTATCAGCACCACATAAACAGAAAAAGCCAGAAGTGGCGCTGTGGCTCAAGTGGCAGAGTGCTAGCCTTGAGCAAAAGAAGCCAGGGACAGTGCTCAGGCCCTGAGGTCAAGCCCCAGGACTGGCACAAACAAAAAAACAAAAAGAAATAGGGTATTGCTTCGTTAGTTATTTCATTCTGAAAGCAAACCCTTAGCAAGTGAATTTCCAGTTGCTTTCTTTTCTTTTTATTCATTGTTTTGTTGGAAGTGGGGTTTGGACTTAGGGCCTTGCGTTTACCAGGCAGTTTGCTCATCACTTTAGTCACGCCTCTGTCACTTGAGCCCCGCCCCCACTTCTTAACCACGCCCCTGACGCTTGAGCTCTGCCCCCCGTAGACACTCCCCTAATGCTTGAGCTGTGCCACCAACGAGCCACGCCTCCAGTGCTCTGGCCACGCCCTGCGCTGGCTACGCCCCAACGGCTGAGCCACGCCTCCAGCCGAGTGTCCACTTCTCTGCCACTGATGTCCAAGTGGGAATTCTGTAGGCGCGCTCTAATCTAGAAGACACATATTATCCTACACTGATTTCTAAAACCTGTTATATAGACTTTTTTTTATTCAGCGGATTCCATTTTGAAGATTTTTAATTTGATGAGGTACAATTGGATGCCATTTGATTGTGTAAGAATGGAGCCGGGCATTGCCTGTCACCGCTTAGGGGCCGTGTGTCCCACATGGCGTCACTTCGCAAGTGGAAATGCAGCCCCTGTTGGGGTTGGTAGAGCGCCAGCCAATGAGCGAGAGCGTTAGGTACAGAGTTCAAGTCCCAGGCTGGGACCAAATAAAGCAAAGCAAAGCCCTCGGGTCAGCGCTCGCGGTGACGCTGGCTGTCGTTGCAGGGTCTCGGTGAAGAAGAGCCGGCACGTCGGGGGCCGTGGGCCAGGCCGAAGGCTGCGCGGCTCACTGGCAGGGCCGGGGCGGCGCTACGAGTGCGAGCGGTGCGGGAACGTGTTCACACATCCTTCGTCGCTGCAGCGGCACATCCGCATCCACACGGGCCAGAAGCCACACAAGTGCGCGCAGTGCGGGAAGGCCTTCAGCCGGCCCTCGTACCTCAGGACCCACGAGAAGACCCACAGCGGAGAGAAGCCGCACGCGTGCGGGGTGTGCGGGAAGGCCTTCCTGCGGCCCTACTCGCTCACGGTGCACGCGCGCGTGCACACCGGGGAGAAGCCCTTTGCGTGCACGCGCTGCGGGCGGCCCTTCAGCTGCCCCAAGTCGTTCCGAGCGCACGTGCTGGCGCACACGGCGGGGAAGCCGTACCGCTGCGCGCAGTGTGGCAAGGCCTTCCGCTGTCCCCGCTCCGCCCGCGTGCACGCCCGCCTGCACGCGGGCGAGCGCCTGCACGAGTGCCCGCGCTGCGGCAAGGCCTACGGCTGGCTCGCCTCGCTCCAGAAGCACGTGCGCGTCCACGATGGGGAGAAGCCCTACGCATGCGCGTGCTGCGGCAAGGCCTTCGGCTGGCCCTCGTCCCTGCACAAGCACGTGCGCGCGCACGCCCGGAAGACGTGGGCGAGCGGAGCCCCGGCGGGAGCGCGGCTTGGCCGTCCCGCGCCGAAGCCCGCGCCCGAGCCCTCGGGGACCTGCCAGGAGACGCTTGCTTGCGCCACGTGCGGGAAAGCCTTCGCCCAGCGCTCGTCCCTGCGCAAGCACACGCGGATGCACACCCTGGAGCAATCTGGGGCCGCGGACAACCAGGAGAATCCTCTCGGGGCCCCCGGCCCTTCCACACAGCTCAGCTCGGAAGAGTTGAGCCGTCGCGGGTCCGTCCAGCATCGTCTGAGAAATCACACCGGAAAAGAAAGCTGCCAAGAGGAATCAAATGAGCCCGGCGATGTGGAGCACTGCTGTAGTCCCGGCCACGATCGGGAGGCTGGCCCAGGTGAAACTAAGCTACAGCCTCATCCCAGTCAGCTGCGAGGGTTAGTGAGCCTCCACCATCCCAGGGAAAACCTTGAGGCCCTGCCTGAAAAGTAACTGAGGCAAAAAGGCAAAGTGACGCGAAGACAGACGGCATGGGAAGGCCTGTGCTGAGTAATTCACCAGTCAGGCCCGCGGAGAAAGCCATGGAAGTTGTAAATAGGAGACTGCTTGGGAAGAGCCAACCCTACCAAGTGAGTTTCCAGGGTTATTTTGTTGTTTTTTTTTAGGATTTCTTTTGTTTTTTCATTTCTTTATTGTGAAAGTGATATACAGAGGGGTTACAGTTCCATACATTTCTTTCTTTTTTTTTTTTGCCAGTCCTGAGGCTTGGACTCAGGGCCTGAGCACTGTCCCTGGCTTCTTTTTGCTCAAGGCTAGCACTCTGCCACTTGAGCCACAGCGCCACTTCTGGCCGTTTTCTGTATATGTGGTGCTGGGGAATCAAACCCAGGGCTTCATGTATAGGAGGCAAGCACTCTTGCCACTAGGCCATATCCCCAGCCCAGTCCCCTCTCATCTTCAGGGAATAAATGTTTACGCCTAGAGGAGATTCTCCCATATTCCGTTAAGTTTCCCATTTTGAAGTGTCTTGCATGCAGGATGATTTGAAGTGTATTTTAGTATGCATCCAGTATACATTTATATAACCTTTTGTTGTTGTTATTCTGTAACTATGAAGTCATTACGCCAATGAACTTGTGGCACTGGTTATCATTTCTTTTTTTTTTTAGCTTTATTATTTTATTTTATTTTTTTATTTTTGGCCAGTCCTGGGGCTTGGACTCAGGGCCTGAGCACTGTCCCTGGCTTCTTCTTGCTCAAGGCTAGCACTCTGCCACTTGAGCCACAGCGCCACTTCTGGCCATTTTATGTGTATGTGGTGCTGGGGAATCCAACCCAGGGCCTCATGTATATGAGGCAAGCACTCTTGCCACTAGGCCATATCCCCAGCCCCTGGTTATCATTTCTTAATGTGTCCAAATAGGATGTTCCTTGACATCACCTTTTTTTTGCCAGTCCTGGGCTTGGACTCAGGGCCTGAGCCATATCCGTGGCTTCTTTTTACTCAGGGCTAGCACTCTGCCACTTGAGCCACAGCACCACTTCTGGCCATTTTCTTTTTTTTTGTAATTTATTTATTAATTAAACACAAATTTTTTGACAAGGTGTTGTGCAAAAAGGGTACAGTTACATAGTAGGGCAGTGACTTCTGGCCATTTCCTGTAGATGTGGTGCTGGGGAATGGAACCCATGGCTTCATCTATACAAGGCAAGCACTCTTGCCACTAGGTCATATCCCCAGCCCCGGATATCACCTTTATATATACGGAGGAAATTACGTGCGCTGGGGTTTGTACCACTGACCACGCCCTCACAAGCGACCATGCCCCCAACAATCAACCATGCCCCACGCATGGGCCGTGCTTCCATCCCCAGCAACCTTTTTCTTGTTAACACTCTTTTTTACGTAGGTATGTATTCTCAGATAATTAAGTTTTGGCCAGACGATTGTAATTCCATTTTGCTGGCTGGCTCATGAAGAGTCGGCATACATTTGTAAATACCAAGGTTGGAGTATCACCGCCTACGAGGTGCTGCTTGCCCTCAGACCTTGCTTCTGGCCAGGCCTTGGACAGGGTATGAAATAAGAGATGCTTGGAATGACAAGTGGCGTTTAGTGGAGAGAGTTCTGCTGGGTTGTCATGTGCTAAGGTTGGTAAAGGTAGGACTACATTTCCCAGCATGCCTTCTTCCATGCTGGACATGTGCGTAATGGAGGCAGCAATGATTCCCTCATTGAGCCAGTACAGGGAAACAGATGGCTAGATAGGTGACACCAGGGGTCAGTTTCCTATCCTGACTCCTTGGCCGCACCAAAAAATCAATCCAATTCATTTCAAAAGTATCTTCAAGCCAAGCTGGTGCCAATGGCTCACACTGTCATCTTAACTACGCAGGAGGCTGAGATCTCAGGATCGCTGTTCAAAGCCAGCCTGGGCAAGAAAGACAGTGAGACTCTGCAATTAACCAACAGAAAACTGGAAGTGGCGCTGTGGCTCAAGTGGGTAGAGCACCAGCCTTGCACTGAGGAGCTCAGGGACAGACCCAGGCCGAATTCAAGCCCCACGACCGACACAAAATTGCTTGGGGATGTGCATACTTGTCACCCCAGCTATTAGGTGAGAGGACTATGGTCAAGGCTTACCCCTGGGCAATAAAACAAAAAACCAAACCATAAACTCTTGCTAGGAAAAGTAACTTTAAGAATTGGTGACATGACTCAAGTGGTGTAGCACGTGCTTAGTGGGCACAAAGCCCTGAGTTCAAAACCCAGTGAAGCCCAATCCAAAAGCACTGGAATAATCAAATTGTCAACTTTGTGTATTCCTCTCTGACTCAACACCACCAGGCATATCCCTGCCTGGCCTTCCCAGTAAAGTGAATTCCTCTATTATTCGTTTCTGCAGTGAGCTCCTCTTCACCACTGGCACAGTGTGGACACATTGCGGTCCACTGAGCTGATGACGTGCTGACCCAATCTGCTAAGCAGTAACTGGATGGCAGACAGGCTGGCTTATTTGGGGACCAAGGAGGATGAAGTGAGACTGGGGAGGGATTGGGGGACAGGGACAGTCAGCACAAACTCATTTACACACGCACTTGAACCATGTCTCACACACTTGTGTCCAGCACCTCCTGCCGTGAAGTGGCCAGGAATGACTCCACAAGCATGTAGTAGCACCGCAGCTCGGGCTCACTTCCCAGAGGGACACAGGGTCCCTGCCTAGGACGGCAGGGATTGGGAGACTTGTGCTAATTAGGACTGAAGGGCAGTGTGGTCCAGTGTTGGTACTGAGTGGTATTAGGAAAGCCCTAGACGATTCATCGGGCTATTAATAGCAGGCATTGTAGCCTTTATTTCCTTAGCTGCCTCTGCTACAGCAGCTACTTTGGCTTTAACCCAAAATGTGCAGACAGCTCACTATGTTAATCAGCTTGCTCATAATACTACGCAAGCCCTGCACTTTCAAGGCAGGATTGATGATAAGGTAGAACAAAAATTAGAAGCATTGTATGAATCTGTGTTGTCACTGGGAGAACAAATATGTGCTTTACAAACTTTGCAACAGGTGTGCTGTCATGTTGGGTTTGACTCTATCTGTGTGACCCTCCATAAATATAATGGGTCGAGCTATCCTTGGGAACAAGTTGTAGCACATCTGAATGGTATTTGGCACCATAATAATTTGTCCTTAGATCTCTTTCAATTCCATAGGCAAATAGCAGGACTAGAACAAGCTCCGCCTCTGGACTCTAAATTGGCAAATACAGCAAAAGAACTGTTTGAACAACTTCAACAGTATATCCCTTCCTTGACTATTGTTAAGGGGCTGCTAATGACATTGCTTGGCCCAGGGATACTTTTGCTGATGGTTTTCCTATGCCTTCCTTGCATTATACGCATATTGCAAAACTCCTTCATGAGTTTAGCCAGTCAGCTGCATATGGTCAAGCTCCAAGTAAATGAATTTTCCCCAGAGAGGAACTGCAGCCAGAGACGGGTTTGAGGGCGGGGCCAGCTTGACCGACCTAAGACAGGGCCTTCAGCTTTGCTCTGAAGAAGATCCCCAGGAGTTCAAGCCCCCAACAACCCCCAAAACCCTGGAACGCAGGGCCTGGGACACACCCAGCCGAGCCACCCTCCATGCCATGCCGTGTCCTCAGAACTTCTCTGTGGCATGGGTCTACATGTGGGCCCGCAGGGACGCAAGCTACCCGAGGGCTTTCCCACACTGCCAGTGTGCGTGGAGTCTCACATGCCTCCTACAGTAGGTGAGGCAGCTGAAGGTTTCCCACGTGGCTCGCATGCGTGGGCCTTGTACCCTACGTGTGTAGCCATGTGGGTGCTCAGGACAAGGGGTAGCAAAAGGCCTAGCCGCTCTCCTGCCAGCCGCGGGGCCTCTCCTGGTCCTCAAGTGTTCGTGGAGGGAGGAGGAGCAGCTGAAGACTTTCCCGCAGTGCTGGCACACATGAGGCTTCTCGCCCGTGTGCGTCCTCGTGGTCACAGCGGTAGGAGGGGCATTGAAGGCTTTCCCACACTCAGTACAAGTTCGCCCTTGTATGTGTCCACTCGTGCCCTTTCAGGTAGGAAAAGAACTTAAAAGCCTTTCCGCATGTGTCACACCCGTGGGTTTTCTTCCTGCCATGACCCCTCGCCTCGCCCTTAAATGATGGGGGGCAGGAAGGTATTTTCCCACATCTCTCACAGTAGGACGCTGCCCCTGGCTCAAGACTGTTCCACCTGAGGCTCTTTACTCCCTTCACAGTGGTTGGTTGTTTTTTGTTTTTTTTTTTTAACTATTTTTTTGTGTTTTCTTTTTTGGTACTGGGGATCGAACCCAGGACGTTGCACTTGCTAGGCAAGTGCTTTGCCACTGAGCTACATCCCAGCCCTCCCTTCACAGTGGTTATCCACCAGAGGACTGCTGTGCCAAAGGCAAAGCGCAGGATCCATGTCATTAACAGTAGGAATGATGTGGTCAGGTGTAGTGGCTCATACCTATAATCCCAGCTACTTGGGAAGCAAAGATCAGAAAGATCATGGTTCAATGCTAGCCTGGGCCAAATGGCCAAACCCCATTTCAATCAAAATGCCAGACATTGTAGTTTACACCTGTGATGCCAGCTGCACACAACATATACATAAAAGGATCTAGCTCCAACACTGGCCCTGTGCAAAACATCACAAGACATCTAAAAAAAGAAAGCTAGGGGGCTGGGGATATAGCCTAGTGGCAAGAGTGCCTGCCTCATATACATGAGGCCCTGGGTTGGATTCCCCAGCACCACATATACAGAAAATGGCCAGAAGTGGCGCTGTGGCTCAAGTGGCAGAGTGCTAGCCTTGAGCAAAAAGAAACCAGGGACAGTGCTCAGGCCCTGAGTCCAAGCCCCAGGACTGGCCAAAAAAAAAAGAGAAGCTAGGGCTGGGAATATGGCCTAGTGGTAGAGTGCTTGCCTCGTATACATGAAGCCCTGGGTTCGATTCCTCAGCACCACATATACAGAAAAATATATACACATATTCAGAAGTGGCGCTGTGGCTCAAATGGTAGCATACTGGCCTTGAGCAAAAAGAAGCCAGGGACAGTGCTCAGGCCCTGAGTTCAAGCCCAGGACTGGCAAAATAAATAAGTTAGGTACCAGTAGTCATGCCTAGAATCCTAACTACTCAGGGAGCTCATATCTGAGGGTGGGGGCCCAAAGCCAGCCCAAGCAGGAAAGCCTGAGGCTCATCGCCAGTCAACTGCCAAAAAGCCGGAAGTGGAGCTGTGGTGCAAGTGGTAGAGTACTAGCCCTGAGTGAAAAAGCTCAGAGCATTCTGAGCTGGGTTCAAGTCGTGGTACTTGCACACACACACATACCCCAAAAAAAGATACACTGAAAATTATTTAAAAACAAATGGTGCTGGCCAGTGGCCATGCTGACTCGGCTGGTTCTCTGACTGGGTGTGGTCTCAGTGGCTCACTGTGTGAACTCCAGTGACTGCGGTAGGGAGCCAGGCCTCACATGCCCAGCGCGGGCATCACATGGACCAGATGCCTCCTACTGCAGACTGCACACCCAGCTTCATGGGCTGGCGTCCTTCATCTACAGTTAGGAGCTGCGCAGAGACACCCCCAATCCCCCACCCCACCCGAACCCCGCCAGCTGCTCAGCCCCTTCTCACACAGAACACTGCCACTGCCACTCAGGTGACCAAGCAGAAATGGACACATGGCCCATTCTAAAATTGTTTGCCAGGCACCAGTGCTCACACCTTTAATCCCAGATACTCAGGAGGCTGAAACTTGAAAAGGTTGAAGTTTGAAGCTAGTCAGGACAAGAAAAATTCTATGAGACTCTGACCTATCCAATTAACCAGCAAATGTGAAGATGTAGCTCAAATGGTAACACATAAGCCATGAGTAAAAAAAGAAAAAGCTGAGAGCATAAGTCCCTGAGTTCAAGCCCTGGTACCCCGGCACACACACACATACACGCACGCACGCACACAATGTTGCTTGAAAGGATGGCTTAAAGGACTCCCCTCACCCACCTCTGCAGAAGAGGAAGACCCCTCCACCCACCAGGATGCCTCCCTTGGGAGCACCCTAACAAAACATGTGTTGTTCAGTCTTGGGGCCAGCTTGCCACTGTCCCCTACAGTCAGTCATGCGGGACCTGCAGACTCCCTGTCTTGAGAACAGGCCAGCATTACAGCCACTGCTGTGAGTTAACCCATTTCTCCACCCCTGACCTTCTCTAAAAGTCTTTATTGCTTCTGGAGGAAGAGAATGGCTCCTTCTTCAGGTGCTTGCAGACCTAATGGCAGAGGATTCAAATTCTTCAGTAACCAAGTAACCCTTCCTCCCCTTCTCTCGTTTCTTACCTTCCTCTCCTTCCTTTTTATTTTTTTGTGCTTTGAAATAGGGTTCCTCCAAGGCAGCCCAGGATGGACTGGAACTCTCAATTCTCCTACCTCCACCTCTTGAGTGCCGGGACTACAGGTGTGCCGAACCACACCCAGCTCAGCAATCCTTTTTAACTGTTTCCTTAATAAGTTTGGCTGTTGTATTTCACACAAGCAGGACACAGCATCCCAGTCTCCTGTTTCTCAACCCATCATCCTCAGGCTTCTATCCACTTGCTGGTGCCCTAAATCTGAGCCATAACAAAAGTGGGCTACCAACCCCTCTCCCCCCAACTGCCAAGTGGATAATTTCCTATCACTGTCCCCCCAGCTTGGCCCTCCTCACTTCAATCCCTGCGTGCATACCCCAGGGACTCTCTCGCATTTATGTATTTATGTATGTATGTATGTATTTATTTATTTATTTATTTATTTATTTATTTATTTATTTATTTATTTATTTATTTATTTATTTATTTGCCAGTCCTGGGCCTCGGACTCAGGGCCTGGAGCACTGTCCCTGGCTTCCTTTTGCTCAAGGCTAGCACTCTCTCTCAAGCCCCAGCGCCACTTCCGGCACTTTTTCTGTGTATGTGGTGCTGAGGAATCGAACCCAGGACTTCGTGTGTTCTAGGCACATTCCCAGCCCCCTCTTGCTTTTGATTTTGGAGACCTGTGGGGCCTCCAGTGCTGTGGGGGCAAGTCTTTTTGAACAAGGTCTAAGTACACGTTTGATTATCACAGGCCCGCGGTGGCGCCCCCCTCCCATTTACCGCCCAAGCTACTACCGCCCTTGGCGACCCCCAAACTATCCCCTTGCTGCCCGCAAGTCCTCAGCTCCTCCTAGGCCGCTATGTCACGGCTGCCCCCGTCCCCAGCATTCTCTCCTTCGGACCAAGGACCGGGGCTCGCGGAGACCCTGGCCCGCTCCCGCCGAGGTCTGCCCGGGCTCGGGCTCCCGCCTCGCACTCTCCATGCTCTGCTTGCTCTGGGGCGTCTGGGGCCGCGCTCCCCGCGACCCCATGGCCAGTGTTGGGCAGCGCGCGCGGGGACCAGACACCAGGACCAGTTCGCAGCCAAGCTGGAGCAGCGCGAGCCCAGTCCAGCGACGCTCTGCCCCGCGGCCCTGATTGGACAGAGTTTAGGATGGCAGCGCTCACGATTAGGCTGTGAAACTAAGCTCGGAGATTCTGATTGGACAGACGCCGTGATTGGGTGGTTTCCCCAAGAGTTTGGCCAAGATAACCCGAGAAACAGAAGCCCAGGGACCTCCGGGGTCCCCAGGCCACTCCTAGCCCAGTGCTGGGTCCCCTGGGGGAACATGCCCCGCCCCGCAGCCCGTGTGAAAAGCGTGCTGGGAACACGCGTGGCTGACCCGCCCCTGCAGCCTGAGTGACCAGCGCGCCTGGCTGACTCCGCCCCCTGCAGCCTGAGTGTCAAGCTGCCTAGGACTTGCATAGCTGACCCAGTCACTCCCCAGGATGAGCATAGCTCACCTGGTCAGTGAGAGGACACGGTGTCCCTCTGTGTCCTCCTAGGACGGAGGGGCCAGTGTGCATCGGAACTCTGAATTGTTTCTTTCCACCTATGGCCCCTAGTGTTCAGGGACAGGACTGGGCAAGAGAGGAATGGTGCTCTGGGGTCCCATAAAGTCAGGGTTCGGCCCAGGCCGCGAGGTCATGGAGCAAATGAACTCCTGAGGAACAAGGAGTAGCCGGACACGGTGCTCAAGCCTGTGATCCTAGCGATTCAGGAGGCTGAGATCTGAGGATTACAGTTCAAAGGAGGTCCTCGGGAAGGTCTGTGAGACTCTCTCCAATTACGAACCTGCTAGTCTTGAGAGAGGTTCAGGGACAGTGTCCTGGCCCTGAGTCAAGCTCAAGGGCCGGAAAACAAATAAAAAATTACACTTTTAAAGAGTCCAGGCTGTGAGTGTGGCTTAGAGATAAAGAAGCCCGGGTCCCATTCCTCAGTACCAAATGAACAGCAAAGGCCTGAGGTGGTGGTGTAGCTCAAGTGGTAGAGCACTAACCTTGAGCAAAAGCAGCTCAAGTGCCCCTGCCCTGTGTTCAAGCCCCAGGACTGGCAAAAAATAAGTAAATAAAGAGAAGAAAAAAGTCTCACAGGTGAAAGTTTTAGCAAGGATATATTTCAATATAACATTGTTAAAATAGTGAGAGGCAGAAAAAGAGAAACATTTCCTGCTCCCCATGCACAGATGAGAGTTGAAGACTCAAGAGTGGAGGCTTGTGTTGTTGTTTGTGGAACTTGGAACTCAAGTCCTAGGCGCCACTAAGCTCTTTTGCTCAAAGTAAGCTAGTGCTCTACCACTTTGAGCCACAGCTCCACTTCCAGTTTTCTGGTGTGTGTGTGTGTTTTTTTAAGAGTCTCACAGACTTTCCTGCCTTGGCTGGCTTCAAACTTTAATCCTCAGATCTCAGCCTCCTGTGTAGCTAAGATTACAGGTGTGAGCCACCAGCATGTAGCAGAGTGGAGGTTCTTCTTTTTTAACTGTTAAAATTGTTATTGTAGGGCTGGGAATGTGGCTTAGGGGCAAAGTTCTTGCCTAGCATGCATGAAGCCCTGGGTTCTATTCCTCAGCACCACATATACAGAAAAAGCCAGAAGTGGTGCTGTGGCTCAAGTGGTGGCATGCTACACATGAGCAAAAAGAAGTTTAGGGACAGTGCTCAGGCCCTGAGTTCAAACCCCAGGACTGGCAAAAAAGAAAAGAAAATGTGATTATAGAGGTGCCCAGAGAGAATGGAGGTCCTTATGTGTACCTTTACACCTTCTGAGCTGGGTGAATACATAGATCATGCCAGTCTAGCAATTCCCCGTCCTTGGACAATGGTTCTGGATAGGTGAGATGGGAGTCCACCCCAAACCCATCTATCTTAAGGACTCTTTACCATGTCCCATTGTCCTTATGTCTTTACCAATTTATGACCATTTCAAAAAAAGCAGGTTTAGAGTCCCTCCTAAGTCTCCAAATCCTGTCATTTAACAGTTAAAAAGTATCATAGGAGAGGAGTTTATTTGCTTTTTCATTTTCCCTGTGTGCATGTGCGCTGGACAGGGGCTTGAACTCCAGGCCTGGGCAAGGTCCCTGAACCTTTTTTTTGTACAAGGCTGGGCACACTGCAGTTACCAAGTGTCAAACGCCCTGAGGCTGGGAATGTGGCTTAGCGGTAGAGTGCTTGTCTAGCAAGCATGAAGCCCTGGGTTGGATTCTTCAGTAACACATAAATAGAAAAAGGTGGAAGTGGCGCTGTGTGCTAGCCTTGAACACAAAGAAGCTCTGGACAGTGCCCAGGCCGCGTTCAAGCTCCAGGACCGGCAAAACAAAACCCTCACTGGGTACCAATGGCTCACGCCTGTAATCCGAGCTGCTCAAGAGGCTAAGATCCGAGGATTGCAGTTCAAATCCAGCCTAGGCTGGAAAATTCACGAGACTCTCGCCCACTAACTGGTATAAAGCTGGAAGTGGAGCTGTGGTACAAGCGGTAGAGCGCCAGCTTTGAGCAAACAAACAAACAAAACGCTCAGGGACAAGCTCAGGCCCTGAGTTCCATTACTGGCAGAAAAACCCAAAAACAAAACAAACCTTCTCTGAGCCTTGAACCCCTGACATTCTTTGCCCATGAAAACTCGGGAAGGGCAGGACTGGGTCCCCTTCCCAACCGAGACCGGACATGACGGTACACCGGGCTCCCCGAATTCCCAGCAAACCGCGTAGCATTTCAAATCCACGGAAGCCTCTCCTCCTCCACCCCAAATCCTATCAGGCAGATTCGTGTGGGGGTCCCAAGGCGGCCCGCCAATCCTGTCAGGACCGCTCAGGGTCCCCAGCCCACGGGGTCGCCCCAGCCCGCGTCCGCCACCAAGAGCCCCAGGCTCGATCCTCTCTTCCGACAGGAAAAACTACGAACCCCGACGGGAGTGGAGGGGGGAGGCGCTCCACCTGCCCTCCGACCTCGCCTCTGCCCTTTGACCCTTCCTCCCCAGACGCTGGCCGCCCGAGCCAAGGCCCCCTTCCGCCCGCGATCGGTGGCCGGTGGACAGCGACGCACCGAGAAAAAAGCCAGACGGACGGACAGCAGCCGGTGGACTGCGGCAGGCCCGTCCGGCTACGGAGAGACACTCTACTTCCGCCTCCGGGTCTCTGGGAAACGGAAGAGGAAATGAATCCTGCGCTTGGAATTGGTGAGTACTCTAGATTGGGCGGGACATTTTGCTTCGTCCAATCGCTGGCCAGAGCCTCGTTAGTCCCGGCTATTCTGGGACGCTATTGGACCTTGTCATTGGCTAGGCCTCCAGGGGCGGGTCTAAAGGAGGAATTGCCCTGAGGCTGGACCGGATGTGGGCGTGGCAAAGGCCTTGAGTAGGCCTAGTGGACCGGCGGGGCGCGGTCTCCTGCGCGCAGTTAATCCGATGAAGACTGAATGGCGAAAGAGCCGCTAGTTCCCGCTTCCTGCATCACTTGCCGTGCCAACTCGCGCCAAGAAATGGCCACCAAGTGCCCACTGTGGGAGTTGTTTTTCCTTGTCTGTTGTTTCTTCCAGCGGAGCAGTCCTGTGGAACGCCACTGTCTCCACGGTGGCTTTTCTTTCCTTCTTTTTCTTTTCCTCATTGATTACTTGGTTGTTATGACAGTGATGTCCTTCGGCTTCTCTCGACCGCCCGCGCGGTCGACCTGCGCACGAGATGGCGACGCCGCTCACATTTCCGAGTGTTTTCCTGGCGCTCCCCCCCCCCCCCAACCCTGCTAAAACTCGGGATGGGGAATCTCCCACGCCCGAGGCTGGGTGGGCCAGGACTCCATAAGGCCACAGCGTTTGCATCTAGTAACCATTCCGTGAGTGTCACCCAGCGCGCTCCTCCCGCTCCCCGCCCGCCGCCGCTGGATTCCAGCCCCCAGCACCCTGCTCTGCCGGGAGGGCTCGGCGGAGGGGATTCCATTCAACCTGCTAGTGCCCCCCTCGAGGACGGAGCCAGGACTTCAGAATTTGCGCCATCACCCTAACATTGCACCCTAAAGCGACCTCAGAGCACACTGCCACTCCAACTACCGAAAGGCAAAACCGAAGCTGTTGTGAACTTTGGGCTAAGGAAGCTTCTTAAGTTGGACACATCGAACATTCACACACACACACACACACACACACACACACACACATCAATCAACTATTAGAACAGTTTACATTTGCTTCTTGAACGCCAATGTTAATTTTAAAAAAGCAAACAGGTATGGTGGCTCATGTCTGTCATCCCAGCTACTATAGTGGCAGAGGTCAGAGAACCATGATCCAAAGCCTTCCAGCCTTCCCAGATAAAATATTGAACGACAAAATAATTGGGGGTGTAAATCTAGTGATGGGTGCCTGGCCTAAGTGGTTAGGGGCATGGCTCTTATGGTACAGCACCTGCCTAACAAAGGGAAGGGGTGGGGAAGGGAAGGGGAGGGGAGAAAGATGGGGGGGGGGGAGAGCCTGGTGACACCTTAGGTATTTTAAGTCACTTCGGGATGATTTGAAGCTGCAATGAGAGGTGGTACCCACAGAGGGTGCCAGAGACCATGAGTTCAGCTCAGAGCAAAGTGCATAGAGGAGAAATGAAATAGGCATTTTTCCCCCAGAATGAAGTTACTCCACTGCCTTTCTAGCCCTGGGCTCATACTTGGACAAAGCCAACCCCTTCAATTAGACGTGATGGAGAGTAAGTTGGGCTGGGCTGTGGCTCAATGGTATATATGTATGTATATATGTACACAAGTAAATATAGCTGAGTGTCAATTACTCACACCCACTCTAATAAAAAAGCAGAGATGGAGAGGACACACAAGGTTCATTCTCAATCCACAGTTGCACAGCAGCAGTGCAGACCTGTCACGCCAGCTATGTAGAAAGTGTAAATAGGGGCTGGGGATATGGCCTAGTGGCAAGAGTGCTCACCTCATATACATGAAGCCCTGGGTTCAATTCCCCAGTACCACGTATACAGAAAATGGCCAGAAGTGGCGCTGTGGCTCAAGTGGCAGAGTGCTAGCCTTGAGCAAAAAGAAGCCAGGGACAAAAGAAGCCAGGGACAGTGCACAGGTCCTGAGTCCAAGCCCCAGGACTGGCACAAAAAAAAAAAAAAAAAAAAAAAAAAAAAAAAGTGTTAATAAGAGAACTAGTCCAGACTAGGTCGAGCTTACAATTAAGACCCTAGTAGAAAAATGATGCAGTCAGGCACTGGACTCATACCTGAATTCTTGTTACTCAGGAGGCTAAGACCTAGATCTTGGTTCAAAACAAGCCAGAGAAGAAAAATCTGTGAGGCCATATCTCCAATTTTAACCAGCAAAAACGTGAACTGGAGGCCTGGTTCAAGTGGTAGAGCACTTGTGTAGCAAGTGGAAAGGCCCTGAGTTTATAAACCCCAGAACTGAAAAAAAAAAAACAAAAAAAAACAAAAAAAACCCACTATAAAATGTGTCAGGCACTGGTACTGGTGACTCATGACTGTAATCCTAACTGCTCACAAGGCTAAGCTCTGAGCATGAAGGTTCATAGCCAACCTGGACAAGAAAGTCCAGAAGTAGAGCTGTGGCTCAAATGGCAGAATACTAACCTTGTGCTCAAAAGCCCAGCCCTGCGTTCAAGCCCCAAACTGACACAAGCATATATATTAGAGAGAGAAAAAAATAACAGGAATGACTCCTTGCTGTGGAGACTTTAATAAAGTCATGATTTCTGCATTTGGTCATATAAAACAATATTACTGAGATGAACTCCAGGAAATGGAAATAGTGGTCTGTGTTGCTGATTTTCTTTTGCCAGTCCTGGGGCTTGAACTCAGGGCCTGAGCTCTGTCCCTGAGTCTCTCTGTGTTCAAGGCTAGCACTCTACCACTAGGCCACATTCCTGGCCCCAAGAAATGTACTCTTTACCTGACTTATGTAGCTGTAATCACTCTGTAAATCACCTTTATAATAATAGTACAAGAATTTTTAATGACCTACAAAAAATCATGATTTAGTCTATGCAGCACTGAGATAAAGCCAGGGCCTCAGATATCCTAGACCAGCGCTCACCGGAGCTGCACCTTTGCTGACTCAAACACACTCATCTATTCATTAGGGACCTAATGCTGCTTTCCCTGGTAATGCTGATGGTCTCAAGCTGCTACAACAGGCCCAGAGACTTCTAGAAAGAACTTACCTTGTTCCACACTTGAG
Source organism: Perognathus longimembris pacificus (assembly GCF_023159225.1). Taxonomy (NCBI): domain Eukaryota; kingdom Metazoa; phylum Chordata; class Mammalia; order Rodentia; family Heteromyidae; genus Perognathus; species Perognathus longimembris. Next base: position 68,042,733 of record NC_063163.1, read on the forward strand.
GATGGACCTCGGTTGTGCAGTGAAAGGGTTAAGAGTGCAAGCCTGGAAGCTGAGGACTGGGTGCAAATCCTTGTTTGGCCACTTTAGCAGCTGGGGGCTCAGGGGAGGTACAGCGGCTTCAAGTGGGAAACTTACCCCTAAAAATCTCCTGTTGATGGCATTGAAGTAGAGCCTCAAATGATAGGTAAATGAGAACGTGATTAGGTAGGCACAGTAGTGCATGCCTGTAATTCCAGCACTTGGGGGGTGGAGGTAGGAATACACAAATTTCCAGGCCATTTTAGGCAACATAGGGCTCGGGGAAAAAATCAAAGGAGGCCAGGCCAGCGCTGGCAGCTCAGGCTTCTAATCCTAGCGACTCAGGAGGCCAAGAGCTGAGGATCCAAGTTTGAAACAAACCCAGGCAGGAAAGTCTGGGGGTCTTATCTCCAAGTAACCACCAAAATGTTGGAACTGGAGCTGTGGCTGGAGTGGTAGAGTGCCATCCTTGAACAAACATAAACAATACAATTAAAAAGAAAAAAAAACACAAAGGAAAGTGCAAGGTCCTGAGTTCAAATACCAGTATAGACAAAGAAAGGAGAAAGGAAGCCACACACAAATAGAGGTGGAGACAGATAGGGGCGATGCTTCCGCAACGCAAGAGACCCAAGAAGCCTCCACGAGACCTGGGAGAGGCAGGAGAGGCCCTTCCTGGACCCCCCTTAGGGGGACAGCTCCACAGAGAGGCCCAAGTGCAAACCCTGGTCCTGTCCCCAGAGCCCTGGGGGGAGAAAGGAATCACCACCACCACCAGGGTGCAATGGCAACAGGTGTCCACCAGGGGGCACAAAGACAACCTAGCCCAATGCCGGTTATTGGGGAGGTTCACCCCTGAGCCAGGGGGTCTGGAGGAGGCTCAGAAAGGGGAGGAATGTCCCCCAGCCCTGCCAGGGAGTCTGAGGGACCCTGGCCTGCTTCGTGCTCCAAGGCCTCCTGACATCTGCACACCTGCATCTCTTCCCATCTCAGGCCCTAGTGTGTATGGAGGGAGGGGTTCTGTGGAGTTTGGGGGCTTTTTTTTGGGGGGGGAGGGGTTGTTTTATTTGCTGGGAATTAAACTGGGGCTTTAGAGCCCAGTGGTGGTGGCTCACACCTGTAATCCCAGCTATTTAGGAGGCTGAGATCTGGGGCTTGGGGTTCAAAAGCAGCCCAGGCAGGAAAGTACTTGAGATACTTATTTCCAATTAACCACTGAAACCCTGAAAGTGGTGCTGTGGCTCAAGTGGTAGAGTGCTAGCCTTGAGCTAAAGAGCTCAGGGACAGCGCCTAGGCCCTGAGTTCAAGCCCCACAACTGGCCAAAGAAAAAAACCAACACTAACCTGGTGTGGTTTATTATTATTATTTTGTTGCTCTTCCTAGGACTTGAACATAGGGTCTGGATGCTATCTCTGAGCTTCTTTTGCTCACGGCTGGCACCCTACCACTTGAACCACAGTGCCACTTCCAGCTTTTTCTGAGTAGTTTACTGGAGATGAGTCTCATGGACTTTCCTGCCTGGACTGGCTTTGAACTGTAATCCTCAGATCTCAGCCTCCTGAGTAGCCAGAATTACAGACGTAAGCCATGGTGCCCGGCCTTCATTGTTAAGTATGTTTTATTATTGTGTGCTGTGACAGGGTGGAGCCCAGACTCACTTGGAACACAGGCTCCTCCTGCTTCAGCTTCTCAAGTGTTGGGATTACAGGCATGCATCACAAGGCCCTGCTGGACCCAGAATATGTGCTTTTGCTCAGAACCTCACATCAGTGTGCCAGGAGCTAGTTCCTCCATGATGGGATGTTCTAGATCTTGGATGTCCAGAATGGTACATCCAAATACAGGTAGCAACTACGCATTTAACCTGTAGTAACTGGTTTGCTTAAGGTGTGCAATTTGTTAATTAATCTGTGTATGTGTGTGTGCTGGCACTATGGCTTGATGAACTCAGAGCATGGGTGCCCTTCCTTAGCTGGCAATTAGGTGGCACTGAAGGCTGGCTGCTATCCCTTGAGCCACAGGCTCCACTTCTGGCATTTTGGTAATTGACTGGAAATAAGTGTCTCATAGACTTCCCTGCCCAGGCTGGCTTCAAACTCTGATCCTCAGATCTCAGCCTCCTAAATAGCTGGATTACAGATGTGAGTCTGTAACTAGTTTGTTCTGCGGTGCCAGGACAGGATCAGGGAATTGCAGAAGGCAGGCAAGTGCTCCCCCCGCCTTCAGCTGCACCCCCAGCCCCAATTTTAACTCATTACAATTTCAGCAGCCACATGTACCATCCAGTAGTAGCTGCCAGGTGAGAGATTTAGACAAACTCATGTGACCCATTGAATCAACAGTCAGGAACAGGAGCAAAACAAAACCCAAAGAAGAAGACAATGAGCTGGCAAAGCCATAAATAAAATACACTTCAGTGATGCCCCAGCTCTGGCAAAACCCTTTTGGTAGCTCACATATAGCAGATACCAGACACAAAATCTTGACCTGTGTACCCTGTTAAAACCCTCAGCTTCTTGCCCAGCATAAAAGGGATGCAACTGGGTGGGGAGGAGGTAGGTCCCAAGATGGGGCACACCTCTGTAATAGTCTTTGCCAGTCCTGGGGCTTGAACTCAGGGCCTGGGCACTGTCCCTGAGCTTTCTCACTCAAGGCTAGTGCTGTACCACTTAAGCCACAGCTCCACTTCTGGCTTTTTGATAGTCATTGGAGATTAGGGTCTCACTGAAGGAGCTGGGGATGTGGCTTAGTGGTAGAGTGCTTGCCTAGCATGCATGAAGCCCTGGGCTCCATTCCTCGGCACCACATACACAGAAAAATACCACCCACCCCAAGGCATTCACTGGTCCCTCCAGGGAAAAGCTAAAACACTTCTCATCAAACTCAGACTTCTCAACCAAACTCCTAATCCGGCCCTTCTCCAAGCCTCAACATCCGCGCCCCAGCCTGGACACCCCGCACCTCCCTGCGCCCCAAATCGCCGGCTTCTCTGCATCGCACCTTTTCCCTCAATGGGATGGAAAGGGTTAAGAGAGCTCAGGTCTCCTTGATTGACAGTCCGACGAGCGCCCACGGCTGAGCAGGCCAATCAGCGACGGGGAACGTGATCCACGTGGGACACCCGTCTTATGATTGGCCGGCGCTGTCAGCGGCTGCTCCAGAGAGAGCCCGAGCCCACGTGCAGCTGCGGCTCCTTCATTGATGGGCTCCTGGGTCCAGGTGGCCAAGGCGGAGGGTGGGGGCGGGGTAGGCGGGGCCTGGACGCGGAAGGGGCGTGGTCATGGAGGGGAGGGGAGGGGCCCGGAGGGTCAAAGGGCCCCCCGCGTGGGGGCGGAGGCGCCGCCTCTTGCCCTGAACTTGGCTGATCCGGGCGGCTACTGCTCTGCTGGGCTCAGACGCCACCCTCGGGGCGGTGCGTGGCTGGAAGGCCCGCTGCCTGCGGGGGGGGGGGGGGGGGGGGAATTGCAGGGTCCCGGCCAGAGGGAGGGTGCGGGTGGGGTGCGGGATCAGCTCTCTCCCTCTCAAATTCTACTTTGCTTCACATGGCACACTCGTCCTACACAACCCTTTGCTTTTTTGCCTTTAGGAGGTTCTCAACACAAGATTTCCCTTCTGCGGGTTTTTCTGGGGCCCTCCACCCCAAGGTACTCCCACAGGGAGTCTGTGGATGCCCGGCACCACCCTCTTTCAAATGGCAGAGAGGGCAAAGCCTGGCCGGGGGGGGGGGGGGGGGGAGGCCTGGGGGTGCGGGGCCTCTGGGTGCAGGCCTGGGTGCAGGCCTACCCCATACCAGCACCAGCTAGTGGCTGTAGCCTCCAAATGCACTGGGGTGCTGGCAGCCAGGCCGGCAGGGAGTGGTGGGAGGGACAGCGCTGGGCCCCAGCCATGTCTTCAGGGCCTGTTGGCTCCTTGTTGTGTCTGGAATCTCTGACCGAAGCCTGTCTGCGCTTGCTTGCTTTCAGATGACCTCTGAGGACCAGTCCCCTGGGGGCGTCCCCATCATGGATACTTTGGTGAGGAGGGCAGGTGGGAGGGGACCCAGGGGCCAAGCCACCTATCTTGCCTAATGGAGAGAGCCCAGGCTGGGCAGCTGGCAGCAATGACCCATTCCTGGTCATTGTAATTGAAAGCCAAGTCCCCCCCCCCCCAGCCCCACCTGCTTTCTTAGTTAAGCTGGCCTAGTGGGGCAGGTGATGCCTCTTCAACCTCTCAGACTCAGTTAATGAGTGTGTGTGTGTGTGCGTGTGTGTGTCAGTTGTGAGAGTTGAACTCAGGGCCCAGGTGCTATCCCTGAGGTCTTTTTGTTCAAGGCTAGAGCTCTACCACTTTGAGCCATACACTTCCGGCTCCTTTTGCTGGTTCATTGGAGGCGAGAGTCTCACAGGGACTTTTCTGCCCTGGCTGGCATTGAACCACAATCCTCCCATCTCAGCCTCCCAAGTAGCTAGGATAACAGGTGTGAGTGAGCCATCAGAACCTGGCTAGTGGGGCTGGGATGCATGAAGCCCTGGGTTCGATTCCTCAGCACCACATACACAGAAAAGGCCAGAAGTAGCGCTGTGGCTCAAGAGGTAGCGTGCCAGCCTTGAACACACAGAAGCCCCAGGACTGGCCAAAAGAAAAAAAAAAAAGAACCTGGCTAGTCAGTTAATATTTTAACTTCAGACATGCTCCCCCCGACAGGAAGGTCCACATGGTAAATATATGAGGTGTTGTTTTTTTGTAAGCCAATCTGAAAATATTGCTCTTATCCAGAAATCTTTTCCCAGGCCCCTATGTAAATACTATATTACTCCTACTTATGAATGTAGTGATAAAGTTTAATTTTCAGGACTTGGGGATGTAGCTCTTTGGTAGAGCATTTAGCTAACCTGTGTGAGGCCCTGGGTCCCCCCCCTAGGAAACCCACCCCTACAAAAGAAATTGAGAAGGAAAGCTAGAGGGGAACTGTGGCACCTTCCTGTAATTCCAGCTACTCAGGAGGCTGAGATCTGAGGATCGTGGTTCAAAGCCAGCCCAGGCAGGAAAGTCTGTGAGACTCTTATCTCCAATGAACCTGAAAAAAGCTGGAAGTGGCGCTGTGGCTCAAGTGGTAGAGTGCTAGCCTTGAGCGAAAAGAAGTCAGGGACAGTGCCCAGGCCCTGAGTTCAAGCTCCAGGGCTGGCAGAACCAAAACAAAACAAAAAAACATGACTGTGATCCCTTTTAGGGTAACATGGGTGCTTGGGGGGCACTGGGGTCCTGCTCCTCCCAGATAGTTCCAGCCTCCTCCCTTTCCCCCTTCCTCCAGGTCCTGCTCAAGGCCAGCCTCCCCAGGTAAGGGTCCCCACAGGTGAAGGGGTTTCTGAGCCTGGCTATGCCCAAGGTGGGGAGGATCTGCTCCATCAACTCCCCTGGGTGTTCTGAACCACCCTCCCCCCTTCCCCAAACAGAAGCCTAGTCCCCATATCCATACAGGAGCCTTGAAATCCACCTTAGCATTGATTGAAACCTTGTTGTTTCTCCCTTCCCAGTGCATCTGGTTCATTTCATTTGAGGGGAGCACTTTAGGGGGCTGGAGTGTGGCTCGGGGGCCAGACCCTGAGGTCACCCCCAGTTAACAGTGCCCCCCTGTAATGCCAGCCTCTGGAGGCTGGGGCAAGAGAGTCTCCTAGGTGTCTGTCTGTGTCAGTACTGGGGCTTAAACTCAGCGTCTGGGTGCTGTCCCTGAGCTTCTTTTTTTTTTTTGCTGGTGCTCTACCATTTGAGCCACAGCTCCACCTCTGGCTTCTTCTTCTTTTTTTTTTTTTTTTTTTGCCAGTCCTGGACTTTGGACTCAGGGTCTGAGCACTGTCTCTGGCTTCTTTTTGCTCAAGGCTAGCACTCTACTGCTTGAGCCACAGTGCCACTTCTGGCCTTTTCTATATATGTGGTGCTGGGGAATCGAACCCAGGGCCTCATGTAGACGAGGCAAGCACCCTTGCCACTAGGCCATATTCCCAGCCCCCACCTCTGGCTTTTTGAGTGGCGCATTGGAGAGGAGTCTCACAGACTTCCCTGCCTGGGCTGGCTTTGATCCTCAGATCTCAGCCTCCTGAGTAGCTGGGATGCCAGTGCTGCTTCCAGAGCCCTTGCCAGGCTGGGCTGCAGAGGGCCTGCACAAGAGCAGAGGACCTGGGCCTCCTGCTTCCGCTGGGCTCCCAGCCCCCAGGGCAGAGAGGCTCGGGCTGAGGTTTGGGGTTCCAAAGCCTCTTTTTCTTTGCAGGCTCCCGGAGCACCTCATGAAGCAGCTCACTGAGCACCTGATGACGTTCAACCACATGGTGAGGGAACCTCTGACCCTGGGGCTGGCAGGAGCCCCGGGGGGCTAGGTGTCTCCCCCACCCCATTCCCTCTAGAGAGCAGCATTGGCTTCTTCAGAGGAGTCTGGGTGGTGGTATTTTTGTCAGTCGTGGGTCCTGAACTCAGGGCCTGGGTGCTGTCCCTGAGCTCTTCAGCTCAAGGCTAGAGCTCTACTGCTTGAGCCATGGCACCACTTCCAGTTTTCTGGTGGGTCACTGGAGATAAGAGGCTCATGGACTTTCCTGCCCTGGCTGGCTTTGAACCACCATCCTCAGATCTCAGCCTCTTGAATAGCTAGGATGACAGGCGTGAGCCACAGGTGCCCACCAGCATGAATTGTTTTTAAATAGATTTAATGTCAGTGATTGGCCACAATTGTGGCCACCTGGGGCTGGGAATATGGCTTAGCGGTAGAGTGCTCACCTCTCATACATGAAGCCCTGGGTTCGATTCCTCAGCACCACATATATAGAAAAAGGCAGAAGTGGCGCTGTGGCTCAAGTGGTAGAATCCCAGCCTTGAGCAAAAAGAAGCCAGGGACAGTGCTCAGGCCCTGAGTCCAAGCCCCAGGACTGGCAACAAAAAAAAAATAATAATAATGTGGCCACCTGAGAGGACAGGCACAAACAAGACTTAGAGACAAGGAGGTGCCAGCAGCTGGGGTCCCTGGCATGGGATTCCACAGGAAGTGACTTTGCCTGGTGGAAGCATTCCTGAGGAGTAGTTAAAATCCTGCTGGGGATGACAGGTGCAGTCTGTGCAAATGTCCTGGGGTAGAATTGGAGCCAATGCCTGGAGGCCGCTGTATTGGGACATCTAGGAGGAGGAGGAAGAGAGGGCAGAGGGGACCTAAATTAGTGTGAGTGTGGTGGATGTAGTCTATCTGAGAGGACCAGAGAGGGAAAGCATTTCTTTGGGAGTCTGGGGGTCACACAGCATGAGAGCCATGTCTTGGTTTCAGCTCAAGGAAATCCACCAGAATATCCAACAACATCACAGTCAGGTGAGTGGGGAATGGAGTGGGGCAGGGAAGTGGGGGTGCAGGGGGCTCAACCTACCCCTCCTGGGAAAGCAGAAAGCATTGGGGTCAGGGAGGAGCCAGAGCCCATCCTGCAGGATTTGGGGCACCCTGGGGCTGTGTCCATGAGGCAGGTGTGTGCCTCGCAGGGCTGTAGGCAGAGTGAAGGCCTCGCGGGGAGTCCTCCGTTGAGACCCCTGGGTCCCCACATTTGGGATGTCTCACTTATTTTATTTTTTGCTGGTCATGGGGCTTGAACTCAGGGCCTGGGCCTCTACTACTTGAGCCATGGCATCACTTCTGGTTTTCTGGTGGTTCATTAGAGATAAGAGGCTCACGGACTTTACTGCCTGGGCTGGCTTTGAACTGAGAGCCTCAGATCTCAGCCGCCTGGGTAGCCAGGCCTTGTCTCTCTTTGAGCCCCTTGCAGGAGGTGGGCTGGGCCTGTCTTTCCCTGGACCCCCGCCCATGTGGCCAGTTTTGTGCAGGCACGGGCTGTGCTCCCCCACCTCCAAGGGAGGTCACATGGGGCTCCAGCTCCCAGCTGCCAGCCAGGGCATCTGCCCACACCCTTGCCCCCGCCACCTGGCCCATTCTGGGCCCTGGCAGGCCTGGGCATGGGCCAGATGTAGCTGGCCAGAGGCCAGGCTGCTTCTGCATCCTAGCCCAGCCTGGGGTGAGCAGAGCAGGGAGCAGCAGCCGGAACACAGCCGGAACATGGCGACTCCATCCATCACCCGCTTGCCTGCAAATCTGTAGCAGGCCCAGCCTCCCTGTCCCTGGGGATGAGGGGCCTGGCGAACTGGACGTTAGACCAGGCCAGGTGTAGGGATTGGCATGGAGTGGTTACAAGGAGGGGGATGGAGAGGGAGCCCTGTTGGGTGTGGGTGGCAACTTCTGGGGGTCCTGAAGGTTCCCTGAGGAGGTGACTTGGGTGTCAATGCTTGAGAGGTTGTCAGAGACCAGGAGTGGTTATCTGGGATGGGAAGTTATTAAGGCTGAGGTGGTAGCAGATGCAAAGGCCCAGGGGTAGGATCAAGCCTGGGGGGGTTGGTGGAGCAGCCTGGAGATATGTGGCTGGTGGGGGGGAGAAGGAAAGTGGGGACCAGTGGCTCACGCCTGTCATCCTAGCTGTTCAGGAGGCTGAGATCTGAGGACTGTGCTGGAGCTAGCCCAGTAGGATAGTTCACGAGATTGTGAAGGGGGGAGGGGGGGCTGTTGCTCCTGGGTGCTATCCCTAAGCTCTTTCACTCGAGGCTGGCGCTCTATCACTTTGAGCCACAGCTCCACTTTGGGGTTTTGGTAGTTTATTGGAAATAGAGTCTCACAGACTTTCCTGACCAGGCTGGCTTTGAACCATGATCCTCAGACCTCAGCCTCCCGAGTAGCTAGGCAGGCGTGAGCCACCGGCACCTGGCTCCATGAGACTCTTAAAAGCTGCAGTTAAGGGGGCTGGGAACGTGGCTTAGCAGTAGAGTGCTTGCCTAGCATGCATGAAGCCCTGGGTTTGATTCCTCAGCACCACATATATAGAAAAAGCCAGAACTGGCGCTGTGGCTCAAGTGGTAGAGTGCTAGCCTTGAGCAAAAAGAAGCCAGGGATGGTGCTCAGGCCCTGCAGTTAACCAGCAGAGAGCCAGGCATGTGGCTCTGGCTGTAATGGTACAGCACCACCCTTGAGCAAAAAAAAAAAATAATAATAATAAAAATAAAACTTCAGGGACAGGGTTCAGGCCCTGAGTTCAAGGCCCAGGAGTGGTCTTAGTTTGTGTTCCCCTTCCCCTGCCCTAGGCTCACACTAGCTGGTGAACGGTGAACGTCCTATCCTGCCCTCAGGGTTAGTTGGGATGATGGGTGTGAACTTCCCATGCCCAGCTTATTGGTTGAGATGGGGTCTCACAGGCTTCCCAGGCTATTCCATTGTCAGGACTCTCATCCAAGGCTGCCCCCTCCCTGTAGGTAAACAATTTCTTGCAGCAGATGGAGAAGTATAATGACCTCCTGAAGAGCCAGGCCTCAGAGGTAAGTCTCGGGGTCCTGCTGCCGGCAGGGGGTGCTCATAGAAGGCCACCTCCCCATGTACCTCACCTATCCCCCCAGCAGCTCCAGCCAGGCCTGTGCCGGGCTGCGAAGGAGCCAGCCAGCCCCAAGGTCTCCCAGCACCTCACAGACATGGGGGACCCCGAGGCCTCTGCCCAGCTGCACCAACTGCAGGGGGACGAGGAGCTGGAGCCCCTGCCCAGTGGCTGGCAACCCCAATTCTGGAACGATGTTCTCACTCAGGAACTGTGGCACCTATTCATCTGTTCCTGCGGCTGGAAAGGTATCTCGTGGGGGGTGGGGAGAAGAGACATGAGGGGATGGCTTAGGTGGTGTTGGGGTACAGGAGGGGGGACAGCTCATAACCCCTGTTTTCTCCACGTTCTCCTCTTCCATCGCCATAGTGACCGACTGGAAGGCCCGGGTGAGTGGCTGGGGACCTGGGGGGCAGGGCTGTGTCACCCTGTGAGCCTCCCAAGCAGTCTACCCAGGAGGGGAGCCCTGCCAGAGGACTGGGAAACTCAGCATCTGCAGCCTGCTCCCCCCCACCCCACTGACACTGGGGGGTCCCAGGCTGGAGCCCCATGTGGGCTGCCTGGCCATAGACTGGGGGCTTCCAGTCCTCAGGCTTGAAGGGGACCATGGGGTCCTGACTGTGCCTCCCATGGTCCCGGGGGCAGGGGAACACAGTACTGGGACCCTACGACCTGGAATGGGAAGAGGAACCGGAAGAGGAGGAAGAGGAGGAAGAAAAGGAGGAGGAGGAGGAAATAACGATCCTGGGTAAAAGGGTCTGCTTCAAAAGTGAATTCTGTACTTGCCCGTCCATTTCCATGGTGACCAAGTCCATCCTGCCTTCCCCAAAAGAGAGCCCTCAGCCCCCCGAGGCCCAGGTGAGCGCCCACCCGCAGGGCTGTGTGGGAGGATGAAGGGGCCTGGCCGCTGAGCCCCTTCACCCCACAGGAGCTACCTGGTACCATGCGTTCGTTTCTGAAGCTCCCGTAAGTGCCTGCAGCTTGCTGCCATGGAGAGAGGGTGATGGAGTGTCTCTGTCTGTCCTGTTGCCTGCAAGGCCAGGAAGCAGGGCCAGGAAGCAAGGGTGGGTGAATGGAAAGGTTCGCCCTCCTAAGGCGAAGCATCCCCAGCAGGACACGTGCAGGGTTAGATGCTGGGGGGGAGCAAGACTTGGGAGCCCCAACACTGTGGCAAGAATGGAGCCCGTGGGCAGGCGGGTCATCTCCCCTTTCCCCTCCCGAGAACCTGGGACCGCGAAGACTTTGAGGACGCGTGGGACAGGACGGCTGTGGAGCCGTGGCTGTCCAAGCGGTTCGCCGTCCCGCACCAGGTGGAGAAGTTGCGGGTGCTGAGACACGGGGAGTCCGTGCTGTCTGCGGCGGTGAGCAGCTTCTCACGCCACGCCTTCACCTGCAGCAAGGGCGGCATCAAGGTGTGGAGCCTGGTGGGCCAGGTGGCCGAGGACAGGTTCCCCGAGAGCCACCTGCGCCCGGGCACACAGGTGAGAGGCGGGGCAGGCTGTGGGCGGGGCCGGAGACGGGGGCGTGGCCAGCGGTGAACAGAGGCAGTCCCGGGGACCGGTCCTGATCTGGGGACGGGGCCAGACCTGGGGTAGACAGTTCCATTGGGCAGGGCTGGCTCTGGGGGCGTGGCATCCTCTGACCCCGCCCTCCCACCCAGGCGCCCGGGACTGCGGGCTCCGCCTCCCTGCGCACCTGCCTGCTGTCTGCAGACAACTCCACGCTGCTGGCCGGCGGCCACAACCTGGCCGGAGTGAAGCTGTGGGACCTGTCGGCGCCCTCGCTGTACGAGAAGAGCCAGCTGCCCTGCCCGGGCCTCTCCTGCCAGGCCCTGGCCGCCAGGGTGGAGGACAACTTGGTCTTGGCCGGCTTTAGAGAAGGGACTGTCCGGTTGTGGGACCTGCGGGATCACAGTGTGGTCAGGTGTGGGACAGGGACCTCCCTGCCCCGTCCTCCCTGCCCCATCCTCCCTGCCCCATCCTCCCTGCCCCATTCTCCCTGCTCCGTCCTCCCATCTCCCTCCTTCGTGCTCCCTGCTTTCTCTTACCAAGTAACTTTTTTTTTCCAGGCTGGTCATGGGGTTTGAACTAGGGGGTTGGGGGGGCGGGGGGGGGGGCGTGCTGGGCCCTGTCTCTGAGCTTTAATGCTCAAGGCTGGCGCTCTACATCTTGAGCCACAGCTCCATTTCTGACCTTTTGATGGTTACTTGGAGATAAAGTCTCATGAATTTTTCCTGCCCAGGGCTGGCTTTGAACCTCAGTTGTCACATCTCGGCCTCCTGAGTAGCTGGGATTACATGCATGAGCCATTTTTTTTTTTTTTTTGGCGGTACTAGGATTTGAAGTCCCAGAAGGCACACTGTTTATTTTGTGGACTGTGCTTGCATAGATGTTTCTGGAAAGCGGCGGCCTGAAGGGCTGTGAGGGGATTTCTGGGGCCCTCTTGGCAGCATGGGTAGCCTGAGGCTCTGTACTGCAGGGAGGCTACTGGTGCTGGATGGAGTCCAGGACTGCAGGCACAGCTCCGCCTCACGAGCCCCCTTTCTGGAGTGACAGACCCTCTGTTGGGGCAGGGAGCTAGCTAGCAGTCAGTGGTGACTGGGGCACATTCTTGGGGTCTTGTCCTCCCCCTCCCCTCGTGTCTTCTCTCCAGGGACATCTCCTGCCACCCCAATGGAGCCCGCAGCCTGGTGGTGATGAACCACAAGGTGTGGGCCGGGGGCATGGACGCCTGCCTGCGTTGCTGGGACCTGCGGGTGCCGGGGGAGCTCAGGAAATTCACATTTGACTCTCAGGTGCGTGGTGGGGCTGGGATCTGCATGGCCAGGCACCCCAGGGTGGCTGAACCGAGCCTGGTGCTAGTGGCTCACACCTGTAATCCAACTACTCCAGAGGCTGAGAGCTAAGGATCGCAGTTTGAAGCCAGCCCTGGCAAGAATGTCCATGAGCCTCTTCCTCTCCAAGGAACCAGCAAAAAGTGGGATAGGGGGCTATGGCTCAGTGGTAGAGGGCCAGCCTTGAGGGACAAAGCTCAGGGACAGATCCCAGGTCCTGAGTTCAAGCCCCAGTCCTGGCACAGAAGTTTCTGGTGCCCCTGTGGCTTCTGCTGTAAATCTCCTGTGTGTTCTACAGATTGTGGCAGCCGGAAGTGCCTGGGCATCTGGCCGGCCTCGGAGCGGAGCCCATGCCCCGGTCCCCCTCCTCCCCTCTCGGGTCTGATCACGGTCCTTTGCTCCCCCTTCCAGATCATGAGCTTGAGCCAGAGTCCCCAGGGAGACTGGGTGCTCCTGGGCCTGGCCAATGGCCAGCACTGGCTGCAGCCCTCCACAGAGGCCCCAGCACACGTGGTGGGCAGTAAAGGGGGCACCATTCTCGGGGTGCAGTTCTCCCCGTATGGTGAGTGATGGGCAGACTGGGTGTCAACCACTCCCCCAGGGGGGCTGGGGATATAGCCTAGTGGCAAGAGTGCCTGCCTCGGATACACGAGGCCCTAGGTTCGATTCCCCAGCACCACATATACAGAAAACGGCCAGAAGCGGCACTGTGGCTCAAGTGGCAGAGTGCTAGCCTTGAGCAGGAAGAAGCCAGGGACAGTGCTCAGGCCCTGAGTCCAAGCCCCAGGACTGGCCAAAAAAAAAGAAACCACTCCCCCAGGGATTCTCTGCTAAAGCAGCACCAGGCCCTGCCCAACCCCTCTGGGTGACCCAGGACCTTTGCTGGTGTGGGAAGGGGGGGGGCTGCTGCTGTGACCCACACACCCCCCCCCATTCCAGGTCAGTGGTGGGCCAGCGTCAGCATAGATGATATGGTAACCATCCACGCCATGCCCACGGGAGCCAAGGTCTTCCAGGTACCACGGTGGCTCCAGGAGGGGACGCAAATAGCAGTGGGGGATGTGGGTTCCCCCGAGTGACCCCAGCGCTCCCTGCCTCCCACACCCTCCTAGGTCCCCGAGGCTTCCTGCATCAACTGCTGTGCCGTGTCCTCCAGCAACCGTCTGGTGGTCACCGGCTCCCAGGACCACGCCACGGTCTACCAGATCACTTACTGAGTGGCAACGGACATGGGCACCCACCCACTCCTTGTTCTCCCCAGGTTGTGGGGGAGGGGACTTGGGGGAGAGGGGCTCCACTGGTCCTGGTCTCTGTCAAGGTAATAAAGCATGTGGAAAAGGCTGTGAGAGTGTCCAATCCCCTGCGGGGGAGGCTGGATGCCACCCATGACTCTGAGAGTGGCCATCAAAAGTATGTACCCTGGGGCTGGGGATATAGCCTAGTGGCAAGAGTGCCTGCCTCGGATAGACGAGGCCCTAGGTTCGATTCCCCAGCACCACATATACAGAAAACGGCCAGAAGCGGCGCTGTGGCTCAAGTGGCAGAGTGCTAGCCTTGAGCGGGAAGAAGCCAGGGACAGTGCTCAGGCCCTGAGTCCAAGGCCCAGGACTGGCCAAAAAAAAAAAAAAAACTTAAAAAAAAAAAAAAAAAAGTATGTACCCTGCCCTGCTAGGTCCCCACAGTTGGGTCCCATGCTTTCCAGCCCAATTTGGGTGGGGGTCCTGGGGCTGGAATGGGTGAAGTCAGATCCTTGGGCTTTGCCCTCAAGGGGCCCCCCAGCGAACCACCCAGCCCTATATCCTTTGGGAGGTCCTAGCAGGATGCCAGGGCTCCTGCCCTGCCCAGCCTGGGAAGGCCTGGAAGGTGGACACCACCGACCCTGGGCCACGCCCTTGATCCTGCCAGCTCAGCCGGCAGCCCCCAGGCTGGGGACAATGACATCTGACTGTGGGCCAGGCTCTAAGAGTCATCAGTGGCACAGTGAGTGGGGACCCTGTTCCTAATTCCTAACACTCCCCCTCCCCACCCCCTCAGCCAGGCGTGGCTCCATTCTGTTTGGATCATGATGCTGGGCTCGGCCTCAGTGCTGAGGTCTGGGGAGAAGGATTACATCACTGGAGGCATGTCTTTGAAGAGGATCATGGGACCTCAGCCCCTTGGCTCTTTTTTGCCCTCTGGCTGGGGGGGGGGAGGGCGTCTGGCTGTGTCACCCCCAGACCTCAAGTAACAGGAGCAGCCAGTCAGACTAGAACCTGCAAATTTCCAACTCAAGCCTTTCCTCTCCCTAAGGGTATCACTGGCCCGGGGGTGCAAGGAGGGGGGAACCAGAGGCATCTGGGGGCCTTTGCCAAGATGGACAGACACCTCCTTGTCCCATGTAGAAGTTTCTTGTTTGGCCAGTTGTGGGGCTTGAACTCAGGGCCTGGGTGCTGTCCCTGAGCTCTTTTGTTCAAGGCTAGCACGCTACCACTTTGAGCCACAGTGCTACTTCCAGTTTTCTGGTGGTTTCATCGGATGAGAGTCTCACAGGGACTTTTCTGCCTCCGCTGGCTTTGAACCAAGATCCGAGGATCTCAGCCTCCTGAGTGGTTAGGATGGCAGGCGTGAGCCGCGGGCACTGGGCCACACAGACGTTCTGGCAGGACCAGGATGTGGCCAAGAAGGGTGCACGCAGCCCATTCACCACCCGAGACAGACAGGCAGGTGTGAGGAGAACGTTTATTCCCAGAGCCCCGCCCCACCCCACCTCGGCAGGGACAGCCGGTCACCAGCCGGCACAGGGTTGACACCGAGCTCCCCATCCTGGGCACCCTGGGAGTCAGGCGGGGCGCAGGGGGAGGCGGTCTCAGTACACCACCTCGTACACGGTGGCTTTCTTGTCCCCGGAGCCCGTCACGATGTATTTGTTGTTCTTGGAGATGTCGCAGCTCAACACAGAGGACGACTCCTTGGACTGCAACAGGGAGGGGGAGAGGAAGCAGGAAGAGGGGTGGTGAGGAGCTGACCACCGGGGTGCTGTGACTTCCAATTTACAACTGCTCCACTTACAATGGCACAATGGTGTGACTAAACAGTGTGAAGCCGGGGAGCCCTCCCGCCTGTCATCCCAGCTACTCAGGAGGCTGAGATCTGAGGATGGTGGTTCAAAGCCAGCCCAGGCAGGAAAGTTTGTCAGACTGTTATCTCCAATAAATTACAAAAGGAGCCAGAAGTGGCACTGTGACTCAAATGGTAAAGTGCTAGCATTGAGCAGAAGCAGCTTGGGCAGTTCCCAGGTCATGAGTTTGAGCCCTAGGACAGGACAAAAAAAAAAAGTGCAAATTCTTTCCGTGTTCACTGGAACACTAGAGGAGGCGAAGAGCACTTTAGGGTAAAACAGGTTGCATGAAATTTTCTTCAGGTAGTATGTGATGTACGTAAAGCAGGACAAGTACATTTAGTACACATCAAACAGTGGTGCCTGTGTGTGTGTGTATGTGTGTGTGCGTGCATGCATGCGCTGGCACTATGGCTTCACCCTCTTGGTTTTTCGGCTCAAGGCTAGTGTTCTACCACTAGAGCTATGCCTCCATTTCTGGCTTTTTGGTTGTCCATTGAAAATAAGAGTCTCACGGACTTTCCTGCTCCCGCTGGCCTTGAACTGTGATCCTCAGATCTCAGCCTCCTGAGTAGCTAGGATGACAGGCCTGGTCCATTTGTGCTCAAGTGATTCAACATGTTTTACCTGAACCCACCCTCCAAGATGTCTCGAGAGGAATGAAAATCAGCCCCAGAAAACCTGGCCTCAGACATCCAGAGTAATAGCATGCACAGTAGCTAACGCAACATGGACACATAAGTGGACACCCAGCACGGCCCATCCTCACACTGGAATACTACTCAGCCATGAAAAGGCAAAGCTTTGGCCCACGCTCCAGCATGGAGGCCACAGTGCTCAGGAAGCGAAGCAGATACATGAGAGAAAACCTCTGGAATAGGTGGATGCAGAGGCAGGAAGTGGGCCCTGGGGCCTGGGGCCTCAGACCTTTGGAGGGGTTCATCAAACATGGAATGGGTGCTCTCTCTGTCCCAATCCCCTTCAGATGCCCTGAAGCCCAGTACCTGAAAGATGCTGGCTCCGTAGGGTGTCCTCCAGGCGTTCAGCAGGTTGTCCTTGCCAGTACTTACAAACCAGCGCCCTGCAGGGGGAGGGGAGGGAGGCCTGAGGTGCAGGTGGCTGGGGCCTGGCTGGGGGGGGGGGGTGGTGGTGGCAGGGCAGCTCCTTCCGTCCCCCATATCCACATGGCACAGTGAGCATTCTATGGGACCCCTGGCTCTTGAGAAAAGGGGGTCCTCAGGAGGCCTGGCTGGGCCAGTGCAGGCTGCCAACTAACCTTGACTCTTACAATAATAAGGTTTTATTGGAACTCAGGGCCTAGGTGCTGTCCTTGAGTTTGGTTGTTTTTTGGGGTTTTTTTTGCTTAACGCTAGCACTCTACTACTTGAGCCACAGCTCCACTTCTGGCTCCCCCGTCCCTCCAGTTAACTGGAGATAAGAGTCTCATGGAGGGGCTGGGAATATGGCCTAGTGGCAAGAGTGCTTGCCTCCTGCACATGAAGCTCTCGGTTCGATTCCCCAGCACCACATATATGGAAAAGGCTGTGGCTCAGGTGGCAGAGTGCTAGCCTTGAGTGGGAAGAAGCCAGGGAAGTGCTCAGGCCCTGAGTCCAAGGCCCAGGACTGGCCAAAAAAAAAAAAAAAGTCTCACGGACTTTTGTGCCCGGGCTGGCTTAAAGCCATGATCCTTAGCTCTCAGCCTCCCTCCTGAGTGGCTGGCTGCAATTACAGGCGTGAGCTACTGGCACCCATCTTCATAAAGAACTTTTTTTCTTTCCAGTCCTGGGGTTTGAACTCAGGGTAATATGTGAAATATTACAAACATTAACTGGTCTTTTTGTTGTTGTTGTGGGGTTTAAACTTGGAGCCTCAGGCGCTGTCCCTGAGCTTTTCTGCTCAAAGCCAGAGCTCTACCATGCTGAGCCACAGCGCCACTTCTGGTGGTTCATTGGAGATAATCGAACTTTCCTGCCTGGCCTGGCTTCAAACCATGGTCCTCAAATCTCAGCTTCCTGAGTAGTTGGGATTACAGGTGTGAGCACCAGCAGATCATATGCTTTTGATATGCTTGCAAACCACTTGCTAATCATCACACTTCACTTTCTTTTGAGGGGGTGGGGGTGGGGAAGAGGACAGCCCCCAACTTGGAGTGGCCAAGGAGTTGTAGAGAGCCCCAGGCTGGCACAGGCACCGTACCGCAGGAGGCGAACTTGAGCGAGAGCACGCAGCTGTCGTGCAGGTGTAGCTGGTACTTCTCGGGCTTGCGCACGTGTAGCACCTCCACGTTGCTGCTCTCCATGCCCACGGCCAGCCAGTCCTGGTTGGGACAGTGGCCAAGGGAGAAGATCTAAAGAGAGAAGAGTGGCAATTCCAGACCCTTTGGTGGGGGCTGGGGGGATCCCCAGAAACAACAGTGGCATTCCCCCATTCTTCCAGACCAGCCCCCTTGGAGTCAGGAGGCAGGCAGCTGGCCTGGGGCCTGGTGCTCAGCGGGCTCAGTGCGTGTTGAGTCATTAATATTAATCAGAATTACACAGAACCCTGGGGCCGCACATCCATTTTCTGCTGTGAGCACACAGGGCTGTGGAAAGGGGAGGGAAGGAAGGAGGGAGGAAGGGGGGAGAAGAGGAAGCTGAGCCGGGCAGTGGCCATCCCCCCCCCCCCAGCAGATGGTGGAGGCTGAGGAAGCCTGGGCTCAAGGTCAGTGTGCACGCTCAAGGTCACAGGAGACCATGAAAGAGCAGGTCTGGAAGCCAGAACTTCGGAAACGCAGCTTGGAACTTTGCCAGTACTCTGGGTTTGTTTGGATTGGAAAAGCACAAAGTGTTCTCTGCTGAGCCTCCACATGAGGCACCCCGAGGAAGGGCGGCCGGCGCCCACCTCCCCAAGGCTCGTTGACAGACAAGACTCCAGGGGAGCTAAGAATGGATGGCAGAGCCAGGCACAGGGGCGCATACCGGGAATCTTAGCTACTCAGGAAGCTGAGATTTTTGGATCACAGCAGGGAAGTCCATGAGACTCCACCAAAGCCACTTGAGCTGGGGCTCAAGTGGTAGAATGCTAGCCTTGAGCAAGAGAAGCTCAGGGACAGAGAACCCAGGCTCTGAGTTCAAGCCCCAGGACTGGCACACACACTAAAAATAAATAAATGAATAAAATAACTTATGGCAGAGAAGTGTGAAGGGCTTTGTATGCATGTTCCTGCTGGGTAACAGTGCTCACGCCTATAATCCCAGCTACTCAGGAGGCTGCGATCTGGAGGACTGAGGTTTGAAGCCAGCTTGAACAGAAAAGCCCATGATATTCCCTCTCCAAGGAATCAACAAGAAGCCAGGAAGGAGGCATGGCTTAAGTGGCATAGCACCAATCCAGCCAAACATTAGGTGCGCATGGTGAAGCTCTGAACCATCAAACCCCAAAGTGTGCACCAGTAAGAAATGCTCCACATACAGTGGGAACTCCTCGTGGGACTCCCAGCCCTTTTAACTCTTGAGGGACCAGGGATGGGCAGCTAAGTCCCCCTGCACCCTTATTTCCCTAGCCAAGAAATCTTGAAGCCAAAAATAAGAGCAGAGAGGAGACATGGAGCTTGCGAGCATAGCTGGCCCTTGGGTTTTTACAGGGAAGGGCAAACTGCAGGTGGGCTTTAAGGATGAGTAGGAGTTTGCCAACTGGAAAAAGAAAAGACACAAAATAAAAGCATTTTGTCTATAGAACAGTATGGGCAGAAACTTCAAGGTACCCCACGGCAACTGTATGTCTGAGAGAGAGACAGAGAAAGAGAGAACCTGCAGAAACCCTGAACAGCAGCAGGTACACAACTGACAAACGCAATGCATAACACCTGAAGCTCTACCCTTGGCCTTCTCTGGCACTGGGACCCCTGCATCTGGGGGTAGGTACCCACCCCCCTCCGGGAGGCCTGCAGTCGCACCTGGGAACTGAAGTTGTGCTGTTGGAGCTGGCGGCCCTCGCGCAGGTCCCAGCAGCGCACGGTGCTGTCCAGGCCTCCTGTCCACAGCCGGGTGCCATAGTCAGAAATGTCGATGCAGCTGGCCCCATCGGTGTGGCCCTGGAACTGCCTGGGGAGTAAAGGCGTGGTGTCTGCCACAGAGTCCGAGTCCATCCTCAGGTGCCCAGGGCCCTGAGGACCGGAAGGGGCTGCCCAGGGCCCTGAGGACCGGAAAGGGCTGCCCAGAGCCCTGGCCCACCCACCTGACCATGGTCTGGTTCTGCAGGTCCCACACTACAATGTTGCCGTCGCTGCAGCAGGAAAAGCAGACCTTGGCGTCGGGGCTGACGGCCAGGGCATAGCAGGCCGGGGCCGAGGAGGTCAGCTCGGCCTTGATGCGGGGTGTGGGTGCTGCCAGGTCCCAGATGGACAGGGTGCTGGCCTCCCCGCCCACGATTAGGCTGCGGCCGTCGGGCAGCAGTTTGCAGGAGCGAATGTAGTTGTCCCGGTTCTGGAGCCGGTGGAGGACAGAAGCAAGGGCAGGTCTGGGCCTGGACCGCAACCCGAGGAGGCTGCCTACCGTGGTGGCTCAGCAAGCCCTGCACTGTGTCCGTGCAAACCCCGCCCATCGGTTACAAGTCCAGTCCCATGCGCCTGGAAGACTCATCCTGGGGGCCCTGAAACTGCTGCCCCATAGCTATGCAACCCCTGCCCTTCCACCTGCACACCCTCATGTCATTGGCCAATAAATCTGGCCCTAGGCCTTTAACCCTGCCCACTTGCCTGTAAGTCCCGCCCGCCCGTGGCTATGGAACCCCACCCACCAACCTTTGAGCCCCACCCATTGGCCTAGAGGTCCATCCATCCACCTGCAAACCCTGCCCTCTAAGCCTTCAAGGGCTGTCTATTCTACAAGCCCCACCCACCAGCCTGAAAGCCCAGCGCCCACAGCCGGAAGCATCCCCCCTCGGCCCTCGGCCTACACCTCACCCCATCAGCCTGTAAACGCTTGCCCATTTCCCTGCAAACCTCGTTTTCTGCCCCTCTGCGGTAACCCCACCATTTTGGGCTGAAAGGCCATTCATTAAGCCCCACCCCTTAGGCCGACAGACCCCACTGATTGGCTTACATGCAAGCCCCTCCTCCTACATTCCCACTACAAGCCCCACCCATCTGCCTAAGGCCCGCCCCTGCTGCCTTGTAACTCTCTCCTGGTTGGCTCTGCGCCCTGAGTGCGCCCCGCCCACTCCGCGGCCAGCCCCGCCCTCACCAGGCAGTCCAGCTGGGCCACGGGGGTCTTGGTGCCGGGCTGGCCCACGTCCCACACCTTCACGCAGCCCTTGCCGCCCGTGTACACATGCTGCGTGGAGCCACTGATGGTGACAGCACAGACCACCTCGCCATGCGCCAGCGTGTGCAGCTGGCGCGCGTGCCGTGGGATGCCCGTGCCCACCAGCGCGTCCGAGGGGAAGGGCACCGGCTGCATCTGGCCATCGGCGGACACGTGGAAGGAATAGGCCCTGCAAGGTGTGGGGTCTGACCCAGGGGACCCAGCCGCTGCCACTCTCCTTCCCTCCTTCCCTCCCTCCCTCCCCTGGGAGCCTCTGAATACCAGGGAGAGGTGGCCAAGGGGCTGGGCAGGCAGCTGGGGGCCAGAGGCCAGGGCACTGGGCCAGTGGTGGGCATGACACCTAAGCGTGCATGCTGGACACTAAGGAGCCCAGCTGTGGATCGCTGGGGGCCAGCAGCCCGGCAGCCAGTTATATAACCCAACTTTGTTTTTTTTGGTGCCAGGACTAAGACTTGAACTGGGCACTGTCCCTTAGCTTTTTCACTCAAAACTGGCACTCTACCACTTTAAGCCACAGTTCCACTTCTGCCTTTTGATGCTTCATTGGAGATAAGAGTGTCACAGACTTTTCTGTCTGGGCTGGCTTTGAAATTCATCTTCGGGTCTCAGCCTCCTGAACCAGCTAGGATTTTGTGAGCCATTAGTGTCCAGTACATAACTGGACTGTGAATGGCTAAAACGTTAGCTGAGGGCTGGGGATATAGCCTAGTGGCAAGAGTGCCTGCCTCAGATACACGAGGCCCTAGGTTCGATTCCCCAGCACCACATATACACAAAACGGCCAGAAGCGGCGCTGTGGCTCAAGTGGCGGAGTGCTAGCCTTGAGCGGGAAGAAGCCAGGGACAGTGCTCAGGCCCTGAGTCCAAGGCCCAGGACAGGAAAAAAAAAAAAAAAAAAAAACGTTAGCTGAGCTACTGTGGCCGCATTGTGAGTGCTCAGAAACCATACATGCTTGCAGGCAACCTGAGTGGACCATGCTAAGTCTAGAATATTCTCAGACACCAGGCACTGGTGGCTCACGCCTGAAATCCTAGCTACTCAAGAATCTGAGATCTAGAAATGTATCCAATGCCTAACGTATGAAACTGTAACCTCTCTGTACATCAGTTTGATAATAAAAATTTGAAAAAATAAATAAATAAAAAATTAAAAAATAATAATTTCAGGTAAAAAAAAAAAAAAAAAAAAGAATCTGAGATCTGAGGATCGTGGTTTGAAGCCAGCCAGGGGCACCAAAGTCCATGAAACTCCTATCTCCACGAGACACCTGAAAACCAGAAGTGGCGCCATGACTTAAGTGGTAGAGCACTAGCCTTGAGAGAAAGAGCTCAGAGACAGCACCCAGGCCCTGAGTTCAAGTCCCACGACCAACAAAAAAAATTATATCTAATATATAATACATAACATATTCTCAGACTACAGCAAGTTCTAGTGATACTTGCCACTAGGTTGTTTCCTGGGGTCATCCCTGGTCTCTAACCACCCTATGCCAGGAGCCCCCAGTCCTGACATGTACACGAGTCCCCAGATATGGCCAACTGTCTCCTAGGGGTAGCATCTACCCATCCTCCCCCTAAAACTACTAGCATGGAGTTTGCTGTTTTTCCTCCAGAAACTCAGCAGGGAACCCCATTTACCACATAGAAGGGACTTTCTGGAAGTGTAAGTGCTGGGAAACCCCATGTCCACCCCACACCATCTCCCCCTCGGGAGGGCAGGAGACAGCTGGGTCCCCACGTGGGGAGACCCGCCCAGTACTCACGGCTTTCCACCGGGGATGCTGGGCAGGGAGGAGGAGATGGATGACCCCCGGAGATGGGGGTGTGACTCAAACACCATCTGCCAAAAATGACAAAAAGTTCTCTCCTGGGGGTTGTGACCCCAGCCTTCCATGTCCTGTCCCTTCCCAGGCTCACTGGTCCCAATCCCCCACTTTCCATTTATCAGAAGACCCTGACAGAGACAGGTTAAAAAAAAAAAAAAGGCTGAGATTTTCATTCCAAAGTGTCTATCCAGGGAGTCTAGAACCCCAGACTTGCTGCAGACCAGGGGTTTTCAAAGCCCCCAGTCCTGATTTTTGGAAATAACCACCCAGGGGCAAGGCACCTTGCTTTTTTTTGTCAGTGGTGGAGCTTGAACCCTGGGCTTGGGCACTGTCCTCCTTATGCTCAAGGCTAGCGTTCTACCACTTGAGCCACAGCACTTCTGGTTTTCTGGTGGTTCATTGGAGATAAGAGTCTAATGGACTTTTCTGCCCCAGCTGGCTTTGAACCATGATCCTTAGATCTCAGCCTCCTGAGGAGCTGGGATGGCAGGCGTGAGCCGCTGGTGCCGGCCTGGCCTGACACTTGAGATCCTCCTGCCTCAGCCTCCCCGGCGCTGGGATTGCAGGTATGCACCCCCACATCTGGCCTCACTCATGCTGCTCTTCCTCATGATGTCTACTCCCAGTTGCTCTGATACGATTTTTATTAAGCTTGCGGGTGCTGAGACCCTCAGATTGTCTTCCCACCTGCATGGCAATCCCAGGGCCTCCTAACCCCATTCCCACCCCGCCTGGTTTATCTCCCCCAAACACTGCCCCCCCATGCCTTGCACACTTACCATGGGGGAGCGTCCATAGACCACGGAGCTGCTGACTTGGGGGGACAGGTGGAGGCTGACGTAGGAGCTAGGCATGGAGAGGTCCCCATTGAGGGTGCTGTGGGAGGCCAGGCTGAAGGACGTGGTGAAGGGGCTGGACAGAGTCAGGGGGCTCCTCAGGGCTGAGCAACAGGGAGCAGGACAGGGCCTCAGAATTTCTGTATCCAGATCCCACTGCCCACATTTATAGGTCGGGGTTCCAAGACAACCATACCAGGGACACCTTCAGACCTACACAAATTCCATTCCTTGGTCTCACATGCCTTTCCTTGCCTTGGAATGGCAAACTCCTACACATCCTTCAAAGTCCACAGCCAAATATTGACTCCCTCCTCCTCTAGCCCTGGTCTTATGGGGGGGGGGGGGATATTGGGATCTAGTCATTTCCTCCACTACCTGGTGGCTCTTGGGAGACAGGTCATAAAGCCAACTTCTTTCAGGGGTCACAGAGCTCTCTGATTCAAGTTTGCAAGGAGGAAAGTGAAGCTCAGAGAGGTTGAGTCACTAGCCCAAGGTGACCCAAGTCTGACTCTTTTCTGAGTACCAGGCAGAGGGGGTCACTTTGACTATCTGGGCCTCAGTTTCTCCACCATTTTCTGGAAGCCCCAGGGAAGAGGGTCCCTCGATGGAGAAGGGCTCACCGATGCTGTCTGTGGAAGGTGCGGGCTTGGCAGCTAGCTGGCAGAGGTGGCTGGTGGAGCTGGGCCCGGGTGTGGGGGCGTCCTGGGGTGGGGAGGAGTCAGAGGACTTGCAAGCAGAAGTACCAGTGGGAAGGTCGTTCTGCGAAGGAGATAGGCAGAGACTGAAAGCCAGGCCCAAGGTGTGGGGTGCCCAGCACCATGGCTCAGAATGGTGGAGCACTAGCCTTGAGCCCAAGAGTTCAGGGACAGCGCCCAGGGCCTGAGTTCAAGCCCCAGAAGGACAGGCAAAAAAATAAAATAAAATAATAAACAAAGCCCCTAAAGTAAAATGTAAAAAAAAAAAAAAACCAACAACAACAAAAACCCCACTAGAGTCTGAGCTCTAACCTCTGGCGGTTGCCATGGCAACCGTACTGAGGAGGGGGGAGGGAGGGCGGCCTAGAAACAGGCTGTCTCCACTGGGAAGCGCCAGGCAGGGGTCTGGAGGAGCCCTGGGGGGGCAGATGTCCCCAGTGGGGTGGCACTGCGGGTTCTGCTCAGATGATGGGGTGTCTTCCACAGGGCCTGCTGGCTCTCTCAAGTCCAGTGCTGCTACCCCTTCCATGCTCGAGCTTTCCTCTACTTCCGGCCCTGTGTTTATTTCCTATTTATTTCAAGAGCCCTTCGGTTTCCATGTAAGGCTGTGAGCAGGCCTCCTATGTATTTTCTAAGCTTTGTGACAAAGTTCCCTTTTTACTATTTACTGAAGTTCTGCAGAGTGCGGGGTGGGGTGGGGGGGAGAAATCAGGGGGCAAAAGAATCAGGAGAAAAACAGCACCCTGCTCCAGCCTAGCTTGAATTCTCATTGTCCTCTGTCTGTTTCCAGGCTCCCCCCTCTGCAGGATGGAGAAAGTAAGTTTCAAGGCTCCTGTCTCCCCTACCCCACTTTCCTTACCAGGCCAATCTCTTTGCCTCTAGGGAGCGGTGAGCCCAGGCTAGAGGCCAGGGAGGCTGGGCTGTCCACGAGGTCCCGTCGAGCAGGGACACAGATGGGCGCCTTCCCACATGGGGTGGTGGCCGGGCTGGGGGGCTCTGAGGGCTGGTCCTGGGTTCAAGGAGGTGGGGAGTTGGAAGGAATCCTTTCTATGTATTCTCTTCCCATGGCCCCCCACCCCCCAGCCCAGGCCCCTGGGATGATCTTGGGGACCTGATGCCTCAGATACAGGCCTGCGAAGCATAAAGACAGCTTCGCAAGGGCGAGATCTCAGTTTCCCCACCTGGGCTCTAAGGGAAACTAGCCTCGTGTCCCCTACTCTTTCTGGCCCATGTGGGTCAATAAGAAGAGCTGTCAGGATCTACTCCTTCTGGGCTCCCCTTTCTCTGTGCCTGGGGGAAGGGGAGGCAGACCCCCACACTTACCTCATCCACCACCAGGTTGTAGTCGCTTTTGTCCTCATCGCTTTCCTGTCAGAAACGGGGGGGGGGGGGCACCATGGTCACGCCTTGCCTCCCTCCCATCTCCCAACATCCCTTCCCAGTTTTGGGAGAGGGATAGGAGACAGAGACTGGAGTCTTCCATATCTCCTTTTATGAAGGTGGTCAGCTTCCCAGTCTCTCCCTGGGCTCCGGGCCTCCTGTCCTGCTGCCCTGCAGTGAGCTGCCCTATGTCCTTTTATGGCTCCCTTACCCCAGGGAGAAAGACCAAGCTCAGCCAGGCACCCGTGGCTCACGCCTGCAATCCCTGCTACTTAGAAGGCTGAGATATATATGAGGACACGGTTCAAAGCCAGCCAGGGCAGGAAAGTCTGTGAGACTCTATCTCCAATGAACCACCAGAAAACTGGAAGTGGCGCCGTGGTGCAACAGATAGAGCGTTAGTCTTGAGTAAAAAAGCTAAGGAACAGTATTCAGGTCCTGAGTTCAAGCCCCAGGACTGGCAAAAAAAAAAAAAAAAGAGGAGGGAGGGAGAGAAGGATGGAAGGAGGGAGAGGAGGGAAGGAGGGAGGAAGGGAGGGAAGGAAGGAAAGAAGGAAGGAAGGAAGGAAGGAAGGCAGGCAGGCGGGCTCCAGGGACTTAAGAGTCCAGCCTGGTGGACAGTCTCTTCTGGTTGGCAGTGCTCCACAAGCAATGGGGAGCCAGGCAAGGTTCTAGATGAGGGTCACAGGCGGTCCTGAACTATGAAGACTCCCCGCGGCCAGGCCTTGTCCCGGACTCACGTAAGGTACAGATAATTCCTTGTCCTCGGCCCTCGGCTTTCCATTGCTTCCCGGGCCACTGGGTCGCTCCTCTTCTACCAGGCTCTCGGGGGGCGAGGGGGACGCACTCTACAGGGAGACAGGGGACACATGGGGAGGGAGGGTCAGGCCCCAGGCCTCCGATTTCAGCCTCCTGAGTAGCTAGGATGACAGGCATGAGCCACCGGCTCCAGATTGGCAATTTTGAACAAAGGAAACTCCAATGCTGTGGGCACCTCGTTCACCAAAAGGCTCCCAGTATGAAAGTCAGAATTCTGGTCTCCCCAGAATCCCAGGGCTCTCCTCCCTCTGCACCCCCAGAGTCAGGACAGGCAGCAGCTTTGGCCTCCAGGCCTCAACTTACCCTGCTTACAGCTCTCTCCACTGGAGGATGGCGGGAGAGAAGGAAAGAAGGAGGGAGGAAGAGAGAGAGAGAGAGAGAGAGAAAGAGAGAGAGAGAGAATATGGATGAGGATTTCATATTTCATGAATCTGGAGTGTACAGTACAACCCAGTTCACAGAACCTTCTTTGCAGCTCAGAATCTCCCTTATCCAAGCCCAGCCATCATGTCATGGCTCATGCCTATAATCCCAACTACCAGGAGGCTGAGATCTGAGGGGTCCTGGTTCAAAGCCAGTCTGGGGAAGGAAAATCCATGAGACTCTTATCTCCAATGAACCACTCAAAAAGCCAGAAGTGGAGCTGTGGCTCAAGTGGTCAAAATGCCAGCCTTGAACAGAAAAAAAAAAAAAGCTCAGGAACAGTGCCTGGGCCTTGAGTTCAAACTCCAGGATGGGCACCAGGAAAAAAAAAAGTAGAATCTCCCATATCCATCCAACAACCCTGCAGGAAGTGGATTGAACCCATTCCTGCACAGAGAAGGACAGCCTCTCCCCAAGGACACACAGCACTGGCCTTGCTGCTCCTCCGTCGCCAGTGCCCCCCACCCTCTGCCAGAGCCCCTCTGGGGCCACCCACTCACCTCTGGGTCCCTCGGCATCAACACCTGTGCGATCCTCTTTTGCTGCTGCTGCTAGCTGGGCCTGGGCGGCCAGGGCTCCCGACAGAGCAAGCAGCCCGGTGGCGCTGCCCCCCACCAGCCCGGCTGGCCGCGGGGTGAGGGGCACGGGTGGGGCATGATGGGATAAGGGCTGGAACTGCTGCTGCTAGAGGGGAGAAAGGATGGGCCAGGGCGAGCAGGCCAGGCACCCACAATGTACCCCAGGCCGATGCATGGATCCTTGGGGATCCATGTGAGCAGAGGGTCTGGCCACTTGGGGGGCTGCAGGGTCATCAGAGTCTAGGCTGGCTGCCTGCCCAACCACCAGCCCAGCTTTGCATTTGCTTGCTGGGTGCCAGGCCACTCACCCCAATGAGGCTGTTCAGCTCGCCCACCGTCACCTGCTTGGCCCGCTCCACCGCCTGCAGCACCTGCTGTTGGTGCTAGAACACAGAGCCCAGGCTAGAGGGGGCCCCCGCCAGGCACCCCAAGCCCTGCTCAGTCCATGTCCTTTTTTTCCCTATTGCTAGTCTTGGGGCTTGATATCTGGGCCACCAGCACCCGGCTTGTCCACGTCTTTGCTCTAAGCCCTGCTCCACTTTTCCCTTTTTCTCTTTCTTTCTGTGCCGGTATTCAGGCTTGAACTCAGGGCCTGGGTGCTGCTGTCCCTGAGGTGTTTTGTTTTTTGTTTTTTTTTTTGCTCAAGGCAATCCTCTATCACTTGAGCCACAGCTCCACTTCTAGCTTTTTGCTGGTTCATTGGAGATAAGGCTCTTTGGGATTTTCCTTCCCTGGACTGGCTTGGAGCTGTGATCCTCATACCCCAGCCTCCTGAGTAGCTAGGATCACAGGAATGGCCACTGACATCCTCTCTCCGTCCCCTTCCCTCCTTCTCTCCCCACTTCTCTCTTGTTGGTACTTGCATCTCTTAACCCAGAGCTTCCATCAGTCCCGGCAAGCACTCGCTCTTATTTGGACCTGTTGAATATGAATTTAAAAACAGGCTGGGGCTGGCACCAGTGGCTCACCCCGGTAAGCCTGACTACTCAGGAGTCTTGAGATCTGAGGACCAAGGTTCAAGGCCAGCGCAGTTCCTGCCTCTGTGGATCTGAGGAGCCCGGATCTCAGGAGTGAGAGTGGGTCCCACAGTGCGCGTCTGCCTGTCTGGGGTGTCACCCAGTCCTCTGCAATGGCTGCTCCTTACCTTGCCCTGACCGAGCCCCTGAGGCCGAGCATCTGTGACCGGGCACCCAACTGCCCTCCATGCAGCAACACCACCTGAGCTCACCTGAACCTGGCCACTACAGGTGCGGAGGCCAGCACACAGACACGCTTCGTGCCTCAGGCCCCAAAGCCCAGCTAAGAATAGTCAGCTCTACACCAGAACCCAAGAGAAGAAGCTTCCAAGCCTCACCCCCAGCTGCCACCGCCCCTCACCTCTGCATCCCTGGCCACAGCGCCAGCCTTCAGCTGCCCAGAAACATGCCCTGCCCACTGCACCATGCCACACCCACTCTCCACTCACACCATGCCCACCCTGCACACCATGCCCCTGCCCCCACTTCCCACTTATGCCAGGGCCCACTCTCCACTTATGCCCCACCCACCATGCACATGTCACGCCCACTCTCCACGTACACCATGCCCACCGGGTATCCCCCTGCCCCACCCACTTATACACCCCCCCCCCCGCCCATGTCCCACCCCCTCTGCCCAAGGACAGCCTGGCCCCACTCACCTCCTGGGTGAGGAAGGGAATAATCTGGGCGCAGATTCCACTGAGCCGCTTAACGATCTCGGCCTGGTGAGGAAGCAAGAAGAGTCAGGAGCTGAGAGAGAACAGAAGACGCTCCAGCCTTACCCTTAAATCTGAGATGCATTTGCAAGAGGAGAATGATGAAAGGGGTGACATCAATCAAAATTAATTTTATTTTTTGTCAGTTGTGGTGCTTGAACCCAGGGCCTGGGCGCTATCCCTGGACCTAGTTGCACTCAAAGCTGGCACTCTACCACTTTAAGCCATAGCTTCACTTCTAGTTTTCTGGTGGGTCACTAGAGATAAGAGTCTCATGGACTTCCCTGTCCAGGGTGGGCTTTGAACCAGGATCCTCACATCTCAGCTTCCTGAGTAGTGAGGATGACAAGTGTGAGCCACCAGTGCCCAGCTTATTGTATTTTTATAAACTTGTTGAATAGTGGTCCCTTTGTATAACAACTTAAAGGTTTGACAGATAGGCAGATTTTTTAAAGAAGCATTTGTAAATCTAAGATTTTTTTTTTTAAAAAAAGAAGCATTTGTCTAAGGAGTGAGGAAACTAAGGCCAGGGAGTCCTTGCCGTAGCTGGATGCCCAGAGAAAGGCTAGGAGCCTGGGAAACTGGGGCTGCAGGACGCAGCTGCAGAGCCATGCCCGTGCAGAGGCACCGGGCCATCCCAGACAATGAGGGGTCTGTGCCAGATACCCGGCACAGGCTGCGCAGAAGCCACACACTGTGAAGGGCCCAGGGCTTGGGCTTGGCCCACTACAGGTGCATGCTGCGCATGTGCAGGAGTTTGCATGGCAACCGCACCGGGACACGTAGCCAGGCTCCCAGGGCCTAGACCCTGACCCGCATCCTCCACCTTACAGCGAGTCTATTGCCTGCATCTGTGATACTAAGCCATGCTCCACACAGAATTCACTCCCTGTAAGCTTGGCACTGAAGGCTCACGTCTGTCATCCTAGCTATTCAGGAGGCTGATATCTGAGGATCCCAGTTCAAAGCCAGCCTGAGCAAGAAAGTCCATGAGACTCTTATCTCAAGTATCAAAAAAGCAGAAAGTTTAGCTGTAGTTCAAGTGGTAGAGCAAAAGCCATGAGCATGAAAATTTGGGGGCAGTGCTCAGACCCTAAATTCAAGCCCAGGAGTGGCATAAAAAATGAGAGAGGAAGGAAAGAAAGAAGGAATGAAGGGAGGGAGGGAGGGAGGCAAGGAAGGATACCTTGCAAAGCCCAGGCATACTGGAAAAGCATGCCAGGGCAGGTACCCCAGGTACCCATACTCCTAGCCCACTGCTCTTCTCCACACCCCTAGGGTACCCTCAGCATGAGACTCTGCCATTGATTCTAATATTTATGAGTCTGACAGGGGTCTATCAGAACCCTAGGAAGAACCTAGGAGCCACCCAGCCTTCGGGTCAATATCAGAGCCCTGAGGATCTATGTCAGAAAACTAGGAATAACTGGGCACTGGTAGCTCATGTCTGCATTCCCAGATACTCAGGAGGCTGAGGTCTGAGGATCACAGTTGGAAGACAGCCAGGGCCGGAAAGGGTCTTATCTCCAATGAACCACCAGAAAGCAGGAAGTGAAGCTGTGGATCAAAGTGGTAGCCTTGAGTGAAAAAGCTAATAGCACCTAGACCCTGAGTTTAAAGCTCCAGTACTGGCACGAGAAGAGAGACACTGAGATAGACAGAAACAGGAAGAGAGCAAGCTAGGAAGAACTCCAGACAGCCTTGGGGTCAAACTCAGAGCCAAGGAACAGCCTCAGAAGCTTGAAGTCTGAATCACAATCACATTCAGAAGCAGGCCAGTTCCACTAGGACCAATCTCCCTTCAAAATTGCAAGAGGGTCAGGTGCTGGTGGCTCACACCTGTCATCCTAGCTACTTAAGAGGCTGAGATCTGAAGATGGCAGTTCAAAGCCAGCCCAGACGGGAAGTGGGAGGGAGACTCACCTCTCCTATTAACCACAAAACAAAACAAAATCAAACCAGAAGTAGAGCTGTGGGCTGGGAACATGGCTAAGTGGTAAGAGTGCTTGCCTAGCATGCATAAAACCCTGGGTTCAATTCCCCAGTACCACATAAACTGAAAAAAGCCGGAAGTGGCACCATGGCTTAAGTGATAGAGGGCTAGCCTTGAGCACAGAGAGGCTCAGGGACAGTGCCCAGGCCTTGAGTTCAAGCCCCAGGACTGGGAAGAAATAAAACAAACAAACAGAAGTAGAGCTGTAGCTCAAGTGGTTAGAGTGCTAATCTTGAACGAAAAAGCCCAGGTCCTGAGTTCAAGTCACAATACTCACACAAACACAAAAACAAAATTGTGAGAATCTCAGGCCTCCATCAGGAAACTTTCAGTCTCCAGGCTGGAAGGGACTTCCCAGCCTGCCCACCCAACTCCCTCCTCCAATACCAGTTGCTTCTACAGCCTCTGCTGAGTGCTCCCCTCCACGAGGACACCCAGCTTCATCCACCCAGCTCTGTCCGGGTCCTTATGCCCAGGTTGGCCCTATGGGACCTCATAGAAATTGCAGGTTTAGACGACCCCTCCCTTTGGGTCTGCTTGGCCCCCAGCGGCCCACACTCAGCCCCTCCCCAGCTTCTGACACAAACACCCGGACACCCCTCTCCTGGTTACCTGTTTGTGCATCTCAATGTTCAGTCCGTAGGACATCTCGTAGTACTGGGAAGGAAAGGCCATTAGAACGTCTTGAGGGCAGGTAGATAGATGCTGGGTGATTCGGGGGTCTTCTAAGAGCCCCCAAGCTGGGTGGATCCCAAGACATAGAACATCCCCCCCAGCTTCATGGGGTCCCAGAAAGGAAACGCAGCAAGAGGAACCCCGGATATTGGCCAGGACAGGGCCTTATGTGGTCCCCTCTACAGGCCAGGCCCAGGGTCCTCGGGCAACACCGAGGCGTCCCCAGGGAGGGGTGGGGCTTGGCTGATGGGGACAGAGAGCATGGAATCCTGGCCAGCCCAGCTTCCAGGCAGGAAAAATGAGGCTCAAAGTGGAGGGGGGGGGGCCAGGGTGAGTCGGAGCAGGGGCGGCCCCTCCAGGCCCTCACCATGACATAGTGTCGCTGCATCTCCGTCTTCTCACTGGCCAGCTTCTCGCATTCCAGTTTCAGGCTGGGCAGGAGCCAGGGGGGACAACGGGATGCACAGGGTGACAGGCTGGGGTCCCCTGTTCAGTCCCCCAGCCGCCAACATTCTTCCATATTTCTGGGGCTCAGCACCCCCGCGCTGAAAGCCCCCCCCCCAGTTCCCCACCTACCTCACCTGGGGCTCAGCCAGGCTGCGGCCCCCCCCGGCCCCGCCCCCGGCCAGGTGCGCCCGCTCCAGGGCGGGGTCCCCCCAGCCTGCGCCCCTCACCTGTGGTACTGAGCCTGAAGAAACTGGAATTCTTCTTTGATGCGGTCGCAAATCTCCAAGATCGAGAACTTGAAGGGCTGGCCGGACTGGAGCGGGGTCTGGGGGTGCGGGGCGTGGGGGGCACGCGGGGTGTGAGCTCCGCGGGAAGCCGGGAGGCAGTGCCGGGCTCCCCCAGCCCCCGGGCCCCCCACTCACCGGGTGCCTTCCCTGGGGGTACATCCTGCCGGTCCGAGCCGCGGGGGAGCTGAAGGTGGGGAGGGGCGGAGTTGGGGGGGACGAGCGGAGAGGGGGTCGGCGCGGATCCCGGGAGGCGCTGAGGTGGGAGGGGGGCGGGAGGGGGCGGACGATGCCCGGAGAAAGAGGAGGGCGGGCGGACGGGCGGGCCGGAGACCCGGGGTCCCCGGCGGGCGAGCGCCCCAGGTCGCGGGGTCCTCTTCCCCGGGCCGGGAGGCGCAGGCGCGGCGCGGCGCGGCCGGGCGGCCGCGGCGGGGTTGGGGTTCGGTGCGGGCGGGCGCGCGGGCGCGCGGGCGGGCGGGCGGCGGACCCCGCGCGGAGCCGCCTCCCTCCGGCGGGGCTCGGCCGGGAGCCGCGGGCTGAGCCGCCTTAAGGTGGCGCCGCCGCCCGCCCCGCCCCCCGCGCGCGCCCCCGGCGCCGCCCCCTGCCTGCCCGGGAAACTGAGGCCGGCGCCCGGCCCGCTCCCCCCGTCCGCGCGCCCCCGCCCGGCCCGGCATCCCTGCCCGCCGGGGAAACTGAGGCCCGCGGGCTCCCGCCCCTCCCCCGCCTTGGGCCATTGCAACTCAACAAACAAACACCCGGCGGCCGGCGGGGTGGGGTCGGCGCGGCTTCCCTCGCCAGTGACATTGGGCGGCCACGGAAGGGTCAGGAGGTAGCAGCTCAGCCAAACTGCAAGCGCGGCCACCTGCCAGGGAAGGGACAGGGCCGGGGACACAGCCAGGCTCCGCGCCAAGCCCAGCCCGGCCCCGGCTTCTGGCCTTTGCCGTGGGCCTCAGTGGTCAGTCTGTCCCTCGGCTACTGTGGCTGCCACCACCAGCAGACTGGACAGCCTCCCCTCTTAGACTATGGGCTCTGTGTGTGTGTGTGTGTGTGTGTGTGTGTGTGTGTGTGTGTGTGTGTCCCCGCACGAGTCCTGGGGCTTGAACTCAGGAGCCACAGCTCCACTTCTGGCCTTTCTGCTGGTGAAGTGGAGATGAGACTCTTACAGACTTTCCTGCCTGAACTGGCCTCGAACTTTCATCCTCAGCTCTCAGCCTCTTGGATTACAGGACTCCCAGCTTTGGAAGGCCAGGGCCACCCACCTCGGCCAGCCTGCCACCTACACAGGGGAGTTCTAGTTCCAATCTTGCAATGAGAAACCCCAGAGTCACTCATCAAGTCCATCAGCAAACACTGGGAATGACTAGACCCTGGGAAGTCTGGGGCAGAAATTTCAGCCACCATGGCCACAATTGGATGTTGGCAGGTAGGTAAACCAAAGGGTACAAGGCTCTTATAATACACATGCACACGTACACATACACACACTAGCCAGTTTTTGCTCCATTCCTACCACTAGCCAGATGTCTTTCTGGATCCCAGGGGT
Source organism: Perognathus longimembris pacificus (assembly GCF_023159225.1). Lineage (NCBI taxonomy): Eukaryota > Metazoa > Chordata > Mammalia > Rodentia > Heteromyidae > Perognathus > Perognathus longimembris. Next base: position 68,076,634 of record NC_063163.1, read on the forward strand.
CTCAGGCTAGCTGGGAAACTGATCCCAGACAATCAGGATGAGAGAAAAGGAGCCCCAAGCATACTACAATTATTTGTGGTAGAGACTGCCCAAATGGGGCCCACATTCTTGTGCACCCAGGAGAGGTTGAAGATTAGCAGCTGTGAGAAGTCAGAGGAAGCAAGATGCTGAAGTCACGGGAGGGTGTGCTAAGTATTCAATGGCTCCTTCCTGCCACACAGAAATCAAGTCTAAGGCCAGGCACTGGTGGCCCAGCTACTCAGGAGGCTAAGATCTGAGTATCACAATTCAAAGCCAGCCCGGGGAAGGAAAGTCCATGAGACTCTTATCTCCAATAAAAATACTCAGAAAAAGCCAGAACTGGTGTTGTTGTACAAGCCCTGAGTTCAAGCCCCAGGACCAGCACCAAAAAAACAAAGGAAAAAGAAATCAAATCTAGGACTGGAGGTGGAGTTCAGGGCTGGTATAGTATACATGCCTAATATACATGAAGTCCTATGGTCCATTCCCCTGTATTGCAAATAAAATTCAATCACCTCTATCTTCCCATGAGGCTTTTAAAAATGAACACTGTCCTTTCTTCCTCTCCATAACTCTTATTTCTGGTTCTCTGTGTTACAGATGGATTCCAACACCCTACACTAGGTCCAACCCCAGGGTCTTTGCACATGCTGTTCCCTTTTCCTGTATCTCTTGTCCTTTATTTCTTATTCCTCCTGGTCACCCCTTTAAGCAACTTGCACCCTCCACCTTATCCTTCCTAAACACATTTTTTAAAAATGGTTAGGGGGCTGGGAATGTGGCTTAGCGGTAGAGTGCTTGCCTAGCATGCATGAAACCCTGGGTTCAATTCCTCAGCACCATGTAAAAACAGAATAAGCAGGAAGTAGCACTGTGGCTCAAGTGGTAGAGTGCTAGCCTTGAACAAAAAGAAGTCAGGGACAGTTCAAGCCCCAGGACCGGCAAAAATAAAATTGTCAGTCGTGGGGCTTGAACTCATGGTCTTGGTGCTATCCCTGAGCTTCCCCCGACCCCCACTCTACCGCCTGGTTTATAGGTGGTTAATTGGAGATAAGAGTCCCACCGAACTTCCTGCTCAGGCTGGCTCTGAACCACAATCCTCAGGTCTCAGCTCCTTAGTAGCTAAGATTACAGGTGTAAGCCACCAAGGCCCAGCTATCTTTTTTCATTCTTTGTGTGTGTGTGTGTGTGTGTGTGTGTGTGTGTGTGTGTGTGTGTGTTGATCCTGAGGCTTGAACTCAGGGCCTGGGCACTTGAGTTTCTTTTGCTCAAGGCTGCCACTCTACGGATCACAGATCACGGATCCAGTTCCGGCTTTTTAGTGGCTAACTGGACATTAGAGGCTCATGGACTTTCCTGCCCAGGCTGGCTTTGAACCAAGATCCTCAGATCTGTCTCCTGAGTAGCTAGGATTTACAGGTGTGAGCCACCAGCGCCTGGTTTAAACACAACACCTTGCCTTGCCTCTCTTCCTAGTTCTGTCAGAGGTGTGTGTGTATGTGCCAGTTTGTGGTTCCAGTTCCCCATTCCAAGCCATCACTAGGGACCCCAATATTAGTCCTTCTTGGATCAAATAATGACACCTCTAATCAGGTTACCCCTAAATCCCTTACTTCACTGGGCCTTCTCTTTCCAAAGCCCCTGACCTCAGACTCAGGGTCTTTTCTCAACTCTCAGCTCCAGGCTCTCTGCTCAGCTGGACAAATGGACAAGCTTTCCTCACCAACTCTGGGGCTGGTGGTTCTCAGCTTGGCAAGCAGCCCTCTCCCCCTTGACACCCCACCCCCTTTCCTCCTCTTCTGGCCAGGCCACAAATCATTTCATCTCTAGGAGGTGACTTCCCCCTTTTAGTTTAGTTTCTCTTTTTAAACTCTCCAATGGCTTCCTATTGCCCTGGGGATGCATTAGCAGCTCTTAATTCGGGGGGGGGGGGGGGGGCAAGCCAGCCCTACTAGGCCTAGCCAGCTTCCCCACACCCCTAGAAAACCCCACCCACACCCCCAGTCGCCAGCACAGGATGATCTAATTTGTATTCTTCCCCATGGGGGTGGGGAGGCTTTTCTTTGGTGTCTTATCTCTCTCTTCCTGGAATTCCTCCCCCTCCTGGCATTCAAGGCCCAGCCCCAATTCTCCAGGGCCTTTTGGGTCGCCTTCCAGCACCAGCACCCTGAATGCAAATAATTCTAGATCCATCTTCTGTTATAGCACGTTGAGAGTCGGGCCCAGGCCAGGAAGGCTAGGGAAGGAAGGACACCCTATGAACACATTTGCCAGACCCTAGTCATTGCAGAACAAAAGGAGGAAGCCAGGGCTGTGGGGGTCCCCCGAGGAGGCTTCCTGGAGGAAGGAGTCTTTTCCCAGCCAGGGAATCTGGGAAGCCAGAAGACACCCCCCCCCCACACACACACAAACCACAAACCCTGGCTCAGGGTGCACTAGAGCTGCCTGGAAGATGGTGGCACATTTCTTACTGTCTCTCAGAGACAGCACCTCTGGGTGCTGTAGGCTGGGAATTTTTTTTGGGGGGGGAGGAAGGGAAATGCAACTAAGATGTTCGGGAAATCCCCAGCCAAATCCCCCCTACCTCAAAAGGCATACCCTAACTGGATTGCTGGGAGGCTCAGTTTCCCCATTTGCAAAAATGGGGGGGAAGGGGTTTGAAAAAAAAAATCGAAGGAGCTTCACTCCTTCCAGTCTCTCCTCCCAACTCTACAGAAAAGGCTCAGCCTCTGGTTTCTGGCTGAGTTTTTATGATGTGCATGTGGGTTTAAAAAAAAAAAAAGGAAGAAAAAAAAAGGGAAAGAAAAAGCCGAGAAGCAGCGCTGGGACTCGGGATTGCTCAGACCACCTTAAATCAGCCTCGCCGCCCCAGCTACTGTGGAAATTCCTTTCTCCGAGGTGGTTGGCTGGGAGCGCCAGCCAATCCACAAGCCGAGCTCCCACCTGGGTCCCTGACGTCACGACGACAACTGGCCAATAGAGAGCAAGATCTCGCAAACCAATGGCGTGAGGCTGTGGGCTCGTCTGAGCCAATTGGAAGGCGGCTCGGGGCTCCTGGCGCTGGGAAGGGGAGGACCACTCCCCCTCCCTGGGAGAAACGGGGACCCTCGTGGACACCCAGCCCGGGTGGACAAGCTTGGCCGGGGCTCCGGCTCCACCGTTATCCGCCAATAAGAGGGGAAGCCAGCCCTCCTCTCAGCCTACCAGAGGCCCTTGCTCAACTTGATCCCTTCCTTCCCAAAGCCCGGCTAGCCCGTGGGGCAGATGAAGCCCCCTTTCACCCTATTTTGCAGATAGGTAAACGGAGGCAGGAGCCACGAAGTCGCTGCTCGCCTAAGGGAAGAGCTTGAGATGCATTCCCGAGGTCCTGACCACAGGTTGGGCAGGGATGTTGGGCGAGGGATGGGTCTCCGTGGAGATGGAAGGTCAGGAGGGAGTGGGGGGGGGGAGGTGCTAGAGGGCGAGCCTCAGTTTTCCCTGCGCGTACCTCCGAGAAGACCGGAACTGAGCGGTTCTGAAACGGACTACGAGTCCCAGCAGCCCGCGCGCGGCCTCGGTGCGGGCTGTCAATCAAAGTAACGTGGGGTCCTTGCAGCCCGCGCCCCCGCCCGCCTGCCCGCCCGCGCGGCCCTGCTGCCAGCTCCCGCTCCCTCCCCGCCGGCTCCGGGCCCGGCGCGGTATAATTACAGCCCATTGATCCGACCTGGGCCGGGAAAGCGGCTCCCTCGGGGAGGCCAAGCCTTTGGCTTCCGACACCGCCAACCTCGGCCTCCCGCGCCCCCCAGCCGAGCTGCTGGGCCACCAGCCAGGCCTTTCCCCCCTCCCGCTGGCCCCAGGGCTCGCGGGTGACCGCTGGGCCTGGCAGGAAGCCCATCCGCACACACACGCACAGGAAAAAGCGCACACACACATACCTGCCTCAGAACGGGGGAGTCCCCTCTCCTCCACCACCGCCCAACTGGAAACTCTGGGCCTCAGTTTACTCACCTGTACGGGATGATGGTGGGTGGAGAAGACTCATTTCCCAAGCTAAATCAGCACTCCCAGCTTGTGCCCCTGGCCTGGGCAGTTCAAGGCTGGGTCACAAGGCCAGGCCAAGAGGGGCCCCCAATCTGGGAGAGGGGGCAGGGAGAGAGTGGAACAAGCCTCCAGAGAGGTCATGCCCGGGTGAGGGAGGGAGGGTGGGACCCAGAGGCCAGCTGAACCCAGAGTGACAGCCCTGCTAGGGAAGCCATGTTAGTGGCTCCTAGATGTTGGGTCCTGGTGGGTGTTTTCGGCTGGGGTTCTACAGAGCACATAGGAGTTGCCTCATTTGTTTGAGTCACTCAAACATTTCCATCATCTTAAGGAGAGGAAGATGGGAGATGGTAAATTTCGTCCTGGTCTAAGAAGGGGAGCAATGAATGGACTCCCTTGGTTTTGCTGGGGGTGGGGGTGGGTGTCTCTGAGCATTCTTAGGCAGGGAATGGGGGAATTTGGACACATGAATGGCCAAGTCTCTCTGCTGGTGGTCCTAAATTCACAGGTGTTGGAAGCCACAGCCAAGGGCTGATGGAGTCCTGAGCATTGCTGGGGTACCAGTGTCCTGCTGGACAGAAACAGGGCACCTGGGCCCAGAGAAAGGGCCTCCTGTGGCCTGGGGTGGGGTGGGCGGGCGTGGATGCCAAGTGTGCTCATGCAGCTGGGTCTCCTCGCCAGGGAAACAAAGCACAAATCAGGGGCCAGAAAATGCTCACAGCCGCCATTCCTGTGAGTGCTCAATAATGGGCAGCCATTGTGTCCCTCCATCTCACCCTGACCTCCCTGAGCTTCACCCTCAGCTGGCCTCAGGGAATCTGAGCTTGTCGGGATTACAGGTGTGCACTACCACACCTCGGCTCTGCCCACATCTCTGTTCATCCACTGAAATGATGAGAACCCCATCCCATCTCTCCCCTGTCCAACAACATCCATAGCTTGCTATTGTCTGGCCTTGGCCCAGGTCTAACCCCCAGCGCCCTTGCACACACAATCCCCTCTGCTCAGACTTTCTTGGTTGTTTTGGGCATGCACGTACACATGTGTGTGAGAGAGCGAGCGCACCAGTACTGGGACTAGAATTTAGGGCCTCACTCTCACTGGCTTCTTCACTCAATGTTGGTGCTCTATCACTTGAACCACCATTTGCACTTCCTGCTTTTTTAATGGTTAATTGGAGGATACTCTCACAGACTTTCCTGCCCTGGCGGGCTTTGAATCATAATTCTCAGATCTCAGCTTCCTGAGTAGCTAGAATGACCAGAGTGAGCCATCATGGCTGGGGGCTATTTACTGTATTAATTTCTCTTGTTTCTCTCCAACCCTCCTTCTCTCCAAAGGTCAATGGGTTGGGAGGGATCCCTGGCACCCAACTCTAACCTGACCCACAGCTGCCGGATACTTAATAAAATGTTGAGCATTTGCCTCCCTCCTCCCCCCAAGGTAGGGCTAGTAGCTCCACAGTCTTGCCAGGCCCAGAGACACCTAGCAAGCTTCCCCAGAGTCACACAGCAAGGCCCTGGGGGTGGTCGCTTTGTGGCTGTGGTTCCGAAGCCACTCTGGCCACATCCCAGGCCCCGTGCCAAGTCACCCACTCACTTCTCCTAAGCCACAACTGGGGAACCCACTGTTAACCACGAAGAGGCCCGCCCACTGAGTTGCCAACAGGCACAGGATGGCCTGGCAGAGGACGGAGGAGAGGGAGCCAGGCTAGATCTCGAGAGGGGAGGTGGGAATGGGGGGTGAAGGGCACTGAGGGGGCAGAGGCACAGGGCAGAGCTGAGATGGAAAGGCAGGAGGAGGAGGAGAAGGCAATGGCCCAAGTTCAAGGGCACAATCTGGCCTGGCCAGCAGCCAGCAAACAGGGGTTCAGGGGGCCTAGGGGTGGGTGGGAGGGGACACAGGAGGGGCAGCCAGCAAAGAGACAGAGAAACAGCTCTTCAATGAAGCACCACCAGCTGGGGAGAAGGAAGAAGGGGAAGACAGAGACACAACCCCTAGACAGCAGAGGCCAATGGGGGAAGAGGGGGGAGGAAAAGGCAGGGTCTACAATAGAAGATTGCCAGTCAATTGCCAGACACTTTTATGTGTATGTGCCAGTCCTGGAACTTGAACTCAGGGCCTTGAGGCTGTCCCTGAGCTCCCATTTGTTCAAGGCTATTGGTCTACCACTTGAGCCACAGCGCCACTTCCTCCAGTTCCGGCTTTTTTCTCTGATTTATTGGAGATAAGACTTTTCCTTCCCTGGGGCTGGCTTTGAAGTGGGATCCTCAGGTCTCAGCCTCCTGAGCAGCTAGGACGGCAGGTGTGAGCCAGGGCACGGTAGCAATGAACTTTTGTCAGGCTTTTGTGCAGAAGGAGGCTCAAAGGGAAGATAGAGGCAGGGCAGACGCCAGTGGGGAGGATTGGAATGGGGGCTGCAGGAACAGTGCCTTCCTGGCAGAAGGCAAGGTCAGATGCTCGGCCCACACAGGGTCACTGGGTCATACTGGGAACAAAGAAGCCAAGAAAGGCAGGACAGGGTGTCCATCCCCACCCCTCCTTCAGCTGGCTTGCTAGACGCAGGTTGGTCCCCCAACATTCAGGTCCTCCTTCTCCTACCCATCACTGGGTCCAGAATCCTCTTTTGTTCTTGCACCCAGAATGGTTTTATCTTCTTTGGATCCCAATTGCTAAGCTGTGTGACCTTTCACAAGTTGCTTGGTGTCTCTGAGCTTCCTTTTCCCCCCTTCACCTACATCCAAGGAGTGAAAATATTTACTCAGTTGCTGCGCCCTGGTGGCTCAGGCCTGTAATCCCAGCCTCTAAGGAGGCTGAGATCTGATGCAAACTCCAAGCCAGCCCAAGCAAGAAAGTCTGAGGCTCTAGTAAGCAGCAAAAAGCTAGAAGTGGAGCTGTGGTTAAGGAGGACAGAGCACCAGCTTTGAGTGAAAAAGCTAAAGGACAGTACCCAGGCTCTGAGTTTAAGTTCCACTACTAGCATAAAATAATAATAGTGATCATAATTATTAATAACAATTGAGTCCAAGCTGATTGGCCAAGACACCCCAATTTCTCTGGTAGCTCACAAGAGGACAACAGTCCCTTAGCAGAAGGGCAGCCACCCCGCTGAGGCCTTGCTGCCTGTGTAGGGCCTCAGTTTCCCCATCTGCACAATGGGAGGAAAGAGCTGTCAAGGTGTCTAGGGGTCTCCTGCCAGGTGATGCCCTACCTGGCTGGGAATGGGGTGAGGAGGGGACCCTCAAGCTGTAGGGATGGGTGAAGAGGGGGCGGGGCCTCCCACAACTCAGGCACCAGGAAGGGGCGAAGGTCTGGAGAGTGGGCACGCCCTGATGAAGCATGGCCAGGGATGTGATTAGCTCCCTATCCCCCCTCCCCCTGTCAGTCCTCCTCCCCACCAAGTCTCCCCTAGCCCTACTCCTCCCCTCAGTCCCCCTCTACTTCCCCTCCTCTCTCCCCTCCCCCTCTTAGTCCTCCTCCTCCTCCTCCTCCTCCCCTCTCAGCCTCCCCTAGCCCTGCTCCTCCCCTCCCCCTCCCAGTCCTCCCCTCCTCCCTCCACCTCATTAGGCAGCACCGCTGGGCTCATTAGCGGATCAATTAGCCGCTGTCCCTGTAGAGCCTGGGGCTGTGGAGGGGGGCGGGGAGGAGGGGGAAGGGGGGCTCGGCCATGCCCCTCCCCCCACCCCACCGGAACCCGCAGGGTGGGAGGGGGCAGAGCCCCACAGTAGGTGTCCTGGGTGGCCCCCCTCCTGCACAGATCCCCCCACTGCCCCCAGTCCTGGTGCTGAGGACTGGCTGGGCAGAGGGTCCAGAGCCAGCCTAGCCCGGAGGGGCCCCCAGGTGCGGGTGAGGCCCTTTCACCTGCACCAACCACCTTGCAAAGCGAAGCCCTGGAAGAAGCCAGGGGCACCGACAGCACCCCGCGGGCCATGGGAGGAAGGGCCAGTATTGAACCCTCCCAGCAGGCCAGGCCCAGGGAAGAGGCCTGCCAGGCTGGCCCAGGCCCATCCCAGGAGCCCACCAGGCCCATCCCCTGTACCCAGGACATGTGCCAAGGTCCCAAGGTGAGCTGCTGAGTCCCAGCTGCAGGGCTGAGGCCGGTGCGCATGCCTGCCATACCAGCCACTCAAGAGGCTGAGATCTGAGGACCCGGTTCAAAGCCAGCCCAGACAGTAAAGTCCTTGAGATTCTTATCTCCAATGAACCACCAAAAAGCCAAAAGTGGAGCTGTGGCTCAAGTGCTAGTCTTGAGCAATTCTTTTGCTCAGGGATAACACCCAGGCCCCGAGTTGAAGTCCCAGGACTGGCAAAAAAACAAACAAACAAAAAACTAAGGTACAGCACCCAGGTCTAGGGCTCAAACTTGAAGAAAGAAGAATGAGCAAATTGCAAATGGTTTGGACTGTTAGAAGGTGACCAGCTTCTTAATGATGGAATCATGACTGAACTTGGTAGAGGAACCCATGTTCACCCCAGCCTGTTTATTTTTTTGCTGATCATGGCCTGGGTGCTGTCCCTGAGCTCTTTTGCTCAAGGCTAGGACTCCACCACTGAGCCACAACACCATTTCCAGCTTTCTGGTGGCTCACTGGAGATAAGTGTCTCCTGGACTCTCGGGCCTAGGCTGGCTTTTTGAGGAATCCCCCCCAGGCTGGATGCCTCACTGGGCCTAGGTGCCCAACCACCAAGGCAGGGGCTCCTCGGCGCTGCCTCCCTTGCCTGTTTCCGGGCCTAGAGGCGCGTTCTTGGGGCTCCCTCCTGGGTGGGCAGGTGGAATAATTTGCGGGGACCCTGAAAGGCTCTGCCCTTAGGAGAAAGATTCAGGAGGTGTTGTCCCTAAAATGTTCACGTAGAGCCAGGTGTGGCAGTGCACACCTGTAATCCCCACACCAGGAAGGCTGAGGACAGCCTAGGCTATCTTTAGACAGGGTCTCACACACATCTGTAATCCTTGCCTCAGGAGGCTGTCCTGAAGACTGCCAGGATCTGGGAGCTCACACCTGTCATCCTAGCTACTCAGGAGGCTGAGATCTGAGGACCTCAGTTCAAAGCCAGCCCAGACAGGAAAGTCCTTGATATTCTTATCTCCAATGAACCACCAGAAAACCAAAAGTGGTAGAGTGTAAGCCTTAGAGGGGGGAAAAAAAAAACAAAGAGCTTAGGGACAGCACCCAGGCTGAGTTCAAGACACACACACACACACACACACAGAGTCTGACTGAACTTTGTGTTGTGTGACCTCTAGTCTCAGAACACTCTTTCTGGGTCAAGGTATCAAAGGCACAGGAGACAACACTTTGAAGCCTTGGGGTACCATCCTGGAGGGTGCCTGGCAGTGGGAGCCCCACACCCTTGGGGGAAGGGGTGCCCTCAACACAGACACGCACAGCAGCCAACCTTCTGGGATGTTTATTTGCAAGGCACAGCTAAGATCGCTGTCAGTACAGACGTCCGCGTGGCAGAGACTAAACCGCACACCAGGAAAGACAGGGAGGGAAGCAAGAAAAATCGTGATTGAAGAAAAAAACAAAATGAAAACGAAAACCAAGACAACTTTAGAACCCTCATTTTTATTGGAGAAGGGGAGCAGGACAAGGTGGGGTGCTGGGCCCCAGCCCCCCAACCCTTTTTGTTTTGCAGGCGAGGAGGGAACCTGGGGGGGCGGCGCTGTGTTTGAAGCTAGCAGAGGAAGTGAGGGGGTGGGGGAGGGGGACGGCAGAGCTGGGGTGCCCAGGGCTTGGGGGATGGGCAGCGACCATCGTGAACATGCAGGGCCAGGGCGCCCCAGCAGTGGCCGTGTGATGGGCGTGAGTGTGAATCGAATCAGGGAAGATGCTGAGCACTGAAGGGTGTTTTTGAGGCCCTTGACCCCTGCCTTGCCAATGGGCTCCCCTCACCTGGCCAGGTGGTCCTCAGGGGGGAGGCAAGTGGGAGAGCTGGGCGGGGGGGAACTGGGGTGCCACGTGAACATGGACCATGACAACGACCATAAATACGAAACCGGAGATGGGAGCCCTTCAGAGCTAGCCCCGCTCCCTGCGCCCCTGCCTCAGTTTCCCCGCATGCCCGTGCTCCCCTCCCCTGACCCCGCCCCTGCCCGCTAGTCGGATTTGTCGCCGTCATCCTCCTGGTGGGCGTCGCCGTCATGGCCGTTCTTGTCCTCCTTGGAGAGATGCGCCTGCGAGCCCAGTGCCGACAGCGACAGCAGCCCAGTGCCCGCGCTCACAGCTGGCAGCGACGGCGGCTGCAGCCCCACGGGCAGTGGCGTCAAGGGCAGCGCCAGGGCCTGCAGCTGGGACAGCTGGTGTGCCTGCAGCTGCTGCTGCTCAGGGGAAAGAGGGGACGGGGTGCCTCAGCCACCAGGGCTGCCTTGGGGGGCCACACCCAGTCACCCACCTGCCCCACCTCTCCCTGGCACCTACTCGGATAATGGAGTTCAGCTCCGGAGCGGTGACCTGCTTGGCCCTCTCAATGGCTCCCAGAACCTGCTGCTGGTGCTGGTGTGGGAAAGAGAGGGGGATGGTACTGAATGCAAGACCTCACCCCACATCAGCCCATGGCAACCCCTCTCCTTACGCAGGGAATTCTACCATGAGCCGGGTATGCATCTAGGCTCAAAACACACACACACACACACACCCAACACACACACGCGCGCTTTTTTTTTTTTGGCACACTTCTCTCTGAACATGTATCTTTTATCTCCAGGATGCACCAATCTTACCCCCATCTGCCTTTTTTTTTTTTGGCCAGCCCTGGGCCTTGGACTCAGGGCCTGCACACTGTCCCTGAGCTTCTTTTTGCTCAAGGCTAGCACTCTGCCACTTGAGCCACAGCGCCACTTCTGGCCATTTTTTTTTCTATATATGTGGTGCTGGGGAATCAAACCCAGGGCTTCATGTATACGAGGCAAGCACTCTTGCCACTAGGCCATATCCTCAGCCCCCACCAATCTCCCTTTTTGCCTTGGCTGCGAAGAAGCTCCTTCTCAAGGAAAGCCCAAATAAGAAAGGCCCATGCTGGTCCAGAGCGACACCAGGCTCTGCTCACCTCCTGGGACAGGTAAGGAAGGACCTGGGCACAGATCCCATTGAGCCGCTTCACGATTTCCGCCTGGAACAGAGGAGTCAGAGTCCCACGGGGAACGGGGGGGGGGGGGGGGGGAGGGAGAGAGGGAGCGTTAAGAGAATCATCTACTCTGCATGGCCTGGAGAAGGAGGTCCCAGTCAGTGTCTCCCCTTTCCCCTCCTCTTCAGCACAGGGAAGATGGGGCGGGGGGGGGGGGGAGGAGTTGGGAGCCCAGTGTGGTGGTCCGCGCCTGTAATCCCGGCACTGGGGAGGACTGAAACAGGAGGATCAGAGTTCCAGGCTACACAGTGAGATCTTGGCTCCCCCATCCCCAGCACTGCACAAAATAAGAGGGGGAAGGGGGCTTGGGATCACCTGAGCGGCCTTGAGGTGGGGGGGGGTGGAGAGGGAGGAAGATGAGGGATAGGAAACAAAGCTTACCTGTTTGTGCATCTCGATGTTCAAGCCATAGGACATCTCATAGTACTGTATTGGGGAGACAGAGACGGGCAAGTGGGTGAGGCAGGAAATGGGACAGCCAGGGGGCAGATGGGAGAGACCAAGACAGGAAGAGACTCCCTGGTAGCCCAGCCATGGGACAGGTCTGGGGCTGCAGGCTGGGCCTACGTCCACCCCACACTCCAGCCACCTCATCCATTATCCACATCTTCTCAGCCACTAAGCCCAGACGGCCTTCCTCTTTCTTATCAACAAGGCAGGAGTCCAGCCCCAGCTCCAGCTCTGGTTCTGCCCCCATCCTATCTTGCTAGGAATCCTCTCCTGGCTCCTTACTATCCCTGGGGGAGAACATTACTTTCCTTCACAGCTCTTTGTACGTGGTTTCTTTAGGCTCTACCCAAGCAGGCTCTTACTCATACTTAAAAACCTCAGCTTCCATGTCCCATGTGCCTAACAAAACCTTCCTGAAGACAGTAACCCACCCACCCCCAGCCCCTCATCCTGCAGTGCCAGGTCCCTCTCCGGGACCCCAATCCTATTGCTACTGGTCACCGGCAGACTGCTGGAAGGGGTGAGGGGAGGAGAGCACCAGGGATGGGAATGTAGAAATCACCCCCTAGAGCAGAATTGCAAGTAGGTGCTCAAAACAGAGTCCAGCTAGGACCAGTGGTGGCTCACGCCTGTCATCCTAGCTACTCAGGAGGCTGAAATCTGAGGATTGTGATTCAAAGCCAGCCAGGGCAGGAAAGTCCATGAGACTTATCTACAAGGAACCACCAAAAAACCAGGTGTAGTGTTGTGGCTCAAAGGGTTAGAGCACTAGCCTTGAGTGAAAGAGCTCAGGGACAGCGCCCAGGCCAAGTTCAAGCCGCCCCAAGCCCCACAAAAACAAAATGAAACATGGGGTCCCAGTGGGCCTCCCGTGGGGCCTGACACCCAGGGGTTAAGCCAGGCCCCATGCACCCAATGGCTCCCTCCCCGCCCCTCCCACGTCAGTTCCTGGCTGTGACATCCACGCCCCTCCCCCGTGGCCACGGAGGCCAGCCAGGCAGCCAGCAGGCTGGGCTTGGCGGTTTGGTACCTCAACCACTGCCTGGGCGCAGGGCCAGGCCTGGCACAGCGCCAGCGGTGGCACAGCGTGCAGAGCCTGGCGAAGCGGCAGCAGCCAAGGCCCCCCACCTCGGACCCCCGGGCCTCACCATGACATAGTGTCGCTGCATCTCCGACTTCTCGCTGGCCAGCTTGTCACACTCCAGCTTCAGGCTGGGGAAGGCCAAGGGGGAGACTCAGATCAGTGGGTTGGGGGCCCCCTCCCCACAAGCCAAGGCATGTCCCTCACCCCCCTTACAGTCAAGATACACACACTATTTCTGTGGTGTGGGGGTTTGAACTCAGGGCCTTGCCCCCACTGGGCTGCCTCGCCTGTGGCAGGAGAGATCCAGGTCCTGACCAGACCACACCTTCAGCTTCCTCCCTTCCTTTTTGTGCCAGTGTTGGGGATCTATTACAGGAAACTAGGAATGACTGGGTCCCAGTGGCTCACTCACGCCTGGCATCTTAGCCATTCAGGAGGCTGAGATCTGAGGATCGCAGTTCAAAGCCAACCTGGGCAGAAAAGTCCCCAGGAGACTCATCTCCAATGAACCACTCCAAAGCTGCAAGTGGCGCTGTGGCTCAAGTGATAGAGTACAGAGGCTCGGGGACAGCAAGCACCCAGGCCGTGAGTTCAACACCCACAACTGACAAAAGAAAAAACCCCACACTCTTGGAGATCTGTCAGTAGAAAAAGGAAATTGGTAATGGAAGTTATCAAGTCAGCACAGGTGCTCTCCCAACCACCAAGGACATCAGCCCAGAATACTCGCTCATGCCCTCATTCCCAGATGATGCAATAGACAGAGGCTCAGAGTGGGTGAGGAGGAGACTCAAGGTCACACAGCCCGGAAGCCACTTCCATGCTCAGACATAAATAGAAACAGCCTGGGTCGGTGAAGTTCACCTCTGGGTTGGACTCCCAAGGAGTCCTGGCTCCACTGGGGCGGGGGGAGTGATTTCCCTGGGGCAGGAGTTTTAAGATCGGGGAGAGGCAACTCCTGGCCCCAAACTCTAGGGGTTCAAAGCTCCAGTCTGCTAGTTCTATGCTGTGTAGTCCCAACACCCCAGAAGCCTGCCCATTCACTCCACTACAATGCAGGGAACTAGAGTTGGGGCCCTAAAGGCCCCCCTAATTTTTCTCATCTACTAATGTTTAAAAAAAAGTTCTCTTTGCTGGGGATATGGCCTAGTGGCAAGAGTGCTTGCCTTGTATACATGAGGCCCTGGGTTCGATTCCCCAGCACCACATGTATAGAAAATGGCCAGAAGTGGCGCTGTGGCTCAAGTGGCAGAGTGCTAGCCTTGAGCAAAAAGAAGCCAGGGACAGTGCTCAGGCCCTGAGTCCAAGCCCCAGGACTGGCAAAAAAAAAAAAAAAAATCTCTTGTGAAGCCAGGTGCTGATGGCTCATGCCTGTAATCCTACTCAGAAGACTGAGATCTGAGGGAGATCTCAGTTCAAGGCCAGCCGGAACAGGAAAGCCCTTGAGACTTTCATCTCCAATTAATCAGCAAAAAGCCAGAAGTGGCACTGTGGCTCAATCTAGCCTTGAGCAAAAACTTCAGAGACCAGGCCCAGAGTTCAAGCCCCAGGACTGATATGACTCCTCCAAAAAACAAAATAAAATAAATAAATCTCTCACTGCTGAGTACTCACTGAGTTTGTCTATATGTGTATGCATGTCTGCATGCACCGAGTTTTACTACCAGAACTGGGAGAGGAAAAACAAAATCAGACACTTTCATTCCATATCCTGGAATTGTGGTCTTGTTTTAACAAGCCTCTGGATGCCTTGGGCCTGCCAAGATCTTTTCTGTGTGCCCTGAATCTTTAGGACCCCCCTTTTCACACATAGTGGGAAGCCCCCCAAGGGGGAGGCACCAAGGCTCAAAGATCAGAGAGGTGATTTGTTTCTGGAGGTCACACAGCAATGTGTGGTCAGCGGAGCTGGAACAGGACAACCACGGGGCTTAGCAGGAAGTGGGCAAGGAGCCAGGGGCCTGCTGGGCAAAGCCTAGAAGCTTCTACAGCAGGAGATGGGAATCAGGGTCCAGGAGCCTAATTCATCAGTCTCTCAGTTTCTTTATCTTTGAAATAGTCTAAAAAAATGAGCCAGTCCCTGGTGTCTTTTGCCTGTAATCCTAGCTATTCAGGAGGCTCCAATCTGAGGATCATGGTTCAAAGCTAGCCTGGGCTGAAAAGTCCCCATGAGACTATTTCCAACTAACCACTCAAAAGCCGGAAGGGGTGGTGGCTAAAGTGGTAGAGCACCAGCCTTGAGCAAAAGAGCTCAGGGGCAGCACTCAGACCCTTCAAGCCCCAGGGACCTGCACAAAATAAATGACAAAAGAGATAAGGCCCCCAAATGAAGCACTAAGAGGCCCAAGTAGATTCTTAGCACATGAAACACACACATAGCCCAGGCTGTGGATGTCTAAATTAACTAATCTTGCCCTTTCTCCTTGGGGAAAACCAAGAGTGACCCCTTCCCCCACGCTCCTGCAGTGGGGGCTGGCATTCTGAAGTAGGGGAACACAGCTGGGAGCCCAGGCTTGGTGTGTTCTTGCTGTGCACCTGAGGGAATTCCCCAACCTCTCAGTGCTCAGGGAAATTTTTTTCCTCCCTTTGAAACTCTGCACCCAGGAAGTATGTGGAAAGCCGGGAACCTTTCCCTCAAAACTGGGCACAGAGAAAATCGGGGGCTGTGTCTTGGAGAAAAAACTAAGGTTGGAGGCCTGGCCCTATTTAATTTTTTGCAAGCTGGCCTGCTGCCAATCGGCCAACCCATGGGCCTCTTCTCGGTATAAAGGGGGACGACTCCGGGCCCCACCAGGCCCACCGCTTGTTTGCTGCTTGAGATGAGGTCTCTTCAACTTTTTGCTAAGGGCTGGCTTCCTAACCGCTGAGATTACAGGTGTGAGTCCCGAGGCCGGCCCTTCACTCATCTACTTGGGTTTTTCTCCTTCTGGAATATGCACTTGGGGTGGATACTGGGAGGTGTTTTGCCCACGTCTGACTGGAGGGGAGGCCTCGCCCACCCCCGTCTCCCCGTGGGCCCCGGCTCACCTGTGGTACTGAGCCTGCAACAGCTGGAACTCGTCCTTGATGCGGTCACAGGAGTCGGAGGTGGTGAACTTGAGCTGCTGGGGGAGGTGCGAGGAGCCCTGCGGCAGGAGGGGGGGTCAGCAGCCCCCACCCCCTCTACACCCCTCCCCCAGCTGCCTGGCGCCCATCCCCCCCCTGCCCCACTTCCTGGGCCGCTGTTTACCGCCCAGGGCGCCCAACCAGCCTCCACCCTCCCACCGCGACCCGGCCGGCCGGGCCTCCAGGCAGGGGGTGCACAGTGGGGGGTGACCCCCCTAGAGAGCCCAGGGGGTCACAAACAAGCAGCCCCCTGTACCCCCCAACCTCCGGTGGGGTCTGGGGGAGTCCTCCCCAAATTTGGTTGAGGGGGGGGAGAAATCAAGGCCTTGCAAACACCCTGGTAGGAAGCGTCCTGGCTCAGCACCCCAAATCTTCCGGGATGGGGGGGTTCCCATCCCGGATTTCCAGCGTCCTTCCTCCAGATCATGCCCGTCCGGGGCAGAGGGCGGGTACCCCTCCTCGGATCGACCCCCCCCCCCCACCTCCGACTTGCTCCACCCTAGAAAGGGCCTGGCGGGGCTCCCGGGGCGCCCAGGCCTGAGGCCAAGGCCGCCGGAACCCGGCTGCGGCTAGAGGCCCGAGCCGGAGGGGCCTCGGCCTGCAAGGGGAGTCGGGGACGCTGGGCCCGGAAGACGGGGTACTGGGGTGTTGAGGAGCCAGCGCAGGGGGCGCTGGGCCTGAAGGCGGAGGAGGAACCGGGCCTGGGAGTTTGGGGGACGCCGAGGTGGAGGGGTCTCAGAGGGGATGGGAGCTGAGCGCGGTGACCGGGAGAAGGGGGTTAGGGGGGACCGGAGGACAGCCGGGAACCGGAGACGCAGGGCCCAGGATCCGTGTGCGTGGCTGGCATGGGGGGGGGGGCACGCAAGGCCCGGGATGGGGACGCAGGACCAGAACGGGGGCGCAGGGCCCAGGACGGGGGCGCAGAGCCAGATGAGAGGACCAGAGCCGAGAACGGGGGTGTAGGGCCGGATTAGGAGCTCAGGGCCCGGGACGGAGATGCAAGGCCGGATTGGAGGCTTAGGGCCCGGGACTGGGGTGCAGGGCCAGATTGGGGGCGCATGGCTGGACTGGGGGCTCACGGCCCGGGACTAGGGTACAGGGCCGGAATGAGGGCGCAGGGCTCGGAACGGGGGGTGGTGCAGGGCCGGATTGGGAGCGCAGGGCCCGGGACTGGGGTGCATGGCCGGATTGGGGGCCCAGGGCCCGGGACGGGGGTGCAGGGCCGGATTGGGGGCGCTCGGCGGGCGCAGGCCGCGGTTGGGGGTACAAGCCCGGGGCCCCGCTTACCGAATGCCTGCTTTGTGGAAACATCATGTCAGTCGCGGCGGGGGGCGCGGGTTGCGCCCCGACTGCGCGCCCCGACTCAGGCTGTTCGGGGCGCCGGGCGGCCGCGCCTTTGTCCCGGCGCCTATCGGCAGCTCCGGGGGCCGCTCGCTGCGCCCCCTCCCGCGCCCGGCCCCGGCGCGCCCCGCGCCCCGCCCGCCGCCCGCCCGCCGCCCGCCCGCCCGCTCCTATTGTCTAATGGCGGCGACGCCGGCGGAGGCCGCGGCTCGGCTGCTGCGGACGCTCGAGCTCCACCTGCCGCCGCTGCCGCCGCCGCCGCCGCCGCGCGCGCGCGCGCCACCGAGGAGGGGAACGCGCGCGCGCCGCCGTGGAGAGACCGCGCGTGCGCGCCGCCGAGGAGGGACGCGCGTGCGTGCCCGCCCCCCCCCCCCCCCCCGGCGGCCACGCCGCCGCCTGCGCGGTGACCTTGGCGCGCGCCCCGCCCCCGGGGGACGGGGAGAGGGAGGAGACGCTGGGGGAGGGGGAGGAGACCCCCGGCCCCAGGGGCGGGGCTCCTCACCTGCACCCTCACATTCATTCACCTCATGGGGCGCCCGCCTACTGTGTGCCAGGCCAGGCGCCAGGCCTCTGGGTCCTTGGCAACCAGAGGGTGGGAGCCAGGCCCCTGGCAGAACAGGCCTTGGAGTCATCCCAGCTACTCTGAAGATGGAGATGTGAGAATCTCGGTTCAAAGCCAGCCCGGAAGGGAAAGTCCATGGATTGTGCCTCAAAGTGGTAGAGCACTACCTTGAGCAAGAAATTAGCTGGGAACTGAGCCCAGGCCCGGAATTCAACCCCATGGCTGACAGGGTGGGGGTAGGTATGGAGGAGTAAAAGTGTGGGGGGCGTGGGGTGGGGTGGTGTCCATCAGGAAGTGTAGTGTTAAAGGCTGAGTCTGGGTGGGGATCAGGGAGGCCCCAGCAAACAGCTTCCCAGAGGGCTTGGAACAGCAAGTGCAAAGGCCCTGAGCCAGGCAGGTGAAGAGAAAAGGATTCTTTTCTGGTTAACAACCAGCTGGCAAATGGCTGCCTGCCTCCAAGATGAATTGAACTTGTTTGGTCTCAGGAGGAATGGAGTTAATGGAGTTAAAACCCAAGGGCTGAGCTTAGCTCTGGTGCTCACACATGTCATCCTAGCTACTCAGCAGACAGAGATCTGAGGATCATGGTTCAAAGCCAGCCTGGGCTGGGAAGTCCTTGAGACTCTTATCTCCAATGAACCAATAAAAAGCCAGAAGTGGAGCTGTGGCTCAAGTGGCAGAATGCCAAGCCTTAATAAGCAAAAAGGAGTGAAAGTCCTCAGCCCCTGAGTTTAAGCCCCAGTACTGGCACAAATAAAGTCTTTTCTTTCCTTTTTTTTTGTTTATATTGTTATGATAAAGGTGATGTACAGAGGGGTTACAGTTACATAAATCTGGTAAAGAGTACATTTATTTTTGGACAAGGTCACCCTTTCTTTCCTTTTATTTTGGACACAGTCTTGCTGTGCAGACCAGACTGCCCTGAAACTTAGCATCTTCCCGCCCAGGGCTGGAATTAAAGGCCTGTGTCACCATACTTGGATAATATTTTTGAAAATGCAACTTCGTTTTCAAAAGCTAGATGCTGATAGGCACTGTGGCCCGGAATCCCAGCACTCAGGGGTCTGAAGAAGAAAGATCTTAAGTTCTAGATCACCCAGGGCTGCACATAGAGACCGTGCCTCAAGAAAAGAAAAAAAACAACTTAAGTCTGAGGTACATGGGGCTGGGGACTTCCTGAGCCCAGGAGGTCAAGACCAGCATAGTGAGACCTGTGTCCAAAGAGGGAAAATAATTGTAATGCAAAAATAAATAAGTATTCTGGGTGCTAGTGACTCAAGCCTTTTATCTTCACTACTTAGGAGGCTGAGATGTGAGGATCATGGTTCAAAGCCAGCCCAGGCAAGAATGCCCATGAGACTATCTCCAGTTAACCACCAAAAATCCCAAAATGGAGCTCAAGTGGTAGAGCACCAATCTTGAGTGAAAAAGCTCAGGGACAGCATGTAGGCCCCAAGTTCAGGTCCTGGTAGTGGGACACACACACACACACACACATACACACACACACACATCCTAGAGGCCATTTCTCAGGGCAGGCTACATCTCAGCCTCCACCCTGGCCTTCATTCTGTGTAACAGGGCAGCCTGGCCATTACTCAGAGGCTGAAGGGGAAATAGGTGCTATAGAGCAGGGCAGTACTTGTGCCCGCCCCCAGTGTGTCCCCCCTCCCTGCCCCAAGCTGTCATTTCTTCATTCTCAGTGAGCATCTACCATGTGCCTGGTTCTAAGTGGAGCTTTTGTGTGTGTGTGTGTGTGTGTGTGTGTGTGTGTGTGTGTGTCTTGGGGCTTAAAGTCAGTGCCTGGGCACTGTCCCTTAAGCTTCTTTGCTCAAGGCCAGTGCTCTATCACTTGAGCCATACCTCTGCTTCTGGCTTTTTGGTGGTTCATTGGAGATAAGAGTCTTCACAGGCTTTGAACCTCCATTCTTAGATCTCAGCCTTGTGAGTAGCTGGGATTACAGGCATGAGCTCAGTCTGACATTTACCTCTCCATCTTCCTTTCCCAGCCTCCTCAGTGCTAGGAGGACTGCTGTATGCCTCCACCCCTGTCTTCTGGGCATGGACTGAATATGTAGGAAGTCAGGCCTGGCTGTATCCAGGACTAGAACGTCACCATGAGGACCATGCCTGTCTGCACTCTGCTTTGCTGCCTCGACTTCATTCTTGACCTGCCCCCCCAGGCCACCATCCGGCCTCCTTCCTGACCACTGGAGACTTTCATGACCCAGCTCGGCCCTCCATGCAATTCCTTCTGCTTCATTTCAACATGGCTGATTGCTCATTCCCATTGGCCAAGCTTAAAACATGTGACTTCTCTGTCTAGGCTGGCTTTGAACTGGGATCCTCAGACCATAACTCTTTTTTTTTTTTTGGCCAGTCCTGGGCCTTGGACTCAGGGCCTGAGCACTGTCCCTGGCTTCTTCCCGCTCAAGGCTAGCACTCTGCCACTTGAGCCACAGCGCCGCTTCTGGCCGTTTTCTGTATATGTGGTGCTGGGGAATCGAACCTAGGGCCTCCTGTATCCGAGGCAGGCACTCTTGCCACTAGGCTATATCCCCAGCCCAGACCATAACTCCTGAGTAGCTAGGATCACAGGAGTGGGCTACTGATGGAAAGCTTTGGTTGTTGGTGGTGGTAGTGGTGGCCATGGGGCTTGAACTCAGGGCCTGGGTGCTGTCCCTGAGCTTTTTTGCCCAAGGCTAGTGCTCTATCACTTGGAGCCACCACTCTACTTCTGGTTTCCTGGTGGTTCATTGGACATGAGTCACACAGCTGCCTGGCCTGGCTTCAAACTACAATCCTCAGATCTCTTAGGCTCCTGAGTAGCTAGGATGACAGGCATGTACCACTGGTACCTGGCACTTTATTTTATTTTAGAGTCAGGATCTTATTATGTGGCCCTGGAACTCTGAGGCCTCCTGCCTGTGATCCCAGCTACTCAGGGGGCTGAGATCTGGAGGGTTGAGGTTTGAAGCCAGCCCAGGCAGGAAAGTCTGTGAGACTTTTATCTCCAGTGAAACACCAAAACAGCCGGAAGTGGAGCTGTGGCTCAAGTGATAGAGTATTAGCTGTTAGGATTTATGAAACAGAGAGAGAGAGAGAGAAAGAGAGAGAGAGAGAGAGAGAGAGAGAGAGAGAGAGAGAGAGAGAGAGAGAGAGAGAGAGAGACGAACAAAGAGGAGACTGAAGTAAAAGAGGAAACCGATCTGATCAGATGAGATGAAGCTTTACTAAGCTTTGAAGAGGGTCACCCCGAATAGAGGTCAGGTTAATAAGATGGTGTGCCAGGGCCAGGGAGGATTGGTGGAGCTAAGCCAGGAGCAGGAAACTTGCTGCTGGCAGCAAGGGCAGTGGGGGCTTGTTCATCACGCCTCGGTGGGTGCGCACAGCATGTCCTCTTCTGAGAAAAAGGTCAGGGCTGGGGTTTTTTACCCAAGGAAGGCAGCTCAGAACCACAGACTTCCTACCATTGGAGATCCTGAAGGGGTAATAAAACGATGAGAGGTGTGGTGCTAGATATATGTCTGGCTAGATAGATGGGTGATGAAAAAGGGGCAAGGGAGGGGCTTTTCCTCTCAGGTCTCTGAGGTTAAGAGGTTAAGGGGCCAGGAATGTGGCTCAGCAGTGTCTAGCATGCCTGAAGCCCTGGGTTCAATTCCTCAGCACCACATAAACAGAAAAAGCCAGAAGTGGCGCTGTGGCTCAAGTGGTAGAGTGCTAGCCTTGAGCAAAAAGAAGCCAGGGACAGTGCTCAAGCCCTGAGTTCAAGCGCCAGGACTGGCAAAAATTTATGTGTTTGTGTATGCATATATATGTATGTATATATATATATATATCAGGAAATTTATGTGTTTGTGTATGCATATATGCATATATATATGTATGTATATATATATATATCAGGAAAGTTCAAAGAAGGAAAATGATGGCTAAAGGGGTGAGAAACATCAGAAGCCAGGAGACCTAAGCCCAACCCTGTCCCCCTTGGCTATGGGCCTTTGTGTCTCCTGCATTCCAGTCAGTCCTGTGATTGTGGGATCCCCCACCCACCCTAACTGATTTACATGGAAGCAGCACTCTTCCTTCAAGAACAGGCCGAGGAGTTCCCCCCCACCCTTTTTTTGATTCTGCCATGAGAAAATCCAGTCCCCCTCGGTTCAGTAATACCACTGCTGTGAGAGAAAACTTGATTTTGTTGGTGATGACCAAGGTGCCCACTCCCAGCCATCCCAAGCCAAGTCCAGCCATTATACCCAGCCCCATCACTAGGGCTGTAATTGGATCACCCTATTTATTTTTTGCCAACCATGGTACATGAGGGTCCCCCAGGCAAAGAAGGCCTCTGGCCAGGACAGAAGACAGCTACAGGGTTTGCTGGAGAGATTTCCCTTCCTTCCTTCCTTCCTTCCTTCCTTCCTTCCTTCCTTCCTTCCTTCCTTCCTTCTTTCCTTTCTCTCTCTTTTTCTTTCTTTCTCCTTTTTTGTCGGTTGTGGGGCTTGAACTCAGGGCCTGGGCGCTGCCCCTAAGCTCTTTTGCTGAAGCACTACCACTTGAGCCACAGAGCCACTTCCCTTTTTCTGGTGGTTCATTGGAGATAAGAGTCTCAGGGACTTTCCTGCCTGGGCTGGCTTTGAAACCACAATACTTAGACCTCAGCCTCCCAAGTAGCTAGGACAACAGATGTGAGCCTCTAGCGCTTGGCTCCGAGATTCTCAAAAGCTCCAATTACCCACCAGAAAGCTAGAAGGGGGGCTGTGATTCAAATGGTCTCTGATCTGGAGGTGGGAATGAAGGACAGGAAGAGGTGAGATCAGAAGAGGAAAGGACAGGAAGAGGAAAAGAGACCAAGGCAGACTTAAATCTGAGTATACTGGTTAGGTCAATATAGATCTCAGACAAGACCTACCACTCTCCCTAACACACACACACACACACACACGGCAATGGTGACTGGCTCTGACATTGCTATCCAGGAGAAAGAAAAAAGAGAAGGAGAGCCATTAGTCTGTGGCTTGCACCTGTCAACCTAGCTACTCAGGAGGCTGAGATCTGAGGATCATGGTTCGAAGCCAATCCGAGCAGAAAAGTTGGTGAGACACTTATCGCCAATAAACCACCAAAACCCCCAAAAGTGGTGCTGTAGCTCAAAGTGGCAAAGCACTGGCCTTGAGCAAAAGAGCTCAGGGTCAGGGCCCAGGCCCTGAGTTCAAAGCCCAGGACAAGCAAAAAATAAAAGAAAAAGAAACAAACTCAATGCTGAGATTACAGTCTTGTGTCACCGCACTCAGCCTCATTTACTTCCTAGGCATCCATTTTGTACATGGGGAGTTAAGGCTGAGCGAGAGTCCTCAGCCTGTGTCCACAGCTGCCCAGGGACCTCCAAACAAGGAGCGTAGGTTTTTGTGTTTTTTTTGCTAGCACTTTCCTTCTTCCCCGAGGCTCAGCTGTACCCCTGGGAGCCTGGCATCCTCAGGCATGGGTCCCTGGGGTGGATATTTAAGTGCTTTTAAAGTGGGGCCTCGTATTCCTGGAGCAGGGTGGTAATTAGGAGGCTGCCTCCATCTGGGCGTGTCTCTGGAGAGATGGGGGAAATATTTGGGGACCTTAGGGAACCAGGAGACATGGCTGCTGGCTGCCTGTCCTCCCGTGCAGACACCCCAGGCCAGCCCCAGCTCTGCCTCTGGTTGGCTGTGTCTCTGAACTAGCGGCTGTCCTCCTCTGGGCCTCGACTTTCCCATCTGTCTAATGAACACATGCAAATGTACCTCAGCTCTCCCAGGACTGGGACCTCCATCTTGGGTTCCTGGTCCCAAGCAGTACCCCAGTGACACTTCCACACACAGTAAAATCATCGGTGTCCCATGAAACTCCTTTCTGTTCTGTTTGTTCCTTCTTTCTTTCCTTTTTTGCCGGTCCTGGGGCTTGCACTCAGGGCCTGGGCCCTGTCCCTGGCTTCTTTTTGCTTAAGGCTGGCACTATGCCACTTGAGCCACAGTGCCTTCAGCACACATCTGTAATCCTAGCTACTCAGGAAACTGAGATCTGAGGATTGTGGTTTGAAGCCAGCCTGGGCAGGAAAGTCCAGGAGACTTATCTCCAATGAACCACCAAAAAGCCTAAAGTGAACCTATGACTCAAATGGTAGAGCACCATCCTTGAGTGAAAAAAATAAAGGTCTGCGCCCAGGCTCTAACTTTAAGTCCCAAGACTAGCAACCTCCCCCCCCCAACCAAAAAAAAAAAAAGGAAAGGAAAGGAAAGATCTTTCATGCAGCTCATCCTGGCTTGGAATTTGAAATCCTTCTGCTTCCGCTCCCCTGTGCTGGGATTACAGGCATGCACTGCCACACTCAACTTGGAACGTCTATTCTTTTTTTTTTTTTCACCTATGGTACTGAAGTTTAAACTCTGGGTCTACCATCGAGCCATGATCCTACCACTTAAGCCCTGTCCCTTGTAATGGGGTCCGAGGGGGGGGGGCGGATTCACCATCCCACCAAGAGTCCACCACTCAGAGACAGTGTCAAGTAAAAGGATGGGTTTATTGGGGAAGTAAAAAGTGAACTGACTGGCCAGGGTCATGGTCCAGACTCAGGAGCTGAAACTGCTACCATAAAAAGCAGGCTGGCTGACCAGGGCCGCAGCCCAGACTCGGGAGCTAGGAACCATGCGCCCCAGGTGGGGTTATAAAGGCAAATACCACATGGTCAAGTTTGCCATGTTATGCCCAGATTGGGGGGGTCCCAAAGACCACCAAGGAGCCGATTCTGATGCAAAACATGAGAGTTTTGTTGCAAGCTTGAGCCTGGACTCACAACCTTCACAGATGCAGTGGATCTGGATTGAGAGCCCCGACCCTTTAGTTAACAGGGTTTTTATAGGATTTTCAGGGACATTTTATGTGTCATAGCATCACTCAGCAAATCATATCATACCCTGGGAAAGTCATAAAATTATCCTTTTTTTTTCTTTTAACCAGTCCTGGCACTTGAACTCAGGGCCTGAGCACTGTCCCTGGCTTCTTTTTGCTCAAGGCTAGCACTCTACCACTTGAGCCACACTGCCATTTCTGGATTTTTCTATATATGTGGTGCTGAGGAATTGAACTCAGGGCTTCATGTATGCGAGGCAAACACTCTACCACTAAGCCACATTCCCAGCCCATAGTCATAAAATGGTCTGATGGCGGGAATGGACCTGACATGGGGTTGATGCTTTCTAAAATGGGCTTAAGCGGATGGTGACAAGGGTGTTGACCCAGTTATCTATCACTAAAGGGCCATCAAGATGCTGGGAGTATGGCCTAGTGGTAGAGTGCTTGCCTCTTATACATGAAGCCCTGGTTTCGATTCCTCAGCACCACATATATAGAAAATGGCCAGAAGTGGCGCTGTGGCTCAAGTGGCAGAGTGCTAGCCTTGAGCAAAAGGAAGCCAGGGACAGTGCTCAGGCCCTGAGTTCAATACCCAGGACTGGCAAAACACAAAACAAACTAAAGGGTCACCTGGAACTTTAGGTATTTCCTGCCATCTGTTGATTAGCTGCTGCTAGGGAGTTTACCGTAAAGGGGGTTGTTGACACATTTCCTAGACTTTGGGCTCAAAGAGAGCTACTGATACATTACTTAGTAATGCCTTAACAAGATGGAGTCTAAAACCAAAGATGACTGTATTGTGTTCAGGCTTCTCATTCCCCGCCTCTCTTGTGACTAAGGGAGCCAATCATGGTCCCTTGATCCTAAAGGGGAGCTGATGGGCGAAGATCCTCCATCTTCTGTAACTTCTTCAGCCTGACTCAGGGGTGTTGATCTTACCTAGCCAGGAACTTATAACCTTAATCTACAGACTCTTTTACCAGCTCAAAATTAAACTATCTCCCCATTTGACAAACTTAGCTTTACTACCCACTATCGCAGATGACCTGCAAGTTTCTGCCCAGTTACAAAGTAGACAGACATGGGCGTTAGAAAGGCAGGCTTACAAACTATTCTCCTAGGACGTCCCGGCTCTGATTAACTTTTGAAGGGCCAAACACTAGTGACTCTAAGATCCGACACCATCTCTGCCATCCAGGCAGTGGCTCACTGTCTCTGGATGCTCTACTACTTTTGTCCCAGGAGTGATTTTTCCATGCTGAGGTAAATGCACCTTTGGCATTTCACTTGGTCCATCGCTGGTCTTGGACTCAGGGCCTGAGTGCTGCCCCTCAGCTCTCCAGCTCAAGGCTAGCACTCTGCCACTTTGAGCTCCACACAACTCACAACTCTGTTCCCAGCATTCCGATTAGAGACAGACTCTCACAGGGACCTCTTTCTGCCCGGGCTGGCTGTGAACTGCCGATCATGAGTCTGTATATAAGGCCACTTTACTCCAATTAAAGCAACAAGAAGGTCCTCACAGAAGTAGTTTTTAAGCATGCTCTATCCTGGAACTAATGGGGCATGATCTTGGAAAAGATGCAAAGGGTAGGGATTTTAATTCCATGCTTTTCTCCTCCAGAGGTGGGTATTGAGCCCTGAGCACCATCAATTGTACTGTACTAATTTGTTCCTTTACAAATGTGACTAACCTATTTAGCATACACAGTCCTATGGTTAACACAAGCAAAAGCACAATAAGTGGTCCCATCAAGGTTGAAACTAAAGTTGTTAACCAAGGAAAATAGTTAAACATGGATTCAAACCATCCTTGTTGTTGTTCCTGCTCCCACTATCTTTTGGCCAATCCTTCTGAAACCTTGGCCATTGAATTCTTGACTACTCTTATGGTCTACATAAGAACAACATTCTTCCTTTAAGGCAGCATGTAACTCCCCTCCCCGCTCCTCCCTCCCACCCCCCTCCCTCTGCAAAAGCAGATCT
The DNA here is from genome assembly GCF_023159225.1 of Perognathus longimembris pacificus. Classification (NCBI taxonomy): domain Eukaryota; kingdom Metazoa; phylum Chordata; class Mammalia; order Rodentia; family Heteromyidae; genus Perognathus; species Perognathus longimembris. The sequence goes on from NC_063163.1 coordinate 68,103,201, forward strand.
AGTCCTCCTCTATTTTGCAACACTACCTTGGATAGGGGAGTAAGTGAGGTCTGTAAGTGGGAGATGCCAGTTTCCAATCTTTCTATATTCATGTCTATGGCCGATCTCAAACTATTGTAATGTTTGTTCTGGAGAGTCAAGGCTGCAATCCTTGTGCCGGCTCCCACTGCCCCTAAACCCAGGAGGAAGGATAGTGTCAAGGCAGTCACAGGTTCTTTTTCTGTTCCCGCAGGTCTCTAGAGGAATCTAGCTTTTGATATATCTCTTCCTCCTTATGATAATTTAACTGGGGCATTAGTTGCACCAGCACACAAAAGTCTTGGGTTTCATTAAGGAACTTACTGTGGACATATGGTATGAGTCCAGAGGAACAGGCCCACCACCTCTCCTCTCGGGGAATGGGGGCAGCACATATACATCTGACCCGACTAATTATTTGGACTGGTTACAACTATGTTGGTAATGGTTGAGGGCCTGTCCTACACACAGTTCTTGTCCCGACACAGACTGGAGGGTAAACCCGACCCCTTCTTTCTGTTTCCATTGGCACTGTTCAGTTTTCCTTGCCTCCATGATGTTACCTACTATAAAGGGAGGTTTAATATCATAGCATAGCCAGCAGGACTTTGCCAACTCTGGCTGGGAGGCATTGATTACTTGGAAGGTGCTTGCTAATAGGTTCCATAAGGGGTCTTGGTCCCTGTTACAGGGTCCAGGGTGGGGAGGTTCCACATCCCCCCAAGAGTCCACCACTCAGAGACAGTCTCAAGCAGAAAGATTAGTTTATTGGGTAAGCAAAACGCAAACTGCCTGGCCAGGGCCACAGACTCGGGAGCTGCCACCATGCACCTGAGTAGACCTCAACTTGGGGGTTTATAAAGGTAAAAGCGGGGCTGGGAATATGGCCTAGTGGCAAGAGTGCTTGCCTTGTATACATGAAGCCCTGGGTTCCATTCCTCAACATCACATATATAGAAAATGGCCAGAAGTGGCACTGTGGCTCAAGTGGCAGGGTGCTAGCCTTGAGCAAAAAGAAGCCACGGACAGTGCTCAAGCTCTGAGTTCAAGCCCCAGGACTGGCAACACAACAACAACAAAAAAAAAACACCTCAGTAATGTCCAGCCACAAACAGTCCTCAAAGCCCCAGGACTGGCAAAAATAAAAATAAAGGTAAAAGTGTAGCCCAGATTTAGGGGGCAAGCCATTTACAGAAGCAGAATTTTGGGGTCAGGTTGACCTAATCTACTGCCCCCAACATTTCCTACCATGTTTCCCTAATCAAGATGGAATCAGCTCTGCTCCCTACAACAGTCCCCCTTTCCAAAGGATGGGGGAGGAGGGCTAAGAAGCATGCCCTTTCCAGTGGGCCCAGTAGCTTGATTGGGTTTAGCTGGCTCTTGCCCAAAGGCCTTGGTGGGGCCTATTTCTTGCGGGGGTGTCAAGGGGATCATAGAAAGTTTTAAGTGAATAAGGAAGCCTGGGTCATAGATATTAGGGTTATATATCCGGAGGCCCCAAGTCTTTCCCTTTTCCCATCCAGGGGCTACTTTACCTTCCGGGGTGAAGCTCAGTCGTATTCGGGACTTTGACCTGCTTACCCTATGGAATTTGACTAGGTCCTTTTCTTTTGGTTTCCACCCAGTCCACCAACGTATAGAAGTTACACAACTCCAGGAGGCGCAGAAGAAGTCCGCTGACCCACCACATTCTTTTCCTCGTCCTTCCTCTGGGCATGTATACCAGGTATCTCCTCCACACTGGGGCAGCCACTGTTCTTTCCATTTCTTTCCCGCCACTAAACACATGTCAAAGGTCAAATCAGGAAACCAGGTGACCCGGGGCCCGATTCTGGATGCAAGAAGGTAAACTTCCCCCGTATGCCCATTAGTAATCGTCCAGGTCCAATTAGAAGGGGCATAGGGGCTGGCACCTACCACAGGCCAAATAAACACTAATAACATAAACATTATGCCGTCTTAGGTAGGCAGTGTATCTTAAGTTTTAAGGGATTGTCCTTAGCTCGGGAAACTTGTCCCTTCTGAGCAGGGATGAAGTCCTTCTTTACTGCAAGTGGGTCTGCCAGCTGGGCGTGGGTGTAGTGGACCCAGGAAGCGACTTCGTCCACTTTGAGAACGGTGGGTGTGGTCAGGATTACCAGGAACAGTCCCTTCCTTCCAGGTTCCGGGTTTCCCTGGCGATGCCGCGTAGACCCAGTCCCGGGGCGAAAGCGATAGGGTTCAGGGGGAGGTCCTGTGTCATAGAGGGCCTTCAGTTTTGGCCAAACATCCTGGTGGGCCCACTGCAGGGCCCTGAGAGAGGACAAAAGCTCAGAATCATCAAATTCACTCAACGAACGAGATTGCAGATTAGGAATAATGGGAAGTGGTCTCCCAACCATGATTTCAAAAAGAATTAATCCTGTTTTATAAGGAGAGTTATGCACTCTGTAGAGGGCCTATGGAAGAAGAGACACCCAGTCTCCTCCAGTCTCCGTGGTCAATTTAGTCAGGATCTCTTTTAGAGTACCTGCCCCGAGCTTTGGGACCTGTATGCACAATGTAATTTCCAATCAGCCCCAGGAACTCTTACTAGGTTCTGTATTACCTTAGATACAAAAGCAGGTGTGTTATCTGATCCTATCATTACTGGAAGGCCATATGTGGGTAGGATGTCTTCTAGCAGCTTCTTAGCTACCGTTTTCACTGTCTCATGCTTGGGAGGGAATGCCTGTACCCATCCTGAAAAAGTACCTATGAAAACTAACAAATATTTGTATCTGTTACTTTCCAGGCTTAACTTCAGTGAAGTACACTTCCCAGTATGCCCCCAGCTTGTCTCCTCTCTGTCTAGACCCGGGGTTTGGTGTATTCCGGGTCTTGTAGCAGGCTTTGCATTCAGCTACAATCTGTTCAGTCTTGGAATTAGCATCCCTGATTTTTATTTTTTGCATGTCAAACAAGGTCTTCCATCTTCTTGGTGCCCATATGAGTGGAGCGGAGCATCTTAAGTAACACTTGCTTCCCCAGCTTCTCCGGGCGAATCACCCTACAGTCAGCTGCTTGCCACCACCCATGTAAGCTGTGTCATAGGCAGCTTTCTTTTTTGGCCAGTCCTGGGCCTTGGACTCAGGGCCTGAGCACTGTCCCTGGCTTCTTTTTGCTCAAGGCTAGCACTCTGCCACTTGAGCCACAGCGCCACTTCTGGCCATTTTCTGTATATGTGGTACTGGGGAATTGAACCCAGGGCCTCATGTATAGGAGGCAAGCACTCTTGCCACTAGGCTATATCCCCAGCCCATAGGCAGCTTTTTTTAAAAATTAAATTTTATTGACAAGGTGTTATGCAAAGGGGGTATAGTTACATAATAAGGTAATGAGTACATTTCTTGTCTTATTTGTTACACCCTCGTTTTTCTTTCCCTTCCCTAGTTCAGGTAAGCGTATATACTATATCCAGTGTAACAAAATCACATACAGTAACCAAGTAGGGTACACCAAAGGAAATTCACCTAGAACATTAAACGTAACAACAACAATAGAATCCTCCTGTGTCCTTGTCTTGGAGTTCTTTTTGCTTATCCTTGTCTTATATGATCATGTGTACATAGCTGTTGGGCTATTGTGATCCACTGATAGGTCTATCCTAGACCTTTTTATGTTTGTTTAGTAGTTGTTTGGTTTTAGATACATAATGTAGAGTCGCTGACCCAAACATGTGGAAATACCATTTGAAAAGAAGTCTGTGGACTAGGGAAATGGCCTAGTGGTAGAGTGCTTGCCTCCTGTACATGAAGCCCTGGGTTCAATTCCTCAGTACCACATATATAGAAAAAGCTGGAAGTAGTGCTGTGTGTGGCTCAAGTGGTAGACTGCTAGCTAGCCTTGAGCAAAAAGAAGACAGGGACAGTGCTCAGGTCCTGAGTTCAAGCCACAGGAGTGGCAAAAAACAAACCAAGCCAAAAAAAAAAAAAGTTTGCTATTTTGCAGACCTGGTTTCTACTGTTTCCCCTCCCCCCCAACAGTCATATATCAAGGAGACCATGCGCCTTTGTTTTCTGTGTTCTAGGCTTGTATCACACAACATTATTTGTTCAAGCTCTGACCATTTACCTGCAAATACCAATATTTTATCATTTCTAATTGCTATGTAGTGTTCCATTGTGTTCAGGTACCACATTTTTTGGATCCATTCATCTGTAGTGAGGCATCTGGGTTGTTTCCATATTGTGAATTGTGTAGGTATAAGCATGGATGTGCACATGTCTTTATGATATCCTGAGACCTATTGTTCAGGATAGATGCCTAGGAGTGGTACGGCTGGGTCATGGGGTAGGTCTATGATGAGCTTTTTGAGGAACCTCCATACTGTTCTCCAAAGTGGTTGTACTAGTTTGCATTCTCACCAACGGTGCAGAATGGTTCCTCTTTCCCCGCATCCCCTCCAGCACTTGTTGTTGCCTGAGTTCAGAGTATAGGCCATTCTAACTGGAGTGAGGTGGTATCGCAGGGTTGTTTAAATTAGCATCTCCTTTACTGCCAGGTATGTTGAACATTTCGTCATATGTTTCTTTGCCATTTTTATTTCTTCTCCTGTGAAGTCTCCCTTTAGCTCCTTTGCCCATTTAATAATTGGTTTACTGGGTTTGGAGGGGCTTAGTTTTTTGAGTTCTCTGTAGATGATGGATATTAGGCCTTTGTCTGTTGCTGTGCTGGTCAAGATCCTTTCCCATAGGGTTGGCTGTCTTTGTAGTTTAGTGGCTATGTCTTTAGCTGTGCAGAAACTTTTTATTTTGTAGTAGTCCCATTTGTCGAGTCTCTCCCCTATCTGTTATGCCCCTGGGACTCTGTTCAGGAAGTTCCTACCTGTGCCTATAAGTTCTAGTGTCTTTCCTACTCTGTCCTTCAGTAGTTTCAGGGTTTCAGGTCTGATAGAGGTCATAGGCAGCTTTTTTATCCAATCCAAATCTTCTTTGGTGTCACTAGGAATTTCAGGTAACTGTCACTGCCTGGGGTCTGGCAGGGTGGCAACCATGGTTGGGTCTACTCGGAGGGCCACTCTTCAGGCATTTTCGCCTGCCAGGTTACTTCCCTTTCTTCCTGGGTCTCTCTATTATTGTATACTCTCTCAGCTACTTCCATCAGATCCTGCAAACTCTTTCCCCCTAATCTCCCTACTGTCTATAATTTCCTTCTAATGTCTGGTGCTGCCTGGTTTACGAACACCATCACTACGGCTGCCTTAGTTTTGGGCGACTCAGGATCCATTGGTGTATACTGATGAAACACCCGCATCACCCTTTCCAGAAAGGTAGGTGGACTCTCATCCTTATCCTGCTGTATATCTCCTACCTTGGCCAGATTGGTGGGCTTTCGAGAAGCCACTTTTTTTTTTTTTTGGCCAGTCCTGGGCCTTGGACTCAGGGCCTGAGCACTGTCCCTGGCTTCTTCCCGCTCAAGGCTAGCACTCTGCCACTTGAGCCACAGTGCCGCTTCTGGCCGTTTTCTGTATATGTGGTGCTGGGGAATCGAACCTAGGGCCTCGTGTATCTGAGGCAGGCACTCTTGCCACTAGGCTATATCCCCAGCCCTCGAGAAGCCACTTTGAGACCCGCCATTAGAGTCTGGCGATAGACTTGGGGGCCTATCCTTACCTTCAACTGTGTTAAAATCCCAATCAGGGGGAGTGAGGGGAAAGATGGTATTAATAGTGTCAGGATTCATAGTGGGCTGTCCATTGTCTCCCGGGGACCAATTTCCAGGCTTCCACCTGGATCCTCTCCCCTTCGGTAGTGAAGAGCACCTGTAAGAGCTGCCCGCCATCATCCCAGGTGGGCTGATAGGTACACAGAACAGTATCTAGAAGGCTAATTAATTCCCTAGGGTTATCAGAAACTCCAGCATTTTGGGTTTTCCAGTTAAACAGGTCACTAGTAGCAAAGGGCCAGCAGTGATGGGGTTGGTTAGCGGCCTCACCAGGGGGGCCTGCAGGGGCAGAACAACAGTGGAGTCTGCCTGCCCGAGGGAAGTCGTGGAACCGCCCTGTTGTCCTCCCTGGGTTCCCGAGGCTGGTGCTTCCAAGGCCCCTGCTCACAAGGGCAGCCGACTGGCCTCTGCCGCTCTCGCTGGTGGGGGAGCCTGGGAAGGCGGGGGGCAATGAGTCCTTCATCCACACCAGCCTGCAACACGAGAGAGAGGCGCCGACGGGGCCCGAGTTTTAGTTTCGTTTTGTCCGGACTTGGCGGGGCGGTCCCGGACTGCCAGGGTCTTCTCTGGTGAGTGTTCTTGAGGAGGCAAGTGGGGGTTTTAACCAAGGAGGAGCGCTTAGTGCAGTACCAACTTTTACCGATTCCCTGGGCCCTTCAGAAAAACCGAAAGAACGAAATGGAAGGACAAACAACAAAACTCACCGATGGGTGTCTGATTCTCCGGTTCTGGGAGTCCTGGGAGGATCTGGATTGAGAGCCCAGGCCCTTTAGTTAACAGAGTTTTTATAGGGTCTTCAGGGACATTTTATGTGTCATAGCATCACTCAGCAAATCATAGCATACCGCGGGGAAGTCATAAAATTACTCTTAAAAGTGATTGGTGTGACTGGTGGTGGGAATGGACCTGGAAAAGGTGGTTGGCTGGCTTATGGGGTTGATGCTTTTTAAAGTGATTGGCTAAAGCAAATGGTCCGGGCTGCAAGGTGCCCACCAAGTTATCTTTCACTAAAGGGCCATCTGGAACTTTAGGTATTTCCTGCCATCTGTTGACTAGCTGCTGCTAGGGGAGTTTACCATAAAGGGGGCTGTTGACACATTTCCTGGAATTTGGGCCAAAGGGGAGCTACTGATACATTACTTAGTAGTGCCTTAACAAGATGGAGTCTAAAACCAAAAATGACTGTATTGTGTTCAGGCTTCTCAGTCACACACAGGTGGCCAATGAGGTCACAACACTTACAGAGCATGCAGGTCACACGCAGGTGGCCAATGGAGTTACAATCTGCCTCATAGCAACTGTTGGAACTGTTAGGTCCTCTCCCTGAGGGCTCCATGTAGATGCCCCCACCTCATTAAGTCTCCACCCAGTTACCTGGGTAACCTGCAGACCTGGAGGCAGTTACCTCCCCTTTCCCTGAGGTCACATCCTAAATCACCTGGCCACACCCCTTGCCCCTGCCCTAGATATAAGGCAGAGCTGGGTGGGGGTCCGCTCTCTTTCTCCCTTCTCTCAGGCCATGGATCATCTTGGCCACAGGCCAGCAGTTCGGTAATAAACTTTCTCTCCTGCCTGAATACCGCGTGGCGTTCTCCTTTACTGGCTACCTACTTTAAAAACCTAACAGGAACCAAACTATCATTTTAGATTTGGCGCAAGCATTTGGTGAGGCTCACATTGTTAGCATTTCCCTAGCCTCAGGTCCTCAGATCCTCCCACTAGCCCCCAGATCCACCCAGACCTAATGCGCCACTCCTACTCACTACCTACCTACTTCCCCTCTACCCCCAGAGAGAGTAGCTGCCACCTGGATAAGGTGCCGACGCCATGTAGGCCTTGTAGCTCCCTCTTCCGTGGGAACTATGGCCCCACTAATAAACCTCCTTATGAACCTTCTCCTGTCTGTGATTATCTCCGCATGGTCCTCTGGGATGGCTGGGACCTATGCTTTCACACATGATGTGGGCGGATATGCCTACTCATGGGAGGACACAGGTTTAACCTTGAACATTCCACTACTCTGGTGGTCAAGCAGTTTACATAATCTTATCAGAGAAGGGGAACTTCCCTGCATAGGGTGAGGGAGATCTTAGCAAAGATGGAGTCAGCTTCTGCTCTCTTTAACTAATTGTTAGGTTTTTAAAGTAGGTAGTTCAGGCAGGAGAGAAAGTTTATTACCAAACTTCTGGCCTGTGGCCAAGATGATGCATGGTTGGAGAGAAGGGAGAGAAGGGGTGACCCCCACCTAGCCCTGCCTTATCTAGGGCAGGGGCGGTTGGGACCTTACATTAATCAGAGGTGGAATCAATCTGACACCCCTTAACAGCCAATGATGGTGCTGGCCAGATCTGACCTCCATATTACATCCCTTACCTTCTATAAGGTACCCTCCCCTCCCCCCATGCTCTGGGATTTTTATTTTTGAATTTCCTGGTAGCAGGTATGTTGTTATAGCAACAACAACAACAACAAATGGGCTGACACAGAGGCCAGTGCTTCTATATTTTGCTCAAATGGTAGGGCTGCACCTTGTTCCCTGCATTCATAGCTTGAAAAACCTCATCTCCCAAATTGACATCTGGAGCTGAGGCTGCTGGGAGGTATATTAACACCCATCACTAAGCCCAAGTACCTGAGACAGTCATTTTTCTTTCCTTCCTCCTCTCTCTCTGTCTCTTTATTTCTCAGTGCTAGGGACGCACCTAGGGCCCAGACAGACTAGGCAAAGACCACTGAGTCACACCCTGGGCCTCCCATTAAAGAGAAAAGGTTGAGCAGGTGCTGTGGCACCAACCTGTAATCCCAACAAATCAGGAGGTGGAGGCAGGAGGGTGGCCAGTTTCAGGTCAGCCTGGACCATGTAGTGATGATACATTCTCTCAAATAAAGGAAACAAAGAGATTTAATGCTAATTTGGCTTGAGGTTAGGAGGTTTGGTTTCAGCACAACTGGTGCTGTGGCTTTGGGCTGGTGAACAGGAAAAATTTGGAAGGGGTGGGGGAAAACAGGTAGAGGCAGAGCCAACAAGCCATCTGTAAGACCCACCCTCAAAGACCTAACTTCCTCCTGCTAGGCCACGCCTCCTTTAAGACACTCCATTGCTTCTCAACAGCGCCACCTAAGGACCAGCCCCTGGGCATGGGAGGAGTCTGGTTGCCATTAGGATTCTTATAAGCAGGACAGTGACATTGCCTGGTGGTCCAGTCTCCAGAACTGTGACATGATAAATTACAGGGCTTTTTGTTTTAATTTAGTATTTTTGTGTTTAGGGTTTTGCTTTTTGTTGTTGTTTTGATTATTTGGTTTTTGTAGTTCTGGGGTTTGAACTCGCAGCTATTGGTAGGTCATTGCTCTATTACTTGAGCCACACCTCCAGTTAGCTAGGTATTTTGCAGATATAATCTAGGGCCTGCCTCAGATCAATCCCAATGAGCTCTGCTTCCCGAAAAGCTGGGATTACAGCTATGCACCACTGCCACTGTGAAAATTTTAGTGACATAAGCCATTCAGGCTATGGTATTTTGCAATGGTACCCTGAAATGAAACCAATTGGTTATTTTTTGTTGTTGTTGTTGTTGGTCCTGGGGCTTGAACTCTGGGCCTGAACAATTGTCCCAGAGCCCTCTATGCTCAAGGCTAGTGTTCTACTACTTGAGGTGCAGCGCCATTTCCAGCTTTTTGGTGGCTAATTGGAGATAGAGTCTCACAGACTATTTTGCTGAGGCTGGCTTCAAATCACAGTCCTCAGATCTCAGCCTCCTGAGTAGCTAGGATAACAGGTATGAGCCACCAGTGCCTGGCCTGAAAATTCCTTTACTTTCTGCAGTATTGGGGTTTAACTTCAGGGCCTTGTGTTTGCTGGGCAGGTGTTCTAATACTTGAGCCAAGGCCCCAACATCTTTGTGCATTGCTTATCGTCAAGGTGGGGGTGGGGTGTCTCATTTATGCCTGGACAGGCCTGGCAATCCTCCTACTTGTTGCTGAGATGGCAGGCGTGTGCCATAGCACCCAGCCATTGAGCTTCTCAAATAGCTGGGATGGCAGATAAACATGACCATGCCCAGCCATTGATGGAAAGGGATCACACAAACATGTTTTTCTTCTTCCCAGGTTAGCCTGTAACCCCAGTTCCCTGCATCTTCATCTTCCTGGTAGCTAGAATTACAGCTTGAGCCAGTTGTGGGGCTTGAACTCAGGACCTGGGTAGCCTTTTAAGCTCAAGCCTAGTGCTTTACCACTTAAGCTACAGCTCCACCTTCTCTCTCTTTTTTTTTTTTTTTTTGGTAGTTTAGTGGAGATGAGTCTCACAGATTTTCCTGCCCAAGCTGGCTTCGAGCTGCCATCCTCATATTTCAGTCTCCGGAGTAGTTGAGATTGCAGGTGTCAGCCATACAGATGCCAGCGCCATAGGCCCAGGGCCCTGGGAGGAGGGGGGGATGGGGTGGGGCTGCCGAGGGAGACAGGTGGGGCCCAGGAAGGAAGTGGCAGCCACATGCCATTCTGTGTGTGTCCACACGGGGCAGTGTCTCCCCTTCTGGGTTGCTCCACGTCCTCACGTGCTGTGCCTGTGCAGGCTTGAGCTCTGTGGCTCTCAGGCCCTTAGCACTCAACGCCAATACTGAGAAAAATAAGCAGTAAGCAGTCATTTGTTTTGCCGCTTGTGCTTGCTAGGCCTGTGCTCTGCCACTTGAGCTGTCTCTAGCCCTCTGTTTCTTGCTATTTTGGAGATGGAAGCTTTTGGACTTTTTTTGTCCCAGCTGGCCTTAAACTGTGCTCCAACCTACAGCACCCTGTCCAGTCCCTGCCTCCGTCCTCCCTCTCTCCCCACTGCACCCTCTGCAGTAGACAGGGACCTCCTCACTGTTCTTTGGACAAGCCAGGCTCCATTCTGCCTCAGGGCCTTTGCACAGGCTGTGCCCTGTGGCTAGGATGCATCTCTCTTCCAAGACACCTCCCCTCTTTTTTTTTCTTTCTTGTGGTCATGGGGCTTGAACTCCGGGCCTGGGCGCTGTCCCTGAGCTCTTTTGCTCAAGGGTGGCACTCTACCACTTGAGCCACAGCGCCACTTCTAGCTTTTGGAAATAAGAGTCTCACTGTCTTTCCTGCCCAGTCTGGCTTTGAACTGTGATCCTGAATGTTAGGTTTTTAAAGTAGGTAGCCGGTAAAGGAGAACGCCACGCGGTATTCAGGCAGGAGAGAACGTTTATTACCGAACTGCTGGCCTGTGGCCAAGATGATCCATGGCCGGAGAGAAGGGAGAGAGAGAGAGAGAGAGCGACCCCCACCCAGTCCTGCTTTATTTAGGGCAGGGGCAAGGGGTGTGGCCAGGTGGATTAGGAGGTGACCTCAGGGAAAGGGGAGGTAACTGCCTCCAGGTCTGCTGGTTACCCAGGTAACTGGGTGGAGACTTAAAGAGGTGGGGCCATCTGCATGTAGCCCTCAGGGAGAGGACCTAACACTGAAGTTTCAGCCTCCTGAGTAGCTGGGATGACAGGGGCGAGCCACTGGAGCCCAGCTCCAGATTGTTTTCTATTTCACTTCTCCCCATCTCTAGCACCTAACATATTCTAACTATTCATATTTGTTTTATTTCCTCTATTCCTGCTTAGAATGTCAGCTCCACAGGGCAGGACTTTTTAAAAGCCTGTTTGGCACCCAGTAGGGGCTCAATAAATGTTTGCTGAATAAAAATCTAGTTCGGGGCTGGGAATATGGCCTAGTGGTAAAGTGTTTGCCTCGTACACATGAAGTCCTGGGTTGGATTCCTCAGCACCACACACACACACACATACACACACATATATAAAGCCAGAAGTGGCGCTATGGCTCAAGTGGTAGAGTGCTAGCCTTGAGCAAAAAGAAGCCAGGGACAGGGATCAGGCCCTGAGTTCAAGCCCCAGGACTGGCAAAAAACAAAACAAAACAAAAATCTAGTTTGGCCAGCCAGTTGCCAGTGCTCCTGCAGGTAATCCTAGCTACTCAGGAGGCTGAGATATGAGGATTGCAGTTCGCAGCCAGCCCAGGCAGAAAAGTCCTCGTGAGATTCTTGTCTCCAATGAACCATCCAAAAATGGGAAGTGGCGCTGTGGTAGGGCTCTAGCCTTGAGCTGAACAGCTCACAGTGCCCAGGCCCAGAGTTCAAGCCCCACCACTGATTAAAAAAAAAGTCCAGTCTTTTTTAGTATCAACCTGCCCCCTTCCTAGCCCCCATGCCCCCAAAACCACTTTCTATCTGGATCCATTTGTTCCAGATATTTCCTTTCTGTGGAGCCACACACTGTGGGGACTTCCGTGTCGACTTCTCTCATGGAGTGTGGTGGCCTCAGTGTCCCTCCATGCTGTAGTGTGGGCCATTGCCTCACTCCTCTTGATGGCCAAGTAATATTCGACTGCACAGATGAAACACATTTTACTTACCCTTCATCCGTTCCTGGGCATGGAGTGTGCCCCACTTTTGAGATGTCATGATTCACTCCAATGTGAATTTTCATACAGAACATATATTTTTAATGGGTCACGGAGATTGAATTCCAGGCCTGGGCTCTGTCCCTAAGCTCTTTTGCTCAAGTTTTTTTTTTTTTTTTTTGCCAGTCCTGGGCCTTGGACTCAGGGCCTGAGCACTGTCCCTGGCTTCTTCTTGCTCAAGGCTAGCACTCTGCCACTTGAGCCACAGCGCCACTTCTGGCCATTTTCTGTATATGTGGTGCTGGGGAATCGAACCCAGGGCTTCATGTACAGGAGGCAAGCACTCTTGCCACTAGGCCATATCCCCAGCCCTTGATCAAGGGTTTTGTTTTTTCTTCCCAGATTTCTGGTGGTTCACTGGAGGTAAGACTTTCCTGCCTGGACTGACTTTGAACGTTGATCCTCAGCTCCCAGCCTTCTGACTAGCTGGCATTACAGGCATGAGGCACCAGTTGCCAGTTTTCCTTCTGATGGTAGTGAGGCTTGAACTCAGGGCCTTCCAGTTGTTAGGCAGGTGTTCTATACCCTTACAGCTGGAGCTGTGCTTCCCCTCCACCCCAGCCTTGGCCCCAGCCCTCGTTCTTTTTGTTTCTGCAGTTCAGGATGAACCCTGGGGCTTTGCAGATGCCAGACAAGCACTCACCACCCATCATAGTCCCTGATATTCTGAGCTGCACTCCCACCGTGTAACCCAAGCTAGCTTGGGGTGGCAAGCCTCTTGCCTCCACCTCCTGAATAGCTAGGGTTGCAGGCGTCTGCTACCATGCCCAGCCCCTGTGCTTGTGCTCCTTTGCTCTGTGCTCCCCAGCCAGGCATGGTGCAGAGACTGAGCTGCGGTATGCAGAAGTGGGCACCCACATGGTGGGTGTAGCACAGAAGGGCCGGGGGACCCCGAGGGACCCACTCAGTCCTCTTGGATATCCTGAGTGGCCTGGAAAAGGAAGGGGAAAAAAAAATCAACAGCCTGGGACTGCTGGTTGAGGGCAGGGTAGGACTGAGAGAGTTCTGTGTGGTGGCTCCTAGGAGCAGAGGCCATGTCTCACCAGAGGCCCCTAAAATGCACTGTGAGCCCCAAGGATGGGAGGAGGTTGACAGGTGCATGCTGGGGCTGCCCCAGCCTCTCCCTTCGGCCTCCAGGGGCCTCCCGGACCGCTTGCCCCCCGCTAAGTTGACTTATTTGGGCTTGACAAGGGGAGGGGTGCAGTTCAGGGATGAGCACTTGCCTCACACCCACAAGGCCCTGGTCTGTACCCCCAAAACAAAACCACAATGTAAGCCATGCTTGGGTGGCTCATGCCTGTTATCCTAGCTACTCAGGAGGCTGAGATCAGAAGATCACAGATCAAAGATCAAAGCTGACCTGGGCAGGAAAGTCCATGAGATTTATTTGTTGTTGTTATCAGTCATGAGGCTTGAACTCTAGGCCTGGGAGCTGTCTGTCCCTGAGTTCTTTTGGCTCAAGGCTAGTCTTCTACCCCTTGAGCCACAGCGCCACTGCCTGTTTTCTGGTGGTTTGTTGGAGATAACAGTCTCTCACAGACTTTCCTGCCTGGGCTGGCTTTGAACAGTGATCCTCAGATCTCAGCCTCCTGAGTAGCTGGAATGACAGGCCTGAGCCACTGGTACCTTGATAGGCAGATTCCTTTCTCCAATGACCCACCAAGAAAGCAGTGCTGTGGCTCAAGTGGAAGATGCTAGCCTTGAACAAAAAGAGCTCAGGGACAGCGCCCAGGCCCAGAGTTCAAGCCCCAGGACCAACAAAAGCAAACAAACAAACATCCACAAAAATCCTCCTGGTGTATGGGCCCCAGAGGGAAGGTAGTGAACACGCATCACTTTCACCTCAAAATCTTTGTCCTCACCTCCCCTGTCACCTTTGGGCTCCCTTAGGGCGCCGTGCCAGGGCCTGGCCTTGTCTCCACCTTCCACAAGCTCATAATCCCACCCCCCCACCCCATCTCCAAGTCCGAAGGCCAAGGCCAGGGGCTGGGAGGAAGAAGGGCTGGGCTTGCACTTTGTCCCTTGAGATGAGGCTTGGGGGGACAGAGTCCAAGCTCACCTCCCACATGGGCCCCAGGCTGGCCCCCCCACCCCGTCCCCGGGCCTCAGCTCCCCGGCTTTCCCACAGGAGCTTTCTTTAGTGTGTGTGCTGGTCCTGGGCCTCAAACTCAGGGCCTAGATGCTGTCCCTTAAGTTACTTCACTTGAGCCACAACTCTACTTCCTGCTGTCTGCTGGTTACCTGGAGACAAGATGTTCATGGGCTCTTCTGCCTCAGCTGGCTTTGAACCAGTATCCTCAGTTCTCAGCCTTCTGAATAGCTGGGATTACAAGTATGCACTACCCCACTTGTCTAGGATAGATTTATATAGTTGACATCTCCTGTCACTTCTGTAGAAATGGAATCGTCTATTCTCTCCTCTGTGTGGCTTCTTTCATTCAGCAATTTTTTTTTTTTTTTTTTTTTGGCCAGTCCTGGGCCTTGGACTCAGGGCCTGAGCACTGTCCCTGGCTTCTTCCCGCTCAAGGCTAGCACTCTGCCACTTGAGCCACAGCGCCGCTTCTGGCCGTTTTCTGTATATGTGGTGCTGGGGAATCGAACCTAGGGCCTCGTGTATCCGAGGCAGGCACTCTTGCCACTAGGCTATATCCCCAGCCCCTCATTCAGCAATTTTTAATGTTTAAGGTTTCTTCATAAACTAGGGCTGCAGTGCTGCTCTGTGTTCAGTGTTTGCCTGGCGTGTGCACAGCCCTGGGTTCATCTTCAGCACCACAAAATAAATAAAAATAAAATAATGTGTTCATGCTATTGTATGTAAAAATAGCTCATTTATTTCTATTTCTATTTGTTTGCTAAAACAGCATCTCTGTGTAGTCCAGGCTGGGCCAGAACTTCTGATCCTTCTGTGTTAGACTTCCACCTGCTGGGATTACATGCATCAACTGCCTTACTTGACTGTAAAATGAGTCTTTGGTGGGTTAAGACTGGGGTTCAGTTGAATGTGACACTCATGGGATTCCCCACATCCCAGGTCTGGATGGGGGACATTCAGGCTGGAGACACAAGTGTAGGTGTCATCATGTATAGGCAAGATTTCTGGGAAGAGGGGTGGGGGGAGCAAGTGTCATTACCAGTGCTCAGGGCCTTACACTCAGTTTGGTTACACCCCAGCTCTTACCGCCTGAATCACGCCTCCAGCCCTGCTTTGTGCTCATTATTTGGGAGGTGGAGTCTTGAGGACTTTTCTGCTGGAGCTGGCTTCGAAACTCAGTCCTTCAGGGCTTGGCCTCCTGAATAGCTAAGAGTACAGGTGCTAGGCATTGGTGCCCAGCAGGTAGACAGGCTTCAGGTTGAGACAGACCTATGTCCTCCCCAGGAGTTGGTGGGGTGCGGGCAGAAAAGGGAAGAGGCCTGAGGAGTGGGACTAGACATTCTTCGGGGGGACAAAGATGCCCAAGGTCATCACAGGGTGGTGGTGGTGGTGGGGTATTTTCGAGGCCAGTTGCACAATGACAGGAGTGAGCTATTGGCATCCAGCTTTCCTGGTATTTATTGAGCAACTGCTATATACTAGGCTGAGATCTAGTTACAGAGTGAAGACAAGGGGCTCTTGCACCCCAGAGAAAAGAATCAGCACTGTGCATCGGTGGCAGATAGAGTTAGCAGATCTGGGTGGTGGTAAGTGATGAGGTAGGGTGACAGTTACATGGGTGACTATGGTACCCTTTAGCTAAGACCTAAGTGACAATATTTTTGTTCAGTGGGATTCCCTTGTCATGCATTCCATCTGGAAACTGAGCCTGTATTTCTCTGTGGGAGCCCCTACCCTGGTTGTGCCCAATTGAGGTATAGATGGAAGCCCCTCAGGTACAATTCAGGAAGACAGTGAACCCAGCTGCTCCCTCCCCCCACCCGTGGAGACTTTGTCCCTCCCCTTGCCCCTTATCTTGACGCCATGAGCCATGGCCAGGGAGCAGCTGGGAGGATGAGTGGTGGTGTGGGGTGCAGTGGAGGGGGGGCAGAGTCAGGAATCCAAGCACAGTTGGGTGGGGCAGGACAGGGTTCAGGCTCTGCAAAGTACAATGCACCTTGGTTTCTTCTACCAGGAATATTCCAGATTGCTCAGTGATCCCCACTGAAAACACATTGACCCCCCTCCACCTCCAGCTAGGGTTAGGAAGAACCACGGAAAGCGTTTTAGAGGGTCTGGGTGTTGTGCTGTGGTGGGTGCTTGCCTGGCATGACTGAGTCCTGGCTTCAAACTCAGATGTGGCTATATCCCAATAAAGCCAATTGATGACACTGGAATTCGGGTGTCAGAAAATACTATTTGATTTAATGTAAACACAATTTTCTTGACTGTACAAAAGCCTGGCAATAATAGGTTAGATTAGATCAGTGACACAATTTGCCAGTCCCTATAGTGAAATCAGGCAGCCTCATTTCAGCTGTCTGACTTATAGAGTCCACTTCAACAAGCCCACTGTCAATTGGGGGGGGGGCGAAACTGAGTAACCATTTACCCACCCAGAAGAAGAACACATGCACACCCATGCCAATAGGGCAGTGATGCTGCACACTGACTGCTATAGAGCAGACAGGGTGGCGTGAACATCAGTGGAGTGCCTGCTGACCACCAGCCACGCACCAAGCAAGAATGTGGTTCCTGCTATATAACCACCCACAAATTCACGCCTTTGGAGTGTGGAGTCAGGAGGGCTCTCCCCAGAAGGGAGATTTGAGTTGGGAGGAGCAGAGTCCAGAGTGCATCTATGGTCTTACTGATTCTGCTCACCTGCAGAATAAAGGGACAATACATCAATGTGGCAGGGTTGGTTTAAAGGGCGTATGGCAGTGCCTGGTATACAGAAGGTGCTCTATGAATGCTTCTTTCTGGCCTGGCCTGTAGCAAGCTCTGCATTTATGTGTAGTTTACAGTAGGCACCCCTTACATGGCAGCTTTGCCGTGTCTGATATACAGAACACATTGCATTCATACTGAGTTTAGGCATGGCATACAGTAAGCGCCTTGTCAATGCCTGACCCCATGCTGGCTGCACACTGCAAGAATGTGATAGGTTTGTATCATGCCTGGCTTGTGCCTGGCATACAGCAGGTGCTCGGTTCATGCTTGGTCAGGTTGCATGAGTGACTGTCTCGCGCTCGGCATACAGCAGGTGCTCCACTAATAACCTGATTTTATTCTTTGGTTTACAGCAGGCGCCGCATTCATGCCCAGCTCCTGTGCAGCATGCAGTAGGCACTTTGTTCTTGCTTGTGCACGAATGACAGGTATACAGTTGGCACCCTGCAGGGAGGCGGCGGTGAACAGAGAGGCCAGGTGCGTGCCGCCGGGCCCAGCGCGTGTGAGCGGGGCCCGAGCCCAGCTGAGCCCTGAGGCCCAGTCCTCCACATTCCCACAATCCCGGGCGGCCCCGCCCGGCTCCCGGCTGCGCGGCCCCTTCCCACGTCGGCGCGTCCCGACGCGCGCGGCCCCCCCTTCGCTCCACCCCGCCCTCTGGCGCAGAGGCCACGCCCCCACGCCCGGTCCGCTAGTCCCACCCCCGAGGTGCGCGCGCCGGCTTCCGGCCATTCTTATTGGTCGTGCCGCCTGCCAGTCGTCGTGGGCGTCAAGCGCGCTAGGTTGTCCGGCGCTGTCGCTCGGTCGCAGCGGCTGCGGTTTAGCGGCGGCGGCTGCGGCGGGCGGTGGTGGCGGCGACGGCTGTGGCGGTGGTGGCGGCGGCGAGGCGACGCGGACGGCGGCAGGGTCCGCGTCGGCGCGGCCGCTCGAGCGGAGGACCGGCGGCGGCGGCCGAGTGGCGGCCCGAGCTGAGGGCGGGGCCCGGTGCAGCAGAGGCGGCGGCTCCGGCGGGCCGGGCCGGGCCGGGGGCCGGCGGCGGCGGCCGGGGCCGCGACGATGACTCTGGAGTCCATGATGGCGTGTTGCCTGAGCGACGAGGTGAAGGAGTCCAAGCGCATCAATGCCGAGATTGAGAAGCAGCTGCGGCGGGACAAGCGCGACGCGCGGCGCGAGCTGAAGCTGCTGCTGCTCGGTGAGTGGCTGGCGAGGGCCTGGGCTCCGCCGCCCCGAGCCCCGGGGCCGCCCGGTGGCGCTGCCCGCCGCCCCGAGCCCCGTCCCTGAGGGGCTCTCGCGCCTCCGCCTGCCCGCCGCCCCTTTGCTGTCGTCCACGCCGGCTCTCAAGACTAGGGGTCGCCTGCCTTCCACCCCTCCCCACTCAGTGCCCCCCTCCCCGACCCCGGTCTCTTCCCTCCTCCCCCTCCCCCGGGCTGTGACCCGCGGGATTCCACTTCTCGCGGGGTACCAGGTGGATCCCAGCCGTTACCTGCCTGGCCCGTCCCCCTCTCCCCCATGTCCCTGGTCCCTTCAAAGCCATCTTCCGATCTTCCTTCCTTTGCCGGCCAACCGAGGCTGGGTGGACGCCTCTGGGGGTGTCCAAGGAGGCCCAGTCCGCTGGGTGTGCTGGAGGTGGTTGGGCCTCCTGGCCGTCCTGTGGAGGCTCCTGCTGCCCCAGGCACACCTGGTGTCCAAGCCTGGCCACCCAGGCCCAGCTGGCAGCGTGTTGTCACCCCAAATAAGGACCCAAATGAGAGCAGGGAGGAATGGCCCTCGCAGTGGTTTACAAAACAGAAGCTGTATCCCTGTCACCCAGGGCCTGGGTAGGGGAGGCTGGAATGGCAAGCTGCACAGACCTCCAGAGTTGCAGGAAGGGGGGTGGGGCGTGGATGGGGCTGTCTTGGAGTGGGAGGGGCCGATGGAAAGGGAGTTGGGGGCAGTGGGGTCTGACACAGGCACTGAGATCAGAGAGTCTGCTGACAGTGTTTAGAGTAGGGCCTGATGTCAGAGACACGTAGAGACTGAGTAATGTTAGCAGAGGATCTGGGTGCAGAGGGGCTGGGCAGAAGGTGTTGTGTAAAGACGTGTTTGGTATAGAGGAGCTGCAGTTAGAGGGGCTGAGGCAGATGTGGAGGCTAGTAGTAGAGCAGGCCTTGAGGTGCCCATGGGCTGGGGGCCGGCAGTCATGGACAGGTCAGTGTCCCCAAGGCAACATGTGTAGCCCCCAGACAATGGCCTTGGTGGCATAGCTTTCCGGGTACTTTTTCCCAAAGTGGGTGTGATTTCTCCCAGGGGCTCTGTGGCTCTGGGTGTCCCCCCAGGAGAAGACAATGGACAGACTGGAGCACTGGCTCCTCCGCTGGTGGAACCTTAGTGACTCGTGGCTGGCATGGACTGGCTTCTGCCCAGAGTAGGAGACTTTCTGTGCTTCGGAAATGCGGGTAATGCTGAGCACTGGTGGCTCATGCCTGTAATTCCAGTTACTCAGTAGGCTGAGATCTGAGCGTCCCAGGTCCAACCAGCCTCAGCAGACAAACCCAAGAAACTCTTATCATTTGTTAATCAGCAAAAGTCAGAAGAGGAGCTGTGGCTCAAGTGGTAGAATGCCAGCCTTGAGTAAAAAAGCTAAGTAGAGTGTGAGGCCCTGAGTTCGAGTCCCAGTTCCCAGCACACATACACAAAAGAAATGCCTGGATTGTGCCAGGTGCCTAGAGTTGTTGGGAGTGACTTTTGGCTCTCCTCTTGTCCTGCACCTGCTGGGCTTGAGGTCGACTGGACTCACATTTTGCCAGAGGCTTGGAGTGGAGGCCCAGCTGCTGTGTCTGTAGTCCCACACAGCCTGCTGTGTTTCAGGTGGATGGTGTCAGGGTATGCATGGCAGGTGGGTAGGGGAGAGAGGACAGCTGCAAAAGCTGAGAAAGAAGCCCTGAGGCCCTGGGTGTGCTGGGTATTGGGAGGGCTTCACAGTGGAGGTGATGTTGGGCTGTTGGCAGCCAGGGGCCCCTTGGACAACCCTACAGACCCTTTGTCCCATGCTGAGGGCTTTGCGGGTGGGGGGTGCTTGGTGTGCGGGGAAGGGGACGCTGGGGCTCAAGGGTGCTGAGGAGGGGAGTGGTCACTGCATCCCTGCCCTGTACCATCCCCACCTGTAGGGATCATGCCAAGTCAGCAGCCCAGCAGCCAGAGAAAGCACTGTCCTGTGCAGCAAGCAAGCTAAGGGGGGCTGAGGGGCTCCAGGGGGCCCATGCCCACTGTTCCTGCAAGTGGGTGGCAGGTGGTACACCAGTCCTTAAGCACAGACCCCATGGTCTCTTTGGTCAGGGATGGCCCCGAGGCTGGGGTTTGCTTTTCCTCTGGAACAAGCCCCCATCCCACTGCTCCCTTTTGGGTGGCAGAGTGGGTATGGAAGTCAGGGCCTCACCCTGGCTCCCGGGGACCACTTTCACACCTGGGTCTGTTACCGGCTAGGAAAGGGCCTTGTCCTCTGTCCTGCCCGCGTGCGGTCCCCCTGGCTGTCCATGCCTGTGATCCTGGTGCATAGAGCCGGCTGTTCTCTCCAGGGCGTCCTGGGCTATGCAGGCCCTTGTATGGTCTCTGCCCTCCACCCGTGCCATGCCAGGAGCCCTACTCTTCACAGTGTGTCTTAGTGTTTCTTGGCCACGGAGTAGGCTGTCACGGGTGTGATCAGCCAGTGGTGGGTGTGGTGCCACGCCAGTCTGTTCCAGGGTCTTGCCGGTTGCCCTAGGCTGGTCTCCCTTGTGCCTGTCAGTGGCAGCCATGGGCTGGAGGGACACGGGGTATGTGGGCTAGTGGATGTGTCCTTCCAGCCTCTCCCATTACCACTGCTACTGCTGCTGCGGCTGCTGCTGCTGCTGGGGTCCCTGCGTGCTCGCAGGGCCTCCCTGACACTTGGTAGCACAGCCACCTAGGAGACTGTTGCGATCCTATGCCCAATTTTCTGGCTGGAGAAAGGCGAGGCCTTGCTGGGAATGCCTGCTCCCAAGGCCTGGCGTGTGCACAAGGCCAAGCCGGCTGCTGGCGGGTTTCTAAATAAAGCAGGGTGGTCAGTCCTGGAGGCTTCCTGTCCCCTGTGCTGCTGGCTGGGCAGCCCTAGCCGGATCTGCCCGGGGGGCGGCTGGAGGGCTGGGTGTGCCTCCCGTGCCCTACCCGGAAGGAGGCCAGCAGTAGGGTGGCTGTCTCCTGCCTGCCTGCCACACCGACCGTGAGAGGGAGTGGGAGACCCCACAGGCGCCTTGCCCCCAGCCGAGCTGTGCACTGTTTATGCTAAATCACTAAACCCCTGTCAGGGCGTAGTCCTGGAGGCGCCCCAGGGGCCTGGGAGCTGGAGGCCTGAGCTCTTGCATCCACTGTGCCCTCAGTTTCCTTGCCTGACCCCGAGCCACTCAGCCCCTGGAAAAAGACAGTTTGCATGGTGAAGGGCTCGGGGCGCAGGCAGCACCTGAGCTGTGCCCACAGGTCACCCAGGGCCTTTGTGGCCGTTCCCGTGGCCTCCTGCCCTGTGCCCCAGCTGGCTGCCGAGGAAGGAAGTGCCCGCCTCCCTGCCAGAGGCTGTCACATGTGGAGTTGTGAGGTGGGGCCCTGCTCTGGCGGGGACAGAAGCCTGGACAGCCCTGGGAGTGCGGCCATGGGCATCAGCCGTGCTGGCCGCAGGCAAGGAAGCCTCAGGGGAGACAGCAGGGTGATAGTTGAGCCCCTCTGAGTCCTCAGTGGGGTGCTTGTGTTCCTGTGATTGGGGACAGTAAGGCTCTAAGGTGTCCTAGAGCAGGCCGCTGTCAGTGTGGGGTCCTGACTGAACTGGAGCAGTGCTTGGCTGGTTCTTCCTGCCCAGCCCCCTCTCCCTTGACCTCTGCCCTCCCTCCTGCCAGCCCCCTCTCCCTTGACCTCTGCCCTCCCTCCTGGCAGCCGTCACACCTGTTCTGGGGTGGCTAGAGCTTTTGAACCTGTCACCTGGGCCTGGCTACATCCTCTGCCCAGACCCCATTCCAGCCTCCTCACAACCACTAGTGCCCAGCCTCGCCGCCCAGGTGGGATGCCCACTGCCGCCGCCAGCTATGTACTTACAGGTGCCTCCCTTTCCCCAGGCCAGGTGGGGTTGAGAACACAGGGAGCGCTCTGACAGTGCTATTGTTGGGGTGACTTGCTGTGGCTTTCCTGCATCCCAGGGTGCTGGGAGGGGCATTCCACAGAACTCGTGTATGGGGCTTCTCCCCTTGGCACTGTGGATGCTACCCCCCCCCCCATTCCATGCCAGGAGCGCCCTGCTGGTGACAGGCACAAGTCCCTGCTGCTACTGGCAGCTTGGGCAGCCTGTGCCCTGTGCCTGCACGCAGGGCGCCCAGCAAGCCATGTGAGCCCATGAATGCTGTGACTCCTCATAGCGGGGTCTGGGGCAGCCTCCTGCCAGCTCCTGCGGTCCCACTGTGCCAGCCAGCAGGAAGGATGCATGTCCCCTGCAATCTACAAGCCCTCTGTCCCCATTTGTCAGGGATGGTGGCTACTCTGCTGCCGTCGTGGGTTACACGTGTGAGGACAGGTCGGTTCCTGGCCCACAGTGGGCGCGGCAGCGGAAGAGACTGTGTCCCCACTCCATGCTTGCACAGCACTGGGGTGCAGATGCCCCCTTCATGGCACCAGGCTGCCAGGTAGAGAGACTTCTGTCCCTGCTGGGCCTGGCATCCTGTGTGTGGCGGGATTCTGCCCAGCGACTGCCTGCTGTCACTGGTGGGGTCGGGGGTGGCAGGATGACAGGGTTTGGTCCTACCCCATTATCAGCCCTGTAGGGGTTCCCATGCGGGTGGCATGGGCTGGCCTACTGTGGAGTGAACTAGCTCCCACTCGTGGGGTAGTGAGCCAGCAGCAGGAAGAGCTCTGCCCTGGTGTGCCATGTCCCCGGGCCCACCATCAGGCCATGCTGGGAGGGTGAGGGCTGACCAGGTGGGACCTCAGTGGAGGCCCGGCGGGAAGTGGGCTACTTCATGCTCTGCTCCCTTGTCTCGGGCAGCCTCTATGGTGGCAACTGCGCAGGCAGGGTTCCATCCTTGTCCTCAGGTGGTGTCTGTGGCTTGGATTGGATTTGGCCCCAGAGACCCTGGTACCGGTGGCTTGTCCTCAGCTTGGTACTGTTGGAAGGCTGGGGCCTGGTGGGAGGTCCTAGGTCATTGGGAGGGGGGGTGTCCTTGAAGGGGATAGGTGGACCCCACTTTTCTGTTGGTGCCCAGTTTGACCTCAGCCTCATTCTTGCTAGGCAGTTGCTATAACCACTGAGCCACGCCTCCAGGCCTTCATGCTCTATTTTTCAGCATTGGGTCTTACATTTATTTATGCCCTGTTTGGCATGGACCTTGTCCTCCTGCCTACATTATGCCCAGCTTTTTGTTGGTAGAGACAGGGTCTCCTGAACTTTTTGCCCAGCCTGGTGTAGAACCATTCTTTCTGATCTCTGCCTCCTGAGTAGCTGGGATTATAGGCATGAACTACCATGCCCAGCACTCAGCATCTTTTGTGTCCCAGCCGTGAAGGATTTGCATCCCATGTGCTCCTGCTGTGTGGTAGGCTGTCCCCATGAGAGGCCTGTGAATGGATCTCCTTGATCACAGACTGGAACCTCCAAAACGCATCTCCTCTTTTTAAGTTGATGGTCTTGGGCGCTCATTCAGCCAGGCTTGCCTGGCTGAGGGGCTTTGTAGAGGGAGAAAACTAGTGTGGAGTCAGAAGGGTGAGGAGTGAATGTCACTGGCATGGGTCTGGTGGGGCTGGCCACGCCCCCCAGCTTGATCTACACTGCCCCACTGGAACTTGACCTGTGCAGCCATCAGCCTCCCTACCTTTAGGCACCTGGGAAGCTCAACACCAGCCCCTGGCAGACTCTGTCACCACCATGGAGATAAGATTGGGCCTGGAGTCCAGAAGCCATCTGTTACTCCCTTTGATTGCCATGTCTGTGGCCCACAGGCCACAAGAGCACTCTTGAGGGCATCGGCCTGTGGCAAGGAAGCCACCCAGCTTCTCAGCTCCCAGGAGGGTGTGAAGGGACAAGGTGATTGATAACCTGGGCTGGCAGGGCAGGGCCATGGCCTAGGACACCCCAGTATGTTCAGGTCAGCCGTTAGTACTGTGTGACCTCAAGATGGCTGCGTTCCCTCTCTGGTGCCCCAGCTCTCAAACAGAACCCACAGGGATAGCTCTTCCCAGGGTTCTGGAGATAAGGTGAAGCTGGGGTGGGGCAGTGTGAGCTGGACCGTGGCTGTGGTCCTCAGCCGCGGAGGGGCCCTGGCAGCAGTGGGCCTCCCCTGACTCTAACCTGAGGGTCACACAGAGATGGCATGCCTGTGTTGTGATCCTGCAGGTCCCGCCACACCACAGCATCCCGGCCGCAGCCACCAATGGCCAGGCTGTGACCCTAGAGCTAGGACATGGCTTCTGAACCCCACTGTGACACAGCATCCATGTTCTAGTCCCAGATATGGCCCCTG
Source organism: Perognathus longimembris pacificus (assembly GCF_023159225.1). Lineage (NCBI taxonomy): Eukaryota > Metazoa > Chordata > Mammalia > Rodentia > Heteromyidae > Perognathus > Perognathus longimembris. The sequence continues at coordinate 68,127,717 of NC_063163.1, forward strand.
TGCTGGCCAGCATAGTGTCTATTCATCTGAATCTTCATTCATTCATACATATGTCCGTCCTCCTGTCCATCCATCCATCCATCCATCTATCCATTCAACTACCCATCCATTCATGTATCCATCCATTCACCCATCTGTTCATCCACCTACTCATCCAGCCATCCGTTCATCTACCTATCCATCCGTCTGTCCGTCCATCCATCCATTTGTCTATCCACCCACCACCCATCCTTCCTCCCACCTACCAGATAGGTGTGGTTTTGTCAGGCAGCCTGACTCCCCCATCCCTTCCTTTGGATATTAGTGGCAGCATAGGTTCTGGCTGCTCTTGGTCCTGCTGTGGACCTCATGCCCCGTAGGTGGGGTGGCTGGCATGGCATGCTGGACACAGGGGAAAGGGTTATTGTGCTGTCTGGTTCCAGAGATGTTGGCAGTGCTGTCTATGCAGGGGCTGGGTCTGAGTGGGACCTCAGCCGAGGGAGGGCTGAGGTTCACTCAGCACTGGGGAAGAGTTGGAGGACAGGGTGGTGGACTGCCCTGTCCACCCACGCTCTCAGGCAGGGGCCACAGGACACGTGAAGAGCCTCAGCCAGGGAGAGTGGTGGCCATAGGCATCCTCCATGTTCCCCCATCCCTGGCCCTCCTCCACCCCACGCGTGTTTGCAGCCACTCCAGGCTCCTCTGCTTTCAAGCGCTCTTCCATACTTGCCTCACCCTGCACGGCCCTGGCTCCAGGGCCAGGCTTTCCGGGCACACATCTTGGGGAGTCTGTCACGTTTGTCCTGGCGGCCCTTCCTGAATGGGAGTGCGCCCAGGCTGGCTCTGCGCTTTCTGTCTTGGAGCTGCGTGGCCACCATGGGCAAGGCATCAGTGGCACGGTGTCCTCTATGGCGGGTGTTGACTTGGCCAGGACTAGGGTGCTGGGTGATAGGCTGCGATAGTCCCTGAGTTGTCATGGGAGCTTCAGAGGCAAGGCACCTGCCTCATTGTGTGGCTCTGCCCGGTGCCAGCTGAGCTGTCCCCAGGGTACCAGCACTGGCTGTTGAGTGGTGAACAAGTGCCTGGCTGGGCCGCCAGTGCCTGTGGCCCCTCTGGTTGGGCTCTTGCTCCCGGCCACAGCCTCTCCTGGCCTTGGTGGTCAGGCACCTTGCTTGTTCACGAGCTGCTCCCCAGGAAGGGCATCCATCTGTGGAGGAGTGACTGCCTCCGATGGGGCCCTGGATGACCCTTGTCCCAGGGGAATGGGCCACCCTGTCCCCAGGAGCATTCCCCTGGCTTCTGATGGGGGCTGTCACAGCGGCTGTCTGGCCCCCTGCATTCGCCTTTCGTGTGTGGAAGGGCATGGACAGTGAGCTGGGGGTGGGACACTAGGACTCTGGCCAAGGAACTTTTGGGGTGGCAGTGGTGGGGCTTGTCCTGGTTCCCCTCTCTCGGGTACCAAAGAGCCTCTATTTGGGCGTGGACCTGGTGGGCACTACCCATGTGCTACTTTGAGTTCTGTTGACTCCTGAAGGGACATAGGCTTTGAAGAGGTCCCAGAGGAGCAGACACAGTGCCCCTAGATTGTCCCGTGCTGTTGGGCACCCCCAGTTTTCCTGCCTGTCAGCTGACACTACTGGCCCTGAAGGCACAGGGTCCCTGGTTCTCCCTTTCAGCTGGTACTCCACCTGCTGTACATGTGTGCAGGTGTGTGTGCAACTGTATAAGCGGGTGTGTGCCTTCACCTGGGGTGCTGGCCCTTGCCGCATAGCTCCACGGGTCCCACTATCTGGTCAATGTTTGCTTGTTAGAGAAAAGCATGCATGGCAGCCTCGTGCACCTTGCATTCCCTGCCCGTGCCTGTGCCTGTGCCCAGCACCCCGCCTTTCTGCCTTGTACTTACAGCCCTTCTGGCCAGGGACCTTGGGCTCCGCCTGGCCTCCCCCCCAACTGGGGCTGGTCCTGGGCGCTGACACAGTGCCCTCCCCCATCTGCTCTTCACATCAAGACACATGGCTGATGCTGTTTTGTAAGAGTTTTATTTCCTTAATAATGGGTGTCTCTGCCACGGGGTGGTGTCTGGGCAGGTGTGGCTGTGGTAATGGGGAGCACTGACCTGCTTGTGGAGGGGCTGCTATAGTAGGTTACTCAATCCACCCGCAGCCATGTGCAGCGGTGTGTGGGTGGCTCCCCAGCCAGTATGGGGCAGGGGACTGTGGAAGCTGAGGGGGTCTGGGGGCTGGGGTGGGCACATCAGGTTCAGTGGTCTAGTTCTGGTTGTTCAGCCTGGCCTTGGGACCCTTTGCCCAGCCAGGGCAGCAGGAGGCTCTGTTCATCCTTGGCGGGTGGCCACCTCCTCCTGGTGGCTGCAGGGGGGCCTCTTGCCCACAAAGGGGCACAGCCAAGATGTGGATGTGGCCATGGTGGACGGCCACACTCAGGTGGGCGGCTGAGCCTGCTGGTGACAGCAGCGCAGAGGCCCCTCCCCACGGAGCAGGTGTCAAGGTGTCATGACTGTCAGGAACGATGATAGGGCGCCATTGCCTGGGTTCTTTCCACAGTGCTGGGACCGTGCTGTGTGTCATGTGCTGCCCATTAACCTGCATGGCCTCTCACACAAAAATCAAATTCTGGGCCCCAGAGGCCATGGAGGCCACAGAGGTGGCACCAGGGTGTGGTGTGGTGAAAACACTTTGTGGTTTTCCCCAGTGCGTCCAGAAGGGACAGGAACCAGCTTGATAGGTCACCATATGTGGTGAGCAGGCAGGTGCTAGTCAGGCTGGCATAACCCCAGCTGCACATCATGGTGGCTGTGCTGTCTGCCCTGGGCCTTGTGGTTGACCTCCTCTCCCCCTCCCCACTGCAGGCACAGGCGAGAGCGGGAAGAGCACATTCATCAAGCAGATGCGCATCATCCACGGGGCCGGCTACTCCGAGGAGGACAAGCGGGGTTTCACCAAGCTGGTTTACCAGAACATCTTCACCGCCATGCAGGCCATGATCCGGGCCATGGAGACACTGAAGATCCTCTACAAGTACGAGCAGAACAAGGTGCGCCTTGCTCAGAAGGACTGAGTGAAGGAGGTGGGGACTGGACAAAGGGGGCCAGGACTGGGCGAGGGGCGAGGACAGGGTGATGGGACAGGGGCGGGTTGGAGGGGGTGGCGGGGACAGGGTGGAAGGGGCAGGGATTGGGCATAGAGGTGGGGACTGGGCATAGGGGTGGGACTGACCAGCTTCTGGGCCCCTGCATGGGTCTAAGTGTAGTTCTGTGCATAGGTGGACACAGAGGACAGGCATGGCTGGAGTCTGGGAAGGCCAGCTTACCTCAGTGGTCTGGACACTGCCTAGCTGAGCCCTACAGTTTCCATTCCAAATAGCTTTTCGCGCCCACCTTCAGGATGGCAGCTGAGGCATGAGAAAATGCCTGCCCGCCCCTCTCAAGAGTGGGCAGTGTGGGCCCTGTGGGTCCACAGATGTTCACAGGTCACCCACTAAAGACTAATGCCAAGGTCTTTAGTCACAGAATCATACAACCATCCCTGTGAACATATTCCAGAACATTCTTTTTTTTTTTTTTTTTTTTTTTTTTTGCCAGTCTTGGGCTTTGGATTCAGGGCCTGAGCACCGTCTCTGGCTTCTTTGTGCTCAAGGCTAGCTAGCACTCTGCCACTTGAGCCACAGCGCCACTTCTGGTCTTTTCTATATATGTGGTGCTGAGGAATCGAACCCAGGGCCACTAGGCCATATTCTCGGCTCCTTCCAGAACATTCTATCATCCCCAAAGGAAGCCCTCCCATTCCCTGCCTCTGGCCCCCACAAGTCCGCTTCCTGTGTGTGGTTCTGTCAGTTCTGGACGTTTCCTTTCAGTGTGGCCCCACATTGTGGGGCCTTTGATGTCTGCTGCTCTCACTGAGCGCAGTGGCAGCTACAGCACATGCTGGCCTCATCCTGCTCCTCTGTGTGGACTCAGCCTCCCCACCTTGTGTCCCTTTGTTCAGTTCTTGGATAGAATTGCTGGCCCTCTAGGTGGCTGTCACACTGCTTTCCATGCGGTCACCTTGTGTCTGGTCTGTGAGCACTGGCCATGAAGTTTGTGCTTGGGCTCTGCTGGACCCCACAGCCCTCTTCGTTGGGCTGTTGACTTACTTTTGAGTAGCTTATGATTCACCCAGAGCTTTACAGATCTGTTTCTGCACTGTGCCTTCCTTACTGTGGTGCTTGGATGGATTCCTTAGCCAGACAAACATGCAACACTGAGCTGCAGCTTGTCCGTATTCATTTTGGGACAGTGTCTCACTCTGTAGCCCAGCCTGGCCCAGAACTTGAGGTCCTACTGCTTCTGCTTCTTTTTTTTTTGGCCAGTCCTGGGCCGTGAACTCAGGGCCTGAGCACTGTCCTTGGCTTCTTTTTGCTCAAGGCTAGCACTCTGCCACTTGAGTCACAGCGCCACTTCTGGCCAGTTTCTGTATATGTGGTGCTGAGGAATCGAACCCAGGGCCTCATGTATACGAGGCAAGCACTCTTGTTCTGCTTCTTGAGTACTGAGACTATAGGAATGCACCACCATTTTTGGTCCTCCCTCCCTCTCTCTCCCTCTCTCCCTCTCTCTCCCTCTCTCCCTCTCTCCCTCTCTCCCTCTCTCCCTCTCTCCCTCTCTCCCTCTCTCCCTTCCCAGTCCTGAGGCTTTAACTCAGGGCCTGAGCACTGTCCCTGAGCTCTCTTGCTCAAGGCTAGCATTCTACCACCCTGAGTCACAATTTCACTTTGGTTTTCTGGTAGTTAATTGGAGATAAGAGTTTCATGACTTTCCTGCCTGGGCTGGCTTTGAACCACAATCCTCAGATCTCAGTTTACTGTGTAGCTAGGATTACAGGTGTGAGCCACCAGTGTCCAGCTGGCTTAAAAATTTTTTTCTTTTTACTTTTTAGTTTTGGTGGTACTGAGTTTGAACTCCAGGCCTTAAAAGTTGCTAGCCAGGTACCACGTCCTTTTTGCTTTGATCATGTTTATTTATAGTCTCCTGATTTTGCTTGGATCAGCCTGTATTACAATCCCATTGATGAATGCCAAGAAGCATGGTGACACATGCCTGTTAGTTGAGATCCTCGTGGTCTCCGCCTCTCTGCTCACAGTGTGTGGTAAGGCTGTGTCACCTTTGGAAACAAATTGGACAGAGCACCTCTCACGGAGCCACTAGCTGCCACATGCCAGGACCCCACTTTCCTGTGAGCCGTGCCTCCTTGCCGTCCCCCTGGCAGCGACCCGAGCTCGTGGCATGGTCAGGTCAGGCGCCTCCCACTGTGTGAACTCACAGCCTCTCCTCCCGCCTCCCAGGCCAACGCGCTCCTGATCCGAGAGGTGGACGTGGAGAAGGTGACCACATTCGAGCAGCAGTATGTGAATGCCATCAAGACACTGTGGAACGACCCTGGCATCCAGGAGTGCTATGACCGCAGGCGCGAGTTCCAGCTCTCAGACTCCGCCAAGTAGTAAGTGCCTGCACACGCGCGTTCTGACCTGGGCCCAGTCGTTGGGGCCAACCGCCTGCATAGCAGCCAGAAGGCGGCCAGGAGCACCATGCAAGCTGCTCCTGGCTGGCCCCCGCTCCCACGGCCAGCCCCCACCTCCCACGGCCAGCCACCGCTCCCCATGGCCGTCCCCAGCTCCCACACCCCTCCTTCAGCTGTCCCAGAGCTCTCCGTGTTCCAGTCACTTCTGTCCCCAGTCCAGAATAGGCCAGGCAGCTCCACCCATCCAGGGCCTCCAGATCCACTGTGGGTATCACAGGGCCAGGTCCTGTCCCCATCCTGCTGTCCTGAGCTGGCAACATCTGAACGGGCCCCACCCCACTGTGTTGCTGTGTTGCAGTTACCTGACTGATGTGGACCGCATTGCCACCGTGGGCTACCTGCCCACCCAGCAGGATGTGCTGCGAGTCCGCGTGCCCACCACCGGCATCATCGAGTACCCCTTCGATCTGGAGAACATCATCTTCAGGTGCCGTGTGGGTGGGTGGGATGCAGGGACCAGGAGGCCACAGCCAGGGAGGAGGACCGAGGGCTCAGGGGTCTGGGCTGCAGGCCTGGCTTTGCTGCAGGTGGCTGGGCACCTGGTGACAGGCCCTGGCACCCGCATAGTGCCCTAGCTTACCCAGAGCCACCAGGGGGCAAGGCCCAGTGTGTGAGCCCTGGGGCTGCCAGGGCAGAGGTAGGGCCGCAGGTCCCCTGCTCAGTGCCATAGGATCCAGGCAGCGGGGTTGGGGGGGTGTTCCTCCCTATCTGGCCACTGCCCAGGTTCTAAGCTGGAGTCCTGGAGTCCGAGGAGACAGCAGACACCCCTGTCCTGAGGAGAGGACGCACAGGGATTCCCAGCCCTCCACCAGCACTGACCCCACTGTCCTGCCTGGTGTCTTCAGCCGCACAGGCAGGACAGTGGTCCCCACACTTCCAGGGGCCACTGTGGGGTGAGGGGAGATGGGGCACCACCTGCCCAGCTCACACGGGAGTCCTGGGTTGCCCCGCAGGCATGGGGTCAGGGTGTAGCCCCTGGGTGGGGCTGAGCGCCAGGTTGGCTTGCAGGATGGTGGATGTGGGTGGACAGCGGTCGGAGCGGAGGAAGTGGATCCACTGTTTCGAGAACGTCACGTCCATCATGTTTCTCGTGGCGCTCAGCGAGTATGACCAGGTCCTGGTGGAGTCAGATAATGAGGTGCGTGTGGCCCCTGGGGCTGAGGGGCAGGGTGCGCTGCAGGCCCCCCATGGTGGGCAGCCAGATCACACCCCCCTCCATCCCTCAGAACCGCATGGAGGAGAGCAAGGCGCTCTTCCGCACCATCATCACCTACCCCTGGTTCCAGAACTCCTCCGTCATTCTCTTCCTCAACAAGAAGGACCTACTGGAGGACAAGGTCTTGCACTCACACCTCGTCGACTACTTCCCGGAGTTTGACGGTGAGGGGCGCTGAGGTCGAGGCTCAAGGTGGGACGAGGGAAGCAGACGGGCACCGAGGTGGGGGACATGTGGCCTGGTCCTTCAGAGGTCCTAGGGGTCCCTGGGTCCCCCCTGCAGCTTTCTCTTAGTTTTTTCTTTTTTTTTTTTTTTGGCTAGTCCTGGGGCTTGGACTCAGGGCCTGAGCACTGTCCCTGGCTTCTTTTTGCTCAAGGCTAGCACTCTGCCACTTGAGCCACAGCGCCCCTTCTGGCCATTTTCTGCATATGTGGTGCTGGGGAATTGAACCCAGGGCCTCATATATACAAGGCAAGCACTCTTGCCACTAGGCCATATCCCCAGCCCTTCTCTCAGTTTTGACCTGCAGAAGATCCCAGGATCTGAGTGCTGGTGAAGCAGTGGGAAGTGGGGTTCACAGTACGATGTCTGTGGCTCAACTTGCAGCTTTTGCTCTCCCCCCTGTATGTATGGGGTGTGGGCAGCACCTGCTCCTGCTATTACCCTGTGGCCCCATTGTGGCTCATCCTGGAGGATCTGGTGTGCGATACTGTACCCTCCCTGCCTTGGGGTCCAGGACCCCCCCTCTTTCCCTCCCTGTACCCCAGAGCCAGCAGGGTGGTGGGCAGGAAGCAGCCTCTCTTGCACGTGGCAGGACTTGGCCCATCCTGGTGGGATTGAGTGGGGAGTCATGGCTCTGCTGTGAAGATGGGGTACTCCACGCGAGACTTTCCTCTGTGGGCCCCTGCATCACGGCTGGGTGGCGAGCCACGGGCAGGGATGGGGAAGCAGCAGGGTGACATTGGGGCCACCGGGCTGGGAGGAGGGGGACACGCTGCACCTGGGGGCCCCAAGCCTGAGCCCCACCCGCTATACACAGGGCCCCAGAGGGACGCGCAGGCTGCCCGCGAGTTCATCTTGAAGATGTTTGTGGATCTGAACCCCGACAGCGACAAGATCATCTACTCGCACTTCACGTGCGCCACGGACACGGAGAACATCCGCTTCGTGTTCGCGGCGGTGAAGGACACCATCCTGCAGCTCAACCTGAAGGAGTACAACCTGGTGTAGCCGCGCCCGGCCGCCACGAGCCCCGCATCGGCGTTTGTGCCGCCCTCGCCTTGTCCCCCGATTGTTTTCTACGAAAAGAAAAAGAAAATCCAACAAAAACAAAGCCACCGGACAGGAACCGGGGAACCAAGGAGCCCAGTGCGCATGCGCCCTGGAGCCAGCCAGACCCCTGCCGCTGGCCCGCACTGCGCCTGCGTGGCGTCCCAGGCCCCGCGGCCCGGCCCCCAGGGCCGCCCTATGGGGCGCAGGTCCCTTGCTCTCGTCTCGCCCTCCCCGGTTGGTTTCATTTCCCTCCCCGTGAGGAGGCTGGGGACCCCGAGGCTGCTGCCTCGGTCTCTTTTAAGTTATTGCTGTCCACGGCCACGCCGCGTCTGCTCCCCGGACTCCAAGAAGTGGGGCGCGCGGTCTGCGCCCCGCCGCCGCCTGGGAAGTGCCTCACCGTTCTTTTTCTGTTGTCATTTTTTAAAGACAAAACAACTTCACCCAGCTCTGCAGGGCTGAGCCTGCAACTCTGGGCCCCCAGGTCCCTCGGGCCGGTCCTGGGCAGAGCCAGCCGTGGGGAGCCGGGCAGGGCGTGCCGGGGTTGTGGGTGTGGAAGCGGCGGGGCGGGGACGTGTTCAGAATATTCTCAGGTCTGTCCCCGAGACAGGGGACCCGGCTCGTGGCTCCGGGGGCCTGGGACTGGTCGGCGGGCGGCTGTCCCGGGGCCTGCGGGCCCCGCTGGCCACTCCAGGGCCACGCGAGCTATGCCCGCACGCGTGGCTTGGCTCCGCCCTTCCTTCGCACTTTGCCCCCGCGGGGGTCGCGGCCCCGGCGGAGGAGGCCTCCGCCCCGCGCCACGGCTACCCACGCGGTCTGTGCCATATCGGGCCCCGCGTTCTGCCACGCTGCGCAGTCTCGCCAAGCGCGGCCCGACTCACTTAAAGGGAACAGGACTGGGGGCGCGGCAGCTGGGACGCCCCAAGCTGGCCAGTGTTAACCTTCTCCAGGGTGGTGTGCCAACCGGCCCGGGCCTGGGGCCACAGCCAGGGCGCCCCCGGGGGCGCGGCAGGCCCGGCCATGGGCAGAGCCTTTGCCCGGGCGCGGCCACCTCGCTGCCCCGGCCACCTCGTGCCAATGGCCCGGGCAACCCGTGCAGCGGCCCGGCAGCCAGCCCGGAGGAGGCAGCGGCGCCTCCCTGTACATTACACAGCCCACCGCGGACGACTGAAAAGTATTTAAAGAGAATCTTGTATCAACGCTGTTTTTACACTTTGCGTCGTTTGCGCTGCATGGATCGTGGGGGGCGGGAGGGAGGCCGGTCCCCCGGCTCCGCGCCAGACCGGCCAGGGTGGGGGCGCGAGGGGCGGGGCAGCAGCTGGGGCTCTGACCCCTTAATCCAGACGCTCCTGATGGAAACCGACTTTTCATATCTTTCTCCTGAAATGAATTGTTTTAAATTGGAATAAATTTTGTTCCTAAACGCTGCAGTCTCTCTGTTCAGCCTGCCCGCCTTTTAAACAAAATCCTTGGTCTCGCCTGTCGTTGCAGCAACTCAGGAGACCTGAGGAGCACGGTTCAAAGCCAGCCCAGGCAGAAAAGCCCATGAGACTTGAGCTCTAATCTGTCACAAAAAGCCAGAAGTGTAGCGGTGGTTCAAGTGGTAGAACATCAGTCTTGGGCAACAAAGCTCACGGACAGTATCCAGGTCCTGAGTTCAAACCCCATGACTGGCACCAAAAAACCTAAAAGTGGAAAGACCACACCAGCTGCACCGAGGCTGAGGGGAACATGGGGTCGTGGGACAAACACAAGGCTTCCTGTGAACCACAACCGAAGCTGCGAAGGTCAGGGGCGTGGCTCCGGTAACAACACCCTCCTAGTAAGTATGAGGCCCGAGTTCAAACCCCAAAACTGCCATGCAACATGCAAAAAGTAATTGTAGCAAGAAGCCCACAATCTTATCATTTCGCCCGTGTTTCAGGACATGAGTGGTACTTGGCAACATTGAGCAGTCACGGGACCATGATGCCAATGCCACCGTCCATCTCCCACAGTGAAGCTGTGAATTAGGCTGATAGGAAGGTGGGATGTCAGCTTTTTGGGTACATCCCAGTGTTTGGAATGGCTGGAGCTTTGCTAATCATGCGCGCATGTGCTGCGGAAAGGGGCAGAATCTGTACCGGAGGCCTGCGCTCGCCACTGAGCCTCCCTGGCCTTCCTGCTGGGCTTTGAGGAGCTGCCTGACTGCCTACCCCGCGGCCCCCACGTGGTACCTTCCCACTCATCTGACTCAACCATTCCACTTTTTCCTCTTAAAAGTTAATTTCCTATTCATCAGTCACACAGGCTTAGGGCCCCTGAGTGTGGGGGAGGGGACTCTCATGGCTGCAACTCCCCCCAAAGATGACATAGGTCAAGGGGAGAAGAGGATTGGCCAGTGGGGACTGGTTTAGATGCGCGTATAGGAAAGGCCTTTCTGGGAAAGTGGCCTGTGAGAGAGGCCCGAAGGAGCCATGTTGCTACTCGGCAGCACCCAAGGCAGAAGGCAGAGCCCATGCAAAGATCCTGGGGCAGAAAGGAGTCTGGAGAAGCAGTGAGGGGCCCATGTGGCTGGAGCAGAGGAAGGGAGGGAGGACAGGAAGGGAGAGGATGGGGCAGGGCCTTGGTGGGCTCCTGGACGACTTGGGCTTTGATCCTGAGGGTGGTGGGAGCCTTGGAGGGCCAGGGACCGAGGAGAGGACCTGACTTAGTGCTTACAGGCGCCCTCTGGTGGCCACTGTGAGAGGAGGCGTGGGGATGGGTGTCATACCCCACGGGGTCCTGCAGGTGTCACCCCAAACAACCCCTGGCCTCTTGGTCCCGCCCCCTGCCCATTCCTGTCACATTCATCCTGAATCTGAAAGACGCAGAATGGGGCGGGGGTGCGGGGGGAGGGCGGGGGGGAGGGGGGAGACTGTCCCAGTATGTGGAGGCAGAGGCAGAAGGATCTGGGTTCCAGTCGAGTCTGGGCCTGGAACGACAAAAAAACAGTTGCTTTCTCAGTGCTTATAAATGTGCATTGTCACTCTACCGCAGTCTGTTACATGTATAATGCATGTCTAAAAATGGTTCGTTACTAAAATGAATGCTATGATCCAATTCAAGACCACAAACCTTGAATTTGTCATTAGCTTGACACATTCATGTGGCAGAACAGCACAAGTATGCCTGAAGCTGATACTTTTTCTACTAAAAGAAACTAGAAGCAGGGGCTGGGGATATGGCCCAGTGGCAAGAGTGCTTGTCTCGTATACATGAGGCCCTGGGTTCAATTCCCCAGCACCACATATGCAGAAAATGGCCAGAAGTTGCGCTGTGGCTCAAGTGGCAGAGTACTAACCTTGAGCAAAAAGAAGCCAGGGACAGTGCTCAGGCCCTGAGTCTAAGCCCCAGGACTGGCCAAAAAAAAGAAGAAAAAAGAAACTAGAAGCAAGTGGTAAAGAACAAAAACAACTGGGTACTGGTGGCTCACGCCTGTAATCCTAGCTACCCAGAAGGCTGAGATATGTGGATTGCAGTTCGAAGCCAGCAGGGCAGGAAAATCTATGAGCCTTTTATCTCCGACTACATGAAAACCAGAAGAGATGTGGCTCAAAGTGATAGAGCACTGACCTTGAGCAAAAAGAGCTCAGGGACAGCCCCCCCACCCCCCGCCTTGAGTTCAAGCCCCAGGACTGGCTAAATAAATAAATAGGAAAAACTGGAAAAATATTCCCTGAAAATAACAATAAAAACAAATTTCTGCCCAGATTTGCCCAAAGCAAGAGGAAACAATGGGGATGAGGACGTGTGACTAACAAGACCACCCCCCCCCAAGAGACAGCACTGCTCACCCCACAGAAATGAGTCTTAACATGTAAGGAGCAAAGAACACAAAACCTCTACCACCTGACCCAAAAAATACATGCGGATTCAGAACTGTGTGTGTTACTACTTTAGCCATGCCCCAACTGCTTGAGCCACGCCCTTGACCATTCTGGCCACACCCACCTCACTGAGCCGTGTCCCGGTTACGGGCCACGCCCCCTTGACACTGAGTCAAACCCCAGGCCCTGCTTGTTTGGGTTTTTTTTGCCAGTCCTGGGGCTTGAACTCAGGGCCTGGGCACTGCCCCCGAGCTTCTTTTGCTCAAGGCTAGCACTCTAGCTCTTGAGCCACAGAGCCACTTCTGGCATTTTCTGTGTATGTGGTACTGAGGAATCGAACCCAGGGCTTCTTGTATCCTAGGCAAGCACTCTGCCACTAAGCCACATTCCCAGCCCTGCGTTTGCTGTTTTGGAGTAAGGTTTTGCTTTCCCATGGCAGCGGTCTGGGTGGCAATCTGCTTGAGCCTCGCCCCACCAGCCCTTTCCACTTCCAGTGTTTTCAGGACAGGAATCTTCGGTTTGTACCAGGAGAAGCTTGAGGCCCCGCGGATCCTCTCTATGCTTTCCACTTACCTGGGGTGACAGGTCCAGCGGAGACCCCCCCTCCCCGCCTCTGCTTCCGGAGGGCTGAGCCCTCTGGCTGCCACTTGGGCGATGTTTCTGTGTCGTTTCAGTTTGGTGTGTAAGATTTCCAGTGGGGCCATGTGGCTCAAGTGGTAGAAGGCAGGTCCGGCAACCACATGGCACTGAGTTCAGACCCCTATATTCCCGAAAAAGGAAAAAAAGTTCCTGGCCAGGGCCCTCACTGCTGTGTCATCATATGACCTCATGATACATTGCAAAACCCCACGTGGACAGGAAGCAGCACCCCAGACTGTTTCAGGAACTAGAGAGTTTCTTCTTAAATGAGGAAAACTGACCAGAGGCTCCTACGTGGGGGTGCTTATTCAGAGGCCAGAATTCTGGGTGCCATAGAAGATGTTAAAGAGAGGGTCTAAACTGGGGCTCACACCTGTCATCCTAGCTACTCAGGAGGCTGAGATCTGAAGGTCACAGTTCAAAACCAGCCTGGGCAGGAAAGTCTATGAGATTCTTATTTCCAATAAACCACTAGAAATCCGGAAGTGGAGCTGTGGCTCAGCATGATAGACACTAGCCTTGAGCACCCAGGCCCTGAGTTCAAGCCCCATACCTGACAGAAGTGGGGGAGGCCTTTCACTGGAGTGGCCAGCCAGGGGTAGAGTTGAGGGGCATGTCCCCTGAGTGTCCCCAGCCTGCTCCTCAAGCCACTTTTATCCCAGGGGGGGTCAGGGCCCCCAGCCATTTCGTCTGCCAGTTGGTCCCTTGGTTGTGGGGGATGAGCTGGCCCAGCGACCCTGGGGCCCTATCTCACTTCCTATCCACCTTCCTTAGGCATCAGCAGCAGGAAAACCGCACCTTTATCCTCTACTCTCTTGGGCCGCTGCCTGCCACCCCCCACCAGCCTAGGGTGGGGAGGAAGGGAGAGACCGTTGTTGACAACGGCTGTGGGATTGTGGGCAGCACACCCCCCTCTCAGATCTCCACGTTTGCAGGGGTCTCAGAGTATGGCCAGGGAGCATGACTGGAGGAACGGGTCTCTAGAGGTGGGAGAGAAAAAGATGGTTTTTGTTGGTTTTTGCTGTCCTGGGACTTGAACTCAGGGCCTAGACTCTGCTTTTCTTGTGGCTCTACCACTTGAGCCCCAGCACCGCTTCTGACCTGTTTTCCTTTTTGTAATTTATTGGAGGTAAAAGTCTCCTGGCTGGCTTTGAACCCCAATCATCAGATCTCAGCCTCCTGAGCAGCTAGGATGACAGGCATGAGCCACCAGCACCTGGCTAGAAAGCTGTTTTAATCCAGAACTTTCCTCAGCTTCTCATGGTGCCAGACATGGTAGTTTGCTGGGCTGGAGACAGGCTTTTTTCTAGGGGGTGACTGTTGAAAAAGGGGAGGTGCTGTGTCTAGGGGTCTGTGGGGGATGGGCCTTGTTTGGACAATGACTCTTTGACTCCCCAGACTCAACTCTCAAAGTCCTTTTATTCCCAGTGGGCCTCTGTGACATCCCCACGTCTCAATGCCACAAGGGCTAAGTCGAGGCCACTTTCTCCATCCCCTTATTTACAGCTGCACCTCAATGTCTCTGTTTCTTTTTTCTTTTTCTTTTTTTGGCCAGTCCTGGGCCTTGGACTCAGGGCCTGAGCACTGTCCCTGGCTTCTTTTTGCTCAAGGCTAGCACTCTGCCACTTGAGCCACAGCGCCACTTCTGGCCATTTTCTGTATATGTGGTGCTGGGGAATCAAACCCAGGGCTTCAAGTATACGAGGCAAGCGCTCTTGCCACTAGGCCATATCCCCAGCCCCTCTGTTTATTTTTTCTTTAAAGACTTGTAGTCACTATCTGTCTCCCTAATGACAATGCTGGACAAGTGTTGTCCTTGGCTGGGCAGACCGGAACCTTGCCTGGTAAACAGTAGGTGCTGTTTAAATGCACGCCACCAGGAAGGGCAGCCCCTTCCCCAACTCTGCACGTTTAACCGCTGAATCCCTATGGGTGAGAGGTGAATTGCCCAGACTCTGTTCTGTCCCAGCTGGGCGGCAGCCTCCTAGGAAGCTCCCTGCCTCAGTTTCCCCATCTGTAGGAGGGTTGGGGGGAGGGGAGGGGAGGATGAGCCCCAGGGAAGCGCCCTGGTCCTGGCCCCCTGGTTCCTAATTGGCTGCGAGCCAGATGAGGAAGGAGGCTGGGTCTGGCTTCTAGGGGCGGGGGGGGGGGGGGCCAAGACCTCGTGGTGCCCCTGCCCTGCCCTCCCCTGGCCTCCAGCCCTTTGCCACCAACCTGTTGGGCCGGGTCTGGGCAGGTTGGAGGTGGGCGGGGCCGGGCCTCCGCCTCCTTCCTCGTCCCCACCCTGTTCTCAGCGCGGGCCTCTCGCAGGGCTGGCCGCTCCCTCCAGACACACAGAGACTGGGGAGTCTCCTACGTGTGATCCCCAAGAACAAGGCAGGCAGAAGGGCTGGGGGGCCGCCCTGGGCATCCAGGGGGCCGGGGGGCCATGCCTCCTAGCGCCCTGTGAGCCGGGCACCATGGCCCGCGCGCTCAGTGCGCTGTCCCGCGCCTGCTGCCCGTGGTGCCTCAGCGAGGACGAGCGCACGGCCGCCAGGATCGACCAGGAGATCAACAAGATCCTCCTGGAGCAGAAGCGGCAGGACCGCGGGGAGCTGAAGCTCTTGCTCCTGGGTGAGTGTTGGGGGGACGTGTGTGTGTGTGTGGGGGGGGGGGCTGGCAAGCAGGAAATCCGCATGGGGAGAAAGAGGGTGGCCAGTGCCAGACGCGCCCATTACCCAGATGGGAACGCTGAGGAACCCTCGGGTAAGTCGAGGCTGGGCAGCCCGGTGAGGGGCACAGGCCAGGCGCAGAGCTGGTGGGGAGAGAGGACGGGCAGCGGCCTGGCGGGGCCCTGGCCGCCAGGCCAGCCCAACGTGCCCGACCTGCTGTGGCATGTAACGAATGAGGACGAGCCAGGCTCCCGGGCCGCCCTGGCCCCACGGGCACAGAGAGCTGCTCCGGGCCGGTGAAGGCTGGGGCCGAGGGGCTGACTCATGCATTCATGTCTGCATTCATTCATTCATTCATTCATTCATTCATTCATTCAGAGTTGCTGGTGACACCGCATGAGAAATATTTGGCTAAACTCCTAAGCAAATAAAATCATTTGGGCTACAAAGGGCAAAAGAAGGACTGCGGGGGTGACCAGGCCTGTGTTGGGTGAAGCAGGGAGGGTTTGGGGTTTGTTTTGGATGCTGGTCCTGAGGCTTGAATGCTTGGGCATTGTCCTTTACCTCTTCCACTTGAGCCACAGCTCTACTTCAGCTTTTTGGTGTTGGATTGGAGATCAAGAGTCTCACAGACTTTCCTGCCCCGGCTGGCTTTGAACTGCCCTCCTCAGATTTTAGCCTCCTGCGTGGCCCGGGTTACAGGCGTGAGCTGCTGCATCAGGCTGGGGGTTTTAAGTCTCAGAGGTCAGAGCTGTCCGACTTCAGGATGTTGCTGCCTTCAGGCCTCAGTTTCCCCATCACCGGTCCCCACGGTGCCCTCCAGGAACTAAGTGCAGAGAACCACACCCCCATCCCGGTCCACAGGGGATCTTGGGTTCCCTGAGCCCTGGCCAGAGGCCGGTCATCCTTAGAGGAAATGGAGAGAAAAGGGGAACCCACAAAAATGACACTACATCCAGGTGGCTCCAGCTCTAGCCTTGATCCTTCTTGCAACTCCCGCCCTGCTTCACCTGACCACAAGCCTGTATGTTTTCTTGTCACCCCAATGACACAAGGTCTTTGTTGTGTTTTCCTTTTGGTGGTCCTGAGGTTTGAATCCAGTCCTTTGCTCTCTATAGGCAGGCGCTCTTCCACTTGAGCCATGCTCCCAGCCCCATGTCTGGAAGCTTTATAATGAAGAATTTTCTTCAGTAGAGAGCTAGCTCTAAGGGCCGGGAGCAGTGGCTCACACCTGTAATCCCAGCTCGTCTGGAGGTAGAGATCAGGAGGATTGTGGTTCGAGGCTAGCCAGGGCAGTGCCAGTGCTAAGACCCTGAGTTCAAGTCTTAGTACCAGTGCGCGCGCGCGCGCGCACACACACACACACACACATATAACTAAATAGGTATTTGTAGAAAAGGCATTCTGTAGTCAGTGTACTGCTGTCTGCAGGATCTATGTATTCTGATGTGTCCCTTTTTGTCCTCACGTTGGTCATTTATATCTTCGTTCTTTTTTCCATCCAGGGAAGGGGTTGATCCATTTGAACAATCTATTCCCTTCCCTACCACAGGGCTTTTACACCTGCCCTGTCAAGACCTCTCAGCCTCCTTGCTCCAGCCATTGCACCATTGGCCCTGCACCCCATGGGCTTCTCAGCCCCAGGGTCACCACTTGGGAGAGCAATTGTTTGGTTCCCAGCCATTCTCTGCCCAAATTCCCTGTCACCACCCCCTCCCCTCTGCTGTTTTGTTTCATTGCTTGTCCATCTTCTCCTTAATTGCTTAGCAGAGTTTGTCTCCTCCTCCTCCTCCTCCTCTTCCTCCTCCTCCTCTTCCTCCTCCTCCTCCTCCTCTTCCTCCTCCTCCTCCTCCTCCTCCTCCTCCTCCTCCTCCTCCTGTGCCTGTCCTGGGGCTTGAACTCAGGGCCTGGGCGCTGTCCTGAGCTTTTTGCACTAGGCTAGCGCTTTACCATTTGAGCCATCGTGCCACTTCCAGCTTTTTTGGTGGTTCATTGGAGATAAGCATCTTGCCCAGGCTTGCTTTGAACTGTGATCCTCAGATTTCAGCCTCCTGAGTTGTTACATGTGCAAGCCACTGGTACCCAGCTCATCTCTGCTTTTGTGTTCTGAGCACAGTACACAGGTCTGGTATACATAGGTGCTTCATAAATGCATATAGCTAAAGAAACGATGGAACAGTCTGGGATGGGTACAGAATGTCCTGGAACATAGGCTTGTGGCCTGCTCAGCCAGCCTGTCAGGGAACCCTTTCTTTGCCTGGGCCAGAAGGAGCAGGAAGCAGCTGTCATGCCCCCAGGCGCTGGGGTGCAGACTCGCCCTGTCCCTTCCTGCTGCTGTCTCTGCCCTGCCCTCCCCAACTTCTTGAAAACAGGAATTGAATCCAAGGGTTTTGCTTATTGATTTATTTTAAATATCCAGGGGGAGGAGTAGATCATTTGAGGAAGCTGTTGAGGGGACCCTGGTCTGGGGGGCTAGGGGGTCCTCTGTGCCTGGCATCACGTAATCACCACCTAAGGCCACAGTACCCCAATACAGACAGGGAAACTGAGGCTCAGGGACCTGCTAGGATTTTGCCAGACAGGAGTTGGCCTTGTCACCACAGTGCCACCCAGGCCTGGATCCTGTTGCTCCATCACCCCATTTTCTGGGGCTCATGCCAGGTTTTTGTGATTTAAGGGGGCCTGTCATGGCTCACCCCACTCCTCTGGGCATCTACCCCCTTCACCCACCAGAGGAAACAACAGCGCTTTCTCCTCCTCCCAGGTGGGAACGGCACCCCCGTGCCTGGCCCCCCTCCTTCTGACGGCTTCCTAGAACAGACCGAGGTCACCCTACTTCTGCCCAAGGGCTGGAAGGGCTTGCAATGATGGGCTTGGCTGCTAGTGTTCAGACTCTAGTAATGATCTGTTCATGACTCACGTGGTCTGTGCTGGGGGCAGGAAGAGCACCCTGAGGTTTTCTCTACTGAAAAAAAAAAAGAGAGAGAAAGAAATCAGATCAGCCTACAAAATAAACTCAGCTGTTCACTGGGGGACACTTTGGGTTGCTCTCTGCCTTTGGGGGGCAGATCTAAGAATTTGGAGGCCGGGTATTGGTGGCTTATGCCTATAACCCTTGCTCCCCAAGAAACTGAGATCTGAGGATCGTGGTCCAGAGCCAGCCTGAGCAGGAAAGTTCATAAGGCTCTTATCTCCCATTAACCAACAAAGCCAGAAGTGGAGCTGTGGTTCAACAGGTAGAGCGTCAGCCTTGAACAAAAAAGCTAAGGGACAGTGCCCAGGCTCAGAGTTCAAGCCTCAGGACTCAAAATCTATAGTGTGGGCTCTGGACTCAGAAGTGGTTTGAGTCCCAGCTTAAGGCAGTGTCTACACTGCCCCATGACTCAGTTTCCCCACATCAAATGGTCAAGAGCCTTTGCCTATAATGGTGAGGTTCAGGCAATATGTGCTCTGAGTTCATGGGCTCTGAGCTGACCGCTCCTGGTGACCTCTGTGGAAGCCCGTCCCCCTCCCCCTCAGTCAGGAGCCCCAGTCCTGGGAGCTGCCCGATGTGGCATGAGAAATAATAATCTCCATCCCAACCACAGTCATCCATGGCCATTGCTGTGTCCTCAGCCTACGATACAATCAGTTCCTGGGAGAGATTCATGTCTCATGGACTTGTCTGCCCATGTTGGCCCAAGCTGGCTTCCATTCCAACGGCCATCCTCAGATCTGTCAGGATTACAGGTGTGAGCCAAGCCCACTCTCTGGCTGGGTAATTGATTTTCACACCTGGGTGTGAGAAATGTATATTACACTTTTGGTGCTAAGCTGGGCCCTCAGGCCTCACATCTGCACAGCCCTGCCCTAGCCCTGATCATAGAAATTCACACCTCCATGGCCCTGCCTCCAGCCCCCTGCAGGAAAGTGCGGATTTTATCCTGTGCACTCCATGCCTTCCTTGGCTTTCTGTGCCATTCAAGAGCAAGGACCAGCTGAAGATGTGGCTCTTTCCGCGAGGGCGTGGCTCTAGTGCGAAGGCGTGGTCGCAGTGGTGGGGGCGTGGCTTGAGTGCTAAGGCGTGGCCGAGGTGCGGGGGCATGCCAGGGACTCAGGTGCCAGGGGCGTGTCCAAGGGGCGGGGCTTAAGAGCCAGAGGTGTGGCCAACATGATGGGCGTGGTGCAAGTGCTAGGGGCGTGGCTCGAGTGTGAGAGCCTATCTAGCAAGTATAAGGCTGTGAGTTCGAAACCTAACACCACCAACTAACACCACCAAAATAAAAGAGAAAAAAAAGGAATAGCTGCACCAGGAGTGATCAGGCAGGTGATCCGTTGGCTCGGGAGGCAGGCCTGGCGCTGACCTGCTGATTCCTGCCCACTGTCCCCATCCCCCCCATGTCCTTTGCAGAAATAGACCTGCTTGGAACTTGAAGTCTAAGAAGCTCCATGACAGGGAAACTGAGGCCCACAGAGTGCAGGTAGCTGCCCAGAACTTGCCCATGTAGTCCTCAGAGGTGTAGGTGTTCTGCATGTGGGGTGGGAGTGGTTGTCCAGACCCCTTCCTGTCCCTTCCCCCTCCGCTCCTGTTTCCTCTTTCCGAGACACCAGGCTGCCCCTTTCCCTTTTTTGCTTTTGACTCCAGTTCCCCTAGCATTAGACAGCCCCCCCCACCAGGGGAGCTGGCCCCCACTTCCCATCCCCCTGTGCCAGTGTCCCCCCCCCTCAGACACTGGGCTGGGCTGGCACAGTACAGGCCCAGGCCCGTAGTCTCCCCTTGTTGGGCTTCGTCCCCCTTATCCAGCCGCTAAGCCTGGCCCAGGGGTTCTGTCCCCTAAGTATCTCTTCGGGATGCCCCTGCTCCCAGCTCCACTGGCACCTGGGGACCGCCCCTGCCCCTGGCCCAGCACTGCTACTCTCCCACCCCTGCTCCTGCCTTTGCCCCCGTGAATGGTCTTCCCTGATAGCAACCAGTGAAAACCTGTGATGGCTGAGTCCTGTCCCTCCCTCCCTCTGCCCACAGCCCTCCATGGCCCACACCTCCTTCAGGGCCAAAGCCCAACTTCTTCCTGCAGTCTCCCAGAGCCCTTTACAACCCGCCCCACCTCCTCCCGGCCTCCTCCTCTCCTCCCTGTCCCTCACTTCCTCTGATCCCACCACAGGGGCTCCTCCACGTTCCTCTAGATGAGCCCTTCAAACCTGAACCCTGAAATCCACTTCCACGGGGAAGCCTCCTCTGCCCACTGAGCCTCTGAGATCACCAAATGGCTGAGTCCTGTACTTTTATTTTATTCCTTTACAAAGGAAAAAAAAAAAAAGCAATAAATGCCAACAGTGAATCCAGATCAACACTCAGCATCATTATCCTTTATCCTTCTCCATCCCCACTTAGAACAGTCTCAGGCAGGTTTCTTTGTTCTGTTTTCATTCATAACTTGCTTTTGTTTCCCTTCTTGTCATTCTGTTTTGGTGGTGCCAAGGATGGAACCCAGGGCTTCTCACTTACTAGGCAGGTGCTCTACCTCTTGAGCCACAGCCCAGCCTCTTTACTACCTTGGTGCTCTTTGAGGTAAAGTCTTGCTTTCTGCCTAAGATGGTCTGGGCTGCCTGTGTTTCTCTGTCACTGGGGATGACATGCATGTACTACCATGCCCAGCCATTGGTTGACATGGAATCTCTTGGATTTTTCTTTTGCCTGGCCTGTCCCCAAACGACAATCTGATCTCAGATTCCTGCATAGCTAGAATTACAGGCATGATCCACCTTACCTGGCTCCTTTCAGGTTTTTTTTTTGGCCAGTCCTGGGCCTTACTCAGGGCCTGAGCACTGTCCCTGGCTTCTTCCCGCTCAAGGCTAGCACTCTGCCACTTGAGCCACAGCGCCGCTTCTGGCCGTTTTCTGTATATGTGGTGCTGGGGAATCGAACCTAGGGCCTCGTGTATCCGAGGCAGGCACTCTTGCCACTAGGCTATATCCCCAGCCCCCCAGTTTTTTTTAAATTATTGTTATTGTTTTGGTTTTGTGTCAGTCTTGGGGCTTGAACTCGGCCTGGGTGATGGCCCTTGAGCTCACTCAAGGCTAGTGCTCTACCACGTGAGCCACAACTGCACTTCAGGCTTTGTGGTAGTTCATTGGAGAAAAGTGTCATGTACTTTTGGAGCTGGGCACTGGTGGCCAGTGGCTCACGTCTGCAATCCTTGCGACTCAGGAGGCTGAGATCTGAAGATCACTGCTCAAAGTCAGTGTTGGTGGGAAATCCATGAGACTCTTGCCTCCAATTAACTGCTGAAAAGCTCTAGCCTTAAGTGAAAAACCTCAGGGATAGTGCCCAGGCTCTGAGTTCAAGCCTCAGGATGGGTTAAAAAAAAAGAAGAAGTCATGTACTTTCCTACCCAGGCTGGCTTCGAACAGCCATTCTCAGATCTCAACCTCCTAAGTCATGAGGATTACAGACATGAGCTACAGCACAGGCTGCTTTCCCCAAACATCAGAACTCTTCCTTTTGCACCAAAGCAAAAACCTTTGCTGGCTAAATTTGGCCTGTTTGTCCCTGTCTCCTTTACTTCAGCCTAGCGGGCCTAGGATGGGGAAAATGAGGCTGGGGGAGGCAAAGACAAAGTCTCTGGCCCAGAACACTCCGCCACCACTGCCGCCGAGGGTGTTCCCAGCCCGGCTGGCCAAGCAGGTGCGCAGAGCCCTGCAGGGCTGACATGTTGTCCTCCGGTTGTCCTCAGGGCCCGGTGAGAGCGGGAAGAGCACGTTCATCAAGCAGATGCGCATTATCCATGGGGCTGGCTACTCTGAGGATGAGCGCAAGGCCTTCCGGCCGCTCGTCTACCAGAACATCTTTGCGTCCATGCAGGCCATGATTGACGCCATGGACCAGCTGCAGATCAGCTTCAGCAAGCCCGAGAGCGAGGTAAGCCCCAGGAGCGAGGGACCCCAGACCCTGGGATTCTCCTGCAAGCACTTTGAAGTCTGAGGATGTCAGAGATCTGAACAGAATCAGATTGGGATCTGGCAGCACCCCCCCCCCCCCCCCCGCCAAGGCTGATGTGGAAAATTTGCAAGGACTTTAAAAAAGCCCAAGCCCCTCAGGCAGCTTCTGAGGAGTTGAGGATCTACAAGGTTGAGAATTGAGACCAGCTCAGGCAAGTAAAATATGCTTGTGAAACCTCACCTTACCCAATAGCAGGATATGGTGGACCACGCCTGGTGTCCTAGCCATGCAGGAAGCATAATCGCAGTCCAGATCACTGCAGGAAAAAAACAAACCAAGACAAGACCCTATCTCAATAAAGAACCAGAGCAGGCAGGTGCCAATGGCTCTCACATGTCATCCTAGCTGCTCAGGAGGCTGAGATCTAAGGATTCCAGTTTGAAGCCAGCCCAAGCAGAAGAGACCAAGAGACTTATTTACAATTAACAGTGTGCATATGAACACGCACACACACACACACACAGAGCTGGAAATGGAAGTGTGGTTCAAGTGTCAGAGCACTAGCCTTGAGAAAAAGTACTCAGGGACAGTACCCAGACCCTGAGTTCAAGCTCAGGTAAAAAACAAAACAAAGCAAAGCAAAACAAAACAAAACCAGAAAACGCCCAGGTGCTGGTGGCTCACACCTGTCATCCTAGCTACACAGGAGGCTGAGATCTGAGGATTCCACTTCAAAGCCAGCCCTGGCAGACACATCTAACCGACTTTCATCTCCAATTAACCAACAAAAGGCCAGAAAATAGAGTCATGGCTAGCGTTGTAGAGAGCCAGGAGAGAACAAGGATGTGAGGCCCTGAGTTTAAGTCCCTGAACACAGAGAAGCAGCTTCCGGAACACAATGAGGAATGCTGGCGGGTGATAATGTTATTTAAATCTCATCATTGCCCTCAAACAGGAGAAAAAGAGGTTCAGGCGTGCAAACGGCGCTCAGGAAATACAAGCCGCAAGGAAAGAGCAAAAACCAATCCTCACTTTCCAAACCACCGCCCTGTACTTCTGCTCTGTGTCCCCAGTGCATCCCACTGCTCCTGAGGGCAGCGCAGGCCTGGTCAGCACCAGGGGCCGGGAGGCCTAGGCCAGCCAAAGGCCACCCTGAGATGCCATAGGAATAAAGGACACGCCCCAAGCCTTCCCAGAGCCGGCCTGCACTCATGGCAGGGGATGGGGCCAGTGCCTTGGGGCCATTGCTGGGGGGGGTCCCCCGCTCCCATGAAGCTGTTCCCTTCTGTCGGAGGCCTGATGACAGGGGGCACCCACATCAGCCCCAAGTGCCTTTTTTCTTCTTGTTGGTCCTACGCCTTGAACTCAGGACCTGCGTGCTGTTCCTGAGCTTCTTTTTGTTCCAGGCTAGTGCTCTATACTTGAGCCACGGTGCCACTTCCAGTTTGGGGTGGTTAATTGGAGATAAGAGTTTCATGGACTTTTCTGCCCAGGCTGGCTTCGAACTGTGTTCCTCAGATCTCAGACTCCTGAGTAGCCTCCTGAGCCTCCCTCCTTCTGGAGATACCTCCTCCCTGCCCACTCCACCTCAGAGCAGCCAAGAAGGAGGCAAAGCCAGCTGGTGTGAAGAGTTGGTGGGGTGCTTGGCACCCACTGGGGTGATCCTTAACCTGTCATTGTTGTCCTGCCCCAGCTGGTCAGTGTGCAGCTGCTCTCTGCTGCCTCTTTGTGCTGTGGTATGACCCAAATACCTCCTAGCCCTGGACTGGGGCCCAGAGGAGCCGGGAGGAACACTGCTGTTGGGATGTTGGAGTTCCGGCTGTCAAGGGGCTGCCTTTCCCTCTGTGCCTCAGCGATTGTGCAATTGGAGCAGTGAGGGATGTGCAGTGGTCAGTGTGCCCACGGGAGAGAAAGCCAGGCAGAGGGAGAGTGTTTTCGGGACAGGGACAGACAGGGGTGGGGGTCTTGCAGCTCCTGCAGGCTGCCTAACCTTCATGGCCCCTTCCCTCCGCAGCATTACGCCAGCCTGGTTATGAGCCAGGACCCTTACAAGGTGACCACGTTCGAGAGGCGCTTCTCCCTGGCCATGCAGAGCCTGTGGCGGGACGCGGGCATCCGGGCCTGCTATGAGCGCAGGCGGGAATTCCACCTGCTGGACTCTGCGGTGTAGTGAGTCTGCGCTGCCTGCTGAGGGTCTGGGGGGTGTGGGCGGGGCCACGCGGGGTGGGTGGGGAGGGGATATGTGGGTGGGGCCTTGGGAAGGCCAATCGCGGGTGGGGGCGTGGCCAGAGCCTAGGGGCGTGGCCGTGATATCAGATTGCTGTGGAGGCAGAGCCAATAGGAGCGGGATACAGATGTGAAGGATTTGTGGGTGGGGCTGTGTTCCCACCAGACTGGTGTGGGGGCGTCACCAGTTGCAAGTGGGCGTGGCTGCTGCCAGGGGCGGGGCCAGGGCGACATCAGGCTGGTGTGCGGGCAGGGCTGTGTCGAGTGGGCGTGGTCACTGTCTGGGGGCGTGGTGACAGCGATATCAGATTGCCGAATGAGCAGAACACCCCTGTGAAGGAAGATATGTGGGTGGAGCCATGGTTCTAATGAGCTGTTGTGTGGGGCGTGGCCAGTGCTGAATGGGCGTGGTCACCACCTAGGGGTAGGGCCACGGTGGGGTCAGACTGCTGTCTGGACGTGGCCAGCACCAATTTGGGTCTAGAATCTGGGGATGGGGCCATAGTGAGAGCCTTGGGTATGTGGGCGGAGCCAGTGCCTGGTGGGTGGGGCTACCAGGTGGGCTTGCCCATGTCGGGGTGTGGTCAGCGTGCGGATGGGGCATGGTTGGCCCTCCACTTGGGGTGTAGTGCCACGGTGGGCGGGGCCGGGGATAGGGTGGGGTCGGGTAGCACAGGAGCAGCGTGGAGGAGGGGCCACGGTGGGCGTGGCGGGTGTGAGCGGTGTGGGCGTGGTCACCGTGGGCGCGGCCTGTGGAGAGATCCAGCCAGTGGGCTCAGCTCCGGCTGCCCGGGCTGCTGTGGGTAGACACCGGCTCTGTTCGGGGCAGTGTCTCTTTGGTCCAGACCCTGGGGTGACCCCTGCCTGCATCGGGATGTGATGGCTGGGGGAGGGAGGTCTGTCATCGTCCGCAGCCGTGCACTGTCCTGGGGTGCCTTGGGAGCCACACTGGCAAGCCCCAGCGACCACCCCACCCCTGGTCCTTGCTGGCCTTTTTTTTTTTGCGGGGGTGGGGGACTAAGCATCCGAGGGAGGCTGGCTGCCAGGCTGGGCCTCAGGTGCTTCTTCCGCAGTTACCTGTCGCACCTGGAGCGGATCACTGAGGAGGGCTACGTGCCCACTGCGCAGGATGTGCTGAGGAGCCGCATGCCCACCACCGGCATCAACGAGTACTGCTTCTCTGTGCAGAAGACCAATCTGCGGTGAGTGCCCAGCTGGACCTGGCCTGGGGCAGGCTCACGTCAGAGGGACAAAGTAGCTGAGGCTGTAGGGATACATAGGAGTTTTCTGGTCCCAGCTTTGAAGGGGCTGCCAGGCTGGAGGAGGCAAAGCTAGACACAGATCCCTCCAGTCCTCCATGCTGTCAGTCCTGGGACCTAGAGGAGGCCAGAGTGAGGAGCCTCAGAAGAGGTCTTCCCAGAGGGGGGACATCAGCACTGCGGGAGCTGGAAGGTGAATAGAGGCTCCCTAGTCCCAACCCTCAAGAAACTGTTGGAGAGGAGGAAACAGGCCTTTGGAATGGGGAGCTAGGGTCATCATCATCTGGACTGGTCTGAAGTGAAGGTGGAACATCAGAACATTCTACAAAAGGCAGAAAGGGCTGGTACTGGGCAAGGATTATTAGAGTCTGTAGGATGGCATGTGAAGGAATGATGCAAAGATTATTTCTGACACACAGAAGACAGGTGAGCTAAGTGTGTAAATTGTACACAGCTGGAAGTAGAGCTATGGCTCAAGTGGCAGAGCACTAATCTTGAGTTAAAAAAAAAGGGGGGGTGGTAGTGGTGGCTGGGAATATGGCCTAGTGGTAAAGTGCTCACTTCGTATACATGAAGCCCTAAGTTTGATTCCTCAGCACCACATATATAGAAAAAGCCAGAAGTGGTGCTGGGGCTCAAGTGGCAGAGTGCTAGCCTTGAGCAAAAAGAAGCCAGGGACAGTGCTCAGGCCCTGAGTTCAAGCCCCAGGACTAGCAAAGAGAAAGGAAGGAAGGAAGGAAGGAAGGAAGGAAGGAAGGAAGGAAGGAAGGAAGGAAAGAAGGAAGGAAGAAAGGAAGGAAGGAAAGAAGGAAGGACCTCAGGACAGCATGCAGGCACTGAGTTCAAACTCCAGGACCCAGTAAAAAGAAATAAATACATACATGCACACTGAACAGCTGTGTATGGTGGCTCTCGTGCCTGTAGTGCCAGTTACTGGGGAGGCTGACATTGGGAAGACCAAGGTTACCAGCCTAGGGAAAAAGTTCAAGAGATCCCATTTTCAACCAATCAAAAGCCCACCCTGGTATCTCATCTGTGTGGGACATATAAAAAGGAATAACTAGGAGGGTTAAGGTCCGTGTCAACCTGGGACAAAAAGGAAGAATATTAAAAAAAAAAAAAAAGGACTAAAGCTAACCACTGGTGGCTCACACTGTAATCCTAGCTACTCAGGAAGATGAGATCTGAGGACTAAGGTTCAAAGCCAGCCTGGGCAAGAAAGATTACTCTTATCTCCAATTAAAGAGGGAACAAATCCAGAAATGAGCTGGGAATGTGGCTTAACGGTAGAGTGCTTGCCTAGCATGCATGAAGCCCTGGGTTCGATTCCTCAGCACCACATAAATAGAAAAAGCCAGAAGTGGCGCCATGGCTCAAGTGGTAGAGTGCTAGGCAAAAAGCTCAGAGACAGTGCCCAGTCCCTGAGTTCAAGCCTCAGGACCCCAGCGGGCATGGGCATGGGCATGCGCGCACACACGCACGCACAGACTAAAGCAGAACAAAGGCTGGGACTTAGACAAGTGGTAAAGCACCTTCCTGGTAAGTGTGGGGCCCTGAGTTAAAACCCCAGTATTGCCAAAGAAGAAGAAAAGGGGGAGAATTGAGAGAGGATTCTGGGATGGGCAGTACAGAGTGCTCAGCAACCTGAGCAAGGGGACAGGAGCTGAGGCGATCACAAGGCACTAGAGGGGGATTGTGCTCAACACGGCCAGTGGCCCCTTCTCTGCGTTCTTCAGGCCGGCCATCATGGCCTCGGCGATGTCCAAACTAGAACGGTCCACATGACTCCCCAGGCATTGCCCTGCCCCCTCCAGCTCCAAAGACTGCAGTGATGCTTCATCTTTTTGGTTGGAAGGGTGGGAGAGGATGGATGGATGGTAGATGGATGGGTGGATGGATTGATAGGTGGGTGGATGATGGATGGATGGTGGATAGGTAGGTGGATGGGTGAATGGATGGTAGATGTGTGGCTTGGTAACTAGATGGATGAGTGGGTGGACGGGTAAGTGGATGGATGGAGGGGTGGATTGAGGAGTGGGTAGGTGGATAGATGGAGGGGTGGGTAGATGAGTGGATGGAAGGGTGGGTGGGTGAAGGATGGGTGACATGGAGGATGGTTGATGGATAGGTGGGTGGGTTGATGAGTGGGTAGATAGGTGGATGGAGAGGTGGACAGATCGGTGGGTGGATGGGTAGATGGATAGGTGGGTGGGCTGATGAGTGGGTTGTTGGGTGGGTAGGTGGGCAGGTGGGTGAGTGGGTAGATGGCGGATGAGTGACAAGGAGCATGGATGGATAGTGGGTAGATGGGTGGGAGGGAGGGTGGGTGGGTGGCAAGGAGGATGGATGGTGGGTGGATGGTGGATGGCGGATGGGTGGCATGGAGGCTGGGTGGCATGGAGCATGGATGATGGAAGGGAGAACTGAGCACTGTTTTTCTTGGGGGGAGAAGGTAACAAATGCTGGGCAGGCTCAGGGGAAGCCTCCACTTCTGGTCTGTCTGTCTGTCTGTCTGTCTGAGAACTCCCCTCAGCCCTGAGCCCACCTCCCACCCACCTCCCGCCCTGCCCTGCGGGTGGATTCTGAGCCTTGAGTGTGCTGTACAGTGACAGAGTCGGAGACCCAACCTCACAAGCGCTGGCTTCCGTCCAGCTGCCAGTTCCCAGCCTCAGTTTCCCCTCCTGCGCTGCGGGCAAGTCCCTTTTCTGGAAGGCTGTGACCAGGGTGCATGGGGTGGCTGCACCCTGTCACGTCCTGGGTCACGGTCAGGTCCCCAGGAAAGGTGGAGATCTCTATCAGTGACCCACTTTCTGAGACTCGGCACAGGAAGGGGCCTGGCTCAGGACTTTGCTGTGGTGAGGGTGGAGGGTGGAGGCCGGGGCCGCCGCCAGGCCACGGAAGACAGGGGCTGCGTGGGTTCTGGGAACAGGCCTCTGTCCCACCTGCGTGGACACTGGACATTCCCACAGCCGCCCAGGCCCACTGACCCCCCCCTTTTTTTTTGTCAGTTGTGGGGCTTGAACTCAAGGCCTGGGCCTTGACCCTCAGCTTTTTTTGCTTAAGGTTAGGCGCTCTACCACTTGAGCCACAGCTCCACTTGATGTTTTTGGTGGTTCATGGGAGGTGATCATTTCATGGACTTTCCTGTCAGGACTGGCTTTGGGCCTCGATCCTCAGATCTCAGCCTCCTGAGTAGCTAAGATGACAGGTGTGCACACCAGGCCAACTCTGACTGCACTTTCTAACCTGTAAAAGCCACTGGACTGAGTTCCCCCTCACCAGGGATACGCAGGCCCTGGGGGCAGCCACACTCTTGCCAGGCCTCTGGCAGACCTTGCTGCCTCTAGCTGATGCCTGAACTCTGAAAGTGGAGTGGGGGGTGCCCTGCTTTTCCTATAGGATCGTGGACGTCGGGGGCCAGAAGTCAGAGCGCAAGAAGTGGATCCACTGCTTTGAGAATGTGATTGCGCTCATCTACCTGGCCTCTCTCAGTGAATACGATCAGCGCTTGGAGGAAAACAGCCAGGAGGTGAGAGGTGCCTCCCTGCTCTTGGCCAGAAGTCGGAGGGGGGGGGCCCAGGAGGGGGAGGGGAGCCAGGAACCCTCATCCTGTCAGAATGCCAAGGGGCCCCAGAGGGAATGGCTTTGCTGTTTGATGGCTCTGTGTGAACCTAGTGTGATTTATCTTTTTTATTTCCATACTTTTTTTCTGTGTGTGGGTCATGGGGCTTGAACTCATGGGCGCTGTCCCTGAGATCTTTTGCCCAAGGCTAGCACTCCACCACCTTGAGCCACAGCACCACTTCCAGTTTTCTGGTGGTTAGTTGGAGATAAAGGTCTAGACGTTACTGCCTGGGCTGGCTTTGAACCACAATCCTCAGATCTCAATCTCCTGAGTAGCTGGGATGACAGGCATAAGCCACCAGTGCCTGGTTGTGACATTGATCCTAAGCCTTCACCCTTTCCAGTTGGGATCTTGGCATGGCCAGGACGCCAGGCTCCCCACAGGCATGGGTGTGGAGTGGACAGAGTCCACTCAGCCCCTCCATTCCTGCTAGCAAGGCTAGGGTGCTTCTCTCTGCGAGGTGAACTTGCCGCCCCAGCATGAAGGTCAGGCCCCTTAGCATCATCAGGGTTCAGGTTTCTCAAGTCATTCTTCGATCTGAGAACTTTCAGATTGAATCAGAATCTGAATCAGACACAGCATGGTGAACTGTTAGTCATTCCATCGGCTGCAGAGCAGGCACCAATGCCCCGGGCACTGGATTAGCTTCCTTCAAAACAGGGGCTAGGAATGTGGCCTAGTGGTAAAGTGTTCGTCTTGTATACATGAAGCCCTGGGTTCAATTCCTCAGCACCACATACACCGAAAAAGTCAGAAGTGGCGCTGTGGCTCAAGTGGTAGAGAGTTAGCCTTGAGCAAAAAGAAGCCAGAGACAGTGCTCAGGCTCTGCGTTCAAGCTCCAGGACTGGCAAAAAACCCAAAAACAAACAAACAAAGCTGGTGGCCTCTGTACACCAACAACTCAGGAGTATGAGTTCAGAGGATCACAGTTCAAAGCCAGCCTGGGCAGAAAAGTCCCTGAGACTCATATCTCTGAAAAAGTGGAAAGTGGAGCTGTGGCTCAAGTAGTAGAACAAGAGACTTGAGCACAAAGAGGCTCAGGGACAGAGCACAGGCACTGAGTTCAAGCCCCAGGACTGGCAAAGAAAGAAAGAAAGAAAGAAAGAAAAAAAAGAAAGAAAGAAAGAAAGAAAAGAGGCTATAAGTAGAGCTGACGGTCAAGTGGTAGAGTCTTAGCCTTGGGTGAAAAAACTCAGAGACAGTGCCAAGGCCCTGAGTTAACACCTCAGGACTGGAACAAATTAACCCCCTCCCCAACCAAAATACAAAAATCAGACATTGAAGGTCTGGGCATGCGGCTTAGTGGTAGAGTGCTTGCCTACCATGCATGAAGCCCTGGGTTTGATTCCTCAGCACCACATGAACAGAAAACATCAGAAGTGGCGCTGTGGCTTAAGTGGTAGAGTGCTAGTCTTGAGCAAAAAGAAGTCAGGGATAGTACTCAGGCCCTGAGTTCAAGCCCCAGGACTGGCAAAAAAAAAAAAAAGTCAGACATTGAACTTGGGAGGCTGAGGGCGTATAATCATGAATTTAAGGCTAGCTTGACCAACATAGTGACTTTTTTTCTTTTTTGTTCAGTTCTAGGCTTGAGCTCAATTGGGCACTGTCCTTGAGATTTTGTGCTCAAGACTGGCACTCTTCCACTTGAGCCACAGTGTCACATTTAGGTTTTTTTGGTGCTTGATTTGAAATAAAACTCTCACAGATTTTCCTGCCCCAGCTGGCTTTGAACCTTGATCCTCAGATCTTAGAAATAAATAAAAACAAAAACAAGGGTTCAGGTATGGCTTAGTTGGTAGAGTGCTAGCCAATGAGCAAAAAATGTCAGGTACTGAATTTGAGTCCCTGTCTTTTTTTTTTTTGCCAGTCCTGGGGCTTGAACTCAAGAAGCACTGTCCCTGGCTTCTTTTTGCTCAAGGCTAGCACTCTGCCACTTGAGCCACAGCACCATTTTTGGCCTTTTTGTATATATGTGGTACTGAGGAATCGAACCCAGGGCTTCATGCATGTTAGGCAAGCACTCTACCACTAAGCCACATTCCCAGCCTGAGTCCCTGTCTTGTACCTAAAATAAATCTCTCTCTCTCTCTCTCTCTCTCTCTCTCTCTCTCTCTCTCTCTCTCTCTCTCTCTATCTCTCTCTCTCTCTCTCCACTTGCCAGGCACCAGTGGTTCACATCTGTAAACCTAGCTACTCAGAAGGCTGAGATCTGAGGATCAGGGTTCAAAGCCAGCTGGGTCAGGAAAGTCCATGAGACTCTTATCTCCAATGAACCACCAAAAAAGGCCGGAAGTGGCGCTGAGGCTCAAGTGGTAGAGTGCTAGCCTTGAGCAAAAAAGCACAGGGATAGTACCCAGGCCCTGAGTTCAAGCCCCAGGACTGGCGCCTGCATATAACACACACACACACACACACACACACACACACACACACACACACACACTCTATTTCCAAATTAAATCATACCCTAAAATCCCAAATGGACAGATTTTGGGGAAACACTTCTACCCAGAGGCAACAGAAAGCATGTTGGGCACACACAGCTTCGGCCCAATCCAGCCAGGCAAGAGAGGGGCACCCTATGTGGGAAAGGGTGGCCTGCTGGGCTGGCCATGACCCTGTCTTCTGCCCACATAGAACCGCATGAAGGAGAGCTTGGCGCTGTTCCGCACCATCCTTGAGCTCCCCTGGTTCCGGAGCACCTCTGTCATCCTTTTCCTCAACAAGACTGACATCCTGGAGGAGAAAATCCCCACCTCCCACTTGGCTACCTACTTCCCCAGCTTCCAGGGTGAGTGATTCTAGAATGTTCTAGAACTTTCCTCTCCCCAAAGTAGCTTCCAAGAGTGGCTTCATCAGGGTTTGGCTCAGTGTCACTAGAAGTCTCAACTAGGATGAGTGTGGAGGTTCCAGGTTTGCCTATTTCTGCTGCCCAGCCTTACTGAGCCTCAGTTTCCCCCTTTCTATCACAGACATAAAGTAGTAGAGACCACCATGTGTCTTTGGCTCATGCTTATAATCCTAGCTACTCAAGAGGCTGAGATCTGAGGATCGCAGTTCAAAGCCAGCCTGGGCAGGAAGGTCTTTGAGATTCTCATCTCTAATAAACTACTCAGCAAAGACAGGATGTGATGCTGTGGCTCAAGTGGTAGAGGGCTAGCCTTGAGCACAAAGAAGCTTATGAACAGTGCCCAGGACCTGAGTTCAAGCCTCAGGACCGGCACACACACACAAAAATTCAAGGGGCTGGGAATGTGGCCTAGTGGGTAGAGTGCTTGCCTAGTATATATGAAGTCCTGGGTTCAATTCCTCAGCACCACATATATAGAAAAAGCCGGAAGTGGCGCTGTGACTCAAGTGGTAGAGTGCTATCCTTAAGCAAAAAGAAGCCAGGGACAGTGCTCAGGCCCTGAGTCCAAGCTCCAGGACTGACAAAAAAAAAAAAAATTCAAGAGATGTAACCCTGTAAGAGGGTTTGGGAGTTACCGTATATTCCACCAGAGGGTCAAAAAGGCCAGAGCTCACTGGGGAAGGGCACAGGTCAGTGGTGGGCAGCATGTGGGTTATTTCCTACAAAGGAGGTAGGGTCGTGTTTCCTTCAGGGAGCTCAGTACAGAAGATGCACATTTCTAGCACCTTTTCCAGATCTCCTTTTTCCAGGATAAAATGAGACACTCTCTGTGTCCTGTTTGCCTAATGCTAAGGAGAAAATTAAACTTAGGACCCTCACACGTAGTGGCTTAAGAATGGCCATGTTTTATTTTGTTTCATGATTCTGTGTGTCAGGAATTGGGGAAAAGCTAAGTGAGGTAAATTTGTCTCCAAACCATGTGGCATCAGCTGGGGTGGTTGGGACTGGAGAGAGCCTTCCAAGATGGCACATCCCTTAATAGATATGGTGCCCTGGAATGCCTCGTCTGCCCTCCCTTTAAATCCTCATGTACCTTGGGCTTCCTCACAATATGGCTGACCCAGAAGGAAGCTGCCAGTCAGAAATGTCAGAATGTTCCTTCCATTCCATTCTATTGGCCCAATGTTGCTGAAGCCCAGAGTCAAGAGACAATCACTGCCTCTTTTTTGTTGGTGTTATTGGTGGTTGTGGGGCTTGAACTCAGAGCCTGGGTGCTGTCCCTGAGCTTTTTCACTCAGGGTTGGTGCTCTACCACTTTGAGCCACAGTGCCACATCTCATTTTCTGGTGGTTCATTGGAGATAAAAGTCTCACAGACTTTCCTTTCCAGGCTGGCTTCAAACCACAATCCTCATATCTCAGCTTCCTGAGTAGCTAGGATGACAGGTGTGAGCTACCAGGACCTGGCTTCACTGCCTCAGAAGGAATAGTGTCAGCACAGGGGAAGAAGGAAGTGAGGGTAGCCATTTTGGAGACAAGTTCTTTTCCTTATCAGAGATACTGAAACAAAGGACAGCAGACTGGGCTTCAGACAACAAAAATGGATTCCTTTATAATTCAGAATTTGTAAATTTTTCTTTCTTTTTGCCAGCCCTGGGGCTTGGGCTCAGGGCCTGAGCACTGTCCCTGGCTTCTTTTGGCTCAAAGCTAGCACTCTACCTCTTGAGCCACAGCGCCACTTCTGGCTTTTTCTGTGTATGTGGTGCTGAGGAATCGAACCCAGGGCTTCATGCATGCAAGGCGAGCACTCTACTACTAGGCCACATTCCCAGCCCAGAAGCTCTGAATTTTGAAATCAAGGTGTTGGCAGGGTCATTTTCTCACGGAGGCTTTGAAGGTCAAGATACTCTGTGTCTTTAGAATGACTTTGATGGTGGCTACCAGCCCTAGTTTTTCCTTGGCTTGTAGACATGTTCCATCTTGCCCATTGTAGCTAGGATGACAAATGTGAACTACTATGACTGGCTTCTCTGGTTGAGATGGGGTGTCTCAAACTTCCTTGCTTGGACTGGACTGAAACAGCACTTCTTCATCCTCCCTGGGAGATAGGATTACAGGCATGAGCCACAGGCACTTGTGTGGATACCCATTTTTAGACGTGTGGTCCCCACTGAGCCAGTGTGACTTCATTTTATTTACTTATTTATTTTATTTTTTTGGCCAGTCCTAGGCTGTGAACTCAGGGCCTGAGCACTGTCCCTGGCTTCTTTTTTGCTCAAGGCTACTAGCACTCTGCCACTTGAGCCACAGCGCCACTTCTGGCCATTTTCTGTATATGTGGTGCTGAGGAATCAAACCCAGGGCCTCATGTATACGAGGCAAGCACTCTTGCCACTAGGCTATATTCCCAGGCCCGTGTGACTTCATTTTAATGCACCTAACTCCATCGGCAAATACGCTACTCTCAAATGAATTCAGAGTCTGAGGTTCTCAAGGGGATAGGGATTTGGGAGAAATATTTATTTATTTATTGTTTTATTTATTTTTGTTGGTGGTGGGGCTTAAACTCAGGGCAGGGGTGCTGTCCCTTTCCCTGATTTCTCTTGCTCCAGGCTAGCACTCTACCACTTTGAACCACAGCACCACTTTCAGTTTTCTGTTTGTTCACTGGAGATACAAATCTCATGGAAATTTTCTGCTCAGGCTGGCTTTGAATGGTGATCCTCAGATCTCGGCCCCCTGACTAGGTAGGATTACAGGCGTGAGCCACCAGAGCCTGGCTAGGAATTATTATTAGTATTAATTAATTAATTTATTTTTGTTGGTGTGGGCCTGGAACTCTGGGCCTGGGCGCTGTCCCTGAGCTCTTCAGCTCAAGGCTAGCGCTCTACCACTTGAGCCACAGCACCACTTCAGGTTTTCTGGTGGTTAATTGGAGATAAGAGTCTCACAGACTTTCCTGCCCTGGCTGGCTTTGAACCACGATCCTCAGATCTCACCTTTCTGAACAGCTAGGATTACATGTATGAGCCACCAGTGCCCAGCTCAGGAACTTTTATTTTTAAGCCAAGGCATAGTCAATCACAATAGGTGAAAGCCAGGCTCTGATGTTTCACTTGTAACCTTAGCTACTCAGAAGGCTGAGATCTGAGGATTGCAGTTTAAAGCTAGCCCAGGCAAGTAAGTCTGAGACACTCTCATCTCCAATTAAGCAGCAAAAAGTCAAAAGTGGGGCTCAAGTGATAGTCAGGGGTAAAAATGCTGAGCAAAAGCTCATAGCTCGGAGCTCAAGCCCCAGTATTGGAAAAAATAAAATGAAAACAACAATAAAAAAACTCTCCTAGATGGAACCTAAAGCATATTTGCCATTAGGTCAAAGGTCAGTTAACCTGCGTTTTGCTAAAGCCTCTGGAATCCAACCCCTAGCTTGGTCACATCCCAGAGGCTTTGTGAAGCAGGTCTCCTACGGTCACAGGGAGGCAGAGGTCACGTTGTTCTTGACCTGGGGGTGGTCTGGACCCTCCTCATGCAGGTCCTGGCCCTGCAGCCACAGGAATTAGAGAATTCTGAAACAGAGTAAGATGGACAGCTCTGAAGCCTTTTTATTCCCCCTCCCCCCTCATTCAGATCAGGTCAAAGGAATTCCCATGATGGATCTCTTTTTTTTTTTTTTTTTTTTTTGGCCAGTCCTGGGGCTTGGACTCAGGGCCTGAGCACTGTCCCTGGCTTCTTTTTTTTGCTCAAGGCTAGCACTCTACCACTTGAGCCACAGCGCCACTTCTGGCCGTTTTCTGTATATGTGGTGCTGGGGAATCGAACCCAGGGCCTCATGTATACAAGGCAAGCGCTCTTGCCACTAGGCCATATCCCCAGTCCCTGGATCTCTTTTTTGATGGGCAGTCTTACCTGAGGCTGACTTAGGGACCCCTTACTTCCCTTCCTCTCCTCCCATTTCCTTATTGTCACAGTCTTAGGATGTCGGCCTCACCAACTCCAGGTTCCCAGCCTCCATTCCCAATGTATCCAAGCGGGTAGGTATTGCTTCCACAAAACCCAGTCCAAAATACCAGGACTCAGTCTCATTGGTCCATTTCAGGTCACACGGCTGTGCACTCCCCGATGTTACCATTGGCTGAGCCAGAGTCAGGTGACCGGATGTGACCTTAAAGACGGTGCCTGCCCGCAGTAAAGATGGCGGAACCCATCCTTTCTGGCCAGCTGATAGGGAAGAGGGCCCCATGGGTCCCAAGGATGAGTCCTGACCCCTATCTCCCACTCTTTACCCCCAGGACCCAAACAGGACGCGGAGGCGGCCAAGAGGTTCATCCTGGACCTGTACATGCGGATGTATACGGGCTGCGCGGACGGCCCCGAGGGCGGCAAGAAGGGGTCCCGTGCCCGCCGCCTCTTCAGCCACTACACCTGCGCCACGGACACGCAGAACATCCGCAAGGTGTTCAAGGACGTGCGGGACTCGGTGCTGGCCCGCTACCTGGACGAGATCAACCTGCTGTGACCCGGGGAACCCCCACTCCCCGGCCGGACCCCCGCCCGAGGTCTTCGGCAGCGCCGTGCGAAGCTCGTGGGGGATGGCGGCGGGCCACGCGCGCCCCTCCCCCCCGGGGCCTCCGCTCGGCTCCACCTTCCACCACCCGACTTCTGACTCAGTGTACCGCTGTGACGGGCAAGTCACAGAATGGCGCGAAATGGCCAACGGGGTCGCTGAGGTGGAGGAAGAAGTGAAGAACCGTCCCAGACTGCGTGGTCTTCTCAGGTGACGTCACCAGAAAGGAAGTCCCAGACGTCCTGGGGGTGACGTCATTCAGGACACTTCCGGAGGGCGGACTCTGTCGCCCCCTCGTGGACAATGTCGGAACTGCTGCAGGAAGGGATTTCTTGCCCCTGGGACCCCCATGGACAAGATGCTGCCCTCCCGAGCCTCTAGGCCCTCACCCTCCTGTCCCAGCTTGCACAGGAGGGAAACTGAGGCTCACTGTCTGGGATCAAAGCACACTGTGCCCCATCCACCTTCTATATTTATTCCCTCCTTTCTGCAGGACCCCAGTTGGGGTCCACATTAAAGACAACACTCTGGAGAGGAGTGATTTCTCCGAGGTGTCTTGCCACTATTCTCCGTTCCTCATCCCCACCCCGTGGTGGGAAGGTGACTGTATGAAGGGGAAAAAAAAGTTCTACTATGGGCTGGGAATATGGCCTAGTGGCAAGAGTGCTTGCCTCCTACACATGAAGCTCTTGGTTGGATTCCCCAGCACCACATATATAGAAAACGGCCTGAAGGGGCGCTGTGGCTCCGGTGGCAGAGTGCTAGCCTTGAGCAAAAAGAAGTCAGGGACAGTGCTTAGGCCCTGAGTCCAAGGCCCAGAACTGGCCAAAAAAACAAACAAAAACAAAAACAGTTCTACTTGTTGTCTGCCCATTTATGAGACTGTGCTCCTATTGTGCCAAAAAGTGGATTCTAACCCCTTTCCCTAGCTAAAGAGACTCAGAGTAGACTACTCTGCTACCATTTACCCTCAAATTCCAGCAGCCAGAGTACATGGATCCTCTCATTCCTATCTCCTCCCTTCCCTCCTTCCCTTTCTTCTCTCATTTTTTCCTTTCCAATTCTCCCCTCCCTCCCCCCCCCCCCACTTCAACTCAGGGCCTGGGTGCTGTTCTTGAGCTTTTTCACTCAAGGCTAGCACTCTACCACTTTGAGCCACAGCTCCACTTCCTGTTTTCTGGTGGTTCATTGGAGATAAGGATCTCACAGACTTTTCTGCCCAGGCTGGCTTTGAACCTTGATCTTTAGATCTCAGCCTCCTGAGTAGCTAGGATGACAGGCGTGAGCTATTTATTCTGTTTTGGAGATTGAAAGTCTGGATTTCCCACAGTGCCACCTTGTTCAAATTGCTCTCTTTTTGTGGGTGGTATGTGTTGGAGCTGTTCTCTGGAGCCTGGGGTCTGCTAAGCACCTGCTCCCCCACTGAGACACACCCCAGACGTTTCCTCTCCTACAAACCAGTCACACTGAACTGGAGTTCACCCATCAACATTTTATTCTTTTTTTTTTTTTTTTGGCCAGTCCTGGGGCTTGGACTCAGGGCCTGAGCACTGTCCCTGGCTTCTTTTTGCTCAAGGCTAGCACTCTGCCACTTGAGCCACAGCGTCACTTCTGGCCGTTTTCTGTATATGTGGTGCTGGGGAATTGAACCCAGGGCCTCATGTATATGAGGCAAGCACTCTTGCCACTAGGCCATATTCTCAGCCCTGCGTTTTTTTTTTTTTTTTTTTTTTTGGCCAGTCCTGGGCCTTGGACTCAGGGCCTGAGCACTGTCCCTGGCTTCTTCCCGCTCAAGGCTAGCACTCTGCCACTTGAGCCACAGCGCCGCTTCTGGCCGTTTTCTGTATATGTGGTGCTAGGGAATCGAACCTAGGGCCTCGTGTATCCGAGGCAGGCACTCTTGCCACTAGGCTATATCCCCAGCCCCTCAGCCCTGCGTTTTATTCTATCTTTAAACGCTTGCCTTCTAATTGTGGTCACGCTGACACCTGCCAGGAGTAAGTCTTCCATGGATCGTTTCACAGCCAAGGTTTCAATTCACATCTGGCACTTTCTAGAAATTTTCCTCACTAGGACTTGTCTCCTGTGTCTGCAAAGATTTGACTAAAGCGAGTGATGGGTTTGAGTAAGGAAGGCCAGAGAAGTATTTATCTAAGTCCTGAAATAAACATGACTAAGGAATCAGATTGTCTTCACCATTTTTTGGTGGTACTGGAGCAGATGTTAGGTGGGTGGCCTACCCTGTGAGCCCCACCCCAGCCTAAGCCCCGCCTCTGCACTTAATATTTGTCCCTGGGGCATGAACTCAGGGCCTGGGCCCTGTCCCTGAGCTTTTTTGCTTAAGGCTGGTACTTCACCACTTGAGCCACAACTCCATTTCTGGCCTTTAGGTGGTTACTTGGAAGGAGGAGTCTTGGGGACTTTCCTCCCTGGGCTGGCTTTGGATCATGATCCTTGTACTTCAGCCTCCTGAGTAGTGTGGATTACAGGTGGGAACCACTAGTAACTGGCTGCCATGTACCTTTTTAACCTATCAACATGTCTAAAAGTACAGTGTCGTTTTTTGTTGTTGTTTGTCTGCCAGTCCTGGGGCTTGAATTCAGGGCCTGTGTGCTGTGAGATCAGGTTAGCACTTTGCCACTTGAGCAACACCTCTACTTTTGGCTTTTTTTTTGTGATTTATTGGATGTAAGAGTCTCTTGGCTGGGTGCTGGTGGCTCATGCCTATACTCCTAGCTTCTTAGGAGGCTGAGATCTGAAGATCATGGTTCAAAGCCAGTCTGGGCAAGAAAGCCCATGAGACTGTAATCTCCAGTAAACTCAGAAAAAGCCAGATTGGTGCTGTGGCTCACGTGCTGGCTTTGAGTTCAAGCCCCAAGACTCAGACACACATGGACTTCTCTGCCAGTTCTGTGCTCTTGCCAGTGACTTGCCTTGGTGGCCGGTGACAGCAGCAGAGGCGGCAGCCTCTAGTGTGTGAGGTTCATGTGTGTGTGCTTGGGTGCAAGGTGCCTTTGCACCTCAGCAAGGAGGCTCTAACAGCACCCAGACCTTGGTTATCAGGCTCCACTTCTCTTTTCTCCCTGCATTAGCAGCTCAATAATAAGGAAAACAAAAAATAGGCAACAAAGCCAGGTCTAGGGTGACTCATGCCTGTGGTTGTAGCTACTCAGAAGACTGTGATCTGAGGATCATGGTTCAAAGCCAGAGCCCAGGCAGGTAGTCCATGAGATTCTTATTAACCAACAAATGAAGCTGAATGGGGAGCTGTGGCTATAGTTCTAGAGCACAGGCTCTAATTCAACCCTAGAACTGTCACCAATTTTTTTAAATTTAAAAAAGCAACAAAGACCCTGAAAAGTCTTAATTGCACTTGATGAGGCAACCCCAGGAGTCACCTTGCACCCCAGGCAGGTATCTGCAGCTCTGCTTGAAAAAGGAGCTGCACGATCTACTCATATAGCCAGAAAGGGAGGGGCGTGGCTAGTCTGTCTGCACCAATCATGGCAGCCCTTCATGCAAATGAGGGTGGGTTGCCACCAATCACAGCACAGTCCTCCGCATACAAATGAAGGACTGCGGTTTGTACCCATCAGGGTCTCCTGGTGGGCCCTCTCCTTCCATCTGATCTCGATGGAAGAGGCGGTGGGCACTTCTAGGTTCCATTGGGATGGTGGAAAGTCCAAACTAAGCTAGCTGTTCGGGTTCTACATGGCACCCCAAAAAGGGATCGGGGGACTTGAAGGGCAGTGGTGATTGCAGAAGGGGTAAGCCTGGGATGCCAGAGGGCATCAGAAAGTTCAGGAAGTGTTTGGAGAGGGATGGAGACGCGCGCCCCTAGCAGCGGCAGGTGGCGCCCTCTGGTGTCCACAGCAGGAGTCACAGTCTAGGGTTTCAAGTGGTGTGGGTGGCATGGCCACTGCCTGCCTTTGCCTGCAGTCTCTGTGGCTGCAGGGAGACAAGCAAACTGGGCTAAAGTAGGGAAGAGCTAGTAACTGTCAGCTAGGGCGCTAAACTGGGCATAGTGGCCATGCCAGTAATTAGGAGGCAGAGGTAAGGGGGGGGGGGTGCATGAGTTCCAGGCCAGCCTGGGTTACTGAAGAATTTCATGGACAGCTTGTGCCTCAGGGGAAAATCCTATCTCAAATAAAGCATATAGCTGGGAATCCATTTGCATCGATTACCTGACAGATTGTGCGGTGCACTGGACATCCCTCGCTCGCCCAGGGCAGCCGGGAATTCATGCATGGTCTCTGTGGCCACACACCAGCTGGGTCCCAC
This sequence comes from Perognathus longimembris pacificus, assembly GCF_023159225.1. Lineage (NCBI taxonomy): Eukaryota > Metazoa > Chordata > Mammalia > Rodentia > Heteromyidae > Perognathus > Perognathus longimembris. The sequence continues at coordinate 68,168,616 of NC_063163.1, forward strand.
GCTCCCTTAGATGGTTCATCGTCCTACTCCTGAATGTATTGTCTCAACCTGTGGGTCAGGCACTCAGCTGGAGCAGTTGAGTGGGGTCAGGAATCAGTACAGGGACAGGGGTCAGCACTGAGGGTATGTGCACAGTCATAGGTCAAACCAGAGTCAGGGTTCAGTCAGGGATCCAGGCTCAGTCTAGGGTGTGGCTGTTTAGGATCTGGGCTCTCTGTGCTGGTTCGACTCAGTGATCTTTGTGGGCTGGGGTTGAAACTCAATCGTTCACACCCCAGCTGCTGGCCCTCCCTCCCCCAGCTTCCCCCCCTTTCTGTTGGGTCACCTCCAGTCACTAAGCTTCCCACAAACTGCACAGTAAACAAGGGGGGGATGGCAGTGCCAGGAACTTGGGGTGCTCTGTCTTCCCCTGGTCTCCTCCAGTCTTCCCTCACCCTGGACTCCCTGGGGTGCTACTTCCGGGGGAGGGAGGGTACCTGACCCTAGAAATGGCCCCTCAGACACCTGGGGCCAGGGTCACTGCTCCCTCAGACCCATAGTTAAGTTGAGTCACCTTAAACCTATGTACACAGAATGGGGGGGTGCACCCACAGTTCTTTTGTCTCTGGTGTCTCAGAGCAAGGGTTGTGGCCACTTCCACTCCTTGTAGGGGGAGCAGGGGCTGGAGGCCAACAGTTCCCAGCATGCACCTTGTCTCCCTGGGCCTCAGTTTCCCCTCTGAGCGGAACAAGTCAGCCCTGGAAGAGGGGGGAACATAAAAGCGGGTGAGTGTATGTGTGTGCTGACACATGCAAGGGTGTGCTTGGGGGGGGCACTGGGGAGGGCGGCTTCTTGGGGGGGGTCAGCGGGTGACAGGTGGCTTTCATTTCCCATCTGTGCCTGGCAGCTCCGCCCCTCCTCCCTGCTTTCCAGGAGGACAGCAGCGGGGCAGAGATGGGGAGGGTGCACGAGGTGCTTCCCCAGCGCCTCAACCGTTGGTGGGGTGGCCCCTCCCCGTCACAGCTTCATCCCCACCCCAGGGCACCTTGAATAACAGGAAATTTCAAACAACAGGAAACCTAGACCCAATGCGGTGGCTCCACCCTGACTCAGGGCTCAGTCTGTCCCCAGGGGAGGCCATGAACACCACGGGGTCACCGTCCCCGGTGGCCCCCGAGTCCTGCTACTGGCTCGCGTCCGGGGGACACAGCCGGCTGATCATCCTGCATTACAACCACTCGGGCCGGCTGGCCGGCCGCGGGGGGCCGGAGGACGGCAGCCTGGGCGCGCTACGGGGCTTGTCGGTGGCGGCGGGCTGCCTGGTGGTGCTGGAAAATGCGCTGGTCCTGGCGGCCATCGGCACCCACATGCGCTCCCGGCGCTGGGTGTACTACTGCCTGGTCAACATCACCCTCAGCGACCTGCTCACCGGCCTGGCCTACCTGGCCAATGTGCTGCTGTCCGGCCCTCGCACCTTCCAGCTGGCGCCTGCGCACTGGTTCCTGCGCGAGGGCCTGCTGTTCATGGCCTTGGCCGCTTCCACCTTCAGCCTCCTCTTCACGGCGGGTGAGCGCTTCGCCACCATGGTCCGGGTGGCCGAGAGTGTGGCCACCAAAACCAGCAGGGTCTACGGCTTCATCGGGCTGTGCTGGCTGCTGGCCGGGCTGCTGGGGCTGCTGCCGCTGCTGGGCTGGAACTGCGTGTGCGCCTTCGCGCGCTGCTCCACCCTCCTGCCCCTCTACTCCAAGGACTACATCCTCTTCTGCGTGCTGCTCTTCGCCCTTATCCTGGTCGCCATCCTGGGCCTCTATGGGGCCATCTTCCGGGTGGTCAGGGCCAACGGGCAGAAGGCCCCGCGCCCTCCGGCCAGGCGCAAGGCCCGCCGGCTCCTGAAGACCGTCCTCATGATCCTGGTGGCTTTCGTCGTGTGCTGGGGACCCCTCTTTGGCCTGCTGTTGGCGGACATCTTCGGCTCCAATGTCTGGGCACAGGAGTACCTGCGGGGCATGGACTGGATCCTGGCGCTGGCCGTCCTCAACTCGGCCATCAACCCCCTCATCTACTCGTTCCGCAGCCGGGAGGTGTGCCGCGCCGTGCTGGCCTTCCTGTGCTGCGGGTGTCTCCGCCTGGGCCTGAGGGGGCCCGGGGACTGCCTGGCTCGGGCCACTGAGGCGCAGTCCGGAGCCTCCACCACCGACAGCTCGCTGCGGCCCAGAGACAGCTTCCGGGGTTCGCGCTCGCACAGCTTCAGGATGCGGGAGCCCCTGTCGAGTGTCTCCAGCGTGCGGAGCATCTGAGGGCGCGCGCAGCCCGGGGTGCGGCAGACGGGCGTGGGCCGCGGGGCGCGCGCAGCCACGCGACCCTGGGGATGCAGGGAGAGGCGTGCCCGGCTGGGAGCTCCGGGCGGGCCGGGAGTCGGGGTCCTCCGCGTAGCCCTCGGGGTTGCCGACGCCACCCCCCATAACCGGGACTGCGGCCTAGCGGTAAGGGGAGCTGGTGTGACCCTGATGCTGGGGGCCCCTGGGGGCCCCTGGGCCGCGCTCTGGGCCTGGCTGGGGTTCCAGGCCGCGGCGTTTCCCCCAAACCCCGGGCGAGTGCAGGTTCAAAGTCGCCTCCCGCGGGCTGATTGGCGCGCGTGTGTGCGTGCGCGCGGGCGCGGGCGGTGAGCGGCCGGCTTGCGCGCGCGCGTGGGGAGGCGCGCGGCCGTGGCGTGACCCAGCCCTGCGCGTGGGCGTGGGGCGCGGTCAAGAGCGGGGGCGCGCGCATCCCCCTTCCCCTCCGCACGCATGCGCGAGCGCGCGTCGGTGTCGCAAGGACGCCGGACCCGAGCTGGGCGGCGGGCGGTCGCTCACTTCCTCTCCGGAGACACCCGGAGCCCCCGCCTTCCCGCCCCGGCGGGCGCCCGCCTCGAAGACCTGGATTTGAAGCTTTGGGGGTTCAGACCGGGAAGTCCGAGGGAGACTCCCCACGGTGGGAACAGGATTGGCCCCAGTAATAGTATTTAGTTTGCATTCGTTTACATTCGGTGGCGCCTGGGGATGGTGGCCCAGGCGTCCCACTCCCCATCTCCACCCCGGTCCGGGCAGATCTGAGGGGTGGGGCTGGGACTCGGGGTCGCCACTCAGGCCCCCAACAGCGCCGCTCCGAGCTGCTCTAGCTCCGCTGCCCCGCGGTGGGAGGCGCGCGCCCAGGAGCCCACGGCCCATGTCTCACTCGCCACCTGTGGTCCTGTAAACTCATTAAACTTAGTGAAATGTGAAGAGTGCCGTCTCTCAGTGTCTTGCTCTCCTAGGAACACCTTTGGTTCTGGCTCAGTCTGGAAGTCTTAGGTCAAGGTGGGCACAGCTGGGACCTTACCCTCATCTGGTTTTCTGGTGGTGACTCCATTTTTCCAGCTCTTGGCCTTTGGAAGCTCATCCATCTATGCATCTCTTTCTTTGCATTTTTTTTTTTCCTTTCAGTCATGGGGCTTGAACTTATGGCCTGGGCACTGTCCCTGAGCTTTTTCACCCAAGGCTAATGCTCTACAACTTTGAGCCACCGCTCCACTTGCCGTTTTTCTGGTGGTTCATTGAAGATAAAAGTTTCATGGACTGGGCTGGGGATATGGCGGTAGTGGCAAGAGTGCTCGCCTCGTATACATGAAGCCCTGCGTTCGACTCCTCAGCACCACATATGTAGAAAACGGCCAGAAGTGGCACTGTGGCTCAAGTGGCAGAGTGCTAACCTTGAGCAAAAAGAAGCCAGGGACAGTGCTCAGGCCCTAAGTCCACGCCTCAGGACTGGCAACAAAAACAAAACAAAGCAAAAGTTTCATGGACTTTTCTACCTTGTCTGGTTTTGAACCCAGATCCTCAGACCTCAGCCTCCTAGGTAGAGTCACCAGTGCCCAGCTTTGTGTCTATCTTCCTACCCTGCCCCTCACTGTGTCAGGGCCTCGTGCTCACTTGGCTGGCTGGCTTGGCACTCTACTACTTGGATCACAACTGCTTTTCTTGCTTGTTAATTGGAGATGGAGACTTTCAAACTTTTCTACCTGAGGTTGGCTTTTAGCCACAAATCCTCCAGATCTCAGCCTCCTGAGTAGTTAGGATGACAGGTGTGAGCCACTTAGTACTTAGTGCATGTCCAAACCCCTCTGTAAATAACAATATCTGCCAATGAACGAAGGCTCACTTTTTTTTCTTTTTGCCAGTCCTGGAGCTTGGACTCAGAGCCTGAGCACTGTCCCTGGCTTCTTTTTGCTCAAGGCTAGCACTCTATCTCTTGAGCTGCAGGGCCACTTCCGGCTTTTTTTTTTCTGTTTATGTGGTGCTGAGGAATGGAACCCAGGGCTTTATGTATGTGAGGCAAGCCACTCTTGCCACTAGGCCATATTCCCAGCCCTGAAGGCTCACTCTTATCAATACGCCATTCTAACAAACCCATCTGCAGGGACCCTAGTTTTCAAATGACACCCTGCTCTGAGTTGCTCTGAGTTCCTGGGGGTCATGAATTGAACATACAGATTGGGGGGAGTGGGTGCAATTTAATCCATAATACACAGGCCACTTTTCAAGTACTTGTGGGCTACTTTCTCCTGTCAATCACAGGAGAAAGGTTTTTGTTGTTGTTGTTGTTGTTGTTGTTGTTGTTGTTGTTGTTGATAATGGGGTTTGAACTCCTGTCTGGGCACTGTCCCTGAGCTCTTTTGCTCAAGGCTAGCTCTCTACCACTTTGAGCCACAGCACCACTTCTGGTTTTCTGATGGTTACTTGGAGATAAGAGTCTCCTAAGATGAGTCTTTCCTTCCCTGCTGGGGCTGGCTTTGAACTGGCATCCTCAGAGCACAGCCTCCTGAGTATCTAGGGTTACAGGTGTGAGCAGCTAGCACCCAGCTAGGAAAAAGTTTCAAGCCTTCTCCATGGCTCAATAAGTGAGGGCAGGTTCCTCTTCCCCTCCCTGTCCCCTACTTTCCTGATTCATGTCCTGTGTGTAGCCGTAGGCACAGCAAGAGTTTGGAGCCAGTAGAGTCTGGGCCTCTGAGTAGAGTCTGAGTCCTCTGCCCTTGTGTCTCTGGGTCAGCGTGAGCTGGCCTTGTTCCTGTGCTTTCTGCAAGTGCTCCTTCCACTGACCCTTCCTCTTTGTTTTGTCACCCCCACCAGAACAGCCTGCTTGTCATGTGTCTTCCCCATTTCTCTCTCATCAGCCCATCCTCTGAGTGCCATATTGGCACCTCCAGCGAGCTCCATGGGATTTCTTCTCCTTCCTTGGTGACCTTGGGGCTCCCACAGTCACCTCTGTGGCCTCCATCCCAGCTCCAGGCACCCCTGTTCTCATGTACCTTTTCTCCCCTAGACTTCATGCTTTGTTGGGATCATGACTGTATCACTGGAACCTGGCACAGAGCCTGGTACCCAGTAGGCATCTGGTTGTCAGAACTCTGAATGATTGGGGGCAGACAGCCTTTTTTACTTTTTGGGCCAGTCCTGCAGCTTGAACTCAGGGCCTGGATGCTGTCACTGAGCTTTTTGGCTCAAGGCTAGCGCTCTCCTATTGGAGCCACAAGCTATTATTCTGGCCTTTTTTTTTTTTCTGCTGGTTAATAGCAAATAAAAATCTCACAGACTTTCTTGCCTAGGCTGGCTTTGAACTGTGATCCTCAGATCTCAGCCTCCTGAGTAGCTAGGATGACTGGTGTGAGCCACCTGTCCTAGGCTGCAAGCCTCCTTTTGTTCTGCCTCTTCCATCCTACCTCTCCTCGTAGGTATGTTCCCAAGAAATGTGACATGGCTGAGTATGGGAATCAATGCAGATGCCTCATTCTGTGCCTGTAACCCACTAGTACCCCAGCTCTGCCATGCGGCACAGCCTCATTTTCTTCTTCTGGAAGGGAGAATTGGGATAGCACTGCATACTGCTGAGGTTTGACAATGTGACCTTTGCACCACCCTGTGTATGTTGTCAAGTGACAATGAAAAAGCCGAGGTTCCACTTAGGTCCAGACATTGTTCCATGCACTGTATTAAACCCAGAAAGAAGTGCAGGAGGCAGTTACACAATTAGCTCCCCTAGACAAGAGGAGAATTGGAGGACCAGAGAGGTTAGTGCACTTTCATAAGGTCATGTTGCCAGGATTCAAACTCCATCCATCCAACCATCCACCCCTGCATCTAATTCCCCATCCATCCACCATCCATCCATCTGCCCATCCATCCACACATCAATCCATCCACCCACCCATCCATCCACTCACCTAACCATCCATCCACACATCAATCCATCCATCCATCTACCCATCCACCCACTCACCCATGCATGCATCTATCACCCACCCATCCCTCCACACATCAATCCATCCACCCACCTGCCCATCTATCCATGCATCCACCCACCCACCCACCCATCCATCCATCCACTGTGTTGGGCTCTTTTCTGGCAGAAGACTCATAGCCATAAGCAGCACGTTCTCCAGAAGTCACATGCTGGGAGGATGAGACGTTGCAATGCTTTCACGAAGAAATGTCAAGATCAATTCCAGCTACTCAGGAGTTGGGGATGGGGAGATGGAGATTGGGTTATCAGACTGATGATCTGATCTTGAACTTTGGGGTTCAAGCCATCCTCTGTATCACCCTCCAAGTAGCTGAGACTACAGGCATGCACCACTTCCTCTGTCCCCAGTGTTTCTAGTGTTTAACAGTTGAGGAAAGCCAAGCTGGGACAGAAAATGACTTGTTCCTGGGAGTGCAGCTGAGAAGGGAAGAAGCTAGACCTTGTAAGCCCTGTGCTGATCTTAGTGAGCACAATTCAAACACAGTGGCGCCTAAAGGTGTCACTCAGCTGAGGACCTGGGTCTTCTGTACCATTTGTTTCCAACCTCTAAGGTCCCCATATAACGGGTGTGAGTTGTGATGTAACGTTCACTCACATTTTTGGTGCCGTGGCCCTGAGACGCTGAGTTCTTACACAAATATGAGATACACCAAAATTAAATTTGAACTTCCCTCTAAGCAATTACATTTCAATGGACACATTTTAGTGTAACTATGTCTAAAATATGAATAAATATAAACAAGTACACCACCAAACACTATGGAAACCCCAGATTGCAGACCACAAATCTAACCAATGCAACCAACATCAGGATAGGCAACCTTCGATCTTGAGTTTTTTATTCATTCACCCCCAAATTGTGTAGCCTACACAGTGTCAGGACTTGTGCTCACCGGTTTAGGAACAAGTCAATGTGCAGACCAGCCAATGACCTAGGACTTCATGGACTTTAATGTCTGTCTTCCTTAAGAATTTTCATTTTCTCCGCAACTACAGGACTACAGTTACCACAATCCATTGCAACGTGTACAATGGGACTACAACGCCCAGAAGAACTAGCGCGCGAGCAGGGCACTTCCTCTTTCCGTTATTTCCTACTTCCTTCCAGGTCGCTAGGTCACGTCCTGCTTCTGTTTCTTGCCCCTCCCCCACCACGCCAAAGACAAAACTTCAGGAAATTCTTCTTAAAAATAGTCATTTTCAAGTGTTTCTATTTTCCGACTTGGGAGTTACATGAAACTGCCCATCACTTCCTTTGCGGAGTCTATGAATATGCCTACAACTCCCAGGAGACGCCGCGTGCGCGCTCGGAGGACTACAACTCCCAAGAGGCAATGCGAGCCGTAGAGTTGTCCGCGGCGATGCCCGCAGGACCCTGGGCCGGTACGGGGCTGTCTGGCGCGGCGCCCGAAGGACCCCGTTGGCTACCCATGCCGAGGTGAGTCCGCGGTAGTCCTCGCCACCGTTCCGTCCTCGTCTCGTCGTCGTCGTCGTCGTCGTCGCCGCCGCCGCCGCCCCGTGCGGCACCGCCGCCGGCCAGGATGTTGGAAGAAGCGGGCGAGGTGCTGGAGAACATGCTGAAGGCGTCGTGCCTCCCGCTGGGCTTCATCGTCTTCCTGCCCGCGGTGCTGCTGCTCGTGGCGCCGCCTCTGCCGGCCGCCGACGCCGCGCACGAGTTTACGGTGTACCGCATGCAGCAGTACGACCTGCAGGGCCAGCCCTACGGTGCGTGCGTGCGCCCCGCGTGTCCCCGTCCCCGCCCCCGCCGGGACCCCCGGGCCCCCGCCGGACACGGACGTCCCCCGGGGCTGGGTCATCGCGCGGCCTCTGCCCTGGCCCAGCCCTCTTCGGGGCTACACTGGGCCCCGGGACCCACCACGCCAGCCCGTCTCCTCAAATCCACCCGCCGGAGTCCCCCTGGCCCTCGCCTGGCCGGCAGCTGCGCCCAAGCCTGGCCTCCAGGCCCCTTTTGCTTCCCTCCTTTGGCTCCGCCTCCTCAACCCCCGACCCCCACCTGCTCCCCTTCCAGATCCCAGGGACCCCACCCCCTCCAGCGTGACCCCTGGATCCTTAGGGCCTTTGGCCACCTGTTATCGGAAGCCTCATGGGGCCTGACCCTGATTGTGTCTGGTATTCTGGAACCTTCTGGGTGTCTGCTTGCCCCCTGCTCCCAGCTGAGAGCAAGGCCTGACCTCCAGGTGAAGGGTGCCTTGCGCTCAGGCTGGTCCCATTCTGAGTGACTGCCCTGGTGGTACTGTGAGGCCCAGCTGAGCCCCCTTAGGTCCCCAGGGCTCCGCCACGCCCTTTCAGGGTGCCCGAGTCTATGGAGGTGGCTCCTCTTTTGCTCAGAAGTTTGCGTGGTTTCTACTTAGAGCCCTGGTTGTCATGTCTGGGGGATGTTGTGGCTGTCATGACTGAGGGTCTCCCAGTGTGCAGTGTGCGCACAAAACGAGTCACTGTTCTGCACCCAGCAGAGCCTGGGTTGCCTCCAGGGAGTGACCCCACATAGTTGGCACTGGGGGAGGGGGTCAGGTGAGGCTTGAGTGATGGAGGAGACCCTGCTGTCACTGGACTGCGGAGTCTCTTGTATCTTTCATGTCTCACCTGAGCCATACTGGCTGAGACACAGCCTGTGGCCTCTGGACACCCCTGAGCCTCAGCTAAGGGCCCAACCAGCCCTCACCTCCACCCAGCTTGACTCCCATCTGCCCTCTCCATCACCCTCCTCACCCTGTGTTTATTGCTCCTGTTCAGAAGTCCTCAGGAGACTGAGAGGAGGATGGAAGCTGGGCAGAGGGGCACTGGAGGCAGCTGCCCAGCCCTGCCCTTCCTGCCAACCCAGGAAGGCAAAGGTCCCCTCCTGCCCCCTCATGCTCCACATCCTGTGCTGGGGTGGGGCATGGCCTCTGCCATCCTGGGTTTCTGTGCATAAGTCATTCCCCAGATCCTCCAACCCTGGGGCTCCCCAACCTGGAGCAGCACCCCAGCTGCAACCCATGGTGCTTTCTAGCTCCTTACCCAACTTCCTCTGGCTGCTGTGGAGAAACCAGGCCATCTGTGCCTGTAGGAAGGGGTGACCCACCAAGGTCACCAGCTAGGTGCTGCCCCCTGCTTGGCCTCACTCGCCCCTGTGAAGTGGGGAAATGTCTCTTGGGAACAGCCCAACTTCACAAGGCTCCTCAGTCAGATGTGGGCTCACTGCACTCCGGCCCCCCATCTGCAATTGTAAATCAAGTTTTATTAGCACATTATGGGCTGTGCCTGTGGCCACCTTTACACTGACAACTGCACATGTGGCCCTCCAGTCCTTGGTAGAGAAAGCTTACACAGACCTCCATATAGGTCTGGGCCTGCTGTGTGGGCTGCCAGTATCTGTCAGCTGTGCTGTGGGAGATGATGTCCACACTGGCTCTGGGTGTCTGTCCCGCCCTGAGGCCCTCACAGGTATGGGAGGTATGGCCAGTTTCCAGCAGAGGCCAGTGCCCCCAGGGTGTCCTGGGGAGGGGACCCTCTCTTGGCTCACACTGTCTGTGGTCCCCCCTTTCTGCGGGTGCCCTGCCCTCATGGGCAACTGAGTCACAATGACCAGAGGGACCTTGGATGGACAGGTGGTGGAGGACCCTTCCTTGGCAGGCCCCAGGTTTTGGGGACAGGTGGGTTAGGGAGGGCTGTCGAGCAGCCCCGAGGACATCTTCAAAGTCTTTGCTGCCCTCCTCTCCAAGAGAGGGCAGCCCTTGGGGGCTTTGGAGGGGAGCAGAGGAGCCTTGATCTCCCAGCTGGCTCTGACCTCTTCCCATTGGGGGGGCACAGGTGTCCCTTCTGAGTCCTGGGTCCCCACCGCTGGGAGCTCCAGTGCCTGCTTCTGCCAGCCAGACCCTCCCTGTGCTCTGTCTCCCAGCCTGTTCCTGGAGAGCTCCTGGCCCAGAGCCCCAAGCTCTGTGTGGGTAGCCCCAAGCCTCCTAGCTCATGGTCACCTCCCGCAGCCCCTGTCTCCCTGGTCTCCTGGGCAGAGCCAGCTAGAGAGCACCCTCATTCCCGAGCCACATCTGCGTCCTGCCTGCTCACCTGGCTCTGCTTGGCCCGTGCAGCATTTGGACCTCCCAGACCCACCCCCGTCTTTGGCTACTTTGCCAGGATAGTGAACATTTCTTTTTGTGTATGTGCTGGGCCTGGGCTTGAACTCAGGATGTGAGCACTGTCCCTGAGCTTTTGTGCTCAAGTCTAGCATTCTACTACTTGAGCCACAGGTCCAGTCTGGCTTTTTGGTTTTTAATTAGAGATAAGAGCCTCACAGACGTTCCTGCCCAGACTGGCTTTGAACCTTGATCCTCAGATTTCAGCCTTCTGAGTAATTATGATTACAGGTGTGAGCTACCAGCATCCAGCTGAGAACAAGCTTTTCTTTGTCCCCTGCATGACACCAGGGCTGTGACATCCGGCCCCGTCCAGGGGTCCTATGGGCATTCTGTGCCACCCTGGGCTTTCAGAGCTGCTAAGCCGCCCTCCACTGGCCCCCTGTACATGGGATGTACCAATGGGTATGCCCCCATCCTGCGTGGGTGTAGCTCTGTGTACTGAGTCTCCTCCAAGCGAGAGGCCCCCACTCGGGGACACAGGAACTTGGGGAGAGTGGCTGGGGGGGGCACAGGTTACACCCCACCACAGTCCTGGAGGCTGCGTGCCCAGCTGTGTGTTGTTTCGGCAGTGTCCAGGGCTGCCGTATTGTCCCAGATGGGCATACCTTTCCAGTTCTGGGGTTGACACTGGGTGTGATGCCCTCCGCATCCCTTCCCCAATGGGTGCTCTTTAGAGTCCCCACAGGACCCATGGGCATGGCAGTCAGCGTGGGCAGGGCTGGGCAAAGCTGCCCCGGGATCAGGGGGTGGCGCAGCTTGTGCCCGGGGTGGGTAGGCTGCCCCTGGTGACGCCCTGCCCATGTCGTGCAGGCACACGGAACGCGGTGCTCAACACCGAGGCGCGCACGGTGGACGCGGACGTGCTGAGCCGCCGCTGCGTGCTCATGCGGCTGCTGGACTTCTCCTACGAGCAGTACCAGAAGGCGCTGCGGCAGTCAGCGGGCGCCGTGGTCATCATCCTGCCCCGTGCCATGGCCGCTGTGCCGCAGGACGTCGTCCGGGTGAGCCTCGCCCCCCTGCGCCGCACCATGTGGCCTCTGGGTGCCCTGGGGGGGGACCCCTGTCAGCACTGGGGGGCACCCAAGATGTCCCTGAGAATGACCTGGCACCGTGAGCCTGGGTGTTCCTGCTGTCCATGCTCGGGGCCTGCTGGGGCCCTGTGGGGGTTCCTGCCCCTCCCCTGACTGCGGTCTCCCCCACAGCAATTCATGGAGATCGAGCCTGAGATGCTGGCCATGGAGACCATCGTTCCCGTGTACTTCGCTGTGGAGGATGAGGCCCTGCTGTCCATCTACGAGCAAACACAGGCCGCCTCCGCCTCACAGGGCTCTGCCTCTGCTGCGGAAGGTGTGTGTGTGCGGGGGGGGGGGGGGGGGCTCCGCTTCCATGTGGGTGGCCGAGAGCGTGGCAGCCCAGGGTTCCCGTGGCTGGCATGCAGGCACTGCTCAGGGGCTTGGTGGGGTCTGGAGAAGGCCATCTCGCTCCCCATGCCTAAGTTGGGGGAGCTGCCATCAGGAGGGAGTCAGCTAGCAGTCAGAGGGGCAGCTGGGGGAGGGGGGGTGTAGAGCTGGCCTTGCCAGTGCCAGGCCTGCCTCACCTCCAGCACCACAGAAAGAACCAGGAGGAAGGGGAGGCAGCAAATCCCTGGGGATGCCGGCACTGCAGGCGTGCCGCTGGCACGCTGGCTGCACCCGGCGGACGCTGCCTCTGGGTGCCTGGTAAAGTTTTATCAGTATACAGGCCACTACTTGCTTTGCTGTTGCTCAGGGCAACCATCCACCCAGACAGCCCAAAGTGCTCACTGACCATCCAGCCCTGGACACGTGTTCCCACCCCGGTCCCCACGCGAATGCAGACCACGCATGACCGCCTCAGAACTCCCAGGGGGAGAAAGAGGGGCCAAGCTGCCCTGAGTGGAATATTACACAGCTATTAAAATGTGATCCCAGCTACTCAGGAGGCTGAGATGTGAGTGGGGATCATAGGAGAAAGGAAAGTCCATGAGAATCTTGTATCCACTTAGCCAGTAAAAAGGTAGAAGTGGAGCTTTGGCTGAAGCAGTAGAGCACTAGCCTTGAGCATAAAAAGCTCAGGGACAGGGCCTAAGTTCTGAGGTTAAGCCCCAGGACCTAACACACACACACACACACACACACACACACACACACACGACCTAACACACACACACACACGACCTAACACACACACACACACCACCCAAAAACTGGAAGTGTTCCAGTGGTAGAGTGTCAGCCTTGAGTAAAAAAAAGTACAAGTCCAAGGCTCAGGAATTCAAGCCCCACTACACATGCACACGCTCTGATGAGGTAGTAGCATTTTTGTGGCAAAGGGATATGCTTGTTTCACAGCAGTTTGTGGGGAAGGGCAGGATATGAAACCGAACACACTGGTCATAACCCAGAAACTAGTGTTTTGAAGTACGCCAAGACTCACAAGGGGTTGCAAAAACATGACAGGGAGTTCTGAGAGCCTGCCTCTCCGAGCTCACTCTGTGGTGACGTGGCTCTGGTTTTGAGGCACTGGGGGTAAACCCAGGGCGTGCACAGGCCAGGCAGGGGCCCTCCCCATCAGCTGGTGGATTGATCAAGTGTGGCTCAAGCTCCGCAGCACAGAGGTGTTGAGTGTGGCTGCGCTGGATGCAAGGGGGGCCGTCCAGTACCCCGGAGAAAGGAGTCCAGGGTGGCCCCTAAATGCAAGCCTTCTGTCCCACTCTAGCTCAGGCACACGGGTTCCTGAGTTTGGGGTGCGGGGTTGCCATGGCCAACCTTGGCCTTGGGTGGCTGAGGGGTGGCGGCTGGGCTCAGGTGACCGCCCTTCCCATCCTCAGTGCTGCTGCACACGGCCACTGCCAACGGCTTCCAGATGGTCACCAGCGGGGTGCAAAGCAAGGCCGTCAGCGACTGGCTTATCACCAGTGTGGAGGTAAGGGTGCGATTCTGCCCTGCCCAGCCAGGCCTCCCCACGCTGCCACCCGGAGTCCGGCCAGGAACACCGGCTGGGCCTCTGTCCACCCGCCTCCTGGGCTCCCTGGCCTCTGCCAGTCCCCTACCTAGTTCCATTCTGTCACCACACCCCTTGGCCTTTGTGGCCCTCCCAGGAACCACTGTTTAGGCCCCTGCTGTATGCTGAGGCGTGACAGCAAGGCTTAGCTCTCCCTTGCCATGACCAGCCCCCACGGGGAAGGCTGCCATGGGGGCTCTGCCAGCCAAGGGCTTGGGCTGGGTGGGACACCCAGTCTGGGGCCCATGGCCCAGCAGAGTGGCCAGGCCAAGGGCAGAGGCGCTGCCATGACAGGTGGACAGGGCTCGCAGAGGGTCATGTTTTGCCCAGCTCCCTGTGTCTAGACCCAGCTAAGGGACCCCAGGTTTGGAAGGCCTTTTATCAGTGCATCCGCCCTGCCACAGGTTTCTAGAAGCTTCTGTGTTGCTCACTGGGAGTGTGGCAGTGGGCTGCTGGGTCTGGTGTCCCTGTTCTCCTGACCCTCCTGTCACTGGGTTGGCTGTGTTCTGGGAGGAGGCTGGGCCCATGGGGTCAGGAGGCCCCTGGTCTGCCCTCCCCCATAGACTCGGTGTGTGGCTGGGGCCAGCCCTGGCTTGGGGCTGCAGGGAGAGCCGGGTCGTGGGCTGTGTATCTGTGCCATTAGGTTGTTGCAAGTCCTGGGCTGATCAGGCCTGTGTCACTTGCCATGCACAGGCGTGGGTTGGTGCCCTGCAGGGCCTCTGACGTGTTGACACATAGCCACAGCCATCATCCATGTCATCCACGGTAGCTCTCCTGAGTACTTTGCACGGATCCATGTGTTCCTCCAAGCTAGAAGTCCAGATGGGCTTGCCTTTTCTCCGTAGGGAGGCTGTTCTCCTGCCCATTCCCTTCCCTGGGGATACGGTTCCTCCCCATGCAGGCCGGGGGTGTGGCAGACACAGGGAGCCCCCCATGACTCAGCCTGACTCCCGCAGGGGCGGCTGACCGGGCTGGGTGGAGAGGACCTCCCCACCATCGTCATTGTGGCTCACTACGACGCCTTCGGTGTGGCCCCTGTAAGTACAGCTCCCTCTGGGCCTGGAAGAAGTGGAGTGGGGTGGGGGGCTCCCAGGGCTACTGTGCAGTCCATGGTGGGGCCGGTGCACTCCGGGGAAAGGCCAAGTCCTGTGCTGAGGATGCCCCCCTGGCCGGGTGGAGTAGCCCAAGCCCCCTTCCTTTGGCCCAACACGCCTTTGTACTGTTTGGCCATGACTGTACCTGTGCCATGTTTTTAAAAAAATTTTTTGGTCAGTCATGGGGATTGAAATCGGGGCCTAGGCACTGTCCCTGAGCTCTTTTTGCTCAAGGCTAGCGCTCTACCAATGTGAACCCCAGCTCCACTTCCAGTTTCCTGGTAGTTCATTGGAGATAAGAGTATTGTAGACTTTGCTACCCAGGCTGGCTTTGAACCTGGATCCTCAGATCTCAGTCTCCTGAGTAGCTAGGATTACAGGTATGAGCCACCAGTGCCTGGCTGGGCCATCTTTAGAGTAACACAACTCACTGTTTAAGGTGTGTCATTAGGTATTCCTCCCTCCCTCTCTTCTTTTTCTCAATACTGAGGTTTGAACTCAGGGTCTTGGGCTCACTAGGCAAGTGCTCTACCACTGAGCCACACCTCCAGTCCTGCTTTGCACTGGTTATTTTTGAGCCTGAGCATGTGCCTGGACCAAGATGTACCTACTTGGTTTATTTGATATGGTGTAGATTGAGATGGGAGTCTTGTGATGAACTCTTTGTCTGAGCTAATTTTGAATTGTGATCCTCCTGATCTCTGCCTCCTGAATAGCTGGGATTACAGGCATGAGCCACTGACACTCACCTCTTCTGTCCCTGTGAGCCACTTCTTGCACTCTTGGTGGTATTATTTAGGACACGGAAGTGGATTGGGCAGGTGCTGAGGCTGCACCCCCACATGACTGAGGTCTTGAGTACTGGGGCTCGGCCTCCAGATGTGAGGTGCAGTCCGCTGGGCATGCGCAGCTGTGGGAGGGAGCCAGTCCTGCCCTGCCCTGCCCTGCACTGCAGGAGGACTGGAGGGGGGTTGGTGGGGCGTGGGGGTGACACCCAGTATCCCCTTGGTCTGTCTCCCTGCAGTGGCTGTCCCTCGGTGCGGACTCGAACGGCAGTGGCATCTCAGTGCTGCTGGAACTGGCCCGCCTCTTCTCCCGCCTCTACACCTACAAGCGTACACACGCAGCGTGAGTGCCCGCCAGGCCGGGCGGGTCGGGGCTGTGGGGGCCTGGGCCTGGGCCCCAGGAGGCTGGCAGTGTGTGTGAGGCGTGTGCATAGACTAAAAGAGCAGGAACAGAACTGGCTACAGGTTGATCAAACCAGGCTCACCCTGTGCACAGTAGACATGGACCGGATGGTTCTTTGGGTGCATCAGGGCTGCTGTCCCTGGTGTGTACTGTGGAGCCATGCCTCCATCTGTGTGTATGTGTGTTTACATGTGTGTACATGCATGTGCAGAGGTCCTGCTTCCAGCCAAGCAGCTTTCCAGGTTCCCAGAGGTTGTGGATGTCACCCCTGCAGTGAGCTGGCGGGCAGGGCTGATGAGAGTGAGGGTGCAGAGCCAGGTCTTGGCATCTGTACTGTTGCTGCGGCTTCACCAGGGCCATGAGAGTGAGCTGTGGCCCTGGTAGGTGGACAGGCACCAAAGACAGGTTCCCAAGCCCCCCTCACCTCACCGAGAGCCCCCACCCAGTCTGCTCCACATACCCACCTCTCTGGGGTGCAGAGCTCTGAAGCTTTGCCATCTGGGTACACAGGTAGCAGTCAGGACTGGCGTGGAGTGGGTGGGGGCCGGGGTGCCATTTCACTGGCTCAGGACACCCCGGGAAAACTACTCATCCCGGGAACTCATCATGTTTCTGAGTTTGTGTGTTGTGCCCCCACCCCCAGGTACAACCTGCTGTTCTTCGCCTCTGGAGGGGGCAAGTTTAACTACCAGGGCACCAAGCGCTGGCTGGAGGACAACCTGGACCACACAGGTGAGTGCAGTGGGCTGGGGCCTGGGCCCCCCCGCCTTCCCGCCACCCCCCTGAGCCCCTGCTGCTCCTCAGATTCCAGCCTGCTGCAGGACAACGTAGCCTTCGTCCTGTGCCTGGACACAGTGGGCCGCGGTAGCCAGCTGCACCTGCATGTGTCCAAGCCGCCACGCGAGGGGACCCTGCAGCACGCCTTCCTGCGGGAGCTTGAGACGGTGGGTGTCTGAGCCGCCCATGGCTCCTCCCCAACCCTGCACGGGCCTCCCTGCACTGCAACCTCCTGGCCAGCGGGTCCTGAGCACAGATGCCAGGGCCTCAGACCGGTCCCCCTCCCTTGCACCCTTCCTCCCCCCCAGCAGGTCCTGAGCACAGATGCCAGGGCCTCAGACTGGTCCCCCTCCTCCGCATCCCCCTCCCCCGCCAGCAGGTCCTGAGCACAGAGACTCCAGGGCCTCAGACCTGTCCCCCTCCCCTGCCACTCCCGCAGGTGGCTGCACACCAGTTCCCCGAGGTGCGCTTCTCCATGGTGCACAAGAAGATAAACCTGGCCGACGACGTGCTGGCCTGGGAGCATGAGCGCTTCGCCATCCGCCGCCTGCCGGCCTTCACCCTGTCCCACCTGGACAGCCACCGCGATGGGCAGCGCAGCAGCATCATGGACGTGCGGTGAGCAGAGCCTTGGGGCCCCTCAGCCCTCACCTGGCACAGAGCACGGATAGCTCCTCAGCATGGCAGCAGCACTGCATGGGCTGTGCTTTTCTGCACTGGGGTTTGGGGGTTTTATTGGTTTATTTTTATTTATTTTGTGTGTGTGTGTGGCCATTCCTGGGGCTTGAACTTGGGGCCTGAGCGTTGTCCCTGAGCTTTTTTGCTGGAGGCTAATGGTGCTCTACCACTTGAACCACAGTTCAACTTCCAGGTTTTTGGGCTAATTAAATGGAGATAAGAGTCCCATGAACTTTGTTGCCAAGGCTGACTTCCAACCCTGACCCTCATATCTCAGCCTCCTGAGGAGCTAGAATGACAGCCATGAACCACTGGCACCCATCTGGATTTGTATTTTTTATGGTACTTGATATTCATCCCAGGGTCTGGTGCCTGCTAGGCAGGGTGTCCCACCAAGAAGCTCACTTCTTGCCAGGTGCATGCCTGGACCTACCTATTTTAGGCTTCCTGACAAGCTAGGACAAAGGTGCATGCCACCTCATAATAGCTTCACTTCCTTGAGATGTACTCTTGCAATATCTTACCTGGACTGGCATTGAACCATGATCCTCCTGATTTCTGCCGAGTGAGTCGCTGGATTTATAGGTGTGAGCCTCTTGAAGTAGAGTTTTAAGTCAGTAAGCATTGGAGGAAATCGCAGCCAGCCCTTGAACTCTGTCCCCAGCTGGGCTCCCTGCCCTGCCAAGCTTGGTATTGTGGAGCTTAGGTGGTCCTTGCCTGCTCTTCACCCTATTCTCTGGCTTGGAGCAGAGGCCCATGGTAGTGTAGGTGTTCTGTGTGTCCCAGACACTGGAGTATGGGGCCAGAGCCCCATGACCCTGCTTGTGACAGGTCCTCACAGCCATCCTCCCTTGGTAGCTTGAACTGGCTTCCCCGAGCTTCCCAGGTGCCCTCTGACATTCTTGGAGTCTAGGCTTTTGGAGCTTGGCCTTCACCCCCGAGTCACCCACACCATTTTCCAGGTCATTAGCAATGTTGGGAGGTGGATAGCCCCAGCTCTGTCCCAGACCCCCAGCACCCCTCATCCGGAGAGCCCCTGCTTGTGGGATGTGCAGCCCCAGGCCTTCAGCAGCCTGGTGACTTTGCTTAGATCCCCTCTAGGGCTGAGTGGTAGGTTCAGGTGAGGTGGGGTCCTTCCTACCTCTGCCATCATCCCAATCTTTTTTTTTTTGCCAGTCCTGGGCTTTTTCTATATATGTGGTGTTGAGGAATCGAACCCAGGGCTTCATGTATGTGGAAGCAAGCACTCTACCACTAGACCATATTCCCAGCCCCACCCCAGTCTTTTGCCTCCAGTGCCCATGGCTTCGGTGTCTCTTTGTTTGGGCACTCCCCCCTCCCCCCAGCATGATCTCATTTCAGCATCCATGTAAAGGCTGTCTCCAGATGAAGCCCTGGCTACACAGTCTGGGTGGATGTCATTTGGATTTGGGGGTCCGCCCTCCACCCCTGTGCGGAGGTCATAACGGCCCGAGGTCGCCTGTCCTGTCCTGGGAGGGGCACCCGTATGGCTGTGCGCTGGCCTCGCCGCGGTGAGCAGGCGATAGCAGGGGTTCCATGTCCCCCTCCCCACAGATCCCGCGTGGACTCCAAGACACTGACCCGCAACACGAGGATCATCGCGGAGGCCCTGACTCGGGTCATCTACAACCTCACAGAGAAGGTGAGGCCCCGCCCACTGCACCGAGCGAGCAGATAGGCCCGCCCCATGCCTGCCCCTGCGGGCCACACCCACTCATATAGGCCCCTCTGTTGGCCGTGCCCCCTCCCTCACTCTGCTGACCACTTCCTGCTGGTCACACCTGCCCTGACAGGCCCCACCATACCTGCCACGCCCCCTGACAGGCCCCACCCACTGACCACACCCACCTCCCAGCCCTGGCAGGCCCCACCCACCATGCCATGCTGGGCCGTCTATGCCCCTTCAGACCTGCCTGCTCTCTCCGCAGGGGACACCCCCAGACATGCCCGTGTTTACTGAGCAGATGGTAAGGACCCGGGAGAGGCGGCGGTCCGGTGGGGGTGGAATAGAGGTGGGCCATCACCGTGACCCCACCCACCCCGTGCCACAGCAGGTGCAGCAAGAGCAGCTAGACTCAGTGATGGACTGGCTGACCAACCAGCCCCGCGCCGCGCAGCTGCTGGACAAGGATGGCCCATTCCTCAGCACGCTGGAGCACTTCCTGGGCCGCTACCTGAAGGATGTGCGGCAGTACCATGTGAAGGCGGACAAGCGGTGGGCCTCCCACAGGAGATGAGGGGTGGGCGGGGCAGTCAGAGGACTTGGGAACTGCGGAGAGCTGGGCATCTGCTTATCCAGCCCCTCCCCCACTGCTCCCCTCTGGGCCTCAGGAGGCCTCTCCCCAGGTGCAGGGCCTGGGACAGGGCTGGCCTGGGATGCTGAGGGACCCTTTCTTCCTAGGGACCCTGAGTTTGTCTTCTATGACCAGCTGAAGCAGGTGATGAACGCATACAGGTGAGTGCTATACCCATGAGAGCTGTGGGGAATGCTGCCCACTGGTCCTCTCGGGCTGGCTCTGACCCCATCCCCGAACCCCGCACTCCAGGGTGAAGCCTGCCATCTTCGACCTGCTGCTGGCTGTGTGCATCGGCGCCTACCTGGGCATGGCCTACACGGCGGTCCAGGTGAGGGGGCGATGGGGCGTGGTCGAGGCCTGCAAGCTCTGCTGCCAGGTGCAGCGCCCCCTGGCCTCACCCCACCGCCCCTGGGTCCGTGTGTCCCTGCAGCATTTCCACCTGCTCTACAAGACGGTGCAGAGGATCCT
Organism: Perognathus longimembris pacificus; assembly: GCF_023159225.1. Taxonomy (NCBI): domain Eukaryota; kingdom Metazoa; phylum Chordata; class Mammalia; order Rodentia; family Heteromyidae; genus Perognathus; species Perognathus longimembris. Next base: position 68,188,590 of record NC_063163.1, read on the forward strand.
GCTCAAGGCCAAGGCGCAGTGAGCGCTGCCCTGCGGCCCTGCCCAGCATGGAAGAACGCCAAAGGGCTTTTCCACGCCGTGCTCGTGGACTTAGGGTGGCTGCCTCTTTCCCTTCCCTTGGATTTTCTCGGAGGAAAGCCTGGTGGGGGCCCAGGGCCAGGCAGCCCGCATGAGTCCTGTGCAGTAGCCAGCCCCCAGCCCTGCCTGGCCCGCCCCGTGACTGGACTGGTATTTATCTCCTCTTCCTCACGCCCATGGGGTGGGGCTGGAGTTACCATCTCCATGCAGGCACCGGCCTGTCTCCTCCTGAACTCCGTGTCTGACAAGGGCAGGCTGGGGTCTCCTGAGCCAAATGTCCCCACCCCCACATACTGTCCTCCTCCACCCGCACCCACTTCCCCAGGCTGTCCCCAGTGCTTGTGAGTCTGCGTCTGCCTGCCTGTCCCCACACAACCTCAGCTTTTCCCCGTCCCCCAGGCTTCCCGGATGTCTGTCCCCTGCACCTGGTGTGGGGCACAAGCAGCCTGGGGCCCCTACCCAGGCGATCGGGCCGAGCCAGCCCCTCTGTGCCCCAGGAGCGATGGCCAGGCAGGTCGGGGGCAGCTGACACACTAAGACGGGCTCAGCCCTCTTCTGTGACCCGCAGCAGCACCTGCTTGGGTAATCCTTCTTTGAGGAGGAATGTGGAGGGGTTGGGGGCTCGAGCGCCAAAATTGACCTCAGGGAGACCACGGCCTACTGATTCGTTAGCAATATAATCAGTGCAGTGTTCACAGGAGGCTGAGTGAGCCCACCTGCCCAGGCCCTGCGCCCCAGGGCGGCTCCGACCCCACAGGGCTCGGGGCCCAGCACTGAGTCTGCACAGACACAGCCCTGGCTGCCCCTGGGTATCCTGAGTCTGAGGACGAAGGGGTTCATCCCCCCCAGGCCTCCCGCTGCTCAAGACTGTTTACTGAGGGTCCAGGTGGCCTGGCCACCTCCAGGTACTGTCCCTGCCGCTGGCAAGGAGCGAGGCTAGCGCCTGCTGCCCCGTGCAAGGTTGGGGTGCCATGCCAGCTGCGAGCTGCCTCCCCTTGTCCCTGGCAGGTGGGGATGGGTGCCCACCCGGGCTTGGCTGGTGGGGGCACAGTTGCCCTTCAGAAAATAAAGCCATATTGAAAGACCTGCCCTTGCCCTTCCTGTCAGGAAGCTGAGGCCTCGGTTGCACCCACTTTTCATGCATTTGGGATCCTGGAGTGGGGGACCCTGGGAAGTGAGAGTGTGGAAGGGCCAGCTGAGTCATGGGGGCTGCCTGGCCCTTCCTGCCTGTCCTGCCCCTGACCCAGGCTCCCCTGAGCCAAGCCACCTGTCTTGCTCTACCTCCTCTGCCCCGTGTGCAGGCTTTCAGGGTAGCCACAGCCTGAAGATCCTCCACTGCTGGGGGACCCCTGGCCAGGACCTTGCTGGTCAGCTCCCTGCAGCCCATCTGCAGCGATGGGGGTGGGGTCTGAGGCTATCCATGTCTTAAGCATCACAGAAGTGAAAGGACTAGGGGAGGGGGGGAGGGCTCAGCAGTAGAGCCTGAGACCCAGATTTCAAACTCCACTAGAAAAAGACCCTGCACACCCTCCCACACGGCCCCTCGCCAGCCCCTCTGCGCAGTCTCCCCCGCGGGCTGAGGCCCTGGGTGTGGACCAGCTGTCGTGGCATGGTGGTCAGAAGCCCCTCGGGCCCCCGGTGGCCAGTGGTGTCTGTGACTCCATTTCACTCAACGGCCTAGCTGCTTTGTGCTGGGCTCCTGCTGGATGCAGTTGTGCTTGACACTGACCCAGCCACCAAAGGGAGCTCCAGGTACTGCAGCGCAGGGTGATCAGCCACCAAGTGGGTGAGGACATGGTGAGCTCGGACCTGTGCTGTGGATGGCTTTGACGGGCCTGTGGAAGCTCTGGGTGGAATGGGCCCTGAGGGAAGGGGCCATGAGCGAACCCAAAGTGACAAGGAGGAAGCCACGTGGGAGCTGCAATGGAGAACAAGGACAGCCCGTGCAAAGGCCTCGGCTCAGCCTGGCTGCTCAGGAGGAAGAGCTAATGAGAGGAGAAGTGGGAAGGAGGGCTGGGGAGACAAGGACAGGGGGACATGGCTGGCCTTCGGCTCTGGAAATGTCGCTGGCAGCCTGAGGAAAGCTACAGAAAAACTTCAGTTCAAACTGTCTATACAAAGCACTCCTGGTAGCTTCTTGCTGGGCTTGCTGTCCTAGGGGAACCCCTGGGGTCCCCCATCGATTCTGCGTGACAAGAAATGATGTGGATGCGTCCACTTTGTCCCAAAGGCACTGCAGCCACCATCAGGACCCCCGGGAGGCAGATTCAGTGGCTTTTGTGGCTTACTGGGGTGGGTGTGGGTGTGGGTGTGCAAACGCACATGCATGTGCGGTCACTGGGGCTTGAACCCAGGGCTGAGCACTAAGTGTTCAGCTTGTTCATACACAACTGGCACTCCACCACTGAAACCGTTCAACAGCCCGGCTTTGTGCTGGTTAACTGGAGATGGAGTCTTGAAGTTCTGCAAGGGCCAACACTGGACTCTGGTCCTCCAGATCTTGGCCTCCTGCGTAGCTGGGATGATAGGTGTGAGCTTCCAGTACCTGGCTTCATCCTGCCCTTTGATTTACACTTTTTGGATTTCAAAATGATTCTATTCTGGTGAGAGAAAAGTCACAAGAATGGAGGAGGAGACCCACTGGGGGCCCTCGCCTGCCATCCTAGCTACTCAGGAGGCTGAGATCTGAGGGTTGAGGTTCAAAGGCAATCCAGGAAAGAAAAGTCCCTGTGAGACTATTATCTCCAATTAACCTCTCAAAAACCTGCTCCAATTAATCACTCAAAGCCTGGAAGTGGCACTGTGGCTCAAGTGGTAGAACACTAGCCTTGAGCACAAAGAGGTTCAAGGTCAGCACCCAGGTCCTGAGTTCAAGCCTCATGGCTGACCAAAAATAAAAATAATGGAGGAGGAGGATGAGCAACCAGCAGGCTGGGTGCCTCATCTCCAATGCTCTAGAGTTATCAGTGATGATAGGGTTAGCCAGTGTTGGAATATTTCACCATAGCTGATAGAAAAGACTATTCCCAGCACAAAGCCATGGTAACCATTTGAGGTGACAGTGTTCCAGTGACTGCTCAATCCGTGCACTTGGATGCATGTGCTGGAGTGCCACATGATCCCAGAAATACCAACATTTCTGTTACATAGCAGTATTTAAATGTAGGAAAAATAGAAACAAATCCAGGCTTGGTGGCTCATATCTGTAATCCCAGACACTCAAGAGAAGATTGGGAAAAATCCAGGTTTAGGGGGCAGCCCAGGCAAAAAGTTGAACATCATGCCTTTTTTTTCTTTTACTTAAAAAAAGATGTTATAAAGGGCTGGGAATATGGCGTAGTGCCTAGCATGCGTGAAGCCCTGGGTTCAAAAAAGCCAGAAAGAGTGGTGGTGTAGTTCAAGTGGTAGAGCACTAGCCTTAAGCAAAAGCAGCTCAGGGACAGTGCCCAGGCCCTGGGTTCAAGCCCCAGGACCACCACCACCAACACACACACACACACACACACACACACACACACACACACAGTTATAAAGGGATATACAGAGATAAGTCCGGAAAAGAGTACACTTCTTTTTGGACAGTGTCACTCCTTCCCTTGCTTGCTCCCAGTTTTTCCCTCCCGTTTCCATTTTCCACAGTGTTCAGGGAATCCTGCTGCTGCATGTGTTCACCCTTCGTCCCTCCATTTCTGCCCCTGCTTACCCTCCCCCAAACACACACGAACAAACAAGACACAAAGGAAGCAAAAACAGCAACAAAGAAAAAAAACCCTAATTTCCATTCCCTGGAGTTCATTTTGGTAAATATTATTTTATATGACTGGATGCACACGGTCATTGGGCCTCTATGCTCCTCTCCTCTGGGGAGGTCACATCTTAACCAACCAGCCAGGCATGGTGGGGCATGTCTCTCTTTCCAGCTATGAGGGAGGCATAAATAGAAGGATTAAGGGCCCAAGGCTGGTCACGGCAAAAAAAAAAAAAAAAAAAAAAGCCAGACCCTATCTAAAAAATAACAGCAAAGTCAGGTGCCGGTGTCTCGTGCCTATAATCCCAGCTACCCAGAAGACTGCGATCTGAGGATCATGGTTCGAAACCAGTCGGGGGAAGAAAGTTGGTGAGACTTATCTCCAGTTAACTACCACAAAGCCAGAAGTGGGGTTGGGAATATGGCCTAGTGGCAAGAGTGCTTGCCTCGTATACATGAGGCCCTGGGTTCGATTCCTCAGCACCACATATATAGAAAATGGCCAGAAGTGGCGCTGTGGCTCAAGTGGCAGAGTGCTAGCCTTGAGCAAAAAGAAGCCGGGGACAGTGCTCAGGCCCTGAGTTCAAGGCCCAGGACTGACCCAAAACAAACAAACAGAAAGCCAGAAGTGGAGTTGTGGCCTCAAGTGGTAGAGCACTGGCCTGGAGTAAAGAACGCTCAGGGACAGGGCCCAGGCCTTGAGTTCAAGCCCCAGGACTGGCACCAAACAAAAACAAAAAGGGGGGGCTGGGGATATGGCCTAGTCGCAAGAGAGCTTGCCTCGTATACATGAGTCCCTGGGTTCGATTCCCCAGCACCACATATACAGAAAACAGCCAGAAGTGATGCTGTGGCTCAAGTGGCAGAGTAATAGCTTTGAACAAAAGGAAGCCAGGGACAGGCCCAAGACTGGCCAAAAAAACCCCCAAAAAACAAAAAGGGCTGAGGCCTTGGCTCAGGTCTCAGGGGCGTGGCCAATCAGGGGGCGTGGTCTCAGTGGGGCGTGGCCCGAAACAGGTGTGGCTCCCATGGTGGTGTGGTCCAGCCGTGCGACGTGGTTTAATAAGGGGTGTGGCTCGTGAAAACACACTTTGTTTGACAAGCTGAAGGTTCAAACCCCACTATCACCAAAAGTTTAAAAATTAAATTTGTGCCAGCAGGGCCAGGAGAGAAATCTGTGGCACTGGACTGGAGCCTCCTGGAGGCCAACCCCGCCCCGCCTGGCTCCTCCCTGCGCCCACCCACACTTCCTCCTCTCCATCTCCCAGCACATGGAGGCCTACAGGGCTCAGAGCATCCTACTCATGTCTCCATGGAAACGGATCCCTGGCTGGACCAGCCCCAGCATTCCCGGAGCTTTCCTGGTCTTGGCCATGCCTTGGCCGATCCTGAATGCTGAGGCACTGAGGAGCCGATGTGTGTGAAAGACCCTCCACCCCACACCCACTGCTGCTGCTCAGCGGATCCGGGGTGTGCTCCTGTCTTGGGGTGACCAGGTGGCTGCCAGCCATGCCCATTTGTGGCGCACCCCGGGCACTATGCCAAGCCACATCCAATCCACGCCTGGGCTGCCGCTCTTCTGTCTTTAGCACGTGGCAAATAAGGAAATAAGGTCCAGGTGCCAGCAGCGTGGGGAAGACCATGTGGCGTCATGGAGGATGGCCGCTCAGAGTTGGGCTGCCTGGGTGGTGGCCCAGCATTTGTGCTGTGTGATATTGCACACATGATTGGGCCTCTCTGGGCATTAGTTCCTTCTCTGTGGAACAAATGTAAGGAGAGTTCTTACCTCTCAAGGTTACTGTGGGGAGTGGCAGGGACCAGTGAAGTCACTTGGAGGAGAGCAAAGTGTCTCCGTCATCAGGTAGAAAATGGTTTTTATGCTGGGTGCTCACGCCTGTCATCATAGCTACTCAGGAGGCTGAGATCTGAGGATCACAGTTCAAAGCCAGCCCATGCAGACTGAGTTGTGCCCTCAACCCAGTTGTGCTTGGTGTGCGTGTGCATGTGTGCATGTGTGTGTGTGTCTAGTCCTGGGTTTGAACTCAAGGTCTGGATGCTGACCCTGAGCTTATTTTTATTGTTTTAGTTTTGCTCGAGGCTAGTGCTCTACCACTCGAGCCTCTTCGGGCTTCTTAAAGGTGGTTGGCTGGAAATGAGAGTCTGACGAGCTAGGATGGCAGGCGTGAGCCGCTAGTACCCTGCTCCCAGTTCACTTGTGAAAACTATTGTACTAGCGTTTTTATTTCACAAAACAATTTTTCGTTATTTTACTTCATTCTCCGGACCCCAAGAGTATCCATCGCGCCCATCCCAGTTCCCTACTGCTTCCGATCCACTTCCTGTGCCAAGCGGGCGGGAGTGTGGCCCAGTTTCTTTGGCTCCCGGGCCTCGGTTTCCCTTCTAGGCGCACGGCCTCTGGCTTCCCAACCTCAGTTTCCCTACGCTCCCCGGCCTCGGTGTCCCGCGGGCCCCCGCCCCCGCCTCCCCACTCCTCGGTGTCCCGAGGGCCCCCGGTCCCCCTACCCCCTGCTCCCCCCGCCTCGGTGTTCCGCGGGCTCCCCCCCCTCCGTGTCCCCGCGACCCCGGCCTCGGTGTTCCGCGGACCCCAGGGACCCCGCCCCCAGCTCCCCGCCCCCCGCCCCCCGCTCCCCGCCTCGGTGTCCCGCGGGCCCCCGGGACCCCCGCTCCGCCCCCCCGTCTCCCGCCTCGGTGTCCCGCGGGTCCCCGGGCCCCCCGCTCCGCCCCCCCGCCCCCCCGCCCCCGCCTCGGTGTCCCGAGGGCGGGCGCCAGGGCGGGCGCGCGGCTGCAGTGCGCGCGGCGGCCGCCGGGGGCCGCTGTGGCGCCGCGGGCGGCGCGCGGGGCCGGCGGGCGGGCGGCGCGGGGCGGGCGGGGCGGGGCGGGGGCGGGGCGGGCGGGGCGGCGTCGCCCGCTGGTCCACCTCGGCCCGCGCCCGCCATGGCCCGCCTGACCGAGAGCGAGGCGCGCCGGCAGCAGCCCCAGCTCCTGCAGCCGCGGCCCTCGCCGGTGGGCGGCAGCGGGCCCGAGCCCCCCGGGGCGCAGCCCGACGGCATGAAGGACCTGGACGCCATCAAGCTGTTCGTGGGCCAGATCCCGCGCAACCTGGACGAGCAGGACCTGAAGCCTCTCTTCGAGCAGTTCGGCCGCATCTACGAGCTGACGGTGCTGAAGGACCCCTACACGGGCATGCACAAAGGTGGGCGCGCGCCCCGGCCCTCCCCGCCGCCGCCTCCCCTCCCCGCTCCCCCTCTCTGTCTCTCTCCCCCTCTCCCTCTCCCCCACTCACGCTCCCCGCTCCCCCTCTCCCCCGCTTCCCTTCTCCCTCTCTTTCTGTCTCCCTCTCTCTCTTTCTCTCTCCCTCTCTCTCTCCCTCTCTCTGCCTCCACCATCCTCTCTCCCTCCCGCCCTCCTCCTCATTCCCCTAGACCCCCACCCCTCCCTCCTTCCCTCCCTCCCTCCCTCCCTCCTCGCCCACTCCTTCCTGCCCCAGTGCTGGCAGCCTCCTGGACACCCTCACCCTCCCTGTCCCCCACCCCACAGCCCCCCCACTCGCCCGCCGCCCCCCAAGGCCCCGCTGGGGGCCCCGGGGAAGTTTGAGCCTCTGGACTCCATCGCTGGGGTCATCGTTTCACAAAGCCGGGCCTGCGGCGGGCAGCTCCGGCCTGGCCTCCCCGGGCGACCCGGACACCCAGGACGCGGGCGGTCGGTAACTACAAAGGGATTCGGGGTGGGGGGCCCCAGGATGGGCCAGCCTGGGGCAGGGGGTGACAGGCTCCCGCTCGGCCTCGGTCCCTGGGAAACAGGGGTCCCCCTCCATCTGTGTTCCTGCCCCCCCTCCCCAGCGCCCACCTTTGGCTCAAGTTCGACCTGGCCGAGCCTGTGGCGCTGTGTTGGGGTCTGAGGCCAAGACAATAACCGGGAGTCGCTCCTCCTGGGGCGGCCGGGGAGGAGGCGGGGGCGTGGGCGGCCTCTGCCAGCCAGGTGGGTGGGTGGGGAGGCCTGGCCGCCGCCCCCTTTCAGCTTGCCCCTCTCTCCCTCCCTCCAGGGAGGGGGTGACAGGTGACCGTGTCTCCCATGGTGGCCCAGGGTCTGAGATTCCGTGGCAAGCTCTCCCTGTCAGATGGTGGGGGTGGGGACCAGAAAGGCTAATGCTGGCCATATCCCAGTCCCCCTCTTCCAGAAAGACCCTGGATGGGGTCTTAGAGATGCACCGAGGTCTGTGACCCTCTCAGACCCCGTTTGTGTCCATGCCACCCCACCCCCTTCCCACTTTGATGCATGCTGAGCATGAATACAGGTTTGTTGAGTGAATGAATGAATAAATGAATGAATGTCAGGTTCACCTGGGTCAGCTGGGATGATCTCAGGCCTGTCACTTGGAGCCAGACCCTCCCAGCTGATACCTGGAGGGGCAGGGAAGCCCTCCTACCCCACCCTCCATTCATTTTCTAAACCAACCATCAAAGGTGTGTGTGTGTGTGGGGGGTGGTTTTGAGAAATCTGAGTCCTGCCTGTAGCTAAGGAGAAAAGGGGGGCTCCTGGCCGGCCCCAAGTTAGGTTTGGGGGTATGGAACTGGCTGGAGTGCTTGACTCAACCTCAATCCTCTGATTTTTACCAAAACACCCAGTTCTAGACAGATTCCTGTAAGAATGGGGGGCTGTCCACTGTCCCCCCCCAAACACTGTGTGCAAGGCAGTGGGTGCTGCACTCGCTCCTTCTCTCACTTAAAAAATCTTGGGTGTTGGGGGGAAGTGTGGGCCAGAGAGGCTGCTCCAGCCTCAGCCTCCCTGGTGATGTGGAAGCAGGCTTGCATGGAGAATGTGGGGGTCCAGGAGTGCCTGGGGGGCTTTCGGCATGCAGGATCTCTCCTTAGGGATGAAAATGGAGAAGCAGGTGTCCACGAGTGGTGACAGGTACCGTCTGTGGTGTAGGAGTTCTTGGTCAGTCCTGCCCCAAGGAATGAGGGGGTTTCCAAAATGGGCCTGATCTCCCCCATTCCCACGAGGCCATGGGTCTTTGGCTTGTGGAGCAAACCGAAGACAGGGGTGCGTGCAGGGTCAGGAGCTCTGGCCAGCACTTGAGCCCGAGGCTCAGCTATGTGACTCCGGACCAGTGTGTGTCCCATTCTGGGCTGCAGCCAGGCGCCTCATCCAGCCCTTGGCTCCGTGTCAACAGGGTGCTTGCAGGGCATCCCAGAGCTATGGGAAGGGTGTGTGCCTGTTGGGTTTTCAGGATGGGGGAGATGGAAGGAATCCTTTCTACAGGCAAGAGTGTGTTCACGAGGCTGGAATAGCCGAGGCTTGGGGTCTGCACAGGTTGGGTGCCGGGGATGGAGAGGGGTCCACATGGGGGGATCCACTGTGGGGGCAAAGCTTCCCTCCGACGTCACCCAGACATCTGTCACTGGCGGATGTGGGGCGTCATCGTTAGCCTGCTTATACCATCTGATTCTTCACTTGGGGGACATTCAGTCCTTCATGGGTGGTGGTGGTGAGGAATTCCATGGGTGGGTACATTTCAGGGAAACTGAGGCCCAAATGGGGATCATACTTATCCCAAGTCCAACCAGAGCTAGGCACCTCCCTCCATCCCTTAGGCCTGGGGAACGGGTGTGTTTCAGTTGGGCAGAGGAGCCACAGGTCCCCCCTGAGCTGAAGGGGGATCCCAAAGATGGCATTGGTAGAGGAGGCAGCCACAGCCACAATGGGTGACAGAGGACCACACCCGGACCCCTCCTCCGCATCTCTGCCTCACCCAGAGAGTGGGGGTGCCTCCCTGGGATTCCCCCACACCAGCCCCAGGACTTCCCAACTCCAGCCAGGGGCTCTCAGGCCCAGGGCTGGGGCTCCTCCACGCAGCCCGCCTCGGGCCCCTCCTTTGGGGTAAGGGTGGGGGACGGGGGTGGGGGGTGCAGCCTCTGGGGATGGGGCTGCATATTAACGCCTGGGAAGGTCTCGCGTGGGGCAGGCGCCCGGGCGGGGAGGGGGTTATGCTAATCGCGGGTGCATTTGCATGCTAATGACAATATTTGTCTTAGAGCCGAGAGGTTGAGCGCGGGCCGGTACAGCGGCGGGGGCCTGGCCTGCGGTTGCCATGGGAACGGCAGCCGCGAGCCCGGCAGGAGGCGAGTGATGCGGGTGCGACTCCCGCCCCGGGTGGGGGGGGGGGAACGGGCCTGGCAGGGGGCTGGGGAGAGGGAGACATGGGGGGGGGGAGGCACTGGGCTCTCCGTGGTGGCACCGTTGGGGGGCGGGGGAGCTTGGACAGTCCTCCCTGGATGGGCAAGGCTCCACAGCTTGTACGGGATGACCCCTGGCTGTGGCGGCTCTGTGCCTCAGTTTCCCCAGCCACCTTTGACGATGTAGCCTCTGATGGGTTGAGTCCTGGATGTCTATAAAGCCCTTGGGGGGTATGGCCCGTGCCTGGCCACTCACAGCCGGACTTTGGTGACCAAGCCAAGACCTGGGGAGAGGGGGAGGTATTGATGACAGCAAAGCCAACTTGTGCAAAGACCTAGGGGACACCAAATGGGAAATCTCGGCCTGGGGAAGGGAGGATGCGGCTTCGCTTCTGGCCTTTTTCTGTGATTAATTGGAGATAAGAGTCTCGTGGACTTCAGTGTCCTGGCTTCGAACCACGATCCTCAGATCTCAGTCTCCTGAGTAGCTAGGAGTGCAAGCGTGAGCCCCCAGTGCCTGGCATTTAGAGGAGGTATTGTGTCAGGGTTAGATCCAGAAGATTCTGACAGAGTCAGATTCCCTCTCCTCCACTGAGGCCGGGGCCATTGGGAGCACGCAGGAAAGCCCCATTCACTCATTCATTCCTGCATTCATTCCCTCACTCACCCATCCTTTTACTTATTCATTCACACATTAATTTATTCATTCACTCCCTTGCTCACTCATTCATTCGTTTATTCATTCCTGCATTCACTTCCTCATTTATCCATCCATTCATTCACTCTCTTATTCATTTGTTCATTCAACATTTCCCAAAGCCTTTGGAGTTTTGCTCTACCTATATGGAGCAAAGGAGATGAGAGGCCACATCTGGACTTGACACACCTTGCCCCAATGGTCAGGATGGGGTCAGAGAGAGGGGTACAGAGTTGAGGGGATGATATGAGTAAAACAGGGGCTCTGCCTGGGGAATCCCATGGCACGGAGGAGGAAGGAGTATTAGAGTGGGGCTTTGAAGGATGCATATGTGAGGTGGAGACAGCATTTCACTGATTTATTCATAGACACTCATGTTCATGAAACCCAGCTGTAAGTTCAGTGGTGTCTCTGACCAGTACTGAGTCCATGCAGCAGCACTCGCAGATGCTGGCCTGAGCTGGTGCTCTTTCCCAAGGGCAGCAGGGAGCCATGGGAGAGGCTGGCGTCCAGAGAGGGCAGCACCCAGCCCTGGGTCACACAGACCTGCTGTGACAGGGGAAGACAGGAAAGAGAACTTGAGCTCTGTGGTTGTGGAAGTGGAGGGCATCCAGGGAGGCTGGCCTTTGCTGGGCTTGGGCGTCGCTAAGGTCGGAGGGAGGAACTGCCAAGTATAGAGAACCGGACCTGCAGAACGTGCTGGTGGGGCAGGGCCACAGTCACCACCACACACCTGGCAGCTCAGGAGAGGCGGCGCTGCCTCTTCCCCAGCATTCTGACTGGGCATGTGGATGGGGTTCCACAAAGGCTGTAGGCTGATAGGTACCCAGGGGATGGAGGGATGACAGGTGCATGGTGGAGGCTGGGTGGATGGTGGATGGTTGGACGTACAAATGGATTGATGGATGGATGGGTGGGCGAGTGTGTGGGTGGACAGATGGGTTAATGGATGGGTAGATGTGTGGTTAGGTGGTGGGTGGGTGGACAGATGGATGGATGGATGGATGGGTGATTGATAGATGGGTGGATGGGTGCTTAGATGGATGGGTGGGCAGACAGATGAATGGACAGGTGGATGGGTGGACAGATGGATGAGTGTATGGATGGGTGGATGGATGGATGAGTGTATGGGTGGGTGGATGGATGGGTGGGTGGATGAGTGGATGGATGGATGGATGAGTGGATGGAATAGTGGATGGATGAGTGGATGGATGGGTGGGTGGATGAATGGATGGATGGGTAGATGAGTGGATGGATGGATGGGTGAATGGATGGATGGGTAGACGAGTGGATGGATGGATGAATGAGTGGATGGCTGGGTGGATGAGTGGATGGATGGATGAGTGGATGGAATAGTGGATGGATGAGTGGATGGATGGGTGGGTGGATGAGTGGATGGATGAGTGGATGGATGGATGGGTAAGTGGATGGATGGGTGGATGAGTGAATGGGTGGGTGAGTGGTTGGAGGCATGATGGGTGGATGAATGGATATGTGGGGGAGATTGGCGATGGCGGGTGGGTGGAGTAGAGGCAGGTGGGTGTCTCCCCAGGCTCACCCCCCCCCCATGTCACCTGGTGCATGCGGCCTAGGCAGTCAGGTAGCCCTGATACCTGTGCTGCTCTCTGCCTGAGGGAACTTGCACATGTAATTGCCTGTGTTCCGAGCCTCTGTCACTGTGGTGGACAGTGAGGAGTGTGGATAGCTGTCTTGCTGGAGTGGCTGTAACACTTACAGGAGCTCTCAGTGGCATAGTTTATCAATGGAAACATTTCTGTATATGCTGGTACTGGGACTTGAACTCAGAACTTTGTGCTTCCGTTTAGCCTTCTTGGCTAACACTCTACTATGCTATACCTGCAGCCTGGCTTTTTGCTGGTTGACTGGCAATAGGGCTGCACAGACTTTCCTGCCCGGGCTGGCTTTGAACACCTATTCTTCAGGTCTCAGCCCCCAGAGTAGTTAGAATTAACATGTATAAGCCAACAATGCCCAGCTAAATATATGAATTTAATAGCTATATGTAGCCGTGAACAAAATAATTCAAGATGTGAACTGGGAAAGATGACAATGCGATTTGGTCAGTCAAAGATGCGCTTTGTGACGATGTGACATTTGGGATGAGTACGGAAATGACAGATGGGAAGACAGCTGCTCTAAAGCCAGTGGGAAGGCATTTGAGCTAGAGGGCATGGCCTGTGCAAAGGCCCTGGGGCAGAATGAAGCCTGGCCTGTTGGAGGGGCATTGAGGAGTTTGTGGCTGGTAGAGAGGAAGTAAGGGGTAGTGAGGGAGGAGAGAGGTAGGGAAGGGGCATGGCAGGTTTTTCAGGGCCCTGTGGGCTTCCAGGTGGACTTGACTTTGGCTTGGTGGGGCTGGGAGTCAGGGAGGGCTCCCCACCAAGGAAATGGTGGTTTCAAAGGTGACCAGTGAGAGTGTGGGGTGTGGTTGAAGTCAGAGCCTGACTGGGGCCACAGACTTCTGGGGAAGGGACGGAAGGTCAGATTTATCACCCAAGTCTTCTGGGTTTTCCCACCATTTTAAATTAAATGAAATTAAAATTATTTTGTGGTATGGGATTTGAATTCAGGGCCTAGGGCTTGGTAGACAGGTATTCTATCCCCTTAGCCCTGTCCTTTCTGCTTGAGCCCCACCCTCATTGATTGAGTGCTGCCTCTCCCACTTAAGTCACGCCCCCAATTTGGTTGTTTTTTCAGAAAAAGTGCTTACTTTGTACCCATGTATGCCCTGATCTCCTCTTCCCTGTGGTGTGATTGTTGGCATGAGTTCCATCTGGCCCCTCAGGGGCTCAGAGACCCCATCCAGTGACTCATTTTACCATGCAGATCTGACACTTGGTGTCTAGATGAGAGTGCAGTCATTTCAAGAATACTTTTTAGACAGGTGCCAGGGGCTCAGGCCTGTCATCTTAGCTGCTCAGGAGGCTGAGATCTGAGGATCACATTTTGAAGCCAGCCTGGGCAGAAAAGTCTGCGAGACTCTTATCTCCAATGAACTATTCAAAAATCAGAAGTGGAGCTGTGGCTCAAGTGGTAGAGCATCAGCCTTGAGCAAAAAAGCTCAGGGACAGCACCCAGGCCCTGAGTTCAATCCCTACAATCGACCCCCCCCCAAAAAAAATCAAACCAAAAACAACTGTCTCTCAGCTTTACACCCCACCTTGAGTCTCAGCCTCCTGAGTAGCTGTAGGTCTGTGCCCAGCCAAAATGTCCCCATTGCATGAGGTGCCTCTATTGGGTCTTGCTATGTCACACTGGTTTCCTCTAGAAGGATCCCTTTTTCTTGTTTTGTCAATTGTGGGGCTTGAACTCAGGGCCTGGGCACTGACCCTGAGCTCTTTTGAGCCACAGTGCCATTCCAATTTTTGAGTGGTTCATTGGGGATAAGAATCTCATAGAGATTTTCCTGCCCTGGCTGGCTTTGAACCGTGATCCTCCAATCTCAGCCTTCTGAGTAGCTAGGATGACAGGCCTGAGCTACGGGTGCCTGGCTTGGACCCCTTTTCTAAACCCACCTCCATTCCGAGGTTCAGGACTTCAAATAGCTTTCATAGACCCACACGCTAAGGCGGTGTGTATTTGGGACAAGGCCCATGTTCTTCCTGAAGGAGACCATGAAAGCTGAGAGGAAGAACTATGGGAGGCGCTTCAGCACCACGGACAGCGGCCCCGGCTGCAATACAATCAGGGGTCTTTTTTCTTTCTCTCAAGCAAAGCTCCCAACCCTGGGGTGGAAGCTCTCTCAACGCGGCTGGAGGTGGAGCGGGGGAAGGGGACCACGACCACTCTCCTGTGCTCAGCCCCCACCCCCACATGTCCCAAACACGGGACTCCACAGGCAAAACAAGACCAGGCAAGAAAGACAGCCATCTAGCTTAACAGCCTGGTTTCTTGCCAGTTGTGGCTGGTTTCTCTCCGGCCTTAAGCTAATTGTCCTTGTATAATTCCTCCCCACCCCCCGAAGGAATCGTTGGGCAGGGATGGCAAAAATGTAGAAAGGAGATTTCTCAAAGAGAGAATACAGGAGCATGACACATATGGGCTCCTGGGGCCCCTGTCTGCCTGTCGTCTTACCTCAATCTTGTGATTGAGAGGATCGCAGCTCCAGGCCAGGCCCGGCAGAAGCGTCTACGAGACAGACTCCATCTCAACAGAAGAAGCTGGGCTGGGTGGCGTGTACCTGCCATCCGAGTTCAGACAGGAAGTGTAAAATAGGCAGATCCCAGTCCAGGCACTCCAGCCAGGTAAAAAGCAAGACTATCTCTCAGAAGTAACACAGGGCTGGGGATATGGCCTAGTGGCCAGAAGTGGCGCTGTGGCGCAAAAAGAAGCCAGGGACAGTGCCCAGGCCCTGAGTCCAAGCCCCAGGACTGGCCAAGAAAACAAACAAACAAACAAAAACACCAAGAAGTAACACAGTGCCCAAAGAAAAGGCCCGAGGTTGGGCTTAGTGGTAGAGTACCTGCCTAGCAAGCAGGGGCCCTGAGGGCAAACCGCCAGTACCACCAACAGTGAGAGACCAACCACACTTGGGAGAAGATGCCTCCCATGCCTTTGTGCATTGGTCCTTTCCTTTGGGGCCTCTCTTGCCTTGCTTTTCTGTCTCTTTTTAAGGTTTTATTTTTTCCTTTATTTTTTTTTTTTCCAATGCTTGGCACGAACCCAGCCCCCCTACCCCCCTCACTCCCTCACTCTTTTTTTTTTTTGGCCAGTCCTGGGGCTTGGACTCAGGGCCTGAGCACTGTCCCTGGCTTCTTTTTGCTCAAGGCTAGCACTCTGCCACTTGAGCCACAGCGCCACTTCTGGCCATTTTCTGTATATGTGGTGCTGGGGAATTGAACCCAGGGCCTCATGTATACGAGGCAAGCACTCTTGCCACTAGGCCATATCCCCAGCCCTACCCCCCTCACTCTAGAGTCTCACTCCCAAGCCCTAAGTGTCTCTCCTGACAGCCACGCCCACCTCGCGATGACATCCAATCAGAGCCTCGCTATGGACCACTCCAGGGATGGCCCCACCCCTTGCCTCTCATGATTGGCTTGTCCCTTTGCTACACTAACGCACGCCCTCTAGCTCCTCCCCCTGCCCCCCATGGCCTATTGATCCTGGGTTCCCACCCCAGC
The DNA here is from genome assembly GCF_023159225.1 of Perognathus longimembris pacificus. Taxonomy (NCBI): domain Eukaryota; kingdom Metazoa; phylum Chordata; class Mammalia; order Rodentia; family Heteromyidae; genus Perognathus; species Perognathus longimembris. The sequence goes on from NC_063163.1 coordinate 68,204,451, forward strand.
ATCTCTTCAAGGGGAAAACTGAGGCTCGGAAAGGGGCAATGTCTGATCCAAGACCACAGTAGGCCAAACCCACTCATTCCTAGCACCTCCTTGGGATCCTGCTGCACTTCCTGGGCCAGTGGCACAGCTCAGTCCCCATCTCAGCCATCTTCCCATTGCCCACCGAGGTAATGAAAAGCCAACCAGCTTCCCAATCCCCTGCTTTGGGGTGTGAACGCATGGGGGGAAGGGCTGCACCCCTGCTGCTATCCTCTCTCCTCCCCTCCTCGCCCCCACCCCGTGTGTGCGGGTTCTGGGGCTTGAACCAAGGGCCTGGACGCTCTCCCTGAGCTTTTTTGCTCAAGGCTAGTGCTCTACCACTTGAGCCACAGCGCCACTTCCAGCTGTGTGTGTGTGTGTGTGTGTGTGTGTGTGTGTGTGTGTGTGTTTCATTGGAGATAAGAGTCTCATGGACTTTCCTGCCTGGGCCAGCTTCGAACTAAGATCCTCAGATCTCAGCCTCCCAACTAGCTGGGATAGCAGGTGTGAGCCATCTGTACATTCATGTGACAATATTAAATACATATGCAGTGATGAGCAGCCGTCCTCATCGCCAGAAACCTGGTCCCCATGAAACTCCAGCTCCTACATCCTTCCTGCCTCAGGCCCCCACAAATCCACTTCCTGTCTCTGGATGCCCATGGTAGACATTTCCTGTCAGTGGAGTTACACACTGTAGCCTTTTGTGTCCACTTTTCTCACTGAGCTAAGGCAGCCTTAGAAGGTCCCTCCATGCTGTAGCATGAGTCACAGCCTTGTGCTAGTTCCTGGCCAAGTAATATTTCAGTACCATGCTGTGTGTCTGCTTATCCATCTGTGGACCCTGGGATTGTGCGTACCTTTGGGATACTGTGCACATGGGGCTTCCCCCCCCTCACCCTGTTTCTCTCCCCCTCCAGGCTGTGCCTTCCTCACCTATTGTGCCAGGGATTCTGCCATCAAAGCTCAGACCGCCCTGCACGAACAGAAGACCTTGCCCGGGGTGAGTCCTGTGTGGTGTCTGGGGACTGAGAAAGGGGGTGGCTTACAGCCTGGGGCCTAGCATTTCCCGTGAGGTCCATGTGCTCCTGACTGAGGAGATAGAAAAAGTCAGGATTGGGATGAGCATTCTTTGTCTTCTGCACACCCTGCTCGCTCATTCACATGAGAGTGCGTGTGCATGGTCATGCCAGTTGTCTACCGCACAAGTGGACCTGGTCAACATGCATCCTAAAGGGTGAGGAAGCATGAACAGGAAGAGGGCACAGCTGTTTCTGCAAAGGCCCTGGGGCAGGATGGAGCCTGGCATGTTATAGGGATGATGAGGGGGTCTGTGTGGCTGGAGTAATTTTGCTGGAGATGAAATCTGGAAGACTTTTCTGCCCAGGCTGGCAGAAACTGTGATCCTCCAGATCTCAGCTTCGTGAGTAAGCTAGGATTATACATGTGAGCCACTGGTGCCCAACGTCCTATTCCGTCTTTGGGTGGGCAGGTCCCTGCCCCCAATTGATGGGTGGCATTGTGCCAGCTGAGCCCGCCTTACCCAGGGAATGCTTTTTGATAGAAATTGAAGGAAGCGTTGTTATCTGGGCTCCCTGCCAGTGAGCTTCTGGGATTTCCTCATGATGGTGATCCAAATGGCAGAACCTCTCTGATTTCCTAGGAGAGGTGAGCAGGTCAGGGGTGGGGCTCTAGAGAAGGTGTTTTTGAAGGAAGGTCTGGCTGCTCAGATAATCTGATCTTGGTCTGGGAATGTGGTTCAGTGGTAGAGCACTTGCCTAGCATGCATGAAGCTCTAGATTTGATTCCTTTGTACCACATACACAGAAAAAGCCGTAAGTGGTTCTGTGGCTCAAGTGGTAGAGGGCTAGCCTTGAGCAAAAAGAAGCTCAGGGACAGTCTCAGGCCCCAACTTCAAGCCCCAGGACTGGCACAAAAATAAAAAAAAGAGAGAGAGAAAGAAAGAAAATGTGATCTTTCTAAGGAACTTGAAACTGATGCAGCCGTTGGTTTCCTGTGACTATGATGACCTCCAAAGCTGGGAATGGAGGGAGGTGTTGGGAGCACTCACCATCCTCTAGGTCTAAGGGCACGGCGCTGGCATTGGCCTGGCTCCGATGAGTTCTTCATGGGATGGCAGTGGGGCGGGATATCCTGATGGCAGGAGAATGGGAAGCAGGGAGCCAGCAGGAGCGGAGGGGGCAGTCCTCCTCTTTCTGTAACCACTCAGCTTTCTGCTTCACAAGAGATATGTTAATGCCTCTAAGGACATGCCCCCAGAGACACCAACACCTCCCATGGGCCTTGCAGTAAGAAGCCCTCACCACAATGAGTACTAAGCTTCTGACACATGAGCCTCGTGGTCTTACCACACCATCCATCCGTCCATCCACTCATCCTTCCATCCATCACCCATCCATCATCTACCTACTCCATCACCCATCCATCCATCCATGCGTCCTTCATCTATCCACCCACACAGCCATCCATCCACCCATCCAGCCAGCCCTTCACCCGCTTATCCATTCTGGTCCCCAGTGTGAAGCTCCAGGAGTGGGTGGAGGTCATGGATGCTACTCAGCTCCCTGCAGAGAATAGTCCACCCACCCCCACCCGGAGGGGACCTGCTTATGAGAAAAAGGAGAGAATGTTCTGGAACACTTCTTGAGGCCCCCCCCCCTTCAGATCCCCTATGCTTGAGCCACACCCCAGCCTTGAGCCAGGTGCCCTGCCACCAGGGCCACGCCCTGCGCCACTGGAGCTTGTCCCTAGCCTGCCTATTTATAGTAACAATTGTACTGAAATGCAACTTAAGATTCCATTACTGTGTAACATGTACCACACTGCAGATGCTAAATAGCCACCCTGTGGTGGTGGATACCATAGTAGACGGAGTCCTTCTAGAATGTTCTACTAGAGTATCATTAAGCTTCTCCTATAAATGGCCAGAGGGTAGATATTTTTAGCAGACCTCATGCGCCTGTAACCACTTAAAGTGTGGAAGTAGCCACAGAGAACACATAGAGGAGCAGACACAGCTATGTGCCCATAAAACTTTATTTACACACACACACACACAAAAATGTCAAGAGGAGTGCTAGTATGGAACCATGGGATATTTGCCCAGGTCTGTTCCAGACTAACAGCCAACCTTACTCGGATGGGACTGGCTTCTGCATATGCCGGCAGCCACAGGCCCTTTGTGCTTGCCAAACTTGGAATTGAGGCACGTAGCACTTGGAAACTGAGGGATTTTTATTTTGGTGGTTCCAGGATTTGAACTTAGGGCCTATACTTGCTCAGCTGATGCTCTTCCACTGGAGCCATGGCTCCAGCCTGACATTCTTTTGCTGGCTAATCAGGAGTCCCTGGCTTCCTTTTGCTCAAGGCTAGCACTCTGCCTTGAGCCACAGCGCCACTTCTGGACGTTTTCTGTATATGTGGTGCTGGGGAATCAAACCCAGGGCCTCATGTATACGAGGCAAGCTCTCTTGCCACTAGGCCATATCCCCAGCCCCTAAAACTAACTTTTTAACGTTACCTAGTTTTAAGCAATTTAAACTTAAACGAGCACACATGGATAACAGCTGCAGTATTGGACAGTACAGGTCTAGAATATTCTAGAATATAAAAGTCAGTTACTGTCTTGTACAGCACAGATCTCAGCTGTTTCTAGAGTGGATCTTGGACATTAGAGATCTAGAATGCCCCAGAAAGGGAAGTGGATACAGTGTGGGACAGTCTTGATCTACAGTGTTTTAGACTGGAAACCAATGCTATTTTGAACAGTAGATTTAGAATATTCTAGACTGGGTTGAGCCAGCCTCCATATAGAACAGCACAAATACAGATTCTAGAGTCTAGGACAGGAGACCAGCCTACTGGAGTGGGTATCTAGTTATGGGTCATTGGTCAATGACTACCACAGATCGAATCCCTAACCTAGATGGTGATGTGTGCTGCTGGAAATGACCGTGGAACGCACAGGAAGAGTCACCAGACCCAGTGACATAGTAGCTGTCTTAAGTCTGGGTCCACAAGCTCTGAATGCACCTAAAATCTAACTTTTCCTCATGCCAGCCACCGCGTCCACCCTTTGCCTCGGAGGCCAGGAGCGGTTATTTTCTTTATCAATCGTGAACACTGGGCCTGGGTACTGTCCCTGAGCTCTTCAGCTCAAGGCCAATGCTTTACCACTTGAGCCACAGCACCACTTCTGGTTTTCCGGTATTTCATTGGAGAGAAGAATCTCATGGAGGGCTGAGAACGTGACCTAGTGGCAGAGTGCTTGCCCAGCATACATAAAGCCCTGGGTTCGATTCCTTGGCACCACATATACAGAAAAAGCTGGAAGTGGCTCAAGTGATAGAGTGCTAATCTTGAGCAAAAAGAAGCCAGGGACAGTGCTCAGACCCTGAGTTCAAGCCCCAGGACTGGCAAAAAAAAGGTCTCATGGACTTTCCTGCCCAGGCTGGCTTTGAACCACCATCCTCAGATCTCAGCATCCTGAGTAGCTGGGATGACAGGCACGAGCCACGGGTGGCCAGGTGACCTTGTGTCGGGCTGCTGTGGGCCCTGTACTAGCCTTGAAGGGGAGCTGGGTAGCATTCAGAGCTGCAGAGGAGCTTGGTGGGTCTGGGTGCCAGACAGGAGCTGGGTTCGAGTCCAGCTGGGGGAGGAGGAAGGTGGTGGTGGGGAGGCTGGGCCACCTAAGATGGGGTCCACCGTATTTCCTTGCTCTCCCTGGCATCCCCTTTAGAGTTTTCCACAGGCATGATGATGTAAATCCAGGATTCAGAGGCTGCTTTGGGGTTTGTCTAGTGGAAATTCTTCCCACAGCCCCCGAGCCCTGCTGAGTGCCTCAGTTTCCCCATTTGTGACACAGATTACATACGAAGAAGACTCGCCCAGCAGGCTGAGAGCACGGCTAGGCCTGAGTCCCAGCTTCCCGGCAGGTGTCACCCCAGACCGTGCACACCATGGGGGTGGAGGAATAGCTGGAGGTCCTCACAGGACCCCAGGGCCGAAGGTGTGACGAGTGCGGCTTTTTCACGGGCTTTCTCCTGTCCCTTATTTCTGACCTTCCCAATGGTAAAAGAAAATGGGAATGAATGCTTCCATCCCATCATGTTGGAGATGCAGTGGATCTATGGTGAAAAGTTGTTTCCACCTCCCCACCAAACTCCTACTCCTACTTCAAAGCCCTCTAAAGATGTTTCACCTTCCTTCCGAGCCAGGATAAAGCTTGATTCTTCACTGTACTTGACGCCATTCCTGACCCCTCTCTGTCCCTCCCCCTCTGCCCCTCATCAGCAGATGAGCAGAGGTCTTCCCTGGGGCACAGAAATGACTCCACATGGGGCGCACCAGAAATGTTGAATAAATGCAAAGAGGAAGGAAGGGATGCGGCCCTGGGGAGCCCAGGGAAACTGGAGGGGAAAGGAGGGAGGGAGGGAGAGAGGGCACTCACAGAGGCCGGGATGGGACAGATGGAGAGAGGGAGCCGGAAGGAGGTGGGCAGGACCAGATGGGTAGGCAGGGGCTGGGGTGTGGGGAGACCCAGCACCCCGCCTGGGCTCCTCCTCCCGGCAGCAGCGGCGAGTGCGCGCGCCCGCCTGTGCGCCCCGGTGGGCGTTGGCACGTGGGTGCCAGCCGGGCGCACGTCTCTGGCCTCTGGGTAAGGCGGACGCGGGGCCGGCGGGCAGAGAGGGGGGACCATGGCCTGGAGAGGGAGGCTGCCCTGACCCCGTCACTCTAGACCACACCACCACCCTCCTCCTCCTACCGCAGGGGCACCGGAGGAGGAAGAGGTTCCCTCCCGGCAGGACGGGCGAGGTCCCAGCCCGCGGTGGAGAGGGGTGCGCGGCAGCGGGCTGGGGAGCAGGTGCCTCAGCCTTTAGGATGGAGCAGGGGGCGGGAGGGCTGGGTGATGGGGGGCAAATTCTCTCGCTGGGGCCGCCCCTCCCTCCTTCCTCCCCTCCCTCCTTCGGCTCATCCATCTCGAAAAGATTATATTTAAATATCTCTTTTGTGCAAGGCAGGAGCTGGGCTCGCCCCTAAGAGGCGGTTTCCATGGCAACAACAATTGCCAGCTTCCGTGTGGTGAATCAGCGTTGCCATGGAAACCCCATCCTCATCGGCCCAAGGTGCTGGGGAGGGGGGCGGGAGGAGGTGAGGGCCAGCGGAGGCGGGGTGGGAGGGGCTGGGGGGCAGGGAGCTGGAGCTCGGCCCTCCCCCTGGTCCCCCCTCCTCTGGCCACTCCACTCCAGAAGTGGTCTCAAGTGGTTCACACAGCTCCCCCCTCCTACCTGCCTGTGGACCAGGGGCTGGGTGGGGGAAGGGATAGGAGGGTGGGGCCAGAAAGAGGAGGGGCCCAGGGGAAGAGGGGGCCTGGGGAGGGGGAGGGGCGTCTAAGAGTGGGGTTCGCAGCCAAGTGAAGGCGTTGTGGGAGGAGGAGGCTGTGGGGGCCCAACGAGGGAAGAGGGTGGGGACAACTTGGGGAGTGGGTGGAAAGTTCCAGGCTTCAGCGCAGTGAACTTTGGCCCAGTATGCCTCCCCTGGGCTTTGACTTGGACCTCCATCGAAGTGACCCTGTGTCTGAAGCCCGGGGGATGGGGTGCAGGGGGAGGGGGCAGGTGTGCTCTGATCCAGAGTGCTGGCTGCGTGCCTTCCCTGTGCCGGGCTCCAGAGTGGGCGTGATGGGCAGTTCACGGGAGCCCCAGGGCTGAGTGGGTGCCCACACCCGTTCCCCCGTGCTCTGATCTGGGAGGACTGGGTACTGTTGAGCTAGGTTTTGAAGGATGAATAGGAGTTTGCTCGAAGCTCCAAACTGAAAACAAACATTCTTCTCATCCATTCTCTGCTCTCCCCCTCGGCTCATCCCCAGGGCTGCACAGGTGATAGGCATAGGGGGAGGGGAAGATCCCAACATGTCCACTACTTGGGGTGAAGGGGGGTGCTGCTGGTCTGTCAGATGTGAGGGGCCCCTCTACCCAAAGTTGTGCCAGCGGTCTGAGTGTCAATCAGTTCCTGCCAAATAACAGTCCAGAGAGTCGTGTTTGGGATTCCCTGGATCAGTAAATACCATTTGGGACACTTTTTTTTTTTTTTTTTGCAAAGGGATCATTGTTGGGTTTTGAAGGTTAGCTAGGAGTTTCTCCTGTGGGTGGGAACTATGTGTTCTTTTGTTTGTGATGGCGTCTGAAGCAGGATTGGGATGGAGTGTGTGTGCTGTGCGGAGCTCAGGCAAAGCCCCTGGCCAGGCCCCCTTCCCAGCTGCCTATCCTGACCCCCACTCCCCCGCTCTCTCCACAGATGGCCCGGCCGATCCAGGTGAAGCCTGCGGACAGCGAGAGCCGAGGAGGTAGTTGCCATCTCTCCGTGGCCTCGGGCTGGGGGGCTGCTGGAAAATGGGGGGGGGTCACGTTGCCACCTTTCCAACCCTGTCCCCACCGGAGGCATGGTGGCCAGGCCTGGGGGTTGCACCCCCACCCAACTGCTCCTTCCAGACTTGGAAATACGCCCCTTTTTTTTGGAGGTGCAAAGAAGCTAGAGTCTTGGAGGTGGGGGGGGCTGAAGTGGCCTTCCCTGGGGGTGCATGTGTGCTTGTGTGTGTGCAGACCCCGGCTGGGATGGGTTTTTCCCCCCTGCATGCTCTGCGCATGAGCACTTGTGTGCGCGCAGCGCAGCTGCGTGCCCTGCCCGCACGTGGGCGTGGGTGTTCACGCACGTGTGTGCTTGGCTGTCGGAGGCTGGACTGTGGGCGGATGTACAAGCTGGGGGCCGGCCCCCTGTCTGCCTGGGGGCTGGATTATGTGTGAGGGTGCTTGCCTGTGCTTCCTTGTCTTGAGATTTTCAGAAGGGAGCCGAAGGAAGAGCCGTGGGGACAGGATGTGAAGGGAAGGTGGTGTGGGACACGACTGTTAGGACACCTGTGTATGTGTAGGAGCCCGGTAAAGCCCATCTTTGGAGTTGGGAGCGATTTTCTTTCTCTGGCTGCTTAATGTGCGACCGGGAGCGGAGAGGAGGTCTGTGTGCCCCGGAGCTGTCTTCCTCCCCTCCGCCCCATCTCTGCCCCCCCCCCCGCCCCCGTCTTCTCTGGCCCTCTGTCGGCCTATTGTCGCGCACTGCCCCAGCCTCCATCTCCTTTTTTCCCTGCCTCTGCCTCCCGCCCTCCCTCCCACCTCCGTGAGTGACAGCTGCCGGGAGCAGTTTCCATAGTAACGCAGCTCACCGGTCCCCGGGACGGAGCTGCCACCTCCGTGACTGCCGGGGCGCAGTGCGATTACCGAGGGCAGAGCTTCGGGGACTCCCCCGGGAGCGCCTCGGGCAGGCCCCAGCCGGACCCCGGACTCCACGGGCCCGGACAACTAGCTCCACGCCTCATCCTGAACCCCGCAGGCCCCGGAGAGCCCCCGCGCCCCACACCGCACTCCGAACCCCGCAGGCCCTGGGCAGCCCCCGCGCCCCACGCCGGGCCCCGAGCCCCGCAGGCCTGGTCAGCCCCTCGCGTCCCACGCTGAGCCCGGAGCCCGCAGGCCTGGGCAGGCGGCCGCGCCAGGCTCAGTCAGGACGCGGGCCCCGCGTGCGGGCAGGGTGGGAGCTGCGGGACAGGCCGCGGGCACAGGGGGCGCAGCGGGGATCCGGGCGCGGAGCGCGGGCGCCTCGGAGTCCGCCGGGCCCCGTCCATGCCCCGCCGGAGAGGAGGAATCCGGGAGGCCCGGGACGCGGCTGAGGTGGTGTCTCCGCCCCCAGGGGACCGGAAGCTGTTCGTGGGGATGCTGAACAAACAGCAGTCGGAGGAGGACGTGCTGAGGCTGTTCCAGCCCTTCGGGGTCATCGACGAGTGCACGGTGCTCCGGGGGCCCGACGGCAGCAGCAAAGGTGAGGGGCGGGGCGGGGCTTGTACGGACCGGCGTGGCTGACCGACCTGTGGCCTTGTTCTGGGGCGGGGCGGGGCGGCGGCGGGGCGTGGCCTGTTTGGGGCAGGGGCAGAATGTTGGGCCAGGGCCCAAATGGGCGGGGCCAAATGGGGAGGGTTCTAGGGGTTGTGGGTGGGGCCGGGGTAGAATTATAGGTACTGCACGGGCTGAGGGGGCGGGGCCTGTTGAGGGGCGGGGCAGAATTATGGGAATACAGGGAGGAGAATTATGAGGTTGTTCCGGGGGCTGTAGGAGGGACAATGCGAGCGAGCCCGCCTGGCCTGAGGATGGGCGGGGCCAAATATGAGGTTGTGGAAGGCGCAGTTCAGAGTGGGTGTGGCCTGTTGAGGGTGGGGGTAGAGTTGTGGGAGGGTTGTATTGAGAGTGGGTGTGGCCTGTTGAGGATGGGGTAGAGTTGTGGGAGGGTTATGAGTGGAGAGTGGGCGCGGCCTGATGAGGATGGGGGAGGGTTGTGATTGGAGTGTGGGTGTGGCCTGTTGAGGGTTGGGGTACAGTTGTGGGCGGGTTGTGAGTGGAGAGTGGACGTGGCCTGTCTAGAGACATAGAACAATTTTGTTTAGAGGTTGTGGAAGGGGCGGGCCTGGAGAAGGGGTGGGACCTATCAATGAGGTGAGCCCGAATTGTGGGACTGCCCTAGAGACTGTAGGTGGGACAGCGCTGGAGAGATTTCCTGGCCTGCTGAAGGAGCAGAATTATGGAATTGCTCCAAGGGGTATGGGAGAGGGGCTGGAGAGTGGGTGGGGCTAGAGGATAAGTGGGGGCCTTGCATTGGGAGGGGCTGGCAGGCTGGATGGGGTCTGGGAGGTTGACAGGTCTGGGGGGCTCAGGGAGTCCAAGACCTGACAAGTGGGTAGCAACAGGGAGGGACGCGTGAGGGCGGGGCTGGGCATGAAGAGGAGGGGCTAGAGGGAGGTGGGGTATTGTGGGGAAGGGGCCAGCCCCAGACAATGCTCGTAGGACACTCCATGGGCAGGGCCAATTCTGTGGGAAGGGTCTGGGTGGGCAGGGCCTGTCCGTGCTGGGGCCGGGCTGAGACCTGATTCTGCATCTGCCTGGGGCTCCCAGCGCCCCTCAGTGACTTGTCCATCTGACAGGGACAGAGAACTTTCGATCTAGAGCTGCCTGAACATCCAACAAGTGTTCCGTGTGGGGGTCTCCGTGGGTCTGGTGTTCTGTCTGCTTAGCTTACTCCTGTCTCTGCCTGTTCTTGTCTCACGGTCTCTATTTGCCAAACTTAAAAAAAAATGAGATATAATCTACTTGCCATAGCATTTAGCCTTCTAAAGTGTTCAATGAAGTGCGTTCTGGTCTGACAACCCAATTGTGCAGCCGTCTCTCATGGTCTAATTCCAGATTTCTCTCCACCGCTAAGCAGAGCGATTCGTCTTTATGTCTGGTCTCCGTTAGCCTGGCCTCTGTCCATATAGCCTGTGTCTGCTGAATTTGCCTGTGTCTGGGGGTCTCTGCATGTCTGCCTGTCTGTCCTGGTGTGGGGGTTTCTGATTGCTTTTCTGACTTTTCGGGTGGGCTCCCTTTGTATTTCTGCCTGACTCCCAAGAAGACTGTGTGTCTGCACATCTGTGGGGTGTGTGGTTTTAATCCTGCAAATATGACAACAGCCACCTTGTATGTTGTGCTGTCTGTGCTGGTGGGGTGATGCCTGGTGTCACAGCCCTTGTTCTGATTTGGGGACATATCTGCCCCTGGGACTCCATCTGCCCCATGCACAGTGTATTCTGTCTAGACAGCTCTTTGGTTGGTCTAGTGGGTGGGTGCCAGGCTGGGCATTTGTGGGGTGGCCACAGTTTTCCTTAACTCCCAGGCTGGTTGGCAGGGTCTGTCTGCCCTGGGTCAGCTTGCTTGTCCATCTGTGTCTGAATGCATAGCTGGCCATCCTCTTGTCCTCTCAAGGTATACCTCTGGCCATCCAGGGCTCCCCTGTTCCTGGAGCTGTCACTTCTCACCTCTGTCCTTCTCTTGGGGCAGGCTGTGCATTTGTAAAGTTCTCCTCCCACACCGAGGCTCAGGCAGCCATCCACGCCCTGCACGGCAGCCAGACCATGCCGGTGAGTGACAGCTGGGGCTGGAGGGCGCCAGCCCCTGATTCTTTTTTGGGACAGGACATGGAGGGGGCACAGAGTAGGGCCGGAAGGCATAATTCTGGCTGGGATGTGTGTGCGCAGGCATGGGACTGCTTGGTGTGCTATAGCAAATAGTGAAGGTGTGTGCTTGATGTGATCCCATGTGAATGTGTATACACAGTGTGATGAAAGACAAGAACAAAAGTCAAGGAAGAGTGATGACTGGAGGCCCAAGACCACAGGTTTTCTCCTAGGACAATAGGAAGCTATGGAAATTTTAAAGCAAAGGAGGGGGCAGGCCAGGTCTGTTGAAGATGTGTGTGTGTGTGTGTGTGTGTGTGTGTGTGTGTGTGTGTGTGTGAGTGAGTTCTGGGGTTTAAACTCGGGTGCTCGGATGCTGTCCCTGAGCTTGTTAGCTCAAAGCTAGCACTCTACCACTTTAGCCACAGCTCCGCTTCCAGCATTTTGTGTGTGTGTGATTAATTAGAGATAAGAGTCTTGTGGACTTTTGTGTCCAGGCTGGCTTTGAACTGTGATCCTCAGATCCCAGCTTCCTGATGAGCTCGGATGACAGGTCTGAGCCACTGTGCCTGGCTTGAAAATATTCTTATAGATCAAAGTGGGGAGGGTGAAGAGGGTCAACCAGGAGGCCTGGAGCTCCATGTAGAGGCTGAGCCCCAGTTAAGGATGGGGAGCATGTGGCCTGTTCTGAGACTTCATTAAGAGCTGTCTGAGGCTGGGAATGGGGCTTAATGGTAGAGTGCTTGCCTAGCATGCATGAAGCCCTGGGTTCGATTTCTCTACCACATACACAGAAAAGGCTGGAAGTGGTGCTGTGGCTCAAATGGTAGAGTGCTAGCCTTGAGCACATAGAGGCTCAGGGATAGAGCTCAGGAAGTTCAAGCCCCAAGATCGGCAAATGAAACAAAAAACAAAGAGCTGCCTGCTTGTGTTGTCATTTGGCAATACTGAGATTTGAACTTAGAGCCTCACCCTTTCTAAGCATATGCTCCTCTAGCCCTTTTCTGCTTTAGCTATTTTGCAGATATGGTCTTCTGAATCGTTTTTTTTCCCCCTTGGGGTTGGAGTTACAGACATGAGCCCCTATGCCTATCTTCTTTTATGAAATGGGTGCTTGCTAACTGTTTACCCAGACTGTCACAATCTTCCTCCTTTCTGGTTCCTGAGTAGCTGGGACTACAGACATGAGCCACTGCATCTGCCTTCCTGGCTCCTCAGCTTCTCCTAGCACACAGCCATGCTAGAGATGCTGATCCCTACCCTGCTGCTGCAAGAGTCCTAACTCTGTGAGCTGAGCACCTGCTCTGGGGGGTTGACAGCTCTGGGCCTGAGCTGGGAAGGTTCTGGGGGTCCCCAGAGTCCACTTACCTCCTCCTGGCCTTCCCTCCCTCCCTGCAGGGGGCCTCTTCCAGCCTGGTGGTCAAGTTTGCTGACACAGACAAGGAGAGGACACTCCGGCGCATGCAGCAGATGGTCGGTCAGCTGGGCATCCTGACACCATCCCTCACCCTGCCCTTCAGCCCGTACAGTGCCTACGCCCAGGCTGTGAGTGACCCCAGCGGCTGGGCTCTGGGTCCAGCAGGGCTGCTGAGACGATATTGGGTATCTGGCTCAGTCTTCCTCCCTCTGTTCTAGTGGGAAGGGCTTCTGTCTCCTACCAGATCTCTGTCACCTAGGATCCCGTCCTGATTGTGGCTGAGCCCTCAAATCCAGGCTGATTCTGAGCCTGTTTCCTGCCCTGTCCCCATGCCAATGCTAGTCCCTGCCCAACAACAGAACTTCACTCATAGGCTGCAACCCCAGCGCTGGGCACAACCTTGGGTTGTCTTGTTGATGCTCTACTGAGTCCTAATCACACATGAAGATCCAACCTTGAGCTAAGCTCAGATCCTGGCTGGCTGCAAATCTAGATTAGGTTCCATTCTGGCTAAGCCTCCAAATTCAGGGTAATCTCAAACAGATCTGATTTGGATGAGCCCCGATCCCAGGCTGACCCTCAACTTCCAACTGAGCCCTGATCCCAGGCTGAGTCTTCATTCCATATGGGTCCCTGATCCAAGTCTGAGCCTTGATCCCAGGCTGAGCCACAATTTGTGACTGGTCCTGAGTCCACCCTGACCCAAGATACCCAGCATGCACTTCCCTCACCCAAGTTACTAGAGATTAGACCTCTCCTCCGCCTGTGACCCAGGATCTGGGGGGCAGAGTGAGCTTGCTGACCACCGCCTTTTCACCCCTAGCTCATGCAGCAGCAGACCACGGTCTTGTCCACTTCTGGCAGCTACCTGAGCCCTGGTGTGGCCTTCTCACCCTGTCATATTCAGCAGATTGGCGCCGTCAGCCTTAATGGGCTGCCTGCCACCCCCATCGCTCCTGCCTCGGGTGAGTGGCTGGCAGGGGCCTGAGGGTGGGTGAGCAGAACCCCAGCCCCACTGTGGCTAAGGCTTCCTGACCCTTTCCCACCCTCAGGGCTGCACTCGCCGCCGCTGCTGGGCACTGCTGTCCCTGGCTTGGTGGCTCCCATCGCCAACGGTTTTGCCGGAGTGGTACCCTTCCCTGGTGGGCACCCCGCCCTCGAGACCGTGTATGCCAATGGCCTTGTGCCCTACCCAGGTAACTTGTGGTGGTGCTAGCCATGTAGGAGGGGGGCATGGGTGGGCATGGTGGCTCTGAAACCTCTAGTCCCTACCCTATGGTGCCCAGGGAACAGAAGAGGAGAGATCTGAGCTGTGTGCACAGCTGTATGCCAGCTGTGGTCAAGCAGATACCCAGTGCCGTATCCACCCGGTTCTGGGTTTCAATTTCACTTCAGTGATTCTCCATGGCTTTCTGTTTTTCCCTTTCCTTTCTTTGTTCTTTTCCTTCTTTTCTCTTCTTTGTCTTTTTTTTATTGTGCCAGTATTGGGGCTTGAACTCAGGGCTTCACACTCTCACTTAGCTTTTTTCACTCAAGTCTCACGTTCTACCACTTACGCTGCTCTTCCACTTCTATCTTCCTGGGTGGTTAGTTAGATATAAGTTTTTCTGCCTGGGCTGGCTTCAAACTGCGATGCTCAGACCTCTGCCTCCTGAGTAGATAGGCTTACAGCTGTGAGCCGCCAGTGCCCGGCTTCATGATTTATTTTTTGGAAGTACTGGGGTTTGAACTCAGGGCTTTGAGTTATTCCTCCAGCCCTGCTCACTCTTGTTATTGTTTATAAAGAGGCTCACTTTATATCTAGGTAGCCATGGACTGCAGTTCTTTTATGAAACCTTGCTGTGCCTGGCTTGTTGATTGAGATGGGATCTTGTGAACTTTTTCCATCTAGGCTGGCCTAGAACTGCAATCCTCTTGATCTCTGTCTCCTGAGTAGCTAGGATTACAGGTGGGAGTCACCTCATCCAGTTCCTTTAAATATCTGAGCTCTCATTTTCTCATTAAGGAAAGAGGACAAGTAGCATCAACTGCAGGGTAAATTAACTACTGACCGTAAAACCAGTATAAACTCTTTACAGCACAAGGACACAAGACAGGACTGTAAATCTTAGTTTCTTGTGGCTGCTACGTTGGAAGGTGTCATACCTCTTCATTCACACCTTTGTTCACTGAATGAATTCAGACCATGCTCTGAATTGAGCTTGACCCTGCTGTAATAAATTGGAGGCCCAATGTTTTTCTTTCCATAATTTTAGGACAAGCATCTTCTGCAACATGTGAATTGGGTCATTTTTATCATTGAGGAGGAGGAGTTGTTTTTTTCTTTCTTTGAACTCAGAGCCTGGGCGCTGTCTCTGAGCTGCTTTTGCTCAAAGCTAGCACTCTACCACTTGAGCCACAGAGCCACTTCCGGCTCTTTCTTTATGTAGTATTGAGGAATCAAACTTAGGACTTCATGCATGCTAGGCAAGCACTCTACCACTAAGCCATATTCCCAGCCCCTCTCCCTTTTTTTAATGGTTGAAAACTCGAGAGGGACATACCTTGTATGTCTTGCCAGTTTTTGCTTTATCGACACCTATGGGGTAACATGGTAGATGGCTACACTGCATCATCCAAGCCAGGAAATGAAATCAGACATGGTCGTTCACACCTGTAATCCCAGCAATCAGGAGGCAGAAGTAGGAAAATGTCAAGGTCCAGACAAACCTGGGCTACCTTGAGAGACCTTGCCTCAAGACTAAACAAAGGAAAACAGAAAATTGGCATTGGTATGGTACAGTAAATTCTAGAACTTATTTGAATTTCACTTAATTTTGCATGTCCCATTTTCTGTTATTCGTGTGTGTGTGTGTGTGTGTGTGTGTGACGGAGACTGGCACCACACCTCTCTGGTTTGGTGACCTGGGCAGTCCCTCCCCTCTTTTCCTAGTCAGAGTCAGAGGGTCTCGGCTGGAGAGCGGACCTAGGGGGCATCTGAAGTCTCTTTGGAGAAACCTGGCTCCCAATTCGACTCTTACCATTATTATTTTTTTGGCCCGAGTGGCCCTGTGAGGGGGAGGAGGAGTGACCCCTCTCAGCTTGCAAACAGGGTCAGACGCATTAAGGGTCGAACAGCGAAGTGAAACTGGGGGTGATGTTTGTGGATCTCCTTCCGTGTCTCGGTGGAGGTGGATGGATGACTTCTGCCGCCCAGCCCCACTCAGCCGCACTGTCTGCTCCGCAGCTCAGAGCCCCACCATGGCCGAGACTCTCCACCCTGCCTTCTCCGGAGTCCAGCAGTACACAGGTAGGGAGGCAGCCCGGCCACGCCCGCCAGGCCACGCCCCCTGGGGCTTCCTCATCCTGCCTTCAGCTGCCCAGGCCCTCCTCCTGCCCTTGGCCACGCCTACTTTGTACAACTCCCCCCCTCCCGCCACCCCCCCCCCCGTCCTTGTGCTGGAAAACCCCTGCCACCAGCTCTCCCAAGAAAACAGCTCATCTCCGAAGTAATACCCCTCGCTCATCATGCCCCGCCCTTTCAAGGTCTTTACCTGGCCCATCCTAGCTCTTGGCCCCGCCCCTCACATCCTGCCTTCACCCTGGCCACGCCTCTACCAGGGCCCCGCCCCTGCTAAAGTCATGTTCCCCCACACACACCTTTTTACTCTTTTGTCTGAGGCTCGCTTTGGCCCTAGCTCTGTGGCTCACCCCTTTATCCATGGCCCGGCCCACTTCGTGGCCCTGTGGCCCAACCTCCGCTCTGATCCTGCCCCGCAAGTATTGCTCGCGGCCAAGGCCTAGACTCTCTTGGCGCTAGCCGCGTTGGCCCAGACTTCAGTCATAGCTCCGCCCCCTTTCCCGATGGCTCCAATCCAGCCTGGCCTCCGGAGACGTTATCACGCTCACTTCTCGTTTCCTTGGCTTCGGGCCGCCCTCTGTCATGGCCCCCCAAGCACCGCCCCCCAAGACAGCCCCACCCGCTTTCATAAGTCCTCAGCCCTCCCTCAAGTCTCGCTCACATCATCAGCTCTGTGCCGTCGTCGCCTCCCCTTCCGAACCCCCCAACTTAGCCCCGCTCACATTTTTCCCACGCATTCGGCCCCGCCCTCCGCTATGGCCCCGCCCCTCCCCAGAAATAGCCCCGCCTCCCGCTCTCTCACAGCTTCGGCTCTACCCTGTAGTCGTAGCCCTACCTTCACGCTTTCCGGCGCATTCAGCCCTGCCCTCTCATGGCCCCGCCCAGCCGCAAGAGTAGGCCCGCCCTCCACCTCAGCCATCGACCCCGCCCTCTGCCACGCCCCACCCTCACGACGTGGCCCCGCCCCGCCCGGCCTCACGCCCTGCCTCCGCCGGTATCTGCTCCGGTCTCCGCAGCCATGTACCCCACCGCGGCCATCACGCCCATCGCTCACAGCGTCCCTCAGCCGCCGCCCCTCCTGCAGCAGCAGCAGCGAGAAGGTGAGGCGGCCGCGACCTCCCCCGGGCGCCTGCCCCGTCCTCTGACCCCCTGCAGATCCCGCCCAGCCGGTCCGGGGACCCAGGGGCTGGGCTGGGGGCCCGGAGCCCGCGGGGCCGGAGTTCCATGCCAGGCCCAGCAGCTCGCCGCCGCTGTCCTCGGGACACCGAATCTCCCCCCTAAGCCTGGATTTCCTTCCCGGGACAGCGGGACCCGTCCGGGGCAAATAGTTGTGGCCCCGGCCGGGCCTCTCCAGAACCCAGGCGCTCTCTGGTGGTTTGGGAGAGGAAAACGGTTATAGGAAGTTGAGGTGTGTCGCGCAAAGCGGCATGTTGGGTAAACTGAGTCCTTTCTGTCAAGGTCACGGTGGTGTGGTGGTAGAGGGGGAGGCAGGGAGGAGCCTAAGAGATGAAGTCTAAATCCACCATTTCTGACTGGCAACCTCATGAGTAGGGGCTAGCTATCCAGTGCCTCAGTTTCCTCATTCGCAACACAGGCGTCCATGAGGTGTTATGGGAAAATAAAGAGACAGCTATCCCCCCACATGTGGTAGGTGCTTATCACCTACAGAGTGCCTTCTTCCCTCGAACCCATCTACTGTGGAGTTGGGGTGTCCTGGGGAAAGGTGGGTAGCTATAAAAGCCCCCCTACTCCCAAAGCCCTGCCAGGTCCTTTGCCCAGTTTGGCAAAGATCGCCACGGCCCTGCCCTTTTCTGTGGCTTCTCCCCGTTCATGGCTCCGCCCATCCATTTTCTTTTGTTCCTGGTTCTACTCTTGAACTGTGGTCCTTTCCCTTAGCTAAGGCTCAGGCCCTCTTCTCTTCTGTCATAGCCCCGCCCCCACTCGCCCATATTACAAGCCCCGCCCTCCTCAGTGGCCCGCCCTCTGCCACGGTCACGCCTACTCTCCGTACCACCCCCCACCCAGCCAGGGCCCCACCTTGCATCATGTCTCAAGACATGGCCCCTCTGCCCAGTTTCTGTGATGGAGAATGCTATCAAGGTGTTTGGGTGTGTGGGGGGATTAGAGGTGATTCCCAGGCTTTGAAGGGTCCCTGACTGTCCTGGATAGTTGCTTTCTGATCCAAGGTCTGACAGTATGTCACCAGGAGGCTCTGTGCCTAAAGCCACCACTGGCAACCACTGTGGACAGAAATGGGGGGATTTCTCAGGACCTACACAGCCCCTCTGTTTCCCCATCGCATAATGGCATCGGCAAGAGGTGAAAAAAATCTTTCTTTTTTTCCCCCTTTCTTGAGGGTGACTGTAGTCTGGGTGTCCCTCTCCTAGAATCTTCTGGAACTGCACCCTGCACCTGGACTGAATGGGGCTGTAGGTTAGGCATGGCAGATGCAAGCAACTTTCATTGGAAAATACCCAGATAAACAATTGCAGCTGTATTCAACTTGTATAGACTTTTTTTTTCTTGTTAGTCCCTTAAACAATACCATAAAACATCATGGACACAGCACAGGTGTCCCTAGCCATCTAGAGGGGATGTATGGCCTGCGGGAGGGGGCGCTGGGTTTGGTGCAAATTCCACACCAAATTATGGGAGGCACGCCCGCGGGGGCCTGTGACCCTCTCCTGTGGATCCTGAGGTTGCCCATGCTGCACACACCTTTGAAGAGGTCACCTCACAATGTGCAAAAACTCAAAATCCAAACAGCAGGGCTTGGGAGGGGGAAAACAGGTGAGTTTGACATTCCAAAACTGGCAACAACGTGTTCAAAAAGAAAGCAAGCCAGGAGGCCAGAGGAAATAGTTGCCCAATTTAGATGTATTAAGCAGTGGAGCTATGTGTGCATCTTACAATGGATAGAGTGCTGTGTATTGGGAAAGATCTGATGTTTGCCGTGGCTCACCTGTTACCCCTAGCTGCTCAGCAAGCTGAGATCTGAGGATCCAGGTCCAAAGCCAGCCCAGACAGCAAAGTCTGTGTGATACTTATCTCCCGTGAACCATCAGAAAAGCCAGAAGTGGTGCTGTGGCTCAACTGGTAGAGTGTTAGCCTTGAGCAAAAAGAAGCCAGCATGGGGCTGGGGAATATGGCCTAGTGGTAAAGTGCTGTATACAAGAAGCCATGGACAGTGCTCAGGCCTTGAGTCCACACCCCAGGACTGGCAACAAAAACAAAACAAAACAAAAAAGCCAGCAAAAAGGCCCTGAGTCCAAGCCCCAGGACTGGTTAAAAAAAAATAGTGGGGGGCTGGGGATATGGCCTAGTGGCAAGAGAGCTTGCCTGGTATACATGAGGCCCTGGGTTCGATTCCCCAGCACCACATATACAGAAAACGGCCAGAAGTGGCGCTGTGGCTCAAGTGGCAGAGTGCTAGCCTTGAGCAAAAGGAAGCCAGGGACAGTGCTCAGGCCCTGAGTCCAAGCCCAGGACTGGCCAAAAAAATAAAAAAAAAAACTAAAAAAATAAAATAAAATTGCTTTCTTTTTAAAAAAAAAATAGTGGGACTGGTGGTCTCAGCAATACAAGGGGGGTGGGACCTCAAAGGTAACTGAAGGCAAAAGGCCTGGAGGTGCGGTTCAAGGGGCAGTGGGGCGTGGCTACACCTGTGGGCGTGGCTCACCTATGGGGCTATGGCTTAGGTAAAGGTTGAGTGTCAGTGTACGGTCCTCGGTTTTATAGATTTTACATTTTCTTGATGGAGACTATTCGTTGCAGACAAGGGGTTCCCCTGGTTTGTGGACAGCAGGGGTGGACACAGGTCACCCTGAGGATTAAAATCGGTAACAGGCTTTGGGGACTGTTTGTCGCTGGAGATTACTGAGGTGTTTTTGTTGTTTTGCCAGTCCTGGGGCTTGGAATCAGGGCCTGAGCACTGTCCCTGGCTTCTTTTGCTCAAGGCTAGCACTGTGCCACTTGAGCCACAGCGCCACTTCTGGCTATTTTCTGTGTATGTGGTGTTGGGGAATTGAACCCAGGACTTCATGTATAGGAGGCAAGCACTCTTGCCACTAGGCCATATCCCCAGCCCCTTACTGAGGTTTTGAACTGCTATTCATGTCTTTATAGTTTTTATATTAACATTGGGGAATATTGGAATTGGGGATGATTTTGTGGATGTGGCTTTTCAAGTTGAAAAAAAATATATTGTCAGCTGGCACCATTGGCTCATGCCTGCAATCCAGCTCAGGAGGCCGAGATCTGAGGATCACAGTTCAAAGCCAGCCCAGGCAGCAAAGTCTGTGAGACTCTTGTCTTTAATAAACTATTCAGAAAAGCTGATATTAGTTTTTCTTTCCTTTTCAGGATGCCTGCAGTTTCAGGACTAGTAAATTATCCTTTAGTCCATCTGATTATATATATTATATGTCTAAGTTTTGAAAATTATCCTAGTTTTGAAAATTATCCCTGTGTAGAGTTAGGGTTAGGAGAATTGTGCTTGTTTTGCCAGTCCTGGGGCTTGAACTCATGGCCTAGGCACTGTCGCTGAGCTTCATTTGCTCAAGGCTAGCACTCTACCAAGTGAGCCACAGTGCCACTTCCGGCTTTTCCTGTTTATGTGGTGCTGAGGAATCCATGCATGCTAGGCAAGCACTCTACGACTAGGCCACATTTCCAGACCAAGAATTGTGTTTTCTTTTATGATATGACTGGATTTAATTTTTTTGTGTGTGATATTGAAGTTTGAACTTAGACTTTCATGCTTGCTTGGCAGTGTCCTGCCATGTGGTCACACCCCCACCAAGTCCCGAGGTCTCGAAGCCACACCCATTGCTTGGGCCACACCCCAGCACCAGCCACTCTCATCAGCTTAGGTCACTCCCTGTCGATTTAGCCCCGCCCACTGCTTGAGGCACTTGAGCCATACCTTCCACCTGAGCATTTTTGAGTTTGTATATTATTTTGGAGGTCTTAGGGAGATCAAACTCAGGGCATCGTGAACACTGAATATTCTGGTAACATAGAGCTACACCCTAGTTCTATCATCCCACTAATTACCATTATTATTGTTGTTATTATTTTTATTACTATTATTATTTTGCTGGTGCTGGGGCTTGAACTTAGGGCCCAGGCACTGTCCCTGAGCCTCTGTGCTCAAGGCTAGTGCTCTACCACTTGATCCGCAGCACCACTTCCAGCTTTTTATGAGCATTTTATTGGAGATAAGAGTCTCTCAGACTTTCATGTCCTGGGCTGGCTTTGAACCACGATCCTCAGGTCTCTGCTTCCTGATTAGCTGAGATTATAGGTGTGAGCCACCAGCTCAGCCACAACCGTTTCTTGACTTACTGAACCCTCAATTCCACATTTCTCACCTAATTCACCTGACTCTTGTAAATGGTCCTGAGGACTGAGGCTTGGGGCCGGACAGAGGATGGAATTGTCTGGGGTCTGGGCTGCAAGTTTCAGCTGGGCATTGCAGGCACCCAGGGATGGGGTACCATGAGACAGGGAGGCCCCCCATGTGCCCTCGCCCCCTCCACGCCCCTCCCCGGGGTCCGCCTCCTCTCCTTGGGGGCTTTATGTCTTTCTCTCCCCCACCTGCAGGTCCCGAAGGCTGTAACCTGTTTATCTACCACCTCCCCCAGGAGTTTGGAGACACGGAGCTGACGCAGATGTTCCTGCCCTTCGGCAATATCATCTCCTCCAAGGTGTTTATGGATCGGGCTACCAACCAGAGCAAGTGTTTCGGTGAGTGCCTGTCCGTGCAAAGCATCCACTATGTGCACTAAGAGCACCCTTTCTTACTGAGCTAGGGGCTCATGCCTGTCATCCTAGGTACTCAGGAGGCTGAAGTCTGAGGATCATAGTTTGAAGCCAGCCTGGGCAGGAAAGTCCATGAGACCCTTATCTCCAATGAACCACCAGAAAACCGAAAGTCGTAAAGTAGTAGAGCGCTAGCCATGAGCACAAAAGCTCAGGGACAGCGCTAAGGCACTGAGTTAAAGCCCTAGGACCAACAAAGATAAAAAAAAGCACCTACTTTGTGACAGGAAGGTGGTTTAGAATGAGAACGCACACTTGTGAAGCACCTAGTGTGCCAAGCATTTTCCAGGTGTCTGTTCCAGGATTTCTTTCATTCCACACAGACATCACCTTTGCTTTGCCATACTAGGGTGTAGCCCAGGGCCTTTGCATATGCTGGCCACTGAGCCACACCCTGAGCCCTTGCTCTCTTCAGATAAGGTCTCTTTATGTATCCTAGGACCTCAGCATCCTCCCACCTGAACCTCTCTAGTTCTGAGATTCCAGGTGTAGCCATCACACCCAGCCAACATAGAAGTAGCTTGTGCATCTATTTTGTGCAGGGGAAAAAGTCTCTTCCAGCCTCTAAAGATATTCTTTGGTCCAGTAGGAGATTCTCAAATAAGGAGCTATTCCATACTCTTGTTGATAGGAGGCCACCATTCAAGGGGAGAGTTTTCAGATGAGGGAAAAGGTTGGCATCCTGGGCTCAGAAGGAAGGGGTGTCTTCTGGGACCTGGAGGTTCCACTGTCCACCCCCCCCCCCCTTCTCCACCTGATATGAATTTCAGCAGATAGGTCCTGGCTAGGGTAAGGAGTCTTACAAGTCCAAAGCCAGGGCTGCCACTGTGTGCCCTCCAGCCAGCCTGCCCTTCTCCCCGAGAACACCCCCTGAGCAGCAGACACCCCCCACACCCACGCCCACCAGCATGCTCCACCCTGGCACCTGCAGGATTCGTGAGCTTTGACAACCCCGCCAGTGCCCAGACTGCCATCCAGGCCATGAACGGCTTTCAGATCGGCATGAAGAGGCTCAAGGTGCAGCTGAAGCGGCCCAAAGACCCTGGACACCCCTACTGACCGCCCACAGCCGCCTTGAGGCTGTGGGTCCGGCCCAGGTGAGCCGCCAGGCGGCCCCACCCCACCCCCACCCCAGCCCTGCTCTTGTCCCATCCCAACCTGCACCCCGTGCTTTCTCTCCAAACCCTGGGGAAGGGGTGGGGGAGGGGAAGGGGACCATGCTGCCAGGAGGCTGTGAGAAGCCCCTCAAGTTGGGTTGGTGGGGACACAACTGGAAAAAAATAACACCCCAGGAAACCTGTGCCCAGGGCTGGAGAAGAGGGTGGGGTAGGGGTTGGGGGAGGTGGGAAGAAGCCAGGGCTCATGGAGCATGGTTAATGGAAACTTCCTTGGAGAGGGTTTTGGGGAGACCAGTGTGGGTCTCGGGTGGAGGGCATGGGGGATGCTTCTGTCTTGTCTATTTGCTTTACCACCAAAAACCCCTAAATCAGAGAAATAGTGTTTTAAACATGCACACCCCTCCTCCAGAGTCTAGCCCCTAAGACTGAACCCAAAATGCCCAGCTCAGCTTGGAGCAGGGCTGAAGTTGGGGGGCCAGTGATACCTTGACAGCCTTCCTGTTCCCCTTCCTCCGCTCTGGCCTCTCCTGCCACAGCTTCTTCTAGTTGGATTCCTGCCCCATGGTGGGCTATACACCCCTCACCATCATGCAAAAAAACAACAAAAAAAGACACAAAAATTGAACAAACAACACCCTCCCCAGAAGTTCATTTTGTCCACTGAGGCAGACATCTTTATCAGTGACTTCTTGGGGGTTCTTGTGGGGGGGGGGCTCATTTGTCAAATGGGCCCCGTTGAGTCTGGAGGACCCCCCATCACTGAAAGACCTCTGGATAAAGTCTTCTGGATTGGGCATCGCGGCACCTGCTGGGCCGGGCCGGGGCCTCGGTGCCCGCAGAGCGAGGCCGTTAAGTGCTTTCTGGACTGAGGCCCCCTTTTAGCCCCACGGTCAGCCTATTGCCCATTGGGAACTCGTCTGCATCGGAAGCCAGCCTCCCAGGCCACTCGCCGTGATCCATCCACTCCAAACTCTCAGCCAGCTGGTCCTTACTGCATACCCAGTGTGTGCAGGCGGAGAGGCCACGCGTGGGCCACGCCACGGAGGAGGGGGCGCAAGGCTGGGCTGGGGCGCCTCCCCTCCTGTCTGTAGCTGGCAGAGACGGGGAGGGACCGAGATGGAAACGACTCTTAAGTCCTTTCAAAGCTGGGGTGTGTGTGTCTGTGAAGGGGGTCTCTGCACTTTGGGAAAAGATGGAGACCCCCTCTGCTTTCTAGACCCCAACTTGTGTCCCTCTCCTTCATGCCTCCCCCTTCTCCCCACTTCCAATCCAACCCTGGACTTTTATCTCCCCACCCCACCCCCTGCAATGACAACCGTGTTTGGGTGCCAGCCCTGCCCCTCCCTCCCCCGCTTGTCCCCTTTGGCCCCACATCCACTCCCCAACCCCCCCAAAAATGTGAAATGACCGGCAGCCACGCGGAATGGGGAGAGGAAGGAGAGTCCTGTGTGTGAGGAGGGCTCCTGAGTTGGGAAGCCGTGGGGTTCACACACTGCCCCCCTACTTTGGGATATTTCTTTAACCCCTCTGCCCCAACTCGGTCGCTTTCCCAAAAGAAACCAGAACTTTTTCCTATATATATATCTATGCGTATAGACATAGAGCTAGAGACAGTTTATATATTTTTGGAGTATAGTTCATGGGGCCAAATATTGCCATCCTCCTTGCACCTCGAGCGAGGGTTGACCTTGAACCAGTCACTCTGCAGGGACAAAGGGCTGGCTTATGCTGGCTGATGGCTGGGGGTGGGGGGGCCAGCCACCTCCCCAATGGAACATTCGTCCAGGAATCTGCCCACACAATATACCTCCAGGACTCTGCCCCCCGCCCCCCCTCCAATTTCTGACCACACCCGCGGGCCTCTGGCCTTGGCCAGCCTCAGTCCCTGCACTCAGTGATGGGTCTCAAACCTCCACCCTTTCCCCATGTCCCAGGGCTCTGCTATCACGGATATCAGCACAAAGAGACCCTCTCGGCTCCCCCTCCGCCTCTCCCCTATCCCCCCAGCTCTCCGTCATAGCCTTACCCATGTGACCAATTGTCCTTAGCTTTCTGTCGGGGGACAGACGGGCTGGGGGTGCCCCGGCCTCGCTGTTCCTCCCCAAGGGCAGGCAGCCGGCCACGCTGCCTCAATCACCAGCCTGGAATTGAAAGGTCTTGTAACCAAGATTGCCAAGTGTGTTGGGTTTGCCAACCTAGTCTGACCAAGCACCCCTTTTTCGGAGACCGTGAACTTGATCGTGACCTTCATACCTCTACAGAGATTTTTTTTTTCTTTTGGTCTTTCTGAGCAGGTACAAAGAAGAAGAGGGGAAAAAACAAAAGGAAAATATCAAAGCATAATGGATTTTTGTTTCCTAGCTGGGGGTGGGGGGAAGGGAGGGCTGGGGGGGGGCGCCCCTGTAGAGCAAGCACATAGCCAACTTTGTTCTCATGTCCAGCCAGAAGGGCCTCTCTCGCCATGTGGAGGCCACTGGCTCTCTAAAGTTGCTCAAAAGCAAAACAAACAAAAAAATCAAAAGGAAAAAAGAAAAAAGATTTCCTTTTTGTTTCTACCAAAATCTATTGACTGCCAAAAAAAAAAAAAAACCATAGCAAAAAAAAAGGAAAAGAAAAAAAAAACAACAAAAAAATCTTCTGACCAACTTGTTTCAATAATTCCAGAGTTTGATAATTGTCCTGCGATTCCTATTGCGTGCCTGTGTCCAGTCCGTGTCTGTGCGAAAGCATATGCTGGGGTGGGAGGCAGCGTGGGGGTCCCTGTGCCCCCCCTCGCCCGCCCAGCCCCCCCCTGGCTGCTTGGGGGTGTGTGCTGCTGTGCGTAACTAGTTCACGTTTACCGGCTGTAAATACCATTTTTATACTCCACACCCCAGACCTGTGTGATTTCTACGATGTACTTTATTTCTGCTACAAGTAATTTCATGACGTTTCAACTTGGACCAATTTTTGGAGACACACACACACACACACACACACACACACACACACACACACGAAAAGACATGGAGGGAAATTTGGGTTGACTTGGTTGGAATTTTGTGCCAAGAGAGGTCCCGTGTCCCTGTGAGGTGTTATCCAGGTGACATTAAATGTCCAAAATGCCTCTCTTTGGTCTGGAAAAAAAAAGAAAACTAAAAAAAATTTTATTTAATAAAAGTTTTACTTGATAAAAGGCTGACTCTCACCTGATTTTCCCTGGTGGAGACCCAGGGTGCCCCCAGAGGACTCCTGGCTAGGAAGAAGTCCAGATTTTAGGGCAAGGGGATGTGGCAAGGAGGGAGCCCAGCTAGGAAGGTTGGAAATTCTCAACACAGAATTTGGGGGGCTGCTGGGCTCTTTGTGTCAGTTTGCCTCTGTGCAGTTACTGGGGCTTGAACTCATGGCCTGGGGGCTGTGTGTCAGCTTTTTCACCAAACGCTGGTGCTCTACTACTTGAGCCACCATTCTGCTTTCAACTTTTTGGTGGTTAAGTGGGCATAAGCGTCCCCAGGTGGGCTGGGAAAATGGCCTAGTGGCGAGTGCCTGCCTCTTATACATGAAGCCCTGAGTTTGATTCCTCAGCACCACATATATAGAAAAGGCCAGAAGTGGTGCTGTGGTTCCAGTGGTAGAGTGCTAGCCTTGAGCAAAAAGAAGCCAAGAACAGTGCTCAGGCCTTGAGTTCAAGTCCCAGGGCTGGCAAAAAAAAAAAAAAAACAACACCAAAAACCAAGTCCCACAGGCTTTTCTGCCCAGGCTGGGTTTGAACTGTGGTCCTCAGATCTCAGCCTCCTGTGTAGCTAGGATGACAGGCATGAGCCACCAGGGCCCTAGCCGGACAAGTTCTTGTAACATTAACTCCGTGTTGTAGTCACTACAAAATGTGAAGTCGTGACTTCAGCTCATTCACAAAGCACCTGCTGCTATTGCCACTCTCTCCTCCTCTAAGACACCCCAGTTCAGTGCATCGATTGGCTAAAGGCCTCATGAATATGCAGATTGCTCCCTTTCACCTCGCTCCCATAGGCTGTTGGAGGGGCGTGTCTGTAGGCGGGGCCGGAAGCGAGTGGGCAAGGTTAAGAGCTGGGGCGAGCTCAGGGATATTTGTGGGGTTCTCTGCGGTGACCCCCAAGACGTTCTGGACAATTCCTATCAACGGAGCTACACACAGTGGGGCCCTTTTAAGACAAAATTTCATTTTTTATTATCAAGGTGATGTACCAAGCGATTACAGTTAGGTAAGTCAGGTAGAGTACATTTCTTTTTGGACAGTGTTACCCCTTCCCCTACTGTCTCCCAGTTTTCCCCTCCCATCCCCACCCACAAGTTGTAGAGCTCATGTTCAAAATAGTGTCTAATGAGCACCACTGCACCTTTGTCCCTCCATTGCTGTCCCTGTAGGATTTTTTTTTTTTTTTTGCCAGTCCTGTGTGTTGAACTCAGGGTCTGAGCACTGTCCCTGGCTTCTTTTTTGCTCAAGGCTTGCACTCTACCTCTTGAGCCATAGTGCCACTTCTGGCCTTTTCTATATATGTGGTGCTGGGGAATTGAACCGAGGGCTTCATGTATTTCATGTATACAAGGCAAGCACTCTTGCAACTAGGCCAAATTCCCAGCCCTGGGACCTTTTCTTTTAAAAAAAAATCTGTTTTGTTTTTTTTTCATGAGCATGGTGGCCATAGGGCCCCTTGTATAGTCATAGGTCGGAGCCTTAGTCCTGTTCATTCTTGAGTAATGTTCCACTGTGAAGGCGAACCACATGGCTTTAAGTGTTCATTTCCTCCATTGGTGGACATTTGGGTTATTTTCACCTGCTAGAAATCACACATCCTATAGGTGTGTTGTACGAGGCTCCATGTGCATATTTCTGTATATTTGGGTTTCTGTATATTTGGGTGTTTGCCTGGGAGTGGCTTCACTAGATCTGACAGCCTGTGTTTCACCTTTCTGGAGAAGACTTCATCCTGCCCTCTTTGTCGGCTGCATTGTGTGACATCCTCTTCCACAATGACACAATCCAAATGTGGAACAAACTGTGGGTAAGATAGTAGACATCTGCCAGGTTCTGGTGGCTCGTGCCTGTCATCCTAGCTCCTCTGGAGGCTGAGATCTAAGGATCATGGTTCAAAGCTAGCCCAGGCAGGAAAGTCTGTGAGACTCTTATCTCCAATTAATCACAGAAAAAGCTGGAAGTGGAGCTGTGGCTCAAAGTGGTAGAGCACTAGCTTTGGGCAATAAAGCTCAGACACAGCCCCCAGGCCCTGAGTTCAAGCCCCAGGACCAGCACATGCACACATGTGTGTACACATATACACAAATGGGTGAACCTGGGGGTGACTAGGGATTATTATTTTTCTGTATTTCTTCCCTCCCTCCCTTCTTGTGGTACTAGAGATGGAGTCTTTACATGTCCTATACTAAGCAAGCTTGTGAGCCACAGCCCAAGGCTTAGTGATTTTGCTGGTTTTGCTGTTGTTCCATCTTCAGGCTTGAATTCATGGGGCCTGGGCACTGTTCTTTAGCTTCTTTCCTCAAGGCTGGTGCTCTGCCATGAGTCTCATGGACTTTCTGCCCAGGCTGGCCTCAAACTTAGATCTCAGCCTCCTGAGTAGCTAGGATTACAGGTGTGAGCCATCAGTGCCCAGCTGAGCACTTAGGATTTTTGTTTTTAGACAGTGTCTCACTATGTTGTTCAAGCTGGCCTAGAATTCAGAATCGTCTGTCCTGCCTCAGTTTCTTGAGTTGCTGGTGTACCCTACCACACCCAACCTCCACTCAGGATTTTTTGTTTGGTTTTGTTTTTGTTGCCAGTCCTGGGGCTTGAACTCAGGGCCTGAGCACTGTCCCTGGCTTCTTTTTGCTCAAGACTAGCGCTCTACCACTTGAGCCACAACGCCACTTCTGGCTTTTTCTATATATGTGGTGCTGAGGAGTCGAACTTAGGGCTTCATGTATACAAGGCAAGCACTCTTGCCACTAGGCCATATTCCCAGCCCCCACTCAGGATTTTGAGTGCCTATTCTCTGAGCTTTAAACTTCTGCATAGTGCAGATTCCCATTTGTGGCCAATAAGATTGGCAAATTCCTGTGGGTGAGTGACTTGGGAGGGGAGCAGGCTGCTAAGAGTGAAGGTGGCTGGCTGGAGTTTATTGAGCAGGTACTGAGCAGGTGCCACCCAGGTGTGGGGTGGGTGTGAACACATGCCATCCCCATGGCAACCGTAAGGCTTAGTTTGCCCTCTGTGGAATGGAATACAACTCATGATTCTCAGGGGTGTCCAGCCAGGAGGGAACAGAGAATCAGCTCTGCAGAACGGCTTCTTGGCCAGCAGGGGGCAGCATAAGCCTATGCCTATGTGCACTATTGGAGCTTTATTATTTTTTAAAATGGGGCTTTTTGGTGGTTAGAGATAAGAGCCTCACAGATTTTCCTACCTGGACTGGCTTTGAACCGCAAGCCTCCATATCTCAGCCTTCCGAGTTGCTAGGAGTATAGATCTTTTTTTCTTTTTTTCTTTTTTCTTTGGCCAGTCCTAGGCCGTGAACTCAGGGCCTGAGCACTGTCTCTGGCTTCTTTTTTGCTCAAGGCTAGCACTCTGCCACTTGAGCCACAGCGCCACTTCTGGCCATTTTCTGTATATGTGGTGCTGAGGAATCGAACCCAGGGCCTCATGTATACAAGGCAAGCACTCTTGCCACTAGGCCATATTCCCAGCCCCTATAGATCTTTCTATAGGGAGCAAATTAACATTTATTAAGCCCAGAATATATGCTGGTGCTGTGCTGAGTGCTTGGGGCAGTAGTCTAAGAGAGAGCCCTGGTGGGGCTGGGAGTATGGCCTAGTGGCCAGAGAGCTTGCCTCATATACATGAAGCCCTGGGTTTGATTCCTCAGCACCACATAATATAGATAAAAGGCAGAAGTGGCGCTGTGGCTCCAGTGGCAGAGTACTAGCCTTGAGCAAAAAGAAGCTAGGGACAGTGCTCAGGCCCTGAGTCCAAGGCTCAGGACTGACACGTGCGCATGCGCGCGCGAGGGAGAGAGAGAGAGAGAGAAAGAGAGAGAGAGAGAGAGAGAGAGAGAGAGAGAGAGAGAGAGAGAGAAACCCCTGGTGTCTCCTGGGATGCAAATGTTTGGGCCTGTCCCTGAAAGCCTACAGGGTGAGGGCTGCCTATTCTCCTGCTCCCCAGGCCTCTCTTTGTTGCCAGGAACAGTCCCCCTGCTTCTCACCCTGAAGTTTGGAGGTGCTGAGTTGTAATGGAGATGCACATGACCTTGTAAGCTCAGGGAATCGCCCTGGACAAGATGGCTGGGTAGGAATTAGGTAGGTCCTGATTAGTTGGCAAACAACAAACACTTCAGAAGACGGATGTGAGGCATGTCATGATCTTACAGGAGAAACAGGATGAGATTCCTGGCACACAGAAGACACCCAGACTCCATCCTCAGTATTTGCTGAGCAACTCGGTCTCATGGACTTTTCTGCTTCTGCTGGCTTTGAACCACGATCCTCTGGATCTCATTCTCCTGAGTAGCTGGGATTACTGACATGCACCACGGGCATGTGGCTTAACCTGAAGTTTCCATGCCCTTGGACCTTGCATTCTCTCCCTTCAAGTCCTAGTTTGCCCATTTGTAAAATGGAGCTCCTGAGATAACCGCCCCCCATGATCAGGTAGACCAAAATTATGTAACCAGGGTGCATGATTGACAGTCTTTGTTATTATATAAAATTCTAAGGCAAAAAAAAATAGGGTCTTCCCCCCCAACTCAAATGAACTCTGACATGGCTCACACGGGGCTTGGGCGTCAAGAAGCAATTATAAAGCCCCAGTCATGTGCGGTTGTAGTTTCTTGGGGTCACTGCAGGAAGAAACCCCACAAATCTCCCCGACCACGCCCACAGCAGTGTCTCAAGCTCACCCCAACCTTCTCCACCCCACCTGCTCAGGCACAGACTCAAGCCCCCCACCCCCAGCCCCAGCGATTGTGACGTCAGGCGTGACGTGTGAAGTGATCCTTAAAGGCGCAGGAACCTATGTTGGAGAAAGGTTGGCCTCAGTTTGCACACCTTCTAAGAGGTAAGTTTGGGGTGTGCGGGACACAGAAGCCATCGGAGAGCGATGGCAGCAGGGCAGCTTGGCCATCCCGGCTGAGGTCCAGGTATTCGTCCAGGGATTCGTGTTCTGGCCTCAGTGCGTGCCAGGCACACCAGCACCGCTTCAGAATCAGGACTTCAGTACCAGGGGTCGTGGACAGCTCCGGGCCTGGCCAGTGGGGATCTGGTGCGGGCTGGCGGTTGGCTGCTGAGGATGGAGAGAGGCCCGAGGCTGCACAGTCCGTCCACCCTGATCTTTCTCTCTCTGCCTCCCTTGGTCTCTGATGAACCCAGCTGGAGTCCAAGAGAGGAGAGGGGGCTCAGTCTTTCAGGTGCTCAGATCACATCGTTTGCTGTTATTGCCCTGAATATTTCTTTCTTTTTTCATTTCTTTCTTCCTTCTTTTTCTTTTTTGTAGATCTTGGGGCTTGAACTCAGAGCCTAGGCGCTGCCCCTGAGCTCTTTTGCTCTTTGGCTAGTGCTCTACCACTATGAGCCACAGCACTGCTTCCAGTTTTCTGGTAGTTGATTGAGTCCCATAGACTTTCCTGCCCTGCCTGACTTTGAACTACAATCCTCAGATCTCAGCCTCCTGAGTAGCTAGGATGACAGGTGTGAGCCTCTGGCGCCCAGCTCTGGATATTTCCTTTTTTTTTTTTTTTTTTTTTGCCAGTCCTGGGGCTTGAACTCAGGGCACTGTCCCTTGCTTCTTTTTGTTCAAGGCAAGCACTCTATCTCTTGAGCCACAGCACCACTTCTGGCTTTTTCTGTGTATGTGGTGCTGAGGAATCGAACTCAGGGCTTCGTGCATGCTAGGCAAACCACTCTACCACTAAGCCACATTCGCAGCCCTGGATATTTCCTCCTTGGTCAGCTCTATGTCCAGTGGGCAAGTCCTGTCCTCTCTGCCTTTAATGAGCAAGGGTTTACACTTTGCCTGCTCCCCTGCATCCTTCCCCATTGCTGACCATTTTCTGTCCAGAGCCATCTGTCCTGGGCTCTGGGCTTCTCACCTTCCAACCCACAGTCTGTGCTCTGAATTAGGCAGTGAGAACCCATGAACACTGGTTCAGGTCCCTCTGTTCCTCACCCACAGCCTTCCATGGCTCTCAGCTCCCTTGAATAAAATCCTAAGCCGAGCATGATGATGCACACCTACAATTCCAGCACTGAGGAGGCTGAGCCAGGAAGATCAAGATCAGGAAAAGCCAGAAGTGGCGCTGTGGTAGAGTGCTAGCCTTGAGTGAAAGA
The DNA here is from genome assembly GCF_023159225.1 of Perognathus longimembris pacificus. Taxonomy (NCBI): domain Eukaryota; kingdom Metazoa; phylum Chordata; class Mammalia; order Rodentia; family Heteromyidae; genus Perognathus; species Perognathus longimembris. The sequence continues at coordinate 68,236,541 of NC_063163.1, forward strand.
ACTTAGAGAACCGAAAAAATGTTATTTTGGGGGCTGAGAATATGGCCTAGTGGTAGAGTGCTTGCCTCGAATACGTGAAGCCCTGGGTTCGATTCCTCAGCACCACATATAGAAAAGGGGCGCTGTGGCTCAAGTGGCAGAGTGCTAGCCTTGAGCAAAAGGAAGCCCAGGGACAGTGCTCAGGCCCTGTGTTCAAAGCACAGGACTGGCAAAAAAAAATGTTATTTTTGCCCAGTACCATCTTTAGACCTCAATCCTACCTATAGTCTCCTGTGTAGCTGGGATGACAGGTGTACACCAGCACTCCCAGCTTCTGGTTGAGATGGAGTCTCCCTACGGTGGGTTTCAGCCCACAGCTTGAAAGGAGAAGCATCACATTCTGGGTGTGGGTGGCACAGAGAAGAGGCAGGAACCAGAAAGAGCTCCCACAGTCCCCATGAAGGCCATATCGCTATGACCTCACTTCCTCCTTCTAGGCCTGGCCTCTCAGAGGCTCCACCCTGGGGACAAAGCCTCCAACACTTGGGCCTTTGCAAACTACAGCCTTTGCTAATTCTGACTTTCCTCCATTTGTGTTCGTTTTTGTTCCTTCATTATCCAGCGACATTTCACTGGGTAGAGAATTCTGGGCTGGCGGCCTTTTTCTATCAACATCTTAAGATGTGGCTTCGTCTAAATCACAGACGGCTGACATCAGCCTCACCACCCTCCCCCAACGAATGCTGGGGAGCCACGCCCTCAAACCCAAGTAGGGGAGAGAGACAGAGACAAAGAGTACAACCTTCATTTGCTTTGTTATCCATTGCTGTTTGTGGCTCAGGTGTTTTGGTTCTGAATGAGGGGAAGAAATGAGGGGCTCCTGTGCCAGAGAGGCCTGGGTACGTTGATTCCAAAACCAACTTCACTGGGTGGGCTATACCCCCATTGTATAACCTCGCCCCATAGACAAGCCACACTCCACAGTATTAACTATACCCCAACAGTGAGCCACGCCCACGTCTAGGACACGCCCAGAGCCACGCCCAGCTTCCCTTACGCCCCAGCTTTAACCACACCCACTGCTGGAGCCACACTTTAGTACTGAGCCTCTCCACACTGCTGAAGCCACGCCCCTACCGCTGAGCCACGCCCACGGCTAGAATATCACCCCATCGCGGTTCACACCCCCATCGCGGAGCCACACCCCCTGCCGCTGAGCCATGCCCACTCCCTGAGCCTCAGTCACTGAGCCGCACCCCCACTACCGCAGAGCCACGTCCCCGTGAAGCCACGCCCCACTAGCCACACCCACAGAGTGTGAGTCACACCTGACCCTTTGGTTTGTGTTTGCTCTCGCTGGCCTCCAGCTCCTGACCCTCCGGCCTCAGCCTCCCGGGTGCTGAGATGAACAAATGTCACCACCCGGTTGGAGACGTGGCTCAGGTGGTAGAGTGCCAAAGAGAAAGCGGCCGCAGGTACCGAGTTCGAGTCTTTGTCTAGGACCAAGAAAAACAAAACAAAACAAAACAAAAATGTCAGCCGGTGCTTGGCTCTCAGCCCAGTCTTCCGCATTTGTGAGCACAGCCTGTCGGTGTTTGGTTTGGGGGCTAGCCATCCATCATCCACTCACTCATCCACCCACCCATCCATCCATCCATCCATCCATCCACCCACCCACCCATCCATCCATCCATCTATTCATTCTGTTACTTTCTGAGCCGGGCTTTTAATTTAGGAAATGTAGTTTGTGCTCCTCTTCCCTGGGACTCGGGTTCCATGCATGTCCCCACCTGCTGCCATGTCCACAGCTCCCTGTGGGACACACACACACACACACACACACACACTGTTGCTCCTCTTAGCCTTTGTGCAGTGTGGTTGGGGTGATAAGGTGGGGAGGGTGGAAAGGAGGAGGGCGGGAGGAGGGAGGCAGGGAGGCCTCTGCCCCTAGACTGCCAGATTGCCAGGATTACAGGCATGCGCCACCGCACTAGCCCATGTTTTTCCCTCTAAGTGCACTGCAAGTCATTTGACACAAAGGCTTTGATCAAGAGGAAAGTGCTGTTTACCCAGTGCAGACAGAGGAGGAGGGGGCAGATGGCCAGGCCACCCCGCCAGCCTCCTGGGTCAGCAGCTGGGGGAATGGAGGCACAGGAGGGAGGGGGAGAAGGGTAGACACTGGTATGACTAGCTCGTCACTGGCCCACTGGCGCTCATTCTCTCTCTCCTGTCTCTGTGTCTATCTCTCCTCTGTCTCTCTCTGTCCTGTCTGTCTGTCTCCCCTCTGTCTCCTCTCTGTGTCTGTCTCTCTTCTCTGTGTTGGTCTGTCTGCTCTCTGTGTCTGTCTGTCTCTTCTCTGTGTCTGTCTGCTCTCTGTGTCTGTCTGTCTGCTCTCTGTGTCTGTCTCCTCTTTGTGTCTCTCTGTCTGCTCTCTGTGTCTGTCTGTCTCCTCTCTGTGTCTTGTCTGTCTCCACCCTGGTTGGAGGCTGCCTCCCACATCTGCCTTTCCCTAGGCCCCGGGCCACCCCGCCCTCAGGATGCCTGGCTGCAGCCACACGCATGGGGCGTAATTGTGCCCAAACCGCATGGTGGTACCGTAGTCGCAGCTGGGGCGCGCGCTGCTGTGGGGGAGACAGACAGGAAAGAAAGCTCAGACCTGTGACCCTAGGTATCTCAAGAGGCCCAGAGCTAGAGGATCGAGATTTGAGGCCAGCCCAGGTAGATGGGTTCATGAGACTTACCTCCTATTAACCAACAAAAAGCCAGACTGGAGGCATGGCTCAAGCGGTGGAACACCAGCTGAGCCAACCTGAGCCCTCCAGTTTAAATCCCCTACAAGAAGGATAAAGAAAGGTCAGTGGGCCCCTCTGACCAGACCAGAGGAGGAAGGGAAGGAGCTGCGCAGACCAGCTGTCTGACCCAGGGCAAGACATTCCCCTCTCCGAGCCTCAGTTTCCCTGTGTGATCATGCGGTCTCCCAGGACTCTTGGCCAGGTATGTGAAGGGGGAACACTCCACATAGTAGGTGCTCAGTAAATGTCTGTTGTCAAGGCTCTGGCTGGCATGGGGGGGTGGTTCATGGGGCAAGGTTGGGCACTCCTCTTTCTGTCCCTACTTTTGCCTCTGGATTTCAGGTTCCCTTTGTCTCTGAATGACTGTCTCGGGGTGGGCATCTGATGGGTTTTGAGGGATGTGTAGGAGTTTAGGATAAGCCTCATTCTGGCCTCACCCAAGGGTACCAAGGAGAGGAGAGGAGGAGCTGGGAAGAACTGGGGCTGCATTTGACAGAAATCTCCCCACCCTGGGCTGACACTTGCACCACACATGTCCAGTTCCTGCCATCGCCTCCACATGGACAAGTTCCACCCAGACAGCCGAGGCTAGGTGCTCCAGCCGCACCCCAGCACCACCACTGCACAGCCAGTGGGGGACCTGTCCCCCGGGACCTTCCTCCCGCGGTCTACCTTGACTCTCACCTGCTGCATGTGCAAGGACCAAACGTCCAGTCCAGGAAAGCCAATGGCCGGCACCTTCCCAACCTTAGCTTGACCGCACAGTTGGTGCCTCAGAGCCCTGCAGCCATGCTTAGCTAAAGAAACCAAAGGGCCCCCTCCCTTGTCTTTGTTCAGAAGGAAAACCAGATGATGGTGGTGGTTGTGTTGGTGGTGGTGGCAGTGGTGGTGGCTGTGGTTTTGGTTATCTGCCTGCTTTGGTGTTCGTGGCAGGATCTCACTATGCGCTGTCTTCCTTCCTCTGCCTCTCCGCGGCTGGGATTACAGGCGGGCGCCACCATGCCGGTCCAACCAAGTGGCCATTTTCATCCCGGGGAGGTGGAAGCCCCGAGAGGCCCGGCGTGCACCCCAGGCCGCAGAGCCACACCCCAACTCCAGCTCTGCGATTCCCGCTCCAGGTCTTTGCACCCCACTCCCAGGGAAGCCGCTCTCCCTTCACAGCAGGACGGAGCAGCGGGGCGGGGGGGGGGGCGGCTGTGGGAGGTGGCAGGGCGGGAGAGGAGCACCCCAGCGTCCCCCCTTCGCGTCCCCGGCGGTGCTGGGGGGCCGGGCCGGGGCGGGAGCAGCCGCAGCCCTTCCGGGGGGCGGAGGGGGCAACCAGAGAGAGCCTCATTCACAGATCGGATCGCAGCCTGCAGCCGCCTCCCAAGGTGCGGGTGGCCCCGCTGCGCCCCACACCCCACGCCTGGCTCTCTCGGTGGCCTCCGGAACCCAGCATGGAGGTGCCGGGGCCTCCCGGGGCCGGCCAGCCCGGGGAGACGACGTCGGTGAAATGGCAGCTGTGCTACGACGTGACGGCCAAACTGTGGTGGATGGTGAGTGACGGCGCGGGGGCTAGCGGGGGCCCCAAGGCAGAGAAACTGCAGGGAAGGGGGCTGGGGGCCACGGGGCGCTGGAGGGGTTGGGGACCGCGGGGGGCTGGGGGGGTTGGGGACCGTGGGCGCTGGGGGGAGGGCCAGGGGCCAGGGGCCATGGGGCGCTGGGGGGACCGGGGGCCACGAGGCGCTGGGGGAATTGGGGACTGTGGGCGCTGGGGGAGCCGGGGCCACGGGGCGCTGGGGGGGGGGTCCCTGGCTGCAGGACTGAGGCAGAGGCCCGTGCAGGGGAGGCTCTAGAGGGGCTGAGGGGAGCCGGCTGGGTGACCCCGGCCAGATACCCTGGGACCCCAGAAAGTTGGGGGACGCTTTTATCACTGCCTCCCAGTACCAGAGGGGGCTGGAGGAGGATTTTTCCCGCTTCAACTCAGAGGGGAAGACTGTGACCCCCCCCCCCCCGCTAGACACTAAATACCCTTCTAGAAGCTTCCGGGGAGTAAGGCCACGTCCCCTGAGCAGAGACCTGGCCGGATGGAGTGAGAAGTGATTCCGGGGTGTCCTGAGTATGAAGGGAGATAGCTGGGGATCCCAGCTGACTGGGAGTCCAGCACCCCGGGTTCTGTGGCCAGCCTCGGGTGTCCAGTGAGTTCCCCCACCCCCTGGCTGTGGAGTCTGACCAGGGCGTCTGGCTCCCCGTTTGGCTCTGCAGAACGCCGCGACCTCTCTGGTCCACAGCTCTGGAGCTGGGGGCTGGGGGAGAGGGTGACAATTGTGCCTCAAGATTTGGAGGGTGGCAGCTCATGCCATGTGGGGTCCCCTCAGAACTTCCATTGATTCTAGAACCCCCTGCTTCTCTTGGGTGGTCATGCAGCGCTGCGTGTGCTCGAGGGTCATTCACTCGGTGTTTATTGAGCAGCTACTCGGTCCTCACCCTCATGGGCTGTCCAGGGGCGATGCAGGGAGACAGAAGTTGCAGTTGTCTCGGCTGGCTGTCAAGGGAAAGAGATGGATAATTAAGAATATTGGTGCTTAAAGTATTTATGACTGTGGAATCGGGGTGAAAAATGGAGCCGGAGAACTGAGGGGTCCTGGGTGTGCTGAGATGGCTTCTCCGAGGAGGGGGATCTGAGCTGAGACCTGGCTGAGAGAGCAGCATGTGGTGTGGGGGGTGTGGTGTGTGCAAAGGTCCTGGGGCAGGACCTGGGGGAGGGGCATACAGGGACACCGAAGCAGCTGCTTGGCTGGAGCAGAGGGAGGAGGGAGGGGAGGCAGGGAGGATGGGTAAGTTGTGCAGGGCCCTGGGGACTGCAGGGAAGACTTGGGCATTGGTCCTGAGGGAGGTGGGAGCCACGAAGGGCTGTGGGAAGAGGAACATGCATGTTGCATTGTTTAGCTTCCCTTGGGAACCAGGGGTGCTTGGCTGCTGGAGATGGAGATGGGGGGACAGGTGAGACTTGGAAGGATGTTTAGACATAGGAACCAATACAGGGGAGGTTATGGGTTTGAGTCCAGCTGCAGTCTGCACAGCAGAGGAGAGAAGATAGGGCAGGCTTTAGTTCAAGATTTCAGCATAGGAGGGTGAAAAAAAAAAGCTAGGAGGAGGAATTAGGTTTAATTCACTTAGCCACCTGAGGCTTGGTGGAAAAGTCCATGAGACTCCATCTCCCATTTGCCAGCAAAATGCCAGGCTGGTGGCATGGTTCAAGCAGGAGAGCACCAGCTGAGAGCAAGCAAGCTGCGTGAGGGAAGATTTCCACCTCAGCGCCCTGACTCCCGATTCTAAGCAGGGTTACGTTGCTCAGAGCCAGGCATACCAAACTTGCAGTGTTTCAAATACTTCAATATGACTTTCTTTGACAACTGCAAGAGGAAGCCAGGTATGGTGGCTCCTGCCTATAATCCCGGCACCTAGGGATTGCAAGGCCCAGGCCAGCCTGGGCTACAGAGCAAGGTGGGGGGGGGGTAGGGGGGAATGTCATTCAGCCTTGAGCTCAAGCCGAGCAAGGCAGAGTTCCTGGGTTCCATTCCAAAGTGCCACGAAACAGAAGTCAATGAGTAAAATAAATTCAGCACCGGGTACCGGTGGCTCACGCCTGTCCTCCCAGCTACTCAGGAGGCTGAGATCCGAGGATCTTGGTTCAAAGGGGGGCAGGAAAGTCCCTGAGACTCTTGTCTCCAATGAACCTCTGGAGAAAGCTGTGGCTCAGGAGGCAGAGTGCTAGTCTTGAGCGAAAGAAGCTCAGGGACAGTGCTCAGGCCCAGAATTCGAGCCCTGAGACAGGTGAAAAACAAAAATGAAAAATAAATAAATAAATTCAGCATATAGAATCTACTTAAGTGTGTGCAGCCCGGAATAGACTCGCCTATGCAAATGGCAAAAGAGGGAGCATTTTGTCGGGACTGGGATTGGAACTCAGATTCAGATGCCCTGCGGGCTGAACAGCTGCCCCCAGCACTTAAGCCCCGCCCACGCTAAGCCACGCCTCCGCCTTAGGCCACGCCCTCTTCGCGTTGCCACGCCCCCATCCTTTGGCCAGGCTCCAACCATGCCAATGAATTTTTTGTGTTTCCGGCCCTGGGCTTGAACGCAGGGCCTTAGGCCTCGAGGCTGGCGCCCCGGCAGCTGAGCCACAGCTCCACTTTCAGCTTTTTGCTGCTTAAGGAGGTAAGAGTCTCATGGACTTTCTTGCTCAGGCTGGCTTTGAACTGTGAGCCTCAGGTCTCGGCCTCCTGAGGGGCTGGGATGACAGGTGGGTGCCGCCGGCTCCGGCTAAAAGTGGATCGTGCTTGTATTTTCCTAGAGCACAGAGCTCCGGAGGCCGTGCGGCTCGCCATTTTTTAAAAAGTGTTATGTGGCCGGTCTCTGCCTCCATTTCCCTGTTTGGAGAATGGGGTGACCAAAATCAGAATCCCCAAAGTCTCTGCAGAGACCCCGGTGAGCTGACAGCCTCGAGCCTCTGGCTCTAGCCAGTCAGCTCAGGGGCGGTGCGATATTCTCAAAGGCAAAGCAGGAGGGACTGTGGTGAGTCTGCAGAAGGACTTCCGTGGTGGGTCCATCCTTTCAATGAGCACCGCTTACGGAGTCTGCGGTGAACCAGAGAGACCCAGTAGCCCTGCCCTGCCCAGACTCACAGCCTGGTTAGAAGAAACAGTAAGTAGGAAATACATAATGGGGAAAAAAGATATCACAGAAAACAGACAGTGGATACGATCACTTCAAATTGGGGCGAGAGCTGTGCTTGCGATGAGGAAAGGCAAATGGACAGAAGGCGAAACTTGGGGACAGGAAGGGGAACTCTGAGGACTGCGTGCGCTCAAAGGACCAGACGTTTAGGGACACAGGCATAGCGCGTGCAAAGGCCCTGGGGCAGTGCGGTGCCTGGCACATTGGAGAAGCAGAGGGAAGAGGGGGGCAGAGTCGCCGGGCAGGTCATGCAGGGTTTGGGGGCGCTGACAGGAAGCGCTGGGGAGCTGGGGGGTGCTTCCCCCGCCCGCGGTTTCCATGCACCGGGCCCCTGCCGCCCGCCGCCCCACACATGCTGCGCCCTTGCCTATGTGGGGGTCTGGGGGCGCTGCATCTCCCAGGCCCGCAGTCGCCCAGCCGCCGCCCACTGCGCCCACATCTAAGGCGCCGCGGAGCCGGACAGTCTGCAGCAAACCACGGAATGTTCCCGAAGCGCCAGGCGGGCATGGCAGGGAGGAGGAAGGGGGAGCCAGGAGAGCTGGAGGGGGGTGGGTTGGAGAGCAAGGCCAGGCCAGGAGGCTGGGCCGTGCCAGGCACCCTCAAGGGCCACCAAGTCATCTGCCTCCCCCTCAGAGGTGGTATCAACACAGCCCCTCCGCAGAGGGGTAACGGAGGCACGTAGGCCATGGGGGCCAGGTCATGTCCACGAAGTGGGGATAGACGAGACTGGGTTGGAACACAGGGTGCCCAGCCTGGAACCTAACTGAGAAACAGGGTGATGGGGACAGAGTGGTCCCAGGAAAGGGGAGATGGAGGGACATTGGACGCCTGGGCGGACGGACAGACGGATAGGTGGGTGGATGGACAGATGGACGGGTGGCTAGATAAGACAGGGAGATGGGTAGAAGATGATGATGGACTGTGTATGATTTTTTTTTTTTTTTTGGCCAGTCCTGGGCTTGAACTCAGGGCCTGAACACTGTCCCTGGCTTCTTTTTGCTCAAGGCTAGCACTCTGCCACTTGAGCCACAGCGCCACTTGTGGCCATTTTCTATATATGTGGTACTGGGGAATTGAACTCAGGGCCTCATGTATGCGAGGCAAGCACTCTTGCCACTAGGCCATATCCCCAGCCCTGATGATGGACTGTGGATGGATGGACAGATGGATGGATGGACAAATAGGTGGATGGGTAATGGACAGACAGACAGACAGAGCGTAGGATAGACAGATGGGTGGATAAGTGGATGAATGGGTGGACTGATGTGTGGATAAATGGAGAGATGGTAGATGGACAGACAGGCAAATACATGATGGATGGATGGTGGATAGATGGATTGAATGGCAAGATGGACAGATAGGTGGATGGATGGGTGGGTGCCAGATGGATGGATAGACAAATGGATGGATGGGTGGATGATGGGTGGATAGACAGATGGACGGATGAGTGGATGATGGATGGACAGGACAGATGGGTGGGTGGGTGATGGTAGGAGCGGGAATCAGCTGGCAGTGTTCAGGTGAGGTCTCCCTGTCCAGAGCAAGCACAGACGGCCGGCAGGGCCCCTCCCCCACCGCGCCCCTAGGCAGGTCAGGCCCCATCCCCCACCCCCGCGGCTGGGTCTGGGGACCTACCGCAGACAAATGGGTGGAAAATTAAACGAGTGCCTGTGTGCTGGCGGAGCGCCGCCCGGCTGGCACTTAATGACGGCTCTGCGGGGATTGCTACCAGCTGGACGGGGCGCCCACCAGCAGGGCTGTGCCACCCATTGACAGACAGGGCCTGGGGGCTGGGAGCTGGGGGCCTGGGAGAAGGGATGCAGGTGAGGAGGAGGGATGGCAGCTATGATGGCTGCTCGGGGAGGAGAGGAGGTGCCTTGTGCCCCCCCAGACAGACGCCCTGTATCCCTCCCTGCATCGCCTCTGGCCACAGGGCCTTTGCTCGGCCTGAGTCCCCTGACCCCCCCCTTTGTCCCCAGGTTCCAAGCAGTCCTCAGGCCATTCAGCTCCTGTGGCCTCTGACCACGGGGCATCTGCCCACTCATGTCTGTCCTCTCATCCACTGATTGGAACCGAGGGATTTCAACGAGAACTTGCCAGTTGCTGGTGGCCCCGCCTGGCATCCCAGCTGCTCAGGAGGCTGAGATCTGAGGATTGTGGTTGAAGGCAGCATGGACAGGAAAATCTGTGAGCTTCTTATCTGAAGATTCTTGGCTCAAGTGGTAGAGTGCTATAAAAGGAGCTCAGGGACAGTGCCAAGGCCCTGAGTTCAAACCCCAGGACTGACAAAGAAAAAACAAACAACAACAACAACAAAAAAAACAAGAGCCAGAACTTCCATTGCCTCTCTGGAGGTCCAGACTCCCCACTGAGCAAGGAAGAAAAACCACATTCAGTGTGTGTCCTGGGGCTTGAACCATTCCCCTCCTGCCTCACTTTCCTCTTCTGTCCCCCCTCCTCCTCTGCCCCAGCCACACCGGCTTCCTTCTACTCCTCCCACTGGCCAGGATCTGACCTGCCCCAGGGCCTTTGCACAGACTGTGCCCTCTGCCTGTGGTGCGTTTCCATCTATCCTTAGCTGTTCCTCATCCACTGTGGCATCTTGGACAGGCCTGGCATGACCATTAGATCCTCCAGTGTTCCCTCTAGGTTCTGCTCAGCTCAGTTGCTAAATAATAATAATTAATAAGAATACTAGAATATGCCCACACCCACTGGCAGAATGAGACGGAGAGACGGGTTTCTGCCCTGCCTTTTCTGGGCTTTCCTGCCTTCAGCTTCATGAGTGCACAGTAGGCGCTGGGCAAATGCTTAGTGACTACATGAATGAATGAATGAATGAATGAATCATCATACAGACAGCACTCAAGGTGGCTGCTTGAATCCCCATCTCTGTGCCAGCTGACGCCAGCGGTGATTTTTAAACAGTTGTTCCTAGACGCTCTCCCTCCCCCCCCATCTTCGAACTCAGTGCTGTGAAGAGCCCATCGCCCTCCAGACAGAACCCACCCCAAGGGCAGAATTAGGCGGTGATTCATTTAAGGGCTTTCCCAATTAGCAGTTGATACTTCTTTGATGGCTCAGCTTACAAGGAAATAAAATCTTTCACTTGGCAATGATTTAAAATTTTACAGAAAACTTTAATACCCGGCCGGGCCTGGTGGCGCACGCCTGTAGTCCCGGTTGAGGCAGGAGAATCATGAGTTTGAAGCTAGCCTGAGTGACATAAGGAGACCATGACTGAAAACAAAAGCAAAAATAAGCTGCTGGGTGCTGGTAGCGCCCGCCTGTCATCCCAACTGCTCAGGGGACTGAGATCCCAGGATCACAGTTCAAAGCCAACCCAGGCAAAGTCTGTGAGACACTTATCTCCAATGAACCACCAAAAAGCTGGAAGTGGAGCTATGGCTCAAGTGATAGACTCAAGCGCTAGCCTTGAGTGAAAGAGCCCAGGGACAGTGCCCAGGGCCCGAGTTCAAGCCCCATGACCAGCTCCAAAAAACAAAACCAACAAAACAAGAAACCAAAACCCCCTGAGCCATCAAGAAAGGAAAAGGGTGGAGACTGTGTCCCGGCAGTGTTCATAACCGAGGCCCGAGGTCCACGCGTGTCCATGTCCTCCAGCCTCCTGCCCCGGGCCGTGGGGCCTCTCGCTGGGCAGGTTCTCAGAGCTTTTCTGTGGATTCCGCTGACATTTTCCGGTGACTCCTCTGAGCTTGTGGGTTGGGGGAGGTGGAGGGCAGGCGCTGCCGTGGCCCCCCGCAGGAGTGTCTGCTGGCTTTCAGTGGTAGGGGAATGTGGGGTCCCCAGCTCTGTTTCGTCCTCTAGAAGCTCATCCCGAAGGCCAGGACCCCCCCACCCCGCACCCTCTGCCCAGGGAAGGCAGCGCCCACTCTGCTTGTTGGTCCTTGCCAAAGGAAGATCGCTCTGTGCGCCGCCCTTTCCTTATGTATTCATAATCCATCCCTGTCGGTATGAATCTGCTGTGCTCACGTGGGCTCTGGAGTTTATCCCGTTTGGTGGATGTGCTGGGTTCCAACTCAGGGCCTAGCAGGTGCAATGGGGCGTTAGTCACGCCCCACGATGCGAGCCACGCCCACAGACACGCCCCTGCGGCTAGAGCCACGCCTCCAACGGAGCCACGCCCTCCTGCTTGAGACAGGCCCCCTGTTTGGGGCCAAGCCCTTGACGTTTGAGCCACGCCTCTTGTCCTGTTTCTTGCCAGCCCCAGTCGGAACTAACCTCCTTTTGTCTCCCTCCCATCTGGGATAGCCGGCACGCGCCACCACGAGTCTCACTGACGTTCCCCCCTGTGCTGGCCCCAAATCTAAGTTCCTCTATCTATTCTCTGTCTTTTCAGTAGGTGGGATTATAGGCGTGAATCACTAGTCCTGGTTGCTAACTTTTTGCTTTCTTTTTTTTTTTTTAACCCCCCTCAGATTTAGTTTGTGGAGTTCTCGTAGGTTAGGACAACATTTTTAGGTATCTGAGAAAAACTTAAATTTCTTCCCTGTGGCACATCATAAATGGATGAAAGATTCAAATATAAATTACATACACCCATATATACATCCATAAATACAGATCAAGCCAGCTGCCAGTGGCTCATGCCTGTAATCTTAACTACTCAGAAGCTGTGATCTAAAGATCGTGGTTCAAAGCCAGCCCAGGAAGGAAAATCATGAGATTTTTTTTTATCTCCAATGGGCCTGGAAATGCTGGAAATGGAGCTATAGCTCAAGTAGTAGAGTGCCACCTTTAAGTGAAAAGGCCCAGGGAGACGAGCACTGGTGGCTCACACCTGTAATCTTAGATACTCAGGAGGCTGAGAGCTGCGATCTGAGGATGGAGGTTCAAAGCCAGCCTGGGCAGGAAGGTCTGTGAGGCTCTTATCTCCAATGAGCCACCAGAGAACTAGAAGTGGAACTGTGGCTCAACGTGGTAAAGCGCTAGGCTTCAGTGAAAGAGATCAGGGGCAGCACCCAGGCCCGGAGTTCAAGTCCCAGGAATGGTGCACGCGCACACACGCACACATACACACGCACACGTTCGTACACACACAAGTTGAGCAGCTTGGGGTTTCAGGGGTTCATTCCACAGCCAAGCGGTGACCGGGACTGCAATGCACATACTGGACGACAGAGGGAGGCACAGGACCAGGAGAGCGGCCTGCTCTGTCCAGCAGGTCCCTGATAATTGAAGTTTGCTCCTCTTTCCTTTGTGCATTTCTAGCCTCCTCCCCACTGAGCACGCACCCCAAGCTCCATGTGTGTCTTTTCCCCTCTTTATTTATATACGTTAATTGTCCCAAAGGGATTCATTCCCATATCTTTTTTTGTTTGCTTTTTGCCAGTCCTGGGGCTTGAACTCAGGGCCTGAGCACTGTCCCTGGCTTCTTTTTGCTCAAGGCTAGCACTCTGCCACTTGAGCCAAAGCGCCACTTCTGGCTTTTTCTGTGTGTGTGGTGCCGAGGAACGGAACCCAGGGCTTCCTGCATGCTAGGTGAGCACCCTACCCCGAGCCACACTCAGTCCCCATACCTTTCCACCCTGGCCACTTGTGAGCAGGATGCCCAGGCTGTGTGCCTCGCCCCAGGCACCAGGGCCACATTGTCAGTGAGACACTGGGTCTCTGCAACCAAGTTGCTGGGAAAGGCCCTATGTCCCCATCTTCCCCATGGGAGGGGACCCCCGGAACACAAACCCCAGGAAGAGGAATGTTGCCATCACTAGTTTCTGTCATTAGTATGATGTGCACAGCTCTGATCTGCAAAGCATCCAAGATGTGCAATTATTTAGCGCCTACTGCATGTACTTGGTCCCTCAATCTTGTTTCCCAGGAGAGGCTCAGGCTGGTTCTAGGTTGAGTGGTGGGGCCTGGATCCTAGCAATGACCCTACCTGCCCAATGAGTTGGAACCTCCTCAGCTAGACCAGAATCCCCCAAACCTTACCCCCCAGCCCCCACCCAGGGCTTTTCCAGTGAAGCAGAGAAGAGGAAGGGAGGCAGGCATCAGTGGCTCACACCTTGTCATCCTAACTACTCAGGAGGCTGAGATCTGAGGATTGAAGTTTAAAGCCAGCCTGGACAGGAAAGACTGGGAGAGGCTTGGAGTAAGGGTCCTGGGGTCCCGGCTCACTCTCTCTGTGACTCAGTTTCCCCAAAATGGGATCCTTGTGATGCCAGCCTCAAGGTGATTGAGAATAAACCTGCCTATTAAGAGCCCTGCAAGCCAGCTGAGCACTGGCACGCACCTGTAATCCTAGGTCCTCAGGCAGCTGAGATCTGAGGGCCACCATTTCAAGCCAGTCCAGTCAGGAAAGTCCCCGAGAAGATTTTTTTTTTTTTTTGCCTGTCCTGGGGCTTGAACTCAGGTCCTGAGCACTGTCCCTGGCTTCTTTTGCTCAAGGCTAGCACTCTACCACTTGAGTCACAGCGCCACTTCTGGCTTTTTCTATATATGTGGTGCTGAGGAATGGAACCCAGGGCTTCATGCATGCTAGGCAAGCACTCTACCACTAAGCCACATTCCCAGCCCTGAAAATGAGAATTTTGTTTTAGCACTTTCTTTACATCGAGTCATCCATGAGACTCTTATGTCCAATAAACCAGCAAAAGCCCGGATGTGGAGCTATGGTTCCGGTAGAGTGCCAGTCCTGAACACAAAAGCTCAAGATGGTGCCCAGGCCTTGAGTTCAAGACCCAAGGCTGGTAGAAGAGAGAGAGACAGACAGACAGACAGACAGACACAGAAAGGGGGGTGTCCTATGAACATGGCCTGTTATGAACCCCAAGAGGTGTCCATGGCTCCCCTGCCCTGCTGCAAGTTGTCTGGGGCCATGCACCTGGGTACTGTCCCCCGACATGGTGGCCAGCAAGATGCTGTCACTGCAGGACTGTTATCACTTTCCAGATGGGGAAACTGAGGCCTAGAGCTTTGGCACTGGCCCCTAGCAAGGGCCTCGAATCACACAGTAGTGCCAGCTAAGGAAAAATAAAAGAAAGGGGGATAAGCAAAACGGGACCGTTGCACAGCTGGGTAAAACAAGGCAAGTTTTCACAAGCAGAGGGTCGCAGGGCTGGGACTGCAACACGGAGCCGAGGAGCGCAGGGAGAAAAATCGCGAGAGGGTCTCACACTAGGGCGCCACAGGGTGGACGGGGTGGAAGCTCCAGCTCTGAGCCTCAGTTTCCCTTCCGGGCAGCTGCTCTGGCGGGTGGGGGCGGGGCGTCGGCCACGCCCTCCTTGAGCAACTCCAGCCCCGCCGGAAGGCGCAGTGCCAACGGGTAACCGCCGGCTTCCTGCCTGCCGCTCTGCCCCCTGCGCCCTCCGCCCCCCCTCCTCCCTGGCTGCGGGGCACCGGGGGCCTCAGTTTCCCCTTCTGCAGAGCGCAATGCCAGGCTTGGAGCTCCTGGGGGGGGCTGCCCCCTCGGCTGGCGTGTGCAGGCCGCTGCCAGTCTGCAGGCGACAGACATGGCGCCCACACCCAGGTGGCCATGCGCGGCCCGCGGGGCGGAGGCCCGGCCCGGCTCTGCGGCCCACGGCTGGGCTCCCACTCCTCCCCACGCGGGCGCACGCGGGGCCGCTTCAGACCTGTGTTCATCCTGTCACCCACGGAGCAAGCGACTAGGGCAGAGCCCAGCCCGGCTCGGCCAGACATCGCAGCCTCCGGAGCCGGGAAGTGCTTCCAGTGGTCTCGCTATGTGGCCATGAAAGGGAGGGACAGGTGTGCTGTTGTGCGTGTGCCTGGAGGTCCTGGCCTCAGTTTCCCTGTCTGTAGAAATGGGCACAGGGATGGCCTCTCCCAGGCCCCGGGAGGAGCAGTAGTGAGTGCAAAGGCCGCTGTGGGTGCTCGGGACTGGCGGCTGAGGAAATCTCGGGACTCCCCCCTGCAGGGCACCCCTGCCCCGGCTGCCCGGCACCCGGATTCCCGGAGCTCAGGCTCTCCAGTGGCTCCGATGACAGGCGTGAGTCACTGGTGCCAGACTGGTCCAGCTGTCAAAAAGGGTGACAAGGCCCAGCCACATGGGAACCTGAGAGACTGGACTCCCAGGGGGCCGCCAGCCTGCCATGGTCCCAGGGTTCGTCCCCTCCAGGTTCCAGGAGGCTGCCCAAGAACATTCTAGAAAGGACCTGGTCCAGGCAGCAGGCAAAAAAACAGCTGTTGATACGAATACACAGCCTTGAGCTTGGAAAGCCATCTCCCTAACTGCTCAGCTTTCCTGCTAAGACCCGGCTAGGCCCAGGGTTGTGCTGTACATTCTAGAATGTGCCACATGATCCCGCTTCCCATCAGGGGCCTCAATGTCAACTGTTCCACGATGACCAAAAATGACCCTGGACATGTCCCACGACTCCATCACCACGTTGCCCCTTCCGGGTTCCCTTTTCCCACAGGAGACAGTGGAGGCCCAGAGACGCACAGGCTCTGGCCCGGCGTCACACAGCAAAGGCCGGGGGCGCCAACCAGGTCGGGCCGCACTCCCAGGCGCCTGCGCAGCAGAGCACACTCCCGCGTACACCTGGGCAGGGAAAGTAGCCAACACACCTCTGGGCCTGCCAGGGTTCCAGGAACTGGCAGCGGAGTCCGGGGCATGGCACCGTTGCAAAATCCGAGGGTGGCGTGCTGGCATGCCCGGGCACTTGCCACCTCCGCGCCCCGAGGGCCCCGCCGGGAAGGCGAGCACGGCTAGGAACTGGGTGCCAGCACTCAAGATGGAACCGCAGGCGAAGGGGGCAGCTAGAGGGATGACCAATCGGAGGCGGCGCCTGAATTGCTAGCCAATCACAGCGCAGCTGCATACGTCCCAGCCAATAGCATGTCCTAGTGAGTCAGGCCCCACCCCCAGATGAAGCCCACGGGCCCTGGTAGAGGGATGCGGGCAAGTCTTTTGTTGGTGGCAGGAGTCCCAGTTGTTTTCCTGCCAGCTCTTTGAGTTTGGGACAGCTCCCTGCTCCCATGCCCGGCCCTCAGGCCTGGAGATCACCCTGTCAGAGCCAGAATGAGTCTGAAAAAGACCAACAAGTCTCCAGTTAAACATTGATGGAGCATCTAACACAGGCTAGCCCCTGAGGAGGTGAAGGTGGAGGAGGTGAATGTAAGGGAAAAGCCACATGGAAGGGACAGTGACCAGGGCAGAGGGCACAGCCCATGCAAAGGCCCTGGGGCCCGCCTGGGTCTGACTTGTTGGAGGAGCAGTGAGAAGCCAATGTGGGTGGAGCAGAGGGATGGAGGAGAGGAAGGAGCAGGGAAGGGCCGGGTTGGTGGTGCAGAGCCCTGGGGCCTACAAGGAGGATGTGGCCTTTGCCCCTGAGGGAGGTGGGCGCTGTGGAGAGCGGTGGGCAGAGGAGGAAAGAATCTAATGCCGTTTTCACAGGCCCCCCCCCAGTAGACCATGGGGCCGGGGGCAGCAGGGTCCTGATCATAATGGCAGGGTGGCACCGAGTGGAAAGCCTTGGTACGCTTTCCACAAACAGGCAGAGAGGGCCCAGGAGGGGCTCTACAAATCCCAGAGGGGAAAATGAGGCCCACAGTCCCTCTGGGCTTGCAGCAAGGAGTAAGTGGCATTCTTGGAGGTTGTCCAAGTTCTGGAAACTTCAGCTCTGGGTGGTCAGAGGCGATGCCTGGGACTCTGCCTGGTCCTCTCTGGAGCCCACTCTTGGGGTCTCCTTCAGGGACGTCCACCCCAGCAGAGCTAATTCTTCACTGCAGGGGTTCCCTGTCAAACACATTAACAATTCCCACCCCCCCCACACACACCTGGCCTAGGGCTCTTGCTATGAAGTAGGTAATCGAGGACACCCCGCCCCCACGGCGGAAGCTGTTTTATAGGGCTTTAGGACCACTTGAGCCTCAATTTCCTCCTCTTCATAAAATGGGTATAATGAGAGCTTCCACCGCCTGGCTGCTCCCCAGGCAACCAGGCTGGGTAGAGATGCTTTGCCATAGAAGTCTCCAGAAGCTAAGCCAAGCTGCTTGGGGTGGGGGGAGGGGTGGGCGCTGTCTTGAGAGTCCACCCCACACCCTCAGTGGTAATTACTCTTATAAATATATGGAGACCAGGGGGAAATATAGACCACCCCCCAATTTAAAGCCAGCCTACATTGCCACTACCTAACACCAGCTTTAACCACTTATCTCTTTGTTTGTCCCCTATCCTCCATTTTCCCCTTACTTTTACATTTTTAAGTTAAGAGAAAGTAGGTAGCCCATGGGGAGGGGGTGTAAAAAGATAACTCTGAGTCAACTTGCCCCAATTCAAATCTGGGAATTCCTCTGTGTGGCATTGATGGAGTCTCTCAACCTCTGTGTGCTCCCTTCAGCTGGTTCATCTGTAAAGTGAGGCCTTTGAAAATACAAGGTTTGGGGGTTGGTGGTGTGGCTCAGGTGGTAAGGCACCTTTGAATGGAAGGAAAGGGTCAGATACCAAGTTCTAGTTCAGGACTCAGAGGAAATAAACACAGGGTTCAAGACAGGCATTAATATCTCACACCTGTAATTCGCACTGTTCAGGAGGCAGAGATCTGAGGATCAGAAACCAACCTGGGCAGAAAAACCCACGAGTCTTTTTTTTTTTTTTTTTTTTTTTTTTGCCAGTCCAGGAGCTTTAACTCAGGGCTTAAGCACTGTCCCTGGCTTCCTCTTGCTCAAGGCTAGCACTCTACCACTTGAGTTACAGCACCACTTCGGCTTTTTCTGCTTATGTGGTGCTGAGGAATCGAACCCAGGGTTTCGTACATGCTAGACAAGCTCTCTACCACTAGGCCACATTCCCAGGCCCTCCATGAGGTTTTTATCTCCTGTTAACCCGCAAAAAGTTGAAGTGGAGCTATGGATCAGGTGGTAGATGGCTTGCCTTGAGCAAAAAAGGTAAGAGACAGTGCACCGGCTTGTGTTCAAACCCCAGAACCGGCACACAGGCACATACAAAACAAGCAAGATTAGTGCAAGGATCTAATGTTCTTGGTGTGGTTGGGTCCTGGGGCTTGAACTCACAGCCTGGGCACTGTCCCTGAGCTTTTGCTCCAGGCTGGCGCTCTACCTCTGGAGCCACAGCTCTACATCCGGCGTTTTCTGAGTAGTTCAATGGTGATAGAGTCTCGCGGACTTAACTTCCCGTCCTGGCTTCGAACTGCGATTCCTAGATCTCGGCCTCCTGAGTAGCTGGGATGACAGGCGTGGGCCACTTGTGTATTTTTTCATCACAGAAGCAAAGGATTGTTTTTAGTTACCAGTCACTGAGGGTCACGAAGACGATTTCCGTGCCACGTGAGCCGTCCGCGAGCCTGCCCGCCATTCGTGGCACTGTTTCCGCGGAGTCACTGGCACGCCGCCCCGCCCACTCGCGGGTGTGACGGGGGCGGGGCAGAGTTGTGCAAGTGCGGCTAACATCGCGTGTCTGACTGAAAATATTTACTCTCTGGCTCTTCCCGGAAAAAAAAAAAAAAACCAACAAAAAAAACCAACAACGGTGTGCTGACCCCTGGGTTAATGGACGACACGCACTTTGAACTCACCTGGCACGAACGTGCCGGTTCCCTGCGGCTCAGTGTGGAGCCTGCAAGAATCAACGTCGTGTCACCGGCACACGCCGTGACACGGGTCGCCACAAGCTCTGCGAGGCTGCCCTCCTTCCTCAGCGGTTCCCATCCCGTGAACCGCGGAGCTGTGTGGTTGGCAGTGGTGAAGCACTGGGCCACACCCTCCCTAGGCCACGCCCTCTTCCAGGAAAGCCACGCCCTCTCCATACTGGCCACGCCCGCGCCTCCTCACTATGCCTTGCTAGCCACGCCCTCCCCTCTGGTCACTCCCACACCTTTCACCATCTGGCCACACCCTCTATCGTCTGGCCTCGCCCTCCACTAACTGACCACGCCTTTCACCGTCTGGCCACACCCTCTATCATCTGGCCACGCCCTAACTGACCACGCCCTCCCACCCTGGCTACTCCTTCCTCAGATAGCCCGGTCCTCATCCTGACCACGCCCTCACCCAGCTGGCTTACTTGCTCCTCCTGGCCATGCCTTTCCCAGATGACCACGCCCTCCACCACTGTGATCTGACTGGCCCTCTGCTCGCCATCCTCCCAGGGTCTTCATGTGGTGTTACCTATGTGTGGTTGGCTTTATCTCGACCTCGACCTCCCCTACCCCCATCCCTTGGTGCTTGCTGGTGACCATGGCGATGGTCTAACCACTTTGGAAAACAGTCTGGCTGTTTCTTGAAAAGTTAAACATCCACCTAACACCTCATGAGCCAGTGCGTTACCTCAGGTGTTTACCCAGGAGAAACGCAAAACATACAGTTAATGCAGACGTTCACATCCAGGCGCTTCCATTGAGAAACATCCCATCGACAAGTGTGCACCCAAGGAAGGAAGGAAGGAAACCAGTGGGCACACAAATTTGTCCCCCACCACTGAGGGCGGCTTTGTTGTAACAGCCAGGCCTGAGGATGAACACATTTCAACACAGCCATGACGGGAGATGCCATCACGGTGGTGGGGGTAAACATACACAGAATAAATAGACACAGGACTGGCACCCCATGCCCACTCCTTACTCCTCTATGGGCCATTTGGTGCCACAGATCCAGTGTGAGTTGGGTATGCAACTGCCTCGCAAGTAACTGCAGGCCTCAGTTTCCACACCTGCAAAATTGGGCTAAGCACACAGGAGGAGAAATTGGGCCATGTGGTCCAGGGCTGTGTGGCTTCATTTTTGATTGTCATTTTCTTTCTTCTTTTTTAATGCCAGTTGTACAGCTTGAACAGGGTCCAGGCCTTGTCCCTGAGCCAACTTGGTCAAGGATAGGCCTCCACCACTTGAGTCACAACTCCATTCCTGGCCTTTTGCTGGTTAACTGGAGACAAGAGTCTTGTGGACTTTGCTGCCCAAGCTGATTTTGAAGCACAATCCTCAGATCTCAGCCTCCTGAGTAGCTAGGATTGCAGGTGTGAGCACCGGCACCCTGCTAGATTCTTGCTTTTCTCTCAGGTCAATGTAGGATTGGTCAACGCTAATCTTTATCTAGCAGCAATTTGAACGGTCTTTATTTTTTTCACTTCATATCAAAGCAGTCAGTATGGAAGGTATTTGTGTATGTTCACATGGGGGGGTATAATTCAAATATACATTAAACATATTACAGCTAGGTGCCATGCCATATAAGCTTAGCTACTCAGGAGAAAAAAAAAAGCCTAGAGCAAAAACAAGGCCCTGAGTTTAAGCCCAAGTACTGGCGCATGCATGCACGTGCTCACACACACACATACACATACAGAGCACATTACTATATTACTAAAACATAATATCAGTATATGTTAAATGAAACATTTATAACATGTATGTAAAAGTTTGCATCTTATTATGTATGATCATTACAATTGTAAATGCATAGTTAACCATGTGTAATATTTACCACATTTATAAATATGTATTTCATTAGGGCCTGAGCACTGTCCCTGGCTTCGTTGTGCTCAAGGATAGCACTCTACCACTTGAACCACAGCACCACTTCCAGCTTTTCCTGTTTATGTGATGCTGAGGAATCGAACCCAGGGCTTCATGTATGGGAGGCAAGCACTCTACCACTAGGCCACATTTCCAGCCTTGCATGATTCTTTTCTAACACAAGATCTTTAGGATAAGGGGTGTGGTGGTTCTATGAAAAGCATGTCTAGCATTTCTAGTACTATAGAAAGAGAGAGACAGAGATAAAGAGAAAAAATAGCTCTTTGATAGCACCCAAGCTCCAGCACAAGCACAAAGAAAGAGGGAGAGAGAGACAGAGACAGAGACAGAGAGACAGGCAGAGAGATTTTTCTTACCCCCTAAAACACTGAACTGTGCCGCATGATTTACTCAAAAGGCAGAATCTGGAAGCAATGATTTGGATACTTAGTGACAGAGACTCGGGTAAAGGGTTGGAAGTGCAACCTGGTGTCTTACTGCTTGGCACAAAAAGTGAAGAAATACCTCGCTGGACAGCAGGACTGGCTTTTTTTGTTGCTGTTGTTTAGTTTTCTTTTTCTTTTTTTTTTTTTGCCAGTCCTGGGCCTTGGACTCAGGGCCTGAGCACTGTCCCTGGCTTCTTCCCACTCAAGGCTAGCACTCTGGCCACTTGAGCCACAGCGCTGCTTCTGGCCGTTTTCTGTATATGTGGTGCTGGGGAATCGAACCTAGGGCCTCATTTATCCGAGGCAGGCACTCTTGCCACTAGGCCATATCCCCAGCCCCTGTTGTTTAGTTTTCTATACTGAGTTTTGTAAGTTGTTTTTTTTTTTGCCAGTCCTGGGCCTTGAACTCAGGGCCTGAGCACTGTCCCTGGCTTCCTTTTTGCTCAAGGCTAGCACTCTGCCACTTGAGCCACAGCGCCATTTCTGGCTATTTTCTATATATATGGTGCTGAGGAATCGAACCTAGGGCTTCGTGTATACAAGGCAAGCAACTCTACCACTAGGCCATATTCCCAGCCCTCTATACTGAGTTTTGAACTCAGGGCCTCCATCTTATGCAGAGCTCTGCCCCCTGCGGCACAACCAAGCCCGCTCATTGGACCCGCCCCGTTTATTAGCCCCACCCCCAACAGTAGAACTGTTAAGCCAGGACTTGGCCCAGTGGGACGTCTAATCTTATTCAGGAGGCCCTGAGATGCTACAGTTTGGCCTTCTTGACCAGACGTCTCCTGCCAACTAGGTGACCTTGGGCAGGTGCCTGAACTCCTCTGTGCTTGTTTCCTCGTGGTCCAAAGCGCAGGCTGTGGTAAAGCTCTGGCCCTCTGCTGGACAGGCTCTGGTGACGGAAATCCACTGAACCCTGGGCCTGGCTGGCTGGGCTGCCCCCTCCATTACTGCTCTCTGGGGCCTAATCCTTGCCTAATCCTCCTACCTAATAGCAGAGCTGCGGAGGGACTGGGGGTTCACCCTGGGGATTAGCAGAGGGGATTACAGATGAGCAGAGATGGGGTCTCCAACTCCATCGCGGCCCCTCTGGCCCGCGCCTGCCTTCCTGTGGGGGACACGGGCGGCCACAGCACCCGCCGGCACCTGTTCCCTGGCAAAGCATTTGGGGTTTAGCTGGTTGACCCCGGGGAGCTGAATTTCCTTCTCTGAGTTTCATTTGCCCCTTTTAGAAAACGGGAGAAGAATGTATGAAGAAAGCGGACAAGCTGGGCTGTGGAGGAGAGGAGGGGTGCTCCCCCGTGTGCCCACCCACCCTAAACTACCGCACCCAGCACTAGAAGCCCCCCCCCCCCCAGCCAGGGGGCTGCTCACGGCCTAGCACCTCTTCTGGGGTGCACCTGTCTTCTTCCTAGACCTGGCAGCCTCTTGGGGAGAGTCAGGAATCACTTCCCCAAAGGGGTCCCGGAACCCCTACAGGGAAGACACACCAGAAAGATGAAACCCGAACCCCTTCTCTCTCCAGGCCTAAGCCTGCACCCCCCCATCCCCGAGCTGCGCCAGACGCAGAGAGGAGGGGAGGGGGCGGCGCCTGCTTTGCCGCGGCGGCCGGAGGTGGGGGGGGCTGCGGGAGAGGGGGTGCAGGGGGGGGCTGCGGCAGCGCGTCCTAGCCCGCACTGCACCGCACCGCAAGGTGGGGGCAACGACCTCCCGGGCCCGACCCCTCCCCCGCGGCGGAGGCTTTGCCTTTATTCCGGGAGGGGGGGGGGTTGTGCGTGCTTCCCCCGCAGCTACCCGGCCGTCGCCTGCTCCCCGACTCCCGCCCCCAGGTCTGTGCCTCCCCGAGTGTCCAGGTCTCTGCATCCCGCGTGTCCCGTCCGTGATTGCCGTGGTTGTGTATGTAGCCGTATCTCCGCACACCTGCACTGGCAGACGGCGCGGGGAGAGGCTGAGTCCCGGGGATCCGCGGGTCCCCCGTGTGAGCCCAGGGGGGCGCCTCGCCCGCAGACCGCGCAGTGCGGCCGCGGCCCCTGCGGGGAGGTGCGCGTGGGTCCGTGGCGCCCCTGGGGGCCGGGCGACACCCGCAGCCCCCCGGGCGTCCGGGAGGCCCGGTTTGCTGGAGCGCCCAGCCACCAGCAGGCGTGCGAGCGAGTGCGCGCGCGCCGGGGTCTGCGGGGAGCCCGGCCGGGGCCCCGACCCGCCGCCGCCGCCGCCGCCGCCTCCTCCGCCCTCCCCAGCTCCCCGCGCGCTGAGCGGCCGTGAACGCAGCCGCAGCCCGAGCTGGGGCGCCCGGCAGGCTGAGCGCGGGCGGCGCGCGGGGCCGGGGGCAGGGCGGGCCGAGGGGAGGGTCCTGCGGGCCGGGGGGGCGGGCGCGGCGCTCCCCCTCCCCTCCCCCTGCCCGCGCCCTCCCCGCCTCCTCCCGCCGCCTCCGGCCCCCCCGCCCGCCGGGACCGAGCGCGCTCGCTCCGGCGCCGGCGCCGGCCTCGCCTCCTCTCCGCTGCGCCATGGTACGTCGCCGCCCCCACTTTCGCTTTCGCCCGGGGACTTTTCGGGGTGGTGCGTGGGTTCCGGGCGAAAGTTACGAGGTTTAGGGGGCGCAGGGGGCGCGGGCCGCCTGGACTAGGGGCTCAAGTCGGGGACCCCCTCATTGCCTGTCGCCGTAGCGGGGACCCCCCCCCACGCACCGCCACCCATCGACCTGGGGGCGGAGCTGGCGCGCGGGGCGCAGTGGGGGACCCCGAGTGGGGGGCCGGCGGCGGGCGTCGTGGAGTTGTTGGGGAGGGCGGGGCTCCCGGGAGAAGCCCCCCCACATCTCCCCGCCGCTCCCCGCCCCCTCCCCGGGACCGGATCCCAGGCGGAGGGCGCGGCCCCCTGGGCGCGAACCCCGAGCTCGCAGCCCACCGGGTGTCTGAGCCGAGGAGGGGATTGGAGATCGCGGGGATCGCGGAGAGACCCCGCGGGGCTCTCCGGCTCCGGCCCGGGCCCCGGCTCCGGCGAGCTCGGCGCGCCAGCTAGCGGAAAATGGCCGCTGCGGAGAGGGGCGGAGAGCGCTGCGGCCGCCGCGGGGCGCCTTGAACTTGGAGCCCGGGGCGCCGCGCCGAGCCCGAGGCGCCGCCTCCCCCCCACCCCGACTCCCGCCGCCCCGACCCCGCTGCGGCGCCTGGGGATCCCCGCCTCCCCGCCTGTGGATCCCAGGTCACGGCCTGGCGTGCCCCAGGCCCCTACCACGGGTGGCTGTACTTAGGGGGTTCCGCGCCCGGTGTCGTGGGGTGCACGGTGGGGGCAGGACTCCCCCAAACACTGCAAGCCGCGCATCCTCGGGAGCGCCCGCGTCGGTGCGGCGGCCGGGCCAGTGATCCCGTCCCTGTCGGCGGGGGCCTCAGTGTCCCCATCTTTGACGTATCCCCAGGTGTCCGCACACCCACGTGCTCGGGTGTCAGCTTTGTGTGGCCGCCCGGACGGCGCTGGGAGGCACGGTGGCTCCGGTGAGAGCGCGCGGCGGTTGTTGGGGGTTTGCGGCCACCCTCGAAGCTATGTCGCGTGGCCGCGCCCCAGGGGACACTTGGGTGTCGCTGAGCCAGGGGGAATGGCGCTCAGCGTCCCTGGGGATGGCTCCCCGTCCCCAGGTCCCTGTCCCGTTGTCTGGCTCTTTGGGAGTAATGGGGACTGTGGGTAGCAGGGTTTTCCTCTGCCTGTGCTAAGTGCTGTCCCCCAACCCCCCACCCGGTGCCGCCTGACCCCTTCACCTCCTGGCTCGCCCATCCCCGTGCTGGATTGGAAGCAGCGACCTGGGGCAGGGCCGGGGGTCCCCGGGTGCGGCAGGGACCGTCAGGGAACTCACCAGCCCCAACCCGGGGATACCCAAGTGCACAGGACCAACCCTGCCCGAGGATGGGCCAGGGCCAGAGTTGTTTTGCTGGTCTGGGGGGAAAAGAGGGGTCCCGGGCCGGCACCCCTGCGGTTTTATAGTTCTCTAAATATAAAACTCAAGGCCAGGGCTGGGAATATGGCCTGGTGGCAAGGGTGCTTGCCTTGTATACATGAAGCCCTGGGTTCGATTCCCCAGCACCACATATATAGAAAAAGCCAGAAGTGGCACTGTGGCTCAAGTGGCAGAGTGCTAGCCTTGAGCAAAGAGAAGCCAGGGACAGTGCTCAGGCCCTGAGTTCAAGGCCCAGGACTAGCCAAACAAACAAAAAAAACCACCCCCAAACGAACAACAAAACTCAAGGCCAGGCCAGAGTGGCAGCTTTTTTTGGGGGGGGGAGGGGCAGTTCTGGGGCTTGAACTCAGGACTTGGGTACTATCTTGGAGCTTTTACACTCAAGCCTGGTGTTGTACCACTTGAGCCACAGCTCCACTTCTGGCTTTTTGCTGATTAGCTGTAAATGAAAAGTCCCACAGACTTTCCTAAGGAGGCTGGTTTTGAACCGTGAGCCTTCAAGCAGTGCCCTGAGTAGCTAGGATGATAAGCCGTGAGCCACCAGTCCCAGATTCACTTTTTGTTTTTCCTTTCAATCTGTCCATCCCACTTCTGAGAGGCTGGAAAGAGGAGGAAAGGGGCTCCACAGGTGACACACACACACATGCATTCAGGGCCCCACACTCCAGTTCTGTGCCCCACCCTCCCCCTTAATTCTGTTCTCTGGAGGTGTTCAATTCAGTCAACATGCAGACCAGACCCAACACACATGCCTGTGCACACACACAGACAAGGACACGGGCACACAACTACACTGGAGCCTCCTCCTCCTCCTGGGTCCCCACCGTGCCCCTGGGTCAGCTTTGGGGGAGTAGTGGAGACAGTCGAAGGAAAGATCTGGGGTGTGTGATGGTGGTTGTGACTGTGTGTGCACAGGGACATGCCCACAAATTTGTGATTGTGTGCTACTCGGTATGTGGTTATATGTGTGAGTCTGTATATTGTGTGTCTCTAGTGTGTGTCTGTGTATTGTCTCTATGTTTGCATCTTTGTAATGTGTCTCTGTATGATCTGTGTGTCTTTGTGCTGTCTCTGTGTTGTGTGTCTATGATTTGTGTGTCTGCTGCGTGTCTAAGTGTCATTGTGTGTTGTGTATCTGCATTATTTGCATATGTCTGTGTGTTGTGTGTCTCTGGTGTCCATCCATGTGTTGTGTGTGTGTTGTGTCTCTGGTGTCCATGGGTTGTGTGTGTTGTGTGGCTCTGGTGTCCATGTGTTATGTGACTGTTGTGTCTCTGGTGTCCATGTGTTATGTGTCTGTGTGTGTTTGTGTGTCTCTGGTATCCATGTGTTGTGTGTGTTGTGTGTCTCTGGTGTCCATGTGTTGTGTGTGTGTTGTGTGACTGTGTGTTGTGTGTCTCTGGTGTCCGTGTGTTATGTGTCTGTGTGTTGTGTGTCTCTGGGCAGGCCTACATCTTATCCTAATCTAGAGCCTCAGTTTCTTCTGTGTAAAGTGGGAGGGCCCATGGTCCCTCTGGGAGGGAGGTGAGGGGGGCCCAGCTCGCAACCTGGCCTGCGGCGTGTCTCACTGTGTGTGTGTGTGTGTGTGTGTGTGTGTGTGATGGTGGCCTTGTCTCTGGGCTTGGTGGCTGTCAGGGCTGCTTATGTTCAGTGTACAGAGTCTGTATCTAGAAGGCCCACCACCCAAACCCATTCCCTCTGTGCCTGCCCTGTCAGGAGACCCCCTCCCCCCCACACAGGTGACAGCCCTCATCAAGGGCGTCTTCCATGATAAGGCTGGTGTGTGCCATTGCCCAGGACTCCTGCCCACCACAGAGGCTGTGTGTGTGTGGACGTAAGGCTTGCTGCATTATGGCGGGTGCATGCATGTATTATGACCGAGAAGGATGAATATTTTTAGCCAGGAGGTGGGTGTGTTTTTCCAGGCCACCTCCAGTGTGCACAGTACCAAGGGCCAGAATTGTTGGTCCCCAGTCCTCCTTCCTCCTGGATGCCTTTGGAGATATCTCAGTGGGGAGCCCTGTTCTTTGCCAGGCCGCATAGTATTCCAGCTGGTCACAGTGAAGACAGTCCTTTGCAGATGGACACAGGGCTTCTGCCCAAGTCTTGGCCCTGGCATTGTTTGTGATGGTTCCCCTCCCTGCTGTGTGCATCTGTGTCTGGGACAACTCCAGAGAATTCTAAGACAGTAGTGAGGAAAATACTCCTGTAATTTTAATAATAATAATAAAAGCCAGATTGTGCTAGGAGGTAAATAATCACCACCCCACCCCGCTCCTATCCTTGAACACAGATCTATATCTGCCATGTACAGGAAATATCCACAGGCCCAGAAGGGTGGGACCTGTGACCCCCCCATTTCACACAGGGGAAACTGAGGCACTGAGTAGTTCTGCTGACTGGAGGAAACTTACCACAGCCAGCAGTCATGCACCTGGTTCTTTGTGCTCACTCACTGAAGTGTCTGCTATTGTCTTTCCTCCCTGTGACATTAATACAACTTGTCACCCCAAACCCTCCTGCCCCGCACCCCACAGGGACACAGACCATCTTCAAGAGTCCCAATCTTAATGTTTCCCTTCTTAGAATAGGACCTGAATGACCAGATTAACGCTGGGGCTGGACAGCTGGCAGGAGACTCAGGGGCCCCTCAGATGGGGAGAATGGCCTGAGGTCTGTCTCCCCACCCCGCTTTGGGTGAATTGTAGCTGTGACCCTTGGTGCATTGTGTCATGTGTTAATAAAATATGGTCTCTTGTTATGTGGACACCCTGCATCCGTCCTCCTCAGGGTTTTTAGCTCACTCCTCCCCTCAGCTGCACAGTATGCTTTAAAAAGAGGGGGGCTGGGAACATGGCTTAGTGGTAGAGTGCTCGCCTAGCATGCATGAAGCCCTGGGTTCGATTCCTCAGCACCACACAAATAGAAAAAGCCAGAAGTGACGCTGTGGCTCAAGAGGTAGAGCACTAGCCTTGAGCAAAAAGAAGCCAGGGGACTGGCAAAAAAATTTTTTTTAAGCTATCTACTTAGGAGTCTGAGATCTGAAGATCCAGGTTCAAAACTAGCCCAGGCAGACAAGTCCAAGAGCCTCTTTATTTCCAACCAACAAGCACAAAGCTGGAAGCAGAGCTCTGGCTCAAATAGTAGAGCACCAGCCTTGTGCAGAAAACCAAGGGGAGGAGATTGCGAGGTCCTAAGTTCAAGCCCCAGGACTGGCACACACACACACGGCTTTTGAGGGGACCCATAAGTGTCACCCAGCTGGCAGGGACATCCTGCTGGCCCTGAGCCAGTACCGCCCCCCCCAGCCCGCCCCGGTGGTGGGAGGATGTCAAGATGTCAGGGCTGTGGCATCTTCTCCCGCTCTCCCCCCTCCCCGCCGCCACAGGGGTGCTGTCTCACCTTGGGGACAGGAGAGGACTGGAATCTCATATACTAACTTTCTAAGAACATCCTGTGTCCCTCTGAGTGGTGCCAGGGCTCTGGGAAGGACCCTGCAGGCCCAGCGAGGGAGGGGGCACAAAGAGGGTGGTGAGTGCTGACCCCCAGTCTGTGGCTGGTCCCCAAGCCTCACTTGGGGAGCGGGTGGGCTCTCTCTGCCCAGCTGTGACCTGGGTACTCTGCTGGGCTGCTACAAGTGCCCGCTCTGGGGGAGGGCTGGCAGGGATCTGCTGGAGAGCCACTGAGGTTTGTCCGAGGTGCTGGGGGAACCCATGGACTGCGCCACCCCCTCCTTTGGCATCCACTGTGCCCAGGGCAGATTGCTAGAGACCCCCCCCCCCGCCCCAGTAAGCAGGACCCTTGGAGCTGGGGGCTTGCTTTTCCCACCTGACTCTGGTGTGGGGTGCAGGGTGCGTGGAGGAGGGAAAGCCGGTGTCCCCTGGTCCCCTCACCGCCCTGCACCCCAACTGCGCTGCATCTTTAAGGGGAAAGGCGCGCGGCCTGTGCCCACGTCACCGCGCTCCCTCCCGGCCTTGGCGCGGTCCTGCAGCTTCCCGGCCAGCGGGGTGGAGGGGGGGCTCCAAATCCACGGGGGACCCAGGTCCCCCACTCTACACCCCCGGGCGACGGGGGGGCCTGTGGCCCTGCAGGGGAGGAGGTGCCCGGTGCCGGCTGGGGCTGCAGGAATGTGGGGGACCAGCCCGGGATGGGGCGCCCTGCGCAGACCCTGGGGGCGAGCGCCCGCCCTCCTGCCCGCCCTCCTTCCTTTCCTCGCGCGCCCTTTTTTTTTTTTTTTTTTTAATTCCCCTTCGTTTCTTTGAAAGTTGGATGTTGAAAAGTGGGAGGACCGAAGTGGGAGGGGAGAGATATTGGGGGGGAGGAGGGGGAGAGGAGACCGACGGACGGACGGTCGGACGGATCGGCGCAGGGGCAGGAAAAGGAGGAGAGGCGGACGGAGCCGGGGAGGCCGGGGGAGGCGGGCGCTGGCGAGGGCGCGGGAGGGGAGGGAGGGGGAGGAGGGAGGGGGAGCAGGGGGGGGCTGGAAAATGACTCAGTAAGTTCGGCGCGCCCGCTCCGGCCGGCCTGCGCCTCCCGCCGCGCCCGCGCCCGCGCCCGGGATGTATTCGTCCCCGCTCTGCCTGACCCAGGTACGGCCCCCCGCCGGCGCCCCCGGCCCCCCGAGTCCGCTTCCCCGGCCTCGCCCTCCTTCTCCCCGCTGCCAGGCCCCGAAGTCGGGGAGCCCCACGAGGCGGGACCGAAAAAGGCGCGCGTCCCTCCCGCCGCTGGGGTGGCCTGGACGCCCCCTCCACGGGCGTCCGGGGTCGGGGGATCCCCGATGCACCCGCTTCGGACCCCACACTCGGACTCCCCCTTGCTCCTGCTCGGGACCTCCGGGCTCGGGACGTTTGGGGGCCCCTGCAGCTCTGCCTTCCCCTAGCTCGGGGAGGGAGCCCCCAAAAAGGCGCAGAATCTAGGGGCTCGGCGGGACGCACCCCCTTAGCCTCCTGCGAGAGGAGTTAGGGGGGTCCCAACAGCATGCTGGGCCTTCCTGGCCGTCACTCTGTCCCCCCACTCCCCGTCCGAGCCGGGGGCGCCCGCCACCCCCGCACCGCCGGCCCACGTGCGCGCGGGGGAGGGGCGTGCGGGGCTCCGAGGCCGCCGCGGGGTCCTCCAGAGCCCCCCAGCCACCAGCGGCGGGGTGTTCGCCCACGGCGACCGGGGTGCGTGCGTGGCGGGGCGGGCACTGCGGCGCTGCGGACCCGCACCTGCCCCCTCCCTGGCCGCGCGCCCGGCTGGGCCTCGCGGGAACCCCGTGCTCTGGGGAGGGGGCGCCTCCCGCTCCAGGCCGCTCTCAGGCCTCCACTAGGGCCCCTCCCCACACACACCCAGGACCGCAGGAGCTGCTTCCCCACTTCCCAGTCCCCCTCCCGTTTCGCTGGGCGCCAGCTGGCCTCAGTTTCCCCGCCACGGCAGGTGCTGCCAAACTGTAACGTGACTCGCGCCAGCCCGCGCTGGGCCTGCGAGGGAGCCCTCGGCCGGGCCTGGCTGCGCCCCCCACCCCGGGGGAAGGGGGTGAGGTCTCCCGAATGACCCTGGAGGTTTCTGGGTGCCCCCAGCACCCTCCAGGGAATTGCCCCAGCCCCTGGTCCTGTGGATGACCTTGGACAGGCAGCTGTCCGGCTCTAGGCCTCAGTTTCCCTTGAAGAGCAGGTTGGGGGGGGAGTTGTCATCTAAGCACAGGGTTTGGGCTTTTGCTGGGTGGCCTCAGCTAAGTCTCTGTGCTCCCCCCTGCTGTGGAGGGGGGGCGGCTGCTTCTGGGATGAGGCCCGAAGGTCGCCGAAGCCATGGAGCCCCCCCAGGGGGGGGCAGCCCAAGCTCTGTCTTTACCCTCAAGGAACTTGCTGTGGGCTTGGCCTCAGTTTCCCCAAGAGCAGAGTGGGCCCAGGGTGGGGATGGAAGATTTCCAAGAGAGACCAGAGACACAGAACATGGGGGCAGGGGTGGGGGCAAGGGGACTCAACCCAGGGGCTCCCCCTTCTGCCCCTCCCACTCACCCCTTCCCAGCCCAGCGGCCCACCCCCAGGGACCCCCTTTGGGAATGCACAGAAGCTTGTGCAGGTCTAGTTAAGGGCTAGAAGGGGGGGGTCCTGCCTCAGTTTCCCTGACCTGGTTCCCCTCTTCTCGCTTCTCATCTGGGCCTATGTGCTGTGTGTCTGCAGCTCCCTCCCGGTGTTCCCTCTGTGTGTCCCCATTTCTGTCCCTTGTGCCTCTCTACCCTGTCCCCCCACACCCTCTCCTCACCCCTGCCTCTCTCCCCGTCTCTGTCTCTCTCTCCATCTCTGTCTCTCTTCTCCAGCTAATTTTACAACCCGAGTCCCTACCCAAAATAGCTCTCCCTTTTAGCTGATCCGACCCGGATCCTGCCGGGCAGGGGGGGCGGGGCGGCCTGTGCCAGCCCGCCTGTGCCCTGTGCCACGGGGGGGGGCGGAGGCGGGCAGGGAGGGGAGGGCGGGCCCTGGAGGATGCTGGGAGCCCGGTGCCCGTCTGGGTCGCCTTGGCTGGGTCGCCTTGGCGGTGACTCAAAGCCTTGGGTCACTTTTACTCTCAGGAACAGCGCAGCCCGGCCGCCACCTCCACACCCCGCCTGCCACGTTAGTGACTCCCGGGTTCGGGGCCAAGTCCCTGCTGGCGGCCGACGCAGGATTCCCCGGGCCTGGCAAGGCCACCTCCACCCGGGCCCTGCCGCCTTCCGGCCCTCCCTTCCCCCCCCTTCCCTCCTGCATTCATTCACCCTTCATTTCTTCTCTTGCGGGAAAACTTGAGGCTGCTGCTGCTGCCTCGAGTTTGAGTCTGCGATCTTTCCACGTGGCAGATGTGTGCGTGTGTGCACATGCATGTGTGTGTGTGTGTGTACATCCAGGCCCCTAGGGTGCGGAGTTGGGGGAAGAAGGGAGGGATTCCCAGCCTCTCAGGCCAGACAGAGGGTTGTGGACCAGAAAGGGCATAGCAGGCACACAGGCAGCACAGCACTTGTGGTGAGGGCCAGGTTTGGGGGCCCTGTCCCTTTGGTGGGATGGTCAGACTGGCAGGCAGGGGGACCCTTCTGTGTCCCCTGTGTGGCCCAGCCTGATGGCTCCATCTGACCTCTGATCTCTGGTTTCCAAACCTCTATCCTTCAGCTGCCGCTGCTGCCTCCTCTTCCTCCTCCTCCTCCTCCTCCTCCTCCTCCTCCTCCTCCTCCTCCTCCTCCTCCTCCTCCTCCTCCTCCTCCCCCCCTTCCTCCTTTTCCTCCTCCTCCTCTTCTCCCTCCTTCTCCTCCTCCTCCTCCTCCTCCTCCTCCTCCTCCTCCTCCTCCTCCTCCTCCTCCTCTCCCTCCTCCTTCTCCCATCCCCCCTCTGCGGCTGAGGTGCCTCAAGCCAGCCAGGGCCAGGCGCCCTGTAAATCACCAAGCCGGATTCTAAAGAGTCAGCGTTCTTGGCCTCTCTCTCTCTCTCTCTCTCTCTCTCTCTCTCTCTCTCTCTCTCTCTCTCTCCCCTCCTTCCCTCCCTCCTTCCTGCCAGTACAGCCCTCCCTCCCTTCCACCAAATAGATGACCGCCATTACTGTGTCCCCCCAGCCCCCCCCCCACTACATGGATCACCTTGCCCTCCCCAGCCCCACAAGGTACCACACACT
The DNA here is from genome assembly GCF_023159225.1 of Perognathus longimembris pacificus. NCBI lineage: Eukaryota > Metazoa > Chordata > Mammalia > Rodentia > Heteromyidae > Perognathus > Perognathus longimembris. Next base: position 68,269,491 of record NC_063163.1, read on the forward strand.
TCCACACCCAATGGCAGACTTGTCCTAGCAGGGTCCCCCAGAAGGAGTATGTCCTGCACAGTTGTATGGCACCTGCCCCCCAGCTCTGCGAGGTGGGTGGGGAGGTGGAGGGGTCGTGTGCAGCAGGCGTCTAACACATTGCCCTTGGGCCTGCATGGCTTTGCGGGTTTAGAGAAGGGATCGGGTCTTCCCAAGAGCCCCACAGAAAGCGGGTGGGTGGGTGGGCATAGTATACAGCAAGCACCAAATTCCTTGGTGCTATGCGTTTCTTGGGCCTTGTCTCCCTCGTGTTCCCTGGGCTGGCTAAGCTCACACTGAGTTGGGCTTGGGGACAGCATCAAAGCCTGCATCCCCCCCCCCATACTGGCTGGGCCCTCATCCCCATCCTGGGACACTGAGGCAGGAAAGAGGAAGTCAGGAGATGTAGGCTCTGCTAGGATCCTGCTCTCTGCACTCAGTTTACTCACACTGCTCCTTCAGTGTCTCAGGGCTTGGTGCGGCCCCAAGGCCTTTGCACACGCCTCGAAAGCTCCCATGCCATCATTCAGGCCTTTGTCCAAGTCATTCTGCCAGGGACCGCCCTGGACCACCGGAAGCCCCAGGATTTCCCCCATCCATGTCCTCAGAGCAACTGACATTGCCATAGATCCTGCCCTAGATCAGGATCCTGGGGAGGGTTGACCCCACAGGGCTGGCACACAGTAAGCGCCCAGTCAATGTTTGTGGAGAAGCCAAACAGATCCCTCCTTGACAGGGTTAAATCCAAGCCAGCCATTGGGCTGGAGAAGGAATTACCAAGGCTGCCAACTCTGGCTTTGGTGCCAGATGGGCCTCAGTTCAGACAGGAGCTCTACCTTTTTCTCTAGTCGGTCTTCTAACATGGGAAAGAGGACATTGGAACCAGGGTCTTGAAGTACGCATAGGAGTTGGGGGTATGAATTGACAAAGGAGGAGGACAAACAGGTAGATTCTCAGTAAGGACTCTTGAGTTGCTTTTTCCTGGAGAGAGCACATACCCATTTCCTGATTGGTTGCTGGGGCCATCAGGGCTAGGGGGCGCCACAGGGAGCCACAAAGATATCCAACCCTGCTTGTGTGGTTCAGGCAAAGTGGGGAACAGGGAAAGGCTACCTGAAGGGAGGGGCATTAGAGAAAGGGCACTGAGGGATGTGTAGGAGCTTGGGGCAGGTTTACAACTGCTCCCTTGCCCCAGCTGGGAAGAGTTGGTGATTGTTACAAGTCTGTGGGACATCAAGTGGCTTGCCCTGCCTCTCACCTGGCCTGACCTCCGTGAGAGGAAGAAGGGAGGATCGGGCTGGCCGGCGTCCGGCAGGTCTGTGACCTAGTTACAGACTGTTTGTCCTCTTGTCTCCAGACCAGCTGGGGTCACCAGTGACGTGGGCTCCACCCCTGCCAGGCCTGCCTGGCACCTTTCCCTAGACTTAAAGGGGTGGGACTTCGAAGGGGGGGCTTCGGTGGGGGAGGAGCTTAGAGGGGAGGGGTGCCAGGAAGCTTAAAGATGACCAAGACCAGGAACTCTGGAGAGGGGCCCAGAGAAAGGGGTACAAGGAGAGGCAGAGTGTGCCCCACCCCAGTTATCCCCCCTCTCTGACTAGCACCCCACCTGCTAGTTCTAGGCCTCCCCCTTTTGTAATGTGTGTGCAAATACTGGGGCTTGAACTCAGGGCCTGGGTGCTGTCCCTGTGCACATTTTTTTTTTCCTCAAAGCTAAGGCCCAGCTGGGAATATGGCCTAGTGGTAGAGTGCTTGCCTCATATACATAAAGCCCTGGGTTCAGTTCCTCAGCACCACATATATAGAAAAGGCCAGAAGAGGCACTGTGGCTCAAGTGGAGAGTGCTAGCCTTGAGCAAAAAGAAGCCAGGGACAGTACTCAGGCTCTGAGTCCAAGTGCCAGGACTGGCAAAAAAAAAAAAAAAAAAAAGCTAAGGCCCTACCACTTGAGTCAGCTTCACTTCCTGCCTTCTCTTTTCTTTCTTTCTTTCTTTCTTTCTTTCTTTCTTTTTTTTTTTTTGATGGTTAATTGGAGATAAGAGTCTCACAGACTTTCCTGCTGGGGCTGGCTTTGAACCTCGACCCTCAGATCTCAGCCTTCTGAGTAGCTGGGATGACAGGTGTGGGCCACAGGTGCCAGACTCCAGGTTTCTCTTAGCATTTCCCCTGTGGGTGCCTGAGCTTGGGTGCTGTCTCTGGACTGCCATCCTGTGGTCCAGAGCTCAGTGGCCACCTCTGGACCACAATCCTGTGGTCCTGGCCTCTGCCCAGCCCCCACTCCCACCCCCTGCTCCCCATTCTGGGTCTTGTGTGATCAATCCAGGCCCTGAGGCAGGGCCTGGCATGGGACAACCCCCCCCCCATTTTCCTCAGCAGGTGGGCTTGGGGGAGGGCAGCAGAGAGGGCCTGGGTGCCAGGCCAGGCCAGGCCAGGCCGCAGCTGTTCTGGTGACTCACCCTGGGGGGGGGTCAGTGTGAGCGGGCAGCAGGCCTGGCACAGGCAATGACCCGCACCTCCCCACCCCATCCTGGTCTCAGCAGGTTATTTTCAGAGCCTCAGTAATAGGTGAGGTACGGTGTCCCCACCCCACCCCAGCACCCTGAGAGCAAGGCACCCTGGAGGGGGGGGTACAGAGCAAGGGCAGGCACTCGGGCCCTGGTGCCATGATCTTTCCAGGCCTAGGAAGGGGCGAGCCCACCTCACCCACCTAGGAGATGAGATGAGATGGGGGTCTAGGGGCCATGTCCTGGGGACCCCAGCCTGGGGTCATTCTCTTTTATTTATTTATTTTTCTTGGTAGTTCTGGATTTTGAACTCAGGGCCTTCCACTTGCTCAGCTAGTGCTCTACCACTTGAACCATGCCAGTGTTTGGCTTAAGGATTTTTCTGGTCTCTAACCATGATTTCTCCAGGTCTCCGTCTCTTGAACGGCTAGGATTCCAGGCATGAGGCACTACTTAATAAATAAGGCTTTATTGGCCCACAGCACACCCCCCCACACACACATACAATCACTTCTCAGCTTAGTGTGTTTGTGCATACACGCTGGTCCTGGGGCTCCAACTCAGGTCTTGAGCGCTGTCTCCTTGCTTTTCTCCCTCAAGGCTCGTTGGTGCTCTATCACTGGAGGTATAACTTCATTTCCAGCTTTTTTTGGTGCTACAGTCTCATGGATTTGCCTGCCTGGGCTGGTTTCAAACTGGGATCCTCAGATCTCCACCTCTTGCATAGCTAGGATGACAGGTGTGAGCCACAGGCTTTTTTTATTTTTTGAATTTTTTCCCCTTTGTCAAAGTGAAGTACAGAGGGGTTACAGTTTCATATGTAAGGCAGTGAGTACATTTCTTGTTCAACTTGTTACCTCCTCCCTCATTTTTCCCCCACCGCCCCCTTTCCCTCTCCCCCCATGAGTTGTGCAGTTGGTTTACACCAAATGGTTTTATAAGTATTGCTTTTGGAGTCATTTGTCTTTTTATCCTGTGTCTCTCGATTTTGATATTCCCTTTCACTTCTCTAGTTCCAATACCAGTATATACAGTCTCCAGGGTACTCAGATGAGATACAGTGATAGCAGGGAACCACAGGCCTCTTAATGCCTGTGGCTACTTTTGTGCTTAAATGTCAAGTTGAGGGGTGGCCTAGAGAGACTTCGGGGCTCATGATGTCTAGGGCATTCTCCCTCCATTCCGTTTTAGTAAAAGCTTGCTGACCTGGGTTCTAGAACCCATCTGGGACATTTCCATTCCAGAGCCTCCGTTTCTTCATCTGTACAATGGGTCCCCTGCCCTCAGTTTCCTGCATGCGTCTGGGTCCCAGAAGGCCCTCCCTCGAGCCTCAGTTTCCCCATGTGTCTGGGTCCCAGGACACCCTTCCCCCTCCAGCCTGTTTCCCCATGTGTCTGGGTCCCAGATGGCCCTTCCCCACACCTAAGCCTCAGTTTCCCCATGTGTCTGGGCCCCCGAGAGGCCCTCCCCCAGTCTCACTTTACCCAGGTGTCTGGGTCCCCCGGTGACAGGTCCCAGGAGCCCCAGTCTCCCTTGGTTCCCGGGTCTCCCCAGGTGTTCGGGTCCCGGGAAACCTCAGTGTCCTCGGGATGTGTGGGTCTCCCCAGGGTGCAGGTCTCCTAGCCTCGGTCTCCCCGAGGTTGGGGTCCCGGCAGGCCTCAGTTTCCCCAGGTGCACGGGTGTCCCCGGGGTGGGCGGGTGTCCCCGGGGTGCAGGCCCCGGGAGGCCTCAGTTTCCCCAGGTGCGCGGGTGTCCCCGGGAGGCCTCGGTCTCCCAGCCCCGCTGACCGCCTGCTGTCCGCCCGCGCCCGCAGGATGAGTTCCACCCGTTCATCGAGGCGCTGCTGCCGCACGTGCGCGCCTTCGCCTACACCTGGTTCAACCTGCAGGCGCGCAAGCGCAAGTACTTCAAGAAGCACGAGAAGCGCATGTCGCGCGAGGAGGAGCGCGCGGTGAAGGACGAGCTGCTGGGCGAGAAGGCCGAGGTGAAGCAGAAGTGGGCCTCGCGGCTGCTGGCCAAGCTGCGCAAGGACATCCGGCCCGAGTGCCGCGAGGACTTCGTGCTGGCCGTCACCGGCAAGAAGGCGCCGGGCTGCGTACTCTCCAACCCCGACCAGAAGGGCAAGATGCGGCGCATCGACTGCCTGCGCCAGGCAGACAAGGTGTGGCGGCTGGACCTGGTCATGGTCATCCTCTTCAAGGGCGTGCCGCTCGAGAGCACCGACGGCGAGCGCCTGGTGAAGGCGGCGCAGTGCGGCCACCCGGTGCTCTGCGTGCAGCCGCACCACATCGGCGTGGCGGTCAAGGAGCTCGACCTCTACCTGGCCTACTTCGTGCGCGAGCGAGGTGAGAGCGGCGCCTGCGCCCGCGCCCGCGCCCGCGCCCGCGCCCGCGCCCGCGCCCGCGCCCGCGCCCGCGCCCGCGCCCGCGCCGCGCCCGCGCCCGCGCCCGCGCCCGCGCCCGCGCCCGCGCCTGCGCAGGGGGCCGGGCCGGAGGCGGAGCGGAGGGGCTTGGGGGAGGGTCTGCCGGCGGAGGGGCGGGGTCTGTCATCCGAGGGGCGGGGTCTGCCGGTAGATGGGGCGAGGCCGGCAGAGGGGAAGGGGAGGCAGAGTGCGATCCGCGGATCTGAGGGGAGAGGCAGAGGTGTCAGTCCGAGGGGAGACGTGGAGGTAGAAATGCCAGTCTGAAGGGGGAGGGGGAGGGGCCAGTCCAAAGGAGAGGCAGAGGCCAATGTACAAGTCCAAGGGGGATGGGAGAGTCCGAGGGGAGGGGTGCCCGTCTGAGGTGGGGGAAGCCAGTGTGCCGGTCCAAGGGGGTAGGCTGATGTGCAAGTTGGAGTCCAAGGGAGGAAGCAACTCTGAGGGGAGGGAGTCTCATGTTCGGGATGGAGGGAGGAGACAGAGGCCGATGTGCAAGTCCAAGGGAGGAGGTAGGTGTGCAAATCTGAGGTGAGAAGCAAGGTGGATGAGGTGCCAGCCTGAGGAGAGAGGCAGAGGTGATGTGCGAATCCGAGGGGCGAGGCGGTGTGCAAGTCCTGGGGAGGGGGAGGTAGGTGTGATGTGCCACTCTGAGAGGGAAGATGAACATGACAGGCAAACTGATGGGAGAAGTGGAGGCAGAAGTGCCAGGCTGAGGGAGGAGGCTGCAGCGACACACAGGTCAGCCTGCAGGCCTGCGGGGGGAGGCAGGGTGTCACCTCCATGGCCCAGGGCTCCAGGATAGTGTCCCACATGACAAGACATGGTGTCATCAGGCCAGTGTGAGGAGGAGACCAAGACAGGCAGGCTCAAATGTGCGGGGCTCTGGCAGGGGGCCATCATGGTCCTCCCCCCACTGTTGGCGGCTCTGGGTCCAAACACCCCATACTACATGACAGGGTCCTGTGGCATAGAGGAGGAGGCCGCTGGCCCGGCCCTGCAGGATGGACAGTGGACAAAGCAGCAGTGGATGGGGCAGGGGAGAAGGGCTGTCTCTCCAGCTAGCAAATCAAGATTCTTGGGGTCCCCAGCTACATTGGACTGCAGGAAATCCCCCAGGACTGTATGTATGACAGGTTGGTTGTGGCCTGTGTAATGGAGGTGCCCAGAACCATCTCTGTGCCCACCCAGGCCAGCTCTGAAGCACATGTGGCCCACATTGGCTGCACCCCCAGTCCGGGAAAGCCCAGGAGAAATGGAGGGGAGCCTGGGCTTTGACCGAACTTGGTAGTGTCCACCTGAAATCCCAGCACTGGGTGGTTGAGGCAGGCAGATGTCAGGTTTCAGGCTAGCCTGGGCCTCACAGGAGACCCTGTGTCAAATAAAACCAAATGCAAAGAAAATGGGCTGGGAGTGTGGCTTAGGGGTACAGTGCTTGTCTAGCATACATGAAGCCCTGGGTTCGATTCCTCAGCACCACATACACAGAAAAAGCCAGAAGTGGTGCTGTGGCTCAAGTGGTAGAGTTCCTTGAGCAAAAAGAAGCCAGGGACGGTGCTCAAGCCCTGAGTTCAAGTCCCAGGACTGGCAAAAAAAATTAAAAAGTAAAAAGAAAGAAAGAAAAGGATTGGACCCATACACACCTGGCTCAAGCCTGTCATCTCAGCTACTCAGGAGGCAGAGATCTCAAGATTGTAGTTCAAAACCAGCCCAGCTTTATCTCCAATGAGCCACCTCAAGCGGTAGAGCAGTAGCCTTGAGCTGAAGAGCTCAGGGACAGTGCCCAGACCCCTAGTTTAGGCCCCATGAGTGGCCCCATGCTCTGTGCCTCAGTTTCCCCTTTAGTGCAATGACAGCTCTGCCACCTGCTAGTGTTGGCATGAGGTTAGCCCCCAAGGGTAGAGTAACCCAGCTGTGACCTTCATTCCTGACCTTGACTCTTACCACCAGGGAACAGCAAAATCCCCAGGGCCAACCATGGGGGGAGAGGGGAGGGCACAGCAGTGGACCAGGTGGCTCTGCATAGTGGGTGGGGATGGTAGGGAGGGAGAGGACCCCATCCCCATAAGGAACCTGCCCTTCCCCCTCCCTCCCCCTTCTCCACCCCAGCTGATAAAATTCTGAAGCCAGTTTTCTGCTGACTCAGCACAGTCCCTGAGGCCTCCTCCCCCTTCCTTCTCCCCTCCCCCCCTGCCCTCAGCCCTGTACACAGCAGCGCCCCATGCCCAGTGCCCCATGCCCAACACCCGGGCCGCATTCCAACCACTGGCTCAGCTGCCTGCTGGCTGGGCGACCTAGGGCAAGTCATTTGCCCTCGGCATGAAACTCAGCCACCGTGGCCGTATGATGGCCCAATGAAAGAGTGAGCCCAAGCTAGTCCCCAGGCCAGGGGGCCGGGCAGCCTCCCACAGACCCCGCCATCAGCAGTGCCCCCCACTCCCCACTCACAAGTCTTTGCTCCGTCTGTAAGCTCAGCTCCAAACGCCTTTCTCCTATGGAAAGCTCCTACTTGATTTCAGAACCCCAGGTCTTAGCTCCACTGGCTCTCTGCCAGGCCTTTTTCTGACTTAGCACATGTGTTTCCCTTGTTTTTCTTCTTGAGACCGGGGTCTTACTGCATAACCCCGATTTAACTGGAGACCCTCCTGCCTCCGTTTCCTGAAGGCCGGTATTACAGGAGTGCGCTACCAGGCTGTTATTTCCCCTTCTCAGAGCCGTCTAGTGCCCCTCCCCATCTTACAGGGGAGGAAACTGGGGTCTCTCAAAGGGCTCTGACCCGCCCCAGGGCCAGTGGCTGAAGGTGGACGGGTGTCTGTCTCCCCATCCACGTCACTTCCTCCTCTCCTGTTGGTGGCAGAAGAAAAAAGAGATTAACTGTGGTGGAAGGTGGATACATGGGCAGTAGAAGCTTAGTTCCCGGCTCCTCGGTGGAGGATTGGACCCTGCACCCAGCCTGGCTTCATTCTCTCATCTGAGCTTGGCAGCTGTCAGTCAGACCACAGGAGGAGCTGGCCACCCTTCCCCTCAGCTTGGCCTGAGCATGGACCCTGGCTTTGAACAGCTCTGCCAGAATAGGGGCCTATGTCCTTGGTAGTGGTTGGCTTCAGTGCCCTCAGAAAGACCCAGAGATGGAGACGGGTGGGACATGGAGAGACAGGGAGGCCACTCACCAGGGCCCTGCGCCCCCATCACACCCCTTGTCCTCCTGGGGTGTCAGGAGGAAACATGGAGCCAGGTCTGTGGAGTCATCCCCATGCTCCCTCCTTGGGTTTATTTTGGAGGACAGAGGTGTGGGGACAAAATGAGGTCCCTTCAGGCCCAGGGACAGAACCCAGGGCATCTCCTGGGGCAGAAGGCGGCTGCCCTGGGCATCCAGCAGTGCCCAGGCAGCCTCTGGGGACGGCTGCCGAGGGCTGGGCGCCACGTGTGCCTGGGGCAGCTGGGCACGGTGCAGAAGGACGGGCTGAGGAGCTCCTGGGGCCCATGGTGCCTCCGGTCAGGTTGTGTGCAGTTCGGCTGGGAGTGAAGAATCCAACCATTGAATTTGTTGTTGTTGTTCCAGCCCTGGGGTTTGAACTCAAACCTGGGTGCTGTCACTCAGGCTGGTGCTCTCTACCATGCGTGCCACAGCTCCACTTCCAGCCTTTTTGTTGTTCATTGGAGATAAGAGGCTCAGGGAATGTCTTGCCTTGGCTGGCTTTGAGCCCAGGATCCTTGTCTCAGCCTCCTGAGAAGCTAGGATGACAGGCATGAGCCACTGTCACCTGCTCTGCCAGTTGAGGAAAGGATCAGCAGGTGACAGCATCAAGGCAGGGACAGAAGTGGGGGAGGGGGGGTTGGATGGGGAATAACTACTGGGGAGATGAGTTTTGAGATGAGGCCTGAAGGCAGTAGGGAGCCCCCGAGAGAGAGCGATTAGAGGGGAGAGTGCAGCCAGGCCTAGTAGTTCACTCCTGTAATCCCTGCACTCTGGAATCAGAGGCCTGGAAGTCTGCAAGTGTTCAGGCTACATAGAAAGGCTCGAGTCTTAACAAGCCAGGGAATTTTTTAAAAGAGAGAAAGAAGGTGTAGCACGCAGAGCAGAGGCCGCCCGCCTGCCTGCCCGCCCGCCCTGGGCCTCCGCCCGGCTGGGCCTCCCACCCCTCTGGCAGCCAGCGAAATCCGAAGCGCGGGCGGGCGTGGTGCCAGGCCGGGGGAGGGGTGCCAGGCCCGCCCGCTCCGGCTGCCAGCCCAGATGGTGACCATTTGCTGACGCCGCCATGGGCCAGCTCTCCCTTCTTCCCGCCTTGCCTGGTGCCAGCCTCACCCAGCCGTGGGCAAGGCGCCCTGGGTGGGGCCGTCCCCCGCGGGAGGGGGTGCTGCTGAGCCCTGGAGAAGGTAGTGGGAGACACTTAGGGTTCCCCACTCCTCCCCCCTGGAATGGGGGAGACTTTACACTAACAATGCCCTGCATGGGGGGTGGGGAGCCTCCATGTGCCAGCCGCTGAACACGTGCCCGTCTTTGTTTGGCTGGGCTGGTGATAGCTTCCAGGCCCGATGCCTGGGCACCACCTCCCAGATTCACTGCACCTCCTCTTTATGGGTTCAAATCCTTTCACCATCCTAAGCCACAGGGACGTTTTTCTTCTCCCTCTGTCTGGAAAAGGCGGCAGAGGCTCCCAGAGGGTCAGCTTGGAGTCACACAGCTCCTAAAAGGCAGGGTTGGAGCAAGAGCCCAGGGTTCCTGTAATCTTAGCTATTCTCTCAGGAGGCTGAGATCTGAGGTGTTCAATGCCTGCCTGGGCAGGAAAAGTCTGTGAGGCTCTTATCTCCAATGAACCACCAGAAAACTGGAAATACGGCAGCTCAAAGTGGTAGAGTGCTAGCCTTGAACAAAAGATCTCAGGGACAGTGCCCAGGTCCTGAGTTCAAGCCCCAGGACTGACAAAAAAAAAAAAAAAAAAAAGAACAAGGGCTGGGGATATGGCCTAGTGGCAGGAGTGCCTGCCTCATATACATGAGGCCCTGGGTTCAATTCCCCAGCACCACATATACAGAAAGTGGCCAGAAGTGGCGCTGTGGCTCAAGTGGCAGAGTGCTAGCCTTGAGCAAAAAGAAGCCAGGGACAGTGCTCAGGCCCTGAGTCCAAGCCCAGGACTGGCCAAAAAAAAAAAAAAAAAAAAAAAGAACAAAATAAAAAAGAAAAGCTCAACACCCTCCCTGAGAGATAAGTAAAAATGGAAAAGGGCTGGGGCATGGGTCAAATGGTAGAGCACCTGCCTAGCTAGTTCAAGTGCCTGAGTTCAAATCCCAGTAACACCAACAGACTCCCCCCCAACCAAGAAAAAGCTGCAGCGCCATTCAAATTTATGGATGAGAGCCACGCTGCCTTGGCACAGGGAAAGTCAAACGCAGGCGTGAGGTGTGGAGGTCGAGGGAGGATGGGGTGAACCGCCAGAGGGGCCTGTCATGCACGCCCTGGGCCACAGCCACCCTGAAGCACGGTCCGGGGCTGGAGGCAGAAACCAGGCCTCTGCCTCTGCTCTGCCCTGGCGCGCTGTGCCGCCGGGGGTGGGGTGAGCCCTGCCCACGCTGAGCTTGGAGATCTGGTGGATCCATCAGCACAATGGGAAGCTGGAGCTGTACCCTGAGAGTGAGTCAGGGTCCCGGATAGCAGGCAGGAGATGCTCGGTCAGTACTCCTTCCCTTCTTAGGTTGATCCTGGGGTCCATTGAGCCCCTGGGCCTCCTGGTTTGCACCCATGGAGGCCCCAGGAGGGAGGGGCAGTGTGGCTCTGTGGGAGGGGGTGTGGCTATGGCTGGGGCCTTGTCATAGGGTAGCTAGCGGCAGGTGTGGCCCCTGTACTGGGCGTGGCCCTGTGTTGCCTGTTACTTCATGTAGGTGTGGCTCTAGATGGGGCAGAGCCTTGCTAAGTTGTGGTTACAGCTGTTACCTCCAGAGGGGCGAGGCCTCATGATGGGGCGGGGCTTTGTGGCAGGGGCGGGGCTTCGTGACAGGGAGGGGCTCCTGGCGTTAATGGCAGATGTGGCTCTGTCGTGGTGTGTAGTTTGTGGCATGGTGTGGCTCCGTGGCAGGGCATGACCCTGTCAATCAAGTGCAATGTCCGGATCATCCCTGTCCCCCACAACTGAAGGGAAAACCCACCCAGGATGACAGCTTTAAAAAAAAAAATGCGGGGCTGGGGATATGGCCTAGTGGCAAGAACGCCTGCCTCTTATACATGAAGCCCTCAGTTCGATTCCCCAGCACCACATATACAGAAAATGGCCAGAAGTGGCGCTGCAGCTCAAGTGGCAGAGTGCTAGCCTTGAGCAAAAAGAAGCCAGGGACAGTGCTCAGGCCCTGAGTCCAAGGCCCAGGACTGGCAAAAAAAAAAAAAAAAAAAAAAAAAAAAAAAAAATTTGCAGTACTGAGGAATCAAACCCAGGGCCTCATGTATGCTAGGTAAGCACTCTGCCATCAAGCCACCTTCCCAGCCCAAGATGACAACTGTTTTTCATTCCACTCTGCTTTACCCCAAGTTAAAAAAAAAATGTTTTTAATACTATTTGTCGCGAACCCTGAGGGCAAGACTACAGGAGAGGCTGTTGTCGTGGCGAAATCTCACGTGCTTGGATGCCCCATCCGCACGCAGGCCTGGTGGTGGCACCGCCGCACCTGCGCCTGCCACCCCGCGTGGCAGGTCTGCAGTTGCCACCCTGGCTTTATGCCCAGCTGCCGGGGGAGACCGAGGGCAGCTGGGGACATCTCTGTCCCCCGCCTCCAGCCAGCTGTCCCTCTGGCCAGCCCAGCCCCTCCGGCTGGGTGTGGGCAGGAAGTGATGGGTGAGCGAGGGGGGGAGAGGTCCTGGGAGATCTTGTCTGGGTGGGGAAACTAAGGCCCAGCAGAGGCATCAGACTTGAAGTGCCCTCCCTGGCTGCCCGGGTCAGCTTGAGGGGGGTTCAGGGCAGAAGGAAGAAGGATGCCCCACAGTGCTAGTGGATGGAGAATTTGGGGGTCCAATGTCAAGAGGGACAACACCTAGACCAGATCCTGTGGGGACAAATCTAGAATCTGAAGGCTAGAATCTAGAGGAGCCTTAGCCAGGGTTATAGGTATCTGTGGGATTCTAGAATTCTCTCCCAGGCAAGGCCCCGCCCTGCCAGGCCCACTAGAAAGAACCACAGATGCTGTTTATTATTATTACTATTTTTTTCTGGTCTTCACACTTGATGGCATCCAGAGAGCAGGGCTGAAATGTTTCAGGTCTAGCAAATCCAGAAGCTAACCTGTCTGCTCCTCTGAGTTGGAGTATGGAGGACATGAGGGAAAACTCTAGAACTCCCCCAAACTCTGGGTTAGAAACGCAAGAACCAGTTGAGTGCGGCAGCTCCTGCTTGTAATCCCCAGCTACTCAGGAGGCTGAGATTGGGAGGATAATAGTTGGAGGCCAGGTCGGAGGTACTGCTAGCTAATTTAAACAGGAAATAAAAATAGGAGAATCACAATTAATTGGGGGAGCACAAGTGGGTGCAGGCAGGCTTAGGTGGGCCCCGGGGACACAGGCCGTGGGGTTGTCTGCAGGGGGCTGAGCAGTGTCCCCGGGAATTACCACTCGTCGCCTGGGCTGCGAGCCACCCTGGTGAGGACCTCATTCCTGAGGGAGATGTAAGCATTCTTTATTGAAGCCAGAATGGTTTCACGGGGTCCAGGAATGTTCCAGAACACAGCCATCCAACCTGGGTCTCCAATTGCCCACTTTGGGGTTTCTGCATTTCTAGAAAGCAAAGTTGCAGAATGCGGTGCTTTCGAGCTTGCTTTTGCTCTTGTGCCCAGTATGGCTCAGAGAGTTCCCCAACTGGCTTCTAGAACATTCTGGTGGTAGGTGTCTCTGCAGTGAATGGGAACAGATCTTGGGTCCTCCCCAGTTGGGAATATTGATTCTGGAATTCTCAAACTCCTGAGCAGTTGTCCCATCAGTGACTCAATGGGCCAAAAAACAAAACAAAAAACCCAGTGGGTCCCGCCTTATCATGTCCTGGGCTTTCTGGGGCCGGTTTGGGAACCCACCAGGCTGAGGCTCTAGAACTCTCAGGCTAGTTCTAGAAAAGATGACGGTGGCAGGCCTGGTACTCATGCCTGGCACCCTAGCTACTTGGGAGGCTGAGGAGTCTGGGAAATTCTTATCACCAATGAATCACCAAAAAAAAAAAAAAAGCCAGAAGAGTTGTAGTTCAGGTGGTACAGCGCCAGCCTCATGTGGACAAGCTTGGGGCCAGCGCCCAGGTCCTGAGTGCCAGCCAGGGGCCAGGAGCCGGCACAGAGACTGCGTTTTCGCTGGCAGATGGCTGGGAGGCCCGACGAAGCTCTGGAGTCCTGCCTACCATTCAGGCTCTGGCTTCTGCTCGTGAGCAGATCTGTGGCAGGACTTCCCAAGAGGCTCCCAGCCCACAGGACTTCCGTCCCCAGCCGTGGCTCTGATTGTGGCTGGGATGTCCACAGGAGACAGAGAGTATCTGCGTGTCCCTTTTCAGTGCTAGGGTGTGGGTTTGGGGGGAAGGAGCTGTTGGCTTGTGGTACCCCTCAGTTAACATTCAAAGCCATGTCACCATCCCATTTAACCCTCGCAGGGACCTGCCAAGGCTGGGTGCGGTGGCTGACACCTGTAATCTCAGCTACTCAGCTACTTGCCTTTAATGTGTGAGGAAACTGAGACTCAGAGAGGCAAAGTCCCTTTTCTGTGATCACAGAGCAGAATTGAAACCCAGGGTCTGCTGTGATCCACATGGGGAGGGGGATGTTTGAGGTGTGTCAGAAACTTCCCTGCTGTGTCTGGGATCCCACCCTAGAACCTAGAGAGAGGCCTCCTGTGCTGGCGACCAGGCAGCAGGTGTGGCTGGATCAAGGCCTGCGCATGGGGGCCAGTGGCTGAGGGCAGGCCTCAAACACTTAACCTGGCAACTGGGGTGGAGGAACTAAGGCCAGGGCCCCCTATGGATCTCCACATTCCCCTCTCTGCCCTCCGGGTCTGGGTAGGTTGCCAGTCTGTGCCCGCCCAGCCCAGCCAGCCTGTGGGCTGCCCAGAGGCGGAGGTGGCAGCTGAATGGGGCCCTTGTTCCAGGCCACACCCTCCCCTCGAGGTCACCCTGGGACAAGCCCAAGCCACCAGCTGGCTGGGATGCCTTAAAGGGCCAGCGTCCTGAGAGCAGAACCCCCCCACCCCCCTGCAAGCAGAGCCTGGGGGGGCCAAGGTGTATGGGGTAGGCAGAGCCCCAGCCAGACTCCAGGACCCCAGGGCGGGCCTGGGGGAGGGGGTGCCTGCAGGAGGACACCCCTTCTGCACTCAGGGTCTGGGTTTCACCATAAAGATGAGAGGGGGGCTCCATGTGTTTTCCCCACCCACCCACTGTGAGTTGCAGGGCAGACGGGACTCTTGGGGTGGGGAGGGTCTTGGATGTGGTACCCAGTCGCTGTTGAATCGAGGAGGACCCCCCCCCCACCTTCATGGCTTTTAAAGGGGCCACAGTGCAGCCTCAGGCTCCCGCTTGCCCTCTCTGGGCTTCTGTGTTCCCTCCTCAGAGCCGTGGGCAACAGCCGCCGTGCTCCCCAAGGTGGGCACCGGTCACCGTCCTGACGCTGGGGTGGTGTTGGTGCTGAGGGCGGCTGCCAGGATGTGGGGGTCTGGGGCACCAGGTGCCCCGGGGGGTCGGGCCACCTTATGTAACAGGGTTACCCCGGGGCAGCGCCTCTTACATAAGGGGGGCGTGACCAGGCGCGTGGGGGGGGGCTCTTAAAGGGGCCGCGCCTCCAAGCCAGGCTGTGCGCCAAGCCCTGGGCAGTCGCTATACTTATTGTAATATAACTTTATTATTATTATTTTCTTATTATTATTACTTAAGCACTGGCCCAGAGGCCACGCGGACACACAGTCACGTAGACAAGCAAGCATATATTGTCATCCGGAGGCGCCAGGCCAGCCCTGGTGGAGGAGCAGCACCCCTGCTCTGGGGCAGGGAGCTGGTTCTGAGTGTTCAGGAGGTGGGAGGCAGACGAAGGGGCGGCGGGCAGGACGCCTTCCGTCCTCGTCCTTGCAGCCGGACACCACAGACACCATTCCGTCGGGCCTGGCGTCCATGGCTGATCTGTAGCCGGGAAAACATCCTCCATCTGGCACGTGGCCGGGACAATACCTTTTGTAGCTGGACACTAGAAATAGCCGTGGGAGCAGGCGTGGGCATCCTGACAGGGCCCGGGTGCGGGCTGCTGGGGGAGGAGGGGCAGCTGTGGCCCGGCCTGGCTTGCAGGTGAGCCAAGATGAAGGCTGTCAACCTAAAATCAAGGTGACTGTGCCAACCATGACTATGATCACTAATGCTCCTCTCACACAAGGCCCTCTCTTTCTTCTCTTCTCCCTCCCTAAACAGCCTCAGTTTCCCCATCTAGGCAAAGGAGGAGGGTGTGCCTCTGAGTTCAGGCCTATGGCAGCCTCAGTTTCCCCAGTCTGGGGAGGGGTGGGGGAGAAGCCCTCAGGGCTCTGGCTTCTCCACAGCCCTCCAAGTGTTTAACTGAGCACCTGCTGTGTGCCAGGCACAGAGCCTTGAGCACCCTTGCAGCCAGCAAGACAAAAATTCCACCCGACCCAGGCACTGCTGCTCACACCTGTCATCCCAGCCACCTGGGAGGCTGAGGCCTGAGGTTCAAAGCCAGCCCAGGCAGGAAAGTCTGTGGGACTCTTGTCTCCAATTTACTACTGAAAAGCTGGAAGTAGAGCTGTGTCTCAAGCGGGAGAGCACTAACCATGTGCCAAATAAAAGCCAAGTGAGGGTGCAGAAGCCTTGAGTTCAAGCCTCAGTACGGTAGAAGAAGAAAAATAAAAGACCTTGATGTTGGGAGAGAAGGGGAGATTGACCTCAGTTGGTGATCAGGAGAACCAAGTAAAAGAGTATAGTGAGGGCCAAGGTCAAAGACAGCTGTGGGCATTTGGGGGGCCCCAGGCCTGAAGATGTGAGGGTGCCCCTGAGGCCTGGGGGCTGAGGAAGGAGCCAGCATGGGAAGATCTGAGGAAAAACTTCCTGGTGGCAGGCTCTGCCTGCGCCAAGGCCCTGGGGCAGGAGGGAGCCCAACCGGTTGGGAGAGCCCTGAGTGGGGGTTGAGAGGGAGGAGGAGGCAGGAGGGGTGGGGTGTGCAGTGGTGGGCCCCGAAGGGCCCTGGGGACTGCTGGGAGGGCTTGGGCTTTGAG
Source organism: Perognathus longimembris pacificus (assembly GCF_023159225.1). Classification (NCBI taxonomy): domain Eukaryota; kingdom Metazoa; phylum Chordata; class Mammalia; order Rodentia; family Heteromyidae; genus Perognathus; species Perognathus longimembris. The sequence continues at coordinate 68,285,643 of NC_063163.1, forward strand.
CCCCAGGGAAGGCTGTGGGCCGAGGAGGGAGGGACCGGAATTTGCTCAAGGGCGCCCCCTGGCAGGTGCGGGGAGAACAGGCACTGAGGCCTGGGCTGTCTGCTGTCCTTGACCTGAGGGTCCTGCTTGGCTCTGGCCCCGGCCTTCCTGCCCCCAGCCAGGTTACCGGGGGGGGGGGGGGGGCACAGGGGGCACTGAGCTCAGCTCATTGGGGTGCTGAGGCCAGCAGGGAATTTGGCTGCCGTGACTCTCCCTGAGGCTGTTGGGAGCCGGGGGGTGGGGGGGGGGGGTGGGGGGAGTCCTACTGAGCTCCTGGCCTCCACCTGGTGGCTGGCAGCAGTGTTCTCCTTTTGTAGCTCACTCTGTGCCTCAGTTTCCCCCTGTAGCTGACCCATGGCCCGGTAGGCACCTGCACACCAAGTCTGCAAGCAGGAAGGGTCGAGCACACCCCTCCACCCCCGACACGGAGCTGGGCCATGAAGCCACGGTGACCCCGCCAAGCCTCACAGGGGTCACAGGCCCTTGGCTCCCAAGAGCGGGTTCCCTGGGTAGATGTTATTCTATCCCAGCCCTTTGGATAGCTGGGGAAACTGAGGCCCAGGCAGAAGCCTAGACTCACAAGGCCATGAGAGGCAGAGCCCAGCCAATTTCCCCAGACAAGAGGACCCTGTGTCCCCGTGTCACCCACCAGGCTTCCACTGAAGCTTGACATGCGAAGTTACCTTCTGGGACTGAGCCCTGCCTGGCACAGTACGAATGCAGCAAAGGCGCCAGTCAAACTCCTACTCATACATCAAGGTCCCAGCTCCCAAGTCTTCTCCTCACTACTCAGATCAGGCTCCTGTGTGACCCTCACGCTCCTCCTGGCACTGCTCCCATCCCCTCACGCCCACTCGAGTGAAAAAGGTCCTGACTTTTGCTGACCCACAGTGGGTTTTGTCTGATGAGCATTTATTATGCACGTTATATACCGGACCCCACTGAATAGCGGGGTACGTCTCTCCTCAAGCATCTGTCACGTGCCAGCTGAGTAAGGTACTTATAGAGCACCGGCTGTATGCCGCGCTATGGGAAAACAGCCTACAGAGTGCCCCTCTCCCCTGGCCTCAATCCTGTACCCCACATTTTGAGTGGTTTATTAGACATAAGAGTCTCATGGACTTTCCAGCCTGGGCTGGCTTTGAACCATGATCCTCAGCTCTCAGCCTCCTGAGTGGCCAGGATGACAGGCTTGAGCCAGGACAGACAGGTGGGGCCCAGCTGGCATCAGCGCTCTGGGCATTTCCTGCTGGCCCTGGCCCCTCTTGGGCACAGGTGGCTTCCGGGGTGGCCTGTGGCCATGTAAACAGCAGGTTATTTTGGGTGCTGGCGGGTGACACACTTGACATTGGGAAGGACGGGGTGGCACGAGTATTTTTAACTTTGTGGGGTGCGGTGGCCCTGGTGGGGGAGGCCAGGCTGTGGCGGTCCCCTGCTGCTCGCTGCCCGGTCACTTGGTTGCCGCCCCTGCCTGGCACCCTCTCTTTAACCCTTTCGGGGCTCACAGGGGGCGGGCAGGGCAGCACCAGGCCGAGGCCTGTCCCTTCGCCCCACTGTCCCCACCACCAGTCCACTGGGCCACAAAATGGCTGCCTCCCCCTCCCCCCCCCCCCCGAAGCCAACAGGGAAGGAAATGGCTGCCTGGACTGTGATGTCACCACGTGGTCACCCCGTGGCCCCGGGATCCCAGGCCCTAGTGTCCCCTGGGATCTCCAGCACGGGCCACCAGGCCTGGGGGGAGGCCACACCAAGGCCCCCGTGGACGCGGCCCTGTGTGGCTGGGGAGAGGGCAGCCGGCAGATCCTGTTGGCCTCCAGCCCAGGCCAGATGGGAGGCCGGTGGCCCTGGGCCTGTGGTGGCTGGCTGTTCCCTGGCTTCTCCCCCTCTGAGTGGTCCCTGGAGAAAGGCTGGTGGGGACATGGGGGGGGGGGCGGCTCAGAGATAGAGCTGTGGTCACACAGCACCGGGGAGTCTGCAGCCCAGAGCTGGCCTGGGGGCTTCAGAGCCCCGGGGTCCAGAGGATGGGGTTCCCCAGGACAATCTTGCTGCTGGTCTTCCTGCAGTCTAGCCTGGGGCCTTCCCCCTTCCTGCTTCCCGGGGGCGGCTGGAGGGATGGGGCAGCAGGGTGTGGGTATGGCTGTGTAAGCCAGGGCCTGTACTGTATACAGTAGGCACAGATGCCACGTGTAGAGTGAAGGAATCCAGGTGTCCTGGCCAAAACCTATGAGAAACAAAGCTGGTTAGAACAGCATTGAGTGTGGATGGATGGGGGGCCTGTCTGCACTGACAGGCAGGGAACAGGGACAGGAAGGGAACCCCGAAATCATGGCCTGTTTGTTTGTTGTGCAGGGGGTGCTGTTGGGCAGGGGGGTAGCAGCAAACCCTGGGTCTGTGGCTGTGGCTGTGGCCACTAAAGCCACATTCAAACTCAGGGAGGTGAGCTGAGCAAGGCAGCAAGCCCCTACAGGGTTTTACTGGGGCAGTGGGCTGCGCTGGGCACAGCCTATGCAAAGGCCCTGCAGCCCCGGGGTAGCTGTGGGAGGGGCAGAGGGAAGAGGAGGCAGGGAAAGGAACAGGGTGGCTGGTGCAAGGCCCAAGTTAAAGAGAACTAAGAGAGCTGACCCCCAGCGGTGGAGTAACTGACTGCTGTCTAAACCCAGAGGCTGACAGCCGGCCTTCGGGAGCTCCAGGGCCTGGCTTTGCTTCTGCTTTTCCTTGGCTGGCTGTGGCAGGAGGGAGACGTGGCAGGGAAGAGCTCGCCAGGCTTGGCAGCTCCAGTCAGGGCTGGAAAATAAACGGGACGGGGGAGGGGGGAGGGAGGAGGGAGGAGGGAGGAGGAGGGGCCCCACATGGGAGAGGCAGCGGCTGCTGGAACCCCCTCCCCCAAGCTGGCACTTAGTGGTTGTATTCAGTCGAAGTTTAAGATTCAACACCTGCTGTGTGTGTGTGTGTGTGTGTGTGTGTGTGTGTGTGTGTGTGCACGCGCGCGCGCGCGCGCGCTCCCTGGGGCTTAAACTCAGGGCCCAGGCACTGTCCCTGAACTTTTATATGCTCAAAGCTAGCTCTCCACCTCTTGAGCCACAGCGCCATTTCCTGCTTTTTGCTGGGGAATTGGGAAACGAGAGTCTGGCTTCCCAGTCTGGCTTCGAACCGTGTCCCCTGAGGTCTCAGTCTCCTGAGTAGTTGGGATTACAGGTGTGAGCCACTAGCCCCTGGCTGTTTTTAGCCCATTTTTTAAAGTTTGATGTCTACACCTAGTACTATGAACTTAAGCCAGGTCGCACTGCTCCCCAGGGAGCTTCAAAATAAAACTGCTTTCATATGGGGACCCCACACCCCCTGAGAGTACTCACTACCTCCTCCTCTTCCCTCTCCCCCTCCTCCTCCTCCCCCTCCTCTGTGCACCGCAGATGCAGCCATGTGGTCTGTGCCTCACACATCCCACATTCCTTCCAGCCCCAAGACATTTGCACATGCCCCTTGCTTTGACTCCTGCCTATCCTTTCTCATGGCTCCTCACTAACTAGCCACCTCTGAGGCCACCTGCCCAGCAGGCCTGAACCCCTTCTCCCTCCCCTCATCCTGTTCCCGTGGAAATTACCCCCAGGCTTCCCTGCCATTTCTCCAGTGCTACAAAGGGAGGAGGTGGTCAGCGGATGCATGTTTCCACTGGGTGCAGTGGCTCATGCCTGTGATACCTGAAACTCAGAAACCCACGAGGAGTGGGAAGGTTTGAGCCTGCCTGGGCTCCAAAAAACAAAAGTGTGTGGCCCTTTATCTCAACCAACAAGTTGGTCTGGTGGTTCATGACTGTACTTCCAGCCGCACTGAAAGGCATAATAACTGTTAGCATAGTCGCCCCTGTTTGGGGCTGACAGCCTTCATCTTGGGTCACTCACAAGCCAGGCCCAGCCACAGCTGCCTGTTCCCACCCGCACTGCACCACCCCAGCCCCAGATGCTGCTGCTGCAGCCGGAATGCCCACTCCTGGGCTCACCCTACGCCTCATGCCCAGCTGTAGGATGCACTGCCTGACTATGCGCCGGCCTTAGGGTGCGGCCCGGTGGGCTGGTGTCTGCAGTGCCCGGCTGCGAGGGCGAAAGACATCCTGCCCGCTGCCCCTTCTCCCACCTCCCGCCTCCTGGACACCAGATGACCAGCTCCCTGCCTGAGAGCAGGCAGCCACTCCACCACCAGCACTGTCCGGATGGCTGTGGTGGACAATAAATGCAGACTGTGCATGCACGTGGTGTCCAGCCGGTGCTCACAGTCACCAGGCTAAGGAGGAAGGCTGCAGGCCAGGCCCACCTGGCCGACCACCCCAACACCCGATCTCACAAATGATGAACACCAAAAGAGGGGCTGGGGGCACAGCTGAGCACCTGCCTAGCCATGTGTCAGATCTGAAGGGTTTTTGTTGTGTGTGTGTGTTTTGTTTTGTGCCCCAAACCAAGCAGACACCTGTTAGGTGCTGGGCAATGAGTCCTAGCACAGAGCCCAAGGGCCTAGCCAGGATGAAGGGCGGGCCCATGGCCACCGTGGTGGTGACGCCGTTATCCCGAGCTGGGACCAAATTTGGGCTCCAGGCCACAGACAGGAAAGAACACTTTGTACAGAGCTGTCTGCCTGCCCAGCTCCCATGGCGATTGTAGCCTGAGGTCATGTGTTTGTTTGAGCAAGGCAGGGGGTGGGGGGTGGGGGGAGCTGATGTTCCCAGATGCACGTGGACACTGTATGGACCATGGGTCCTTCACCAAGGGGAAGGTCTGCCCCCCCCCCATGGGGTTCTCACTTATAGTAGCATGTGCATGGTTATCCCTGTTTCATGTGCAGTGCTTATAAGCTCCTATGAGTCTCTCTGGGCAGGCAGAGGCAAAGGTCCTGGGGCAGGACAGAGCCTGACATATTGGAAGAACAACAAAAAGTCCCAGGGTAGCTGCAGTAGAAGGAGCAGCAGGAGAGAGGGAGGGAGGGAGGGAGAGAGAGGGAGAGAGAGAGAGAGAGATATGGGGGTGTAAGAAGAGGCAGAGAGGGGATAAAGTGGGTTGTGCAGGGCCTGTGGGCTTCAGGGAGGACCTAGGCTTTGACCCTGAGGGAGCCATAAGGGAACAGTGTTTACTCCCCCCCCCCCCCCCGCCCAGAGTGGCAAAATGTTATCAACAGGATAGTATATGGAGCCAAACATCGTGGCTCCTTCCTGTAGTCCTGGCCTTTGGGAGGCTGAAGTAGGGGGACTGAGAATTTCAGGTTCATTCCTATAGTTAAATAAATAAATAAAATACATTTTGAGCTATACAGGTTCAATGCAGAAACACAATATGTTTGAGGCATGCAAACTATGATTGGCACTGTGTAAAATTCAAATTGATTTTCGTGTATCTTTTTCTTGTTGTTGTTTTGTTTTTGTTGCCAGCGCTGGGCTTGAACTCGGGGCCTGGGCTCTGTCTCTTAGCTTTTTTACTCTACCACTTGAGCCACAGCTCTACTTCTAGCTTTTTGATGGTTCATTGGAGATAAGAATCTTATAGAACTTTTCCTGGGCTGGCTTCGAACCATGATCCTTAGACCTCAGCCTCCTGAGCAGCTGGGTGGCAATAGCCACCAGGGCTGGGCTTTTTTTTTCTTCTTGTTTTTAGTACTGAGGATGGAACCCAGGGCCACGGGCACGCCAGGCGGACGCTCTGCCACCACAGACACACCTCAGCCCTTAGGTTTTTCTCTTTTGTCTGTGAGACAATGTCTCCTTCTGTATGCCAGACTGGCCTTGAACTTGAGATCCTCCTGCCTCTGCCTCCTGATTCCTGGGTTCCAGGCATGCACCACCATACCTCTCCTCACATATCTGGGAGGCACACCCCCGCCGCCTCAGCCTACAAGATTGTTTTTTAAAAACTTCCCAAACCTACCTCATATGGCTGGTGAATTTCTTACTCTCCTGACTTACACATAGGGAAACCGAGGCCGGTCTCATTCTTAGGGAGTAGGCATCAGACAGGCCCGAGAGTCATTGTGAATGTCTGCTGTTTGTGGAGACAGTCTCACTGTGTAGCCCGGAGTGGCCTTGAACTTCTGCTCCGCCTGCCTTGACCTCCTGGGGAGGGAATCACAGGCCTGGGCCACCGCCATTCTCGGGGTGGCGGCTCCTTGTTCTCAGCAGATACAAATTAACAGCCCAGGTTTGAGGGCCAGGACTTCAAAGTAGCAATGGGGTGCTGGGGACGTGGCTAAGAGGGGAGGGCGTGGCTTAAGTGTGACGGGGCGTGGCTCGCGTGGAATCGCATGGCCCCATGCTGGAGGGCCCAGGATAGCAAACCGTGAGGCCCTGAGTTCAAACTCCAGTGCTGCCAAGGCTGGAGCTGGTGGCTCACGTCTGCCGTCTAGGCTACTGTGGAGGCTGAGATCTGAGGGTCGTGGGTCAAAGCCAGCCAGCCCAGAAAAACAGTCCATTACATTCTTACTTCTAATTACCCCCCAAAAAGTTGGAAGTGGAGCTGTGGCTCAAGTAGTAGAGCGCCAGCTTGGCGCGCTTAAGCTCAGGGACAGCGTCCAGGCCCTGACTTAAGGTCTCAGGACAGGTACGGATACAAACAAGTAAAAATGTAAAAAAAAAAAAAAAAAGAATAAAAAGTAGCAGAGGAGTTGGCCGCCCTACGGGTACAAAGTGGCAGCAGCGGGTGGGGCGGGGCTCCAGCGGGGTCTGGGCCGGTGGGCGTGGCCTGCGCATCCCGGTTCAGCCTGGAGGTCGCGGCCTTGCAGCCTGGACCAGCTGGTGGGCGTGACCGGCGCGTTATGGGCGTGGCTTGAGCGGGGGGGCGTGGCTCTGCGGTTCAGTGCCCGGAGTTCAAATCCCACCACAACAGAAAAGGAAAAAAACGAGACAAAAGTAGGCGAGAACACGTTAGGAGCCTAGCTCCCGCGTCCCCAGGCTGGACGAGCCTGTGCCAGCCGGGCTCCGCGCCCGCCGGGCGTGGACGCCGTTGTGTCAGAGGATCGCGTGCCGAGGCCCGGAGCCCGGCGGCCGGCTGCCCGGCCTGGGCCTTTCCCAACCAAGCCATGGGTGCCCAGCCTGAGGCTGAACAAGCAGGGCTGTCCCGCTGCCGCTGCCGCTGCCGCTGCCCAGCCCGGGAAGTCGAGCCAGGGAGTCACACAAACACTAACTAGGCCTGGCCGTGGCTCAGGCCTGTCATCCCAGCTTCTCCGGGAGGCCAAGCCGTGTGTGTGTGGGGGGGGGGGGACCCTGGTTCGAGGCCAGCCAGGGCAGGAGAGTCCTGAGGTTCTGATTGCCAAATAACCACAGAAGAAGCAGGAAGTGGTGCTGTGGCTCAGCCTTGAGCACAAATTGCTCAGGGTCCGAGCAAGGCCCCGAGTTCAAGCCCACGGCCGAGAACAATGAGAAGAAAGCAATGGGGGACCATGAGTCCGCATGCGTGGCTCTCAGAGGCCTCACAGCAGGCCGGGGACCCAGTAGGAGTAGAAACTGAGGCAATTGGTAGCTGAGTGAAGTGCCCTCCAGCCAATTGGTGAACCTCCCTTCCCTGCCACGTCTCCCTCCCCCGCACTGGGCCTTTGACCCGGGGGGCGTGGCCTGCGCCTGCCCCGCCCCCAGGCAGTGGCCACAGTGGCGCATGCGCTTTCGGTCCCCGCTGCAGAAGCCAATATCGCTGACCTCAGCGTCTGCCGGCTGCGCGGCTCTCGGCTGCCAAGAAGCCTGATTATTTTTAGATAAAATGGGGGTGGGGGAGCGTGGGCAGAGGAAGCCCCGAGCCGGAGGGGGGGGGGGGACGTCTGCAAGCAGAGGAGACGGAAGGGGACCCACCCAGGGGACTAGAGAGTCTCAGGGCCTCATCTCTCCTGCCCTCAGTTTCCCCATGTGTGCAATGAGAAGGGTATGGGGGAGGGGCTGGGTTCAAACACAAATTTCACAGATGAGGCTCGGGGAGCGCAAATGACTTGCCTGGGGACACACAGAGTGAAAGTGGCACAGCTGGGATCTGAACCCCACAAAAGGACCGTGCGGAGGGCGGGATCTGGGCAGCTATGGTGGGGTGGAGGGATACCCCTTCCCCAGCAGGACGCAGGCCTGCACCCTCATCCACCCTCCCCTCTTGTCTTGTCTCTGCAGACTCGGAGCAGAGCAGCAGCCCCCGCACAGGGCTGAGCTCAGACCAGGAGGACAGCAAACCTATCACCCTGGGTGAGTCTGCGGGGCTGGGTGGTCTGGGATGTGGGGTGCCAGCCCGCCCCACACCCCCACATGCTCATTCCTCAGGGCAGGGTAAGGGCTGCCCTTCCATTTTATAGGTGGGTCAACTGAGGCCTAAGAAGTTCCAGGCCCTGGCTAGTGACATCCGGAGTCTCACCCTGAGTCTGTCCTCCTTGCAGCAGCTCCCGAGGATACCCCACGCCAAGCCCCGTCCCTCTCTCCTCTGCGCACAGCCCTCCCATACTCCACCTCCTTCTCTGCCCCTCGGTTCCCTCTGCTGTAGCCCATGGGCCTCCTTACTGTGCCTCCAACACTTCAGGCCCCGTCCTCTACCCCAGGGCCTTTGCACAGGCCGATCCTGCTGTCTGGACAGCTACCTGCCTGCCGTCTTCCCATCCAGACCTCCCTAGACCTCACCTCTAAGGCCCCTTCCCAGAGAGGTCTTACCCAGCCCCCGGGCAGCCCCCACGCTCGCCACCCTTGGCCACAGGCCCTGTGTTTTATTTCCTCCCCAAGGAAGCTTGTGATTGCATAGGTATTTACTTAGTGATTACGTGGGTGTCTGTTTATCTCCCCCAAAAGAATGCTGTCCCAAGGGGCAGAGGTTCCATCTGCCTGCAGCCCTGCAGCCCGGTGGTACACAGTAGGTGCTCGGTAAATATTTGTGGAAAGAAAGCAGAAGGGGTGGACCAAGTAGAGAGGAAAAGAGAAATGACAGGGAGAGGAGGAAGGAGAGAGGGAGGGAAAGAAGGAAGGGAGAGAGGTGGAGGGGGTCCCCACACATTGGAGGGACAGCACAGGCATGCAGGGGGACACAGATGGTTCCAGAAGGCTCACAGGCCACGCCTCCCCGGCTCCAGCCTTATCTCCCCTTGTCCGGCATCTGGGACCCGAGTCCTCCCACCATTTCCAGGCGCCTCCCCGGGAGGCAGATGCTGGAGGGAGGCTGGGCGCAGGGGCGCACGCCTGGGCTGGCCGTGGGGGGACCCAGGGCGTCTGCCTTTGGAGCCTGACATCCCCCCTCCCTCCGCCTCACCAGGGAGTTTCCCCCCCCCCCCCCCCGACGGAGCTGGGCTGCGGCTGCACAAACAGGAAATCCCGGCTTGGGGGGGGGGGGCTGACAGCCACAGGCCAGCTGGGTCAGCAGGAAGCGGCCGTGGCCACTTCCCCCACACACACACACTTGGGGCCGCCGCCCAGCCCTCCCCAGATGTCATGGCCCCAAGCCTCCCAGCACCGGGTCAGGAGGGACGGTTGCTCAACCCCTGCATGTCACCCAGGAGGCAGACGGTCCCCACCCGCGCCAGGGCTCTGGTGCGGACAGCCAGGGACCCTGCGGCCAATGCTGCCCCCTGGGGGCCAGGAGAGGGACTGTCCCCATACCACCTCAGGAGAGTGCCACCTGCCAGCCCCACTCCCCAGTGCCTTCTACTCCACCCTTGTTCCAACCCCAGGGCCTCTGCACAGGCTGTGTAGGTCAAATCATCTTTGCCAAAAGCTGCCTGGCCTAGGAAGTGGGGCTGCCGGACCTTAGCTCTTTTGTTTTGTTTTTGGCACTTGGCAAGATTTAAACTGATGTCTTCCTCTTCTGACTGGTGTCTCCAGAAAGTGTCATTTAACTAGGGGAACCCTGCCACCCGCCCCCCTTGCTGTCCTCGCCAGTCTGAGGCACACCTCACTTTACAGTCAGTGGGATTTTCAATTTTAAATACTTAGGTAAAATGTACACCGCCTAAAGCACAGCTCGTCAGAAGTGTTTACATGTCCAATCTCATGGCATGGAGTCCACTCACAGTGCTGCGCAGCCGCCATCTCCATCTACTTCTGGGGCATCCCAGCACCCCACAGGAAGCGCTGGCCCCCTGAGCTGGCCCCCTGTCCTCTCCCTGGCCCCTGGCTCTGGATCCACCCATTCTGGAGGTTTCCTACCAATGGACTGACACTGTGGAGCCTCCTCAGCCTCATCCTGTTCTTGGCTGAGTAATATTCCAAGAGTGGATGGCCATGTGGCGTGTCCACCCATCCCTCCGTGGCCACCAGGGTGGGCTGTACTGTGGCATGCGTGCTCTTCCTGAGGTGGCCTGATGGCTGTCACTCACTGGGTGGCAGGTCCCCTGTGGCTAGCTGCTCCCACCGGTGTCCGGCTCAACCCAGAGCCGTGCCCGGGGCCTCCAGCCAGGCCCGGGCACAGCAGGCCTGGCCGCGAGGTGGGAGGCCCTCTCCTGGCACCAGCCTCAGCTTCCACATCTGTGAAACAGGCCCTGAGACTCGCTGTCCATGGCGCCTCCCCTCCAGCCCCTGCCGGACCCCAGGCTCCAGTGTGGACCCCAGGACAGACAGACAGAGACCCCCATAGAGCCTGGGCTGGAGGGCAGGCAGACATCTGGGGGTCCCTGTGGGGGACACAAACCACAGGAGTCAGAGTCCCCCTGGGTAGCACCGTTCTCCCCGTGGGGACAGCGCGGTTTGTTCCCCAGAGAAGCTCAGAGAGGGGTGGTCTGTGTGCAGCACTGGGGAGGGGGGGTGGACAAACAGCTGTGTAGGTCAGGGGACACATGAGACCCCCACCCCCAGGCCACTGCTGACCCCCTCTCTGTCCTTGTTTCAGACACAACAGAATTCCAGGAGAGCTTTGTCACCTCTGGCGTGTTCAGCGTCACGGAGCTCATCCAAGTGTCCCGCAGTGAGTGACCCACTGGGCCGGGGACCCCCCCCCAGTACCCCCTCACATCCTTCTCACACAGAGTGGCCTGGAAGGCACACAGGCCCTTCCTGGTCTCCCAGGGGCAGGGCAACATGGCACCTCCCCAGGAAACGGGAGCCACATGCTGGGTCCTCTGAGGCCTGTGCTCCCGGCCCCTCGTCTCACCCTGCTTCACATGGCAGACCTGAGCACTGCCCTGCCTTAGCAGCAACTTCCTGTCCACGTATCCAGAGCCTGTGCTCAGCTGTGGCGCTGCCTCTGCCTCACAGTGCAGCCTTGGCCTCTCCCAAGGGTCTTGGTTTTCTGACCCATAGAATTCAGATTTGAGTCAGACTAAGAACTAAGGAATCAATCATACTGGGGTGCTGGTGGCTCACACCTGGAATCCCAGCTAATCAGGAGGCTGAGATCTGAGGATCCCAGTTCAAAGCCAGCCCAGGCAGGAAAGTACATAAGACTTTTACCTCCAATGAACCACCAAAATAGCTGGAAGTGGAGCTGTGGCTCAAGCCTTGAGCACAAAAGCTCAGCACCCAGGCCCTGAGTTCAAGCCCAGCCACCAGCACGCACATGTGCACCAAGCAGTAGCTCTAACCTGTGATCCCAGCTAGTTAGGAATCTGAGATCAGGAGGATCAAGATTCAAAGCCGGGGGCTGGGAATATGGCCTAGTGGCAAGAGTGCTTGCCTCATATACATAAATCCCTGGGTTCAATTCCCCAGCACCACATATATAGAAAATGGCCAGAAGTGGTGCTGTGGATCAAGTGGTAGAGTGCTAGCCTTGAGCAAAAAGAAGCCAGGGACAATGAGTGCTCAGGCCCTGAGTCCAAGGCCCAGGACTGGCCAAAAAAAAAAAAAAGATTCAAAGCCGGTCAGGCTAGGCAGAGTGTATGAGAACCCTGCTCTTCAGCCACTCAAAATCTGGGTACTACAATAAATTAGAAAAAGAACCTGGGTTCTGTAGCACACGCCTGCTGCCTCAGTTCTGCAGGAAGTACAACTAGGAGGGTGGCGGTTAAGGCTCCCCAGGCATGCATGGAAGATCTTACCTGAAAAACCAGGAAAGCACAAAGGACTGAAGCGGGAGAGTACCTGCCAGCAAGTGTGGGGCCTTGAGCTTGAACCCCAGTGTGTCCAAACAACAGCCAACTGTCTGAGTCTTTATCAGCCCATTTGTGAAGCCCCCCTGTCCCCACCCCCACACTACCCCAGGATGCTGACCCCACCCTTTTAGGGGTAACAGCCTCTCTGGACCAGCGCCCTCACTCTCCGCTCCATTGCTCTGCGCAGCACCTGTGGTGACTGGTACAGGACCCAACTTCTCTCTGGGAGAGCTGCAGGGGCACCTGGCCTACGACCTGAATCCAGCCAGCACCGGAATGAGAAGGACGCTACCCAGCACGTCCTCCAGTGGGTATGTGCCTAGGCCCTGTCCTGCAGGTATACATCACCACCCTACTGGCCAACATATCCCCTGGTAGTTCCGGCAGGCTCGTTCTTCTTCCTGGGATACAGACTTACCTAGTATGGAAAACTCCTACTCATCCTACAAAACTCAACCTTGAGTGCCTCTACCTACAGCTCTTTAGAGTCCCCTTTGCCCAGCCCTTGGGCCCTGTGAAGACATAGACATAGGTTCGTGGGGCCTGCACTCTGGGCCTGGGCGCTGTCCCTGGGCTCTTCAGCTCAAGGCTGACGCTCTGCCACTGGAGCCACAGCGCCAATTCCAGTTTTCTGGTGGTTAGCTGGACATCTTAAGAGTCTCACGGATTTTCCAGCCCTGGCTGGCTTTGAACCGCAATCCTCATCTCAGCCTCCAGAGTAGCTAGGATGACAGGTGTGAGCCACCAGCACCAGGCTTAGACATATGTTCTTGCTAGGATATGATGAGTGACAGTGACCTAGCATTCTGCCCTCGATTTCCCCATCTGTAAATCAGGAGTAAGGTGACTTCCAGTCTCCTCCCGGAAGGCTCGCAGCAGGACCTGGGTGCCGCCTCCACCTCCCTCCTACTCCCCTACTTCCCCTCCCCCCGCCCCCCCTCACTCATCTTCATTAGTATCCACGTGAACAGTCGGAATTTATGCAGCGCCCATGTAATCTCGCGATACAACTTCGCCTCCGCCCCTTCCAAATCGGAAGCCAGCGAAGGCCATTTCCCCAACCCCATGTCTCCATGGTAACCGGCCCTCCCCTTTCTCTTTTTGCCCCTGTAGGAGCAAGCGGCACAAGTCGGGCTCGATGGAGGAGGATGTGGACACGAGCCCTGGCGGCGACTACTACACCTCGCCCAGCTCCCCCACGAGTAGTAGCCGCAACTGGACGGAGGACATGGAAGGAGGTAAGCCTGGAGGCGGAGACAGAGTCCGCCTTCCGGTGGGGGGTGGGGTGGGGACGGGAGAAGGGAAAGGAATTGCTGTGGCCGGAACTACGTGTCCCAGCAGGCCCTGTGTGTTTGCCAAAGAGCAGAAAGTGAGACTTCGGCCGCATTGCCTCTTGGGAGTTGTAGTCGCGCTGGCTGCGTGCTTTTGGAAGTATAGCCCGAACTCACGTGTCCCGCAGTACTTTGGTTCTGTTTAGTGCTGCGTTGGGGGACGGATGGGGCTGGCATTAAAATCCCGGGTCTTTGGAGTTCCTGAGCTGCAGGGCTAACTCTGGTTCTGATGATCAGGGCGCTTCTTCCTGGGATCTTCTGTGGACTCGCCTGTCTGTAAGGACCCTACTTGTCCTCTTGCCCACTGGGAGGACTTCGGGTGTCTCTTTTGCGGGTCCGTCTTCTGTGGGGTGCCTGTGCTTCCTCCCTCTTGGTTCACTTCGCATCTCTCCCTAGGATTTTTTTTTTCAACACTTCCCTTCTTGCATCAGGCTAAGGAGGGACCCCACAATTCTTGAAGCCTAGCTCTGTGCACCCCATTTGCCAAAGAGATTCTCTCAACCCTCTCACTCAGGGGGCAGAGCCCAGCTTTGGCAGCTAGAGTTCTACCCCCTGCACCTCAGTTTTTCCATCTCAAAACCGGGGGTGCTCAAACATAACCTACAGTACCTCCTCAAAGGATTGTGGAGGGCTTGTGGAATCAACCTATTTTGGCCGTGAGATGGGCACAGGGCTCATCTCCGTGGGGATCTGTTTGTTTTCCTCTTCTCTCCTTCCTGTACTAACGTGGTCTGCTTTTTAGAAAGCTCTGGCTGCACCTATAGGATTTTCGGGAAGGAAAAGAGAGCAGATTCGAGCTGGGCTTGGTAACAGATGGCTCAAGACCAGCCAAGCCAGGCATGGAAGGGAATGTCCATAATCCCAGCTGTATGGGCAGCATAAATAAGATCGCACTCCAGGCTCGCCTGGGCATCCATTTGAGGTCCTAGCGCAAAGATAACTAAAATGGAAAGGGCTGGGACAGGGAGCGAGTGGTAGGAGGCATGGGTTGAGTGGTAGAGTGCCTACCTAGGCAAGTACGAGGCCCTGAGTTCAACTCCAGTACTGGAGGAGGACAACCAAAAACAGCAGATGTTATGCAGACACGATGCACATGCCTGTAATCCCAGCCGCTTAGGAAGTGGCAGGAAGAGGATCATGATTCCCAGATATGTCTTGGCAAAGAGAGGTAATAAGGACCTTTCTTAAAACAAAATACAGCTGGGCGCTGCTGGTAGCTCACGTCTATCATCTCAACTACTCAGGAGGCTGAGATGTGAGGATTGCAATTCAAAGCCAGCCCAGGCAGGAGAAAAAATCTGTGAGACTCTTATCTCCAATGAACCAGTAAAAGCTCAGATGGAAGCTTGGCTCTCGGGATAGAGCTCCACCCAAGCATGTAAGTCAGGAAAGTATGAAGCCCCTAGTTCAAACCCGAGTACTGAGGCCCCCCGAAACACAACCTACCAAAAGCAAAACCCATGAGGCCCTGGTTTAATTCTAGTACTAAAAAGACAATAGGAAAGCAAAGGAGAGAGAGCTCAGTAGCTCGAGCATTGGAAAGATCTGGGTTCAAATCTCAGCTTGGCTGCTGCATAGCTGTGTGTGCTTGTGTAGCCCTGGCCAGATTTGGTGTCTCTGAGCAACTGTTTACTCCAGGTTCAGGGTGACAAGAAGGAGGTTTCCTAAAGCAACCACCTGACACATAGGAAGTGCCAGGAAAGCAGAGAGTTTATTTTTGTTCCTGTCTCCAATGTACCTAGCCGGTATATCAGGCTCCATGTGCCATTGTCCAAGGTGTGGGCCTCCAGAGCATCACCCCCTCTGCCCCAACCACTCAGGGAGCGTTTGTCTCTGCCACGTTCTTTCTCCTTTATGGGTCACAACTGAAAACTCCGTGTCAGCTCCACTCAGTTCAGGGCCCTGTGGTCAGTACACTGGCCTGCCTGTAAGAGACATTGTCAGCCATTAGCATCCCAGGGCAGACATAGGGTAAAAGACTGGGGCCTTTTGGGGACAAGATAACTGCTGGAACTCCAGCCATCGAGTTTGCATTCCAGCCAACCAAAGAGAAGCGAATGTGGGCACATCCTCATGTTTTGAGAGTTTTCTGTTAGTTTGTTGTGTGGTAATATGGAGTCTGCAGCCTGGGGTAGGGTGGGGTAAGGAGGGAGGTGGCAGAGACCCCCCCAGTGTGGGTAACTGTGGGGGGACGGGGGCCCCTCTGAGCACCTGGAGGAGGAGGTTCATAAGATGAACCCAAGGGCCTTCATGAGCAGCGAGTGGAGGGGGGCGGGTGTCTAAACAGGAAAGTGGGAGTGGAGAGGGGAGGGGGCCACCCTGGGGCTGCATTTGGGGGGGCCCTGTGCCATGTTTGGGGACCCATACCAGGTCTGGGGAGCTCCTGGGCCTAGGCGAGGTGGCCTGTCCTGTGCGCCCAGCGGGGGACTAGGCATGGGGGCACAGTGCCCATTAAAGGGGTCACACTGGATATAAGAGGGGCCTAGGTGTGTGGAGGGGGCCCACGGGGGGCATGCAGGCGCAGACAGGGTCCTGCTGGCACGGTGCCCAAGCCAGGCACTGGCTGGGGTTTGGGGGCATGCATGTGGGGCATTCGGGTTCAATTCCCCCACACCTGCCCAGAGCACGGAGGTTTTGTCCCCTCCATGTTCTGCAGCAGGGCGGTGGGGTCCCCTCAGCACTGGGCCCGGCCTGTGACCCCTCAGAAGGAGCTTGCGGAGTCGGGGGGGGGGCAGTCATGGAGGTTCAGCTGGGGTAGGGGAAATGCAGGTCTCATGGCCTCTGGCCTGTGCTTGGCTGAGCCATGTGTTCACGTCCCCAGTCCCCTAGCGGCCCCCCACTCGTGCAGACAGAGCTGGGTGGGGATAGGGCCACCCCAGGCCTTGTCTCACCTGCTGGGTCCCACCCCCCATTTGCTGACAGACGGGCAGGTAGACAGGGACAGGAGGATTGTGACCAGAGCAGGTAGTGTTATATTCCGAGAGCAAGAATAATCCATTGAGGTACAACTTAAGGTGGGAGGGGATTTTATTTATAACCTAAAACCTGGAACCAGGGCAGCCCTCCACCTTGAAACACTGGCCTGTGACTACCTTGTCCTGGGCCAGCTCTCCAGAACCCAGACCTGAGACCTGTCCTGACCTGAACTCCGAACCTCCACAATCACCTCAGCCTCCAAACCTCCAGAGGAGCAAGCTTCTTTACTGCAGGCCTCTCCTCTCCTCAAGCTTTAAGCCTCAAGCCTCCCCACAGGCCTTAGGCTTCTCTGCAGGCCTCAGGCTTCAGACTTCCCCACAGGCCTGGACTTCCAACAGTGGCAGCCAGGCGTGGGGGCTGGGGCAGGAGGTGGGCAAGGCCAGGGCCACGAGGGGCCATTCGGGGTCTTTATCTCTGTTCCCCTGTGGCCCAGGGTGGAAGCACCTCAGGCCCCTGAAGAGCCCAGGTCACCCCCAGGGAACAATTGACCCATGTTCACTTTTTATTGGGCTAGCACTGGGGCTTGAACTCAGGGCCTAAGCACAAGCCCTGAGCTTGCTTTCTTTTTTTTCAATGCTCAAGGCTGGTGCTCTACCACTTGAGCCACAGCTCCACTCCCAGCTTTTTGCTGGTTCCTTGGAGATAAGAGTCTCATGGACTTTCTTGCCTGGGTTGGCTTTGAACTGGGATCCTCAGATCTCAGCCTCCTGAGTAGCTGGGATGACTGGCGTGAGCCACAGGTGCCGGCTTCACACTCATTTCTAAAATTGCTGTCCTCCCAGAGTCGGCGGGGGGTGGGGGGGGGCGGCATCCAGACAGTGCTGTGGGAGCAGGGGGGACAGGTGCTGCCCTTAGCTGGGTCTGGGGTCACACGTGCCCATCCCTGGGGGCCTAGCTCTGTTGTCAGCCCTGCTCCCAAGGCTTGGTCCCCATGTGTGCACAAGACAGGTGGGCCACGGAAGCCCATCGTGTCCTTGCAGCGCAGGCCTTGGGAAGCCCCTCAGACGTTCCCAAAATTGCCCAGGACCCAGATTCCAGGCTTTGCCTGCTTCCCCCATGTGGGGACCTCAGGGCACCCAGCCGAGCCCAGTTCCTCCATCAGCAGGGAGCAAAGAGCCTCAGCCAATGCCCGGGCTGTCCCTGGAGCCCAGGGACTCTGGTCACTCGGTTCCCACACTGGAGGACCACAGCCTGACTGGGGGAGTCCCCTTCTCCCTGCTGCGTCTCTGTGACCCTGTGCTGGGATGGGGAGGGGCGGGGTGCCAAGGGAAGCCCGGGATCCTGGGGTGACCACCTAACCATCCTCCCCCACAGGCATCTCGTCCCCAGTAAAGAAGACAGAAATGGACAAGTCGCCCTTCCACAGCCCGTCCCCCCAGGACTCCCCGCGCCTCTCCAGCTTCACCCAGCACCATCGGCCCGTCATCGCCGTCCACAGCGGTGAGTGCCACCCGGCCCAGGAAGTCCCTCTACATATCTCACCACAAGTCCTCTTGACTGGCAGTCCTCTGGCTGGGGGCGGGGGTGGAGAAAGAGCCCATGGCATGGTCTCAGCTCTGTGACTGGTCTATTTGGGCCTCAGTTTCCCTGTCTTTATAAGAACAAGTCTCAGAGGCAAGAGGTCACATCGCTGGCATGGTCAGGAGCCAGCCACCAAGCATCCCCGTGTCTCCAGGTTTGGCTAGGGTTCCCTGAGGCGAGGACTCTGTCAGGGTAACAGTCGCAGGCACACGGCCAAACAGCCCAATGGGTTCATTCATAGATTGGCCAGTTGGGGCCCTGGGCTCCCTGTTTTTGTCAATAAAGTTTTATTGACACATATCCCTGGCCTCATGTTTGTCCATTGCTGTGGCTGTTTTCACAGGAGAGTGGCAGATGTAGGTAACTGCAACAGAGGGTGCTCAGGAGCTGGGGAGGGGCGAAACACCACGAGTCATAGAACTCCCTAGAAAAAGGAAAGCCAGCACCAGGCTAGGATAGTATACAGCCAGGAACAGGACGAGGCTGTGACCCACACTGCAACTTAAAAGGGACCCTGAGTCCACCACACGCAGTGAGGGGAGCAGACCTGAGGGGTCATGGTGTGGGGCTCCACTGAGAGCAACGGTCCAGAATGGCGGGTCTGGAGATGGGAAGGGGGCTATGGGAGGGCCATGGTGATGTTCCCACAAGGGCACATGGCTTGCTTCTGAGATGCATGGAATGTTCTGGAACTTGATAGAGGGAATGGTTGCATGACTTTATTAAAGTGCTTAGAACTACAGGCTTGCACGGTTTCAGCAGGGCGTGTTTTGCACCATGCAAGTTGTCCATCCACAGTAACAAGAAAATACAATATAGTCACAGCTGAGGATCACAAAAGCCCAATAGCTATGCCCTTACGAACGCATAAGATGATGCAAAGTTAAATGAATTCCATGTTATGGAAACGAGTGTTATATCACTGTTGTAATAACTTTCAACATGCGATGTGAAACTGTAGCTTCTATTGTTGATGATCCTCTTGTATCCCCTTCCTGTGGTTGTGCCCACGCTATCACTGTATCTCATCTGAGTACCCTGGATACTGTATATACTGGTATTGGAACTAGGGAAGTGAAAGGGAATATCAAAATCGAGAGACAAAGGATAAAAAGACAAACGAGCAAAAGCAATACTTGCAAAACCATTTGGTGTAAGCCAACTGAACAACTCATGGGGGGAGAGGGAAAAGAGGAGGGGAGAGGGGGGAATGAGGGAGCAGGTAACAAACAGTACAAGAAATGTACCCATGGCCTAACATATGAAACTGTAAAAAAAAAAAATTTATTTAAGAAAAAAGAAAATACAATAAACAGCTTAAGGACACAGAGCACCCTCTGTGTTTCATGTTCAAAAGGCACCGGCTGCTGGACGCAGGGGTTATGCCTGTACTCCCAGCCATGCAGGAGGCAGGAGCGGGAGGTCACGGTTCAGGCACAGCCAGGGCAGAAAGGTAGAGATTTGCCCCACGGCCCGCTGGGGCACAGCTGCCACCTGGCGCTCAGGAGGCGGCGGAGGGGAATGGAAGGTGGAGGCCGACCTGAAGCAAATACTGCGATCCTTCCAGAAAAGAGAAAAATAGCCAACGTGGCCGGTGCCGGCGGCCTCACCTGTCACCCCAGCTACTCAGGAGATCTGAGGATTGCAGTTTGGAGCCAGCCCGGGCAGGAAAGTCCATGTGAGACTTCTCTCCAGTGAACCAGCAAAAGGCTGGGGGTAGAGCCCTGGCTCAAGTGGTAGAACACCAGCCTTGGGAGAAGGAGCTGAGAGAACGCCCAGGCCCTAGGTCCACGCCGTGGGACTGGTGCCCTGCCTGGGGTGACGGCGGGGTGTAGGGCTGGGGTAAGTGGCACGGGTGTGGCGCCTGCTCACCACCCCTCTGTCCCCGCCGGCAGGGATTGCCCGGAGCCCACACCCGTCCTCGGCTCTGCACTTCCCCACCACATCCATCCTGCCACAGGCGGCGTCCACCTACTTCCCCCACACGGCCATCCGGTACCCGCCGCACCTCAACCCCCAGGACCCGCTCAAAGATCTCGTGTCACTGGCCTGCGACCCGGCCAGCCAGCAGCCTGGACCGGTGAGTGGACGCTCTGACCTTCATCCGTGGGGGTCTGGAGGCCTTTTCTGCGTGGGTCACTGGACATGAGTGTGGGTGACACTTGGGGACAGCAGGGACCCTGGCAGTGCCCAGGCTCATGGTGCATGGAAACGCGTGGGCAGGGCCACAGGCGCCCATGCTTGCAGCAGGGCAGCGTCCAGGCAGCATGGGGCGTGTGGGACGCGGAGCAGAAAGCCGGTCCCCACCTGGGGGTGCAAATAGGAGCTGAGGGTCGTGATCTGTGCCAGGCCCAGGATTCAGATTCCACCACCTTGGGCAGCTCTCAGCCCCCCCACTGACCCCCACCCTGCGGCACCCCAACTCCACTGTGGACCCAGCCAGCGGCCAGGGTGGAGGGGACAGCACCCCTGTACCACACACGTGTCTCTGTCCCCAGTGAAATGTCCAGTTTCTGTCTTCCCACCACCCAGGGTGGACCCGCCACTGTCTCCCCACACCAAGCCCACAGAATACCCACATCAGAAGCTGGGCCGCATCTGTGGGCTCCCACATGGTGGCCTAGGGGTCCCTGGCCAGCGTGACGGGCCAAGATCATCCCCCCCCCCCACACCCACCTGCAGGAGACCAGGTCTCCCATAGATGAACATCCCCAGCCCAGGGGAGCTCAGGTCACTTCCTGTACAAACGAAGAATAAATGATGCAGCCGGGCACCGGTGGCTCACACTTGTAATCCTAGCTATGCAGGAGGCTGAGATCTAAGGACCACGGTTCAAAGCCAGCCCAGGCAGAAAAGTCCATGAGAACCATCAGGAAACCGGAAGTGGCACTGTGGCTTAAGTGGTAGAGTGCCAGCCTTGAGAGGAAGAATTCAGGGACAGCTCCCAGGCCCCTGAGTTCAAGCCCCATGACCAATGAAACAGGAAAAAATAAATGATGATGGGTGTTAGGTCCATTTTGCGGGGAAAGGAACTGGTGACAAGCAGGTGCTTGTTTGGGGTGACCTGGGCTAGGCCACATCTTTAGAGGGAACAGCTCCCACCTGGACCCAGGAGCCCTCACCTCTAGACATTTCCTGGCCTTGGATTATAGCACATTGGCTGCCCTGAAACTCCTTGTAGGGTCACCGCAGCCTCCCCAATACAGTGGCTCGGGCTGTCCTGTCCTCGTGCCTTCTCAACCCCTGGCTACCATCAGCCAGGGCCCAGCCCCCAGGGCACCCCGTCTCTCCTAGTGTTCAGGCCCCGCATCAGTCTTGGGGTATAGTACAGGACTTAAACCCTGTCTCCGCCACCCCCACCGCCATGCCCCAGCATTGGGGGTCGCCACCCCACCCCAGCAAGTCTCCCCAGCCTCCCCCTCCTCACCAGGCTGGTGGCTTTACCTGAACCCTGCATGTCACCTTCTGGGCACAAAGGTTGGACTCAGCCTCTTAGCCGGCCCTGGATTTCAATGCGGCCCCAGCAGCTCAGCCCCGTGTGGCCTCAGGCCAGGCCCTGGCCCTCTCTGAGCCTCAGTCCTCCTAGCTGCAGAATGGGTCCACATCTGCCCTTCAGGAAGGGCGGCCAGAGAAGCTAGGGACAGGGGGGTGGGACAGGTGTGGCCAACTCCTTCTGTGTATCTAGGGGACAGGAACAGTGTAGGCAGGCAAACGGGGTGTGATGTGGGGGCGAGGTGCTGCTCATAGGGCAAACCCGGCATGCACAAGGCCCTGGGGTCCATCCCATTGCTGTCCAAAATCCCCACTAGGGTTAGTCCCCATGCCTGCCCGGCATTTAGCAGGCCCATGGCTGTCCTGCCCCTGGCTGGGTGACCTTCACAGAGCTGAATAAATGATCTGGCCTCAATAATTCATGGCCTGGAGGTACAGGGCAGGTGCCCGGAGGGTCTTCAGTAATTCACCATGGCTTTGGCACTCAGGGTCTTCCTGTCCCCCCTCACAAGGCAGTGGGACCCCCCCAGGATCGCGGGGAGCTGGCAGGCTGCAGGGCGGGGAGGCGCTGATGCTAACGGGCTCTCGGTCTCTCTCCCCGCAGCCTACTCTGCGCCCGGCGCGTCCCCTGCAAACCGTTCCTCTCTGGGACTAGAGCCGAGGGATCACAGGTAGGGCGGAGGGGCTGGCTGGGGGGGGGCAGGGCAGGGCAGGGTGCCAGCCTGGGGGACCCCAGCTGGTATCTCCCCCAGGCTCAAGGGCCCCTGTATGGCCGTGTGTTGTCCTCGCTGACCTCAGAGGCCACCCCAGGGGTGTGAGGGGGCCCCCACCCCGCCTGTCACCTCCTAAGTGCCAGCTCCTGCCTCAGGAGACTGTTGGTGGCAGAGCTGTGACACCCATGTGTTCAGATGGGAGGCCTAGAGAGGCAACGCAGAGGCCCAGGGTCACATAGCACGCTGGCCTCTGTCCCCTCCCCTACAGCCCTCCAGAGGACTAGAGGGAGGAGAGGAGAGGACAGCCTCAGGAAGGTGTACCCCCCCCAACAAGTGACCGTAGTTTTGAGGAGACAAAGGAGGGGGTTGAGGGGGCACACCAGCCAGGGACAGACACACACCCCAGAGAAAGGGAGGATGGCCAGGAAGGCTCAGAGAGGGACACCCAGTTTCCCGAGGCTGCACAGCATTGGGGGCTGAGACGCAGACCCCAGGCCCACCCCCATCCTCCTGTTGGAAGCCTCTGTCTTATTGGGCCCCAGAGCCTCGGCTCCGTGGGACTGGCAGAGGAAGAGGGGAGACAAGGCAAGGCACCCCCAGCTCGAGTCCCATTGGTCTTCAAAGACTCAAAGACAGAGAAACCAACCCTGGGCCAGTGTGGGGATCTGTGGAGGTCACAGGCTGAGGTCAAGGAAGGGGCCACAGGCGGCCATGCCCCCTGTCCCCCCGTCCCCCCCCCCCCCCCCCCCCCCGTGCTCTGTGCTGTCAGGTTGCTGCTGGTGGCTGGGGACCGACCCACAGTCCCCTTCTGGCCTAGCTAGGCCTAGGCTGGGCCAGGACAGGGCTCCGCCCAAGCCCCGCCCATGCTCTGCCCCCGGCCCCGCCCATGCACCAGCCTCGCCTCCTGGTCTCAGCCTCTTCTCCCTCTCCCAGCCTGGAAGGGCGCCCCAAGGCCACATCTCCCCCCACGTGGTCAGGGCCACTGTGGCTCCCAGCAGTAAGGGGAAGGGGAGTCTCTGCCCAGCCTTCCTCCATGGCACCTTCCCCGTGGCCAGCTGCAGGCTGGACATAGTGTTCTTGTCCCCAGTCCTGTGGGCACGGAACCCCCCTCAGGGCCATGCCAGCTCCTGGTCCACCTGAGGGGAAACTGAGGCAGACGGACACCCCCCTGCCCCCCTCTCGGGCCAGCCACCAGGGGAGGGAGCACAAAGGCCGGCCAGAAGGGGGGGCGGCAAAGGGGAGCATGAGGGTGCGATGTGGGGTCTCCGTGGCAGGCCATGGGGCAGGCTTAACCCTGGGGCAGTGGGGGCCGTGGGGGCTTCAGTGTGAGGGAGGGGCACAGCCATTCCCAGAGGCAGAAGGATGTTCTAGAGCAGGGAAGGTAGGAGACAGATTGTGGGGAGATTCTCCAGGGAAGGCAGGTTGGGGAGGAGAGAGGTAACCCCCTGGCTGCTCCCCGCAGCCCAGCTGGGAGGGTGAACAGCAGAGGGAGGGATGGTCAGGGCAGCTGGGAGGGTGGACAGCAGAGAGAGGGACGGTCAGCGCAGCTGGGAGGGGGGCAGCGGAGGGAGGGATGATCAGGGCAGCTGGGAAGGGGCAGCAGAGGGAGGGATGGTCAGGGCAGCTGGGAGGGGGCAGCAGAGGGAGGGATGGTCAGGGCAGCTGGAGGGGGCAGCAGAGGGAGGGATGGTCAGGGCAGCTGGGAGGGGGCAGCAGAGGGAGGGATGGTCAGCGGGTGCTCCATATCCTGCTTGGTCAGCACTTTGTACTGTTGTTCCTGGCCGCCGCCTCCCCTCCCCGCCAGGAGGCTGGCCCTGGTGGTCACCCCGGGAACACCCCCATCCCAGCCGCTCCCCCGTGCTCCCCAGGAGCCAGCCAGGGGCTCCTGGGCCTCCCTGCCCTCCTTGGCGTGTGGGGTGACTGGACACAGCCCCCCAGGGGAGGAAGGAGGGAGGAAAAGCCACTGGGGGGGGGCAGGGAGTCCACCGAGGGGAGGTCACACCCAGAGCCTGTCTGGTTGCCAGCGGAAACCAGACATGAGGTAATGGCCAAGATGAACTTGAACTTGGCTGGAGGCAGGGACTGGGGCGGAAGCACCAGTTCCTCAGACGGGCCTGCCTGGGGGAGGGGCGCCATGACCACACAGCGGGGTGGGGGTGGGGGCTGGATGGGGCAGTCAGGGCTGTGTGCACACCCAGCCCAAGTGTCCTTTTGTCATATGGGAGAGGACATTTCAGTAAAGCAGCTGGAGCTCTCCTGCTCTGCCCTGTGGGGTGACGGGGGTGGGGGGTGGGGGGACATGAAATGGGGAAATACTGGTTAAAGAAGACGATGGCTGCGTCTGCCCACCGCTGCACCGCCGTCCTACTCACCCCCGCCCGGCAACATCGCTCACTTGCCCCTTGGACCACAGTTGAGGGCAGTGGTCACAACCACATTTCCAGGAACCTCCCCTCACCCCCACTTTGCACGCTTGTTGATGAGGCTGGGGTGTGGTGGGGGTATCTCTGTACCCACAAATAAAGACAGGACAGTCTGTGCAATGTAAGTCTGACCCCAAGCTGGCTGGGGTGCGCTTACACCGGAGCCCCTGGGGTGGCGGGATATCCTCACACGCGTCCCCCACCTCACCCGGGGTGCAGTCACACTGTGAGCCTCCGTGCAGACAGGTGCATCCCTAGGCTTGCCTGGGCCCTGTTGGTGCTACTGTGGCAACACAGCCAGAAGGTTCTAGAGAAGTCTCCCCCACCGCTTCCCCCCACCTAGTGTGGGGTCCGCTGGGACCAGGAGTGATCCCACAACCCCACACTGTTTGCCTGGGACGGAAACCTCCCCCCCCCCCCACCTGTCATTACCTTGTCGACAGCCCGAGGCTCTTCCCTGGGGTCCCAGGGTTAGACCCGGGGTGGGGAGGTGGGGGGGTGGACAGGACCCCAGGCCGCGCGATAGAGGGAGGGTGGAGGCGAGGGAATGCCAGAGGAATGGGTAGTGGAGCTTGATGCCTGTTCTCTCTCCTCTCTCTCTTTTCCCACCGGCCATTCAGTCGTGGTACCTGGGGTAGTGAAGTTCTGCGCCCCCCGCCTCCTCTCCACCGCCTGGGATCCCCGGGGCAGCACCATCTGCCCCCCAAACCCACATTTGTGGTGGAGAGTTAAGAGCAAGCAAGAACACCCCACCAACGCCCAGCCCGGCTGAAAAGACAAACCCACAGACAGACCCAGTGGGAGGAAAAGGAAAAGCAACACACCCCCCAAAAAGGAGAAAAACAACAAAAACAGAAGAACAAAAAAACAAAACACGCAAGGAAAGCCCCACCACCCACAGACCCGTGATGACGAAAGGTAAAGACAGCCTGGACGCGCGGCTCCCTGCGCCCCCCACCATTCATCTCCGCTTCGCCTGCTGCCCAGAAGGACGCCGCGGCCGCCCCGCATGCCAGGTGAGCCAATGGCCAGGGCTGGGGGCGGCCATGGGGCCCCCCACAGGCACTACAGGCACCGATCGTCCACGCCCAGCCCCACCCCGCCTGGGGCCTTTGCCAAAGAAGGGAAGGAAGCAAGCCGCAGCGGGGAAGGGCGCAGCGAGGACCGGCCTCGGGCGGCGGACCTCCGCAGAGGCAGGGTGGGCAGAAGAGGCACGCGCCCCCCACCCCCACGTTGCTGGGACGGGACAGACGCCAGACCGCTACTTTGGGGGGACCCACCCTGGCAGGGACCTGCAAGGCCCCAGGACTGGCTCTAGCTCTGGGCCTCTGGGGACTTGGTCTTTGGGGGGCCACCAGACCAGCCCCATGGGAGGGGACGGGGGACATCTATGCAAGTGACCCCAGGCCCCCGGCACGGCGGCCTCCCTCCCTGCCTGGTCTATTGCACACGTGGGAGCAATGCACTTTCCCAGGAAGGGAGCGGAGGCGTGGGGACCCTCCGGCCCAGACCCCATGTGGGGTCTGCTGGCCTCTGAGGCCCAGCAGGGGAGCCCCCACCCCCAAGAACCCTGAAGGTGGGAGCCGCGAGTGGTTTAAGTGCCTGACCCCCACCGTCATCCATCAGACAGAGTGGCCAGATGCACCCCATCCTTCCCCCAGCCCGGCCCCTCATTGCCGTGCCCCCTCCAAGCTAGAAAGACGGGACCCCCAAGGGTGAGCACTGGGGGCCCCCGTGCCCCCACCCTGTGGGGCCCCGGGTCAGGTCCTGGGGGTCCCGCCGCCCCCTCAGCCAGTGCCTTACATGCTGGAGGGAGGCCAGTCCCTCCCGGGTGCCCCCTCCCCCCCCCCCCGTCACCAATTGCACTTTCATCTCCCCCAAAGTGGGGCCCGGAGGAGGGCCTCCCGCACTGGGAGGGCGCTGGCAGAGACGGGGGGTTGGGGGGGGTCCTCATCCGCAATGCATTTTCCGTTGACCTGCTCCAAAAACACTAAGCTGGGGACGCCAGGTGCCCCCAGCCAGCTCCGTCCACGCCCACCCCCAGGACCCTTTTTTGGTGGGGGGCCAGGGTGGGGTGTCAGGTTTTATAAACACAAGGACCCCCTCCCAGGCCCTGCTGTCCATCCTGTCTCCCCCCTTTGGCCAAAGCCATCATCCATTCACCCTGGCCCAGCCCCTCCTCCTTCTGGGGGCCTGGACTCTATTTCCCCAAAGTAGCTGGGGTGTGGGGGGTTGGCCCCCTTGATCTCACACAGGAAGACCCAAGACCTTCCTCACCCTCCGTCTCCGATCCCCGCAGCCCAGAGCACTGGGTGGGGGTGTGTCCGTCCGTCCGTCCGTCCTCAGGGCCCTCCACGGGGGAGGGGGGGTCCCTGGAGACGGCAGCACTGCTGCTGTCCTGCAGGGCCAGGGTGAGGGTCATGCCACCTGGCAGCCCGATGCTTCTCTGCCAGGGTGGTGACGGGGTGGGGGACAGGCCAGACTCGGGGTACACCCGGCAGCACCCACACACACCTGTGGGGTCTGGGCCTGCGAGAACCAACTCTTTACCTGACTTGCATGGTGCTTTCGAACCCGCGAGACCTGTATGCATGGCGGATGTCCCCGGCGCTGCCGCCCGCCCCGCCGCCTCCCCCAAACCCCAAAACAAAAAACAAAAAAACTACCAAAAAACAAAAAACCCCAGCCCCCCCGATTCCACGTCTCCTGATTTGCACGAGAATTTTCTATCACATGATGTGCCTTGCCTCCCTCCGTCAGCACTCAGCTGCATGTCCGCACGCGTAGACCCAGACAGACAGACAGACAGACGACGCCACAACGTTAGACGACGTAAGATGACGTACCCAGCAAAAAGGGATGGATTTCTATTTGTAAAAAAAATCATCTTCATCAACGGACAGAAGGAAGTGATGTTCAAAAGACGAGAAAATGCTCGAAAGCGAGCCACAAAAATCACACCCACAGACCCCATGCCCTCCCCACCGCCCCCTCCTGCAGTTGGGGGGCTCTTCCCTGGTGCTCACCCGCCGTCACGGCCCCCTGCCCTGGGGACCGTGGACCCCACGGTCCTGCCCAGCCCCTTCCACCATCTCTGGGCACAGCCTGGTCCCCACCATGATCCAGACTCCATCCGTGCAGGCTGGGGGCCCGCCATCCCTGTGTATCCCAGCTTTGTCACCAAAGGACCCATTCTTCTTGAGCCGGAGACCAGCCTGGGGTGACCCCTTCCCCTCCCCCCCCCCCCCACTGTCCCATCTTCCGTCTTCCAGCTATTGACACGAAGGAGTGAAACGGGAACCCCACGAAACTCGATATATGCAATACCTGTCCTTTGCACCCCGCGGGCCGGGCCTCTGTCTGGGGGTTGTCTTGTCCTTGACTTTGGTCTCTCTGGTTCTTTCTTCCATCCTTCCTCCCTGTACCCCACTTTCTCTGTCTCTTTGCAGTGTCCTTCGCCTTTTCCTTTACCAAAGCTAAGGCAGGCAGATGGGTGTGGGGGCCATAGACAGCCACTCCTGCCCTGCCTGGCACCCCACCTGGGGCCCCCAGCACACAGCTGT
The DNA here is from genome assembly GCF_023159225.1 of Perognathus longimembris pacificus. Classification (NCBI taxonomy): domain Eukaryota; kingdom Metazoa; phylum Chordata; class Mammalia; order Rodentia; family Heteromyidae; genus Perognathus; species Perognathus longimembris. The sequence goes on from NC_063163.1 coordinate 68,313,713, forward strand.
CACCCTTTGTCCCCTCAGGATGTAAGGTTGTCTCAAAAGCCACCAAAATATTCTTAATCCCAACTTTTCTTCCAAAAAGACCCTGGCACAGCCCAGGGGACAGGGACGCCAGGTTTGGGGTGCCCAGCTGCTGGCAGCAGCGACACAGCAAAGGCCCTGGGGGCTGCTGTCCCCACTCACCCCACTTGCCCTCTCTGTTGGGGACAGTGGTGAGTGGCGGGCTGGCCGGGTAAGGTGTCCCCACTCCCAGGCCCCATCGCCCAGCCATGGCCTTGGGGTCCCTGGCCTGACCAGTGAGCCATTCCTGGGTGGTGGCAGGAGACAGAGTTGGGGTTTTCTCTTGACAAGTTCATGTGAAACCCACCCCTCCCCAGGCAACATCCTCTCAGAGCCTCCTTGCACCCCCAGCTGACTCTCAGGCTTCCATCCACACCATGAGAAAGGTCGGGAAGGCCCCCACACATATGCAAGTCGCACAGCCCTAAAGGACTGCAAAGAGGGACATACCCCACCTCCGGGTTCAAAACCCACAGGCTCCCATGGGGCTCAGGCAGACCCAGTGGGGCCATCTGAGGGAATGGAGCCGCGGACACCTCAGTACTGTCACCTAGGGGTCCCCTGGGACTCCCCACACCCTTGGGGCCACTTCTGCTCTCCGCCCTCCCTGTGCAGGGGCCTTCTGTTCCCAACATCAGCAGCACCTGGAGAGGGGCCTGCAGGGCTGCTCCAGCTGCCCCCCACAGGACAGGTTTGTGGGGCCACCAGTGGCCACAGGCCTGGGGAGGGGCAGCAGGCAGGTCCCCGCCCCCCAGCGCACCCCAGACTCCGCCAGCGTGGGTCTGTGCTGTCTGTACATACATGTAGGCTGTACTCGTGTAACTTGGGGCCTAGATTCTCCCTCAGACACCTGACTGTTTCTTCCCCCTAATTCAGCTTCCTCTCCCCTTCTCTGTCCCTTAGTACACTTCCTGGGGAGTTCCTACCTCCCAGCCCACATCCCCAGCTCCCCCCAAGGGTCAAGGCAGGAGGCAAACCGAAGCCAGGCCAGCAGAACTCGCCAGCTATACCAAAACACTCATTTCCCAAGCAGTGCCTCATGTCTGCTGGTGCAGTTTTGGGGTCTCCCTGCCTCAGCCTCCCCAGTGGTATCCCTGACCCCCAGACTGTGCTCAACCCTGGGAACTGAAGGAGGGTGTGGAACACCTAGGGATGATGGCTCCAGAGATGGAGAGAGGATGCACCCCGAGCCGCCACCTGGGTAATACGAAGGGGGTGCCCCAACCCCCCTTCTCAAAACGCACCCACTACTCATCTTCCCACCTCAAGTCTCAGCCAGGCTGCTGTCCCCTAAAACCAAAGCCCCTTTAACTCCAGGGGTCCCAGCCTGAGCCCCCCAGTTCCCTGCCCGCCAAGGAATGGGGGTGAGGAGAGAGCAGGCGTTCTGCAGGGATGGAGGGTCTGGGGAGGGCGGGGCACAGTGCTTTCCCCTGGATTTTTCTGGGTTCTTTCTGGGTTTTCTGGATTCTCCCCCTGCCCCCAACCTTTCTGGATTTCTCTTTGGATTTTCTTTTTTCTTCCTCTTGCTCCCCCCCCCATGTGTGGGTGTTGAGGCTGTCCCATTCATTTTCTCTGAGACTTTTTTTTGAGATTTTTTTTTTGTTTCCATTTTGTATTTTACTCATATTACAGGATAGATCATTTTATTTCTCGCTTTCTGCTTGTGTCACACGACAGACCATACACATCACAAACACATGTCACACACGTCACACAAATACACACATGCCTGTGCTCAGAACCCAAGTCAGGGACAGCTCTGCTGGACCTGGGGTCCCCAGGCCTGGCCGCTGCCCCCGGGCCCCAGGCCGCCATTACCCCAACATCGCGCGGTCGACTCGGTCTGTGCAGATGCGCCTGAGTATCATTTATAGAATGTGACTTTTTGGCTGATGTTACTTTGTTTTCCCTATGCAAAAAAAAAAAAAAAATACAGTGAAAAGGGGTTCCATAAAAGACTCAATAAAAGGCAAAAAAAAAAAAAAGGAAAAAAGAGAAAATGTATAAAAAATTAAACAAGCTATGCTTTGACTCTTCCTGGCAGTCTTGGCTCCTCTTTGTGCCACTAGCAGTGTGTCCCCTGAGGGCATCCCTGGGGTCCTTGAAGGGCCTAGGACACCCCACACCTGTGCCTGCCACGCCCCTGGCGCTGACCTCTGGCCCCCACTCCTGGGGCGCTTCACTGTGGCATCACCCCAGCTGTGACCTCCTCCAGGGAGCCTGCCCAGCACTGCTGCCATGGGTCAAACACACACACACACACACACACACACCATCCCTGAGGCCTCCAGTGAATCCTACGGACATCTTTGGGGTACCTGTCTGAGCAAGACACAGGGGACACCCCCTCACTCTAAGCACCTGGCCCGGCACACAGTTGGCACTTCACACATGACAAATGCCTTCTCTCCCTTTTCTCCCTGGTAAATTGCCAAGCAACAAACAGCCAAGCACTGGGAGGCAGGAGGAGAGAAGAAATGCAGAGACTGGCCTAGGCTGGCTTCGAAGTGTGGTCCCCTGGATCTCAGCCCCCTGAGTAGCTGGGAGTACATGTGTGCCCCTGACCCTGCCTCATTTGTAGTCTTCATTAAAACAAGATTTGCAGGTGGGTGGTGTGTGTCTGTGTGCCAGTCCTGGAGCTCGAACTCAGGTCCGGGCACTGTCTCTGCGCTCTTTTGCGCAAGGCTGGAAACTCTACCATTTGAGCTGCAGCTCCACTTTCAGCTGTTTATGGTGGTCAATTGGAGATGAGAGTCTCATGGACTTTCCTGCCCCACTTGGCTTCAAACCCCAATCCTCAGGTTTCAGCCTCCTGAGTAGCTGAGATGACAGCGTAAGCCAAAGGTTCCTGGCTACACTGATTATCTTTGAGGCTGGGTCTGGCCAGGCCCAAACCTGCACCTGGACCCTGATCCACTTCTTTTTTAGGCTGACAGATATATGTCCTCAACCCAGCTTCTCCATTTGAGATAGGAAAGATAGGAACTCTTAGGCTGGGAATATGGCCTAGTGGTAGAGTGCTCGCCTCGCATACATGAAGCCCTGGGTTTGATTCCTCAGCACCACATATACAGAAAAAGCCAGAAGTGGTGCTGTGGTAGAGGTAGAGCTCCAGCCTTCAATGTAAAGCTCAGGCCCCGAGTTCACGCCCCAGTACACACGCTGAGGCCTGAGGTGGAGATGTGAGCCAGTCCTGGGCTTGGGGAGCTGTAGCTCCTTGGCCCGGCACCCTCCAGGACAGGAATCATAAAGTGAAATCAAGCTGAGTCCCAACACTTCATGTCCTTGGACACTGGGCCCCAGAGGGATTTCTTTTGCTGCCCAAGGGTCGGGTCCCTCCTGGTAGGATGAAGCCATGGCAGGCATCTCTGTAGGGCTGCTGGAGGAGGCAGCCCAAGAGTTGTCCCAGACACCATTACTCTGTTCCTCTGTCCTGCAGCCCCATCCCTGGTACCCTCTCCATCCTTCCCCTTTTTACCTTTAGTGCAGTGAGGCCTGGCCCAGGTAAAAGATCCAATAATCCAATTTAATGGGGAGTTCATGTTCACCGCCCCACAAATGCTCACCAAACCCCTTCGGACTCCATGCTTCCTAGCTCCCAGGCTACAGAAGGGGAAGTGGAGATTCCAACAGGATGGAACACCTGCCCCAGCTGAGGGGAAGAGGCGGAGCCACCGGATGGATGGGTGGATGGGTGGGTGGGTGAATGGGTGGGTGGGTGAGTGGGTGGGTGAATGGATTCGTGGGTGAATGGATGCGTGGGTGGATGGGTGGGTAGATGGATGGTAGATGGGTGGATGGGTGGGTGGGTGGGTGGATGGATGGGTGATGTGTGGGTAAATGGATGGGTGGATGGCTAGATGGGTGATTGGATGGGTGGAAAGTTGGATGGGTGGACAGTTGGATGAGTGGATGGACTGGTGGGTGGATGGGTGGATGGGTGGATGGATGGATGGATGGGTGGATGGATGATGGATGGTGGGTGGGTGGGTGGATGGATGATAGATAGGCAGTCTATGGTAGGTAGTTGGATGGGTGTGTGGACATACAGGTGGGTGACTTGGTGGAGTGTGGATGGGTGGATGATGGAGGAAGGAATGGGAGGAGGCCATGAGTCATTGCATGGAGGAAGGAATGGATAGATACCTGGCTGGCTGGACAGGTGAGTGAAGGATGGACAGGTGGACAGAGCTGCCTAGGTGGGTGATGGGTGGATGGGTACCCTAGGTGTGGAGGCCGGGTGGAGGGAGGACCGATCCATGCAGAGGGGTGGGAGGGCCGATGGAGAAATAGGCCGAGGGTAGTGCACAGTGGTGGGGTGGGGGTCTCATCTGTAGTGGATTCTGAATCCGAGAATTAAGACTTAGATGAATGACTTCATCTTCCCCGCCACCCGGCAACTCACTCCTATGGACCCTGCAGGCTGGGAAGCTCCGGTTAGGTTGAGAGGGGCCTGGGCGATGGGGCGTGGCCTTGGGGGCGTGCCGGTGGGCCTGGCCTGGGCGGGGCTCCTAAGGGAGGAACTGCAGTGCAGTGGCTGGGGCATAGAATGGAAGGGGAGGGGAGGGAGAGGCTCACACAGGGGAGGGGGAGGGGTCCCCCTCCACTTGAGAACTCCCCACAGCAGTTCAGTAACAACAGATCGGGCGGCCAGCAAGACCCTCAGACCTATCAGCAGAGAATTCATGGCAGATCGGTGTGGGCAGGGTCTGAGCCAGGTGGGGGTCCACCTCCCCTGGCTGTTCCCCCTCCTGCCGAGGCTTCGGAGAGCTGGGCCTGAGCTTCGGAATGGGGTCTCATCCAGACAGGGTTGGGTCGCAGGTCCAGGCAGGACGGTTCTGGACACCCCAGAGGCCCAGCCTCCATGTCTCCCCGGGTCCACCCTGATCTCAGTCTCTAGAGTTCAAAAGGTGGGTCTCACCCTCAGCACCTGCCCTGTGCCAAGCCTTGCCATGGCCCCCAAAGCCATGGCTCCTCCTTCAACGCTGGCCGAAGTTGGTCGTTCCTGGTGGTCAGAGCTCTTGTCCCCACATTGTTGAAGAGTAGGAACCGATTTGAGGCTCAGAGAGGGTGAACCACCTTCCCAGCACCACACAGCATCCCACTAGAAGACAGTTCTTGAGCCAGGTGCTGGTAGCTCACACCAGTAATGCTAGCTGCTCAGGAGGCTGAGATCTTAGAATCAAGGTTCAAAGCCAGCCGGGGCAGGACAGTCCATGAGACCCTTGTCTCTATTAGCCAGCCAAAAGCCAAAAGTGGAGCTGTAGCTCAATGGCTGAAGTTGTAAAGCACCAATCTTGAGTGAAAAAGCTCAGGGACAGCACCCAGGAGTGGGGAGGAGGGGAGGAAGAAGGGAGAGGGGTAGGGAGGAAGACAGAGATAGAGACAGAGAGAATTATCTTGGTTCCTCAGCCAAGATACAGCAAGAATACACCCTCCCAGCTACCACAGGCGGTGACCTCCAAACTTGACAGGGGCGTGACCCTGAGAATGCGCCCCTCTCCCAAAGCCAGGCCTTTCCCGCGCCCTCGGGAGGAGTTATTTGGCGTTTCCTCCGCCCCCTGGTGGACGACCTTGGAACTGCACGCAGCCAGGCTTACCGTCACCGCCAAGGCGGGAACTCGCGTGGGGGAGCCCAACCCCAACCCCACACCCCATAGCAAGGTCCAGGGCAGAGGTTGGGGCGCGGAAGCGGGAGAAATGGGGAACAGAGCAGGGGCACGGCAGGTCACGTGTCCCCAGCGTGGGGTGGCGGAGAAGGCCCCAGGATTTCCCCGGAAACCGGCTCAAAGTCCAGGGCCAGGGAGCAAAATCAAGATCACAGCCCAGTGATTTCCCCCGGTCGGCGGATGCCACCCTCGCCCAGCCCCGGGTGTGTCCCCCCCTCCCCCAGCCCCAAACAGCCGTGCCCAGGGGGAAACTGAGTCTCAAGAGAGGACAGGAACGCCTGACTATCCTTTCTGAGGGGTCTGGCTCCGAGCGCCCCGAGGAGGCAGGCTCTGGCCCACAGAAACCTGGTGGAGGGAAAAGGAAAGAGGCATCGGGTGGAAATCGGGGGAGAGAGTCGTGAATTGCAGGACTGGATGTTTCTCTTTAGTCGGGAGGCACGGAGGCTCTGGATAGAAAAGGACTTCGGAGGGCTAGGAATGTGGCTTAGCAGTAGAGAGCTCACCTCGCATGCATGAAGCCCTGGGTTCAAATCCTCAGCACCACAGACACAGAAAAAGCCGGAAGTGGCGTTGTGACTCAAGTGGTGGAGTGCTAACCTTGAGCAAAAGAAGCTCAGGGACAGTGCTCAGGCCCTGAGTCCAAGCCCCAGGACTGGCCAAAAACAAAAAAGAAAAAAAGAAAGAAAGAAAAAAGAAAAGGACTCCCAGCAGGACCAAGGTCAGGAAGGGGCACCACACAATCACGTGACTCCCCCAATGTCCTCTCTTTGGACACTGTATTTAGAACCATAGGCCCAGGGTGCTGTTTACAGGGCACCAGGAGGGGGGATGGAGGGCTGCCTGGAGGAGGCAGCAGGGTATCTACAAGGCCGTCGTCTTCTTCTCTTTCTCCTCTCCCATGGGCTCCTTCTCCTCCAGCTCCAATCCTAAGTTTCTCTCACCTTTCTTCTGTGCATTTTTCTCCTTCTCTCTCCTCTCCTTCTTGTCTTCTTTACTGTAGGGGACAGAGATCTCCTAAGAAACAAGCCCTTAAACTTATGGGTGCCCTGTAAGGAGCGCCGCGCATCTGTGCTCCAGCCCTTGTCACCTTACAGGGGTGAAGGTGAGGATTCCTGGCCCATTGCATGGATGGGTGGGTGGGTGGATGGATGGGTGGGTGGGTGTGTATAGATGGGTGGATGTATGTATGGGTGGGTGGGTAGATGGATGGGTGGATGGATGGGGGATGGGCGGGTGAATGGATAGGTGGGTAGGTAGATGGATGGGTGGGGGGATAGGTGGGCAGATGGGTGGAGGATGGGTGGGTAGATGGATGAGGGATGAGGGTGGATGGGTGGGTGGGTGGATGGGGATGGGTGGTAGGATGGGTGATTGATAGATGGATGGGGATGGATGGAGGATGGGTGAGTAGATGGCAGGGTGGGTCGGGGATGGATTGGTGGGTGGGTAGATAGATGGATAATGGATGGGTGGATGGCTCACTGGATGGGTGGGTAGGTGGTTGGATAGGGGGATGGATGGGGATAAGTGGGGGATGGGTGGGGGATGGAGAATAGATGGGGGATGGAGGGATGGGAATAGGTGGATGGATGGATGGTGGGTAGGTAGATGGATGGACAGTGAATGTATGGGTGGCTGGCTAGGTGGGTAGATGGATGGTGGATAGGTGGGTGGGTAGATGGATGGGCGGTGGATGGATATGTGGATGGATGGGTAGATGGATGGGTGGATGGTGGGTGGGTAGAGGGTGGATGGATGTGATAGCAAGTGGAAGAAGCACAGGAGAACCAGAGAGTCAGGGGTCTTTTCTCCTGAGGATCCGAGTCCTGTTACCAGATGGAGGCAGGTCACACACAGAGCAACACTGGGTCCATACATCTCCTGTAAAGCTGTCTTGGCTCTGCTGGGCACCTCCAGGCAGGCTGGTCTCACCAGCTGTCCCAAACCTTAGCTCATATTGGGCTCAGGCACCCCAACCCCCAGTCCTCTCTCCAAACTGTCAGGCCTAAAAGAAACTAGATCTACACACCCCCCCCCCCCCCCCGCATCCACCGCAATTGTGTCTGTCTGTTTGTTTGTTGGCAAGTCCTGGGCACTGTCCCTGGCTTCTTTTTCCTCAAGGCTAGCACTCTGCCACTTGAGCCACAGCGCCACTTCTGGCCATTTTCTGTATATGTGGTGCTGGGGAATTGAACCCAGGGCCTCATGTATACCAGGCAAGCACTCTTGCCACTAGGCCATATCCCCAGCCCCTGATTGCGTCTGCAGTGTACCAGGCCCTGAGCTGGGTATGACAGATAAGGTCAAAGGCAGGTTTCTGCCTCTGGGAGCTGCTGTGTATGCCATGACGCCGGTGGTGGTTAGGTGAGGGGCAGGCAAGAGGCAGAGCTGGGACATGGAAGGAAGGCTACTTGGTCATAATGAGCCTCTCAGAAGGCCAAACTCCTGAGCAGGGAGTGAGGGAAAACGAGTTCTCTTGATAGGGAAAAATATGTGCAAAGGTCCCAGGTATTGAAGGGCAGGAAGGCCCCCCACCCTGAGAGGGGCTCACACGGACAGTACCTCAGGTCTGTGCTCTGCTTGGGTTCTGATCTCATAACCTGCTCCTCTTCGTCCACAGCTCTGTAGAGATGGAGACCGAGGTGTGAGTAGGGAGGAGGAGGTGGGCATAGCCTCTGCCTCAGTTTCCCAGCAGGCACAGGAGGGCCTGGGCTCCCTGGCTGCTGGCATGAGAGGAATGGGGCAGGTACGGGTACAGAGTTGGAGCTGGGTGGGGTCCAGGGAGATATAGGGAAATGGGGTGAGTTGGAGAGCCTGAAGGGAGATGGGACTGGGTAGGAGGAGGTGGTGGGCGGAGCCTGCACCAGGTGAGGGGAAGGGAGGGCTTTGGGCATGGGGGGTGCGGGATCCCCACCTCTTTTTGGAGCACCAGATGCGGTTGGCCAGCATGAGCACAAAGACGATGAACAGGAAGCCCACGACGGCGGCCAGGCCGGTGAGCCATGGCTTCAGGCGGCGCTCAGTGGCTGTCAGAGGGTGGGAAGGGGGCTCAGAGGCTGAGGAGGGCGGGGGCCGTGGGGAGGGGGAGCAGGGCCCTGGGGGGCTCCGGGGAAGGCAATGCACCTCAGAGGGGGTGGAGAGGTGAAGGGGTCCGCCTGGGAGGAGGTGGGAGCCTCGGGCTGGGCGGGGAGCCGGGCTCACAGAGGGCTAAATGGGGGGGTGTCTCAGAAAAGCCAGGCGCCCAGGTGAGGAAGGAGCTCAGGGGCTCCATGAGGGGAAAGGACCCAAAAGCTAAGAGAGTGGGGGTCAGGGAGAAGGGAAGGGATCAGGAGAGGAGGGATAGCGGGGAGGCCACGACGCTTGGGAGCGGGAGACTGTGTGAAGGCCTGTTTCTCCTAATGGGAAATGGGTAGATGGACAATCCCAGCCCGACCCTACCCCTTGACCGGAGTCCTACCCTGCTGGGCGTCGGCAGGCGACAGGAGGAGGGTGCCTAGGACGAGGAGGGTCCCCAGGGTGCGCATGGCGGTCCAGTGAGCCAGTGGCCAGGTAGGTGTCCACCTGTGGCAAGTGGCCCCTGCCCTGCCTGGGACATGGCATGGGCGGGGCATGGGCGGGGCCTACCGGACGAGGGGCAGGGCCTGGGAGGGCCCGACCGGGTGTGGAGTGGGGCCTGGGCGCAGGATGATGTTCATGCGGAGGGGCGGGGACTGGGAGGGGCGGGGCCAAGCGCAGGATGATCTGCATGTGGAGAGGCGGGACCGAGTGCAAATTGGCCTGTCAGCGACAGAGCGAGGCCGTGTGTGGGCGTGACCAGAAACTGGGGCGTAGCCTGGTGTGGACGCGGCCTCCTTGCCCCCTGGACCTTCTGCCCTTGGCAGCCCATCGCTCCTGCCTCTGTGTCCCCCCCCCAACTCCGAAGGAGGGCAGAGTCTGTACCTGGTATAACATTAACCAGGGCGTCACCATCCCCTGCACGCCGCCCTGGGGACCATCAGTCTCAAGGCCCAGGCTGTCCCTTCCGCCGGGTCCAGACAGAGATTAACTGAGTTCTCACTCTTCCTCCCCCCAAAACGCACTGGTCCCTCATGTCCCCTCTGCCCCTGTGTGGGCACACAGGTGTGATGTGACAAACACAACTGGCATAGTCACCCTTGCTTGGCTTGCATATGCAACACATGAGGCCCCCATCAAGCTCAGCGATTTCACACAAACTGCTTGCTTCACTGGGCACCCCCACAGAAACCTGGCCAATGTTTGTCTTGCACACGCAGAGCTCAGAGGCTAGACGCAGACCCCCAGCTGCTGCCCACCCCAGCTCATGTGCCTCAACCAGTGCACAGGGGGGCAAAGGCCAGGCGTCCCAAGCCATCTCCACATCTGGATAACCCACTGCCACTGGGGGAAGCAGTGCCAGGGACGCAGAAGACACCCTTCCTGTCCTGCCCTTAACCTTGGTCTTTTATGCTGATTAGATAGGGAGCCCTGCCTGGGCAAAGGGGGGGCCCCACCCAGGCTGCCACGGTAGCAGCCATGGCTCAGGCATGTGAAAGGACTCGCGTGTTTATGAAGCACCTGCTGTGTGCTCAGTGCCAGCCATGGACAGATGCCGCTCTGCACATCCAAGACAAGCCACAGACCTTGATTCAACCTGCCATGTGTCTATTAAGCGCCTCCTATGTAGTCTACCCTCAGCCTTGTTAGGGAGTCCGGATTACAGGGTGCACTCAAAAACTCAGATGGGGGGCTGGGGATATAGCCTAGTGGCAAGAGTGCCTGCCTCGGATACACGAGGCCCTAGGTTCGATTCCCCAGCACCACATATACAGAAAACGGCCAGAAGCGGCGCTGTGGCTCAAGTGGCAGAGTGCTAGCCTTGAGCGGGAAGAAGCCAGGGACAGTGCTCAGGCCCTGAGTCCAAGGCCCAAGACTGGCCAAAAAAAAAAAAAAAAAAAAAACTCAGATGGGGGTTAGAGGTAATTTGGAGATGGAGGGTCTGCAGGTGGGTAAGGGCAAGGCCCATCTGGGAGCCTCTGCCTTCCAAAGTAAGCTACTCTGAGCAAGGGGCATGGCTCAAGTGGTAAAGCACCTGCTTGGCAAGCATGAGGCACTGAGTTCAAATCTCAGTGCGGCTAAAGGAGATCAGACTGATGGGCTCTGTCAATGGCTCCTCCCTGTGGCTCTCAGATCATTTCAGGATTGGAAACTCAGTGTTTCCACCTGCTAAATGGAATAGTAAGCGATATGAGGGAAGGTGTGTGTGTGTGTGTGTGTGTGTGTGTGTGTGTGTGTGTGTGTGTTGGTACTAGGTGGGGTTTGAACTCAAGACCTGGGTGCTGTCCCTTAGCTTTTACACTCAAGGCTAGTGATCTACCACGTGAGCCACAGCTCCACTTCCAGCTTTTAGGTGGTTAATTGGAGATAAGAGACGCATTGCTTTTCCTGCCCTGGCTGGCTTTGAACTGTGATCCTCAGATCTCAGCCTCCTGAGTAGCTTGGATGGCAGGCGTGAGCCACGGTGCCCAGCTTGGAGAGAATGGATGCAATGTGTAGACCTGGTGAACACAGGCAAGGGTCCACACAATTCTTTTACTGGTTATAACAGTTTACAGACTGTCAGTCGCTCGGCTCTGGCTCTGTGCGGTGGGGGAACGGGGTGCGGGCGCCATGCCTGCGCCGGGTCACCTGGGCTTGCTGGGCGCCAGGTCCAGCCCGGCTCTGGGCCCCACTCAGTGCAGCCTCCAGAATGAGCTTTGCACCTCGGGGTCCTTGAAGGCGATGGAGGGGCGGCGGGGCCCCCGGGCAGGGCCTTCGGGCCGGGGCCCCTCCCTGCCCCCGCCAGTGTCCTCCTCGCCCCGCCACGCCAGGGCCAGCTGCAGGTCCAGCTCTTCCAGATCCTCGCCCTCCAGGCTGGCGCGCAGCTCCCGGGGCGCGTCCTCCTGGTCTGGCTTCGGCCCGAAGGCCCAATCTGTGCAGGCAACTGCTGAGACACCAGCTAGGAGACACCACCACCCCCACCCCCCGCAGCCTCCCCAACACCCCCAGGGCACCCCAGCCCAAGGCAGATGGGCAGCAGGGAACGGCTCACCAGCCAGGTCGTGGGCAAGGTCTTTGATGAGGTGGCCCACGATGGCGTACGCCACGACCACTACCAAGAACGTGGCCATCACCAGGTACAGCGCATAGCGGGGAAGCTGGATGGTGTCCAGCGGCGGAGGCCGGTACTCCTCATACATCGGAGGCACTGGGCTCCAGCCCTCAGCCTCCTCCTCATCAGGCATGGCGGTCTCGAGCAGCAGGAGAGACCCGGAGGTGACTGACACAACGGAAGTATTAAAGGGCTTTGGGCTAAGAGGATTGGGTGGCCCTCCCTGGGCCACCATCTGCCTGGATTAATCACAGGGAAAATCACTTCCGCCCACCAGCCTCCTCCTTCACTCGGCTTCAGCACCACTAGGCTTGACTGTGCTCCCGTCCTGACCACAGGGCCTTAGCACATGCAGGGTCCTGCCCTGAGATGTCCCCAGAGCTGCCTCCTTTCATTCATTTGGTCACCTATTTGTTGAGCATCTCCAATGGCTGGGCAGTCTTCAAGCCTGGGATAGTGCTAGGAACACATATCCTCAACCCCTACCCGCAAAGAACTCCTGTCTCAGGTGAAAAGCCAGACCACTAGGAAACAGCCTTGAATAGTGTGGAGTAATGGGGAAATGTCAATGCCAAGTAGGGCTGCTAGCCAGGAACCGATGGCTCATGCCTAAAATCCCAGCTAAGGGACAGCTGCCAGGCCCCAGATTCAAGACTCAGGAAAAAAGTAGGAAGAGAACCAGCTATGGGGTACCAGGAAGAAAAGCAACCCAGGCAGAGGGCAAAGACTGAGCCAAGGCCTTGAGGCCTGGCGAGTTGCAGGGGCAGTGGGAGGGGCAGAGAGGGAGCTGGAGGCAGAGAGGGGGTGGGCAGGTCGTTCTGGAAGGCGGAGGGACTGTGTGTTGCAGGAAGGACCTGGCTGTTGACCCAGAGCAAGGTGGGAGGAGAGGGGGGACTGACTGGGAGGCTCGGGAGGCTCACGGGCGCCCTCTGGTGGCTGCGGGGAGGGCAGGGCAAGGTCAGGCCAGGGAGGAGGGAGGGGGGCCAGGTGGGGGAAATTGTAAGAGGAAAATGGGATGCATTTAGCATGAGCAGGGGGAACCACAGGGCTTCCACTTATTGAGGTAGGCCACTGGGAGGGAACAGGAGCCAGAAAGATCACAGTTCAAATCCCTGTGTTGTGTGTGTGTGTGTTTTTGCCAGTCCCGGAACTTGAACTCAGGGCCTGGGCACTGTCCCTGGCTTCTTTTTGCTCAAGGCTAGCACTCTACCACTTGAGCCACACGCCACTTCCGGCTTTTTCTGTTTATGTGGTGCTCAGGAATCGAATCCAGGGCTTCATACGTGCAAGACGAGCTCTACCACTAAGCCACATTCCCAGCCCTCCCTGTGTTTTTATTTGGCCAGTTCTGGGGCTTGAACTCAGGGCCAGTGTGGTGTCCCTGAGCTCCACTTTGGGCTCTTTTGGTAGTTAACTGCCGATATTATTGTCTAGTCTGGCTCTGAAATATCCTCAGATCTCAGCCTCCTGAGAAGCTGGGATTACAGGTGTGAACTCTTTCCTTTTTCTGCCTCCTGTCCTTTCCTTTCCTTGCAGCACAGGCCTGACACACAAGGCTGGCCTTGTTTCCCTTGGGCCACCAGGCCAAACTTTTTTTCTGTTCCATCACACCTCCAAACCCTGATTTACAAAGTTCCATCCCCAGGTACTGGGGGACAGGATGGGGCCACATGCTTTGGGGGGACACAGTTCAATCCAAGTGCTCTTGCTGGAATTGCTTCTCCTGGAGGGGCTGTGGGCAGGAGCACAGGCAGTGTGCGTGCGGAGCTGCTTCCCATGAGAAGACAAGAGGGAGGGGAGGGAGAGCACGATGGGACTGACCCCCAGATCTGGGTCCCTCCCTTGGACACTGGGATCCCCTCAGGACTTATAGGGGGGCTGCCATCGTCCTGGCCCCAGGCTGCACCCCCACCACTCAGGATGGCAAAGCACTGACTTTGGGGTTGCAGAGGAGCCCCACACGGTGCTCTTAGCTGTACCACTGAGCCCCTTTTTGTGTCCCCAGAGGGAGTCAGCTGTTTCCTGTGACAGGGGCACAGGCGGCGGGCAGTAGCAGGTTACACACAGCGGTGCACACACACTTGGCAAAAATAATTTAATATTCCATTGGGACAGGTCCTGGGGTCTGCTTTGCCCAGCCCACTGGGGATAGGGGTGGGGTCAGAGGCTGGCAGACTCTGCCCCTCGGTCCTGGTGAAACTGGGGTCACTCTCACCGCGGCCCTTTTCAAGAACCCCAGCCCTAACTCTGGGTCCCCTCAAAACCCTCAATCCCATGAAGTCCCACCCTGAGCCCTTTCCAGACTGGCCCAGGTCTGCAGCTGATGCCAGTTGGAGCTCAGGGTGCATGGGGATTAAGGGGGGCGTGATCTGATGGGGACCTGGGGCGTGGCCGTGGAGCGCGGGGGCGGGGCCAGAGCAGGGGTGCCCCTGTGTGGTGGGCGCGGCATGGGTGGTGACCTGACAGGAGCTGGGGCCGGGGCGTGGTGGCCGCAGCGGGAGGCCCGGGGCAGGGCCGGGGCGGGGCAGGTTAAGGTGGCACGCGCAGGCACTCCAGGCCGTCGGCGTACTGGAAGGCAGCCGTGCTCTCGTGCTCGTACATGTCCAGCGCCACCTCGCAGCTCTCCCGCACCACGCGCTCGGGATCAGCCGCGTGGGCCCGCAGCGCGGCCAGGCAGGCGGGGCGGGCGATGGCGCCCAGGGCCTCGGCGCACTCGTGCCGCACCATGGGACTCTCGGAGCGGTGGGCCAGCGCAGCGGCCAGGCCGGGCACGGCCGCCTCGTGCTGCAGCTGCCCCAGGACGTAGCCCACCTCGTGCCGGAACAGCGCGCTGCCGCAGCGCAGGCCTGCGGGACGAGGCGCGGGGTCAGGCGGGCTGGGGACGGATCCACGGGGCCCTGGGGTTGGCCGGTGGGGGCCCATACCCGCCCGGGGGGCTCCCGCTCACCCTCGGCCAGCGCCAGCGCGGCCTCCTCGCCGCCCGCGTTGCGCAGGGCGAACATGGCGCGGTAACGGTCGAAGAGCGGCCGGGCCTCGTCCAGCAGTGCCTCCCGCAGGCGCCCCACGTCCCGCTCCTCCGCAGGGGGCGCGGGGTCCACCGAGAGGTAGGGCCCAGAGGCCACCAGCTCCGCGGGGTGCTGCTGCAGCCACTCCAGCCGCCGCACGGCCAGCTGGCACGTCTCCGCCACCTGCAGGGAGAGAGGGAGGCTGGGGGGCTGATGGCTCCTCAAGTAGGGGGGATGAAGTCGGAGAGAGGATGGGGCGGGGAGGGCCTCAATGTTGACCTCAAGGAAGCAAGGAGAAAGGCTCAAGCAGAGTGTGGGGGCAAAGAAAACGGCCAAGGCAAAGGTCCTGGGGCAGGACCCCTATGCAGGGGTGGAGACGTGGGCGGCTGTGAGCAGCAGAGGTGCTGGGGGAGAGAGGGCCTGGGCGCTGCAGCTAGTACTTACAGCTAGTACTTAGGATCCTGTCCTGCAGCACAGTGAGAGGCGCTAAGTACTTAAGCATGGCTAGTGCCTTCAGCCCACCTGTCCTTGCCAGGAGAGACCGACAGGAATGAGAAGTGGTCAGGAAAGGCAGGTGACAAATGAACACAAAGATGCACACACACAAGTCCATAGCAGCCCGACTCGTAAGGGCCAAAAGCACAAACAACTCAAGTGCCCACAAATGGACACACAGCCTGGTCATCCAAACAATGTAGTATTACTCAGCCATGAACAAGACCTGGCTGTGACCCAAGTTCCAATACTGAGGGACCCTGAGGCCACTGTGCTAAGTAAGGGAAGCAGACACAAACAGCCTCACAGTGTGTGTGGCTCCACTGACAGGAAACATCCAGAACAGGTGGATCCAGAGATAGGAAGTGGGGGGAGAACAGAATAACTGCTCATGGGGGGGGCGGGGTAGGGATTCTTAGGGTGAACTACACATGTGAATGATGGCAGCAAATCTGCTATTTCAACATGCTGAAAGGTGCAGGGGGCACTGGCAAAGGGGCTGTTCCTGGCAGGAGGAAGGGAGAGGGCGGCTCCCAGGCTCTGGGCTGGGGACCTGGCTAGTTACTCATTCTTGGACCATCTGGGCCAAGGGGTTGCCCTGGCAAGCAGAGATGGTTCTAAAGCCAGTCCAGGCTGCCTGGGGAAGGGGGAAGGGCAGGTGGGGCCAGGGCCTGCTTACCTCAACCACAGGGTCAGTGGAATATTGTTTCAAGAGTTCCAAGACTTCCGGGTTCCCGATGGCACCCAGAGCCTCCCCTGAGAAGAACAAGCCCAAGCGCCCGGGTTGGTTAGTGAGCTGGGAACAGAACTTCCCTGGGGCTGTCAATCAACTGTCACCCCTGCCAGCCACTCTGCCTCTTGAGGTAGCACACACCCAAGTTCTCCTTTTTTTGGGTACTAGTTGGGTTTGAACCCAGGGCTTCTGCACTTGGTAGACTGGCATGATACCACGGAGCCACGGTTTCAGCCCTGTTTTTCACTGGTTATTTTTAGGATAGGGTCTAGATTCCTACCCAAGTGAGGGCCTAAACCATAACTCTCTGGCTTTCAGGTTTGCACCACCACATCCAGCTTCCCTTCTGGGAGAGAGATGGAGTCTCTTGGACTTTTCCGTGTGGGCTGGCCTGAAACACGATCCTCTCAATTTCAGCCTCCCATACTTATCTGTGATACACACATGCGTTGTTGCTACCAGCTATGGGTCAAGAGAAGAGTTTCAACTTTTCTGCCTGGGCTGGCCTAGAATTATCTAGGATGCTCCCATTCACCACCTCCCAAGTAGCTGGGATTACAGACACGTGCCACTAGAGCCCAGCTCCATTCATCTTTTACATAGATCTGGTATGGATGCACATTTGCTGACGTCAGGGGATATGAAAGTCTGACTGTATTCCTCAGGGTTGGCCTCTGTACAGCCACTATCTGCTGCTGGGATGAACGGGAACAATGGTTTTTACAATTTTTTTTTCCTTTTGTGCTGGGGTTTGAACTCAGGATCTTGAACTTGATCAGCTTGCTGGCTATGGCTGCTGCTCTTCCACTTGAACCACGCTTCTAGCTCAGCTTTGGGTTAGTTAGAAATGGAGTCTTTGCCAAGAGGACATAGGAGGATTCTACTGTTGACGTTATCTTTAATGTTCTAGGTGAATTTCCTATGGCGTACCCTATGTGGTTACTGTATATGATTTTGGTACACTGGATATTGTATATATGCCTACCTGATCTAGGGAAGGGAAAGAAAAATGAGGGTGTAAGATATCACAAGAAATGTACTCACTGCCTTATTATGTAACTGTACCCCCTTTGCACAACACCTTGTCAGTAAGATTTAATTGTTTTAAAAAATGAAGTCTTTGGGCTGGGGATATGGCCTAGTGGCAAGAGTGCTTGCCTCGTATACATGAGGCCCTGGGTTCGGTTCCCCAGCACCACATATACAGAAAATGGCCAGAAGTGGCACTGTGGCTCAAGTGGCAGAGTGCTAGCCTTGAGCAAAAAGAAGCCAGGGACAGTGCTCAGGCCCTGAGTCCAAGCCCCAGGACTGGTCGAAAAAAAAAAAATAAATAAATAAAATAAAAATGAAGTCTTTGACTTTTCTAAGCCAGGATGGCCTCAAACCACAATCCTCCAGATCTCAGCCTCCTGAGTAGCCTGGATTACAGGTATGGGCTACCAGAGCCCAGGTGAAATGGTGAGTTTTAGTGAAAAAAACAAAACCAAAAGAACAAAAAACCCAACCAGATGTGACACACACCTGTGGTCCCTAACACTTGGGAAGTAGTGGCAGAAGGCTCACAAGTTCCAGGCCAGCTAGGGCCCCATAAAGAAGCACCAACTCTAAACAAAACGATATGCGATCTCAGTGGTTACACATAAAGTTTTTTTGGCAAACAGCCACACCATTCAATGAGAAGCAGCTGTGGTTAACAGAACCAGGACACCTGCACCCTCCCTGTATCCCCAACTGCCCCGGGCCATCCCCATGAGAGCATGTGTGGGCAGAGCCGGGTCCCTCACCTGCCTCATGGCGCACCATGGGCTCCTGGTGGGTGTCACGCAGTACATCCACCAGCACAGGGATGGCGCGGGCGTCCTGCATCTGGCCCAAGCAGTAGGCAAGCTCATGCTTGAGCAGGGCAGAATCGTCCTTGAAGGCGCGGCTGATCCAGGCGATGGCACTTGGGCCCCCAAGCCCTCGCAAAGTGAAGAGTGCCCGGAAACGGGCCTGCAGGGGCTGCAAGGGGTCCACCAGCCTCTGGCCAATCGCATCTACCTCCTGCGTGGTCACCATGGCGCCTGCCTCTTCCCACAGGCCCTCTTCAGCCCGGATCTTGTTTTGTGGCAAGAATCTATAGCAGAAAAATGAGAGCCTGGGTTAGAGGTGACTTTGCTGACGTAGTTGGGGACCAGCCAGCAGGGTCTCCTGCCTAAGAGCCCAGCCCTACCTGCCAGCTTACTGTGCAACCTCCCTACAGTCACCTGCCCTTTCTGGGCCTCAGTCTCTAAACCAGCTGTTCCTCTGTATATCTGTGATGGCCTCTACTGATCTGCTCACCTCCAACTGCACCAGGGATTGAGCAGACCAGGGGAGGCCATTGCTGATATACAGAGGAGAAATGGCATAGAGGCTGAGGCCCCAGGACACTGCACATGCTATTTTCCCTGAGTCTCAACCATCACCTCCTCTGAGAAGCCTTCCTTAGCACAGCTTGCATCATTACCCTTCTGCCTCTGTTGCTCTTTTCCTTGTTTTTCTTTAAAGCACTGCCACTAAATGCTGTATTGCATATTTATTGAATTAGTACTTATGGTTAGTCTTAATTCTGGCTAGAACAAAACTCCAAAGGCAAGGACTGTCTACCTTGGTCCCCGCTGGATTCCCAGCACTCAGCACAAGAAAGTGCACAATGCTGGGCATTGGTGGCTCAGGCCTGTAATCCTAGTTAGGAGGCTGAGATCTGAAAATTGTAGCTCAAAACCAGCCCAGGCAAGAAAAGAAAGTCAGTGAGACTCTTACCTCCAATTAACCTGCAACAAGCCAGGAAGTGGAGGTGTGGCTCAACTGGTAGAGCACCAGCCTTGGGGGGCTGGGTAACTAAGGGAAATCAAAGACCCTCATATTTCCATAGCACTTGCTGTGAATGGCAGCCTTCACACACCTCAGGACTCTCAAGCCTCACCATGGTCCTGGGACACACATGCTAGGACTATCTAGTTTACAGAAAACCAAAGGTATATTCAGGACTAGCCTCCACTTAGCAATCCAAGCAGCTCAGCTCTTGCAAGTTTTAGGTGTTTGTTCGTGGTTTTTTGGTTTTTTTTTGGCCAGTCCTGGGGCTTGGACTCAGGGCCTGAGCACTGTCCCTGGCTTCCTTTTGCTCAAGGCTAGCACTTTGCCACTTGAGCCACAGCACCACTTCTGGCCGTTTTCTATATATGTGGTGCTGGGGAACCGAACCCAGGGCCTCATGTATACGAGGCAAACTCTCTTGCCACTAGGCCATATCCCCAGCCCCTGTTCGTGTTTTTTTTAATCTCCTTACTTATTTTATGACAGAGTCTTGTCCTGAGTGCTCCTGAATGCTGAGATTACAAATGGGTGCTACCACACCCACCTCAGAAAGACTCTGCATGTGTCTCCAACTTCCTGACAAATGGAGGAGCTGGCAGGTTCTTTAGTCATAACTAGCAGGCTGTGGCATGCCCAAGGCCCTCTCTAGTGGCATCAGTAGGATTAATGAGGGATGTGAGGAATGGAAGGCTGGCTGCCTGGGCACAGTCGCCATCAATTAAAGGAGAGCTACACCTTTATAAAAGGGCTTATAGGGGGAGGGGGGAAGGGAGGGAACGAGGGAAGAAGTAACAAATTGTATAAGAAATGTACCCACTGCCTTATGTATGAAACTGTAACCCCTCTGTACATCACTCTGACAATAAATAAATAAATAAATAAGGGCTCATCAGAGCCTACAGCAGTGTGTGAGCTAGAAGAGCATAAAGCAGCATAAGGTCCACCCCTTGTTCTATCCAAAGCCCTCACTGTCTCTAAGGGCAGATGACCAAAGTTTCCTGCTCTCAGTTTGTGCAGTCTCCCTCAAAACAGGTCAGAAGGGCTCCAGCTGCCTTCTCATCCCCAGAGACCTTAAACTCCCAGAAAGAAGAGAATTATCTATGGCTATGGCAGTCTCTAGGTACAGAAAATTGAGAAGGGTGAAGAAGTTGTGTGTGAGGGGGGGGTTGTCTCAAGTAAGCTCTGAGCTGGGACAAACCTCTTTTAAGTTTAAAGTCGGATGTGGTGGTGCACACCTGTAATCCCAGTACTAGGAAGTCCTAGGCAAAAAGACTGAGTTCAAGGCCAGCCAGTGAGATATCCCTCTCCCAGCTCACTATATTCAAGCTACCTGTTACCCTGAAATTCATACTTTATGTCAGTTTGGGGGTGGGCAGTGGAATAAGGGTGAGGACCTGGGGTTCAGTAAATCAGCCCGACCAACGCACAAGGCGGAACGTCGCTTGTCCTGTTAAGGTCTAAAATACAGACAGGCTGGGAGTTGATGGCTCATACCTGTAATCCTAACTACCAGGAGGCTGAGATCTGAGGATCACAGTTCAAAGCCAGCCCGTGAGACTCTTATCTCCAATGAATCACCACAGAACTGGTAGTGGGGCTATGGTTCAAAGGTTCAAAGTGGTAGAGCGCTAGGGCAAACCAGCGCCCAGCGCCCAGGTCCTGAGTTCAAGCCCCACAACAGACCAAAAATGCAGACAGGATGAGTTAGCCGTGATGAAGAGGAAGCCTGGCGGCCTGGGACCCCTTCGCCACTAGAGTTCGGCCTGCCCAGACAAGGGGTCCCCAGGATCCACGGGCATCTCAGAGCCCCTCTGCCGCGAGCCCTCGGTACTGGACCCTTCACAAGTGGTCCCCAAACCTGCAAGCCGGGGGGGGGGGTTCCTGACAGGCGCCCCTCTCCTCGGCTGACGCCCGGGGTTCATCAGCGAAGGGAGCCCAGAGGAAGACGTGACAGAAACTCGGGCTCCCTCTGAGGACCGGCCTCCAGTCGCCCGGCCAACGAGTCCCAGAGGCCCGATGTCCCCCAGGGGCGGCCTCCCCGTGCCCGCCAGCCCCAAGTCCACACCGTGCTCCGGAGAAGCCGGATCGCCGCTGACCTTAACTCGCACCACTTCACCAGGCGCGACGCTCGCTGCGCGCTCTAGGGGGCCGCCATCTTGTCACCTACGTGACCAGACAGGACGGAACCAATACTGCTACGGGGGGAACGGCGCACAGCTCTCTAGGCGAAGGAGCCCTCGAAGTCACAGGCAGCATCAGTAACACAAAAGAATCATTCACAGTATAGAAGATTAGGAAAACTCCTGAGAGAATGGAAATGGTCGCTTTCTGCCCTTCCTCCAGAAGAAGAGTCATTCCGGTTCCCCCCCAGGTACAAGTGAAAATGGTTTGTACCGATTCGGTGATGAAGCCCGGATGGGAGCGGGAAGGGAGTGTTGCTGCGTCTAACAACGGAGCAAGCGCAGCGCATTGGGGGCGTGGCCAGGCTCCAGGGGCGGGGCCAATGGTTTCAGAGGCGACAATGGGACAATGATTTGAAAATGGAAAAGGATCAGCCCTTCACTTACTAAGTAATGAATGAGCGCTCTGGACTAGACAGCCGGGCGTCTGTACCCTCATAAGCCTCCAGTCTCATTCTCTGAAGTAGACAGAAAGTAAATAAAATAAGTAAAAAAAAATTTGGATGGGAAAAGAAGTGATGTGTAAGTATAAGAGGTACAGGCTGCTTTTTGGTGTTTTTTTTGGCGGGGCTGGGGTACACACTCGTGGCCTAGGGGTACAGTTTTTAGTTTTGAGATGGCGGCATTTGAGGAATGGCCTGATAGACAAAAATAAACTAATGAAACTAGGAAAGTGTTGGTGGGGGGAAGACTGCACTTTGGAGGAAGAGCTATCCAGAACCATGAAGGACTTGCCTTTTTTTTTTTTTTTCTGACAAAATGAACAATCAAGGATGGGGGTATGGGGCACAAAACGCAAGGTCAAACCCCAATATCACCAAAAAATTAAAGCCAGGCACCAGTGGTTCTCACCTCTAATCCTACCTGCTCAGGATAGAAATCTTTTCTGTGTATGTGCGCCAGTCCTGGGGCTTGAACTTAGGGCCTGAGCACTGTCCCTGCGCTGCTTTTTGCTCAGGATAGCACTCTACCTCTTTAGACACCATGCCACTTCTAGCTTTTTGTGTTTATATGGTACTGAGGTATCAAACCCAGGACCTCATGCATGCTAGGCAAGCACTCCACCACTAAGTCACATTCCCAGCCCCTTAAAGTCTTTTTGAAAAAGCAAATTTCTGTAGTTCATGCCTGTCATCCTAGCTACTTAGGAGACTGAGATCTGAGGATTGTGGTTCAAAGCCAGCCTGGACAAGAAAAATCTGTGAGACTCTTATCTCCAATTAACCACTGTAATATGGAGGTCAGATCTGGCCAGGGAAAGAGGGCAGAAGCTGACTCCATCTCCACTATCTCCCCAGCCCCCTCTGCTCAATGGCCCTGGAAGATTCCCTCTCCCTGTAAACAGTAGTGCCCCATGCCCCCTGAATCTGCACATCAATTCTTGATGGGCCATGCCTGGATTCCTACCGGAAGGGAAGCCCCATCCCCAGGTAATGGGGGTTCCTGAATCCCAAGAGACAGGGGCAGGCACATGGCCTATAGGTTACTAAACCTGTTTGTCAAGTGCTTGGAACTGGGAGCTTCCCTATGACCCAGCCCCCTGACCTGACCCTATTTAGGGGCAGACCAGCTCAGGCACCATTACGCCCTACCACATGTTCTAGTCTTTGGTCTGTTGTCCCCATGGTGCCCCAACTCAGCTCTCCATTGGAGCTGAATTGGTTTGTTGGAGTCCTCCGGAAGTAAGTCTCTGTGCCACTGTCCTGTGTTATGTTTTTCTGAAACCTGGGACCGTTCCATCTGGAACTTCCCCCAATAAATTCATCTTTTTACTTGAGACTGTCTCTGAGTGGCAGACTCTTGGAGGGTTGGGGGATCCTCCCCCCACCCTTGGACGCCATTACAACCACCAGAAAATAAGAAACGATATGTGGCTCAAAGTAGTAGAGCACTAACCTTGAGTGAAAGAGCTCAGGGACACCCAGGCCCTGAGTTCATAGCCCCACGACCAACAGAAAAAATTTTTAGTTTAAAAATCAATTTCTGGTTTAATGGTTCATCCATTCATTCATTGCACAAAACTTTGTTGAGGGCCTGTGTACTGCCACTAACTATCAGTCACCAAAACACATTCAGCCTCTGGTTTCTGGGTTTTTGTGTTTGTTTGTTTGTTTTCAGGGTCCAGATGCTGTCCCTGAGCTTCTTTGTGCACAAGGCTACTACCACTTCATCCACAGTGCCACTTCTTTTCATAAGTAGTTTATTGGAGAGAAACGTTTCACAGACTTTCCTGCCCTGGCTGGCTTCCAACTGCATTCCTCAGATCTCAGCCTCCTGAGCAGCTAGGGTTGGAGGCGTGTGAGTCACCAGCACCTAGAAGGATTGATTTTTCTCCTGTCATTGCCTCTTTCGGTATTTGAAGGTTAAACTGCCAGTAACTAGCTTTGTAGCCATCTTTGGCCAAGTGCCAGAGATTCAGCCATGTTGCTGGAGCTGAGTGATGTTTTCAGTTTTTCCTGTGCAGCCTTTGAACGTCACAGGGCAGGGTGCCTGGTAGGAACATGGCCCCAGATGCTCTGGGAGAGCAGATAAGCTTAAGGGTGCAGGAAGCAGATACTGGCAGCCCCACCCAAACCAGGGCTGGAGAAAGTCTGAGGACTTGGCATGTGGCCCCAGCTGACCTGTGAGACATTGATAGCAGGCCAGAAATGGTGCCAATGACAGACACCTGTGTCCCGGCTTCCCCTGGGTCCTCTACCTTGCAGTAAGGCCCCAAAGGCTCCAAGTCTGCAATGCAGGTATAGACAGACACACATCCAGGAAGCATCCTTTCTGCCTCTTCCAGGAGCTGATGAGGCCAGCGACCTTCACACTCCAATCTCATGATTGCTTTTAAGTGTTTTGCTGGTATGGGGTTTTGAACTCAGGACTTCAGTCTTACTAAGCAGGTGCTCCACCATTTGGGTCATATCTCCAGCACTTTTCACTCTAGTTCTATTTCAGCTAGGGTCTTGCATTTTGCCTAGGTGCACCTGAACTGTGATCCTCCTATTTATACTTGTGACGTAACTGGGATGATAGATATATGCTACTGCAACACCTAGCTTATTGATTAAGATGAGGTCTCTCAAGCTTTTGCCCAAGTTGCCCTGCTAGGACAATCCATTCTCAACCTCCTCAGTAGCAAGGATCACTGGTGTGAGCTACAGGTCCCAGAGAGTTTTCCTTTTTTTCTTCTTCTTCTTATTTCTTTTTGCTTCAGACAGGGTCACATTCTGTGAAGTCCAGCCTGACTTAGAACTCTTGATCCTCCTGCTTCAGCTTTGAAGCAGCTGTGATTGCAGGTGTGGCCACTATGCCGAAGACCCAGTGCTTTTTTGTTTTGAAGTAGTTGTCCAGATCTCATGTAGCTGCAGTAACTGGTTATCTTGGTTTGTAGCAGAGGGCACCTACTGTTACAAACATATTTGAGTCAGATATCTGGCCTGAGATGGAGAGAAATCAGACATAAAATAAAAATGAGGGTGTGGCCTGGTATGACTAGGCCTTGGGGCTCCATCCTCAGAACTACAAAAACAAAGTAAAAAGAAAATCAGACAGACCTAGCATATAACTTCTTCACAAAGATGTTTCTTTTGCCAGTCCTGGGCTTGGACTCAGGGCCTGAGCACTGTCTCTGGCCTCTTTTTTTTTTTTTTTTGCTCAAGGCTAGCACTCTGCCACTTGAGCCACAGCGCCACTTCTGGCCTTTTCTATGTATGTGGTGCTGAGGAATCGAACCCAGGGCTTCATGTATACAAGGCAAGCACTCTTGCCACTAGGCCATCTTCCCAGCCCAAAGATGTTTCTTTACTCTTCCCCCTACACCCCTTTTTTTTGTCAGTTGTGGGGCTTCAATCCTGGGCCTGAGCTCTTCAGCTCAAGGCGAGTGCTCTACCACTTGAGCCACAGCACCACTTCCAGTTTTCTGGTGGTTAATTGGAGATACGAGTCTCACAGACTTTTCTGCCCAGGCTGGCTTTGAACCACAATCCTCAGATCTCAGCCTCTTGCATAGCTAGGCTTATAGGTGTGAGCCACTGCTAGTGATGGAACCCGGATTCTTTCTCAGGTGACCATCTTGTGTTTTGCCATTCACCCTTTGCCCCATTTTTGCTCTTCTCTAGTCCTGGAACTATTCAAGGCCATATTGATGATGTAGAATTTCCCATGATGACTGATTTTTTTTTTTTCTGTGCTGGTTTTGGGGCATGAACTCAAGGTCTAGACACTGTCCCTGAACTTTTTGAATTATGTTTTTTTTTTTTTTCCTATTTGTTTGTTTTACCAATCTGTGGCTTGAACTCAGGGCCTGGGCACTGTCCCTGAGCTTCTTTTGCTCAAGGCTAGTGTTCTACCCACTTGAACCACAGCACCACTTCCAGTTGTTTCTATTTATCTGGTACTGAGGAATTGAACCCAGGACTTCATGTATACTAGGCAAACAGTCTACCACTAAGCCACATTCCCAGCCCTGCCTTTGTTACACAAGGCTGGTACTCTAAGACGTAAGACATATTGGGGATAAGAGTCTCATGATCTTTCCTGACTGGCTTCAAACCATGATCCTCAAATCTCAGCTTCCTGAAGGTAGTTGGTTGGATTGTTGTTGTTTTTTAACTGTATTTTTTGTCTTTTCTTTTTTGGTACTGGGGATCGAACCCTGGACGTTGCACTTGCTAGGCAAGTGCTTTGCCACTGAGCTATATCCCAGCCCTCCTGAAGGTAGTTGGGATTACACATGTGAGTCCTTGGTGCTCAGCCCTGACTTTTTTTTTTTTTTGTCACCATTCTAGATAGTAGCTACTACTTAGTCCTGTCTCCATGGACTTACTAATAGGGTTAGCCTTTTACATCTGGCTTTCTGAAAGCAATGTCCTCAAGGTGCATCTATGTTGAGGCCTGTATCAGAGCCTCATTCCTTTATATTGTGAAATAAAATTCCATTGTATGCACAAAGCTCCACCTATTCATCGGTGATTGGGTTTGAGTTATTTTTGTGTTTTTGGACTCCCTCAGTCAGTTTCACTGTGGAGGAATTTTTCTGGGCATGTCTGTGTTTATTCCTCTCATGCGGGTGGATACCTAGAGTATTACAGCTGTGTCATATGGTAGTTCTATATTTAACTTTTTGAGGAACTGCCAGACTGTTTTTCTCAAAAGCTACACCATTTTACAGCAGCATAGGACAGTTCTTATTTTCCCCTACATCTTTGTCCACGCTTATCACCCCCCCACCCTTGTTTTTTCCGTTCACTGTTTTGATTCAAATCCATCCTATTAGGCCTGAGCCAGTATCTCCTTGTGTTTTGAACTTGCATTTCTGGAAATACTAATAAGGAAGTTGAACGGCTTGTGTGAGCAGGATTTTTTTGTATATCCCGCAGAATGTCTATTCTGATAATTTCCTTTCTTTTTTGGTGTGTGTATGTGTACATGCAGGTCCTAGGGCTTGAATTTAAGGCCCGGTGCTATCCAAGGGCTTTTTTGCTCAAGGCTAGCCCTCTACCACTTGAACAGCACCTCCACTTTTGGGCTTTTTGCTAATTAATTGGAGATTAGAGTCTCAAGGGCTTTGCTGCCCCTGGCTTCGAACTGATCCTCAGATAACAGCCTCCTGAGTAGCTAGGATTACATGCAAGAGCCCTGAGTCCAGCCACTCTGCTGTTTTTTTGTTTGTTTGTTTCTTTTCCCTTCATTGTCAAAGTGAAGTACAGAGGGGTTACAGTTTCACATGAAAGGCAGTGAGTACATTTCTTGTTCTACTTGTTACCTCCTCCCTCATTCCCCCTCCTCCTCGCCCCGCCCCCCATGAGTTGCACAGTTGGTTTACACCAAATGCTGTTTTTCACCCGCTGACCTACATCTCCCGTCCAAACTTTTGCACTTTTTAAGCAGGGATCTTTCATCTGATTTGCTCCTCTCTCCACCTCGAGGGCTTGGAGGATAAATGGACGAACGGCTCAGCACGAGAATTACTGTCGGATTCCATCTGTGTTTATCACTCGGGGTGATTGGCCCCGGTCTGCCCTGTGGGTTCGCTCTCGGGGGTGCAACTCCACGCGACAGTCCTCGAATGACCGGGAGCCACTCCCTCCAACCTGCAGCGCGGTTTCTCTCGCGCTTCCCGCAGCCAGCGCCCTCCTCCATCCCTTCCGCCCGCGGTTGCCCTTGGCAACGCGTGGTACCGCTCTTCCTGTATTGATTCGAATCCTCGGAGGCGTCATGTCCTCCCGAGATGCTGCGCGCGCGCAGGCGCACCAGCGGGGAGTGGGCGGGGCGGGAGCTGCCCGGGGCGAGCGAGGGGGCGGGGCCGATCCGGGCCGCGGCACCTAGCGTGCCGGCGTGGAGGCGTGGCCGGCGCTCGGGAACGCGCTCGTTCGGCGGGGCCGGGCGCGCGCGGCCGAAGGAGGGAGCCGGGAGGCCGCGGACTAGCGAGCGCCGCCATATTAGGAACCGCGGAGCCCGGGATCCCGTCCGTGGCGGCGGCTGCCGGCTCTGGTGGGGCCGCGGGAGCCCGGGGCAGGTGCGGCGCGGCGCCGGGAGAGGCGGGGCCGGCGGGAGCCAGCGGGCGACGGGAGCAAGCCAGGTGAGGCGGCCGGGGATGGTGGGACCCGCCCCCCCCCGGGGGTCCAAGGCGGCGGCGGCGTCCGCGGGGTTGGCCAGGGCCACCCCCCGAAATCATGCCGACTGTCTGCGCCGTGAGCCGTGCCCCCGGTTCAGCACCCTCCGGGAGCAGCCAGGCCCCCTGCATGTCACCCCACATCCCCCGGGCTGCGCCAGGCCCAGTGACCTCAGCATCTCTCGTCCTGACCCCCGAATTCCAACATCCCCCAAAGTCAGGCCCAGCACAACCCCTCAACCCTGAGCCCCCTTCCCAAACCGAGACCTCCTCTTTCTCCGTTACCGGCACCCAAGCATCCGTTAAAAAATGTCACACCCCTCCCTAAATGTAGACCAGGGGTCCCCTCTCGTTCCCCCCCCCCCCAAAAGGTGTAGACCGTCTGGCCCATGCCTATAACCCCCGTTATTTCTCTCTGTTCTGTGAAGCTTATAGGGGACTTCCAAATTCCCACACTTCCAGCTCAGATCCTCCCCCCACAGTTAAATTGCATTCCTAGACCTGAGTGTCCCCAGTAAAATATAACCTGAGCCCCTGAGATCAGAAATAGCTGGACTCCTGGATTTGGATCTGGCCTGGTCAGGATTCCCAAAGCCACACAATGACCCTCCCCAAGATGTGAATGAATTAATATATGTACCCCCCCTTTATATACCTCAGATTTCTGCTCCCCCACTATGCCACTCCACCTCAGCAACCCTAACTCCCCACCATATCCAACTCTCCTATTTGTTCAGTGGCTCAGCCCAAACCTGAGAGGGCCTGTTAAATACCCATTCCCCTTCCCTTCAGATCTGAACCTCCATCCTATTCCAAACACTAACCTTAAAACTCCCCCCCCCCCCCCCGGCACTGTCCCTAACCCAGTGCTAAGACCCAGCCATGCCACATATTTGCTCTTGGTTTACTCACCTAAAATTCGTTTCTTGGTTCCGGGCACCTGTCTGGGTTGCAAGCAGAAACCCCCATCCTCCATGTGGTGACCTCATACCTCTGGCTGGTAAGGCCCCCCCCCCCCCCAACTTCTGCCTGTGCTTTGAGTGAATGGGAGTGATTTGCCTAATGAAGAATCAAGAGGAGACATCAGGGTGTTTTTGGAATCAGGGCTTAGAAGTGAAAGGTTGGACAGTCTTTTGTGGAGTCTGATGATGGCCCCCAACAGTGCCTAGGACTTGTGAATGTATCTTCAGCCATTTGTATGTAGTTTCCTGGTGGGGGTGGTCTATGCCAGCCCCCCTCCCCAGCCCTCAGGGCGCTGCTTTGTGATGTTATTACTGGACTGTTGCCTCTTTCTGGGCTGAGAAGGGGAAGTAGGGAAGCAGGTGTGCCAGGCTCTGCCGTGGGTGAAGGAGGGCAAAGGGCAGACGCCATGCCTCAGGGTCTACAAGAATGCCTCTGGCTCTCACTTCCAAGTTAGGGTTTTGGTCTTCCAGCTGTGGCGTAGAGGCTTGTCCCTTTGCGGTGTGGGGGGGTGTCTCCTCACTTTGTTGTGCTCCAGGGACTCCAGCCCACCCTGCCTGGGGCTGGGTTTGGTTGGGTATAGAGACCGGCACCACAGAGCAGATAAAAAGCCTTATACCCAGGCACATGCCTGTCATCCCAGCCCTCAGGAGGCTGAGGCAGAAGGTTTGGGAGTTCAGGGCTCAAAAGCAGACAAAGGAGAAGCCTGGTAAGTCTTCCAATTGGGCCAGAGGGTGTTCCCGGCACATAGGTCTCACCAGAACCTCTGGAGCTGTAAGACTGTCAGGCCCCTGGCTGGGTGGGTTTTCAGTCCTGGGGACTTTGGGGTGGGCTTGGTTGCGGTTGTGTGGAGGGACACAGAAGACAAAGTCATTGTGTTTGGGGCCAGTGCTGGGGACTTGGGAGTGGAGGGACTTGTTCTTTTAGGAACTGGCCACCCTGTGAGGCCTTTCCCCTAGAGTTGGGCACTCAAGGCTATGCTTGGGGACGTGTGTGGTTCCCACAGCTGGGGAACTCCTGGAATAGGTGGAGGCCAGGGATACTTACTGCTCAGTACCCTGTAGGGCTCAGCATGCCCAATGACCACAGCCAAGCCTGGTGTCCGCAGTTCCTGGGGGTGAGGAGCTGCTCTAGACCCGTCTGAGAGCCTGTAAGGCTGCCTGCCCTGGTCACCTGCACTCTACTGCTCCTGATGTCACCCAGTGCCCTGCAGGCCTCCTCACCACTTATACCTGAGGGACAAGGGATAGGATACATCGGGCCCTCTGCTGGGGATGGGTGGACAGAAGGGGGGAGTGTTGGGTGCCTTGCTGTGGCCGCCAGGGGCCTCCTCACTCCTGCAGCAGTGTCTGCCTGGGGACCAAGGCCAGCACCTGTCCAGGCCAGGCAGCCTCCACCTCTTCCCTGACCTGGCAGCACCTGGCTGTTTAGCAACTCTGCATGATCAGCAGACTGTCCACCACAAAGCTCCCTCCTTGCTTCCCTCAGATCTACTTTCTAGATTTTCTTTGCCAACAGCTTTAGGCAGATTGACTTCTCAGGGACACGTAAAGAATGTACCGTTCAGGTTTGTTTGTTTTGGTGGTACTGAAGTTGGAACTCAGAGCCTCACACTCCCGGGCAGGTGCTTCAGCCCTTTCTGCTTTAGTTATTTTTCAGACAGGGTCTTGTTTTTTTACCTTGGTCAGCCTGATCTCCGTCCTATTTATGGCTTCCACATTGCTGCATGATAGATACTCACCACTGTGTCTGCCTATTAGTTGATATAGGGTCTTGTAAACATTTTTTTTTTTTAATCTGGCCAGTCCTGGGGCTTGGACTCAGGGCCTGAGCACTGTCCCTATTCAAGACTAGCACTCTATCTCTTGAGCCACAGTGCCACTTTTGGCTTTTTCTGTTTATGTGGTGCTGTGGAATCGAACCCAGGGCTTCGTGTTTGCTAGGCAAACACTCTACCGCTAAGCCACATTCCCAGCCCTGTCTTTTTTTTTTTTCCCCCCTCTCTTTGCCAGTCCTGGGGCTTGAACTCAGGGCCTGGGCACTGGCCCCAAGTTTCTTTTGTTCGAGGCTAGCACTCTACCACTTAAGCCTCATTACCACTTCCGGCTTTTTCTGAGTATGTGGTTCTGAGGAAGCCAAACCTAGGGCTTCATGCATGCTAGGCAAGCACTCTACCACTAGGCCACATTCCCAGCCCTCCTGTAAACCCTTCACCCTGGCTAGTCTAAACTGAGATTCTCCAATTTCTGCCTCCTCAGTAGCTGGGATTACAGATATGAGCCATTGTACATGGCCACACCTGTGATCACAAAGTTAGGCTCCTCTTACCATTGTCCACTTCCAGAACTGTCACCCCAAAGGAAGCCCTGTCTCCATGAGCAGTCACATTGTCCCCTCCCTAGCACCTGGCCTCAATGAATTCACTTCCTGTGTCTGGATCCACTTGTTCTGGTGCAGCCACATTAGAGGGCGCCTTTTGTATCTTCTCTTACTGAGCACAGTGGCCTCAGGGCCCCTCCACCCTGTGACCTAGGTTACGGCCCCATCCTGTTCCTGGCTGCATAGTGCTCCAGCATGGGAGTGGGCCATGTGCATGTTTATATGCCCATTGGGCTGTTTCTGCCTTGCCTGTAGTGAGCCTAGGTGCTAGGGATAGTGGGGCACAGGTTTCTGAGCTGTGACCCTGTTTGGGGGACTTAAATGCAGCAGGTTGCTGCTTAGCCTGTTCCCCTCAGTGCCCCCCAAGTCTCCCAATACAAGTCTTGTCCATCCTTCCCACCATCATCATCCTAGCCCTCCTCTCCATGCCCTACTGCATTTTAGGACCTGGAGGGGGAGTGTCCGCCCCTGTGGCTTGCACTCGCTTGCACACCCCTCCTGGCCTTGCTCACTGCCTCGGTTGCCACTGGCTTTGGAGGACAGTGTGGGGATAGCCCCCAGGGTGCAGTCTGTGTGTGGCACTTCCTGAGGGGCTGGTCCCCAGCATGCCCCAAGGCTACCGCTTGGAATTAGGCAAGGGTGCCATTGCCTCAATGGTGGTTCACCCTCTAAATGCTCTGAGCCAGACCATCTTGTATTGGCCCCTCACCCATCCTCCCACTCTGGTTCCAGGCCACATCAGGGGACACAGAGGGCTGTCGAGGCTGGGGAGTTCCCGGCATGGGTGTGGGGACATTAGGGGTGCTGCTCAGCCCCCTGCAAGGCTCAGGGTGCCCCCATGGTTGGGTGGAGAGTCCGGTTGTAAGCACGCTAGGTCTCCCCTGTGCCCACCCATGCTCTGTGGTGTTGGGGTGGCCCAGGCCCTGTGATGCCAGGGCCTCCCAGGTTGGCTCATCTTTCTGATCCCTGTCTACCCAAGTGAACGCCCCCTGCCTGTGTGTCTGTGTCTGTGCAGGCTGCTTTAGACCTGGAGACATCAAGTCAAACAAGGCACCAGTGCAGGCTGGGGACAAAAACTTAGGGTCTCCCTAAGGTTGGAGTCAGTATTTGGGGTTAGAGCAGCCGTTTTGTCCCTAGGTGGGCTGTAGGGGGAGCCCCCAGCAGGAAGGCTGTGGGCATAAGGCTCCTATCACCTTTGGACTTTGAGCCAAGAGAAGGGGACAGTGACTAATAGCCAGGAGGGTGCAGGGCACAGGGTAGCCGCCAGGAAGAGACACGGTAGGTTCAAAGACAGCCCTGGCCCCTCTGCCATGCATCCTATGACATACTCGTGGAAGGGAGGGACAGGATGGAGTCACATGTAGTCTGGGTGGTTGTGGCACTGTTGTGTCTCTGAGAGAGGCATGGGCTGAATACCTTTCTGAGCATTTGAGGAGTGGGGGCGGCATTAGCCAGGACGAAGTGCTGCTAATGACTGTGTGTCTGACAGCACACTTGGGGTACAGGTAGGAGAGCAAGATGGGAAAATCCCTCCAAAATCTATGTGTGGTAGCACACATGTACCAACACTGGAAAGGCAGAGGGTGGAAGCCTTACACTATGTCAAAAACAAAATGTAAAAGCAAAGGCCGGTTCGGTGCCAGTGGCTCAAACCTGTAATCCTAGGTACTCAGCTGAGATCTGAGGATTGCAGTTCAAAGCCAGCCCAGGCAGAAAACTCCGTGAGACTTTTATCTCCAATTAACTACTGGAAAACTGGGAGTGGTGCTTTGGCTCAAGTGGTAGAGTACTAGCCTTGAGCTGAAGAGCTCAGGGACAGTGCCCAGGCCCTGAGTTTAAGCCACACAACTGACAAAAACAAACACAAAAAAGCAAAAGCCTGTGGGTGTGACTTAGTGGAAGAGTGCTTGCCTAGTCTCACACCCCGGGACCCCATGTGTGCAGGAAGTTGGGTGACTCCCCATTTTCTCTTGGATCCTCCTTATCTGGAACCAAACCTCTAGGCCCTAGGGGATGGCTAGGGATGGGCTGCAGGTGGGGGCCACCCAGTGCGACCTCCTCCCCTGTCCCAGAAGAAGGTGGCTTGTCCCCATCCCACACCTGGTGGTAATCTGTCCACAGCCACGGGTCACCTAGCCCTTAATTGGACAGACGGTCCCAGCTGAACACAGACCACACTCCCTGTGCGTGCAGAGCTGGGCCTGTTCTGAGTGGGGCCCTTGTCTGCCTGCAGGGCTGTGACAAGAACCACACACAGGAGAGAGTTAGGTCAAGCTGAGCTTGCTCTGCCTGGGCAGAGGCTGCACAGGCCACACAGGTGCTGCAGGACCTGTGTGCCTCCAGTGTGGCTGGGGTCACCCTGCCTCCACAGGTCATCGGTTATGTCTGGGATTTGGGGTTGTCCCAGAAGCCCTGGCATGGAGCGGGGAGACCAATCCCAGGATGCCCACAAGCATCAGGGCACGCAGGCCTAGGCTGTCTCAAGGCCACCACTAGCGACTCACCACTGGTGAGTCACTGCAGTCCTGCGCTGCCATGTGTCATTTCCTCTGTTCCTCGAAGCCCAGACCCAGAGCGGCAGGGACCAGTTTTTCAGGATGAGCAGCGATGAGGAGGAAGTATGCCCAGAGCCTGAGGAACAGGGCACCATGTTTCTGGGGGCTCAGACCCCAGGCAGCACCTGGATGCCTCCCCAAGTCTACTGTGAAGCTGCTAGTGCCCTAGGCCATGCAAGCAGCTGCCTCCTGTTATATGGCTTCTGAGATTGTAGTGGGGGCTCCGGCCCACATCTGGGGGTTTGGGGTGGAAAGTGATGTTCTCTCTCGTTCTCTGTTCTCATTCAGGCAGTGTGCCCCCACCTTTGCCCTGGACCAGGGTCCCCTTCACCCCACCTCTGCAGAGCTGAGGCCGCGGGGACAGGCCCTTGCACACATTGCCAGCATCACCTGGGTCCCAGTGGTGGGGTGAAGGGCTGTTTCTGGTGAGGGTGAGCACCTGGAGGGTGGGGACCTGGACCCTGGGGCCGGGAAGGGCCCAGCACAGCAGCCATGGTTGGTAGGCATGCTAGATGCCCAGTCTGCTGAGTCCACCCTAGTAGGCCTTACTCCTGAGGGCAGGGGTCCTCCTCAGGCCCCCTCTCTGTCAGGTGATCAGGTAGTACCCATTCCCAAGGGAGCAGATGAAGCTTGTGCCTAGAAGGTATGGCTGTGGTGGGGGGCTGCCTGGTATACACTCCGGGGACCTTGGGGTAAGAGGAGTCCTGGCCTTAACTCCAGAGCACATAGGCAGCGGCACACCCTACAATGAGCAGCACCCCTGGCCGTTCCTGAGGCTGGGTCCTGCTGGCACTCGACCTCCTGGTGTTGTGGGGTGTCTGTGGTCACTGTTAATGCTGGGAGCAGGAGAGCACAGCCTCCTTGACCTACTGGCCCTTACTGCCCTGGAGCTTGTTTGAACAGCTAAGATGGCTCTGACAAATCAAATAAAATGAATGGCCTCCTTTCTCCCCCAGCATGCCCTGTCACATCCCCAGAGCTGTCTCTATCTCCACACCCCTGTTCTACCTGCACATCCCCGAGGGAGGGCAGGGCTCCTGGGCCTCTTCTACCCACTCTCAGCTCCTACAAAGTGCCCACAGTGGTGTCTGCACACTGTACCCGCTGCTTCCACTTCTTAAAGTTAGAAACACCGAACTTGTGCCAAAAAGGACTCGCACCTCTGCATTTGGGAAACAGCTGCCAGATTGAGCAGCCCCGGAAGGAGGCGTGTGTGGACCATGCGTCCATCCCATCCCCAGACCGCAGTGCATCCCTTCGGGAAGGTGGCCTGCCCCTGCTCGGGCTTGTATCACGGCTTGTGTGTCCAGGACCTACTGAGAACCACTAGTTAGGCCTTTGGCCAGTTTGGCTTCCTGTCCTGTGGGCAGCAAACATGCTCCTGGCTCTGGGTTGATTTTGGATGTTGGTATCTGCCAAGCTTCGCAGTCCTTAGTGCCTTCTCTTTCACTTGCAGCTGGTAGACTGCGGAGGATCACAGACTGGTGGTGTTCCTGGCTCTCTGCCACCGCTGGCCAGGCAGCATCATGTAGTTAGGTAGAAGCCTGGGGACCAACTCTTTAGAGGCAGATAGATAGGTGCCTGTCCCCAGTTGTAAGTAGATTGTACAAGCCAGACTAACTCTGGGACCTCACACCCTCCTGTCAACTAGTCCTGGGTTAAACCATTCCTAGAAAAAAAAAGACACCATCAGAGCTGGAAGCTCAGTGATGAGTTCTTGCCTAGCATGTGTCAGGCCCTGGGGTTCACCCTTAGCACCACCCCAAAATAATTAGATTAAAAGGTGGGAAGCTAGGTGCCAGTGGCTCACACCACTCAATAGGCTGAGATCTGAGGATCTCGGTTTGAAGCCAGCCCAGGCAGGAATGTCTGTGACACTCCTCTCTCGAATTAACCACAAAATGCTGAAGTGGAGCTGTGGCTCAAATAGTAGAGCACTGGCCTTGAGCACAAAAGCTCAGGGGTAACACCCAGGCCCCCTAAGTTCAAGCCCCAGGACCAGCATCAAAAAAGCCATGTGGGAGGGGGTGTGCCTGTTATATGCAAATACAATACCACTGAGGCCCTGGGGCCCGTCCTCTCACCAAATGAAACAGCAGGTTTCTCTACCATATGGTCTTGTTGTGTTTTAAGCCAGAATATTCCTATATGGCCCAGGTTGGGGTTTGGCTAGAGGCCATGACTGGTCTGCCTCCTGAGGGCCAGAATGGCACTTGTTTACCACATTCGGCTCGTGGCCCCCCCCCCCCTTTTTGTTTCTATTTTGCTAGTGGCTTTGAACACAGAGCCTCATGTGGCAGATGCCCTACCTTACCTCTTAAGCCATGTTTCCAGTCCAGGACCTAAACTTGCATTACAGATATTTTTTATTGACTGAGGAGGCCTGGCCTTGTGTCTGGGGGTGTGTGATTTTGGGGTGTCTTGAAAGGATGCAGAGAGGAGAGGCTGTGCACCCTCCCTGCGGCCTTACCTGAGTCCCTCTGGGACAGTGCCTGTGGTACCAGCTGGGGGTCCCCATGGGCCCTATCTTGGACAGGAGGCCCCATCTGGGGGATCTGTGATGATGCGCCTGCTTCAGCTTCTAGAGGAGCCCCCACTCCTCCGTGGCTGTTTTCGGTATTGGTTGTTTGTGTGGTTTGTACACTGAGGTTTCAGCCTCCTATGTGCCGCTTGCAGTTGTGTGCGGTGTCTTGGTTGGCCTTGGGGCTGCTTCTTAATTTGGCATGTGCCCTAGTTTCCTCCCTATGAGTGCTGGTGTGGGGTCCCCGTGTCACCTACGAGACCCTTCACTTTCCCCTGTGGTCAAGCCACGGAGGCTGTGGTCAATATACGTGGTTCCCAGCAGCAGCTCTGCACCAGGGCTTCCAGCATCTGAGCCGATTCTGCTGGCAGCAGGTCCAGGAGAGCACCCTGGGAGTAGGAAGGAACTTTCTGGAATAGTGAATCTTGCTCTGCTGCCCATCAGGTACACAAGCATGTGGCCTGGTGGGCATTTACCATGGTCCCTGGCATTGAGCTCTCGATATGTTCAGCCCCTCAGCCAGGACGTTGCCCCTGATCTGGTGTCTGCCAGGACAGGCACTGGCATCTCCATGTCCTGTGTGTAGCCAGGTGCAGTGGGGTGGACTAGGGGCCTAGGCTTCTGTGAGCAGGGTGCATCCTGAGAAAGGGGGGCTGCAGGTGAGAGGCAGCCTGGCTGGGCAGAGGCTGGGAAGGCTGAGTGGCTATCACCACTTCCTGAGGCCACAGCAGGTAGACCGGAAGCTGAGTGTTGTCCTGACAGAGGGGCGGGGAGAGTGGGAAGCTCAGGACTCTGGGACACTGGAGCGGCACAGGCTTGGAGGACCTGCCCCAGTAGAAGTTGTGGGACATTCAGCTTGGGTGGTCTCTGAGCAGGAGCCCCCTCTACCCCAGTGACCTGTTCTTATCTGTGGGCTAACACACGCTCCCGTGAGGCTGTGCGAGGAGACACCAGCTGTGGCTGCTGTCCTGTGGGTCACATCCCTTCGCCTCTGCCTGGTCAGGGCTCAGCCCAGCTCCACCCATGGGCCTGGGACTTAGCAGAGGCCAGCTGGGGTGAGGAAGGGCCGGTGCCTTTGTCCAGCTCCTCAGATGCCATGTTGCTTTGAGGCAATGGACAGGCGAGGACTCAGGGATGGCCGGCTCGTGCTGCCAAGCCAAGCTGGTGTGACCTCAGGCTGTTTCCAAAGAGCTCCGTGTTCCTTCCACACCACTCCCTGTGTCTGTGGGTCTGACAACTCCAGGAGTGGACAGTGGTGTGTGTCCCACAGCGTGGCCTTGTGTCTGGGTCCGTCATTGAGGAACAGGCTCCACCCAGGTGGAGGGTGCTGGGTGGCATGGGGCTGCGGTCCGGGAAGGCAGACACAGCAGTTGTAGGGAGCAATGGCAGGGATGGTTATAGAATATTTACCTTTTATTAACATTTTTGTCTGTTGTAGGGCTTGAACTTGGGGCCTGGGTGCTGTCCCTAAGCCTCTTTGTGCCCAAGGCTATTGCTGTGCCTCAGCTACAGAGCCACATCTGGTTTTTGAGTGGTTCATTGGAGATGAGTCTCACGGGGACTTTTCTGCCTGTGCTGGCTTAGAACCATGATGCTGAGATCTCAGCCTTCTGAGTAGCTGGGATTATAGGTGTGAGCCACCAGCATGCGGCAAACATTCGCTTTTTTGGTTTCTTCAGGTTCAGTATGGAGTTCAGTCAGTAGGGGTCCCAGGCTCCAGCCATGACCCGGGCGGGGCCACCAGAGATTCAGGGTGTGCAGGAAGGAGGGGCAGCAGGAGTATCAGGAGTATGTGTGGTGCCCCCGCTCTGTGAGCCCCAGTGTGTTGGGAGGGCCTCTGGCCAGCTGCTATTATTCCCATGTTTGGAGTGCGGCATTGCCTGCCCCGTGTTCGCCTCTGGTGGACTTGGGAGCCACGGGCACTCATTCAGAGCAAGTGTCTTATGTGGCCCTGTGCCATGCTTGGTGGCACTACAGTACCGTCCTGAGTGCTCCCAGGCCAGTGCTCTTCCCTCTTCAGTGTGCATCCCTACTGCCCATTGCGCCCCCCACTGGGCTGACTGCAGGGCCCTGACAGTTAGCTGACCCTCAGCCCTCAGATGTGAGATGAGGACCTCTGGCCCCACGTTTACAGGACACACATGGGTCAGGGACTGTGTGGTTCAGAGCCACAGTGCTGCCACTTGTTCCCTCCAGTGCCACCCACCCTCCCAGCCCTTGAGCTCAGCATGCGGTTCCTCTGTCCCCACGGCCTCCACACCAATCCCTGTCCTTCCTCCCAGGCTGCCCTGGCTGGGGTCCCGCCCCGCCCCGCCCGGCCATGGACCAGGACTATGAGCGGCGGCTGCTACGTCAGATCGTCATCCAGAATGAGAACACCATGCCCTGCGTGAGCCTGCAGGGAGTGTGAGGGGCAGGGGGTGTTTTGTATGAGCCTGCGGGGGTTAGGGTGCATGCCCTGTGTGATCTTGCATGGGGAGGGGTGCTCCCACCGTGGCCTGGCGTAACCTACACTGAGTTGGGGTCAGGCCTGGCCCGCATCTGCACTGGTAGGAGGAATGGTGGCAGCAGGGGTGGCAAGGTCCTACCCCTGCCCCCAGGCCATGGGGTCCTTTTCCCATGCCCCCCTCCCCCTCGCCCTTGCTGTTTCCTGGGCAGGCCCCAGGAGCTGAGGCCACCCTCCTCTTCCAGGTGTCAGAGATGCGGCGGACCCTGACGCCAGCCAACTCCCCGGTGTCCTCCCCCAGCAAGCACGGGGACCGCTTCATTCCCTCCCGCGCCGGTGCCAACTGGAGCGTGAATTTCCACAGGATCAATGTGAGGGGCGGCCCACGGAGCCCCCATAGCAGGCAGAGGGGGTGCCTAGGAAACCATTGCCACTCTGAGCCTTACCCCCGCGCTTCCCCCCCTTGTAGGAAAATGACAAGTCTCCCAGCCAGAACCGGAAAGCCAAGGACGCCACCTCAGACAATGGCAAGGGTAAGCTGCCCACTTTCACCATCTACTCCACCACCTCGCCCCACAGCCCCATCCACCTGGCTCATGCTCTGTCGCCCACAGATGGCCTGGCCTACTCGGCCCTGTTGAAGAACGAGCTGCTGGGCGCTGGCATTGAGAAGGTGCAGGACCCACAGACTGAGGACCGGCGGTTGCAGCCATCCACGCCCGAGAGGAAGGGCCTGTTCACGGTGAGCCGTGCGTGGGCCCTCCCCTGTGTTGTGGCCCTATGCTACAGCTGCCGGGGAAGCCTAGGGGACAAGGCCTGGGTTGTCCCTGCTCAGTCTCTCCCCACCTCCCCGCCCCATACCATGCTTTTGGGTGCTCTGGGTTTGGGTCTAAGACCCCCAAGCACTGGTGTCCATTCAGCAGCATGTCTTTTGTCCCCCAGTATTCCCTCAGCGCCAAGCGCTCCAGCCCCGATGATGGCAACGATGTGTCCCCATACTCCTTGTCCCCCGTCAGTAACAAGAGGTGAGTCCGGGCCTTTGTGACCGGGTCCCAGCGCAGGTAGTGAGAAGCCCGTCCGCTGCCTGAGGGCCCCAGCACACCGGCCTGTGTTGTCGGGCAGGCCCTGGAAGAGGGGTGGCACAAGCCCAGACAGCCAGCTCCAGCTTTGGGATGAGGTGGAGATGAACAGAGAAGTGGGGCTAAGGGCAGGGACCCCCCCCAGGCAGGGTGGGGCGGGGCTTCTGCACATGAGCAGAAAGCTGCAGGCCACTGCTCCACAGTCAGAAGCTGCTACGCTCCCCACGGAAGCCCACGCGCAAGATCTCCAAGATCCCCTTCAAGGTGCTGGACGCGCCTGAGCTGCAGGATGACTTCTACCTGAACCTGGTCGACTGGTCGTCCCTCAACGTGCTCAGCGTCGGGCTGGGCACCTGCGTGTACCTGTGGAGTGCCTGCACCAGCCAGGTGGGTACCTGCCTCGGGCCCTGGGTGG
Source organism: Perognathus longimembris pacificus (assembly GCF_023159225.1). Taxonomy (NCBI): domain Eukaryota; kingdom Metazoa; phylum Chordata; class Mammalia; order Rodentia; family Heteromyidae; genus Perognathus; species Perognathus longimembris. Next base: position 68,353,794 of record NC_063163.1, read on the forward strand.
GGGTCAGCTCCTCCGGAGCCCCAGTGCTGGGGCATGGCAGACCCCTGCTGCCCTCTGGGGGTACTCAGTGCCTGCTGTGTTCCAGCCAGGCCGGCAGCCATGGTGGCTAGGCCCGCACATACCCTATGTGGCCACCCACACCTGTCTGGGGCCCGCCTTGGCACCCCTCAGCACCTGGCCTTTGAGATAAAGTGACGGCCCCTGTCCCTATCCCTGTGTTCTCCCCATGCTGGCCCATGCCTCCCACCATTCGTGATTGCTCCTCAAGAATCACAGGCCAGCCAGGGACCCTGTGGCCCCCTGGTACCAAATGATGGGTGCTGGGTGCGAGGGGCCTCGTGTCTCACTGCCCCCTCCCCCAGGTGACCCGGCTCTGCGACCTCTCGGTGGAAGGGGACTCGGTGACGTCAGTGGGCTGGTCTGAGCGGGTGAGTGCCCCAGAACCAAGCGTGCCACTTGGCGTGCTCCGCCAGGGTCCTCTTCTTTCCAGTCCTGGCACAAGGCTGCTAGTTGCAAGGTGCCCTAAGGCCCTGCTAACTGGGGTGCAGTGCCTCTTGGCGGGGCGCTGGTGTTGCCGCTTGCCTTCCGGAAAGCTGCCTCCCTTGCTGCGTGTTGCAGTGTGGGCTCACTGGGTTTGTGCAGTGCTGGCATGGTGGCCAGGGCCTTGAACTTGCCCAGCCTGCCAAGCATGCATCCGCATGGAGTGGCCTCCTGCCACCAGCCTGCAAACTAATCCACTCAGTCCACGCTGTGGCCATGGTCCTGTCTCACCCCTGCTGCCACAGGACCTGTGTGATCAATGCAGGCTCCAGCCTCACACCTGCCTGGCCCATGTCACCCGCAGGGGAACCTCGTGGCTGTGGGCACGCACAAGGGCTTTGTGCAGATCTGGGACGCGGCGGCTGGGAAGAAGCTGTCCATGCTGGAGGGGCACACGGCACGTGTTGGTGAGGAGCCTGGCGCAGTGCGGAAAGGTGCGGTGTGGCGGGCTGCATGGTGGGCCCGGCCTCGCTCACCCTGCCTCTGCTCCCCTCCACTCCTGCTGCAGGGGCCCTGGCCTGGAACGCTGAGCAGCTGTCATCGGGCAGCCGCGACCGCATGATCCTGCAGAGGGATATCCGCACCCCACCCCTGCAGTCGGAGCGGCGGCTGCAAGGCCACCGCCAGGAGGTGTGCGGCCTCAAGTGGTCCACAGACCACCAGCTCCTCGCCTCTGGGGGCAACGACAACAAGGTACAGTCCTGTGTACAGCCTGGCCCCAAGCCTGGGCATGGCAGGCTGGGCCCTGTGGGGTGCACAGGGCAGCCTGGTGCTCCTCCCCGAGCCATGCACCTCACTACCGCCTGTGCCCGCAGCTCCTGGTGTGGAACCACTCAAGCCTGAGCCCCGTGCAGCAGTACACCGAGCACCTGGCTGCCGTGAAGGCCATTGCCTGGTCCCCACACCAGCACGGCCTGTTGGCGTCGGGCGGTGGCACAGCTGACCGCTGCATCCGCTTCTGGAACACCCTGACGGGCCAGCCACTGCAGTGCATCGACACCGGCTCCCAAGTGTGCAACCTGGCCTGGTCCAAGCATGCCAACGAGCTGGTGAGTGCCAACCAGCTGGTGAGTGGTGCACCTGCCACCCAAATCCCCGCCCTGACTCCACCCTGTTGCAGGTGAGCACGCACGGCTACTCGCAGAACCAGATCCTTGTGTGGAAGTACCCATCCCTCACCCAGGTGGCCAAGCTCACCGGCCACTCATACCGCGTCCTCTACTTGGTGAGTGGCCACTGGCTCGGGGAGGGGCCTGGCAAGATGCTTGTACTGCCACCTGCCAGCACCTCCCTTGAAGTTAGTGGGGAAGGCCCATGTTACCCATGGTCCTTGGCCCCATTCTGCTTCCCCAAGGACCCTGTGGTCATCCCCTGCCCACCGTGCAGGCCTTTGGGCCTTGCTTTCCCATGGGCACCCCGCTGCCACCTCCCACCCGTGCCCCCCAACTCTTTCCCCAGAGCTGCCTGCCAGCTGTCTTGTTCTCTCCACAGGCAATGTCCCCTGATGGGGAGGCCATTGTCACTGGGGCTGGAGACGAGACCCTGAGGTTCTGGAACGTCTTCAGCAAAACTCGATCAACAAAGGTAAAGTGGTCCCTACCCCAGCCCCATGCGTGCCTGTCCCTGCCACCCTGCTGGCCACTCACGAGCCCTGTGTCCACAGGAGTCCGTGTCGGTGCTCAACCTCTTCACCAGGATCCGGTAGGCCCACGGGTGGAGCGCGTCCCGTGGAGACGGCCTGCCACCTTGCATGGACCCCACATCCCCGCCCCGCACAGTCCCTGGAGGAGACAGCGGGCGGGCGGGCGCTGGGCCTGGAGACCCCCGAAGAGTCTCATTAAACGCCTGATTGTGAGCCATGTCCACCAGTGTCTGGGGCGGGGACATGGGACCCTCCGCAGCAGGCTCTGGTGTCACCCTTCCCCAAGGGTTGAACCCCCAGTGTCCCTGAGGCCTTGGCCGGCGCCAGCCATCAGCACTCAGCACAATGGATGCCAGGGACCCACCACACTGCCGGGTGCTGCCTAGAGCCCGGGCCAATGCCACTGCTGCCCATGGCTGTGTCGGACAGACAGCTGGACACCAGGCTGGCCTGAGACCTCGGGTCAGCCACACCAACTGTGGCCAGCCAGGAGGCCATGGAGCAAGGGTACCTGCAGCAGCCTTGGCTCTATCTGCCAGGCAGCAGTCTCTGCGCCAGCTGGGGACAGCGCGGGCACCTGCTGACCCCGACATCAGGTGGACCAGTCATCACGAGACTTGTTGAGTCCTGGCCGTCATGTGTCCTGAGTTCACCTTCTGCTTCCCCTGCCCATGTGTGACTTGGCATTTGCTGTGGGCGAGGGGGCCTTGAATAATCGCAGGGCACCAGGTATCCTTCTGCCCTGCCCGGTGCACTGGCCAGCTGCCTGTCTCTACCTGGTTGCTTGCCGTGTGAAGGGCGCTCCGGCCTCTGGAAGCTTCCTGGGCTTCCCTGACCTCAGATCCTGTGTCCTCTGCCCCCTGAGCAGCCTGCGGTACCCCATCCTCAGCCCTTGCTGCTGGGGCAGGGCCTGCGGGCCGGCGCCTGTGCGCATGTGTATATATGTATTTGTGACTCCCTCACCTATGTTTCTGTGTTTTGTTGCCAGTCCTGAGATTTTGGAGGCACGGACAGGGCTGGGTGGCCGCCCTGGGTCATGGCGACCCCTGGCCTGCCCACAGCAGGCTTACTAATGTTCAACACCTTTCTCTTCTGTGGGGTTCCTTCTTAAGGAAAGCCCAGCTGGGCACTGGTGGCTCACAGCTGTAATCCCAGGCACTCAGGTGGCTTAGATTCAAGGATGAAGGTTCAAAGCTAGCCTGTGCAGGAAAGTATATGAGATTCTTAATATGACCACCAAAAAGCCAGAAGGTGGAGCTCTGGCTCAAGTGATAGACTGTTAGCCTTGAGCACAAAAGCTCAGGGACAGTGCCCAGGCCCTGAGTTCAAGCCCCACTGGACCACTGCACTCAGCCTAGCACTGCCCTGCTTCTGTGGCATCGGTGGGCTGTGCACACTGGCCATAGGGAACTGCCCCGCTGTAGGAGCCCCATGGGACAGGGCATCTCCCCATGTACAGGCACCTTGTCCTGCAGGCAGAGGTGTTGAGATGCCTCCCCTGTGGGTCCTTGTCCTGGCACCCCTGGGAGGGGGGGTTGACAGGTGTCCCAAGGAGGATTCAGAAGGGATCTTCGGTAAAGGGCCAGAGCTGGTGATGGAGGGAAGCTGTGTGGCGGCATGTTGGTTCTGGAAGGTAGCGGTTGGTGTAGAGGAAGGGGTGGGGAGGGACGAGGCTGGGGGTGCAGCATGCAGGGCAGGAGATGAGGAGCTGCGGAGGGGCTGCAGGAGCTTGGTGGAGGTCTGGCTGGTGAGTAGTGCTAGCACAGAAGGGGAGCAGAAATGGGGTTGCCGAATGCTGCAGAGGCCGTGGGCCAGGCCACCCCTGGGCCTGAGGCTTAGACTGTGGGCCAGGAGGCTGAGGGACAAAACCTGCAGCCCATGCCAAGGCCCTGAGGCAGGACAGAACCCTGCCCCGGAGGTGGGAGACCGCTGTCCTGGGTCAGGGCCTGGGGAAGAGGAAGGGCGGTGCCGGAAGCCCACTGGGCTGCTGTGTTCACATTTTCTTGTTGTGGTAATATGCATAATACACTGCCAAAAAAGGAACAGCTCAGTGGAGTTGGTATGTTCAGCTTTATAACCATCAGTAATTCCAGAGCCCCCTTTATCACCAAAGGAAGCTCATCCACAGGAGTGGCCACCACCTCCCATCCCACTCCTTGTATCCACTTCCTGTCCGGATTTTGTTCTGGACGGTTCCAACCGGGTGTGGTCTTTTGTGTGGCCTCTCATGCCGCCTGCTGTTCCTGGGTGTGCCATGGTCCTCGTGGAGTTGGAGCACACAGCGTGCCCCTCCTATGGTGTCTGCTGGTGTCCCCAGCTGTGAATGTTAGGTCAAGGGAGGGACAGGGGTGAGGAGAGGTGGAAGATGCAGGGGACACTGAGATGCCAGAGGGCTGAGCCCACCATCAGGGGCCCCAAATGCCCCCCAGCCAGTGGAGTGTGGCCACAGCAGGGGAGGGAGACCAGGGCGGGGCCCAGAGCTGAGTACCCATCCGTTGCCATGGCACGGGAGTGGGTGGCCTTTGTCCCTGTCAACAATGGCCCTGGCCACCTTCCTGCCCTGAGCCTCCCCGGATCCCAGAGGCAGACATGCAGACCCTGCGGCGGGAGGCTGCCCGGCCCTACGTCCCCTTGGGCACCCTTGAAGTTGACTTCCCACCCCCTCACTCCAGGTGGGTCCCCACCAGAGCTCCAGGCCAGTGTGGTGCATTGCTGGGTGGGCTCCAGAGAGGTGGGCGCCACCGACAGCCCTGTTCTCAGTTCCCCCTCCTTTCACAGGGGGCCCAGGCTGGCATCCAGGCTACTCAGAGGCTGAGACCTGAGACCTGGTTCAAAGCTAGCCTGGGCAGAAAAGTCCCAACTCAGAGCCAGTGAATAGCAAAATTCCAGGAGGGTGGTGTGACTCAAAAGTGGTAAAGCATTAGCCAAAATGCTGAGTGTGTAAGGCCCAGATTTCAAGTCTAGCACCAGCTCAAAAATCAGATGCTGGGTGTGGAGGAAAGGGACCCTTAGATGCTGAGGTGGGAGGGTCAGTTCCAAACCAGCCTGGGTGATGGGGAACCTTCCTCCAAGCTCAAACCAAGCCGAAGCCAGGCAGAAAAGGCAGCCCCACACCTGCCTGCTCTGGGAGGTAGCAGAAAACACTGGAAAACACCCAGGTGCAGGCTTGTTTGGAGACAAACTTGTTATGGAACTGGGGTGAGCCAGGAACACTCAATCCTGCCTCAGCCTTCCAGAGATCCGGATAGAGCCACTCACCACCATGCCTGGTAGGAAAGTGTTTCTGTAGGAGGGCCTTGCCCATGCTAGGCAGGTGCTCACCAGAGCCACTGGCCATGCCCCTGATTTTAATAACCCTGAGGTGTTTGGCCTGTGTCCACTGCCGATTCTGTTTAACCATCCCCACTGCCCCAGGACCTTTGCATGTGCTGCTTACCACCTCTGCAAGCCCTTCCTCAGCTCAGCTTAGGCCAAGTTCTGCCTTCAGCCTGGCACTCAGATGCAGCCCCATCCTCTTACCATTTAACCTGGATCTACCAATCCCCTTTCCCCCCAGGCCTCTGGCTCAGCTTCCTGGAGCACTCCCAGGCAGGGGGTCTTCCTGGAGCAAGTCCCCCAAAGGTCTTAGAATCCTGGTAAGGTCACACCCCAGTCCCCTCTCCCTGTCAGGTGCCTTGTGTTCTGGCAAGACAAGCTTAAAGGGTTTAAAGAGGACAAGTTCAGGGAGGTTCCCAATTCTTGATTTGTGCAAGCTGAGGCTGCAGCCCCAGCCCCAGCCCCACTCAGCCTCGGCCCCACCCTCAGCGATGACTACCTGTCCATGGAGGGGCCTCGCTGGACACCGGCCATCAAGCATGGGACGCGCTGGAAGTATTCGCCCATGGGACGCGACGCAACCGGCCAGCTGATGTACACCGGCCTGACCAACTCGGACCCCCGCGAAGCCTGGTACAACATGCCCCGGGCCCTGGACAGCCCCTACCGCGAGGCCTACGCCCGCTGGCACGGCTGCTTCGACCACCGACAGCGGGGCCTGCCCTCTGGTAAGCGCACTGGACCCCCCAACTCCAGACCAGCCCTCGGGAGAGGCCCCGCCCATGGTGGTTAGCCACGCCCGCCATCCGGGGAGGCCCCGCCCTGACCGGCCCTGCCTCCGCAGCCTACACCCAGCACGTGCGCGACACCGCGTGGTACGACCCCGTGCTCCCCGCCCAGTACAAGAGCCCGAGCACCCGCTGGGGGAGCGCGCTGTGGAGAGACCGGCTCCTGCGCGGCAAGGACTACGGTGAGCCGGACAAGGGCCCGGCACCAAGTGCGGGACGCCGGATCACCTGGGCCTGGGCGGGCTTGCCGGAAGTCCCGCGTGGGCGGAGCGAGAGCACCGGAAGTCCCGGGATGGCGGGGGTGGGGTCACCTGGCGGGGGCCGGGCCCGCGCGGTGACCGGGTCTCGCCCCGCCCCTGCCCCGTCCCGCAGTGGTGAACCGGAACCGGTTCGGGGAGGAGCCGCGTGGGACATGGGACTACGTGCCGTGCCTGTCGGCGCCGCAGCGGCCGCGCTACGCCTCGCGGGCCCCGCGGACCTGGGGCCTGGAGCCCTGCTGCGTGGCGCCGCCGCCACGGTCCCTCCCTATGCGCGCGCCCGCGTTCCGATAAAGCTCCTGCTGTCGCCACCGCCTCGGCGCCCGGCCCGGCCTTCATTGCCCCGGCGGGGTGCTGCCCGCCGCCCCTCGCCGCGCCCCCGGGGTCGGGGTGCGGGTGTGTCAAGTCCGAGGCACAGCTGCACGGGGCGCCGGTCAGGGCCGGTCTCCGGAGTCCCCTGGAAGGAATGGGGGGTGTCGGTGAAGGGGCCGCCCCGCCCTGCCCGCCCCGCCCCGCGTGGGCCCTGGGCCCCACTCACGCGTCCGCAGGCGGATGGGCCAGATGAAGAGGCTGCAGAGCACCAGCGCGGCGGCCACGCCCACGCCGCCGGTCGCCGCCACCATCACCCAGCGGTAGAAGCTCACGCAGGCCGTGCAGCACAGCTCCGAGCTGGGGACGCACACGGGGGCCGCTGGTCACGGGCTGGGCCCACGAGGCAGTCTCTATATACCTACCTCCTGCCCCGACCCACCAGTCCACACTGTTATCCCACCCCTCTGCGCCCACTCTCGTCTCTCCCACAGCCGCTCCCCCGGAGCAGCCACTAGAGGCCGCTCCTGGGCACCGAGCGATCCACCGGGGTCATCTGAGCCGAGCAAGGCACTACCAGTCCTGCACGGTCCTCCTCTAGCTCCCGCTGTTCCAGTATTATGAGAGACTTTGAAGCTCCTCCACCTGGCCACTCATTCCTGCCCCAGGGCCTTTGCATGTACCGGGCCCATTTCACTGGCCTAGACCTCTGTCCAGCTTTTTTTGAAGCCATCCGTGTGGCGGGCCAGGCCTCCCTAGGGTATCTCCATCACCACTGCCAGCTTCGACCACACATTTACCTCTGCAGTCTCTGTCAGGCGGACACTCAAGACAGCCCTATCAGGTCCTAAGTGGGCAGAAGTGCCAACCCTGGAACCATCTGAGCCTGCACCCTATCCGGGTACTGTGGGGCTGGCTCATGCACCTGTGGTGCCTGCCTTGACACCGGGCTCATAACACACTAATGTTTGTTGAATGAACGAACTTCCCTGTATATATGGCTGCCCACCCCACCCCTCCACCACCCCATTCCCTGGCCCACAGCCCTGCATGGCACAGAGCCAGTGGGAAAGGAAGGATGTGAATGAAGGACTCACGGACAGGGGTGCAGGCTCTGCACAGCCATGACCGCCAGCCCGTTGGCCACCTTATCTGAGAAGCTCATGGCGCCGTACACAAATGCTCCACTGTCCTGGGGGACAGAAGCCGGGGGGGAGGGGGGGGTTGGTCAGGCAGTATCCAGGCCCATGGCTGGGTCCCTGGCCTCCCCGGTCCTGTCTACCAGTCCTACCGTATGGGGGCCAATGAGGTCAGCTGTCATGGCCAGTGAGGTGACGAGGATGATGGCAGAGCCGGTGCCCAGCAGCCCGGCGGCTGAGTACACAGCCACACCCAGCGTATTGGCCAGCGCTACCCAGGCAGCAAAGGCCAGGACCACCAGGAGGCCCAGGAAGTAGGTCAGCTGTGGAGGAGGAGGCCATCCAGCCCAAATCAGGCCTGCACCTGGGCGCATGAGCCTGGCGCAACGACCTGTCACGTTTCCAAGCTTTGCAAGGCCTGGGGTATGGGGAGCTCTGGGATCCCCCATCCACATTGTCGGGGTTCCTCCACCCCCATGCCACATCTCCAGTGCCCACTCACATTCCGCCCCATGCACTTGTTAATTGACTTCATGAGGAAGGAGGAGCCGAAGCCGCTGAGATACATCACCAGGGGGATGGTCGCGATGAACTTCTGTGGGAACCACAGCAAGGGCGATCTACTCCCACTCAGGGCTCACAGGGTGGCCATGGGGGCCCCATCCCATCCCACCCCGGCTGGCTCACCTTGGGCAAGCGAAGGGAGTAGGTGAGGTACATAGGCACGAAGGTCTGGGACAGGTTCACAATGAGCCTGGTGCTCATGTACAGCACGCCCACCTGTGGGCAGCCAGCAAAGGGTCAGCAGAGGCCTCTCCACATCCCACCAGCAGGGGGTGCTGACACCCCACCCCCACAGCAGGGACCAATAGGATCGGAGACTTGGTCAACTGGTGATGTCTGCTGAGGGCGTGGAGTGGAAGGTGGATAGGCAATGTCTGTTCTGAGTGTGGCAAAGTGACATGGTTTGGTTCTGCTGCTGGTTGTGCTGTTTCTGTGCAGTTTTCCAGGAGCAGGGCCTGGCGGGACAGAGCACCCCCCCTCTTCCATCCCACCCCCTCTGGCCCCTTGGCATACCTGGTAGAAAGCTGGTTCCTGCAGCCAGTGCTTCCAGAGCAGCAGGGGCCGGGCTGTGGGGGCCACCAGAGGGCTGCACTCATTGGGCTCCTCTGCCCTCCGTGGGCGCCCCTCCCGGGTGCCCAGGTGGAAGAGCAGGGAGAAGGCAGCGCCCACGCCCACCACCAGCAGAGACAGGTTCTGGGGGTGGCAGGAGAGGGGTCAGAGGCAGTGCTCCCGCTCTTGGGGTCTCCGGCAAGGCCTGCTTAGCTACCCCAGCTCACCCGGAACACGGGCACATCCTGGACCCCCAGCTGGTCACCCACGTCGGTGTCCTGGGCAGGGCCCACCCCGGAAGCGCCCTGCAGGTGCAGGAGAAGCCAGGCAGCGCCGAAGACAACGATGTTGGCCACTACGGTGAAGGCATACCTGGGAGGAGGGCGGGCGCACGTCACCACCCACTCCCTGCCACCGCGGACCCCACAAGCTCACTGCCGACATACAGAGCGGCCCCAGGCTGCCTTAGTGCCCCCGGCCTACACAGTGCCCATCCCACACAGAACCTATTTGCCTGCCTGGGGGCCCAGTGCAGACCCAGGAGCTGAGTCCCCCACATCTCGGATGGCTCCTGGATCCGGCCCCAGAGCCTGAGGTCCAGCACAACCCAGGCCTCTTCCTGTAGGCACCCCCCCAGGGGGACCCTGGGCACCAAGCAACAGCTGTCAGCTGGGGGGGGGGGTGTCTCACAGGGGAACAAAGGCAGGGCTGGGAGGAGGCTGGGGGTGGAGCCATCTGTTCTGGGGGGCCAGAAGGGGCAGCAGCATTGTTTCCACTGCAGCGTGGGTTTGGGGCTCAGCGGTTAAGGGCGTACTGTATGGGGAGGCCTTGGGTTCCATCCCAGCACCACAAATCCAGCTGTGCACCAGTTCCTCTTCTGGAATGCAGAAGTGGGGCACAGCATCCCACCCCACCCCTACCCTGGCTCGTATCAAACTGTCTTCTGCTGAACATGGCATACAGCAAGCACTAAGCATGCTCTCGCCAGACCAGATGAACAGGAAGCCGGCTGGGGCCAAGGGTGGCAGGTGGAGGGGACCTGGGGGGTTTCCACACTGCCCACCCCTCATCCACAGCTGCAAAGCCAGGGCAGGACAAGAAAAGGATTTCCTGCCACTTAGGGGGAGGTGGAAACGGTGTCCTGGGCGGGCCTGGCCTAATCAGGTGACTCTTGCTGTGGGCCTCAACTCTGAGATGACAGAGGCCCCTGCGCATGCCTGTGGTCCCTCCACTCTGGAGGCTGAGGCTGGAGGAGCACGGGGGGGGGGGGGGGGGGAGGGAGGGGTCGGAGGGAGAGGTGTTCCCATGACAGCCCCAGCCAGCATCCGTTCACCCCTGTTCACACCTCACACCCGGGACCTCATGTCAGCAGTAGCTGACACATGCACCAGGGGGGTGCTGGGTACCTGAGGGCCGTGAGCTCCACTTTCTCGTGGTCACTGGTAGCCAGTACAGGGATGAGGCTGAGGTGGGCGACCTGCGTGGCAGCCCAGCCGAACTGGAAGATGACGATGAAGGGTGCGTAGTAGAGCAGGGCGACCCACTCGGGTGTGTCCTCCCCGCAGCCCAGGCAGGGGCTGAAGATGAACGGGAAGGACAGCAGCACGCAGATGGTGCCTGTGGAGGCCGAGGGGACACAGCGTCACGCCATGCCGCGTCCTGGGCCTTCCCGAGTCATCCAAGGGCTCCCAAACACATACACTTGGGGGAGGGGGGATGGAGGGTGTGGGGAAATGGAGCCAGAGGACCCACTGGTCAGATGGGGAAACAGGCATGGCAGGCATTCCCTTCTGAGGCCACACACTATAACAAGTGCAGGAGAAGGGGGACAGAGCACTGTGCTGGGGAACTGGCACAGGCAGAGGATAGGTACCAGGCCACACATGGGACTTAGTGCCACAACTTCCCCTCTGCCACCTGCCCAGAGGCTCCCCTCTGGTGACACCCACGGGGACAGGGGGAAGGACAATCACCCTGTGAGGACAGCCAGACATCAGGGGCCCAGGTGGCTCTGGGAGGTCCTGCTGTCTTAGCTCATCAAATGGCATGTCCTAGGGAGCTAGGTGACCCAGCCCTCAGGGACCCAGACCCTATTACTAAAGCTTTCCCAGGAACCGCAGGCTTTGCCCCTGCCTCTCCCTTGGCTCCTTGCTGCTCCAGTGTACGTCAGGACCTTTGCATATGCTATGTCCACCGTCTGGATGGCTTTTTCCTCCATCATAGCAAGGTGGCTTCTCAGGCCTCAGCCCGCATGTCACCTCCTCAGGGAAGCCCTCCCTGACGGCTCTCCCCCATCCCGCACACACTGCGCCAGGGTGGCTCTGTCTGCATGCCCTTGGACTTCCTTGGCCTGCTGTCCCCTTGCCCGCCTTGCACAGAGTTCCACTCCACAGGGTGGGCACAGGACCTTTCAAGTCCCCTCTGCATGCTAGACACCCAGAACAGACCCCTGCCATGAGGATGGGCTCAATAATAAAATAGGGCCTCTATTCAGAGCTCAGAGAGCTTCAGATGAGCAGCCAGAGGCCACGAGCAAACAGCAGGCGGCAGGTGACAGGGCGGTCTGGCCTTCCTCTTGCTGGGTGGTGAGCTCCCCCTACCCGGCCTGCCCTTTCCTCCTCCTTCATATCAGGAAACGGAGACAGCCCACAGCCAGTCCTCCTCAGAGCCAGCCATTATCCTGGAACCAGGTACAGCTAGCCGGCAACTGGGTGACCCCAGAACTGAACTGTGAACTCCAGGGAGGAAAAGGAGCCACCCTGGCTGGATCCCGCTGCCACCTGGACTGGCCGCCCAACGCTGGGGTTAGGAGGTCTGGCTTGGGGTCCCTTGGAGAGGTCATGGCGGTTCTGCCTTGCGGGGTTGATGTGAGGAAACCCGACATGCAGAGCTGGCAGGACCCTTCCTAAGAACTGGGAGCCACTTCCTGACTCCAGTTTCACACCCTCTCTCAGCTGCCCCTCTGACCACACACTCTTACCCTTCAAAACCCCAAAGCTAATGTTCCCGTACACCCTCCCCTACCTCCACCTTCCAGATTCAGGAGTAAAATAGAGAAGTGGGCACTGTTTCCAGGGTGACTATCACTCGTGACCTCATCAAGTATTAGGAGATACTTCCCTGTCTTCCTTTCTCAACTGAGTGGGGAAGGGGCACAGGCAGGGGCTTACACAAACACAAGCCTGCACCTCTTCTGCAGCCTCAGCTGCCGTCTTGGGTCAGCGAGAGCCTCCCCAGCCCTCAGACCTCCCACCTATGGCAGGAGCATATGGCCAGGCCTGGGGAATCTGCACTGGTGACAGGTCAGGCCTCAGGGCCTTTGCACATGCATGGTTCTCACCAGGGATCTCTCCCTTCCCCTGGCTGGCTGAGGAGGGGAAGGGAAGGAGGGGCATCCCTGGCAGCTCTCTTCCACCCTGAGCAATTAGGAATTCCCTTGTGCATTGGGACTCTCCAGCCCACTTGGGGCTCTGCCCTTCACCCCAGCATCAAACAGTTCAATGGAAGGAGCAGCTGGGCCACCTCACTTTCTCTTATAGTCTGAGGTGACCTAGATCCAGCCCAGATGTCCTCCATACCTGTGATGCCAGTGGACCCAGCAGACAAGCAGCCAGCCAGCGCAACCCACAGGTCTCAAGGTTCTCTACACCTTGCAAAAGGACCATTCTCGAAGCCAGGCTTGGGTCAGAACAGGGCCTCTGAAGGCAGAGGCCCTGAGGGCAGAGGGGCCCCTGATAGGGCTGCCCTTCCCCTGCCTTGAGGATGGCAATCTGCGAGGGGCAGCAGCTCTTCCCAGGCTGGAGGTACAGGAGCCCCACAGCCATCAGAGGGACCAGCTCCACCCTGGGCACCGCCCCACACCTGCCTGCAAGCCCGGGACCCCTCCAGGACCCAGGCCCAGGCAGCACCCCTGCAAAGAGCCGGAGAAAGGAGAGACAGATGAGTCTTTAGGCAGCACCCCACCCCTCAGCACTAGCAGGGACGGTCACCCTGATGGGCCTGAGCTGCACCTGACAAGACAGACAGACAGGAGGTGCTACACAGGCAGATGAGGCCAGGTACCCTCGGGTGTCAGAGGGAGAGGGGCCCTGCAGGTCAGCCCGCCAGAAGGGGGCTGTGAGACAAGCAGAGAGAAGACTTAGTCCATGGGTGGGCAGACAAAGGGTGGGCAAGGGGCAGCAGGCAGGTAGAAGGGAGTGACAGGGGGTGACATGCAGGTAGGAGGGGATGACGGGGCGACAGACAGGTAGGGTGGGGGTGACAGGCAGGTAGGAGGGGTGACAGGCAAGCAGGAGAGGGTGACAAGGGTGACAGGCAGGTGGGGAGGTGACAGGCAGGCAGAAGGGGGTGACAAGGGTGACAGGTCAGGGGACTCCTGGCCACAGACACGCACAGGAGGGGGTGTCAGCCTGGCCGGGAAGGCTCAGAGCCCGGAAGGCGGGACGGGACAGGAGGGCATTCCAGAGGGGCAGAAGAGCCGAGGAGGCGCCTGGAGCACAGGAGGACTCGCGAGGGTCCCGGTGCGTGGCGTGGTCAGGGGTCGCGGCCTGGGTCCCCCCCACGCGCAGGGCCGTATCCCGCGGGCCGCACTCACCCGCCAGGTGCCAGGCGCGGCGCGGGCCGTACCGCGCGCAGCAAGCGCGCATGCGCGCGGCCTCGAAGCCCACGAGCGGCGTGCAGAGCCCGTCGGCGATCTGGCCGAGCAGCAGCAGCGCGCCTGCGCCGCGGGAGCTGTAGGCGCGCACGCCGTGCAGGTAGAGCAGCAGGTACGAGAACCACATGGCGGCGCTCAGGTCGTTCAGGAAGTGGCCCACCGCGAAGCTCAGCCGCGCGACCGGCGACAGCGGCGGCGGCGGCCCCGCCTGCGGCTCGGGGCCCATGGCAGCGGGCTGGAGGAGCGATGTGCGGACGCTGGGGCAGGAGCGACCTTCGCCGAGCCCACTCGGAGCTCGCGTCGCGCTCCGGAACCCCACGCGGACCCCGCCGTCCCTGCGGCCGCCGGCGCCGCCCGCGATCACCTCTGCGGCCGCCCGGCCCGCGGGCGGGGAGGTTGGCTGATCGGGCGGGGCAATTTCCAGGAGCGGCGGCCCTGTACACCAATCAGATCAACGCGCCGGGGTCAGGCAGCCAATCATCAAGGAGGAAGGCGGGAACTCGGGGCGTCCACGGGGTCCTAGCGCCCGTTCATTTCTCTGTGTGAGTGAGGGGACCCTCCGCAAGTCGATTGACGGGACGTCCCGTCGAGACGCGGTCACTGTGCCTGCCGCGCGCCCGACTCCCGCCGCCTGGCCGGCCGCCACCTCCAGCCCGTGCCTGGCGAGACCTGAAGTTCGCTGGCGAGGACAGGGCGGGGGGTGCGGGTGGGCGCGCACGGACGGTGTCCCCGCCCCCCGTGTGCCCGGCGGCTGGCTGGTCCTAAGCGACCCGGTGGGACCGGGGTGGATGCATTAGCGCTAATTAATTACTAATTACGGATAATAATGGGGCCCGGCATTTAGCACCAGCTGGCGTTTAATGAGCGTTGACGGTGCCAAGTGCCCCACGTGGCAAAGACCAATTTCTCGCCTACCCCTCTGGGCGCTCTGGAAGTGGGCCCGGAGCCAGGGGCCGGTGCTCCCGGGTGCCCTGGTGAGTCAGGGGCCCGCGGGCCGGCGAGCGGGTGGGGCTCCACCCCGCGATGAGGTCACCCGCATGAGCAAGCCGCCGCCACCGCCGCCGCCGGCTCGCGAGTCGGGGGCGGGGGGGGGGGCGGGGAATGGGTCACTTCTGAGACCACCCCATCTGTCCCCCACTCCTGCAAACCGCCCCCGCTTCTGCATGGCTTCCGACCGAGTTCCGCTCACGGTGCAGCTGGATTCTCCTGCTTGCGCCTCTTCCAGAGTGCTGCGGTGGGCCGGCCTGCGCGTCCAGGCCCAGCCGCCCTGCCCTGGTCTTGTGAAACTTGCGCACTGTGGCCAGAATCCTAAAATTCAGCCCCAGCTTTTCCCTTGGTCAGTTGTGGAGGTTGAACTCGGTCTAGGCGCTGTCCCTGAGCTCTTTTGCTGAGGGCTAGCACTCCAACCACTGTGAGCCACAGCTCACTGTGAGCCACATCCGGTTTTTAAGTGGTTAAGAGGTTAGAGTCTCAGGGAGACTTTTCTGCCCTGGGCTGGTTTCAAACCGCTATCCTCAGATCTCATCAGCTTCCGGTGTAGCTAAGATTACAGGCCTGAGCCACCAGCGCCTGGCCCAGCTCCATTCCTGCACTGTGCAAGAGCAACTCTCTTCCATACACTGAATACATGCAGGTTTAACATTATAGAACTTGCACTTGGGAGGCTGAGGTCTGAGGATCAGAGTTCAAGGGCAGCCTGGAAAGTCTATGAGACTATTCTTTTATCTTTGTTTTTCTTTCTACTGGTCCTGGGACTTGAGCTCAGGGCTTGGATGCTGCCCCTCGGCTCTTTTGCTCAAGGCTAGTTCTCTAAGCACTTTGAGTCACCACTCCACAGTGGGTTTTTTTGGTTTGGTTTGATTTGGTTTTGGGTTTTTTGTTTGTTTGTTTGTTTGTTTTTGCCAGTCCTGGGGCTTGAACTCAAGGCCTGGGCACTGTCCCTAAACCTCTTTTGTTCAGAGCTACTGCTCTACCACTTGAGCCACAGCGCCACTTCTGGCTTTTTCCTGTTTATGTGGTGCTGAGAAATCGAACACAGGGCTTCAGGCATGCTAGGCAAGCACTCTACCACTAAAGCCACATTCCCAGCCCTTGAGACTCCAATTAACCACCATAAACCAGAAACAGCACTGTGGCTCAAAGTGGTAGAGTGCTAACCTTGAGCGAAAGAGCTCAGGGACAGTGCCCAGACCCTGAGTTCAAACCCCAGGACTGACCAGGGGAAAAAAAAAAGGCTGGAGATGAGGTTGATCTCTGTGGGGAGATGAAGGGATAAGAGGAGATAAGAGCTCAATTCCTTCCTTCCTCTCCTTGGGGCAAATTTCCACTTAGCTGAAGCTCTGTGGTCTCTCGGCGGGCCCCAGATGTGGGCCCTTCCACAGTGCAGGGCGCTGGGCAGATTCAGGACCGGAACTCAGCTCACTGCTTCCTAGTGGGACAGGGCACGGCCTGCGTGAGGGTGACAGATGGCGGGGTGTTGTCTCTGCCTTCCATCTCTTTAGCACTCACAGAAAATTTAGCAGGAGGGACTGTTTGGGAATTGTGGTCCTTCTATTTATTTCACTTTTTAAAGACTTGCCTTATTGTTGTCACAGAGGTGATGTATAGAGAGATTTCAGTGACGTCAGTCAGGTGGTGAGTGCATTTTGTTTCATGCAGTGCCTTCTTTTCCCTCATTCTCTTCCTGCTGTGCCCACTTTCATCAGTGTCCAGTGAGCTCCCTTGCTGCACCTATTCACCCTCCTCCCCTGGAGGTCTGTGCCCTCGTCTCTCCCAACCTTTCCGAAGACCCACAGGAGACTAAGCCATGCATGAGGTAAAGAAGACAGAATCACCAAAAGCTCAAAACTCTAAAACAAAAACAAGTCTTTTGTTTCCATATCTTATCTTGTTTGTTTTCTGGCCAGTCCTGGGGCTTGAACTCAGGGCCTGAACACTGTCCCTAAGCTCCTTTTGCTCAAGGCTAGCACTCTACCACTTGAGCCACAGCGCCACTTCTGGCTTTTTCATGTTTATGTGGTGCTGAGGAATGGAATCCAGGCTTTCATGCATGGGAGGCAAGCACTCTACCACTAAGCCACATTCCCAGCCCTTTTGTTTCCGTATCTTGGAGTTCGTTTCAGTACACACACACACACACACACACACACACACAATTTTATATAAATATGGAGAGGTACTTAGGCATGTGCCTTTGTGATTCTCTCCTAAGACTGTCCTCTTTTGGTCTCACTGTATGTGTGTTCCTAGACTCCTGTGTGATTTGTCATATTCCAGTGCATTTTAGAGCTAACTTTTGCATATCACAGAGAACCTTGTCTGTTTTTCTAAGCTAGGCTTACTTCACCTAACATGATTTGTTCTAGTTCCATCTATGTCACTGCAAATGACATTATTTTGTTCTTTCTAATGGCTGTATAAAATTCCACTGTGTATAGGTACCACGTATTTTTTGGATCCACTCGTCTACTGTGGGGCATCTGAGCTGATAGCATATCTTGGCTATTGTGAGTAGTGTGGCAGTGAACATGGAAGTGCTGGTGTCTTTATCATATCCTGGTTCATGATGCTCAGGATTGATGCCTGGGAGTGGGCTGGCTGGGTCTCAGGGAAGATCTGTGTTTAGTTGTGTTTTGGGTTTTTTTGTTGTTGTTGTTGTTTGTTTTTGCCAGACCTGGGGCTTGAACTCAGGGCCTGAGCACTGTCCCTGGCTTCTTTTTGCTCAAGGCTAGCACTCTGCCACTTGAGCCACAGTGCCACTTCCGGCTTTTTCTATATATGTGGTGCTGAGGAATCGAACCCAGGGCCTCATGCATGTGAGGTGAGCACTCTACCACTAGGCCACACTCCCAGCCCCTATGCTGAGTTTTTTGACGAGCCTCCAGGCTGCTGTCCAGAGTGGTTGTACTAGTTTACATTCCCTTTATTTCTGTGTGTGTGTGTGCGTGCGTGCGTGCGTGTGTGTGCCATCCTGGGGCTTGAACTCAGGACCAAGGTGGTGACCTTGAGCTTTATCTCTCAAGGATAGTGCTCTACCTCTTGAGTGGCTTTTTTTGTTGTTGTTGCTGGGAGATAAGATTTTTGCTACCTTACCTGCCTGGGGTCCCCTGGGGTCGCTTCAAACCAATCACCTGAATGGCCTGGGATTACAGTCATGAGTTGCTAGCACTTGTGCTTCTGGGGTTTTAGAGTTGGTGGGGGAAGCAGGAAGCGTCGCTTGGATCCTGGGTCACCTCCTCCCTGCAGCCTTCCTGGATTAGAAGTCAGCCAGAGAAGCAATGGGGACTTGGGAGTAAGGAGTGGAACTCTCACCCTAGGATCAATGGGGAGTCATAGCAGGGCTCGGTCAGCACCCCCACATCCCATCCTACAGGGCCTGGTCACACAGGATCAAAGCAAGCCTCTGTGCCTGATACCCCTTCCATCCCCCCCCCCCCCGCCACTCACCCCCAAGGCAGGACGGAGGCCAGCAGGACCTCCCATCTCCGGCCTGGGGAGGAGAGACAGAGGCAGATGAAACAAGTTCACTGGGCCTGGGGAACACGACCTAGTTTACATTCATGGAAACCACTGAAAAGAGCCACATGCCCTGCAAGAGAAGGGGGGTGGCCAATTTAGGGGTGAAGATCAGAGGAGAGACAGATTTAGGAGTGAAGATCTGAGAGGGCCAGGAAGGAGGTGTGACTGCCTAGCCCTCGGGGTTGGAGAAACAGGCTGGGGGTCAAGCAACAGAGATCCTGGAAACTTCTAAAGTCTCCAGCGAGTTCTTACTTGCCCACCCCCCACCAACGCCAAGCCTGCGTCCCCCCTCCCCTGGCCAGAGATCAGATGTCCTGGTGGCTCCTGTCCAGCGTCAGGGGTAGGAGCTTCCTTTGAGCTATCTGGCTCAGGCCCAGGGATGGAGGTCGAGGGGGTCCTGAGGCTCTCCATAGGAGGAAGAGGTCATCTCCAGCAGGGCACAGGCCTCAGTTTCCCTCTTTGTTGAATAGAATTGAAGATCATTTACTGTATAGAGCTGGGTGTGGAAGGTCATACCTGTAGTCCTAGCTACTCAGGAGGTAGACACAGAAGGATGTCTGGCTCGAAGTCAGCCCAAGCAAAATTATGAGGCCCCTGTCTCCTCCCCCCAAAATAGACACAAAAGACCTAAGGGCATGTCCCAACTGGCAGAGCATTTGCCTGGCATATGCCAGGCCATGGGGTCCATCTTAGTGACAGGAGGCAAAGTACTCTTATGAAACAAGTGGGAAAAAAATAGAGCCAGGTGCTGGTGGCTCACACCTGTCATCCTAGCTACTTGGAAGGCTGAGATCTGGGGATCACAGTTCCAAACCAGCCAAGGCAGGAAAGTCCATAAAACTCATATCTCCATTAGCCACCAAAAGCCAGAAGTGGGGTTGTGGCTTAAGTAGTAGAGAGCTAGCCTTGAGTGAAAAAGCTCAGGGACAGTGCCCAGACCCTGAGTTCAAGCCCCAGGACTGGCGCGTACACATACATGCACGCACACATGCACAGAGGATGGCATTTTTCCAGTCGTCTGTCTAGTCCAGTCCTGTTCTGAGGAGTGCTGTGTATTGCATTTGCATTGGTTCTAGGGGTTTTGTCACCCCAGGCTGCATGTCCTTTCCCAGCTCCTGGGGCAAAAAGTGACCTTATTTGGCAAGAGGGTGGATGCAGGCTAAGATGACATCACCAGGCCTGGGCCTGGGCCACTGGGGCGTGTGGCCTTATGAAAAGGGGAAGTTTAGACGCAGGGCTGTGGTGGGGTACTGATCAAGGCAGAGGGCAGGAGCCACTAGCAGACATTGGACAGGACAGCCAGGCTAGGACAGGCCCACGCCTGCACCTCACCTGACCCTGAGACTGCCCAGCCTTTGGAGTTCACTGTGACAGGCCTGGGAGTGCAGAAAAATGAGGAAGGTTGCTCCTTTTTTTTTTTTTTTTTTTTTTTTTTTTGTCGGTCATGAGGCTTCAACTCTGGGCCTGGGTGCTGTCCCTGAGCTCTTCAGCTCAAGGCTAATGCTCTACCACTTGAACCACAGTGGTACTTCTGGTTTTCTGGTGGTCAGTTGGAGATAAGAGTCTCATGGACTTTTCTGCTTGGCCTGGCTCTGAACCTTGATCCTCAGATCTCAGCCTCCTGAGGAGCTGGGATGACATTTGTGAGCCATCTGGGCCCAGCTTGCTTGCTTGTTTTTTTTTTTTTTTTTTTTTTGGCCAGTCCTGGGGCTTAGACTCAGGGCCTGAGCACTGTCCCTGGCTTCTTTTTGCTCAAGGCTAGCACTCTGCCACTTGAGCCACAGCGACACTTCTGGCCATTTTCTGTATATGTGGTGCTGGGGAATCGAACCCAGGGCCTCATGTATACGAGGCAAGCACTCTTGCCACTAGGCCATATCCCCAGCCCTTGCTTGTTTTTTTTTGTTTGTTTGAGACAAAGTGTCCCGGTGTAGCCCAGGCTGGCCTGTGACCCTCCAGCTCAGCCTCCCCAAGTACTCACCTAGCTGGTTTTGAACTGAATGTTAATATGTCTGGGACACATGGGAGATCACTGCCCATAGAACAACAGAGAAAGGTCTGGAATGTGGGGTGCCCCAATTCCAGGGTAAAGTCCTGTTTCTTAGCTCGAGGCTGCATCTTAGGAAATAGGCTGAGATTGTGTCACATGCTATAGAATGCATCCAGAGTTGATGATGGAGTGGGTGCAATGTACAAGTCACACAACCATCACTGTAATGGGTTCCAGAACATTCTGTCACCCCAAACAGCCCACTTCCTGTCTAGATGCTTCCTATCAATGGTGCCACACGTGATGGGACCTTTAGTTTCTGCTTCTCTCACTGAGCATGGCTGGCCTCAACAGTACTCTGTGATGTAGCATAGGGTGCAACCTCATCTTGTTCCTGGGTGAATACTATTTTCTTGTACAGATATAGTGCATTTCATGGATCCTTTCACTATCAAATCATTGATTTGTTTATTTCATGTTCTGACCATTTCAGATCACACTCCATTGCCTTCCAGGGCTCCTGGGCCTGTTCCTAGAAGTGAAGCACTGAATGGCCGGTCATTATCTCCATCTGTATTTGTTCCTTTCAGGAATTTGCACACCTCTGCAAAGCAGATGCCTGGGCAGTATAAACCGTGGTGGAGGAATTTACTGTTGACTCAAGAGTTTACTTAATCAATGTGTACACAGTGAATCACCATGAATTTGGACTTTAAGACTCCAGGCCTAAACTCCATGAGCTCCACAGAGCAGGTCTGGCCCCTGCCCCTCTATGCCAGGTAAAGAGACATGGAGCAGAGAGCTGGTGGTTCACGCCTGTGATCCTAGCTGCTCAAGAGGCTGAGGTCTGGGGATTTTAGTTCAAAGCCAGCCAGGGCACACAACTCTGTAAGACTCTTATCTCTAATTAACCACCAAAAAGCCAAAAGTGGAGCTCTGGCTCAAGTGGTAGAGTGCTAGGCTTGAGGAAAAAACAAGGTCAGGGACAGTGCTCAGGCCCTGAATTCAAGCCTCAGTTTAGATACACACACACACACACACACACACACACACACACACACACACACACACACACGACTGAAGAGCAGCCATGGGAAGACAACCTGCAATTTATCTTCAGGGTACAAATATGAGCTGTATGTCCCAATGGACAGAGATCCAGGTATAGGCGTCTCACACCTGTCACCCTATCTATTCAGGAGGCTGAGATCTGGAAGATCACGGTTCAAAGCCATCCTGGGAAGGAAAGCCAATGAGACTCTTATCTCCAATGAACCACCAGAAAACCAGAAGTGGATCTGTGGCTCAAAGTGGTAGAGTGCTAGCCTTGAATGAAAAAGCTCAGGGACAGTGCCCAGGCCCTGAGTCCAAGCCCCAATACTGACTACAGAATTAATTAATTAGTTATAAATAAATAAAGAGCTGGGAGGGGACAGAGGAGGAATACATAATCATTAAACAGACTTGCTCCAAGTTTGGCTGAGTTGGTCACAGGTCAATCTTTATTTGGGGAAGGATTTGGGAGAAACCCTTATCACTGTCCTCACTGGTCAGGAGAAATAAGTCATTTGTCTGGGGGTGGTCAGTCATCAGTCTCCACCCCCACACCAGAGGAAGTTCCTGTTCCCTTATCATAAGAGGTAGCTGCATCCTCCTGCATCATCATTATCTACCTGCCCTTCATGGATCCCAAGGTGATAGCAAAGAGATTGCAGAGAGCAGGGCATATGGAGGGGGTAGACAACCAAATGGAGGCAGAAATGCTGAGCTTAACTCCCTGTTCCAGTTAATTCATGGGCCCAGCCAAAGCAGCTTTTAAACACCTGCTAAATGGCTGCAGCATGTGGCAAGAGGCTGCAGACAACAGACAAGGAAAGGAAAAGGGTGAGGACAAGAAACAGCTATCCAGGGCTGGGAATGTGGCTTAGCGGTAGTGTGCTTGCCTGGCAGGCATGAAGCCCTGGGTCTGTAATATGGAGGTCAGATCTGACCAGCACCATCATTGGCTGTTGAGAGATGTCAATGACTCCACCTCAGAATAAAGAGAGTAGAAGAAGACTCCATCTTCACTAAGATCTCCCCTGCCCCTGAGCCTCAGGGTTGCGAGTGTGCGCTGTCTGCTGGGAATCCAGGGAAGTTCCCCTTCACTGTGATAGATTGTGTAAACTGCTTGACCATCTGAGTTGTGGAACGTTCAAGGTTAAACCTGTGCCCTCCCACGAGTAGGTGTATCCACCCGCATTATGTAAACCCCACCAAATCCGTGCGCCAATTCTAACTAGAATGATAGTTTGGTTCAAACAGTTGGTATGAGGCAGATTGTAACTCTATTGGCCATCTGCATATGACCTGGCGTGCTCTGTAAATGTAACCTCACTGGCCACCTGTGTGTGACAGGCTTGACCATGTGGTATTTGCTTTATAACCCAGCCTTGAAGGCCACTTGCAGTCACGGTTTCAGCTCCCAAGTCTGGGCTGCGACCCTGGTTGGTCAGTTTGCTTTTTACTTCTCCAATAAATCCATCCTTTTATCATCTTTTTGCTGGAGACTGTCTGAGTGGTGGATTCTTGGAGGGGTGGGGAATCCCCTCCCTGGAGGGACCCCATTACAGGTTCCATTCCTCAGCACCACATAAATAGAAAGAGCCAGAAGTGGCACTGTGGCTTAAGAGGTAGAGTACTAGTCTTGAGCAAAAAGAAGCCAGGGACAGTGCTCAGGCCCTGAGTTCAAGCCCTAGGACTGGCAAAAAAAGGGGGGGGGCTGGGAATATGGCCTAGTGGTAAAGTGCTCGCCTTGTATATATGAAGCCTTGGGTTCGATTCCTCAGCACCTCAGTTATGGAAAAAAGCCGGAAGTGGCGCTGTGGCTCAAGAGGTAGAGTGCTAGCCTTGAGCAAAAAGAAGCCAGGGACAGTGCTCAGGCCCTGAGTCCACACCCCAGGACTGGCAACAAAAACAAAACAAATAAAAAAAAAAGAAAGAAAAGAAGAAATATCTATCCAGAAGCCAGGTGCCAAAGGCTCATGCCTGTCATCCTAGCTACTCTGGATCTGAGGATCACAGTTCAAGGCCAGCCTGGGCGGGAAAGTCCATGAGACTCTTATCTCCAATTAACTAGAAAAGATCTGGAAGTGGAGCTGTGTCTCAAGTGCTAGCCTTGAGCATAAAAAAGCAAAGTGAGAGCACAAGATGGAGGGACGGGTTGGGGGGGGGCAGAGAGAGAGAGAGAGAGAGAGAGAGAGAGAGAGAGAGAGAGAGAGAGAGCTCCCATGTTGAAGGCTTGATGGAACTCCACCACCAAGTAGTTGGTGGATGGCACAGCAATGAGGTGGTGGCAAACTGAAAAGGATCAGTGTTGGAGGAAGTGGGTCACTGGGATTAAGCCATGAATAGATATTTCTTTTCTCTTCCTTCCTTTCTCTCTTTCTTTCTCTTCTTCTCCTCTTTCTCCTTCCTCTTCCTCCTTCTTTTTTCTTTTGCTTCTTCTCCTCTTCCTCCTTTTTTTTTGGGGGGGGGGGGGGCTTGAACTCAGGGCCTGAGCACTGTCCCTAAGCTTCTTTTGCTCAAGTCTAGCACTCTAGCACTTGAGCCACAGCGCCACTTCCAGCTTTTTCTGTTTATGCAGTACTGAGGAATTGAACCCAGGACTTCATGCATGTTAGGCAAGCATGCTACCAATAAGACACATTCCCAGCTCCCCCTAATTTATTCTTTTTTTTGTTTTGTTTTTTTTACCAGTCCTGGGCCTTGGACTCAGGGCCTGAACACTGTCCCTGGCTTCTTTTTGCTCAAGGCTAGCACTCTGCCACTTGAGCCACAGCGCCACTTCTGGCTACTTTCTATATATGTGGTGCTGGGGAATCGAACCCAGGGCTTCATGTATATGAGGCAAGCACTCTTGCCACTAGGCCATATTCCTAGCCCCCCCCCTAATTTATTCTTTTTATTTTCTTTTCTTGAACTCTGGGCCTGGACACTGTTCTTGAGCTTCTTTTGCTGAAGGCTAGGGCTCTACCACTTGAGCCACAGTGTCAGTTATGGGCTTTTTCAGTGACTTAATTGGAAATAAGAGTCTCATACTTTCCTGCCTGAGCTGGCTTTGAGCTGCAGTCTTCAGATCTCAAGCCTCCTGAGTAGCTAGGATGACAGGTATGAGCCCCTGGTGCCCCTGGCTGTATTTTTTTATTCTGTGTGTGTGTGTGTGTGTGTGTGTGTGTGTGTGTGTGTTTAAATGGAGATAGGAATCTTACAGACTTTTCTGCCCTGACTGACTTCAAACTGCAAAACTCAGCCTCCTGAGTGGCTAGGATTACAAGCGTGAACCACCAGCACACTCCCCCCCTTTTTTAGGTCTAGATTTTACATGGGAAAGAGCATCTGATATTTGTCTTTTTCTCAGTCTGGTTTATTTCACTTAACACATCTATCTGTTTCCATCTGTTTCCCTGCAAATGACCTGATTCCTTTCTTCTTCAGGGCTGAATAATTCTTACTTCTCTGTGGACTGGCACTTAGGCTGACTCTAGAGCTTGCCTGTGTGACCAGTTCTGTCCCAGTTCTATGCTGATGTACATTCCATCAGCCACGTGTCCAGGATGCAGGAGTCTTTGAGCTGATACCTAACTGTGGCCAAGGAGAGAGGAAAGAATATCCCAGGTGGAAGAAGCAGTAAAGGCCCAGAGCGCCAGGAAGGGAGAAGTTAATTCATTTGACAAGTAGAGGACTGTGAGGCAAGTGGACCCTGCTGTGACCGCAGGGAGCAGATGTGGACAGAAAGGAGTTCAGGCCTTCTTCAGGTACAGACCGTAGGCCTCGTGTCCCCGAGGTCCACCAAGTCCACACAAGCTTTCATTTCCCAAGATATTTTTCCAAATGTGCCCGTTGCCCGGTTCGATTCTTGCTCCAGCCTGGCCCACATCTGGGTCTTAGCGTCCTAGCATCCCAACTTTTGGGACCTGAACATCAATTATATAATGGACCCATCTGAAAGGCAGAAAAGTCAAGGGTGGACTCAGAGCAGGGCGGGGCTCCGAGGGAATAAATAAGGTCACACACACACACACACACACACACACACACACACACACACAGCGTTTGCAAGATGATGAGAACTGGTCCTTCTAGCCCCACAGCAGACAGAATACAACCTCCTAGGAGCTTCATTCCTTCCATGGTAACCAAAGGCT
The DNA here is from genome assembly GCF_023159225.1 of Perognathus longimembris pacificus. Taxonomy (NCBI): domain Eukaryota; kingdom Metazoa; phylum Chordata; class Mammalia; order Rodentia; family Heteromyidae; genus Perognathus; species Perognathus longimembris. Next base: position 68,379,245 of record NC_063163.1, read on the forward strand.
GTCCCCATGGCAACAGAGGCGGGGTCCGACCCGGAACCACAGTTTCCCGGATCTCGCTGGGGCCGGGAGTGTCTGGCTTTTGGGCCCGGGAGGAGGAGCCCGCGTCGCGCCTACGGGCGCTTTAATAAGCTCCGCCCACACGCGCTTCCGATTGGTCCCGAGCGAGTCCGAGCGCAGCCGAACTTGACGCACCACCCGCAGCTTTCCCGACCCACCTCCCACGCGGCTCAGACGCTTTTTTAACCAATCACAGACGGGCGCGCCGACCCTCATCTGCATGGTCACACCCCAAGGGAGAAAGACAGCCTATCGGAGCATCCTATAAGGCTTTTTATTAGCATTCCGGGGGCGGAGCTGGGCGGGGCGACAGACAGGCAGGGGCGGGCCCGGGGCGGTTGGTTGGAGCGTCGCCGCAGTCGAAAGGTCCGGGAAAGTTTCTTTGGAGGTGAAAACAGCCGCGGAACTTGGGGGCGCAGCGATGGGGCGGGGGCGCGGGGGTACCGAGTCTGGGATGGGGTATTTTCCGGGCTGGGGGGTCGCTAGCCCAAGCCTCCCAGTGCGGTTGATCACCCAACAAAGGATTCCTGGGGCGCCCGCCCTTAGTGACTTCCCCGCCCCCGGATCCGGCCCCCCCGGGCGCCGGCATTCAGGGCTCCGGGTCGGGGCGGAGGGCGGAGCCCGCCATCCGGGGCTCGGGCGCCCCTCACCTCGGCCCGCGTCCGTGTTCCAGATCCGGCCCCTGAGCGGCCATGTCCCACGGTCCCAAGCAGCCCGGCGCGGCCGCCGCGTGAGTGAGCCCGGTCCGGGCGCCCGGTTCCCGCCCCAGCCCCCGCCCGAGGGTCGGCGACCCCCGGATCAGGCCTCCCCTGCGTCCCCTGGGACTGCCCCCCAAGCCCCGTAGCGCCCCCTCTGGGCTTCCAGGACCCTCGACTGTCTCCCCTTAGCGTTCCAGCCTCGCTCCCCAGATTCCTACCCCCTCGTACTTGCCTCTCCTCGGTGGCCCCCTCGAGCCCACCTCTGCTGTCAGAGGTCTCTAAAGGCTGGGGAGGGAGTGGGGGGGCGTGGGGAAGCTCTCGGGACCGGCACGACCTTGGTGTCCCGTGGCCCCAGGCCGGCGGGCGGCAAGGCTCCAGGCCAGCATGGGGGCTTCGTGGTGGCTGTCAAGCAGGAACGCGGCGAGGGCCCCCGGGCCGGCGAGAAGGCATCCCCTGAGGAGGAGGTGAGTCCCAGTCTGGACCCCGCACCCCCTCTGAGGCCCGCGGTCCCGCCCCCAGCCCTGAAGCCCAGCCCTAGACGAGAGATTTGAATTGGCGTGGCTGGGACTAGCCTGGGTTCCAGATCTGAGCGGAGACCCCGCCTCCAGTCCTAAGCCAGACCCCCAGCCGAGGGCCTGCCCCTCCTCCCCCCGCCCATTCAGATTTGCTGGCCCTGCAGGCCCGGCCCCTGGCTGCATCCCCTTGGGCTGCACCTTCCTTCACCAGGTAGCCGCAGCCACACACCAGATGCAATACCCACATCCAGCTGGCTGGGGTCCTCAGCTTCATTTTGGATCCCCTCCTCCCTGGCTAAAGAGTGCCCACCTCTTTTTTTTTTTTTTTTTTTTTTTTTTTTTAATGGTGCTGGCACTGGGGCTTTAACTCAGGACCTTGTGCTATTGCATAGGTTTTTCACTTAAGGATGGCGCCCGACCACTTGAGCCACACCTCTAACTTTGCTGGTTATTTGGAGATAAAGAGTTTTCTCGGATTTCTTTGCCTGGTCTGGCTTTGGACCATGATCCTCAGATCTTAGCCTCCTGAGTAGCTAGAATTACAGAGCCTGGCTAGTGCCCCAGTAATCAGTCTCCCCGGTGTGGACCCTCTGGTCATGCCATTTCCCCAGGCCTTGCCCTTTGGCTAGGCCCCATCCAATACTCAGCCGGCCCCTGCCATACCAGATCCTGCCCCTCCTCTCCAGACATCACAACAGCTCAGTCCTGTCCTGCAGCCTGTGAAGAAACGTGGCTGGCCCAAGGGTAAAAAGCGAAAGAAGATTCTACCCAATGGTCCCAAGGCACCAGTTACTGGTTATGTGCGCTTCCTCAATGAACGGCGGGAGCAGATCCGCACGCGCCACCCGGACCTGCCCTTTCCGGAGATCACCAAGATGTTAGGTGCTGAGTGGAGCAAGCTGCAGCCTGCAGAGAAGCAGGTGGGAGCCACCTAAGTTTTTCTACCTGGGTCAGCAATACGTAGCAACGGAGTAGAATAGATCTACTGCTTATCATGGTGGGCTAACTTTTTTGTGCAAACTTAAGGTTTTTAAATCCTGACTTTTTAATTTTTATTTTTGTGCCAATACTGGGGATTGTATTCAGGGCTTGGGCACTGTTCTTTAGCTTTTTCGCTCAAGGCTAACACTCTACCACTCTACAGCTCCTCTCTGGCTTTTTGTGTTAATTGGAGATAAGAATATCATGGACTTTTCTGTCCTGACTGGCTTTGAATCATGATCCTCATATCTTAGCCTCCTGAATAGCCAGGATTACAGGCATGAGCCACCAGTTCAGGGCTCTGGCAATTAGTTTAAAATGTTCATGCCTTGTAGCCCTAGTTACTCAGAAGGCTGAGATCTGAGGATAGCAGTTTTAAGCCAGCCCATGCAGGAAAACCTGAGACTCTTGTGTCCAATTAACTACAAAAAAAAAAAGCCTGAAGTGGATCTGTGGCTCAAGTGGTAGAGTTTTAGCCTCAAGGACAGCACCCAAGCTGAGAGAGTTCACTCTCCAGGATTAGCAACAAAAGAAAAAAAAGAGAGAGAAAACTTTCAGCAACAAGGAGGAAATGTAGCCCAAACCGCCTGCTGAAACTGGGATTTCCGTTGACAGAAATAGTGCAGGAAGGCAAGGCGAGGCTTCAAGGTCAAGCCTTGAGGGGAGATATGCCCACATCCAGAGGGCCAGAGATGGTTTCTGAGAGCCAGAGTTGGGGGAGTTAGGATTGTGGGAGGTGAGGTGGCAGCTTAGGAGGCCCCCTGAGGAGCAGGCAAAGGACCCAGGGGAGGACATAGGGAACTACAGAAAGGCCAGGTAATGGGAGGGGGCACTGCCAGAGCTGAGGGTGGAGGCAGGCCCTGTCCCTGGGGGCTTTCCCCCTCTGGCTCGGCCCAATGGTTGTGTACTGCCCCATTTCCAGAGGTACCTGGATGAGGCAGAGAAGGAGAAGCAGCAGTATCTGAAGGAACTGCGGGCCTACCAGCAATCAGAGGCCTACAAGGTGTGCAACGAGAAGATTCAAGAGAAGAAGATCAAAAAAGGTGGGTGGGCCCCAGCACCTGTGAGTTGCAAACCCCCACCAATCTCCATGCAAGGAGGTCACATAACTAGCCAGTGGCCAGATGGGGGGGGGGTGCAAAGTTAGACAGTGGTCCAGGATGGGCTGGGCTGACTGACAAAGACTGATCCTGCCTTACTCCCTCCCCACCAGAGGACTCAGGCTCCGGGCTCATAAACACGCTCTTGAATGGACACAAGGTAAAGACCCTTTAGGAAGTATCTGGGGAAGAAAGGTCTGGAAGTTTCCATATCCCACCCTCGGGGTGGGAAGTTACGTCACTGACCTTGGGGATGGCAAATGGGCAGGGTGTCTGGGTGACCATCGAGGCACCTGTGACTGCTCCCCTAAAAATCATTTCCATGCTGTCTCTGTGTCCCAGGGTGGGGACTGTGATGGCTTTTCCACCTTCGATGTTCCCATCTTTACTGAAGAGTTCCTAGACCAAAATAAAGGTGAGTGGTGGTGGGAGGGAAGGAGGCTAGAGGAAGGGGTGGAGGATGGACCGCAGCCGGTGCAAAGGCCCTGGGTTGGGTGGGTTAAGTTGGGATGGGCGAGCCCGGGGCGCTGACCCTTTCCTCCCCTCCCCCCACCCTCACCGTCGCCCGTGTGCAGCGCGGGAGGCGGAGCTGCGGCGACTGCGGAAGATGAACGTGGCCTTCGAGGAGCAGAACGCCGTCCTGCAGAGACACACGCAGAGCATGAGCAGCGCGCGCGAGCGCCTGGAGCAGGAGCTGGCGCTGGAGGAGCGCCGGACGCTGGCGCTGCAGCAGCAGCTCCAGGCCGTGCGCCAGGCGCTCACCGCCAGCTTCGCCTCGCTGCCGGTTCCTGGTGAGCTGTCTTGCCTCGCTCCGCCCGCAGCCTTCGGCACCGCCTGAGGTCCGGCTCTGATTCGCCACGGCCTCTAGGTCCCGCCCACCGTCCCTCTTGATTCGTCCACCGCTGCCCCGCCCCGCCCTTGCTCCCTCACGCCCCCACTATCAGGTCTAGCCTAGGGTTAGTCCGGGTCCCGCCCACTACCTCACTTTGCCACGCCCTCCACCGGCCGGCGCCGACTCGTCTGTCCTCACCTTTGTGTCCGGCTGTCCCGTCTTCGCACCACACGCCATCCCGCCCCTCCTGGTTCCCTAACTCTTCCCTGGGCCACCTCGGCTCCTCCCTCGCTCGCCCCTAAGACTCCTGTCCGGCTCATCCCGGTCTTTGCCTGCTGGCTCGCCTTGGGGGAGGGGGGGGTCGGCCATGCCCCTCGTAGGCTAGCCCACAGCAGACCACGCCCCCGCGGCAGGTGCTCTCACCCCAATCTCCCGCGCCCTCCCTCCGCAGGCACCGGAGAGACACCAACGCTCAGCACCCTGGACTTCTACATGGCCCGGCTGCACGGCGCCATCGAGCGTGACCCGGCGCAGCACGAGAGGCTCATCGTCCGCATCAAGGAGATCCTGGCCCAGGTCGCCAGGTGCGTGCCTCCCTCCAGCCTCCCTCCAGCCTCCCGTGTCTCAGCCCTGGCCTCTTAGGGACCACACCTGTCCTGAGGGTCCCGCTGCCCCCGGGGTCTCCCTGGGAGAGTCTGATGGCTTCCGCGGGGGCGCCTGGCCAGACCCCTTGCCTTGGCGCCCTTCTCCCCAGTGGGGCGGATTCCAGCCTTGACTGGGTGGCCTGAGGACCCCAGGGCCGTACTGTGCTAGTGACGCCTGGCCTGTCGCTTTGTCCCTGTCACAGCGAGCACCTGTGAGGGCTCAGCCCTCAGACTAAGAAGCAGCTCTGGGCCACGCCCTTCCCCGCACCAGATGGAAGAGAGGTCGGGGTCCAACTTTGGGGGCAGGCCCCATGCTGCATCTTGGGGATCCACCCCCTGAAATTAAGTTTCTACAGCATCCCTCTAAGCTTTCAGCCTCCTAGTCCCTGAACCCAGAAAGAGCACTGACCATAGTTGATATACCCGAGAGACCCCAGAATTGGGGGTCCCACTCACTTCTGAGGGGTCTCACACCAAGGCACACACCCTGCCCAAGGCTCCCAGGACTTCAGATAGCTCCAGACTGTGTGTGTGCCATGCTGGGGGTCATTCAGGTGACAGCCTCACAGGCGGTCCCTAGAATCTTCCCCCAGCAGTGACCTCTATGTCCAACCAAGGGGCCCTCTTGGAGACAAGGTTCCCACCTCAGAGTCCCAATGTTTTAAATAAAAAGTTGAATTGTAACATTTTAATAAAAAGTTGATTTACGTTCTAAGCTTGAGAGTGGGTAGTTTGGGAGATGGGCCAGGATGTGCACCTATGGACCCCTCCATCCTCGGGGTACCACTTGGGCCCTTTTACCTCTGGCTAAGACTCAGGGTCTGTGCTGCTCATTTCTCAGGTGAGGAAACGGAGGCCCAAACCTGGCTGGTCTCACAGAACAAGGCAGGGCCATCTATCCCCCACCCCTTCCTGAAGGTGGGGGTGGCTTCAGCCACACACAGGGGACTTGGTGAGGTTAGGGACAGAGCACAGCCACCCACCTCAGCCTTCTTCCTGACTGGGACTCCTACTACTTCTTGGTAGGATGACACCTCCACACACAGCCTAGACACTGCAGCCATTTTTTTTTTTTTTTTTTTTGGCCAGTCCTGGGCCTTGGACTCAGGGCCTGAGCACTGTCCCTGGCTTCTTCCCGCTCAAGGCTAGCACTCTGCCACTTGAGCCACGGCGCCGCTTCTGGCCGTTTTCTGTATATGTGGTGCTGGGGAATCGAACCTAGGGCCTCATGTATCCGAGGCAGGCACTCTTGCCACTAGGCTATATCCCCAGCCCCCACTGCAGCCATTTTAAGATGCACAATCCAGGCTGGGAATGTGGCTTTATGGTAGAGTGCTTGTCTAGCACGCATGAAGCCCTGGGTTTGATTCCTCAGCGCCACATACACAGAAAAAGCCACAAGTGGCGCTGTGGCTCAAGTGGTAGAGTGCTAGCCTTGAGCAAAAAGAAGCCAGGAACAGTGCTCAGGCCCTGAGTTCAAACCCTAAGACTGGTCAAAGAAAAATGCACAATCCAGCTGGGCACTAGTGGTCACACCTATAATCCTAGCTGCTCAGGAGGCTGAGATCTGAGGGTTCAAAACCAGCCCAAGCAGGAAAGTCTGTGAGAACATTATCATTAATCACCAGAAAAACCAGAAGTGGAGCTGTGACTCACAGGCTGTGCAGCCATCATCATTATAGTTCTAGAACATTCTATCACTCCAAAAGAAAGCCTTACCTCCAGCAGCTCTTCAGCCCTCCCCCTCTCCCCCAGTCCACTTCCTATCTTTGGCATCCATGGAGCCACACACTAGCTCCTTTTCTATCTGCTTCTCTCACTAATAAGCATGGTATCCTCAAGGTCCTGCCACATTGTGGCAGGGTCAGAGCTTTGATGGCTGTGTGGTATTCCAGTATGTAGATGATCACACTGGGTTTCCATTTGTCAGGGACAATGGGCCTTCTGGCTGCTGTGAGCATGTGTGCCCCGTTTCCTGTCCAATGCTTATTTTCCATTCTTTTGAGTCTATAAGTTGCCTAGTAGTAGGTAATTCCAAAGTTCACTGCTGGAATGTGTTCTTAGAAACTTCTGGTGAACTCATGGAATTTTTTTGTTCTTGTGGTCATACTAGGATTTGAACTCAGGGACTGGCATTCTATCACCTGAGCCACACCTTCAGTCCTGCTATTTGCTAGTTAATTGGAGCTAAGAGTCTCTTGGACTTTCCTGCCTAAGCTGGCTTTAAATTGTGATCTTCACATCTCAGCCTCCTGAATAGTTGGGATTCCAGGCGTGAGATAATGCCGTGCAGTTGAATGTTGTCATCCCCCCCCCCCCGCCCCGCCCCATACACAAAGTATGTGCAAGTCCTTGCTCCAGACAGACCCTTAGAATGCAACCTTATTTGGAAGTAGGGTGCTGTGGATGAGTCCACAGCCAAGGAGCGGGCCCCCAGCCAGGAACTGGCGCCTTTACAAGAAGATAAAATTTGGACACAGATACAGAGAAGACAGTCACTGACAGCAGAGGCTGGGACTAGAGTGACTGAGCCAATGGCCAAGAACTGCCCCAACAACCAGAAGCTGCCCCTGCCAGCGAGGGCTCCTGCAGGACTCTGGGTGGGGTGACGTAGCCTTGCTGATTTCAGAATTCTAGACTCTAAATGGACAGAATTGACTTTCTCTCTCTCTCTCTCTCTCTCTCTCTCTCTCTCTCTCTCTCTCTCTCTCTCTCTCTCTCTCTTTGGTCAATCCTGGGCTTGAACTCAGGGCCTGGGCACCGTGCCTGAGCTTTTTTGCTTAAGGCTAGCGCTCTACCACTTTGAGCCACAGCACCACTTCCCGTTTTCTGGTGGTTCATTGGAGATAAGAGTTTCACAGACTTTTCTTCCTGGGCTGGCTTTGAACTGCAATACTCAGATCTTAGCCTCCTAAGTAGCTAGGATGACAGACGTGAGCCACTGCTGCCCAACAAGTGTACTTTAAAATTTTTTAAATTTAGGGCTGGGAATATGGCCTAGTGGCAAGAGTGCTTGCCTCCTACACATGAAGCTCTCGGTTCGATTCCCCAGCACCACATATATGGAAAACGGCCAGAAGGGGCGCTGTGGCTCAGGTGGCAGAGTGCTAGCCTTGAGCCGGAAGAAGCCAGGGACGGTGCTCAGGCCCTGAGTCCAAGGCACAGGACTGACCAAAAAAAAAAATTTTTTTTTAATTTATTTTTCTGGTTCTGGGGCTTCAACTCTGAGCTGCTTCTGCTCAAGGCTGACGCTCTACTACTGTGGAGCCACAGTTCCACTTCTGGCTTTTTCTGAGTAGCTTACTGGAGATAATCACAGACTTTTTTTTTTTTTTTTTTTTTTGCCAGTCCTGGGGCTTGAACTCAGGGTCTGAGCACTGTCCCTGCTATTCCTGGCTTCTTTTTTCTTTTCTTTTTTTTTTTTTTTCTTTTTTCTCAAGGCTAGCACTCTGCCACTTGAGCCATAGCGTCCCTTCTGGGTTTTTCTATATATGTGCTAAGGAATCGAATCTAGAGGGGCTTCATGTATGTGAGACAAGCACTCTACTACTAGGTCATATTCCCAGCCCTCACAGACTTTTTTTTAAATTTTTTGCCAGTCCTGAGCTTGGACTCAGGGCCTGAGTACTGTCCCTGGCTTCTTTTTGCTCAAGGCTAGCACTCTGCCACTTGAGCCACAGTGCCACTTCTGGCCATTTTCTATATATGTGGTGCTGGGGAATCAAACCCAGGACTTCATGTATTCGAGGCAAGCACTCGTGCCACTAGGCCATATTCCAGCCCCCTCATAGACTTTTTGACTGTGCTGGGTCCTCAGATCTCAGCCTCCCAAGTAGTTAGGATTATAGCCCTCAGCCACCTACTCATAGCAAGAGTACATTCTTCTAGGGCAATGTCACCCCTTCTTTTGATATTTCCCAGTTTTTCTCTCCTGTCTCCACCCACAAGTGGTATAGTTCATTTTCCACAGTGTTGAGTGAGTATGGTTTTTGTGTTTATTTCAAAAGGCTTTGGATATACAAGACAATGCTTTGGTACATTTTCACAGAGTTGTTCAAACATCACCTCTCTCTAATTCTAGAACATTCCATGACTCCTCTCATGTCCACAAGCAATCACCTGGCCACCCCTCCGAGCCCCTGACCCCCTGGAACCCCTTTGCTGTCTCTGGATCAAGCTGTTTCCTATCATAGCACCACACCACTGTGGGGTCTTTTGTATCTGCTTCTCTCACTAAGCAAGTGGCCTCAAGTTCTCTCCACGTAATGAGTCTCTCCCCCTGCCCCCGTGCCCTGTTCCTGGCTGTGTGATATTCCAAGGTGAATGGATCATGCCTTCATCTCTCCACCTGGTGACAGGTTTTGAACTTAATGTAAATTTCCCTTCATCTCCCCAAACCTCCTGGGACCTGCCTCCCCATCAACCAGGAAGATTGCAAAGACTGCCCCTGGGCTCAGCTGGATGGGACACCAGGATGCCCCAAGGGACAGACGCCCTGTTGATGGAGCCCTGTTCCCTGCATGGTGATTATGATGGATGCAGAGCCAGGCACATGGATTCTGAATGCACAGGATATTTTCACAGGCAGCTCCTGGTACCCTGAGCATCCTTCTTCCTTGTAACCTGGGGATCCACTCACCCTTTCCCCCCAAGACTGCCTGGAGAGGTCCCTGTGTGCCAGGCACTGCACACGGCTCACATAGAGCAAGAAAATAATACCCTCCCCCCCACAAGCCCTGCTCAGCTGAGGCTGATCAAATCCTCCCACCTCAGCTTCCCTAGGGCCGAGAGGCCAGGCATGTGTTGCCATCCCCGGTAGAAGTCAACATCTGTTGTGTCAGGTGGGGCATCGGGCTTTGGGCAGAGCCTGGAAGAAGCAGAGAGGCTGGTGCAGAGCTGTGGGCAGCAGGGGGTTGGGGGGGAGGAGCCCGCAGGGCCTGGTGGGCTGTGGGAAGACTTGGGAGTTTTCCTCTGGGGAAGTGAGAGCCACAGAGGGTTGTGGGCAGAGGAAGGACTGCATGTGGCTTCGCTGTCCTCCATCCCCTTAAAAATGATGACGCTGCCAGGTGCTGGTGGCTCATGCCTGTAACCCTAGAGACCCAAGAGCCTGAGATCTGAGTTCAAAGCCAGCCACGAGGCAGTAAAGTCTGTGAGACACTTATCTCCAATGAACCAACAAAAACGCCAGAAGTGCTGCCATGGTTCAGGTGGTAGAGCGTCCGCTTTGAGCACACACACAAAAATATTTTTTTTAAAGGCCGTACCTAGTAGTGAGAGCCGACCTGGAGAACTTCCAGTGTGTGTGTGTGTGTGTGTGTGTGTGTGTGTGTGTGTGTGTGTGTGTGTGTGTGTGTGGTCTCCCTTTTACTCCCTTCTGCCTATCTGTCGTCTGTCATCTCCCTGTTACTCCTGTCTGTCTGTTGTCTCCATTATGTCTGTCTGTTGTCTCCGTTATGTCTGTCTGTCTATAGTCTCCCTGTTATTCCCAGGCGCGCAGCCCAGGCCCCTGAGGACCCCGGCGTCTCCGGGGAGGGCGCAGCAGGCCCTGGCAGCGCCCGGACACCTGGGCCCCGCGCCCCCTCCGCGCCCCGCGGTGTCGCCTTCCCGGGAGGCTCGGGTTCCCGGATCCCCTTTCCCGGGGCGGCTCGGCTGTCGCGGCCGGGGCCGGGGGAGGGGAGGCTGCAGGAAGCGGCGGACCAGGCGGCGGATCGGGCGGCGGCGGCGGCCCCGGCGGGCTGGTGGCGGAGCTCGAGCGGCATGGACAGCCCCGCGGCCCGCGAGCCCCGGGGCGCTGAGCCCCCGCGGTCGCTCCCCGCGACCCCCGCGGAGCCCCCGGCCGCGCCCCGCGCGCGCCCGCGCCTCGTCTTCCGCACGCAGCTGGCGCACGGCAGCCCGACGGGCAAGATCGAAGGCTTCACCAATGTCCGCGAGCTCTACGCCAAGATCGCCGAGGCCTTCGGCATCGCGCCCACCGAGGTGAGCCCCGGCGGCCGGGGGGAAAGCGGGGTCTCAGGCCTGGGGGACGCTCAGTGAGCCCTACGCCGGGGACCCAGCCCTACGGGGAGGCAGAGGGTCCCCCGATATTCCAGGCACCCGGTCCTTGCCCTCGGGGAGGCGCCGCAGTGGTTTCGGGGCGCGCCTGCGGGCCCGGGTTCGGGGCGGTCCCCGATTCCAGCGCGTGGTCAGCTGTGGTGGTGCTGGGGGGCTTCCCTGCCGGGCCCGTGCGCCTGGCGACCCCCAGGGGGCGCGCGCGACCCCCACATTCGGGAGAACCCCAGGTGCGGCGCGCGGAGCTCCGCCCAGGGGTCCCCGCAGCGCGCCGGCTGCGCCCTGGGGCGCGGGAGGGTGGGGGCGTCTGCGCCGTTTCCCACCGATGCCATCCTGGAGGCGGGGCCTCGCCCTCGGCCTGCCTGTATCTGGGCCTCAGTTTCTCCCAGGGTGGCGACAGGGGCTGGGCGCCCCGGCTGACCCTGAGCTTCCCTCCCGGGGGACAGATCTTGTTCTGCACCCTCAACAGCCACAAGGTGGACATGCAGAAGCTGCTGGGCGGCCAGATCGGCCTGGAGGACTTCATCTTCGCGCACGTGCGCGGCGAGACCAAGGAGGTGGAGGTTACCAAGACAGAGGACGCGCTGGGGCTGACCATCACGGACAACGGAGCCGGCTATGCCTTCATCAAGGTGCCGGGTGGGAGAGGGGTGGCCGCCCCCACGTGCCTGGTGACTTGCGGGGTTAGGGGGGTACGGGGAGCCGGCTGTGGGGTCCCCTTCTCCCTCTCCCGGGAGTGACTCCAAGTTCTTCACAGAGGATCAAAGAGGGGAGCATCATCAACCGGATCGAGGCAGTGTGCGTGGGGGACAGCATCGAGGCCATCAACGACCACTCCATCGTGGGCTGCCGCCACTATGAGGTGGCCAAGATGCTGCGGGAGCTGCCCAAGGCCCAGCCCTTCACGCTGCGCCTGGTGCAGCCCAAGAGAGCCTTCGGTGAGGGCCACCTGGGAACCAGGGCCAGGAACGGGTCCAGAAAAAGGGTTCTTGAGGGATGTGAGAGGGCATGGAAGGTTCTAGAAGCATCTCATGGCATGGCCATACTCCCTGCTATGTCAGTTAGGGAAGAGCAGTTTGCAGATGGAAGGAATGGGACACAGGGGAGGAGGTTGCTGTATAGGATAGGTTTCTCCCCCTCAGCAATGTGGATATTTGGGGCTGAGCCATTTTCTGTGCAGTGTCCTGGGGGGCTGTCAGGAGGTTCTCAGTACTGACAGTCATGGTATCCTAACTTGGCTCAGTGTCCCCCAGAGGCAGAGCCACCCACAGCCAGGAAAGTCTCTTCTAGATCAGATGTCATCCTGTGTACTTTAGCCAGTGTGTGTGTGTGTGTGTGTGTGTGTGTGTGTGTGTGTGTCCATACACGTGCTGATCCTGGGGCTCAAACTCAGGGCCTGGGTGCTGTTCCTGAGCTTTTTCAAAACTCAAGGCTGGTGCTCTACTATTTGAGCCATGGCTCCACTTCTGGCATTTGGCTGTTTAATAGGACTTTACTGCCTGTTTAATAGGACTTTACTAGCTTTGAACTGTGATCTTCAGTTGCAGCCTCCTGAGTAGTGACAATTATCTATACAATTATAAGTGTGAGCCACCAGTGCCTGGCTAAGCCAGTTTTGGTGATTTGTTTTGTTTTGCATTATTTTGACATTTGAGGATGGGCCCAGTGTCTCATGTTCGCTAGGTGGCCACCATACCACCGAGTTGAGACTCCAGCCAATTTTTGCCTTAGTTATTTTTCAGATAGGGTCTTGTGATTTTGCTTAGGACAGGCCTCAGACCACCATCTTCCTACTCCTCCTCCTAAGTAGCTGGGATCACAGAGCTTCATCACTAAGCCTTGGCATTTTCATTATTCATATCAAGAATTTCTTAACAAGGAAGCATTGCTTTCATTCATTTATACTGGTATGCTCTTCCTTCTCCTCCTCTTCTTTCTTGCTGGTTGTGGGACTTGAACTTAGCCTGGGCTCTGTCCCTAAGCTTTTTCGTTCAAAGCTGGTGCTCTGCTCTCCCACTTGGAGTCAAAGCACCACTTCCAGTTTCCTGGTGGTTCAGTGGAGATGGGAGTCTCACAGACTTTTCTGCCTGCACTGACTTTGAACCACGATCCTCAAATCTCAGCCTCCTGAGTAGCTAGGATTACAGGTGTGAGCCACCAGTGCCCATGTTCTTCTTATCTTATGAGCCCTTCAGGTTGCCCTAGCTCAGAGCAAGCCGTTCTAGAAGATTCCTAGTGAATCTTGAATGTAGCCTCAGGGGCAGCAGAGCATTTCAGGTGTGCCCTGAATCAGAGTCCTGAGTTGTATCTGAAATCCAGGAAGAGTAACTTCTATAGGGAGGGCCTCTGGATTGACCCTCTAGTGACAAACTGATTTCTAGAATCATCTGGAGGAGGGAGCGGGGAAGGACAGAAGATTGCTTCTGGAACCATCCAGATGTAGTAGCTCCACCTGGACTGCTGGGTTAGTTGGGGGGGGGGAGGGGCAGAAAAGTGCAATGGGGTTTTGAGGGTCAACCAGTGGTGGTAGGTAGGTCAGAAGGTGCTAGAAAGGTCCAGCTTGTAACCTCTCAGATCTTGCCTGTTCCCTCCAGATATGATCGGCCAGAGAGGCCGTAGCAGCAAGTGTCCGCTGGAGTCCAAAGTGAGCAGTGGGAGAGAAACTCTGCGGCTGCGCGCAGGGGGCGCTGCCACTGTGGAGGAGGCGGTGAGTCTTGAGGACCCACTTCTGGTGGGCATGCATGTGTGCTGGCCCAGGGTCTGGAATCGGGGCCTGGGCGCTGTCCCTGAGCTCTTTCACTCAAGGCTAGTGCTCTAACACTTGAGCAACAGATCCACTTCTGTTTTTTGTTTTGTTTTGTTTTGTGTGTGTGTGTGTGTGTGTGTGTGTGTGTGTGTGTGTGTGTGTGTGTGTTATTGGAGATAAGAGTCTCATGGATTTTCCTGCTGGGGCTAGCTTTGAACCATTATCCTCAGATTTCAGACTCCTGAATAGCTAGGATTACAGGTGTGAGCCACCAGGTCCTGGTAGGTCCCACTTCGTTTTGGAGCCTCAGTTTCCCTGCCTGTGTGATGGGGCAGAGTGACCCCTCCCCAGAGGCAGGAGGGGCAGGCTGGGGGATCTGACCCCTCACCTCTGCTTGCCCTGTACCCCTCAGCCCAGTGACTTTGAGGAGGAGGCCTCTGGGAAGGTGGATGACCTGCTGGAGAGTTACATGGGCATTCGGGACCCCGAGCTGGGTAAGGGGCCAGGGTAAGCTGGGAGGTCCCCAGGAGAGGGCAGCCTGGGGAGGAGGTGGGGGTCTGGGGGAGATGGGGGCTGCAGGGCCCTCACAAGTCTCCTCCCCGTCAGCGTCCACCATGGTGGAGACGTCCAAGAAGACGGCGAGCGTACAGGAGTTTGCTCGCTGTTTGGACTCCGTCTTGGGCGAGTTTGCCTTCCCGGACGAGTTTGTGGTGGAGGTGTGGGCCGCCATCGGCGAGGCCAGGGAGGCCTGTGGCTAGTGTGCCCGGTGGCCGAGCGCAGCCCCAGTCCAGAGCCCAGCCCCCTGCCCCAGCCCTGCTCCAGAGCCCAGCTGTCCAGCCTCCCACCAGGCGCCGCAAGCAAGCCCAGGCCTGGAGGCCAGCCAGACCCTGGGACCAAGCCCTGCTCCAGAACTCAAGCCAGCCCTGAGACCAAGCCCTGCTCTAGAGCCCAGCCCAGCGCTCGCACCAGATCCAGCTCTAGAACCGAACTCAGCTCTGAGACCAAATCCAGCTCCAGAACTGAAGCCAGCTCTGAGACCAAACCCAGCTTCAAAGCCCAACTTAGCTCTGACACCAGATCCAGCTCTGGAACTGAGTTCAACTCTGAGAACAAGCCTAGATCTGGAGCCCAGCACGTCTCTGAGTCCAAGTCATGCTCCAGAACTCAAGCTAGCCCTGAAACCAAACCCAGTTATAGAGCTCAGCTCAGCTCTGAAACTAAACCCAGATCCAGAACCCAGAGCAGCTCTCACACCAGTTCCAGCTCCAGAATTGAGCTCAGCCCTGAGACCAAACCCAATACCAGAACCCAGCTCAGCTCCGAGACCAAGCCCTACTCCAGAACTCAAGCCAGCTCTGAGATCAAACCCATCTCTAGAACCCAACTCAGCTCTGAGACCAAAACCAGCTCCAGAATCCAGCATATCTCTGAGACCAAACACAGCTTGAGAATTGAACTCAGCTCTGAGACCAAACCCTGTTCTAGAGCCCAGCTCAGCTCTGAGACCAAATCTAGCTCCAAAAACCAGCCCAGCTCTGACACTCAATGTAGCTCTAGAACTGAGCCCAGCTTTGAGAGCAAGCCCAGATCTGGAACCCAGTTCAGCTCCGAGACCAAGCCCAGCTCTAGAATTGAGCTCAGTTCTGAGTTTAAGTCTTGTTCCAAAACTCGGCTTAGCTCAGAGACCAAATCCGAGATCAAGCCCTGCTCCAGAACTCAAGCCAGCACTGAGACTCAACCCAGCTCCAAACCCCAATTCAGCTCTGTGAGTAAGTCCCCCTCTAGAACCCAGCCAAGTGCTCACATGAAGTTGAGTTCCGGAACCCAGACGACTCCAGAGATGACACCCAGTTCTAGAACCCAGTCCAGCTGCAACACCAAGCTCAGCCATCAAACTCAACCTGACTCTGGACTTGCAGATCCCTCCACGGGCCCCCTGGATATCCAGCTAAGCCCTGCACAAGCCCTTAGCTTTGGAACCCACGTGCGAGTTAAGAAACAGCTCAGCTCAGGCGCTCTAGCCAGCTCCGGATTCAAAGATGGCTCTCAGGCTCACCTGTATTCCAGAAGTGAGAGCAGCTCAGGAAGCCAGCCCCTCCTTGCTGCCCGGCACCAATCCACACTCCAGTCTGGTGCCAGAACTCCACTGCTTCCAAGCATGTCCCCCCACGATGCATCCCAGACCCACTCCAGTGATGGGGCCAGCTCTGAGACGGAGCCCAGCTCTAGAATCCAACTTTCTGCTACCTCCAGGCCCACCACCACACTCCACACCAGTTCTGGAACTCCATCCAGCCCTGAAGCCAAGCTCAGCTCCAGAGCGCGGCCTGGTGCTGAGTCTCCCTTGCCCTGCAGACTGCACACAGGCTACCACCGAACATGGTCCACCTCTGGGACCCAGACCGACTTGGCCTGGGCACCATCTAGAGTCCAGGCTAGCTCAGGTGTCCTTCCCCGCTCCAGAGCCCAGCCCAGCTCTGAAACATGGCCAGCTGAGACCAGGGCAAGTTCTGGAGTGCAGCTAAGCGCTGGGCCTCAGCCTCGTTCTGGGGTGCAGGCCCCTGCAGTGGCAGAGCCACGCCCCAGAGCCCTGGTTAGTTCTGAAGGGCCACCTGATGCCAGAACCCAGCACTGCCCAGGAACCTGGCCAGCCTCTGCAGTTCAGCTCCATTCAAAGCCCCGGGCAAGTTCCCATGGCCAGAGCCAGCGCAACGCCCAAGCCAGCTCTGGGCCTCCGTCAGGCTTGGGGAAGCAGGTCGGCTCTGAAATTCTTTTGAGTTCCAGCACTGAGCCGATATCTGGAGCCCAGCTCAGCTCCAGAATTACTATTGGCTTTGACAACCAGTCTAGCATGGAGACTCAGCCCAGCACCTCTCAAGCCCAGATCAGCTCCACACCCCTTGAGGATTCCAAAACCCAGTTCTGCTCCAGAACCCAGGTCAGTTCTGTAAACAGGCTCCATTCTCCAACTCCAAACCTTGACCCAAGATCCCAGCTGGATCCCCTGGCTCCAGCCTGGCCTCAGGCCCTGGCCCCAGTCTCTAGAGCCCCAACTCCCACCCCTAACAAAGCCCCTGTGCCTCAGCCTCAATCCCAAGGAGTCCAGGCTAGCTCAGGCCCCAGACAAGGCTCCCCAGCCTCCTACCTGGCCCCCCAGCCACGAGGCCGACCCACCCCATGGAAGCCAGCCCTTTCTCCAAAACCTCAGTTGGGACCCCAGAAGTTCACCCAACCTGCCCTATCTGTGTCTCCTTGTCCAGGCCCCAGGGGAGCTATCTTTTCCTCCCAGCCCCCCATGTCCCCAGCTCAGGACCCTGGCCCCTCCCTCACTGTGGGGAGCTCAGGGGTGGCAGAGCAGGAGGGAGGGCTCCCTTTCAGTGGGCAGGGCTCTGGAGAATAAACACCTTGCACCCCTGCAGCTCTGTGTGTCATTTGGGGAGAAGCTGAGTCTGAGAGCAATGTAGTTTAGCTACATTGGGGCCTGGGGGGGGGGCGCCTACTGTATACCATGTATCTTAATGAGCACTTGGTGGGGTGACTCTGGATTCCTTGGCCATATGACAGACATTTATTGTGTATGTTCTGTGAGCCCCAGGAGCCTGGCGTGGTGGAGAGGAGGTGGCAGTCCCCCTTGTCTCCCTCATTTTCTCATCAACAGAATGGGCCAAGCTCTAGAACCCCACTACTCAGAAGGCAGGCCTGCTAAGGGTGTACAGCTCCATTAAGGAGTGTGGGCAGCAGAATCGAGGGCTTTCTGATGAGATTGGGGGCCTGGGGATTCCGGACCCAGGGCTGCCCACTGCTGACCCCAGGGGGGAGATGAAGCCCAGGGCACGGAGGGTGCGTTTTGGCACAAAACCGGGCCATTCACTGATTTCTAGACAGCCCCCTCCCCAGCTCCAGGCCTCAGAGGCACAGCCTCTGGTGGGGGTGTCCCAGCACCCCCAACTCCAGAGGTTTGGGGGAAGGGGTTCCCCAAGTGGTCTTTCCCGCATGCCCCCAACCGCCTACGGGTGGGGTGTTGCGAGGAGTGCAGATAGAGGTGCAGGAACGAAGAGGACGTCAGAGAGGGAAGGGGTGCTATGAGGAGTCGGGTCCCCAGGGTTGGTAGCCCTCGAGTCCAGCGCGGGGGTCACAGAGGAGTCAGGGCGGCGGGGCGCGAGGCGCGCCGGGGGTGTAGGGACTGGGACCGAGAGCGCGCGCTCAGGCGTGGGTGCAGGCGACGCAGCACGGCGCGGCGGAACAGGATGTACACCCAGGGGTCCAGGATCTGGTTCCACGTGGCCACGCGCAGGTAGATGAGCAGCTGGCGCTCGGTGGCCCGGGACAGCTGGCCCGCGGGGCTCCCGGCCGGCGGCATCCGCAGCACTGTCTGTCCAATAAAGACCTGCGGGAAGGTCAGGGTGACAACGGGCCCCAGACAAGCCCCGCCCAAAGCCACACCCACCCTACAGACCACACCCCGCCCTTCCGATTGCCCATCCGGCCGACCACGCCCAGAAGCGCCCCCATTGGCAGACCACGCCCCTAACGACCACGCCCTCTCGAAGTGTGACCAGGCCACCAGCCCAACTATGGGATCAGAGTCTCTTGGCCTTTCCTGCCCAGGCTGGGCTTTGAATCTTTTTTTTTTTTTTTTTTTGTCAGTCCTGGGGCTTGAACTCAGGGCCTGAGCACTGTCCCTGGCTTCTTTTTGCTCAAGGCTAGCTAGCACTCTACTACTGGAGCTACAGAGCCACTTCTGGCTTTTTCTATACGAGATGCTGAGGAATCGAACCCAGTGCTTCATGTATAGGAGGCAAGTACTCTTGCCTCGAGGCCATATTCCCAGACCTGTGGCTTTGAATCTTGATCCTCTGATAGCCTCTGAGTAGCTAGGATGACAGGCGTGAGTCACCAGGGCCTGCTCCTAGTTTTTAATAAATATCTTTATAGCACCCATGTTTGTGCGAATTAACTATTTTATGCTTGAGCAGTTTTGTTTATGTGCTTTTTGTTTCAGTTTTTCTGTGCTGGGGCTGAACCACTCAGGAGCCATGCATTAAATAGTTTATACTTCATATTTGAACCTATTTCACTAAGTATAAAACTTATACTTACCATTTATTTATTTATTTATTTATTTATTTATTTATTTATTTTCCAGTCCTGGGCCTTGGACTCAGGGTCTGAGCACTGTCCCTGGCTTCTTTTTGCTCAAGGATAGCACTCTGCCACTTGAGCCGCAGCACCACTTCTGGCCATTTTCTGTATATGTGGTGCTGGGGAATCGAACCTAGGGCTTCATGTATACGAGGCAAGCGCTCTTGCCACTAGGCCATATCCCCAGCCCCTATACTTACCATTTAATAGGGGTGATTTAATAATTCATAATTTAAAAAAATAATTACGTGGGTTGGGGATATGGCCTAGTGGCAAGAGTGCTCGCCTCGTATACATGAAGCTCTGTGTTTGATTCCTCAGCACCACGTATACAGAAAATGGCCAGAAGTGGCGCTGTGGCTCAAGTGGCAGAGTGCTAGCCTTGAGCAAAAAGAAGCCAGGGACAGTGCTTAGGCCCTGAGTGCAAGGCCCAGGACTGGCAAAAAAAAAAAAATAATAATAGTAATTAGATACTAAGGTACCTACTAGTAATGACTTCATAGAAGTAGCTCACTAGATATTGGTATGCAATTATAATGCATAATAATGTAACTATTAGCTATGACATAATAAGTATAATTAGGATACATGATGGTTTTATAGTATAATTGAAATTGGTCAAAGCCCAAGTCCTTCCCACAGCCCACAGGACCAGGCACAACATGTCAGGCTCAGTCCTGCCTCAGGGCCTTTGAGCAGGCTGTGCACTCTGTGCTCTTTTGTGTTCTCTCTATAAGAGAGGGTCCCACCTGAGGTCTGTCAGTCCTCTCCCCACTGCCCTCTAATCCCCAGGCTCTTGAAATGCTCAACCTGAGCTCTGCCCTGCTCTAAAACATGCAATCTGGGGTTCTGAAGGATGAGTAGGTGTTTGCCTGCAGGATGAGAAGTAGCTAGACACCCTAGTTAGAATCACTGATTCAGTTCAGTGTTTCTCCTGCCATTCTTCACTTTTTTTTTTTTTTTTTTGCCATTCCTGGGGCTTGGACTCAGGGCCTGAGCACTGTCCCTGGCTTCCTTTTGCTCAAGGCTAGCACTCTGCCATTTGAGCCACAGCGCCACTTCTGGATGTTTTCTATATATGTGGTGCTGGGGAATTGAACCCAGGGCTTCATGTATACAAGGCAAGCGCTCTTGCCAGTAGGCCATATCCCCAGCCCCCATTCTTCACTTTTGAGGTTGCTGGAGGTGAGCCCAGGGTCCTCTCACAGGGCCCCAGCCCTCCTCCAATCTCAGGTGGCAGCAGGAAACAGCCCCGATCACCAGGAATGCCACGACACATCCACAGCCACGCAGTGCAGCTCGGGACCCCACTTAGCAGTGCAGGGCTGAGCCCTGTGTTCCCCATGCCGGCTCTGCCCCTGCTGCCTCCACACCGGGCCCAGGAGCAGGGAGCCCAGACACTGAATTCTGGCTCTGTCACCGTCCCTGGGGCTCAGAGTCCTTCCTAAAGCACAGCACTAGTGGCCCACACCTGCAATCCCAGATACTCAGGAGGCTGAGATCTGAGGATCGAGGTTCAAAACCAGCCTAGGCAGGAAAGCCTGTAAGACTCTTATTTACAATTTACCACCAGAAAGCTGTAAGTAGAGCTGTTGATCAAGTGGAAGAGCATGAGCCTTGAGGTAAAAAGCACAGAAATGATGTCTGATGCATGAGTTCACTGCCAGGACCAGAGCGTGTGTGTGCGCGCGCACACACACACACACACACACACACACACAGGTACATCATGAGGATTTCCCCCACTCACCCCAGCCCATGCATCCCCCTACCCAGCCCCTACCCCCCATCAGCCAACCCCTGCACAGGGAGTCTGGTCCGCCTAGCACTGGGCCCCAAGAGGCCTCAGGAAAACATGGAATCACTCAGCAAGTCCACCTTAAAATGTATTCCCTACATTTTGCTTAGCAAGCAGAGTCCTATTGATCCTTCAGAACCCTACCTTCAGTGCCCCTCCCTGCCAAAAGTTCCCCCTGGATGCCTACACTGGACTTCTGCAGCCCCCACTCACCAGCAAGGGTACCCAGCACACGGAGGCCACCACCATGATCCCTAGGAGCTGGACCATCATCTCCACTTCGCAGTCCCGGGGCCGCTGCTGGGCGGCCTCCCTGCCGTGGTAGACGCGACACAGGGTGGCCACGCTGACTGTGTTGAGCAGGAAGGACAGGGCCACGGAGAGGCCGCCCAGCAGGGCGAAGAGCAGGCCGAAGGCGGCGTCGCGGGGCCGGGCGGCCAGCGTGAGGAAGCACCAGGAGCCGGGGTACTGCACGGAGTAGCGGCCCAGGCCCAGCAGGGGCAGCAGCCCCAGGCCCAGCGCCAGCGCCCACAGCAGCGCCACCGTGGCCCAGGCGCGGCGCGGCGAGCCCAGCGCCGGCCGCGAAAAGGGCCGCGTGATGCCCAGGAAGCGCTCGCAGGCCATGGCCGCGCCCAGCAGCAGCGGGCACAGGCCGAAGAACACCATGGCGACGCCCATGAAGCGGCAGAGGCGGCAGCCGGGGTCCGTGGCGCGCCAGTCCAGCAGGGCCGCGTGCTGCGACACCACGATGGCGCCCGTCACCAGCAGCCCCAGGAAGTCGGTGAGCACCAGGCCGCAGAGGAGGGTGAGGAAGGGCGAGCGCGGGCACAGGCCGCCCTGCGGGGCGCTGGCCAGGACGCCCAGCGCCACCAGGTTGGAGGACAGGCCCAGCACGCAGAAGGTGGCGGGGAACCAGGGCGAGGCGATCAGCTGCCGCTCCTCCAGGGTGATGTTTATGGCACGGAAGCACGGGCCCAAACTGGCATTGGACCACATGGCTGCCCCAGCTGCTGCAGGGGGGGGGGGGCGGAGGGGGGGTCACCACCCCATGGGGGAGAGGCTGCTGGTCTGGCTGGGTACACCTGTAAGGCAGAGAGAAGACTGGCTGGTCATTTGTGTACAGCGGGAGGTGTGAACTCCTACACAGCCTTAAGTGTCCCAACAGGAACGCCCTTTCTTTTTTTTTTTTGTTTTTTTTTTTTGGCCAGTCCTGGGCCTTGGACTCCGGGCCTGAGCACTGTCCCTGGCTTCTTCCTGCTCAAGGCTAGCACTCTGCCACTTGAGCCACAGCGCCGCTTCTGGCCGTTTTCTGTATATGTGGTGCTGGGGAATCGAACCTAGGGCCTCGTGTATCCGAGGCAGGCACTCTTGCCACTAGGCTATATCCCCAGCCCCAGGAACGCCCTTTCTTGAGGAAGGATTTATCTTCATCCTCCTACACCATTACCATGACTGCTAGTTGTACTATTGGGGTTATTATTCCCTTCAGCTCTGCCCCTCCCCACACACTCCAGGAACAATCACCAGGGCTGCCAGGCCCGGAGCCGCTAGAAAGACGGCAGGAAATATTTTGTGAGTCACATGGAAAGGTCCAAAGACTGGCTTTGAACTCCAGCTTGGAGGCTACGTGACCCTAGGCAAGAGGTTTCCTCTCCCTGCCCTTACCCTCCATCTCTACAGCTGACTGCCTGATATACATTTGCAGTCTCCTGCTGCATCCAGGGTGGAGGGTTGTCAGCTGCAGGTGCGGGACGGGGGGAGGGGCGGCTTGTGTGTCCCCATTTCATATGACACTCTTACTGTCTTTCGTTGTTTTCTTTTGGGGGGGGATTGGGGTGCTTCCGTCCTCACGTGTGCTGGAACACATTTATAATAATAAGCAAGGAGCCCAGGCCCAGTTCCATTTTGGGAACAATACAGCTCATTTGCAGCCACAGCTTCCCCAGGGACAGGTTAGAGCGAGCGCAGACTGGGCTGGGGCTGTGGGAAATCAGAGGGCAGACAGCCGGGTGGGGGTGGCCACAAAGCAGAGCCAGATGTACCCTGATCAGAAACACGGCTACAGCGGGGGAACCGTGGCTCATGCCTGTCATCCCAGCCACCCAGGAGGCTGAGATCTGAGGATCCGGGTTCAAAGCCAGCCCAGGCAGCAAAGTCCGTGAGACTCTGATCTCCAATGAACAAACCAGAAAACTGGAAATAGCTGTGGCTCAAAGTGGTAGAGCACCAGCCTTGAGCAAAAGAGCTCAAGGACAGTGCCCAGGCCCTGAGTTCAAACCCCAGTGTGCTGCAAAAGAGCTCAGGGACAGTGCTCAGGCCCTGAGTTCAAACCCCAGTGTGCTCTCTCTCCTCTCTCTCTCTCTCTCACACACACACACAGACACACACACAAGTCTAGACACAAAGCTGGGCACAGTGACCCATACCTGTCACCCAATGCTAATGCACAATCTCATCCTCTGTTTCTCTCCCTTCCTGCTTGCTTCCTTATGTCCTCTCCCTTTAATGCCTGTGCAGCTCAAGATCACACGCGTGTACCACCACGCTAGGCTGTGAGCTGAGATTGGGGAGGGGGGGTGTCTCACTAAATTGTTTGTTTTGCTTGACCTGGGACTGCAAACTTCCCAACCTCATCTTCCTGGGTGGCTGGGATTATAGGGTGTGCCAACTTCCTTTTTCTTTCTAATTGCTTTACTGTGTTGTTAGCATAGAGGTAATGTCCAAGGGATTACAGTCAGGTAATGAGTCCATTTCCTTGCTTGCAGTGTCTTCTATTCCCTCATCACCCTCTCCTGCCCCCGTCCCTCACTCCCGTCCCCACCCACGAGATGCATAGGTCACTTTCATCAGTGTCCAGTGAGCTCCCCTGCTGTGCCTCTCACCCTTCTCCCCAAGTTCTGCACCCCCTCCCCAGCCCCAAACGAAGACATAGACTGGAATATACCACACATGAGGAAAGGATGACAGAATCATCCAGAACGGATTCTCTCCCAAGACCATCCTCTTTTGGTCACGTTGTGTGCATGTGTCTAGAGTCCTGTGTCATTTGTCATAGCCCAGTAGGTTTTAGATCTCGCTTCTGCCTGTCTGAGCGAGTGTGGGCCTTCTGTCTCTCTGGGCTTGGTTTACCTCTCTGAACCTGACTTGTTCCCTGGAGGATGGCCTCCTTTTATCCCTCTGTGTATAGGAACTGCAGGTTGAAGATACACACCTACCTTTCAGGGTGTAGGGACAGTGTCCACATCCTGGCTACAAATAGTGTTGGTCACACAGGATCCCGAGTGGTTCCTCCTGCTGGCCTTGGACATGTCCCATCCCTTCTTGCAGCCTCAGTTTCCCTCCTTGTACAGCACATCCAGCCTGCAGGCCTTGAAGCAGGCTGGCTGGGCAGCATTGGGAGCTGCTGGGAAGTGGGGGGTGGCTGAGGGCCTTGCTTTCCCATCTGGTAATTGGCTCCTTGGCTGGGCTCCCCACTATTGAGCCTCATAAATTATCCAGCCCCAGACAGAGGCTCTAAGCCCCCCCCCCCCCCGCCTGGAGCCAAGGCCTCTGTGTGTCAGTGGGCAGGATAGGGAGAGGGACAGACAGTCAGACGGCAGGAAGGCCAGGTGGGGCACTCACAGGCCATCCATCTTGATCAGCGTCCTCAGCTGATGCCTCACTGGGCTCTAGTGTTGGCTCCCCCTGGGGACAAGGCACTCCCTCCCTCCCTCCTTCCCTTCCTCCCTCTCCCCTCTCCATCCCCCCCAGCTGGTATGCGGATGTTTCAAACATTCCCGAAGTGAGCCTGAGCCTGTGCCTGGGCCACGGCCACCCACCGCCTGCAATGACTGGCCTGTCCCACTTGGTTCTCATGGGTGCCTCATCCCCCTCACGTGGGAGCCCCGCAGGCCTGGGAACACACACCCAGGACTTCTGCACACGCCCCTGTCTGGGGACACATCCATCACCTAGAGCTCTTGGCCAGGAGGAGGCTGAGAGCTGGCACCCTTCTTTGGCCACAGCTGGCTGTTTCCAGGCTGCCCCACTCTGCCCAGCCTGGGTTCAGGTGATAGGAGACGTTTCAAGTTCCCCAGGCTAGCAGGCCAGCAGAGGGGTGGGGTGGGCAGGGCCTCTGCCACATGCTGTGTGGCCTGTGGAAAAATCGCTGCTCCTCTCTGTGCCCCAAGGGGGCGGGGCGTGGTACGTGGCTTCCCTGGTTCAGGCAGGAAAATCTCAGAATCCTTGGGCCTCATTGTGCAGAGATTTGGACTGGGGTCCCTGCTTAGGGAACTCTTTGTTTTGGTGACTGCCCTGAGGCTAGAACTCAGGGCCAGGGTGTTGTCCCTGAGCTTTTTTGCTCAAGGCTGGCACTCTACCACCTGAGCCACACTTCCACTTCCAGCTTTTTGCTGGTTAACTGCAGATGAGAGTCTCACAGACTTCTCTGGCCAGGCTGGCTTTGAACTGTGATCCTCAGCCTCCTGAGTGGCTAGGATGACAGGCGTGAGCACCCAGTGCCAGGCATTGCTTAGGGAGATCTGCTGAGCCCCCAGGGAGCCTCAAAATCCAGGAATTCCAGGGGTTAAGCCTCAGATGGTTCTGAGGTCACCACATCTCCCACATCTGTTCCAGCCCTGGCTTCCTTCTGAGGCCCAGGCCAGCCTGGAGTTGTCTCTGGGGAGGCTGTCCAGACATGGGTGCTGGCTGGAGGGGGGTGGCAGTCTCCATGTCTACCTGCTCCACCCTCCCTGGCCCTCCCCACCCCTCCCCTGTCCTGCCTCACCCCTCTGCCTGCAGTCTGTCAGCTCTGCCTCCTGCACTAAACCTGGCCTGGGCCTGCCCAATCCCAGATGCCGCGCTGGCCTCACAGCATCCTGGCCCCATCGTTCCCAGCCTCTCACTTGTCTCAAGGCCTGTGGCCACCACCCAAGCCGTGGCTGTCAGGCCACCAGGTGCCAGGGTCTCCCCGTGCCAGATGCCCATGCAAACGCTGTGGGCCACACCGGCCGCAGGTCCGGCCATGCAGATGTGCACAGCACGCACCGCCCCCCGCGCGCAAGGCCCCGTTCCCAGTGTCAAGCCCCACTGTCCTGAGCTCTTCCTGTTTGCACACCAGCAGGGCCCCCAGCCACAGTGAGACGCATGCAGACAGGTGGGGGTGTCCCGCAGCCTCGCCAGTGCTGTCCTCCAGTTCACAGGCCCCCTCTGAGCCTCAGTTTCCTCTTCTGCCCAGTGCTCAGGCCAGGGGTGGGGATGGGCCCAGGGCCGGGCCGTCAGAGGCAGGCTCAGGGGACACTGAGTCACGGCACGGGTCCCAGTGATCAGATCCCCAGAAAAGCCCGCTGTGCAGATGGATACGCGGACCCTGCCTGGCTCTGGGCCGCCGGCCCAGCCTCGGTGCCGTCGGAGACCCTCAGGACCTTCAAGGCGGCCTTCTGCCCGCCCTGCCTGTCCACGCCGCCGCCCAGGAGCCACGCGTGGCCGGGGCCTCACCTGCCTGGATGCCGCGGCGGGGATGGAGATGAGGACCCGGCTCCCGTGGAGTCCTCGGGGAAACAGTCACGGCAGTGTGGGTCCGACGGAGGTAGAGCGTAAGGAGCAGGGCTGCGGGACCCGGCACCCACCGCGAGCGTGGGCCGCCCTTGCTCTCCCGAGCCGGTCTCCCGGCCCATGCCGGCCCCGCCCACCGACGGCCCCGCCCGCGGAGGCCGCGCCTGGCGGGAAGGGGGGGAGGGGTAGTGGGTGGAGAGTGGGGGGAGACCGGGACCTGGCCGGCCGCAAGGCGTCAGGGCAGGGGTGTGGGCAGGAGTGGGTTGGGGGCCCAGGACTACATGGGGCCCAAGTCAACGGGAGGCGGGGTGGGCGGGGGGGCGCTGGGGCGGAGGCAGCAAGGACAAGGGTTGCTGGTGGCCCCCCCGCAGGAGGCCTGGACAAACCGATTTTGACACTGCAGCTGTGGTCCAGATATCTAGGCCTGGGGTGGCTGGCATGGCTCAGGGCAAACAGATCAGTCTTAAAGTCAGACCCCCTCAGGACCTGGACGGGATGGGGTGGGGTCCCAGCAGCTGAAGTAGTAAAGACACGGGGTGTCCAGGAGGTTGGGCTCGGCTCCCCAGGGAGGGGAGAGAGCTTGGCCAAAGGGGCCTGAGTCACCCTGAGGCTGTGCCGGGTGTGAGAAGCCAGGTCCCATGTGGGCATGCACCTGGGGCCTCTATAGCCTTAGTTTGCACGAAAAGCAGGCAGGTCGTTGGCCTCAAGTGAGGAGGGCCTAGAGTTGAGCCAGGATTGCTGGCCTGGCTTTGAACCTACTCCACCCCACCCAGTCCAGGTGCAGACTGAATGGTAACTCCATCAGCTGGGCGTGGAAACCCCTTCTCAATGACCCACACACCAGCCTTCATCTTCAGGCCCCAGTCCAGCCCTATGTCCCTCCATATGGTTGCACCTCAGTGGTATCCCCTTATCTGAGGCCTCTGAGCCCTTAACCCTAGTCTCTCTTCCTCAGGAAGGAGCTGTCCAACTCCTATTCATCCTTCAGCCTCCAAGTCCCCCTCCTCTGTAAAGCCTTTTTGATCTCCAAGTTTGTCCAGTCACTCCTTTTGAGAAAACAATTCTGAGCTTCAAGTGGGCCTGCCCTTGAGGTCTCCCCTAGCTGGAGAAAGAGGTGACCACTATGTCAGCCCTTTGCAGTCAGCACTGAGGCAAAGGAAGTGTCAGCCCCTGGAATTTCAGAGGTTGAGTGTGGACAATGGGGCTTTGTAGGATGAGTAGGAGTGCCCTGGGTCTGAGATACTTGTGTCAGCAGGACTTTCTCATGCCTGATTTTGGTAGGAGTGCTGAGGCCTTGAGTATCACTACAAGTAGGCCAGGAGTGGTGGGAAGAGGATGTGGGCTGGGCTCCAGAGTGAGGTGCCAGAGGTCACTGTACGGACTTCCTGTCCTCAGTCCCAGATACCCAAGAGCAGTGTCCCTTCTGGGAGAGGGCTTGGAGGACAACTGATTTCCACATTGCTTTCCTCTCACCATGTCCTGACCCCCAGGCCAGGTGTGGCGGGGGAACTCCCCAGCTGGGGCATTCGCCAGCCTCCAACCCCCACTGGTAGACAACCTGGGAGCTGATGGTGGAAATGAAGGCCAGGCTCAGGATGTGCTCCCCGTGGTGGTGGCTTCCGCCGGGGCCAGGCAGGGAGCTGCTATTCTTAGCTTTGGACAGCCGAGGAAGGAAGAGGCTGGGACTGCAGGGAGGGGGCCTTGGCTGGGGTAGGGGCTGTGGGACAGTGTGCTCTGCAGCTCTCACCTCCATGGCTCTCTGGGAGGGCCCTGCTCCTTGGCATTGGATGTTGTCCTGTTGTAGATGCACCTGCCAGGCCAGCCCCACCCCTCCACCCAGTGTCTGCGCTCTCCTTCAGGGAGTCTGTGCCTCTTGGGGCTCTTAATTGGGTGCCTTGCCTCCTTGAGTAAGGAACCTAGACCCAATCCTGCCAGGATTGCAGCCAGAACAGCAGACACCTCTTCTGGGACAGGTGGGGAAACTGAGGCCCAAATATGGGTGTGTTTTTGGGTGGTATGAAGTAGGTCCTGTTTTTTTCTTTTTTTTCGCCAATCCTGGTGCTTGAACTCAGGGCCTGTCCCTGGCTTCTTTTCACTCAAGGCTAGCACTCTGTCACTGGAGCCACAGCGCCACTTCTGGCTTTTTCTAGATATGTGGTGCTGAGGAATCAAACCCAGGGCTTCACATATATGAGACGAGCACTTTACCACTAGGCCATATTCCCAGCACCTGTCCTGTTTCTTGACCAATCTCAAATGCCTCCCAGGTATGCCTGACTCGGCCCTGCTGCCCTGGTGGTTGCACTTGGACCCTGGGTCAGCTGAGAGGCTGTCTGGAGGCTGTGCTATTCTGCAGTTTGTGAGTGATTAGTGATGCCTGCCAGGCTCAAGGGGACAGGAGTCTGGAGGCTGGGAGTGGGACTGGGAGCCTGGCTCTCCAGTGCTGAGTGCTGAGTGCTAAGTCCTCAGGCAGTGCCGGAGGCTGCTGGGATAGATTAGGACCCAGCTGGAGGAGAACAGGGGCCATGTAGGGTGGAGGGGAGCCTGGGTGGTATGCCAGACCTTGTCTGCAGTGCTCTGTGAACATGGCAGTATAGAAGAAAACTTATTACTAGAAACATGAGCCAACTAGCTGTGAAAATACAAGATTTTTCTCCACCAAAAAGAAAAAGTCTTTCTAGACAAACAGTCTGGAGATGCAGGGGTATGGGGGGCTGGGGTGGGCTCAGGGAGGAAGACTCTGCCACAGGTTAGGGGGCACAGGACCGCAGGCCTTGCTGCCAACTCCTGTGGCCCAGTGACCCCCAGGGAAGGGGGACTTCAGGGTAGGGGGTGACTGACAGCCCAGCTGTGAAAACTGGGTCCTGGCAGCAGGGCCTCATTGGGGTCTCCAGAGCAAGCTTCCCAGGGGGCTCTGGCACCCTGGATCTTGCTGTTGAGCCCAGGGTCTGCTCACTGGCTGAGTCCCCTCAGCTGCCCACTGTGGGCCCTGCAGGGGAAACAGAGACAGGCGCATGTGGGTCACCGGCGGTAGCGGTAGCGCTTGAAGTGGAACCAGAGCTGGAAGATGCCGTTGGCAAACTGGCAGCGGAAGCCGTGGCGGTGGGAGTACTCCCACTCCCGGTTGACGATCTTAAAGGCAATGTCCTCATAGGGCGGGCCTGCGTGAAAGCGGAGGATGGCGAAGTCCTTGTTGTCAGCACAGGCCTCCAGGAAGTACTCGGGCGTAGAGCGCTTGTCGATGAGGTCGGGGTAGAAGATGTTGAACTTGTAGCCCTGCACAATCTTGGGCGGCGGGTTGTCGAAGTCATAGTGCGTCTGGTTGTACTTGTTCCACTCGAAGCCCGTGTGCACGCGGTTGAAGAAGCGTGGCTTGCGCGGCCGGTACTTGTCGGCCCACAGGTAGGCCTTGCCAGTGAGTGGCATCTCCACGCTGAACTGCGCCTCGTCCTGCCCCATGCCCTCCTTGGCCCGACGGAAGAAGATGTCCTCGGCGCTCTCGCTTGCATCGCCTGCGGGCAGGCAGGTGGGTGGGCAGTGAGGCAGGGCCTCCCCCTCGGGGCCCCCCTCCCTGGACCCCCTGGGCTGTGCTGGGCCGGGATTGGGCCACACCTGTGACCTGGAGCTGCTGGCGGGACAGCTGCAGGCGCTGCAGGTCCTCGTCGGGCTCCAGCACGTGTGCGTCCAGCGGCAGCTCGTGGGCCGTGAGCAGCCGTGGGCTGTAGCGGCCCGCATCGTAGTCGTCCAGGCTCTGCTGGATCAGGTCCTCCTCCATGAGTACTGCCTCGCCCTCGCCCTCCTCAACGTCTGCCTCACCCTCGCCCTCGCCGGCTGCCCCGTCCTCCGGGGGCTTGGCGGGACCTTCGGCTGAGGGTCCAGGCGGTGAGGGGGCGGCCGGGGTCCTCAGGCTCCAGGCTACGGGAGAGCCAGGATGAGCGGGCTGGAGGTCCGCCCCGGGTCGCCCGCTGCCCCATGTCCAGCATCGCTGCACCCCAGTACCTGTGGCCAGGAGATGGGGGCTCCTGCTTGAGGATGGGGAAGAGTGGCTCGCTCTCCACGCCCTGCTCCTGCTTCAGCTTGTACAGCTTCTGCCGCAGCACGTCCTGGTGGCGCTCGCGAAGCCTGTGGGCACAGCACGGGGCTCCGCTCGCTGGAGGGGCGACCTGCATTTCCCGGGCGGCCCGCACCTCCTGGCCCACCCAGGGACCCGGGCCCGCAGCCCCTGCCTGGTGATTGGGGACAGGGATGAGGGATGGGGGAGGGGCGGCTAGCCTGACTCGGGACACCTTAGGGGTGGGGGCCCTGATGGAAAGAACCCGGGGCCAGTCAGAGCCCAGTGTAGCAGAAAGCAGATAGGACAAACTTAGAGGCTTGCACAAAAGGACAATGGCGAATGGGCGGGGCTCGGCACTGTTTACATGCCGGTGCCAAGCACGCAGAGAATCTGTACACAGCCCCAGCTCTGCCGAGGGGCCGGATAGAGCCTGGGCGCCCTGTAGGAGGGGCCCAGGGAACGATGTGTGGGGCCTGGACACAAGTGGGTGGGAACAAGGGTACCATGGGCGGGGCCTGGGCACACATGGGCGGGGCCCGGGGAACTGCAGGCGGGGCCTGGTATCCCATAGGAGGGGCCCAGGGAACCAGGCTCACCTGGCGCGGGCCATGTGTGCCCGCAGCTGCTGCAGCAGGCTCTCCCAGTAGCCCATGTCCAGGTTGGGGCCACCCGCGCGGATCTTGCCCTCGATGCCCTGGAAGATGACCTGCAGCTGGTTGTACGTCTTGCCTTTGAACACTGACTGCACATCCGAGCTCACTGAGGCATTCACACCTTCCCGGTGCTCACCTGCATGGAGTGGGGCTGCTTAGCACAGGGGCTTGTAGGATCTCTCCATGTCTCCCCTCAGACTATCCCCACCCCCACCTTGATTTTGGAGACAGCCCTGACCCAGGCTAGGAATCAAGTCAAATTGAGAGGTCCGGGAGGTGGGCTTGGCTCTTGGCAAAGATGGGTGACCCTGGGGGGGTGGCTGTCCAGGGCTCACTGGGAGTCCCCACAGAGTGGTGGCTGTGGAAGACAGCAAGGATACTAGGGAGTCCAGTGTCCCCCTGATTATGTAGGGAGCCTGGGTCGCCTCAAAACCCCACCACAGCCTGCTGGAACACTCCTTCCTGCTCTGGTGAAGTTAGATATGGTGGGTCACCAGTGGCTGGAGGCTGGAAGCCAGGGGTGTGGGTGAACCCCAGTGCAGCAGTGGCTCACTGCTGACCTCTAGTGGCCTGCCCCTGCCTGTGCACTGCAGACAGGAAAACTGAGGAGCATCTGGCCCAGGGTGGCTCCTGCCCAACCCCAGAGCACAGAATGCTGGCTCTGATGACCCAGCTAGTGGATGGAGTGAGGACAGGAACATGTGTGTCACCTGGCCCCTTGCCAGAGGCCTCCAGCTTGCGGAGCTTGGATATCTCATCCTCAGTGATGATGGTCATGTCCCGCCAGAAGTCCACGTTCTTGCCCTGCTCCAGCTCCATGTACACCTGGGGGGATGGGGTGCAGGACAGGTGAGGGCAGGTGGAAGGAGCAGTGGGGGGCTGTGCGGTCTTGGGGAAGGGCAGAGCTGGTAGGTACCTGTATGTCCTCCAAGAGGTCCTCCATGTCAGCCACCGTGAGGCCATTGAGGAAGGTGTAGGGCTCATGCATCTCTACCGCCAGGTCATCGTCCTCAGCACTGATGTACTTGGCCAGCAGGTCGATGGGCTTGGCCCGCCCATCCCGGATGCGGATCTTGGAGCTGCCAGGCACAAGGGCAGCACTGTCAGGGGTGTGTGTGTGTGTGTGCGTGTGTGTGTGCGCGCGCATGTGTGTGTGTGTGCCCTGGTATTCTGGGGCAAAGCACTGAGGGGCCAGGGCAGGGCAGCCATGAGTAGCAAGGAAAGCTTTCAGAGGGGCAAGGGGAGGGGGTTGTCTGCACTGTGATGGGGGCTGTATGGGGTACTCCACTCGATCCCTAGGGGGACACATGCACACTTGACCCTGGCCCCAGCCCACAGGTGAAGGAGGGACTTCAGCCCATTTCCTTGGGGGAGGAGGTGAAAGGGGGATAGAGCAGCTGAGCAGTGGAGGTGGGGCACAGTGCACAGCACAGTGGGTGTGGTAGCCCACAGTGTTTAAGGCAGCACAAGGCTGGGGAGAGAAGCAGGAGTGGGAGGAAAGGGGAGGGCTCACCGCAGCTTGGCCTGCTGCAGGTGGAAGTGGTCCTCCTGCTCCTCCCAGGTCTTGAAGTGCTCCGCCTCCTTCTCCCGCTGCAGCATCTCTAGCTCCTGCTCCCGCATGGCCTTCTCCCGCTCCCGCTCCAGTCGCAGCTGCTTCACCTGGGGGGCACTAGTGTGAGGCACTAGTCAGGGGCACACCCCACTGCCTTCTCAGGCCTTGGCCCCCCTGCCTTGTGCACAGGTGTGCTGTCATGAGGGATAGACACCCTCTTTTTTGTAGGAGACCCAGAATATGGGAAGAACCCACCATGCAGGCCTCCCTGGAGGGAGGATCTGGGAGAAAAGCAGAGGGACGAGGGAGACACCATCTGGGCTCCTAGATTCAGCCATGCCTGAAGGCAGGATCCTGGTTCTCCCAGGTCATGGCTGCCTCCAGGCCAGATGATTAGTGGCCAGGGCAGGATGGCCAGGCAGGGCCTCACCTTCTGCAGCTCCAGCCGGTTGTCCTCCTGGATCCTTTTGTTGCGCTCCTTCAGCTCTTTCTCCTCCAGGTGGCTGATCCCCTTCTTCTCTAGGGCCTGTGGGACAGGTCCCACTTGAGTAGACCCCATCTGCGCCTCCAGGCAGCCACAGAGAAGGGAGTGTCCTCTCCTCCCAGGAAGCAGCCCAGGGACTGCCCCCAGCAGAGGCAGGTGTGTGGGTAACAAGCGTGCTGGTCCTCAGATTCATTTCACGTGAGTCTGGCTAAACAGCAGCATGCAGTGGGCTCAGCCCAAGTCCCTGGCTGTGCTATGTAAGGCCAGGAACAGCAAGGGGCCCAGTAGACTCAGAATGCGGAGTCACCTGGGGTCCCCAACGTGGGCAATCTCCCACACTAGGTCCCTGAAGGGCACCCTGTGTCACCTGCTCTGGTGTTGGGTGTGAGGGGCAGGGCTGTACAGGACCACTCCCGACCTTTGTGTCACCTAACAGCCCTGTGCTTCCCACCACCTCCAGGTCCCCCAGGGGCAGTTGAGGCCAGCCTAGCCCAGTGCCCAAGACATGTCTGAGAATCTAGTGCTAACAAGCCTGGTCTTGAGGAAGATGTGGCAGGGACCCAATGGGTGAGGGGTAGGTCAGCAGTGTTTCAAGGACACAAAAGAACAGCCAGATGCCTAGGTCCTAGAGTGAAATAAGCACTGGTGATCCCAGGGTCCTCCTAGCTCCACAGTGTGCAGCCCCATGTAGAAGCCCTCCACCCCTCCTTCCTCCCACTGCTGTGCACTGCGGTGGGCCAAGCTACAAACACGCATGTCATCACCCAAGGCTGTGATGGTGAGTTATGGGTGAGAGAGGGGTGGGGTGGGCTGAGACTTGTGAAAAGATGGGGTCTGGGACTGGAGAAGGGTGTGTAAAGACACAGGTCCTGGGAGAAGATGGCCATACAGTGAAAGGCTATGAAGGAGGTGGGGCAGCCCCCACCTCCTAAGGGTCTGCTGGCCAAGAAGGCCAGGAGGGGCAGGGAAGTCCGTCCCAGTGCTTGGGGTAGGGAACATGGCCTGGGCCCCAAGGCTCCCAGGGAGGGGTGCATGCATGCGCAGCCGTGCTCCCTCACTGGACGGGTGCCTGGCTTCCTCTGAGTACCAAAAGCCAAGGTCAGCGCGCGGGCCTGGCAGGTTCACCTTGTTCCAGATGAAGGTGCCCAGTAGGTTGTTGTCGCCGAAGGGGTTGTCGGTGTTGGTGTAGCCCATGTACTCCTCACCCCAGCCCATCTTCTCGCGCTTCTTGCGCTCCTTGGCTTCCTTCTTGGCCAGCCGGCGTGCCCGCTTCTCCTCGGGCGTCTCGAAGGCCTTGAGCAGCTCCTCCTGCTGCCGCCGCTCCTCGCGCCGCCTCAGCCGCTCCTGCAGCCGCTGCTGCTGGCTCAGCGCCGCCACTGCGCCTGGGCTCTGGCCGCGCCCTGGGGACGCCGTGCTGGATGCCGCAGAGCCCGGGGACCAAGAGCGCCTGTGCCCAGCCCAGCCTCGTGCTTCCTCCTCCTCAGAGTGGGAATGCGAGGACTGGTCCCGAGAGCGCCAACGGGGTGGCAGGGGGCTCCGGCTTCGCCTCCGGGATCGCCGAGGCCGCCCCCGTTCTTCCTCCGAATCCGACCTGCAGATGAGGAGAGCATGGCCAGGGCAGCTCAGCATGGCAGCCATGCAGCCTTCCGTTCCCAGCTGCGCCCGTGCCCATTCGGGTACCCAGTGGGCCCCACCAGTCTCCGTTCCCGTGAAAATCCACACGCACGGACATGCGTAGTCATATGCAAACACAGGGAACCGGGGTGCAGATATGGGATAGGGCGTGGGTGCCAGTCTTTCTAAGGAGGTGGTTAGGGAACTTGGGGCACCTGGCAGGAAGAACATTCCAGGCTGAAGCAAAGGCCCTGGGGCAGGAAAGTGTTAGGCAGTTCAAAAGGAGATCATCCAGCTAAGAGTACAGGGAGAGGACCTGGCCTTGTCCAAGGAAGCACAGTATGCCGGTGGAAGTAGTGATTAAAGTGTTCCTAGGAGATGGCAGGCTAGAACGGAGGAGGAAGGCATCCTATAGAGGATGCTCAGATTTGACCAGTCTTAGAACACAGAGCAAGCATTTTGTCATTCAGCTCAGGTACAGAGACCTAAATAAATAAGGAACCTGTAATCCCAGCTACTCAGGAAGCTGAGATTTGAAGGTTGAAGTTTGAAGCCAGCCTAGCAAGAAAGTCTGACGCTTACCTCCAATTAGCCAGCAAAAAGCCAGAAGTGGAGCTGTGGCTCAAGTGGTAGAGTACAAGACTTGATTAGAAAAACTAAGGGCCAGTGTCTACATCATGAGTTCAATTCCCAGTACCAACCCCTTAAAAGTTCAGATTCCTTAAATATTGGCTACAAACTTCAATTTTCATAAATAACATCAACTCTGTGTACTGAATGTGGCTAATCACTGCAAATGGTTCAAGTATGAGAAAACAATATTATGAACTCCTGATGTAACAACAACCCCTCTGAAAACAAAATAAAACCAACTCCCCAACCCCCCCAAAAAAGTCAAAGTGTAGAAACTGCCAGGCACCATGTCTTAAGCCTGTAATTCTAGATACTAGGGAGGTAGAGATTGAGGGATCTTGGTCAGAGGCCACCTTGGGCATGAAAGTTCATAAGACCCATCTCAACCAATAACTAGGCACTGTGGTCAGAGCCTGTCATCCCCAACCACATCGCCCAGGAGGATAGAAGCTCAGGATGGCTCTGGAATAAGGGGAGACCCGACCTCAAAACAATGGAAAGTGTTTGGGGCAGGAGGCATGGCTCAGGCGAGCAGTAGAGAACCTGATTGGCAAGCATCAAGCTCTGAGTTCAA
Organism: Perognathus longimembris pacificus; assembly: GCF_023159225.1. Lineage (NCBI taxonomy): Eukaryota > Metazoa > Chordata > Mammalia > Rodentia > Heteromyidae > Perognathus > Perognathus longimembris. The sequence goes on from NC_063163.1 coordinate 68,414,902, forward strand.
AGAACAGGACCGGGGAAAAGGGGAAGAATGGGGATTGCAGGCGTATCTCAGCTGGTAGAACGCTAGCCAATGAGCAGTCAGGTACCCAGTTCAAGCCCTGGTCTAAGACAAAAAAAAATTTTTTTTTAAAAGGAGGGTAGCTTGTAGCTGACACTCAGGTCTTAGTGGTAAATACGCGTCTTGCCAACAGTCACTACCTCTTTTTTCCATCCCATGTCCCTCCCCCATTTGCAAAGATACCTCCACAATCCCCCTCCAATCAACCCACTTTCTCACTAACGCCCCTCATCCCGGCCATTGTTGACAGTGTGGACAAGTGTGTGTGTGTGTGTGTGTGTGTGTGTGTGTGTGTGTGTGTGTGTGTGTGTGTGTGTGTGTGTGTGTGTGTGTGTGTGTGTGTGTGTGTGTGTGTGTGTGTGTGTGTGTGTGTGTGTGTGTGTGTACCACTCAAGCCACACCTCCATGTCTAAGAAAGAATTAAGAAAGCAAGCCACGCCAGGTGGCAGTGGCTCACGCGTGTAACCTACTTAGAAGGCTAAGATCTCAGGATCAGGGTTCGAAGCCAGCCTGGTCAGGAAAGTCCGGGAGACTCTCCAATTAACTACCAAAGAAGCGGAAAGTGGAGATGTGACAGAGCACTGGCCTTGAGCAGAAAACAAAATAACACCTCTGAGACAGCGCCCAACCCCAGTACCAGCACACCCACACGCGCGTAAGCGCGCACACAGACACACACACGCAAGCACGCACTAAGCCATGCCACCTCAATGCCCTGCTCAATCTTCTCCCACGCTCCCCACTTCACTCGGGACAATGAGCAGACTGCTCCCCTGCTCCCCGCACGCCGTTCCCCCGTAGCCGCTCCGACCTCACCTCCCGCGCCCCAGTTCTTTTCGGTCCCTCCAACCACTAGGCGCCCGGCCCGGAAGGCCCACCACTTTGCTTTCCCACGCAGGCTCATTCGGACCCGTGCTTCGGCATCTCCTCCAGGAAGCCCTCCCTGACCAGGTATTCTGAGTGTGGAGTGTCTCCAAGGAAATCCCCCACCACCCACCTGCGCTCCCGGCTCCGCCGCCTTCGCCGGCGCCGCCCCTCGTCCTCCCGGCGCCGCCGGCTCCGCCGGCCATGGCTTCCACTTCGACTCCGACTCCGGCTGCGACTCGCACTCTGACTCCGCTGCCTTCTGCCCCGGCGACCCGCAGACCGCGAGCGCGAGCGTGTATCACCACCCATCCGAAGCGACGGCGGCGGCGGCGCGGACGCCGACAGCCGGAGGCCCGGGGTCTAGGGGCCTTCCTCAGCCGCGGCGCTTTCAGGGCTGCCCCATTGGCGCCTGATTCGGGGAATGAGCCTCTCCCGCCTCGGCTGCAGGAATGCGATGGCCCAGAATCTTCTCTACTTCTGCGTATGTAACTCGCGTGATAAGAGCCAGACTGGACTGTGGTAAGCGGGAATGGCTTGAGTCTTTCTTCAGGCAATGCCAAAGAAGCCCAGGACGGGTCTTCGTAACTTGAGCGGGGCGGGGCTTGATAACGCGGAAGTGAGGAGGCGGGTCCGAGGTTGAGGAGACGTTAGAGGAAAAACCAAAGGAAGGCGTGGCTTTAAGGGGGCGGGGCAGGGGTGGCAATGTGGCTCAAGTGGTAGAGCACTAGCCTTGAGTACAAAGAGGCTGAGGGACATTGCCCAGGCCCTGAGTTCAAGCCAAGGGCGACAAAAAAGGAAGGCTTTAGATAGAAGAAAATAAAACAGGTTTAGAGGCGATGGGCACTGGTGGGATGGGGGAGAGCTAATGGAGAGGGTGAATGAGGATGAGTATGGTCCACGGAGTTTATTTTCATGTATGGAAATTGAACCCTGAAACCTGTTGAAAAACATTTCTTTGTGCCAGTCCTGGGGCTTAAAGTCATTGCTTGAGCTCTGTTCCCAAGCTTTTTCACTAAAGGCTGGAGCTCTACCTTCCAACTTTTTGCTGGTTAATTGGAGATTAGTCTTACAGACCTTCTTGCCCAGGCTGTTTTCCAACCATGATCCTCCAGATCTCAATCTCTTAAGTAGCTAGGGTCACAGGTGTGAGCCAACAGTACCCGGAATTGTTTTGAGAAGTGGAAATGGGATGGGGAAGACATTAAGATCCACTGATTCCATGTATGGAATTGTCACTGAGGAAATTCCCCTTGTATAACATTAGTTGCTAGCTTAAGCATTAATATGCTAATAATAATAATTTAAAAAAAAAAACTTTTTCTGCCAGTCCTGGGGCTTGAACTCAGGGCCTGGGTGCTGCCCCTGAACTTCTTTTGCTTAAGGCTAGTGTTCTACTACTTGAGCCACAGCACCACTTCCAGTCTTTTCTGTTTATATGGTACTTAGGAATTGAACACAGGGCTCCATGCATGCTAGGCAAGCACTTTACCACTGAGCCACATTCCCAGCTCCCCCAAAAGCCTTTTAGATGTTTGTCCAGGTCCTCATCCTTTCCCACTATTTACCAGGGAATTTTGTTGATAGAGCTTTTAAAAAACCTGAATAATAGGTGTGGAGCTGTGGCTCAAGTGGAAAAATGCCAGCCTTGAGTAAAAAAGGAGGACATGAGGGCCTAAGTTCAAGCCCCACCCAGTACTGGCACAAAAACAAACAAAATCTTGAATTCAACTCCCTTGATTCCCCCCCCCCCAAATCTGTTGTATAGAGGGGAAATTGTGGCTTTACACTTCCCCATGTCTGAGAAGCTGGCTTTTGCTGTGTGGATGTGGGACCATGGGAAGTTTTTTTTTTTTTTTTTCAGGATTGAGGCTTGAACTCAGGGCCCAGGTGCTGTCCTTGAGCTCTTTTGCTCAGGGCTAGCACTCTACCACTTGAGCCACAGTTCCACTTCTGGCTTTTTTAGTGCTTAATTGGGGATAAGAGTCTCACAGTCTTTCTTGACTGGGCTGGCTTCCAATCTTGATCCTCAGATCTCAGCCTTCTTAGTAGCTGGGATCACAAATGTGATCCACCCAGCCTGTCTCTGGGAGGCTTGGTCAGGGGCTGACTGGAAGTGAAGATGGGAAATGGAGGGTAGGTGGCAGGACCCCCCTCCCCCAGTACATGGTGGCCACCCTTACCCCTTCTCCCTCCACCAATTCCAATTCTAATCGCACGGGATTGGACCGAGTTTGAAGCAAGAGTTAGCTTAATATTATTAAACATTGGCCTAATAGAGCTTATAAGTGAGGCACCTAAATGTTTATACCTATTGTCCTACTCAGGAGGCTGAGATCTGAGGATGGAGGTTTGTTTGGTTTGGTTTTTGTTGCCAGTCCTGGGGCTTGAACTCAGGGCCTGAGCACTGTCCCTGGATTCTTTCTGTCCGAGGCTAGCACTCTGCCACTTGAGCCACAGTGCCACTTGCAGCTTTTTCTATATATGTGGTGCTGAGGAATCAAACCTAGGGCTTCATGTGCACAAGGCAAACACTTTACCACTAGGCCACATTCCCAGCCCTGAGGATGGAGGTTTGAAGTCAGCTAGGGCAGGAAAGTCCATAAGACTTTATTTAATTTAATTTATTTATTTTTGTGCCAGTCCTGGGCCTTGAACTCAGGGCCTGAGCACTGTCCCTGGCTTCTTTTTGCTCAAGGCTAGCACTCTGCCACTTGAGCTGCAGCGCCACTTCTGGCCATTTTCTGTATATGTGGTGCTGGGGAATTGAACCCAGGGCTTCATGTATACCAGGCAAGCAGTCTTGCCACTAGGCCATATCCCCAGCCTCCATAAGACTCTTATCTCAAATTAACTGGAATAAAAAGAAGCCAGAAGTGGAGCTGTGGCAAAAGTGGTAGAGCACTGGCCTTGAGCACAAAAGCTCAGGGTCAGTGCTTAGGCCCTGAGTTCAAGCTTCAGGACCAGCATATAAAAATAAATAAATAGAAAGAAAGGAAAAAAAAAAAAAGAACAGGAGGAGGAGAGAAGAGGAGGAGGTGAGAAAGAAATGGAAATAAGGACTTATTGCAACTTAGTAACACTCCCTAATGGTTCACAATGCCCCCAGGACAGAGAGAGCCTCAGGCAGGAAGAATGCATTATGGGAAGGCTTGCTCCTTGCAATCTGACTGCAACTCAACACAGGCTTCAAGGTGTTCTTTGAGTGTTCTGTGGCCCTGGAGGCCACAGCTCTTCTAAATGTGCCTGGGCCTTCTTTGTAGCAGTCCTGGAGTTTGATCTCAAGACTTTACAGGTTCTAGGCAGGTGCTCAACTACATGAGCCAGGCTCCTAGCCCCACCTTTTGTTTTTCTATAAGGTTCCTATGTTGATCTTTCCACCTCTGCCTCCTTAGTCGCTGGGATTACAGATAGGCACCGCTCTACCTAGCCTATTTGTTTTGATCTTATGGTGTCTGTTTTTGAGATGGGGGTCTCCCTGTGCTGTCCAGGCTGTCCCTAGACCCCTGGGCTCATGATCTCCCTGCCTCAGCCTCCCCAGGTCCCCACCTGGGGTTCAGCCCAGGTGGTCCAACCTCAGACCCCAGGATCCCCACCCCCCCCACCCCAAGAAGCAAGCAGACACACCCGATGCTTATACCCGATTTATTAGAGATCTCTTCAACGTAAAAAGGGTTGTGGCAGGGGCAGGGCTGCATACAAGTGTTGTCTGGAGCCAGCAGTGGCTCAACTGTTGGAGGTTGCCCCTGGTTCTGGGTTGGGGGGGGGGGTCACGGCTTCCTTGTGGGGGCCAGGGTAGCCGTGCTCTGGATTGTCACACACCAGACCACAGGGGCTGGGGACCAGGGACATTCCCTCCATCCTCCCGGTGAGAGTTAAGACACACAAGGTTTGCAGTTTTAAGAATTGGTTCGGCCATTAAAAATGAGATCGGGAGATGCAAATTTTAACCACCAGAGAGAAAGGTTAGTGGACATATATCCTCGGGGAGGGGGGGGGGGAACCAAGGGCCTGAGGAGCCAGTACCATGGCGAGGGACCCCCAGGGGGACAGGAGTATTGCACTGAACCAGGTGTCAGGTGGGTGGGGACAGTGGCTGGGTGGGGACACCTGGAGATTCCACCTTGTCAATCAGAGAGAAGAGGAAATGTCTCCCTGACCTTACAGTACAGGATTTCGGACCCTGTCCCTGACTGGGGTAGTAGCAGCCATTGGAGAAGGGTGGGGGCTGGAGGTGGCCATGAGAGTATTTACAGATTCCTATGGGAAAGGGGAAGAGTCCAGAATCTTCCTCCTGGGGGCTAAACAGAAAGGAGCTTTGCCAAACATTATAAATAGGTCTTGCCTTTCAACTCCATGTCTCTCAAATAATGTGGTCCCTTGATACAAAAGGGTATAAAACCACAGCCACACAAATACAGGTTTTGGAAGGGGTCTCCAGGACTTCACACGAAAATGTCAGGATGTCACGGTGTCAACTATCCTTGCGTCATGACCCCCACAGCACAGGACCCACTGATGGCCACCTGGGTGTGGGACTAGGCATGGCAGCCCCTCTAGACCTCTGCCACAGGGTCCCCCAGCATCCTTCAGTGGAAGGGCAGCTGGCCAAGAGACCAACCATGACTGACCAGATGGCTGTCTGTGAATCAGGGCCAAGGCCACTTCCTAAGTCTGGACAACCCTCTCTGGGCAGGGGACAGAGGACACTTGAGTATCCTGTCTTGGGCCTTGTGAGGCATGGCCTCAGGGGTCCTGGGTAGGGTATGGGGTTGGTCCCAGCAGCTTGGCTGGAGGGGCAGGGGAGGGGCTTTCTGGAAGGTGGGATAGAAACCAGGAGGGGCTGGACACACCACAGCCGTGCAGCTTGGAGCTTCCAACAGGCTTATTTTTTGTGTGCCAGACTGGGGCTTGAACTCAGGACCTGGGTACTATCCTAGCTTTTTTGCTCAAGGCTGGTGCTCTACCACTTGAGCCACGTCTGCACTTCCTCCAACAGCCTAATGAAACCTGATTCCTGGATGAGCCAGACTGAGGAATCTTCCCAAAGGTATGTCTTCTGCCAGGGCTTCCTGGATTTGGGTGGGGGGTAGGGCCAAGGACACTGGCCCACTTTGCCTCCAGGAGTCCCAAGTGCAGGGACAGTGTGGTGATGGCCACAGCCCCTGCCCTCTGGATTGGCGAGGCCCAGTGTCCACCCCAGCCCGTGCAGGGGCCCCGAACTCTCATCTGTCCAGTGGCCAGGCACGCTCATCACTGTGCAGACATGCCCATCCCAGTCTGGAAGGGCACTCCCAGACCCTGGGGACAACGGCCAGGGATGGTCATCATGGGGTGGAATGGCTAAAGATAAGCCCTGGTCATTGTCAGGGCCCAGCTGTCTGTATCCCCGCGCTGAGGCCAGGCTCTCCCGCCGAAGGTCATTTTACTTGAAGGGGCTTTGCCCCCCACCATGGGGTCCTTCCTGGCACCATGGGGTCCACAGTCCCGAGCTGCACCAAGATGGAGTGGCACAGGCACAGGCCCTTCCTGGTGTGGGTCAGATTGTAAGATCTTGGCCATTCTTGTCGATAGTGCACATGGGTTGTGGGTGTCCCTCCTGGCAGCAAGAAGTGGGTATGGGGGGGGGCAGAGGACTGGGCAGGACACACACCTGCAGCCACCACCAGGGGTGCATGTCTTGCACAGAAGCCCCCAAACCTGAGTCGAGGGCGGGTGGCCCCAGGTCCTGGGCCAGGGTGGCCGTGGACCTCTATGCTCTCGGGTCCCGGTTGGTGCAACTCAAGAGTGCAGGCTTTCCTCAGGGCCACCAGGCCACTGGTGCAGGGCACATGCAAAGGCCATCTGGGGTCTCCTGGGCTTTTGTGTGTCTCGTCATTTTTGTAGAAAAGCACACGGGTGCCTCTGTCTCTAAACGAAGGACCCCAAATAAATACGCGATTGCTGTTCCACAGGTCACTGCTCCATGGGCCTAGATACTTGGGGGGCCCCATAGTTCCTGGAGCTGTCGGTGGGGACAGGCTCGCTGTCAGCATCCGTCAGGGGAGGACGAGGATGAGGTCCAGCCAGGGGTGGCCCGGGTGGCTGGATGCCAGGCGCGTGGCCTCCATTGGGTGGGCAGCGCCTCCAGGAAGCAGCCAGGGCGAAGCGGGCACCGGGCTCGGGTGGGGTCTGCATAGACATTACTGCAAAGGCGAGAGGGGTGGGTGAAGGGGAGGCTGGGGGCACGAGGACCCCCCTGCTGGGCCTCCCGTGGCCAGCCTGACCTTGACTGACAAAGCTGGGTGCCAGCGCCAGCCTTCCGGGGCCACTGGACTGAAACAGGCCCCGAGATACCAGGGGGAGGCCACCTGTGTGCTACAGAGCCCAAGGCGCAGCTGGGGCTGCCTGCGCCCGCCCTCCCAGCTTCAGTTTCCCCGTCGGTGGCGGGTCCCTGCCGGGCAAGGGCCTGGCCGGCCGCACTTACTGTGTCGCTCTCGCCGTCGGAGGCAGGCTGCCCCTGCGCGCAATAGTGAAGCGGGGAGTACACCCAGCTCCTCTCATCCGTGGGCTGCGCGGCCGGGGGGCGTGCAGGAGGGGCGCAGCAGGGAGGAGGAGGCGAGACAGCGGAGGCAGAAGGAAGAGACAGGAGAAAATAAAAAGAGGGGACGCACGCGGGCGAGCCCTCTGGGCCGGGCACTGGCCCCGAACCCAGACCCTGGGCACAGCGCGGCGCGGGAGGCAGCGGGGCGGCGGTTAGTGTGGTCCAGGCACAGGACAAGAGGGAAGGACAGAAGGAGGGGTGGGTGGGGGGCTTTGCAAGGGGACCCAGCCCTCCCAACCAGCAGCCACCCCCAGCTCCGCCCAGGCTGCTAATCCCCTCCACCCCTCTCTAGCTCTTCAGCTGCTGCAGGCCCCGCCCCCAGCAACTCTCCACCTGCAGGCCCCGCCCCACAAACTCCGCCCCACCTCCCCACAGCACTTCCTCATCTGAAGACCCATGCCCCTTTTCTGTTGGCCCTGCCCTCACCCTCTCTTGCTCCCTCTCCCCTGCTAGCCCCTTCTCCTCTGCTGACCCCTCCTCCTCCTGCTTGGCTGCCTGAGCTGGATCCTGTGTCCTTGGTGGGGTGTCTCTGATGCTCAGGGCATACCACTGTTCCCGATGACGGGGAAGCCTGTGGGGACATGAATGTACAGCTGGTGCACCAAGCAGCCCAGCCGCCTGGAGCAGGGTCAGCTGTCACACTAAGAGCCAAACGGAGCGGGCAGCAGGGTTAGGACCAGTCAGGCTCACCTGAGGCCCGGTCAGGGGAAATGTGACCCCCATCTGCTCCTGGCCCTGGTGGCCCAGGGCCTGTCCTCCTGTCTCTGCTCTCCCAAGGTTTTCCAGGGGGGTACAGCTAGCTTGTGGACTTCTGCCCAGGTCTCTGGCAACACCCATTCAACACCCTTAGACTCAGCCCTGATCTGTCCACTCCCAATAGCTACTGAGCCATGCCATCCCTCCTCCAGCTCCCCCAGACCCACTGCCTGGATGGGCCGCTGGCTATCCCAGAGTCCCTCCCTGTGGTGACCTTCTGTTGCTGTCTGGGTGGGCCAGATCCTCACCTGCTGGGTCCCTCCTGAGGGACTCACCATCCTGACCTGGCAGCTCCTCTGCCCAGAAAGTCCCACCCCAGGCCCGCAGGAAGCTGTGACAGGGGCCATACAGGTAACACCACCTGGGAGCTGGGGAGGTGGAAGACCACCTCTGGCCTGAGCACAGTTGCTTCACACTGGGATGGTGACCGCTAGCTCTGTGAGCTCATGCTGGGGTTCAGAGATGTGGGACCAGAGGAGCCCCCCCAAGGCCCGCAGAGAGCCAGCCCTGGGGAAGAGGGGCTGGCAGCAGCTCTGAAGACCATGTCAGGGCAGGTTCCGGGAGGAGCTGCTGGGAACAAGGGGACAGTCTGTGACCACATCACAGGGTGGAAGGACCAGATTCCCTGTCTGCAGGGCCATCAGGCCGAATGGTGCCTGGAGGTAGGACCCCAGATCAAGGCCAATGGAGAGTGGCCTGGGACTTCACCCCAGGGCTAGTCACTCCCTCTCCTTCCCTGTGGTGGCCAGGCTTCTGCCTCCGCTGGCCCTGCTGAGTACCTGGTCCTCTCCCGCCTTTCCATACCAAACCAAGGCACTCCCCCTCGCCCTTTCAAGTTTACAACCAGAGCTGCCCAGGAACGCTCTGGGCTTACGGGGGCAGGGAGCTTCTCCAGAGCTTCCTGCTGTCTGTTCTGGACACGCAGGCCTGCAAGGCCTGAGGTCCTGGTCACCTCATGATTCCAGGCACACAGCCTGCCGTAGAGGTTTGCTGAAGGGGCTGGGAGGCTGCCTTGAGGGGGCTTCATCTTGAGAACAGAGAGTCTTGCCTCTGCTCCAATGCTGTGCAGCTCTAGGTAGGTTACACAGCCTCTCTGGGTGCGGTGCTTGTTGTTTAAATGGCAGAAGAAGCCACCTATACTTCATCTGTGGTGGCGCTCGGGGCTCTGCTGACCGTGTGGCCTGCTCTGTGCCACAGTCTGATTGGCAGGAAGTGTCCACTTAACACACTGGACACAGGAAGGCTGGGGTGAAGGTGAGGCCAGCGGGCAGGGGGAGGGGTCGGCTCGGACCCTGCTATGTTGGTATCTGCTTCAACCTGGGGCTCCATGTCCTCATAGGACGCACACATTGGCCAGCCTCAACTAGTTATTTCCCCAATGTTCTTTGAGAAGTGACACTGGGCACTGTAAAGAGCCAGGGCCCCGCAGCTCCCTGGTGGCCCAAGGTGGGCAAGGCCCCCTCTCCCCGGGTGGCCGGCTGCGGTCACTTACAGTGGCCGAGGCGCTTGGCGTCATGGCCTGCAGTCGGCGATGACGGGGAGAGAAAATCCAGTACCTCCCATCGGCGAACTGGCGGGTGCGGGCCCGGCGGGAGGAAGGAAGAGAGGGTAGACAGGATGAGGGACAGGAACCAGGCAGGAAGACATGGAGAGACAGCGGGGCTGGCAGGCTGGGGGACAAGCCGGCTGAAGCAAGGTGGGGGGGCATGTGCAAGGAGAACGAGGGTCCCACAGACCTGCTAGCTGCTCTGCAGGGACACGGGCACATCTGGACGGACACAGCCCCAGGCTGCCCCTATACCACGCACACACCAGCACACACCAGGGTGAAGGTCAGGGACTGACCCAGCTCTGTCCTCTCCAGGGCCAGGCCTGGGCTGTGGGGCCCACAGCAGGGCTGAGAGCGGGGTGTGTTAGTCAGGAAGCGGCGCTGGCCTCAGGCTCAGGGGTGAAACCAGGTGCCCAGGCTGAGCCCTGGATCCCCAGGGGACCCTGGTACTATGGGAATTGGAGGGACATTGAGACAGAGACCGGGGCAGCCATGTGACATCCGAGTGGGGCTGGCCCCAGGCTTCTGGTGTGTGTGTGGGGAAGTCACTGGACTGGCCCTGTGGCCCCTTGAGTGTGGGAGTGTGGAGAGCCCTGGCTGGCACCCAAGGCCAGACCCACCCAGCCTCCAGCAAGGCATGTGGCCTTCCCGCCCTCCCTTGCCCACATGAGGGGAGAAATTTCTCCTCATTTCCGCACTGCCAAGGGTCTAGGCCCTCGGCCTCAGCCTGGGTGAGTCTGAAGTGGGTGGCATGGCCAGGCAGTGGTGCTGTGGGGTAGGAGGTGGCTGCTTGGGAGTGGTGGTGGTGAGAGCCACGAGTGTGCAAGGGGGCATGGCACCCCTCCAGTGCCCAAGCACCTGTGGGCACACGCAAGAGTGCAAGACACATGGGTGCCGTGGGGGGCGGCAAGGGGCACGTGGACGCCGCGCAGGTGGCTCTGGGTGACTTACAAAGTAGATGTCGGTGGCGGGCGCGTCCTCCTCATCGGAGGCCTGGCTAGCGGGCTCTGAGGCCTGGCTGGCTGTGTCCACGTCCACAGTGATGGCCGATGCTCCGGCTGGGGCAGCCTCCACCCTGGGGACATGAGGCAGGCACACTGGGGTCCTGGGAGGTTCCTGATGGCTCCCATCTTCCCAACCTTGTGCCCCGATCCTCCTTGCCCCTCCTCCATCCCACTGAGACTAACAGCCAGGCAGCTGGTGACGGGCGGTAAGCCGATTTGTGCCCCATCTCCACGCACAGTGAGGGCAGCAGACACCCCACCAACACTGCTCCCCATGGCCTGGGCTGTGGGGTGCCAGTCAGAACCCCGCCATGGGCGGTGGTTGGGGCACAGGACATGCGCAGTAAGGGCAGGTGACCCAGGCCTTCACTAGCACTGCCAGCTCAGAAGTCAATTTCCCAAGTGCATCTCAGTTTCCTTGTCTGTAAGCAGGGCAATATAGGGCTCTCCCATGGGGTCAGCCTGCTTTCGCCCTTTCACAGCATACTGAGGCTCACCAGGACCCGTCTTAGACCTCTGAGCCTTCCGTGGATTAGCCCCAGGGACAGAGGAAGAACCTGAGGCTCAGCAGAGGGCAAGAGTGTGTTCATAAGTAGGGTCAAGGACTAAGTGTTAGGGCCTAAAATTTATCTGGTAAATGGTGAGGGTGAGGACTGGATCTCCCATTGGGTTTGGAGTCTGTGATATTTTTGGCAAAAAACTGAAAGAGCCAGATTTGGCAAAAGGCAAAACCTGGATAGCTTCAGAACTTGCCTATGTGGAATGAACTCTTAGTGGAGCTGTGGGGCCAGTCAGAGTGCCAAGAGTGCTTGCTAAGGTCCTGTGGGGCAAACTTAAGCCCAGAGTAGGGCACTGGGGTCATCCCAGCTACTCAGGAGGCTGAGATCTGAGGATTAAGGTTGGAAACCAGCCCAGGCAGGAAAGTCCCTGAGACTCTTTTATCTCCAATTAACCACCAAAAGGCAGGGAATGGAAGTGTGGCTCACGTGGTAGAGCACCAGCCTTAAGCAAGAAAACTTAAGGATAGTACCCAGGCCCAAAGTTTAAAGCAAATACTGGCTAAACAAATAAAAAAAAATGAAAAGGAAGCTTAGGGCTAGGGAACTGAGGGCTGAGGTGGGTTACATTGTGCATATATAGAAAGATCACATCCAGACCTCTATACAACTAATGGATGCTAACAAAAATCGTAAAAAACAAAAAACAAAACAAAAAGAACACCCCAAACCCCAAAATCTGAATCATGTATGTGGGGCTCATGCTGTCATCCCAGTATGCAGGAGGCTGAGGCAGGAGGATTGTGAGTTCTCAGCCAGCCTGGACCCCATAGCAACACCCTGTCTCAAAACCCTAGAGACTGGGGCTAGGAATGTGCCTCAGTGGTAGAGTACTTGTGAGCATGCATAAAGCCCTGAGTTCAATTCCTCAGCACCACATACACAGAAAAAGCCACAAATGGTGCTGTGGCTCAAGTGGTAGAGTGCTAGCCTTGAGTGGAAGATGCTCAGGGACAGTGCTCAGACCCTGAGTCCAAGCCCCAGGACTGGCAACAGCAAAGCAACAACAAATACAACACAACACAAAAAAAAACCCAGATGGTGCAAGTGCGGCAATGGTGATCACAAAGCCCTGAGTTCCATCTCCAGCACCAAAGAAAAAAGTTTAAAAGAGAAAACTTTCATGGGCTGTGTTCACTGTCTAAATCCTTAAATTCTTGCATCAGGAACTCCTAATTTACCCAAGATCAGGGTTTCCTTGGCATTGTACACATCGAGCGGTAGTTCTCTGTGGAATGTTCTGGGCCCTGGCAGGGGGCTGAGCAGCCTCCTTGCCTCCTCTGCTCCATGCCATGAGTCAGGCCAGCCACATGTCCCCCAGCCTGGCTCCCCGCCTCCACGTGTCCTGGAACAGCAGAACCCAAGGTGGCTGCTGCAAACTACTGCCTTGGACCCAAGTTGTATGAAAAGCAAAAATCACACCCATAGCTGGCTATGATCAAATTTGAAAGCTAAGCTGCTGACTACCCATGAGCCAGGAGGAAACGGCCATTTTGGTGCCTAGTGCTGGACACAGGTGGCTTTTCCCAGCCCCTCCCAAAGCTGCTGAGAGGCTGCACTCACCCCACCTCCTCCTCCTTGGGGACCACAATCTCCACCTTGCACGCCGGCTCCACCTGCACAGTGATCTGCTGCAGGTCCTCATCTACACGCGGCTCCTCCTGGTGCCTGCAGGGGTGTAAACCGAGCCTCAGCCCCATCTAGGTGTAGGTACCGCTTCACCCCCTCACCAGGCATCTCTGGTCCTTCATACTTAGGGGATGAGTGGATGGCAATCCTATAGGCTTGGGCATTACATATCTTGCCCTCTTTTCTGGGGTGGGGCTGGAACACTCTAGAAGCCAGGATGGAATTGCAGCAAAAGTGTAACAGCTCTGCTGGCTAAGGCCAAATAGCTAGCGGTGAGGGGAGAGGCTGGGGCTTACCGGCCATCCTGTCCTGAGGACTGTGTACGTCGCCTGGAGACAGTAAACAGGGTGGACATAAGGCCCATGTCCTTGTTAGAACCAAGGGTGGACAGCGCTGTCTGTGTAGCCAGCCCACTGGCTGCAGCTCCCACATGGCTTGAAGCCACGCCCACTGCAGTGGCACCTCCCACTGGCACTGAAGCCCCACCCACTCGCTGCAGATGCCCTGCCCACTCCTTGCAGCCGCACCTCCCACCCCTCCTCAAGGCTCTGCCCAGTAGCTTCCCTCCCACCAGGCCCAGTGAAGCCTGGCGGTGTGCCCCTCCTGCCCTCTACCTGCTCTGTGCCCGCTCACCTGCCCATTTCCCCCACCCTACCTTGCTCACCTGTACCGCGGCTGCTCTGACGTCTCTGATGGAGACCGCTCTGGAATGGAGAGGGAGGTGGATGACAGAGTCGTGGCGATGGAGGCGGTGGTAGCTTCCTCAAAAGAAGGTGGCGTGCAGGGCAGGAGGTCTGGCCGGCCTGTGGGCACATGGAGTGGAGTGGGCACATGGGCACTTGCCTATCTGGTGGCTCCACCCCCTGATGCACTCACAACTGCCTTCCTGAACTTGTCACCCAGCTCCAGCCTCTGCACACAGCCTTGGAAGGCAAGTATGATTGCATTTTCCTGACTGCTTAAAACCTTCACCTTCCTGTGGCTTCCAGCTGTTCTCAACCCCCCTAAATACTTAGGCTCCCGGTGCTCTGCGGACTTGCCCCTCCCCTTCGGGCTCTCACCTCCTCTCTCCACCTCCCTGCATACCAGGCTGGTTCCTGCCCCAGGAACTTTGCACAGGCCAGGCATTATGCATACTACCTGGGATACTCCAGCCCCTCACTGCGTGGAATCCCTCTAGGACATCAGGCCTAGCCCCTTAGGAGTACACCCTCCAGTGACATCCTGGCACCCCTCTGGTGACAGTGATGGTGTCTATGCTTAGTCTCTGCAGCTTCTGCAACCCCACCTTCGTCCTCCAGTGTGGGGTAGCTCCGGGCCCCTCGAAGGTCGTACTGAGCCTCCTCCCGCTCACTGGGGATCTGGCTGGCGGAGAAGGCGGCCGTGGGCCCCAGGGGCTTCACAGCCAACAAGGCGCCGCGCCCCTTCTTGGAGGGGGAGGACTTGAGGGCTGTGGAGGGAGGAGGTGGGATTGGTGCTCAGGGTTCCTTGACCCTCCTCCAGCCTCCCCAAGGCAGGGTGCTATGGGTCCCACTTGGCATCTGCAGACGGCTGGGCTGCATCCATGGGGATATGGTGGGGGTGGGGGGAGTCCCAGGCTGGGGAAGTAGGAAAGCCCATCAGCCACAGGGCAGCACAGGAGACTTCTCTGGACTTGGCACTGGGTCTGCCTCCTTGAGGCGGCTCCAGGAACTGCTGGAGCTGTTTGCTGGAGCCTGTGACTGACAGCTGACAGACCCGCCTGGTCCCCAGCAGGGAGGCCTTGGGGATGTCCTAGCCCATGCCCTGGGGTCCACTGTCCCCCACCCATCTCGGCTCCAGGATGCCCCCCTTTCCTCCTGCTCCTGGTCCCTCCCTCCCCACTAAGCCCCGGGGACTCACAGGAATTCTTCCGAAAGACCGTGTTGCTCATGAACTTGAAAAAACGCTCAGCGTAGAAGCTGGGGCGGTGGACGGAGACTGTGTCCTGTGAGGGAAGTGGTGAATGGGAATGGTGGGGCGGGGGGGGGCATGCTAGCCCAGGACAGGGACAACTGATGCTGTGACGGGGGTGGGGTGGGGTGGGGTGGGGTGGAAGGGGAGTGTTTCCTTCTGTGTAAAAGCTCCCTAGCTTTCAGGAGGGTCCCTGAGTCCCAAAGAATGGAGAGTGGGCTCACAGAGACATGTGCCCAAGAATAAGCTGGGAGGCTGATTTCCTCCTCATGATAAAGCCACTCATACTTTGAACTTTTTGGACTGTGTGAATGGAGTCAGGATTCAGCCAAGCAAATGAGCAAATACTCAGGAAACCTGAGAAAGACTCACAAACTCAGGGGGCAAAGTGTGGTCTGCTTTGTAAATAAAGTTTTTTTTTTTTTTTTTTCTTTTTGGCCAGTCCAGGGCCTTGGACTCAGGGCCTGAGCACTGTCCCTGGCTTCTTCCCGCTCAAGGCTAGCACTCTGCCACCTGAACCACAGCGCCCCTTCTGGCCATTTTCTGTATATGTGGTGCTGGGGAATCGAACCCAGGGCCTCATGTATATGAAGCAGGCACTCTTGCCACTAGGCCATATCCCCAGCCCTGTAAATAAAGTTTTATTGGCACATGGCTGCTGCCTTTCCACTTCTTAGCCTCTGCTGCTTTGCTTTTAGCTGAGCAACACCTCTGGCCTCTACCCAGCGCACACCAGGAGCTCCCCAGTTCTGAGTGCCCCCAACATTGTTCAGGGTGTGGAGTTGAAAGACTATATAGACTCAGAAGCAGTCCTTAGTTCAGTCATTAGGGGCTGGGAATATGGCCTAGTGGTAGAGTGCTTGCCTCATATACATGAAGCCCTGGGTTCGATTCCTCAGCACCACATATATACAAAAAGGTCAGAACTGGCGCTGTGGCTCAAGTGGTAGAGTGCTAGCCTTGAGCAAAAAGAAGCCAGGGACAGTGCTCAGGCCTTGAATCCAAGCCCAAGGACTGGCCAAAAAAAAAAAAAGTTCAGTCATTATCATGGCAAAGCAAGGACCATGGGAGGAAAGCATCTGCCCAGCAAAGACCCTACATGGCACATGGCCGTCATCGAGACTGAGCTTGCTGTTTACATGGCACATGGCCGTCATCAGGACTGAGCTTGCTGTCTGTAGGCTTTGCACCTAGGCTCAGCCCTCACAGCCTTTCATTTAAGGAAACTCACATGATGGGCCAAGTGCTGGTGGCTCACACCTGTGATCCTAGCTACTCAAGAGGCTTAGAGCTGAGGATCACAGTTCAAATCTCATCTCCAATGAACCACCCTAAAGCCAGAAGTGGAAATGTGGCTCAAGTAGTAGAGCATCAGCCTTGAGTAAAAAAGGTAAGGGAGAGTGCCTAAACCCCAGTCCCAGCACACAAAAAAAGGAAATAAAAATTATACAGAGTCACATGTGGGTGAGCTCATGGGGGGAGGGAGGGTATGTGGCAAAAGGTGTCTAGCCCATCCAGCTGCTGGAAGAACAAGGGACACTGCATATTTCCGGGGCCGTTCTGACATTCTGGCTCAGCTGTCCCAAGGAATCCTCCCCACAGTGTGGGGTCCCCAGCTCCAGGAAGCCCTGGATGGGACCCCGGTAGGGTCTCCAGGGCTGCCTGTATTTCCCCGGCTTCCTTGGCCTGAACAGGCAGACAGGGCTGCCCCTACTGGTCTGGGCGACCCAGAAAGGAGCCATGACTCTGAGCCCAGCAGTCCCAGCAAGTGTGGACTGAGGGGAGGAACCATGAAGGAAGGAAACTCACCCCATCGTGGACTAGGGCCTTCCATGTGTGCTCCAGCTTCTTGATGAACCTGTGGAGAGAAGGACCTGGGGGTCAGTGCATTGGGCACAGATGCCAGCCTTGGGCTAGACCCTGGATTGGGAGGTGAGCAGGTGGTGGCTTGGAGGGCTCAGGTCAGGAGGGCGAGTCTGTCAGAGGCAGAGGCCACATTGAGGCGGAGCCAGGCCACAGTCCAGAAGGACGGGGATATATCAGGGACGGTGGGGCTACATCAAGGCTACTTTGGGAGGGGGGGCTATGTCAGGCCCTGGCCAGGCCAGCCGCACCTGTAAGACTGCAGGATGTCGATGATGCCGATGTGCAGCAGCAGCCGCTCCCCACGCCCGTTCACGGCGGGGATCCCTCCCATTCTATGGAGAGAACAGCAGGGCAGTGTCAGCGCTACTCACAGGGCAGGAGATGAGACAGGTAAGGCCACAGCAGTCAGGGTGGAGGAGTCTCTGGACTAACACTCCACCTGCTCCCAAGGTGGTCAGGTGGAGTGGGTTCCAGGCACCGGGAACCTTGGTCTGGGCAGGTGAGCAAGTGATTGTTTCTCAGGCTTTGCTGCAGCTTAGCTGGAGACTAGAGGAGGCTGGTGAGGGGGTCCCAGCTGTAAGACCTGGGGGCACACACCTGCTCACCATGCCTGTAGACACACATGCACCCAGAGCTACTCATGAATGCACATGCTTCCACGCCTCCACACACATGCACACTTCCATGACTACACATAACACACTTCCATACTTGAATACACACACACATATCCATGCCTGGAGACATGCATGCTTCTATACCTGCACACACATCCATACCTGGCATGCACCAATGGACATTCATGCATGCACAAGCCTCCATGGCTGCACACACGTGCTTACACACACACCTGTGCTCACACACAACATGGCACCTCCACTCACACACCTAGGTGGCTGCATGCACATGTATCCTCATTCGTGCGCGCATACACACCCATGCCCCTACAGGGACATTCATGTATACATACAGTTCCATGTCTGCGTGCACACCCACCCACACACGCACACCTACCCACACATCTTCCTGCATGGCCAGGAAGGTGTTGTGGGGTCTCAGGGGTAGTCTGGGCCATTAACTACATTACTTGGCACAGTGTGCGCATGCACTCCAGCCCAGCATGGTTAGTGATGCTCCATGATGCAGCAGCTGTCCCAAGGCCACTTCAGTCCTGAGCCCTGGACCAGCTACGCCCAGCAGGCTCTGCTCCCTACACACCAGGCTCGCTGTGCTCACCTACACCAGCTGGGCCTGCACAGACCACACACATGCCAGGACAGTCTGGGACAGGTGCGCTGCACTGGCCTCTGCATGTACCATCCCTCACCCTGCTTGGGGACATGGCTGGCTCCTCCTCTGTCCTCTGCTGGTTGGTGGCCTACAAGCCAGCATCCAGTTCTCCCCAGTCTCTGCAGTGACACAGCTACCAGGACTAGAGGGGGTGCCACCCTCCTCCAGGGCCAGGGCATATGTTGTGTAGGGTAAGAAAGGAGGCAGAGGCTCTGGCTGGTCGCTGGTCTGGCCAGTGCAAAGTGGCCAGGAATGACCAGGGCACTCATCCATCTTTTCCCCAGGGGATATTTTATAGGGTCTGGGGACACGCAGCTGTCATGACTGAGGGGGTCTCCTGACATGGAGTGGAGGGAATCCCAGGACACCCCCAGTGTGCACAGTGCCAAGGTGACCCCAACTGACCCCAGCAGCGTATCCAGCTAAGGCAGCTGCTGTGTCCTGGTGGCCATAGATTTCCCAGGGCCCACTCCTTGCTGCCACCTCGTGGAGACTCACAGCCCTGGCTTGGCAGGAAGGGCTCTGTACAATCCTATGGAGGGCTAAGTGACCTCTGTGCACACACCTGTGAACCCCCGAGCCACTACTACAAGGGCTTGAAATTGTATGGCCCACAGCAGGCATGCCACAGCTGGAGGCAGATGCTGTGTCTGTCCTGGTGAGGACCCAGGGCGTGGAGGGACCTGGACCCTCCCTCTGTACGTCTGTAGGCTTCGCTGCTACCTTCCTGGCCCAACTCAGGGATGAGCTGGCACTCCAGGGCGGGGAAGGAGGGGTGGGATGGCTCTGGAGGGACCCTGGCCTCTGCCACCTACGTGTCATCTGTCTCGATGGCCTCCCCACGGGCAGCCCCGCCCTGGATGGACTCCATGGCTGTGGAGTAGAGCGCCTTCTGGCCCACAGGCCGCTTCTCATCTGAGGTGCTCTGGGCACCCTCGGCCAGCCGCTCCCGCTCTTGCTGGTCAATGTTGTGGACGCCGAGCAGCAGGCTGTAGTCCATGATCTTGAAGCTCTCCAGCACCTGGTGGGGAGACCCCAGGTCTTGACATGTATGTCACATTTGAGGGACCCCAGTCACCCACAGGGGCCTTGTCACCATCCCAGAAGGACCACAGTTACAGGTGCCAAAAACTGGGGCCAATCCTCCACGAGAGAGGCTTTACTCCAGGCTCCAGCCGGGAAGCCTGGGACTGTGGCCCAGGCTCAGGAATGGGGAAGGCAGGGCACTCCAGGCATGGCTGGGTGGTTTTCTGGGGGGACTTATCAAGTTCTAGAGAGCACAGGGCATGTAGACACAGGCTCTGTTCCTGATGGGCTGGGGGAGAGTCTGAGGGCTTCTCATCACTCTGTGGCTTTGCTAAATCACTGACTCCACCCACAGGCCTGCACGAGTCAGTGCGCGCCCAGAACAAGGCCAGGCCTGGCATCTCTGCCTCCATTTTGGATCTGCCTCCTTTCCTAGCTTAAACACTGAGCTTCATGGAGGTACATCTCCCTTCATGAGTCATCCTCTTTGGAGTCCAGGAACGACAAGTCTGATGGACAAACATCTGTGTTCAGAGTCAACTTCCTCACCTCTGCTAAGTCACCCCACCATCTGGCCCAGATTGCCAGCAAGGCAGACTCCTTGCCTTTAAACCCAAGTCATGTGAAATGCTCAAGATGCCTGTGCCCTGTCTCCAGGGCTGCAAGGAGTAAATTCCTTTCCTTCTTTGCACAGCAGTAGTAGTATACATTATATGTAGTATATTATGTGATGACATAACAGTATATGTAATAACAGCATCTATAAATAAATAAGTAAATAAATATATCTACTGCTGAAGCTTGAGCTCACCAGCCCCTTCATCGTTAGTTACTTTTTGGTAGGGTCTAGTGCTGCCCAACACTGAGACCCTTCTACCTATGCTTTCCACTGTAGCTGGAATGGCGGGTGCACACCACCATGCCCGGCTTGTTGGATGAGATACAGTGTATGCCGCTAAGTCTCCATACTCCCCGTGCCAGCCTCTCAGGTAGCTAGGATTACAGGTATAAGCCACAGGGCCTGGCCCTTTCCTGAACCTCCCTTTCATTTTTTTTTTTTTTCAGTATTAGAGGTTTTGTTTTTTTTTGTCAGTCCTGGGGCTCGGACTCAGGGCCTGAGCTCTGTCCCTCGCTTCCTTTTTACTCAAGGCTAGCACTCTATCACTTGAACCACAGCACCATTTCCAACTTTTTCTGTTTATGTGGTGCTGAGGAATCGAACCCAGGCTTCATGAATGCTAGACAAGCACTCTACTGCTAAGCCACATTCCCAGCCCCAGTACTAGAGTTTGAGCTTGGGCCATGTGCTTGCTAGGCGAGTCCTCTACCACTTGAGCCATGCCCCAGACCCTTTTCTGTTCTGTTTTGGGATGAATGCCTAGATCTGGTCTGTTGGGACTCCCTGAAGTACAGATCCCCCATCTAGCCTAGGACAACATGAACGAGCTGGGGAAGGCCTTGGAGTTCCATGGAGGGCTGGTTGAGATCACATGGCCACCAAGGGCTGTAATATAGAAATAATTATTTCCCTTACAAAGACAACAGGTTCTGGGAGTGGAGGGGGCGGGGAGGCTGGTGGCAGTGGGTGTGGCTTGATGATTGGTGGAGCTTGATGGGGTATGATGCTGAGGGATTAGAGGGCATGGCTGTATCTGATCCTGGGGGGGTTGGGAGGAGCAGGTGTGTCACATGGTGGGCATGGCCAGGTCTGGTGGGGGGCGGGGCCTCACCAGGCAGTCTCGCTGCAGAGTCTTGACCAGGGCGCTAAAGGTGTCAGCGTCCAGCAACAGCCCCTCGGGCATGTCCTGCATGAAGTCCAGGTCCTTGTAGGTGGGCATGCTCTTCTCCTTCTCCTTCTTGCTGGCCCGCCGCTTGTACGTGGAGCCCTTGAGGTCGAACTTGAGGTGCATCTTGACCACACGTGGCAGCACATTGTTCATGACCACCACGCGGATGTTCTTGCCGCCCGACTGCACACAGTACAGCCCGTAGAACTTGGGCAGCAGCGTCCGTGGGTTCTGATTCAGATTCTGCGGGCGGGGGGGAGGGGAGGGAGGGTAACAAGCCATCAGGGGAGGGGTAAATCCATCCTGCCCCACCCCATTGCACAGCACCTCAGATTTACACAGTTTCAGAGGGCCACCGGGCTTGGCCCACAGAAGCAAAATGCCAACACTGGCCATGACCATTGGAAGGGTGCCATGATGCCTGGCTTGGCAGCCCAGACAGACACAATCCACAGGACAGTTTCTGGGACTAGAGAGATGGGGATATCAGGTAGGCCAGGCCACCTGCTCCTTCCTGAGGTGGCCACCCGGGGCCAGGTAGGCTCTGTTTGCATGAGCCAGGCAGGCAGTTTGGGGCTGGGTTGGGGGCACCGAGCCTCACGCCTCCCACAGGGACCCTTCAGTGACCCACCGGCCCCCACACACCATGTAGTAGCCGGGCAGCAGCTTCTGCAGGAACTCAGCCTCCTTGTGCATGACTGTCTTGATGATGAATTCGTCATCACTGGTGACGTAGAACAATGAGCCGCTGGCGCCCGGATTGGACAGCTCGATCAGCGGCTCATTGCACAAAGAGTACTGGAATGCAGAAGCAAGGTGGTGAGTGGCCCAGAAAGGAAGGCTAAGGGAGAAGCAGGAACCTGACCCAGATCACGCAGTGAGGACCTGCTGGGTGCATTCCTCAGATGGCATTCTCTCTGCCAGTAGCTGATGTCTGATGAGTTCCAGGGAGTTTTTCTGCCCTCTCTCCTTCCCATCTACTTCCCACCTGACACCTTGATGTGACAGCTGGAACCCCAGGAGCCACACTGGGCCATGAGGGGACTTTTTCAGGATAGAGCTTCTCTACCAATAATGGCAGGAAAAGAAGGACTGCATGTCTAATGTGCAGCTCCCACCAATAGAGCCCCTCCATGTACCCCAGCCCCGGCCCTCACTCCCTGTGTCTCTTCCCCATCTTCTCTCCACTGACATTTATGTGTCACCCTTTCTATCTTCCCCACATGCCGGGGGTGGACGCTGACGGCTGATGAGGCATGTCCAAGCTGTCGTCATTGCCAGGCCTGGCCATATGTCTGTCCTTTCTCCACCCACAGCCACGAGCCACAAATATCCATAGGAGACAGAAGTCCGTGCCCAGCTCCATCCCTCCTCCCCAGGCACACACCGTGTCTCCCCACCCCCCACAAATGGTGGCACACAGCAAGGAAGAGCTGGGAGCCATTTCTCTACTGCTCTAAGGGAGGCCATAGAGCCTCAGCAGCCAAGTGACTTCGTTTCTACCTCAAGCTCCAGGTGCAGCTAAGTCCCCCTCACTCCAGTTCTCGGAAACCCTGGAAAGACTCAAGACACCAGAGTGCAGTGAAACCTCAAAGACTCCAAGCTGTCATGGTGGGGGGATGGGACTCGGGGCTGCACTAGGGGCTGAGCCTGGGGAAGCAGCACTCTCAGGAGGGTGGTCCACCAAAGCTCATGGGTGGAAGGCTTGGTGCCTCCCCAGGTGGCTCCTTTAAGAGGTGGGGCCTAAGGGTTCCAGGTGTGGCTCAAGTGAGAGCACCTGGATATCAAGAGCAAAGCCCCAGGTTCTAACCCCAGTGTTGTAAAAAAAACACCCACAAAACTCCAAAAACAAAACACAATGAAACACAGAGAAGGGGTGAATGTAAAGTATATTCACGTGTGGAAATACCACAATGAAATCCCTTGGTGAAGCTAGGCTCATGGGGACATACCTCTGCCCAGCTTCTCTTGCAGCTAGATTTGGTCATGTGACTGTACTTGGCCAATGAGCTTAGAGTGCTGCAGAAACTCTGCGAGACTTCCTGGTTGTGGCCTTTTCCTCTCTGTCTTGCTCCCTGACTCTAAATCCCAGCCCTCCACTGGTGAGGTCACACCTGATGATGTACTCAGCCACTTGTGGGGTGACAACTTACCAAGTAATCATCTGGCCGGATCCCAAAGAGCTCCCGAAAGTAGCGGAAAGCGACAGGGGCGTAAGTCTTGAACCGGAAGTCCTGGAAGTGGTGGGCAGGGGTGAGGTTGCTGCCTTCACTGCGGAGGAGGATGCAGGGGGGGATGTCTGTGAGGAGGGGTGGGTTTGGGGTACCTCTCCCCATTTGTCCCAACACCCAAACACAAAGGCACTGTGGCCCATTCTGAGCTGTATCCCAATGACCACTCTGTCCCCTCTCATTAGCAATGGAGCCCACTATACATGGCCTAGAGTGAGACAACCTTTCTACTGCTCCTGCAGCTAGGCATGGTCATATGACTCCACTCAGCCAATGACATGCAGGAAGACTGGAAATGATGTGTATTATTTCCTGGTTATACCTTTCTCCTGCTGTTGGAATGCAGATGTGAGGGCAGGAGCTTGGGCACCCACCAGGGACTGCTGGTTACAGAAGTCTCTTATTGAGAATGGCAGAGCTAAGTAACAAGCAGGACCTGGAAACCCCAACATCATAAAGCCAATGGACCATCCATGGATGTCCCAGTTATTTATCTGTTTTTTCAGTACTGGGGATTAAACTCAGGGCTTTGTGCATGCTAGGGAGGCACTCTAACATTTATGCAATAAGAGCCCCATTTTTTTTTTCTTCCCCCAGATAGGGTCTCCTGCTAACCTTGCTAGAGCTCATCTTCAGACCATGATCCTACCTGTGCTTCTCGAGAAGCTGGGACTATAGGAGTATGCCACCACACCGTGATTGCTTTTGAGTTTAAGTCTAATGCCAACTTTGCCTGAAGTAGGCTCAAATATTTTTTTTTCTTAATCATAAAGGCATTTTATTATCCCACATCCAGAGTTAAGAGTGGTTTGAAGCTTATTTAATTCAATAGCTCAACAATGCTCTCAGCAGCCTCAAATCATGATCCTTCTTCCCCTGCCTCTTAACTGGCTGTAATTACAGGTGCATACATTCACACCAAGTGAATGACTCATAGTTATTTATTTAGGTGGTACCGGAGTTTTAACTTAAGGCCTACCTAGGGAAGTACTCTACCACTTAAGTCACACCCCGAATGCTTTCAATGCTTTCAGCTTTCGTGAAAATTTCATATAGGATCTCCCTTTTATTCCCTGTCCAACCTGGTCAACAATTCTCCTTATTCTTTCTTTGTAGCTGGGAAGTGTATGCTGCCATGTCCACCTTTGTATTGCAAACAGTTTCCCGGGGGGCTAACCTTGAGTAGCTGTGATTACAGGTATGAGCCCTACTGGGACAAGCATATTCTCTCTCTCTCTTTTGGGCTGGTTTTGAACTTGAGGTGTCAAGTTTGCTCAGCCTGCTTGTTCTGCTGGCACTCGACTCTCTTTGAACCATGCCTCCAGGCGGGCTTTTTGCTGCTTACTTGGAGTCAGAGTCTCACTGACTTTTCTGCTTGACCTTGCCTCAAACTGGGATCCTCTGGATCTCAGCCTCCTGAATAAGCCAGGATGAAAGGCGTAAGGCACCAGCTCTAGGCTCTGGCTGGTATTTTTATGTGAGAGAAAGCACCATGATCTTGTTCTCCCTCCTCACTTGCTCTTAGGTGGACTGTGCCCAAAGCCCAGGGGAGGCCGCAGGGTGCAGGAGTCACCAAGGGAGGTGTGTGCACAGTGGTGGCGGCGCAGGGTGGGCCGGGCCCTACCTGGGGAAGAAGATGCTCTCCACCACGTAGAAGTCCTGCATAAGCACATCACGCTCAGGCTTGGAGCTCAGGTTGCCCACGGTGTAGCCAATGCCCAGCTGGATGGCACCCTTCAGGGTGGATGAGGTGGTCTGCGAGGGATGGGACAGTGGCATCGGCACCCTCAGCCTGCTTGCTCCCTGCTGTCCCAGGAGGGGCAGCACAGGTGCCCAGTCCCCAGCTGCCACCCCGCCCTGCCAGGAGACAGTGACCACCCCACTTTGGGCTGCAGGACAGGGGCCCCAGCCTGAGGCAGGCGGATGTGCCCTTGGCCACACTGCAGGGCAAGGGCCTGGCCTGACTTCTGTTGGCCCCAGAGTCTGGTTTCTGGCTAACTTCTAGCAGTTTCCAACATCCTAGCACCCCTTGGGCTTGGCGTGGGTAGATTCAACCTGAAGGTTTGGTTTTATAGAGAGCCACAGTTTACAGAATGATCCTGCAATCACTCTCATTTCCATTTTCATATACTCCTATTCTGTCTTTTTTCAGTGGGGAGGGATTTCAGGTCCTTGTGCTTGCTAGGCAGGTGCTCTCCTACTTGAGCCACAACCCTACTGCTTGAGAAGTTTCTGGTTTCCTCTTTTTTTTTTGGTGGGCATAAACTTAGGGCCTGGGTGCTGTCCTTAAGCTCCCTTTTGCTCAAGGCTAGCGCTCTACCACTTGAGCCACAGCTCCACTTCTGGTTTTCTGGTGGTTCATTGGAGAGAAGAATCTCGCAGACTTAACTGCCTGGGCTGGCTTTGAACCATGATCCTAAGATCTCAGCCTCCTGAGTAGCTAGAATCACAGGTGTGAGCCCCCAGTGCCTGGCTAGTTATTTTTTTCTGACTGGGTCTATCTAGAAGTTTTTGGGCAGAGCTAGCCTCATGACAGTTCTCTTGTTTATGTTTCCCTTAGTAGCCGAGATCACAGGTGGGTACCCCCATGCCTGGCTTGTTGGTTGAAATGAGGTCATATGAACTTTTTTTTAGTCTGGGCTGGCCTCAAACCATGAATCTGCTGATTCCCATCTCTGGAGTAGCTAGGATGAGACACGACCCCCACCGCTCCACCAGATGTCTACCTGATTCTATCCTGTCAGGTGAGCCTCAGTTTCTATTCCCGGAGACACTGTGGCTAGCTCACGTCAGGAGCTCAGGCACTCTGAGAGGTACATGCCACTCATGTTTTATCCTTGCTGTGGGGGGGGAGGTGTTTGTGCTTTGGTCCCTGAGCACTTTGGGGGAGCCATCCTCTGTCCCCAGAGGTAGGTACCATCCCCCACAGGCCTGTCCCCACTCTCTCTTGCTCGGATCATCCAACCCTTCGGGGAGTTTCTCAGTCCCAAATACGGAGCCGCCACCCCCCCCCCCAATTCCTGTCCTGGGAACATAGCCATGGCCCTCGGAGACCCCACCCCACCCACATGGTGGGTGAGGGAGGATGAGGGACCTTTTTGTAGGTGGTCTCGCCGGACGCATCCACGCCTCGGTGGCCCAGCTTCTTCCCATGGCCAGGGCCTGGCTGTCCAGTCACCGACGGCGCCTGGGGACCAGGAAGCGGGAAGCAAAGGTCAGGGAAGAGGCCAGAACTGGGCTGGAAGCCCCCAGGAAAGGGGCTGAGTCACTGTGCTGGGAGGGGGGGTGTCTGTGAAGCCAATGTTGTGCAAGTGTCCCTGTGGCCACCACTGGA
This sequence comes from Perognathus longimembris pacificus, assembly GCF_023159225.1. Taxonomy (NCBI): domain Eukaryota; kingdom Metazoa; phylum Chordata; class Mammalia; order Rodentia; family Heteromyidae; genus Perognathus; species Perognathus longimembris. Next base: position 68,441,367 of record NC_063163.1, read on the forward strand.
CTGGTGGACAGCAGAGGCTCCAGGATGGAGGGATCCAGCAGCCACCGCGGCCACCACCACCACCACCACCATTAGGGCCTTTGTGCCCGGTTCAGGGCATTCCTGGCAGCAGCCACCAGAGGGCGGGCTCGTCCCATGGCGGCCACCTTGTGTCCTGGCATCTTGGGGTCCCAATTCCTGTTTCCCCTGCTGGCTCTGGGCATCTGGGCCCTATCCATAGAAATATTCCTGGCTGGGTGGACAAAGTCCTCCCGGCTCTGTGACATGGGAGGCTCAGGCAGGCCCCAGGACAGCCTGGTCTGTCAGGGATGTAGCCCCTGTGGGGTACATGTGGGGGCATAGGGTAGGTCTCCAGCCTCCCCCACTGTCCTTCCCCTGGAGCTCTAATGCCCCTTGATGATGGCCAGCAGGGACCGGGGGCCATGCTGCTCTGCCTCCCCCAGTGGACAGGACAGCATGAAAGGTGGAGCCTGGTCATTATGTGGACATCATACTCTTCACTGGCCCTTCTAGCTGTACCCCAACACCCCTGGGCCTCTTTTGGGGTGTCAGTGGCAGCTGGCTTCCCTGGGCTGACCCCAAACAGCTGAGCTTCCAGCAGAAATCCACAGCCATGGGTGTGGATGACACCCCCACTGCTCCCCAGCTTCTGTCTCCTCCCGGCCACTCCCAGGCCCTGGACTTCAGCCAACCCCTCCCTCATAGTGCCAAATTTCCCCCCACAGCTCAGGCTGGCAAGACAGATGGGACGTTCACCCCACCCGACCATATTCTGAAGTTTGGGCCCAGAGAGGTATAGTGAGCTGTCTGAGGACACACAGCAGCTGGGGCCCCAAGTCAGGCAGTGAGGACGCCTCTCCCCTTGCCCGGCTCCTCACTGAGGCTGGGCAGCATGGGCCTCCCGCCCTCTGCCCCTGGGGCTCACCTCAGTCAGGGCCGTCTTCTTCTGAGCCAGACCTGGGAGAGAGAGAAGAGAGAGTTCAGGGTGACCCACACTGTGGGCCTGCTCCATGCCCCCACCCCTCGAGGCAGGCTTGTCCCCCTTTGATCTAGAAAGTGATTTGAGAAGCAGGCAGCTGTCCCCAGGAGGGCCCTGTCCCCAGGCCACAGGTGTATGGTGAGCCCAGGACTGGCACCTGTCCTGCTGCACGGGCCCTGATCTCAGGCCGTGGGCTCATACCCTCCAGCCACAGGGCCGTCACTGGCCACGCAGGGGACTGCCAATGGCCCACGCTTCCTCCAGGACCACTGCAGCCGCGGGGAGTGACTGCAGCCATGTGGGGCCGACTGTGCCCACTTTCAGCCCTTCTCCAGGGAGAAGCCCGCAGCTACCTTGCTGTCCCCACAGCTTCTGCCACAGCCACCAGCAGTGCTCAGGACATGTACCCTCCCTGCCCAGACATGTCCACCCAGCGCACGTGGAAGGCCAGGGGCAGGGGCCACAGCAGGGCTACTCTATCAGGGGTCTGGGGTCTGGGTCCGGGCCACCACTGTCTGGGGTATAGAATAGGTGCTGCCAAAAATGAATCCTGAGTGGGGCGTGATGGCTGCGGCTGCCACCCTGCCTGAGGGCGACACAGGAGTCCTGTGAGGCCCTGGCCAACTCGGGCTGCAGGGACGCCATCCTTGACCACCCGAGCTTGTGGGGAGACACAGGCTGGGGATGGCGGCAGCCCAGGACGCCGGGGAAGGCTTGCTGCTGCTCAGTCCCCCATGTCCATGTCCCCAGGGCCCCTACAGTGGGGCCTCCCTTGGGAGCAAACACAAAGAGATGGGGTGATGCAGGGCCACCGAGGACAGAGGGTCGGGGTGTCCCCAGACACTGGGGACAGACCTCGGGAGGGGCTGGCCTTGTGTACACCTGGATATGCCTGCTGTGCTGGCCCCACATCTGGTGGTACCCAAGGAACCCCAGTCCCTGTCTAGCAGGGGTGGCATCTGCCCTGGCCCCTGGGCTGTTCCCAGGCAGAAGAAGGGGCAAAAGGGGCACCAGCCTCCTCCCCACCCCCGGTTCCCAGCATGGGGACATGAAGAAGTGAAGTGGGGTGAGGAGGGCCTGGCTGAGTTGAAGGTAAGACCCTGCAGGTCCCCCGTGGGACGTCTGGAGCTGCTGGACTCCAAGTCTGGAGCTCAGCCCACTTGGGTCATCCCTTCCTAGGACAGCCCAGCTGCTCCAGGGTTTCCTCGTCCTTCGGCCACAGGCACAGCCCTGGGCTGGGGCGTGCACCCAGGCCACAGGTGGTGGAAGCTGCTGAAGGACTTGCCTTGGCATCCTCACAGGATTCCTGGGGTGCCCCAGGTGTGGGGTATGTGTGTTTCTAGACCATGTGCTCCCAGCATCCAGCGTTGAGGGGTCTGTGGCCCCTCGTGTTTTCTTCTCAGTATGTCAGGGGCTCCAGCCGGGTGCTTGCTGGTTCTAGGGCCTGCAGGTCTGACCCAGTGAGCCTATCTTTATACCTGCATCCTACAGGTTGGGGGCGGGCACCCTGTATCTTGGCCCTAGCCCCAGCTGTCCCCAGCTGTTGTGACCCAGGCCCCAGACGCGGCCCACGAGCTTTGGAACACACATCCCCATTTTCGAGGAAATGAGGGGAGAGGGACAGGTGGCACCATACCTCACGTTCGCCGGCTGGGCCCGAGAGGGCAGGGGACACAGCTCACCCCATGCTTGCCAGCAGGGCCTGCATGGGTGGGGAGCCTGGCCTGGGCTCACCCAGGGAAATGGGGTGAGGCCATGGTTCCCCCTTCCTCTCTGGGTGAATCGAAGCCAGATTCTGCCACCTGACTGCTCTGTGACCCCAGGTGAGGCCCTGCACCGCTCTGGGCACCATCGGGGCCAAAGCCTGGACCTGGGCCAGGGAAGGCTCTGTCCCCAGTCCACCGAGGACCACCACGGCCCAGGCGGGTCACCGCCATATGGCAAACCTCACATGCACCCTCACCTGCTCTGTTTGGAGCCTCAGTTTCTCTAGCTGTAAAATGGACCCAGCCCAGAAGCTGTAAAATGGACCCAGCCCAGAAGATCTACAAGGCTCCTGCAGCTCTTCCTGGCAAAGCGGTCCGTGCCTGTCACGCTGCCATTTAGGCCACCCTCTGCCTGCAGCCACCATCCTGGTTCCTTAGGGCTGGGCCCAAGCCCATGAAGGTTTGTTGATGGACTGACAACCTTGCTCTTGCTCTGTACCACAGACTTCAGCCAGGCCTGCCTCTCCCCACTTGCTGAATGGGAGCCGAAGCCCCAGGAGTGTGGCTGCTGAAGGAGGCAGGGCCAGGCGGACAGAAAGGAAGCAGGAGCCGGAATTCACAGGAAGCAGAAACTGCAAGCGGGCATTGGAGATGCAGGAGATGAGGGTGGAGGGTGAGGGAGGCGTCACTATCCCACCCATGACGCGTGACAAGGCAGCACTTCCTGCTAGGACCAGAGCTGCGGTGGGTGGGGGTTGGGTGCAGCAGTGGGGGTTCCTCCAGGAAGCCACCGCCCAGGTGGAGGAAGTGCTGGGGCCTGTGGGAAGTAGGGGTGGCTGGCCAGGCAAGTGGAAAGCACAGTGTTTCCATCCACCTCCCTCCAGCCCTGTCCATTCCCTTACAAGACACCATCCCTCACCCCGTGCACCCTCTCTGTGTCCCTACTCCCTCTTCTCCAGGCCTTCCTGCTGCTCCTCCAACACTGCAGGCTCTGTCTGCCCCAGGACCTTTGCACAGGCTCACCAGGTGACTATCTGGCCTTTGGCCTCTGGTTGCACCCACCACTGACTTGCGGTACGCCGGGCCTGGTTTGTTCAGGGCCACGCTAGATGCCATGTTCCCACTTTTGCTGATTTATAAAAGGGGTCCCGTGGCATCTGCAGATGCAACTCCCAGGCAGCACTCCAGGCCTTGGCAGGAGGAAGGCCAGCAACTGAGGTCTGGCATTCCTGCCCTCCTCCCCCGTGCCTCCGGTCCACAGAGCGGCCGTCAGGGTCTCCAGGCTGCCAGTGTTTAAGCAGAGTCAACATTAAAAAGCCACAGGGCTGCGGACGGAAACCTGGATTTCCTGAAAAACAAGCAGGTCCAGGTGAAAGACAGCCTGTTGGGCACCTGTGGCCACTGGCATGGCAGGGCCACCCGTCCAGTCACCTGACCACCGTCCCCGCAGGTCTGAGAATGACACTGTAACCAAGTTCACTGTGAACCAGACATCCAAACCAAAACAACCAAAATCAGCCTAGACAGGAAGATGGGGGAGGTTCAGGGGTCGAGTGCGGGCTCAGGCTCCATCCCAGCACTGAAAATAGGAAGGCTAGGCGCCGGGGGCTCATGCCTGTCATCCTAGCTGCTCAGGAGGCTGGGATCTGAGGATCGCAGTTCAAAGTCAGCCTGGGCAGGAAAGTCTCTGAGACTCTTATCTCCAATGAGCCATCAGAAAACAGGAAGTTGCTCTGACTCAAAGTGGCAGGGTGCTAGCCTTGAGGAAAAAGCTCAGGGACAAATTATTAAATGAGCAAAGGAGCTAAAGAGAGACTTTACAGGAGAAGAAATAAAAATGGCAAAGAAACATATAAGGAAATGTTCAACATCACTGTCAATAAAGGAGATACAAATAAAAACAACCCTAAGATACCACCTCATTCCAGTTAGAATGGCCTATACTCTGAACTCAGGCAACAACAAATGCTGGAGGGGATGTGGGGAAAGAGGAACCCTTCTCCACTGCTGGTGGGAGTGCAAATTAGTACAACCACTTTGGAGAACAGTATGGGGGTTCCTCAAAAAGCTCAGCATAGACATACCCTATGACCCAGCCATACCACTCCTAGACATCTATCCTGAACAGCAGGTCTCAGGATATCATAAAGGCATCTACACATCCATGTTTATCGCTGCACAATTCACAATACCCAAAATATGGAAACAACCCAGATGCCCTACTACCAATGAATGGATCAAAAAAATGTGGTACCTATACACAATGGAATACTACATAGCGATTAGAAATGATAAAATATTGGTATTCGCAGGGAAATGGTCAGAACTTGAACAAATAATCTTAAGTGAGACAAGCCTAGAACACAGAGAACAAAGGGGCATGGTGTCCTTGATATATGACTGTTAGGGTGGGGTGGGGAGACAGTAGAGACCAGGTCTACAAAACAACAGATTTCTTTTCAAATGGTATTTCCACAGGTTTGGGTCAGCGACCTCACATTATGTATCTAAAACCAAACAACTACTAAACATAAAAAGGTCTAAAACAGACCTCTCAGTGGATCACAATAGCTCAAAAGCTATGTACACATGATCATATAAGACGAGGATAGGCAAAAACAATTCCAAGAGAAGGACACAGGAGGATTCTTTTGTTGATGTTACATTTAAAGTTCTAGGTGAATTTCCTTTGGCGTACCCTACGTGGTTACTGTATATGATTTTGGTACACTGTGTATTGTATATATGTCTACCTGATCTAGGAAAGGGAAAGAAAAACGAGGTGTAAGGTATCACAAGAAATGTACTCACTGCCTTATTATGTAACTGTACCCCTTTTGCACGACACCTTGTCAACAAAGTTTAATTAATAAAATAAATTTTTTTTAAAAAAGCTCAGGGACAGCATCCAGGCTCTGAGTTCAAGCCCCAGGATTGGTTAAAAAAAAAAAAAAAAGCAGGGGCTGGGGATATAGCCTAGTGGCAAGAGTGCCTGCCTTGGATACACGAGGCCCTAGGTTCGATTCCCCAGCACCACATATACAGAAAATGGCCAGAAGCGGCGCTGTGGCTCAAGGGGCAGAGTGCTAGCCTTGAGCGGGAAGAAGCCAGGGACAGTGCTTAGGCCCTGAGTCCAAGGCCCAGGACTGGCCAAAAAAAAAAAAAAAAAACGCAACAGACTTTCAGAACTCTACAAAATCTTAGTTAAGGAATTTAATATGTTCTAGTGAAGAAATGAAAAACTCTGGAGGTGAGCAGTGCAGGCCTGAGACCAACACACCCAAGGTCACACTGGGAGAGGGAACCATGTGGCTGGCCCTTTGCATCCACAGTGTGCTCTTTATGTGATCATACCTGGTCTGGTGTCATTTGGATTTGTTGTTGTTGCTTTGTTGGTTAGATCGTGGGGCCTGAACTCAGGGCTGGATGTTATCCCTGAGTTCTTTTGCTTACTGGCGCACCCCACTTGAGCCACAGCTCCACTCTGGCTTTCTTGTCCTTACTTGGAGATAAGGGTTTCACAGGACTTTCTGCCTGGGCTGGCTTCAAACTTCGATCCTCAGCTCTCATTCTCTTGAGGGATGAGCCACCAGTGCCCATCCTAATTTTTACCTGTAAAGTGCAAATGAGTCGCACTAACAGGTACACTGGAGGATACCCCCTCCACCCAGGCATCATGATTTTTGCCACCCACCCCCCTCCCGCAAGCTGTGGTCCCTACCTGTGTCTGCAGTATACAAATTCAAATAATTTGAAGGAGGATCAGGAATTCCAGGCCACCTGAGCCCACACAGTGAGACCCTGGCTCAGAGAACAAAGAACAGAAGAACTGCGTATCTCAGCCTGCTCTGGGACTTTGCCCCCAGGATTAAGACTGGAAAGGCTAGGGATTCTGGAGGGCTGGAATGGGGGTGGGTGGGTGTCACAGCTGATTATAGAAGTTAATGTTTCAAAAAAGTTAATAGTTCAGAAAGGAGCAGGGCTCATCTAGGCAGATAGAGCCTTGGCTAGTCTGTGTAAGGCCCCGAGTTCATCCCTAGCATTGCAAAAGTGAAAATGCAGCAAGCCCTAGTTAACAGGGGCCTGCGGAAGGGGGACATGTGACGTTACAGCATTGTAGATGTGTGGATGGAGTGGGTGCTGCCCACCTCAGGCCAGGCTGGGCGGTGGGGGTCCACCACCCAATCCTTCAACATTCCGGTACTTACTAAGATTCCACTGGTGGCTCACACCTGTAATCCCAGCTATCCAGGAGGCTGAGATATGAGGATCAAAGTTCAAAGCTGACCCAAGCAGGAAAAATCCATGAGACTCATCTCCAATGAACCAACAAAAAAAAAAAAAGCCCAAAGTGAAGCTGTGGGGCTCAGGTGGTAGAGCACTAGCCTTGAGTGAAAAAGCGGAGGGGCAATGCCCAGGCCCTGAGTTCGAGTCCCAGTACCAGCACGCGCGCACGCGCGCGTGCACACACACACACACACACACACACACAAAGTGCAGGTGAGTTTGAGGAGCTTGGTGTGTGCGTGGGCTCTACCAGGCCTTCATGGCACAGGGCCCCGAGCTCAGGCCAGGCACAGCTTTACTCATCGTACCTCTGGGCAGGAATATCCCTACTTCAGGGCCTTTGCACCTCCAGGCCCACCCCCGAGACACCCTATTCCCACAGCTCACGAAGCCAGCACCCACCTTGTTCAGGCCTGTCACCTCCTCGGGGGCATCTAACTCCATCTGTATGGTGTGTTCTGCACTGGGGTCGTGACATGTGTAATCTTGCTCTTCCCCACCCGAGGAGAGACGTGGGGCTGGTCATGGCTGGTCCCTCATGGCCCAGCCCAGTGCCTGGCACGCAGCAAGCTGCCAGGAGGATGAAGAGGGGCCAGGCGGGGGATGGCAGGGGGAAGATGCCCTGGCAAGCGGGTCCCTGGCTATGGGAGACAGGGCCAGGGGAGGCAACAGGGGTACCTGAGCTGCTGGGCCTGGGGTCCCTGGATGTGGCTGGGCACCGTGGAAGGGGGGCATCTAAGGCGGGGAAGCAATCTGGTGCACACCATGTGTCCGTGAAGGGCCAGGCTTGGCTGCCGGGACCCAGGGATGCCTGGCTGGACCTGCCCTGCCCCTCAGCGGCTGCCTGACATCACTGGAAAGCCTTTCCCATGGCTGAGCCAGCCCTGTTCCCGGAGCTGTTTTCTCACCCACAGATGCTGAACGTATCAATGGTGCCAGTTAAGAATGGAAGTCCCGGGGCTGGGGATATGGCCAAGTGGCAAGAGAGCTTGCCTCAAATACATGAGGCCCTGGGTTCGATTCCCCAGCACCACATATACAGAAAACGGCCAGAAGTGGCGCTGTGGCTCAAGTGGCAGAGTGCTAGCCTTGAGAGGGAAGAAGCCAGGGACAGTGCTCAGGCCCTGAGTCCAAGGCCCAGGACTGGCCAAAAAAAAAAAAAAAAAAAAAAAAAAAAACAAAGAATGGAAGTCCCAGGGGGCTGGGGATATGGTCTAGTGGCAAGAGTGCTTACCTCGTATACATGAAGCCCTGGGTTCAATTCCCCAGCACCACATATACAGAAAATGGCCAGAAGTGGCGCTGTGGCTCAAGTGGCAGAGTGCTAGCCTTGAGCAAAAAGATGCCAGAGACAGTGCTCAGGCCCTGAGTCCAAGGTCCAGGACTGGCCAAAAAAAAAAAGGAAGTCCTTTGTATAACCAAGTCCCTAGTCAGCCATCTAACCATTTAACCAAGTCCCTAGTCAACCATCTAACCATTTAACCATCCTTCCATCCATCCATGTACCATCTAAACATCCATCCACTCATCCATCCATCTTTCCATTCATTCACCTATCCAACATCCATCCATCTATCTATCCACCTATCATCTACCCATCATCCATCCACTATCCATACATCCACCCATCCATCATCCATCCAACCATCTATCCACCATTTACCATCATCCATCCATCTACCCATCCACCCAAATCATCCATCCATCCACCATCATCCATCCTGCACTCATCCATTATCCATCCACCCCAAACTCCGGGCATCTCCAGGATCCTAGGCCCCTCTATAAGGAGGGAAAAAATGGTCCAGGGGCTCTGGGAAAGGGCTTGGCAGCTCCTCCAACAATGCGATGTGGAGTTTCTAAAGGACCTGGCACTCATGTGGACCCACAGGCAGCGAAGCCCCTGAGCCCATGGCAACCTGCACACGGATGGTGGCTACACACTTCCCTCTAACACACAGCCAATGCCCAGCACAACACAGCGGTCCTCCCCCACTGAAGCACCACGTGGCCAGGAACAGAAGGCTGTGGCCCACACGTCCCACGTAGGGACCCTGAAGTCACCCAGCTCAGGGAGAGAGAGGGCCCCATGGTAAGAGGATCCACTGGCAGGAAATGTCCACAACAGGTGGATCCAGAGTTAGATAGGCTATGGGGGCCAGGGGCTGTGAGGGTTGGGGGCCAGAGGCCATGGGGGCTGTGGGGGTTGGGGGCCAGGGGTCGTGGGGGTTCGGAGCTGTGGGGACTGTGTGACAGATGGTCTGAGACCAGACAGACTTGGCTGCACCATGAAGTCGCTGAGACATGCACTCTGCACAGGCAAAAGGGGAGTGGTGCATTCTATCTCATGCAGCTACCAAGTGCTTAGGGAAGGGCTCCAGTCCAGAAAAATCTGTCAGCAAGTGGTGACTCTAGGCTCAGCAGCCATGCGTTCGTGCGTACATGTGTGCGTGTGCGCGCGCACAGCACTTCCTCCTGCCCAGCAGCAAGGTGCCTCTGCCATCATCTCCAAGTGGAGGAGAGGGGCCGAGCCACACCCGGTGGGGAAGGATGGTGGAGCTGGCTGTGCAGGTGGGGAGACAGGGTGCAGTGTTCCCCTTCTTCTGACCCGCCACGCCATGCCACGCAGGCCATGGCCGCAGGACAGCCCTGTTTCCCGCTGACTTTGGGTGTAAACAGGAAGCCGGGCCAGGGCAGGACTGCTCCGTCCCCCCTTCCCCCCAGCTCTGCCAGAGGATCTGGTGCCTGCAAGGATGCAGGCCTGCTGTCTGAACCCCCTACACGCGGCCTCCCCCCCAGGCAGAGGTTCCACACCCAAGGCCCCGGGTCCTCCTTACTAAGCCTCTGTATCAAACTTGGGTCTGCTGGGGACAAGGCTGTCACCCCAACATCCCTGTCCCCCAAAGGCCCCAGCAGCCAATGTAGATGAGTCCCCATGGTGGCTCTGAAAGGAATACTGTCACACAAGCAGGCTACAGGCCACTCTGGGTGCTGAGATGTTGGGATAGTGTCAAGAAATTTCGGTGTGGGGCTGGGGATATAGCCTAGTGGCAAGAGTGTCTGCCTCGGATACACGAGGCCCTAGGTTCGATTCCCCAGCACCACATATACAGAAAACGGCCAGAAGCGGCGCTGTGGCTCAAGTGGCAGAGTGCTAGCCTTGAGCGGGAAGAAGCCAGGGACAGTGCTCAGGCCCTGAGTCCAAGGCCCAGGACTGGCCAAAAAAAAAAAAAAAAAAAAAGAAAGAAATTTCGGTGTGTACAACTGAGTGGGCCATGCAGTTTGGGGAGAGCGGGCAGGCTTGCTCCCAGAGCCCCCGCAGCGGGTCGCGGAGTATCCCTGCTGGAATGGTGCTGTGGTTTGCAAAGGGTGAGTCTCCGGAGATCAGGTGCCAGAAGCTTGGTCTTGGGTGGGGGTGGGGAGGTGATAGGTGGCGGCCCTTTAAGAGGTGTGGCCTAGGGTGAGGAGGTCACCAGCAGCATCACTCTGAGAAAGGATTAATGTCTTTCTCACCAAACTAGGTTGGCTCTTAGAGTAGTTGTGAAAGGGGAACCCTAACTTTTGTGTCACCACAAGACCTTTCCTGTGTGTTCCATGAGGCTGGATCTTGGGCTTTCAGCCTGCCAGATCCTAAGCTAAATAACCCTCTTGCTGGCCCTAGGAGTAGTGCAACATTGTCTGGTGTCCTGCATGGGGAGGCTGTCACCTGCCACCTCGGCTTGGGGGACAGTCTTTCCACAGACACAGACAAGCAAGACTGTGCTTACAGGATTGTGGGAAAGCTGTGAGTTGATTGGCTGGTAGAACCACTGCAACCCGATTGGCTATTACATAATCTGTGATCTGAATGGCTGTGGCACACAGTAATCCAGCTGGCTGTTATGCATACTGTGATCTGATTGGGTGATTTAAATGCTCTCCCTCAAAGCCAGCAGGAACCTCAGCAAATCTTCTGTGGGAGCAAGCAAGGCCAAGTAATTGATAACTCAGTGTTTTCAGCATTTTTTTTTTTTTTGTGGCAGTACTGGGTTTTCAACTCAGTACCTTATGCTTATTAGGTAGATGCTCTTACCATTTTAGACGCTCTTACCATTTTAGACGCTCTTACCATTTGAGCCAACTCTTTTTGCCTTATTTTGCAGAATTTATACCAGCTAGCCAGGACTCTATCATCCTATTTAGATTTCTCATAAAAAAATGGGATAATAGGTATGTGCCACTGGATCCAGTTTTCATTGATTGAGTTGGGGATCTTGATCACATTTTGGCTGGGGGGGGGCGTGGAGGCTCAAGTTATAATCCTCCCAATCTCTGCCTCCTAGGTAGCAGAGGTTACAAGCTTCTATCACCACACCCAACCTGCAGTGTTCCTGGAAGATGATTGCATTTGTGTATCAGGAACAAGGAGGCACCATGCCTGCAAAAGACTCCTTAGATGACCCCACAGAATCTACCAATCAAATCTCTCTCTCAACCCCCCCACAACATCCACTTGCAGAAAAGGGTAATTTAACATGACAATGCCATAATTGCTGGTGTATTCTAGTAAGGGTGCTGTACATGTGCTTGCTTTAGCATTATTCTCGATGTTTCTACAGGCTTAAACCTTTGCAAAGCGAGTTGGCGGCTCATGCTTATAATCCTAGCTGCTCAGGCAGCTGAGATCTGAGAATCGAGATTTGAAGCCAGACCAGGCAAGAAAGTCCCTGAGATTCTTATCTCCAAGTAACCACCAAAAAGAAAAGAAAAGAAAAGAAAAAAAAAAGCCAAAAGTGAGGGGTGGCTCAAGTGGGTAGAATGCTAGTCTTGGCCTAGCACTCTAGTAGGGATAGTATCCAGGCCCTGAGTTCAAGACCCAGGATCCACACAGAGAAAAAGAAAAGAAACAGAAAGGTTGCAAAGCAAATGTTAAGACTAAGAACAGGGCATGAGGCCCAGTGGCAGATGTATGGCTCTGTGGTAGAGCACTTGTCTAGCATGTATGAAGCCCTGGGTTCCCTACCCTACAAGACAAAAATGAAATAAAATAAAGAGAGAAATACAGAGTAAGTAAGGGGTGGAGGGGCACAGAAAATCATCTGGAATGATAGTCATTAGCTCGGCAGAGACATCAAGGGGAAGGTTGAATGTTCACTGTCTCCCAGCCTCACGTCGGGTTGCTTTGTTGTTGTTTTTTTAAACTGTAAATATGTTATTACTTGTACCTGGAGACATGCCTGTTGCATGAAGTCACAGGCAGGCAGGGAAAAGGAAGAGGATCAAAAGTCAGGGAACAGACCAGCCACAAGCAGGAGCTCAGAAAATAATCAAAGTCTAGTCCCCCATCCGGCCTGGCCAGAGATGAGACACCCAGCCAAACACCCACTAATGAAACCTCCTACACCTGCCCTAGGACCCTTCCCCTCAGAGCACCAGTTCATATGTTAAAAATACGCAAAACTACACATCCTGGGAGAACTTAATCATAAACCTCAGCACAAACTGGGAAAGCCTGAATGGAAAAGGGACTAAAGCTGACCACCCAGAAGTGAAAATAGCCATGCAGCATTAATAATCACAGAGAAGGGCTGGGGATATAGCCTAGTGGCAAGAGTGCCTGCCTCGGATGCACGAGGCCCTAGGTTCGGTTCCCCAGCACCACATATACAGAAAAACGGCCAGAAGCGGCGCTGTGGCTCAAGTGGCAGAGTGCTAGCCTTGAGAGGGAAGAAGCCAGGGACAGTGCTCAGGCCCTGAGTCCAAGGCCCAGGACTGGCCAAAAAAAAAAAAAAAAAAAAAAAAAAATAATCACAGAGAAGGCAGGAAAAGAATTCACATTTTTATATCAGATGCAAGAAAAGTGCCCACACTATATAAAGAGCACCTGTAAATCAACAAAACCCTGCTTAATTGAAGGATGGGAAAGTTACTGTTATAAAGTTGTAAGAAAATATCAGCATCCTGGATTATATATATATATATATATATGTATTATATTGTAATTTTATTTTATTTTTGTTGATTGTGGGGCTTGAACTCTGGGCCTCAGTGCTGTCCCTGAGCTCTTCAGCTCAAGCTAGTGTTCTACCACTTGAGCCACAGCACAACTTCTGTTCTTTTAGGTGGTTCATTGGAGATAAGAGTCTCATAGACTTTCCTGTCCCGGTTGGCTTTGAACTGAGATCCTCAGATCTCAGCCTCCTAAGTAGCTAGGATGACAGGTGTGAGTCACCAGCATCTGGCTATATTTAAAAAATAAATACAGATCACCATGACGAATGCAAGCCCCCAACCACACACAGCACTTGGGAATCTGAGGCAGGAGGATGCTGAGTTCAAGGTCAGCTGACCTGCCTTGCAAGTCCTCATCTCAAAACAGAAAGCAAAACCAAACTGATGTAAAGTTGCTTTGCCCCTAAGGCTGGCACTGATTCTCCACTGCTACAGACCACAAAGCACTCAGCCTGGCACAAACGAGTCCTGTTTTCTATCGTTTTCTCATCTTTGACATCTTGGGGCCCAGTGGACCGGGAGGGAGATGCTGCCGCGGGGGTCACAAACTAAGCAGCGGCCCCCTTGGCCACACCACCATCCAACTCCTCAAGCCAGGTCACCGCCGAGGCCGGGGCCACCCACAGCCCAGAGCCTAGGAAAATCATGGAACGCAGACCGTCCTTGCTCCCCCCAGTGCGGGTTGTGGCGAGAGCACCCCACTCCCAGCTGAGTACACCTGATGACAGGGCACAGGGTGAGACATGAGACATGTGACAAGGTGCTGGACTGTGGGCTCTTGGTTTCTGAGCCAGGGCCCCCTGGTGTAGCCCAGGCTGGCCTAGAATTTGTGATTCTCCAGCTTCCTGAGTGCTGGGATGGTAGGTGTGGTCACCAAACTGGGTGCTAGGACTCCATACGAGGCCAGAGCCAAGTACAGCCCCTGGCACAGGCCCTCGGGAGCTCAGGCTCAGCCCCAGCCCCTCCAGTGCTGGCCTGGCCGTGGTGAGGTGAGTGAGGAGGGTGTGAGGGGCTCTGCCTAATCTTAAGCTCTGTAATCCCCCCAGGCACCTATCCAGTGCCTCAGGCTCCTGTCCAGCTGGCCTGCAGCCTGCAAATCCTCAGCGGGGGTCTCAAGCTACCTGGTCACAGTGCAGCGATGACCTGATCTGTGCAGCCCCTCCAGTGCTCTCGAGGCTCAGTTTCCCCATTTGTAAGTGAGCAGGTCATACAGCATCCTAGGGGGCCTCACTGACACCCCTCCCTCACCCACTGAATCTACAGTGACTGTTTCCATCATGACTCAAGTTCAATTCCACCCCAGGGTCTTTGCAAGGCCATTCCCCTCTGCCTGGGGAAACTCAAACGGCGGCAGCTCCTTCTCCTGCAGGTTTGTCTTAAGGATCACCTGCTGCCTTGGGCCATCTTGGCCAGCTGCTGTCAGCATGATGACTTGTTTCATCTCCATCTCTGCACTGACCACACCCAGTATGACATACAAGGGGCTGGACAGGAGTCCTCTGGCTTGGGGCCACAGCCTCATTCCCCACCACTTGGTGGGGGAATGGGGGCATGACTGGGTGCCCATAAAACTTTATTGACAATGATTGGGGTGGTCATGATTGGGGTGGGGGCAGGTTCGTCTGTATCATAACTGCCTTCCCAGTCTGGGAGCTTTGCGGGGAACACAGAGGGAGGTCCCTGTGCTCCATGATGTGACTCTAGGCCCTACAGTCCTGGGGTCATTGCTAGTGGTTAATGCACGCAGTCAGTAGCATCAAGGAGTAAGCAGGCACCGACACGTCCCTACCAGGACACTAGAAGGGTCAGGGTCAGCAGCCGCCCTCCCGAGAATCAGAGGCTGAGCCCGCTGAGGCCTGCTGGTGCTGTCACCAGGAAGTGGCCGGGTAGGGCCAGACAGGGAGTGTCCTGCCTCCTCATTACAAAACCTTGGTGTGAGCTTTGGGGTTAGGATCCCTGAGCATCTACGCCCTGGGCTGTAGAGGAGGCTGTGGACTTGCCCTGCCTTCCCATCAAGCCTGCTGGCCTCCCGCAGGTCTCCCCAATGTCACCTTCCAGCATGGCTGCTCTGGCACCCCGCTCCTTCCTGTCATCCCTGGCCCCCATCCCCTGTGCACCTGGGGTTCAGGGCACCTGTCGTGTGCCTGGCTGTTCTGGCTGGTGCCAGGCCTGGAGAGTCTGAGGAGTATGGAGGAGTGAGGGTCAGAGAGGGAAACGAAGGCAGGGAGGGGAAGGGCAGGTGGTGCAGGGCCCTGTGGGCTGCAGGGAGGACTTGGGCTCTGACCCTGAGGGAGGTAGGAGTCACAGAGGGCTGGAGGCAGAGGAAGGAGGGACCTGAGCCAGTTTTTCAGAGGGATCCTTCTGGAAGGAGCAATGGCGCAATGCCAGCTGACGGGGCTGGACCAGGTGGAAGCAGAAGAGGGTGCTGTGGGCAGAACTAGGTTGATTTCCAAGGCAAAGCTGAGATAATTCAATACCAGATGAGACATGAGTGTGGACAGAGGAGGGTCAGGAACCAGGCCACGATTCTGAGGCCTTGTGAGACAGGACAGTGGGGGAAACGGCTCAGGAGCCCCCAGACTGCAGCTGAGGTTGGGCCCGGATGCCCATGCAGATCCCCAGACTGACACAGCCAGCCCAGTTGGTGTCCCCAGCCTGCTCTGGTGAACCAACATACCCTGCGCACCCCAGTCTCCATGGGAGATTACTAGTCCAGCAGCCTTTCCTGCCGGGGCCAGGCCTGAATGCCAGGAGCCCCAGCAGTAACCAGACTCTAAACGCTGGGGGAGATTCCGATTTGCTTCCTATCAGATGGGCCCATAGTTGGGGCTGATATGATCAGGGCTGGCAGTGTCGCCCGGGCCACCACGCCACACTGTGGACATGCAGGCGGCAATTTGGTGGCTAGTGGAAGGAGCTTTTCCAGGAAGCATGGGGTGGTTCTTCACTCTCGATCACCCTTGGCCCTGAGTCTTGGAGGACCCTGCCCCCCGCCACCCCCCCACCCCCCGTGGCATCTTTCTAGCAGTCAGAACCCGAGGTTGGGCCCCGGAGAGGGGCGGCGTGATGACTCCCTTCAAGACAGGGGCTGCAGTAGGCGGTAAATAGATGCTAACAGTTGTGAAGTGCCAGTGTTGACTCATTTAAGGCATTTAAGGCTCAGGCATCGGGCTGGGGGGCGGGGCTCAGCAGGAAAGCACCTGCCTTGTAAGTGCCAGTCTGAAAGTTCAAATGCCAGGACCACCACCAAAGAACAAAAAGGAGAATGAAAAAGCAAAAGAGAGAGAGGGAGAGAGAGAGAGAGAGAGAGAGAGAGAGAGAGAGAGAGAGAGAGAGAGAGAGAGAGAGAGAGAAAGAAGCAAAGGCTCACCCCTCTTTGCAGATGGGGAAACTGAGGCTCAGGCAAGGATATGGCATGGAACACAAATCAGGATGCAAGTCTCTAGGCTATCTATCCAAATAACTGAGGTGGGATGAAACTTCTGGATGATTCTAGATGAAAAGCCGGTGAGTTACAGAATGATTGCTATAGCCGGCTGGTTCTTACCTCCAAGGTGAACCAGTCAGCAGGAGACTCTGGGGACAAGCCAGGCTCCAGTGGCTCACACCAGAGTAGCTAGATGTCATCCTAGCTACTCAGGAGGCTGAGATCTAAGGATGGCAGCTCAAAAGCAGCCCAGGCAGGAAAGACCGTGAGACTTATCTCCAGTTAACCACCAAAAATTGGGAACTAGAGTTGCAGCTCAAGTAGTAGAGCACTAGCCTTGAGCAGAAAAGCTCAGGGACAGCACCCAGGCCCTGAGTTCAAGTTCCAGGACCAACACACAAAAAAATGCACCAAAGATCTGGGGACAGTCTCTAACAAGGGAGATACTGGGATGGAGTAGGGGGTGACTAGACCCAATGGTATGTAGGACACCCCTTAAAATAAAGAATTTTCCAGGCCCAAATGGTGAGAGCCTGGCCCAGGCCAAGTCAGGCCAGACACACATAGACCAGGACTTCCCTGGAGAGAGTTGGGCTGAGAGGACCCTGTGGTGGGGTCAGGTTTCTGTGGACTCTGGTGACAAAGTCCCTAATCTCCCAGCCTCTCAATTAGCTCCCAATCAGATGACAAGTGTTTGCCCAGAGGCTTTCTTATGGCCAGAGTCCTGAGGCTACTTTGTCTCTGAGCAGCACAGCCAGGAGGCTGAGAAAGAGATCCTGGGCCAGGGCCTGTACCCCTCTGGGGTCCCTTATGGTCGGGGCCAAGGTATAAGTGACAGCAAAGGAGGGCGAGTGACTCATGGGAATAAACAGGGTCATAGAGCACATGGTGGCTCTGGGTGACAGCAAGGAAGAGAGTGCTCCCAGAGCTTGGGGGAGGGGGGGAGGGTTCACATGCCCCTTGCCCTCATCCCACCGTCTCTAGACACTTCTGCCAGTTCTCCAACAGCCCCGCATCTCCTCACCCCACCTGCCAAGGAAACTCAGGGAGCCCCAGTGGTGATGGAGGACAGATGCTATTGGATGGGGGGTGGAAGGGTGTCTATAGACATGGCCGTCCAGCTAGTGGCAGCTGTGGGGGGCAGGGGGGGAGCCCAGGGTTTTGCAAATTAGGAAACTTCCTATTCAGGAGCTTGTGACCTCAAGGGAGAAGGAAGTGCTCCATTCTGGGCTCAGCACAACACCCTTCAAAAAGCAGGCCAGGAAAGAAGCCCAAGAGGGGCACAGGGTGGCCCTCACATGAGGCCAGAACAGAGTCCAGGGTGGCATCAAGGCCATCTCCTTTTCAACCTGCTTGCCCAGGCCCACGAAGGAAGGCAATCTCCAAACCCCAACCCTTTAGGCCCTGCTGGGAGGTAAACTGAGACAGAGAAAGACCAGGACTCATCAGCACACCACCCCTCCCCAGTCAGGTCTGGGCTTTGCAGTGTGGAGATGATGTCACAGCCAAGGGGAGCTGACCCCAACCAGACACCCCCTCACCTCCACCTACTGCATGGGGGTCACCGTCTGGGAGTGACTGCCTGCGGGGGTAGGGGGGTGGACCTAGAGCTGACAGTCTCCAGATGGCATCCTGGCAGGGTGGCTCCAGCAGCGGGAGGGGGTCACATATGGGGCAGTCACCCATCCTAGCTATGCAGCACCTGGCAAGCAGTGTCTCTCTGCTAGAATGGGGGTACCCCTCCATCATCCCACACCCACAGCTCCCCGGAGGGGGTGGACGTGGCTCCACGCTTGGCAGGCTGCAGATCACGGCCCCTGCTCCTTAATCAGGGGTCCCCCCAGACCTGAGGGCCTCCCTCTCTCCACCCCTGCAAGCCTCCAGAGGGGTCTTGCTCCCCCTACAGACTCCCCAGACGAAGCCCTTGCCCCTTCCCCACCCTAAGCCGGCTGTGTCCCCCCCCCCCCCCAAGACGCCCGAAACAGTCTGGCTGCTCTAAGCCCCAGCCCCGGGCGAGGCACTGCTGCCTCCGGGAGGGCGGGCCGCACCTCCCGAGCCCGACGTGGATCGCCCCGGCGCCCCCCGTGTGCATCCCCGAGTGGAATGCTCCAGCCGCCCGCCGCGGGTCCGCGCAGCACCCGGGCGGGTCCACTGCACCAACGGCGGGGGGAGCCAGGTCCATTCGGACGGCGGGGGGGGGGGGGACGCAGGGCTGCACCGTTACCTGCAGCTGCTCCGCTCTCCGCCGCCCAGGCCGCCTCCGCCGTCACGGCCCCCGACTCGGCGCTCTCGGCCTCGTCCGGAACCTCCAGCTCCATGGCCGCGCGCACCGGCGGCGGCGGGCCCGAGGCTGCACCCGAGCTCTGCCGCCGCCGCTGAACAACAAGCGCCGCTGGCCCAGGATGGAGGGAGGGATCGCCGGCGCGCGGGGGCGGGGGAAAGGGCGGGACCAAGAGACGACGCTCATGGAGCAGCCAATAGGAGACGTTAGGGGCTGGGCTTGGGAGCACTCACGCTTGGGACACCGCGAGTGCCCCCGCGCGTCCAATGGTGGAAGGTTCTTCGCTCGGTGTTGCTGAAATAAGATTGTGCGATTAGTGACATTGATGTCCGAAACAACCTGTATCTTATACTACAGATTACGTCGGCTCCGGTATTTGCGTCGCAGAACATATACACAGATGCTGCATTACTCTTCCATATTTCACTGTTATTATTAATATGTTTTTCTGCTAGTAAGAGCCGGTAGTATTTGTATTTCTATTAATATAAACAATCACTTTTATTACATAACATTAATATTGCATAAGTTACATGACATTCCTTTTGCATAAATTATGTATTCTTACCATATAATACATATTACATGCAATTTGCATGTTTATATCTATATAAATGACATTAATGTGATATGAACATATGGAAAATGTTTATATTTTTACATTAGACCCGTTATTGAAAAATAATTTTGTTATCCATGTTTTTACATATTTAATTAAATATAAGGAGAAATATAGTATAAACATAATAAGTAATATGAATATAAAATAAAATATATGAATATTAATTCATATATTATATTTACACATAATTGAATTAGGACACATTTGTAACTACATTTATATTATTTAATGGAAACATAATATGTGAATAAGCCTGGCACCAGTGGTTTATACCTGTAATCCTAGCTACTCAGGAGGATGAGATCTGAGGATCAGGGTTCGAAGCCAGCCGGGCCAGCAGAGTCTTCATGACACTCTTTGGGCTTGAACTCTTGTCCTGGGGACCATCCCTGAGCTCTGTTTTCTGTAGGCTAGTGCTCTACCACTTGTGCCACAGCACCATTTCCAGTTTTCTGGTGGCTATTTGGAGATAAGAGTCTCAATTTCTGGGCTGGCTTCGAACTGTGATCCTCAGATCTCAGCCTCCTGAGTAGCTAGGATTCCAGTGTGAGCCACGGGTGCCCAGCTACGGGGGTGAGATGCTTATCTCCAATTAACCATTCAAAAACTGGAAGTGGTGCTGTGGCTCAAGTGGTAGAGCCCTAGCCTTGAGCTGAAGAGCTCAGGGACGGTGCCCAGGCCCTGAGTGCAAGCCCCATGACCAAAAAAAGTATATTTGCCTGTTATCTTTTGTGTGTGACTGACCAAAAAAAAAAAGTATACTTATACTTATACGTTTCACATTGTAATATTTATGTAATAGTATTTCTATTTATTGTATATGGGTAATATAAATAGAACATGTGAGTATCAGTACTAGCATTTTACCTTATTCATATGTAATATATGTAATATGTTGTGGGTTTTTTTTTTGCCAGTCCTGAGCCTTGAACTCAGAGCCTGAGCACTGTACCTGGCTTCTTTTTACTCAAGGCTAGCGCTCTACCACTTGAGCCACATCACCACTTCAGGCTGTTTTCTATATATGTGGTGCTGAGGAATCGAACCCAGGGCTTCATGTATACAAGGCAAGCACTCTTGCCACTAGGCCATATTGCCAGCTCCCTAATATGTTATCTTATTTATGTTTTTCTTTCTTTTTTATTTTTGTGGTCATGGGGCTTGAACTCAGGGCCTGGGAACTGTCCCTGAGCTCTTCAGTTCAAGGCTAGTACTCTATCACTTAAGCCACAGCTCCACTTCTGGTTTTCTGGTGGTTAATTGGAGATTAGAGTTTCACAGACTTTTCTGCCCAGGCTGGCTTTAAGCCCCTGTCCTCAGATCTCAGACTCCTGAGTAGCTATGATTATGGGTGTGAGCCACTGGAGCCTGGATATCTTATTTATATGTAAGGAAGAAATTTGTTATTCATATAAATATAAAAAATGTAATATAATGTACATCAGCTGTATGTTATTAAATACAATATATGAATTATAATATCAGGATATAACTATCTTTAAAAATAGTGTTTTATAAGTGTTAGTATGTAATGAATTATACTTGGTATTGTTTTTATTTTTTATGTTGATACTAGGGCTTGAGCTCAGGGCCTTGCACTGAATATTTTTGCTCAAGGCTGGTGCTCTGCCATTTGAGCCATATCTCCAACCCTGATTTTTGTTTTGTTTTTTGCCAGTGCTGGGGCTTGAACTCAAGGCTTGAGCACTGTCCCTGGCTTCTTTTTGCTTAAGGCTAGCACTCTACCACTTGAGCCACAGCACCACTTTCAGCTTTTTTCTATATATGTGGTGCTGAGGATTTGAACTCAGGGCTTTATGTATTTGAGGCGAGCATTTTACCACTAGGCCATATTCCCAGCCCCAGCCCTTCTTTTTGTTGGTTAATTAGAGATGTGGTCTTACAGTTTTCTGCCTGGCGTTGGTTTTGAAACACAATCTCATAGATCTAAGCCTCTTGATAAGTGAAAAAAAATTACAGACTACAAGTGCCCAGCAATAAGGAAGCAAATTTAAGAAACAAAACAAAACTGAAAGCAAAAAGAAAAGGAAACAAGAAGTTGAAACTGGAAAATCAGTAAGTGGCTTTTGAGGTATGATTTAGAGACCAGGAAGCCCATGTCTAAATAATCAGTTACAAGAAGTGAAGGGGTCTGGGAATATGGTGGAGTGCTTGCCTAACATGCATGAAACCCATCAGTACCACATAAACAGAAAAGGCTGGAAGTGGCACTGTGGCTCAGGTGGTAGAGTGCTAGCCTTGAGCAAAAGAAGCTCAGGGACAGTGCTTAGTCTCTGAGTTCAAGCCCCAGGACTGGCCAAAAAAGAAAAAGAAAAAGAAAAGGGCGGGAGAGTCTAGGGAGGGGGAGAAAGTGTTGATTATCTTAAACCTGAATGGTGAATCAACTAAAATATATGCCTGCATAACTTTAATTAAAAAAAATAAAAATTGCTAACCCAAGCCTGTAATTCTAGCTACTTGGGAGGCTCAGATCTGAGGATCAAAGTTCAAAGGAACATCAGTTGAGACTCTTATCTCCAATGAACTATCAAAAAGCTGGAAGTGGGGCTGTAGCTCAACTGTAGGGTAAGGGGGAAAAAAAGACATCTGAGACAGAGAGCTGAGGCTCTGAGTTCAAACCCCAAGACCAGCACCAAAAAGTAAATACATAAAAATAAAAATAAAAATGTAGCAGGGATGTGGCTCAGTGATGCTTACCTAGCATGGTGCAAGGGCCCTGGGTTCTGTTTCAATCCCACAAATGAATAATAATATAAAAACAAATGTAAAACACTTATCAAAGCAGGGGTGGGTTGCTGGAGTGAAGAGGACAAGTAAGGAATGGAACGACTGGGTGAAGCAGGCCTCCATTCCCAGGCCCCCTGCCCGCAGGTCTGTTCCATGGCTACTGGCTACCTGGCTTCTGGTGCCTCCTGCTGGCTACAGCAGGTATTGCAAGAAGTGCAAGATAATTGGTTTTGGTGGGTATCTCTACCTTCCTTCCTTCCTTCCTTCCTTCCTTCCTTCCTTCTTTCCTTCCTTCCTTCCTTCCTTCCTTCCATCCACCCTCCCTTCCTTCTTTCCCTCCATCCATCCTTCCTTCCATCCATCATCCATTCTTCTTTCAATCCATCCATTAACCCTTCCTTCCTTCCTTCTTCTTCTTTTTTCTTTTCTTCTTTTTTTTTTTTTTTTTTTTTGCCAGTTCTGGGGCTTGAACTCAGGGCCTGAGCACTGTCCCTGGCTTCTTTTGGCTCAAGACTAGCACTCTACCACTTGAGCCACAGTGCAACTTCTGGCCTTTTCTATATATGTGGAGCTGAGGAATCAAACCCAGGGCTTCATGTATACGAGGCAAGCATTATTGCCACTAGGCCATATTCCCAGCCCCCATCCTTCCTTCTTTCCATCCATCCATCCATCCATCCATCCTTCCTTCTTTCCACCTATCCATCCATCCATCCTTCCTTCCATCCATCATCTATCTCCCCTTCCTTCCCTTCTTCCTTCTTTCCATCTATGTATCCTTCCTTCCTTCCTTCCTTCTTTTCCTTCCTTCCTTCCTTCCTTCCTTCCTTCCTTCCTTCCTTCCTTCCTTCCTTCCATCCTCCTATCCATCCTTTCGTTATTTTTGAGCAGAGTTGGGGGTGAATGCATAGTCTCATATTTGCCTGGCAGATATGTTCTATCAGTTGAGCCACACCCCTCTACTTTTTTGCTTTAGCTATTGTTACAGATAGGATCTCTCTTTTTGCTGATCAACTCGGGACCAGGATCCCCATTTCTCTGCCTCCAGTGTAGGTGGGTGATGGACTCACACCACCACACTTGGCTTGGGGGGTTGAGATGGGGGCAGGGAGTCCTGCTAACGAGTGCAAAGAAGTAAAAATTTCCCTGCAAATATGCAGGATGGAAAGGAACTGCCTGTCTTCTGATTGATCTGTTGGTTAGGTTTCGGGGTGTGCCTGGGGAACCATGGGGCAGGTGGAAAGGCCCTGTGGCTGCAAACTCCAGGAAGACAGTAGGAGAAACAGAGAGACGGGAGGGGCCCAACTGCTTGTTCCTTCACATCTTCCCAAGTGTCTCTGAGCACCTACTCCGTGCTCCCCTTGGCTAGTGCAGGGCACAGGCACAGGGAGGAACCCTGTGGTCCTGGCCTTGGCCTCCGGGCATGCAGGGGTTAAGGCCAGCTGTTACCACATGAGCTTTCCTGGCCTTGCGACAGCCACACACACCCGGTCCCCTTGGTTGGCCTGCCTCACCCTCGCCCAGCCGCCTGCCCAGGTTTCCTACTGGTTGCAGCAGACACGAGCCCTGCCCTCTGCCTCGCTCTCCCGGGAGGAGACGCGGGTGCGTGGGCCACGGGCAGAGCTGTGCGCGGGCCCCTAGGCCACCCGTGCCAGCCGGGCACCCAGAGCTGGGCACCGGCGGCGGCTGCACGCTCACAGGCTACCGGCTCACAGGACAGGTAAGTCCAGCTCTGCCCACTGCCCAGGGAGCCAGGCGCCGGCGTTTTAGGGGGCTCAGGGACCCCATTACCTGCGTGTCGCCCCAGCGGGCCGGAAGCTGGCGCCCAGCTCGGGCACGGGCATCTGACATAGTTTCTCAGGATTACTGGCTCTGGTTTCTGCCTTGGCTGCCTGCCCAGGACAGCGGGGCCCCAGCCTTAAAGCGATCATTGTTGGTACAGGTGATGGGGGGTGGGGCGGGGTGCAGGTGGGTCTCTGGTACCGCCAAACTAGACAGGGGTAGCCCCCCGCCGGGAGCTCGGAGCTCACCCTGGCAGCAGGGACCCAGCAGGGAGGTGGGCAAGCACTTGGCTCAGGCGTTTGTGGCGGGGGTGGGGGTTTCCTGGGGCTCCCCACGTGTCTAGCTGATGGCCTGCACCAGGCTTGGGGGTCCCCTTCCCCGAGTTTGGGTGGGGAACGCTGCTCCCCTAACCTGAGAAGCGCAGGCTGGGCAGGTGGTGGGGATGGGGAGTGTCAGGCCGGAGGTCTTGGTTCGGGGTGACCGAGGTTTTCTGGATCACTGGTTGGCACACACAGGAGGGAGGGGAGTCCCGGGAGAGCAGGGTCCGGTGGCGCCCTGTCTCTTTGTCCCGGTCCCTGGGGTGCAGTGCCGGGCACTTGGGTTACCTCGGGGCCGGGTCCAGGGCCTTGCGGGGAGCCGAGAGGCGCCGCTCCCCAGCTGGGTATTGTTTTAATATAAATTTGTGGCTATTATTAAGGTGTTGTGCGGAGGGATTGCCCTTCCATATGTCGGGGAATGAAGGCTTTTGTTTTTATGGACAATGTCACTCTTTCCTTTGCCAGCTGTGCAGGTTCGGATTTTCTGTCTCTTTTTCTCTTCCTTCCTTTCTTCTCTCTTTCTTAAGTGGGTCCTGGGACTTAAACTCAAGGCTGTCCCTGAACTATTCTGCTCAAGGCTGGCGCTCTGCCACGAGAACCGCAGCTTCACTTTGGGCTTTTTGCTGGACAATTGGAGATAAGTATCTCATGGGTGTTCTTTCTCAGGCTGACTTTGATCCATGATCCTCAGATCTCAGCCTTTTTTTTTTTTTTTTGGCCAGTCCTGGGCCTTGGACTCAGGGCCTGAGCACTGTCCCTGGCTTCTTCCCGCTCAAGGCTAGCACTCTGCCACTTGAGCCACAGCGCCGCTTCTGGCCGTTTTCTGTATATGTGGTGCTGGGGAATCGAACCTAGGGCCTCGTGTATCCGAGGCAGGCACTCTTGCCACTAGGCTATATCCCCAGCCCCAGATCTCAGCCTTTTGAGAAGCTAGTGTCCTAGGGCTTGAAACTCAGGGTTTGGGTGCTGTCCTTTAGGTTTGTTACTCAAGAGTAGCCTCTATTACTTGAGCCACAGCTCCACTTCCAGCTTTCTGCTGGTTCATTGGAGATGAGCGTCTTACAGACTTTCCTGCCTGGCTGGCTTTGAACTGTGATCCTCAGATCCTCAGATCTCGGCCTCCTGAGTATCTGGAATGACAGGTGTGAGCCACTGGTGCTGTTTTCTTTTGTACAGGGATCAGAACTGACCACATGGCAGGGCCACCTGGAGTGGAGCCAGCATCACAGATGTGGGGTTCTGCTGACAAGTGAGCTGCCTGTCCCCAAATCAGACTGCAGAACGCAGCATGGGTCTCACTTCTCCCTCTGATTCCTGACCTGGTCCAGGACCAGCCCAAGCTCAGAGAGGGTTGGACACTTATGTGGAGCTGCACAGCAAGGCCAGGCAGGTGAAACTCTCAGCGCAGAACAGGGAGGCTTGGGCCTGGGCTTTTGCCCCAAGGGGCTTGTGTGCAGGCCCTGGCTTGCCTGGCTGATGCTTCCGGGTGGCCCTGAGTGCTGGCAAAGGTCCCTGGCAGGGATTTCTAGCCGATAGGTTCCTTCTCGGCCTGGCTTGGGGCCAGGGAGTCGTGTTTATGCAGGGTGGAGCCTGACACCCTTTGGAATGGGCTGAGGTTAGTGAAGACATGGTGGTGGGAAAGAGCTACCCAGGAAGTGAGTATTTATTTAACACTTACAGCTTAGACCTTTGTTCTGGTGGAGCTTGTGTTCTGGAGGTGGTGTTTGTGGCGGGGGAGACAGAGAAGAAAGGAAAAAACCTAGTAAATTCATCATTTGTGTCATCACACATGGTAGCAGGAGTGAGAGGTTTAAAAAAATAAACGATTTAAAGTATCAGCTTGTGCAAAGGTCCTGGGACAGACTGGTCATGGTGAGTCGGAGGAGCCAGGAGGTTTGTGTGGTTGCAACTGAGGCCAGGAGGGGACAAGGAGGGTGATGCAGAGCCTTGTGGGCTGCAGGATGACTTGGGCTTCAACCCTGAGGGAGATGGGAGGAAGGTGGAAAGTGGGAGGGAGGTGGGAGCCACTGAGGGCTGCGCACAGAGGAGGAAGGAGCCAGACCCAGGGTACAGAGAAGACAGAGGGGGCAAGGGTGAGGGAGAGGAAGGGGGGGGTGTTGAGGGGCCTGAGAGGCCTAGGTCCAGGTGGAGCTGGTCCAGGCAGACATGGGGCAGGGGGAGAGTGGGTAGATCCAGGGTAGATTTTGGTGGACTCCCAGGACAGGTGCTGAGACCGAAGGACAGAGAGCTTGGGGAGGGGACAAGAAGGAAAAAAGTAACTGGTGGCAGCAGGCTCTTTGGGTTTTAGGATAGTAGAGAATCTCTCTCTCTCTGTCTCTCTCTTTCCATCTCTCTCTCTGTTCTCTGTCTCTCTCTGTCGCTGTCTCTCTGTCTTTCTGTCTCTGTCTCTGTGTCTCTGTCTCTGTCTCTCTCTCTCTCTCTCTCTCTCTCTCTCTCTCTCTCTCTCTCTCTCTCTCTCAGCTTGAATTGGGCCTGGGCACTGTCCCTGAGCTCTTCAGCTCAAGGTAAGGCTCTACCACTTGAGCCACGGCACCACTTCTGGTTTTCTGGTGGTTCACTGGAGATAAGAGTCTCACAGATTTTTCTTTCCAGTGATAGCTTTGAACCGCGATCCTCAGATCTCAGCCTCCTGAGTAGCTGGGATGACAGGCACGAGCCACTGCTCACCCTTCTCACTGATCTTCCAAAGCTTCAGACTCCATCCTGCCCCCGAATGTTTGCATACCCCCATCTGGAACACCTGAGCCCTACTCAGGGCTCTTTCCTTCCCTGTCCCCGGTGCCCGGCTCCTGTTTCCTCTCCCCTGAGCAGCCCCAGCTTCCACTGCTCCCTGCCTGGTGCTCTCAGAAGATTCGGTGGTATTTGTATCTACCTCTGTGATCCGCCCCCCATGTCATCTCCCTTCCTGAGGATCAAGAACTTGTGTCATTGCTGGCTGTGTCACAGCCCCCCAACATCCACACAGACAGTGGTCCTTAATGGTCAGAAAGCGGCGGGGGGGGGGGGCCGCGGGGGGGGCAGGATGAAGGCGCTGCTTCCGTTAGATCACGGATATGACCTCAGCTTCCTGCTGGGGAGCTAAATGCCCACCCCGCCCCCCAGCTCTGCGAGCCCTCCAGGACCCCCCCTTCGCCTGTAGGTTCCTCACTGAGGACCTCCGCCCACCTTCTGCCCTCCCTGGGTCTCAGTTTCGCTGGTTGCACTCAGAAGGGGTCGAGCCAGGGTCTTGGCAGAGATGTTTCCGGAAGGAATCCCAAGTTCTCTGCCCGCCTAGACTCCCCCCCCCCCGGTGACAACACCGCCTCCTCCTGGCTGGGCGCGGTACTGCAGCCGCAGGGTCAACTCTGTCCCGGCCCCCGGCGCCGCCGCGCGCAGGTTCTCCCGATCACGAGGGGGCGCCACGCGCCGCGCCGCACGCAGGCCCGGAGTGCAAAGGCCGGAGTAGACCCGGCTGAGTCCCCCACTGGAGGTGGTCGGGCCCCTGCGCGCACCATGGGTGGTGGGGGTGGGGGGGACGGGCAGCACTGGTTTCGGCGCACCCAGTGTGTGATGGTAAACGGAGCCAAGCGGATAAACGGTCTACAAGCAGGACTGCGGGCCCCTGGAGTTCAGCATCCCACTTTTGACAGGTGTGGGGGTTTGAACTCAGGGCCTCAAGCTTGATAGGTTGGCTTGCTATGGCTGAGCCACACCCCTGCAGCTTGGGCCAAGACCCGGATACTCAAGCCACGCCCCTAATGTTTGAACCACTCTAGTTTGGCCTGCCCCCACTGCTTGGGTCACGCACTGCATGGTCACACCCGCGATGGAGCCACAACCCCCACACCGGGGCCACGCCCCTTCGGAGGCTGCACGCCTACTGTTTGGGCCATGTCCCCATATTGGGCCATGCCCTCTGTGCCACTCCCCTAAGTTGGAACCACGCCTCTACCGTTGAGCCACGCCCCAACGTATTGGGCCACGCCTCCAACTCGCAAGCCGTGCCCTCTGTGCCACGCCCCTAAGTTGGAACCACTCCTTTACCGTTGGGCCACGCCCCTACTGCTTGGCTCAGGTCCTAACGCTTGTGCTACACTCCCGTCACTTTGACCATGCCTCTGTTGCTTGAGCCACGCCCCCATCAATTAGGCCACACCCTGGCTGGACCATGCCCCTACCCCGTGAGCCACGCCCACTACTGCTTGAGCCACGCCCCTTCTGCTTGAGCCACGCCTCTACCACTTGAGCTACGCCCCTACCATGCCAACCGCATCCTCTATCATTTGATTCCCCACCCCACCCCCACATCCGCTTATCCCTCTGGTCATTTTGGGGATAAAGTCTCACTTTTTGCCCAAACCCCCGTGGACCAGGATTCTCCTAGTTATGTTTCCTGCCATTACTGGATTGACAGGCATGCACTACCGCATCCACTCACTGGCTGAGGTGGGGGCTTGCAAAGGTTTGGCTTGGACTGATCTCGAATCACAATCCTCCTGGTCTCATTTGTTTTCTCCCCTTGTAGCTGGGATTGCAGGGGTAGACTGCCACGCCCACTTGGCTCCCTTATTGTATGAATGTCAGTGCTCAGGTGTGGAGGCGGTCAGGGCAGGAATACTGGATTGTCCACCTACTTGTGTCACCTGCAGGCCAACTGTCTGCCTGCCAGACCCAGGCAGTAACTGGTTCTGAGCAGTCCTGGCCAGGTTCTGGGGGAAGGAAGAAGGTCTTGGGAGATTTATGGTTTTCTATGACTTGTCTTTACAAATAGACAGCTGTTTAAAAGACCTTCGATCTTGTTCTACCTAAAATATTCTTTTTATATGTGTGCTTTCTTCCGGTTCTTGCATGTCACAGACAGAGAGTTGAGCTACCAGTGGGTGGAGAGTAGACACTCAACCAGTTAGTGGGTTTCCTTGGTTGGCTTAACACCAGTTCTTGCTGTGCAACCCTGGTGAATTGTGGGCCATCTCTGGTCCTTTCATCACTTATGAAATATATGTGTCAGATTTACTGTGACTGGGTGCCGGTGGCTCACACCTGTCATCCTAGCTACTCAGGAGGCTGAGATCCAAGGCTTGTGGTTCGAAGCCAGCTCTGTCCAGAAAGTCCATGAGACTGTTATCTCCAGTTAACTACCAGAAAAGTTAGAAGTGGAGCTGTGGGGTCAAGTAGTAGAGCTCCAACCTTAAGCAAAAAAAGTTAAGAGACAGTGCGCAGGCCCTAAGTTCAAGTTCCAGCACTCAGACAAATCAACCAAAAATACCCCAAACACCTGTGCTCCCAACACTCTGAAGTCTGAGGTAGGAAGACAATAAGTTTGAGGCCAGCTTGTGCTATATAACAAGACTGCCTCAAAATGCAGTGCTAAGTAGCTAGCACCTCTGACTCTCAGCATGTTGAAAACAATCACTTTTAGTTCTTGGAGGCAGATAGGATGATCCCCATCTACAGATAAAGAAACTGAGGCACTAGTCTATTAAATGGCTCATCAAGATCACACAACTGGGGCTACACATCACACTAAAGTCTTATCCTAAGTACCTTTCATCCCTGGCTCACTCTGTGATGTCATTTCCTTCAGAAATGGATGCAGAGGGGCTGGGGATATGGCCTAGTGGCAAGAGCGCTTACCTTGTATACTTGAAGCCCTGGGTTCGATTCCCCAGCACCACATATACAGAAAATGGCCAGAAGTGGCGCTGTGACTCAAGTGGCAGAGTGCTAGCCTTGAGCAAAAAGAAGCCAGGGACAGTGCTCAGGCCCTGAGTCCAAGGCCCAGGACTGGCAAAAAAAAAAAAAAAAAAGAAAAGAAAAAAGAAATGGATGCAGAAACAGGTGCACAGAGAGAGTGACCAACTCCTCTGAGGTTGCACAGCAAATAGGTCAATGTGCTGAGATCGATTCAAAGATTTATATTTTCAGTCTCCTTCCCTTGGCAAACTCTTAACCAACCTTTAAAACCCCAGCCGAAATGCCCTTCTTCTCTGGCAGAACCTTTCCCTAAGTTCCCTGGGTTTCAACTCTGCTGTTCCCCATTCTGTTCTTCGTCTTGCTGGGCAGCCCTGACCTTAGACCAAGCAGAGAAAGGGTGTTTATGCCCACAGTTGCCTCTTCGACCTTGGGCTGGGGTGGGGCACAGGCCCAGCTGGGTTGATCGAGTATTTTTATTTTTATTTTTTTAGACTGGGAAGGAATGTGGGGGCGTAGCCTCTGACAGCCCCGCCCACCCAGACATCCTCCCAAGCCCTCCAAGCCCTGGTGTAGATTTCCTCAGCTTGGGTGCTGTCCTTCCAGAGTCTAACCTGAACCTCAGGTCCCCGGAGTGAGGCCCTGAGGCCCGGGGGTGAGAGTCCTGACCTTTGCCCCTTGGGACTGAGAATTCCCTCCTGGCGCCGGTCCCCTCCAGTTCCCAGCCCCACGCTGGGTGTGTCACGGACCCTTGAGCCTGGGGAGTCCAGGACCCGGGCGCGGCGGCAGCTGTGCCTCTGTAAAGCCCGTGCCAGAGTTTTCCCTCTCTGAAATGCTGTGTCTCCAAGCCTGCTGGAGATGGGTCTGTTTGGTACGAGGTAACCTGACAAGGATCTGGGGTTTCTGGCCCTGCACGGGGGCCTGGTCCTGGGAGGCTTCCCCGCTGAACCTCCAGATGTGCCCGTTCCGCGGATGAAAACCACAAAAACACAAAAATCCAAACCCCCAAGCCAACAAAACACAACTTCCCAAATCGCCGGCTCCATTCCGCGAGCGGCCTGATCCATACCGGGCTTCCTTACAGCCCTGTCGCGCGGCTCTCCTGTCCTGGCTATTGGCAAAGTCTCGGTTGCCTAGAAAATCCGAACAGGATTACCTCATTTCCCGGAGCCTGGAGCCTCGGATGGAGGCTGTGGGCCGGGGCGGCCTCTCCTGCTTCCCGGGGGCGTGTCGGGCCAGGGCGGGGCAGCGGGCTGCCAGGAGGAGGAAAGCCGGCAGGTGCAGCCGAGAGGGACGATTGTGGCAGAGGGGGCGGGGGCGAGACCCTCTGCCCCGCCCCGACCCTCCTCCGCTGCCTCCCCTAACCAGGGTCCGGGCGATTGACGGTATCCAGGGCCCCCGCGGGCAGGGGCCGCAGCAGAGCCCCAGGGTGGACCATGGCGGTGAGATTCCAGGCGAGTAGGCCGAGGGGGAGGGGAGCCTTCTGGGGTGAGCGCCAGGCGTGGATGGCAGTCCGCCCTAGGACCTGTGAAATGCCCTCTGCCTACAGAGCAGGCGGGGAAACCGAGGCCCAGAGGGACCCGGCGGCTTGGCCGAGGGCTGGACAGCGATCTGTGTCTACCTTGGGTTTCTCCTACCCATTGCTCCAGATCTGGGTTCAAATCCTGCGTTCTGTCTGTTCCTCCAGACCCCACCCCCACCTCGGTTCAAGTTCTGACTTTTCAGCTCCGCAGACATGGGTTCAAATCCTGCTGTTTCTGCGCCAGCCCGGCGCGCTGTCGGCGGTGCACTGGGGGAAGGACGGGGTGTGGATTCTGTGAGGAGATCGTGGCCGCGGCCCCGGAGCCCGGGCCTGGGCCCGGACCAGCTCTGGCCGTAGCACCGTGCGCAGTGACTCGATTGACTGCCCGGGCTGTGAGAGGGGTCGCCGCCATTTACCCGGCACCTGTGGGGTGGGGAGGCCCAGCCCGTCCAGCTCCAGAAAGGGTAAGGTTCCTGGGTGACCCGGGGGCCCGTATTGGATGGAAGGCCTGGTGGCCCGGTTTCCGGGCCCCACGCTCCTTCCCCTCCCCGCCTTTGTTCCTGGAGGAGGGGGGGGGGCGGGAGGAGGGGCCGGCTCCAGGCCACAGCTGCCGGTCCCGCCCCCCCCCCCCCTCCGCGGTCCCCTCGGGCGGCTCCCGCGGGTGTTTACGTCGGCAGGTGCTGGGGGCTCGGACTCCGCCCTCCCAGCTCACCTGCCCGGGCTCAGGGCGAGGCTCAGGACACACCTGGCTGAGCCCTTCGTGGAAGATCGGTGATCCCACCCTTCAAAGACCTTTCTGACCCTTCTCAGGGCCAGGCCCCGTGGGGAGCAGTGCTGGGGTCCTCGAGCCCCCAACTCCATACTAAGGGGAGTGAGGGAGACAGATGGTTTCTGACATCCTTACACCCCAATAATCAGGGGTGCCCCAGAGAGAGGGAGGTTGGGACACATATCTGGGGAGTGGGAGGATGAGATTGTGTGGCCTTGGGGTTGCTACGGATGAATAGGAGTTTGGTTCATCTGGGCCTAAAAGGACTCAGCATAAATGAATAATGCAGAAAGGGACAGCAGCTCAGCTAGATGGGATGGGGGAGAGGGGGGGTCTCCAGACTCCTGAATGTTGGGGGCCACCATGGAGGGGGTCTCAGGCTCAGAAAACAGCCATTCAGAGGTTGGGAGAGCACCTTGGGGGCCAGGATCAGGTTTCATTCCTAGGTCACTAGGGACAGAGCCATAGCCACACAAGCAGAGGCAGGCCCAGCCACCTGCGTCCTGCCCCACCCCCTCCTCACACGGGGATTTCTTAAAGGAAAGCCAAGGAATAAAAAAAATTCCAGAGTGGCATTTAATCGTGCAAAGTATCACATCAAAGCCAGAGAGATTGGAGTTTGGAAAAAATAAGCGCAGAAGGAAACAATAAAAGCAATGAGTAGAAGCAGAAATCAATGGAGCTGGGGGGGGCGGGGTTAAGAGCCAGGGTTGATGGGGAGAGGAGTAGAGTTCTTTCTTCTGTGCTGTGTGACCTGGGGTGTATTACTGAACCTCTCTGGGCCTCTCTGTCCTCTCCTGTGAAGTAGGGTATTGTATCATGGCTACTTCCTGGGGGGTTTCGGCAGTTCCTTGGATGGGTGTGCAACAGCCAGGTAGAATATTGAGGTGCATTTATATTAAGGCAAAATAGATATTATCCCACTATTTTTTTTTAACTTTTTGGGCAGTACCAGGGCTTGAATCTCAGCATCTCACACATGCTTGGCTGGTGCTCTACCACTTGAGTCAGGCCTCCAGCCCAGCTTTTTGCTGATTATTTTAGAGGTGGAATCTGGAGGACTTTTCTGACTGGGTTGGCCTCAAATCTCCATCCTCTAGATCTCAGACTCCTGAGTGGTTAGGATTATAGACATCAGCCACTAGTGCCTCATTTATTGCTTCTCACAATGTGGGCTGGGTCTCCTGGAGTTTGGATCTTGCATAGTCTGCATTTACTGAGACAGGGTTTCCATATGTAGTTCACATAGGCCTCAAACTCACAATCCTGCCAGTGCTGCTCTGTGCCTCAGTTTCCCCAACTATGATGTGAGGACAACAGAGTGATTCTATGATGAGGGACAGTGAGGATGGACAAAGTGCTCTGCACCAAGGAATTGCTTCATTTGTGAATCTATCCATCCATCTATCCACCCATCCACCAACTCATCCACCCACCCATTCACCCACTCATCCATCCAGCCACTCATTTACCCCATTCATCCATTCATCTACTCAGGCACACATTCATCTATCCATCCACCCACCTATTCATCCACTCATCCATCCATCCATCCATCCACTCATCCACCCACTGATTCACCCACTCATCCATCCACCCATCCACTCATCCACCCACCGATTCACCCACTCATCCATCCATCCACTCATTGACCCATCCATCCATCCATCCATCCATCCATCTACCCATCCATTCCATCCACCTATTCATCCACTTATCCATCCATCCATCCATCCACTCACCCATCCAGCCACTCATTGACCCATCCATCACCCATCTATTCACCATCAATCCACCCTTCCATTCCATCCACCTAACCCATTCACTCATCCATTTACTCATCCATCCATCTACCGATCCATCCATTTATCCATCCATCCACCCACTTACCATCTAGCCATCCATCCATCCATCCATCCATCCATGTATCTAGCAAATATTTTTGGAACCCCTGCTATATAAGATCCAGGTGTCATTTGAGGTACCCAGGACACATTTGTGAATGACATAGACAGTATCTCTTCCTCAGGAGCAGATATTAACAGAGGGAATGGACACCTAATAAATTTTAAAAAAAGTAGCAATTGTTTGAGTGCCACACATTCTGTGAAGTGACATAGGACAGGCACAGGTGACATGTTGCTAGTGTGAGCAGTGTGAGCTCACCTG
Source organism: Perognathus longimembris pacificus (assembly GCF_023159225.1). NCBI lineage: Eukaryota > Metazoa > Chordata > Mammalia > Rodentia > Heteromyidae > Perognathus > Perognathus longimembris. Next base: position 68,475,658 of record NC_063163.1, read on the forward strand.
GAAGATAAGGAAAGACCTTGAAAGGAGGTGAGGGACTGGGGGAAGAGCAGTTCAGGTGGAGGCACAGACTATACAAAGGTCCTGGGGCAGGATGGATTCTGGCGTGTTGGAGGAGCCATGAGGAACTGGAGTAGAGGGAGTTAGAAAGGCAGAAGGAGACAGAGATGAACCTGGGGTGTTGTGCAGTGCCCTGGGGGCTGCAGGGAGGACTCAGGCTTTGACCCTGAGGGAGGTGGGAGCCATGGAGGGAGAGAAGGCCTGACCAGCGCTCACAGGCACTCTCTGGTGGCTGCTTCAGGGACAGGAGGTGGCTGGTGGTCCACACGGTCCTAGGCTGGGGGTGGGGGGGTGGGGAGGGTCTCAGGTCAGAGCCAGACCCTTCTGGAGCCCGTATGTCCTGACGCCCATTTCCCTGTCCCCCCAGCAGGTGTCAGACATGGAGTCACTGACCATCTGGGAACAGCACACAGCCACTCTCTCCAAGGTGAGCTGCCCTGCTCAGGTGCTGGGGCCCTGGGGGAGGAGGGAGGAAGCTGAGCCCTTCTGGTCTCCTTGTCCCTCAGGACCCCCGCCGTGGCTTTGGCATTGCCATCTCCGGAGGCCGGGACCGATCCAGCGACTCTGTGGTGGTGTCTGACGTGGTGCCTGGAGGCCCTGCGGAGGGAAGACTACAGTGAGGACCCTGGAGGCCACAGGGGGAGGGCGGGCTGGCCTGGCCCATGGCAGGAGCCTGGGAAGTGAGCACCTGGTGCCTGGCACTCTGCCAACACAGCCTTGGCAAGGACAGCTGGGCAGAGCCATGTCCCTAAGGCACTTCCTGGTGTGACCTTCTATGCTCATTGTGGCCTAAGGGCCCTCCTGGAACAGAAAAATCCTGGAAAAATGGCTTTTTATTGGCAGGAAGAGGAGGCCCATAGTTCTGAGCCCTTGGGGATAGGAGACTCGTGGAAATTATGTGTCCAAATGGCTCTGGGCCTCAAGTGACTGACGGGTGATACACACGTGGCTGAGCCCAGACTTAGACACCATGTTTTTAGAAAGGGAAGGAAAAAAACAAAAAATCCTTCCCTTCTTGGGCTTAGATTGACCTCATTTCATAGATGGGAAAACTGAGGGCAGGAAGGAGAAAGGTGTTTGTGAACCTGGGTAGCCCTAGGAGTCACAACCAGGCTCACTCAGGAGGCTGAGATCTGTTCAAAGCCAACCTGGGGAGGAAAAAAATCTGTGAGACTTTTATCTCCAATGAACCACCAGGAAACTGGAAGTGGACCTGTGGCTCAAAGTGGCAGAGTGAAAGCCTTGAGCAGAAAGCTCAGGGACAGTGCCCATGCCCCAAGTTCAAACCCCAGGGCCAACAAAAGCAACAACAAAACACAGACTTTATAGACTTGGAGTTTCTGAGGACATTTTTTTGGGGGGGGGTGGATTAGGGTGGCTGGACATGAGGGGCCCCTCCCTGAGACCTGTCTCCTCCCTTAGAACTGGGGACCACATTGTCATGGTGAATGGGGTCTCTGTGGAAAATGTCACCTCCACCTTTGCCATCCAGATTCTCAAAACCTGCTCCAAATTGGCCAACATCGTAAGTCATTGCAGGGGTGGAGGGGAGGACTCCAGGTTCACAGAGTCTCTGGGACCCCAGCCCCCAGCTCTACCCTATCCTGTCTCTCTTGGAACTTCATTTATATGTATGTCCTGAGCTTGAACTCAGGGCTTGGGTGCAATCCCTAAACTTTTTTTGCTCAAAGCTGGCACTCTACTACTTGAGCCAGAACTTTATGTTCAACTTTTTAGTGGGCAATTGGAGAGGAGTCTCATGGACTTTTCTGTCCAGGTTGGCTTTGAACTGTGGCCCTCAGATCTCAGCCTCCTGAGTATCTGGGGTTACAGGCATGAGCCACAGGTGCCTGACTCTGTGTGTGTGTGTGTGTGTGTGTGTGTGTGTGTGTATGAGTGTATGAGTGTGTGTGTGTGTAACCCAGGGCTTCAAGCATGCCAGGCAAGTGCCCACCACTGAGCCACACCCTAGAACTTGTGATCAACTTGCAGCTGAGGTTGAGGCCCAGAGAGGGCCAGGGGTCCCCAGGGCCACCCAGTGGGTGGTGTTTTTTGGAGATGATTCCATCTGCCTTCTCCTCTCCCAGACAGTAAAACGGCCCCGCAAGGTCCAGCTGCCAGCCACCAAGGCCAGCCTTCCTGGCCCTGGGCGCCAGGAATCAGACGAAGAGGATGGGCATGGCCGGGGCTACGAGGGGGGCTCATCCAGTGGCTCGGGGCGCTCCTGGGGTGAGCGATCCCGCAAGCCCAAGGCTGGGCGCCGGAGCCGTGCCGGCAGCCATGGACGTCGGAGCCCAAGTGGCTCGGAGGCCAACGGACTGGCACTGGTGTCTGGCTACAAGCGGCTACCAAGGCAGGACGTCCTCATGAAGCCTGTCACATCAGTGCTGGTGAAAAGAAGAAATAGTGAAGGTGAGGGGTGTGGGGCTCAGCATGATGGGGGTGGGACCTGGGAACTCAGGGCCTGAGCACTGTCCCTGAGCTTCTTTTTACTCAAGGCAAGTGCTCTACCTCTTGAGCCACAGTGCCACTTCTGGCTTTTTCTGTGTATGTGGTACTGAGGAATTGAACCCAGGGCTTCGTGCATGCTAGGCAAACACTCTATGGCTAAGACACATTCCCAGCCTGTATTTTTTTTTTAAGCATTAAGTTCCTGGCCATTTGTTAAGGGGCATACATGTGTATCAAATAGTGAAGTGGTACTAGAATTCCTTATACATTGTATTCAAATACCATGGAATTCCCATCTCAGGGTGTATAGCAGGCCTGTGATTTTTGGTCTTTGTCTGGATTCATTGTTAGTGTTGACCTCAGAGGTCTGGGCCATGAGATGATAAGTGATTCTGAAAGGTCAGTCATTGCACCATGATTTTTATTTTTTGGTAGTACTGGGGCTTGGAAGTACTGCTCAGCTTTCTTGCTCATACCACTTGAGCCATGCCTCCAGCACTGCTTTTTGCTCACCAGAGATAAGAGCCTCACAAACTTCTCTGCCCAGACTGGCTTCAAACTGTGATCCTCTAGATCTCAGCGTCCCGAGTGGCTAGGACTAAAGAAGGCATGAGGCCCTGGTGCCCGGCTCCATCATAGTTTTAGTGAGGAGGACTCATTTCCTGAGAACTGTCATTGTGATGAAGTGGTGACCTCCTCGCAGAAGAGGTCATCAACATGTGACATCACGTGATGTCACCCCTTTTTTTCTAGTACTTGTCACTCTTGGGGATGGGGCATCAAAGCCCCCATGATGCTATGTTGGTGGGATGGGAGGACTCAGTCCTGGATGCCACCATTGTAGACTGTGCCCATCTTGAGTCCTGCCTCAGTTTCCCTCTTTATCCTACAGAGTTTGGGGTGAAGCTGGGCAGTCAGATCTACATCAAGCATATCACTGATTCAGGCCTTGCTGCCCGGAACCGCGGGCTGCAGGAGGGGGACCTCATCTTGCAGGTGAGCCTGGCCTTCTTGTCCTGTGACTGGGGAAACTAAGGCAGGGGATGGGCATTGCCACCTGTCACTCAGCGAGGTTGGCAGAGCCAAGTTATGGCCATTTCCTTCTCTGTTCCTGGAGATAGTTAGGCACAGAGCAGCCTTCCAAATTATGGGAATCCATCATCAAATGTCAGTTTCTAGTATCCCCATGGGGTGGTCAGTTTCTAGTATCCTTGGGGTTTTCTGGGTATTCAACTTCTGTAGCCAGCTCACTACAGTGTGAATTCCTAGACCCTCCCTATCCAGGTCTAGTGGCCCCTGACTTAGAAGAACTGTCCTGTCTCAAGGACTGTATTCTTTGTAGATTCCACCCCTAGAAGTCTTTCTTGTGATTTCCAGGGTTTGCTTTCCAGCATTCTTCCAATTCATTATTCCTGGTGTCTCCCTGGGGTGATCTGTTTGTGGGGACCCTGAGAATTCGTCTATTCCTGGTGCTTTGGGACACACACTGGTCCCTGCCTATCCCTAAGATTCCTGAGGACAGATGCCTAAGAGAAAATGTCAGAAATGGATCCCCCTGTGAGTAGAGATGGCACCATTCCTTTCTAAATCTTTTTCTGAGGATTTGAGTTTTCTTATCCCCCCCTCTTGCTGTCTATTTCAAGTTCCTCCCAGAGATGTATTTCTACTAAATTCTTTCTAGGAATTATGAGGCTCCCCCCTTCCCGTCCCCCCTCCGTCTGCAACCCTCGCTTTTTCCCCTTTTTTCTTTCTTCTTTAGGATGGACACGGGCCTGATATATACTAGGCGGATGCACTGCCACGTTAGCCCCGCCCACACTAGCCACGCCCACCACGCAACCGCCCACAACGTAGCCACACCCGCCATATGTCCCAAGTCCGTATTAAACACGCCCCCTGTACCTGAGCCACGCCTCCACCCCTGGGCCAAGCCTCCTCCTACTTCTTTGTGTCTGTTTCTAGGATCTTAGCGCTCACCCCTTTTCCTTCAGATACCGTGGCTTTTGTTGTTACCCTCCGATCTCCCCTAACCAATTTCCCCTCTTAGGAAAAGAGAGGCCCACTCATTTCTAACTCTTCCCTCGCAGCTCTCTGCCCTTGCAGTTGCCTGTCAGTTTCTAGAACTTTGTGGACCCCCACAGCAGAATTCCAGTCCTCACTTTTGTCCCCAGGAAGTATCTGTTGTAGCAACCCTTGGCGATTGTCTGTTTCTATTCTCGTCCCCCTTCCAACTGAGCTATCTGTTTCTAGTATCCCCCATCTCCCACTTACTCGCGCCCTCTCTTCCTCCCCTGTCCCTTCAGATCAATGGGGTGTCGAGTGAGAACCTGTCGCTGAGTGACACGCGGAGGCTAATCGAGAAGTCGGAGGGGAAGCTGACGCTGTTGGTGCTCCGGGACCGCGGGCAGTTCCTGGTGAACATCCCCCCGGCCGTCAGCGACAGCGACAGCGACAGCTCCTTCCTGGATGGTGAGGGGGCAGGGACGGCATCGGAGCTCGTTCTTCCCGGGACCCCGAGGGACAGGAGGGGACCCCGAGTCACACAGCCCGTCCAGCCTGGATCTCTGTGACTCGGGCTCTGGCTAGCCTGGGGCCAGCCCCTTTGGCTTGGCCGGTCTTGATGTTTCCCTCGGCGAGTGGGGTCCAGGCCGTAGGCGTGGCTGTGGCTGACCGGGATCCCTTCTCCGCAGACATCTCAGACCTCAACTCGGAATTATCGCAGGCGCCACCACCCCACATCCCGCCGCCGCCCCGACAGAGGCAGAGGACCATGGTGGCCAGCCCCAAGGACTCCCCGGAGTGCGTACCTGGCAGGGTGTGGCTCCCAGCGAGGGGCGTGGCTCCCAGCGGGGGCGTGGCTTCCAACAAGGGAGAGGCTTTTCCTGTGAGGGGCGCGGCTCCCAGCGAGGAGCACGGCTTCCAGCACAGTTTTGGCTCTTTTTTTTTTTTTTTTTTTTTGCCAGTCCTAGGGCTTGAACTCAGGGCCGGAGCACTGTCCCTGGTTTCTTTTTGCTCAAGGCTAGCACTCTACCACTTGAGCCACAGCGCCTTTTCTATATATGTGGAGCTGAGGAATCGAACCAAGGGCTTCATATATACAAGGCAAGCACTTTTGCCACTAGGCCACATTCCCAGTCCCTTTATCCCCCCACCCTTTGGTCAGCACCAGGATTTGAACACAGGACCTTGAGAGCTTTCTTGTTCACACCTGGAGGTGCTCTACCACCAGAGCCACACCCCTCTCTGTTTTTGCTGGCTAATTGGAGATAAGAGCTTCCTGAATGTTGAGATTACAGGCATACATCCCCATATCAAACCTGTGTGTGTGTGTGTGTGTGTGTGTGTGTATGTGGGGAGAGAGAGAGAGAGAGAGAGAGAGCAAGTGAGCAGGTCCTGGGGCTTGAACTCAGGGCCTGGGCACTATCCCTTAGCTTTAAAAAATGTATTTCACATATTTTTATTTATTTATTTATTTATTTATTTTTGTTTATTAATTGAACACAAATTTTTTTTACAAGGTGTTGTGCAAAAAGGGCACAGCTACACAGTAGGGCAGTGTGCACATTTCTTGTGATATCTTACGTCCTATTTTTCTATCCCTTCTCTAGGTCAGGTAGACATATATACAATATACAATGTATCAAGAACATATATAGTATTCACAGACTTGGTCTCTACTGTCTCTCCGTCTCCCTTTGTTAACAGTCATATATCAGGGAGATCATGCCCCTTTGTTTTCTGTGTTTTAGGCTTGTCTCGCTCAACATTATTTCACATATTTTTATTTATTTTTTAAAAAACAACCCTTACTGGTATTATAAAGGTGATGTACAGGTAGGTTACAGTTATGTAAGTCAGGTAAAAAGTACATTTTTTTTTTCCTTTTTTGGTCATGAGGCTTGGACTCAGCGCCTGAGTCCAAGGCTGTGCTGTACTACTTTGAGCTACAGGGACACTTCCAATATTCTGGTGGCTAATTGGAGATAAGAGTCTCACAGACTTTCTTCTCAGACCAGCTTTGAACCCCAATCCTCAGATCTCAGCCTCCTGAGTAGCTATGATTACAGGCATGAACCAAGAACTCCTAGCAAGAGTACACTTCTTTTTGGACAATGTCACCCCTTCCCTTGCTCTCTACCAGCTTATCCCATAGATTTTTCACTCAAGGCTGGCGCTCTACCACCAGAGCTATAGTTCTGCTTCCAACCTTTTTTTCTGGTTAATTGGAGATAAGAGTCTCATAGACTTTCCTGCCCAGGCTGTTGTCAAACCTTGATCAACAGATCTCAGCCTCTTGAGGACTATGGGGGTGAGCCACTAGAGCCCTGCTTCATTAGCTTTGATAATAAGATAATAACCTGGATGTGATGGCACATACCTGTAATCCAAGCCCCTAGGAAGAAAAGACAGGAGGATCTAGAGGATCTAGACTAGCCTGGACCACATAGTGAGACACTGTCTCAAATAAAAAAAAAGAAGCTGGACATCAAAGACTTATGCCTCTAATTCTAGCTACTCAGGAAGCTGAGATCTGAGGGTCGCAGATCAAAGCCAGCCAGGGAAGCAAAAGTCCGATTTTCTTATTTCCAATTAACCACCAGAAAATTGGTGCTATGGCCCAAAGTGGTAGAGCACTAGCCTTGTGCAAAAGCTCTCAGGGACAGAGCTTAGGTCCTGAGTTCAAGTTCCATGACTGACAAAAAAGGCAAAAAAAGATAATGTAACAGAACTAAACAGTAACAAGATGCCCATTAACCTTTGTCCCTGCCTCACCCTGAACCTGTCTCCCTCAGTGAGAGCCCCCAGCATTGTCAGGAGAGGTCAGTGGATTCCAGAACTATCTCAGAACCAGGTGAGCTGTGGGAGGTGGGTAGGGACCCTGAGCACTGTGCCTCTGGCTTTTCTGATGCCTGCTGGCAAAGTTGTTTCAGGCCATTCCAGGGGAGGGGTAGGACCTCCTAAAGTGAAGGCCAGAAGGCAGCTTGGTGAAGAAGCTGCATGTTTTCTTCCCAGACTCACCCAGAGAAAGCAACTATGACATTTACAGGGTGCCCAGCCGCCAGAGCTTGGAGGATCGTGGGTGCGTACCCTAAAAACAGCCCAACTGCCTGAGTTGCCCTGACACACCCATATGTCCTGGGTCTGCCTTCCCCATTTCCATAACCCCAGCTTCTCATGTGGGAGCAGCCACCATGTGGAAAGCTTGGGAAACTGAGGCCCAGGGTGTGGGCAAGGGCTCTCCAAGGCTGCTATGCCTGGTCCCCCTTTGTTCTCTGGTCTGACCTGTCCTCTGTCCCCTGGTCCCCACAGGTACAGCCCTGACACACGGGTTGTCCGCTTTCCTAAGGGCTCACACATAGGGCTGCGGCTGGCTGGGGGTAACGACGTGGGCATCTTCGTGTCAGGGGTACAGCCGGGCAGCCCAGCGGATGGCCAGGGCATCCAGGAGGGGGACGAGATACTGCAGGTGACTGGGGATGGCCAGCCCCACTTTGGTGTGTGTGTGTGTGTGTGTGTGTGTGTGTGTGTGTCCTGCACTGAATTGTGTGTCTTCCCTCCCTGTGGGTCACATTGGGGACTCTAACCCCTTGGGTTTTTTTTTGTTTTTGTTTTTTGGTGTTCTTTGTGGGGCTTGAACTCAGGGCCTGGGCACTGTCCTTGAGCTTTTCTGCTTAAGGCTAGTTCTCTACCACTGTGAGCCACAGCTCCACTTCTGCTTTTCTGGTGGTTCATTGGAGATATGAGTCTCACAGACTTTCCTGCCTGGGTTGGCTTTTTTTTTTTTTTTTTTGGCCAGTCCTGGGCCTTGGACTCAGGGCCTGAGCACTGTCCCTGGCTTCTTTTTGCTCAAGGATAGCACTCTGCCACTTGAGCCACAGCGCCACTTCTGGCCGTTTTCTGTATATGTGGTGCTGGGGAATCGAACCCAGGGCTTCATCTTTATGAGGCATGCACTCTTGCCACTAGGCCATATCCCCAGCTCCCTGGGTTGGCTTTGAGCCACGGTCCTCAGACCTCAGCCTCCTGAGTAGCTGGGATGACAGGCATGAGCCACTTTGAGTCTGGGGTGCAGTGGGTAGCATGGCAGTGGTCCCCTCATCTGGTCCTTGACCTGGCAGGTGAATGACACGCCCTTCCGGAACCTGACTCGGGAGGAGGCTGTGCAGTTTCTGATGGGTCTGCCAACGGGCGAGGTCATAGAGTTGGTGACCCAACGGAAGCAGGACAGTGAGTGTGACGGGTCCCTGTGTACATGTGCATGTGTGTGTGTTTGTGTGTGTGGAAGTGTGGGTGTGGGTACCCAGCCTGGCAGCCCTTGGGTGTGTGCAGGGTATGGCGTGTGGCCCAAGCTTCTGCCTGTGTGTGTCAGCTTCGGGGCTGGGTCCCTTGGAGGGAAGGACTGGGTCCCGGGCAGCAACAAGGGTCACACAGGCCCCTTCTATTCCCAGTCTTCAAGAAGATGGTACAGTCCCGCGTGGGTGACTCCTTCTACATCCGCACACACTTCGAGCTGGAGGCCAGCCCACCCTCTGGCCTGGGCTTCACCCGTGGTGATGTCTTCCATGTGGTGGACACGTTGTACCCGGGAGCTGGGCAGAGCCACGGCAGAGGAGGCTACTGGCTGGCCGCCCGCATGGGCCGCGACCTCCGAGAGCAGGAGCGAGGCGTCATCCCCAACCGGAGCAGGTGGGCTGGGCCTGGGGTCACCTCAATGATTCCCAACTGCAGCCCTTCCCCAGCTCTTGCCTCCTGGGTCCTCAGTTGACCCTGAGGAGTAGCATTTCCACATCTTTCATTGTTTTCTTTTCTTTTCTTTTTCTTTTTCTTTTTTTTTTTTGCCAGTCCTGGGGCTTGAACTCAGGGCCTGAGCACTGTCCCTAGCTTCTTTTTGCTCAAGGCTAGCACTCTGTCACTTGAGCCACAGCACCACTTCTGGCTTTTTCTGTATATGTGGTGCTGAGGAATGGAACCCAGGGCTTCATGTATACGAGGCAAGCTCTCACCACTAGGCCATATTCCCAGCCCTGGTTTTTTTTTTTTTCACAGAGACTTGAACTCAGAGCCTGGGTGCTGTCCCTGAGCTTTTCTTTTGCTCAAGGCTGGCACTCTACCACTTGAGCCACAGCTACACTTTCAGCTTTTAGGTGATTCATTGGGGATATGAATCTCATAGTCTTTGCCCAGGCTGGCTCTGAACTGTAATCTTCAGATGTCAGCCTCTTGAGTAGCTAGAATGACAGCATGAGTCACTCATGCCTGGCCCGTGTGTACCTCTTTCGGGGTGCTTTTGTGTCATCTGGCTTGCTATCTTTCACTCTTTTCTTCCCAGGGCCGAGCAGCTGGCCAGCCTGGAAGCTGCCCAGAGGGCCGCAGGCTTGGGGCCTGGGTCATCTGCGGGTTCCAATGCCAGGGCCGAGTTCTGGAGACTTCGGGGACTTCGGCGGGGGGCCAAGAAGACCACTCAGCAGAGCCGTGAGGACCTGTCAGTGCTGACCAAACAGGGCCACTACCCACCCTATGAGCGCGTGGTGCTGAGAGAAGGTGGGCCGTGCCTTGCCAGGGGTGTGCACATATGGGGTGGGAGTCCTCAACATCACCCCTAAGCTGCCATCACTGTCTTGCCTTGAAAGACTTGCTTGTAGTTACTGAGGAGGCCCTAAGGAGAGTTGTTGAAGATCTGTTCTATTTCTAGAATGCAAAGCTTACTAAGTATGTATATATATATCTATATATATACACACAAATGTATCTATATACATATATGTATATAATTAAGTATATATAATTAAGTATCAAGTGACTGTGAATTGAAAATATTACCAGGAAGATTGTGTGTACACATGCACATGACACAGAGAGGAGGTTTCCTTGTCTTCCGAAAGCAGTGGGGCAGGGCCAGGGTCTCCTAATGGTGACAGGTGGCCAGCCATTTGATGTGATGTGAGCTTCTGGGAGGGTGTGGGCGGGTCTATGCAAATTATAGCTATTTATTTATTTATTTTTGGGTGCCTGTCTTGGGGCTTGAACTCAGGGCTTGGGCACCGTTTCTGAGTTTCTTTGCTCATGGCTAGCCCTTTATTGCTTGAGCCACAGTTTCATGTACTTTCTTACCAGTGCCAGGGCTGTCTTTGAACAGCAATCTTCAGATCTCAGCCTCCTGAGTAACTAAGATGACAGGTGTGAGCCACTGGCACCCAGTGGGAGATGTAGTTCTCCTCGTCAGGCAGTTTAATATAGAGGACATGGACAGGGGAGCTGAGCATACAAGACACTAGCAGTCTTCGCTAAATACAGGATTCTGACTTTTGTCTTTGTGGCTCTGCTCCTCAGCCAGCTTCAAGCGCCCGGTGGTGATCCTGGGACCTGTGGCCGACATTGCCATGCAGAAGTTGACAGTGGAGATGCCTGACCAGTTTGAAATCGCAGGTGAAAACAAAAGAAAAGAAAACAAAACCCAGGTTCAGCAGGGTGCAGGTGATCATGCCTGTAATTCTAGCTGCTATGAAGGCTGAGATCTGAGGATCACAGTGTGAGGCCAACCTGGGCAGGAAAATCTGTGAGACTCTTATCTCCAATAACCGGAGGTGGGGGGGAAGCCAGAAGTAGAGGTATGGCTCACGTGGTAGAGCACCAGCCTTGAACAAAATAAACTCAGGGACAGTGCCTAGGTCCTGAGTTCAAGCCCTAGGGCCAGCAGGTACACGCACACCCGCGTGCACGCACACACACATACACACAGACACTCATGAGTAGATTAAGCAGTGGGATAGCAGGGAAGGTAGTGTTTCAGTGTAGGAAGCTGCCCCTTAGTTCTGTGGCACCGAGTCGCCCAGTGTGGGGTTGCAGCTGGTGGGAGCTGTTGCTGCTGTTGTAACTTCCCCCTGGGATGATGGGAGACAGGATGGGTTCTTCAGCAGGGGGCAGGCCAAGTTAGGGGTGAGTGTGGAGGTGACAGGGTCACCCCACCTTCCACAGAGAGTGTGTTAAGGACAGACAGCCCATCCAAGATCATCAAACTGGACACAGTGCGGGTCATCGCAGAGAAAGTAAGTACAGCCTTGCACGTGGAGGGGAAACTGAGGCCTGGGCATCCAACCACATGGTCTGTTCTCCCCTCCCCCTTTTGGATGCTTTGTGAAGTGTGGAGGGGGCCCCCGAGGCAGACAAGGTCCTGGCATCTGGAGCCCCATCTGCCTGCTTGAGGATGTGAGCTGCTGGGGTCCACTCTCACCTCAGAATCCTCATCTTTCCATTTTCCCCCTCTCTCTGGCTCCCCATTTTTCTGCTGTGTGGACTGCTTTGTGTCTTGGGTGTATTTTTTTTTTTCTTTCTCTGTCTTTCTCAACTCCCCTCTCCTCCATTCACGTGGGCCCTGCCCAGGACAAGCACGCACTCCTGGATGTGACCCCGTCGGCCATCGAGCGCCTCAATTACGTGCAGTACTACCCCATCGTCATCTTCTGCAGGCCCGAAAGCCGCTCTGCCCTCAAGGCTCTGAGGGAGTGGCTGGCACCTGCCTCCCGCCGCAGTGCCCGCCGCCTCTACGGGCAGGCGCAGAAGCTACAGAAACACAATGGCCATCTCTTCACAGGTTGGTGGGAGCCGGGGGTGGGGTCGTCCTGAGCCCAGCAGAGGCTTGGGCGGGGCTGATGTCCTCTGCCCCCACAGCCACTGTCCTCCTGCATGGGACCAGTGACGCCTGGTACCAGGAGGTCAAAGCTGTCATCAGGGAACAGCAGACACGGCCCATCTGGACCGCTGAGGACCAGGTAGGTGCTGGGCACAGGGACCCCGCAGGTCTTGGAGTGCCATGGAGGGCTAGGGGCTGGCTGGGGCAGGGGTGAGATTAATTTGGGGCTCAGATTAGGGAATGGGGTTTTGTTCCAATGCTGGAGGTAGGGACTGGGGTGTGGCTGAGATTTCGGGCTTGTCTTTGTGTGTGTGTGTGGGGGGGGAGGGAGTACTGGGGCTTGAACTCAGGACCTACGCACTGTCCCTGAGCTAGCATTCACGACTTGAGCTAAGCGCCACATATGGGTTTTTGGTGGTTTATTGGAGATGAGTCTTACAGACTTTCCTGCCCATGCTGGCTTCGAACCACGATCCTCAGATCTCACTTTGTAGCTTGGATTACAGGCGTGAGCCACAGGTACAGGCATGGGACTTGGCAGTCTTCGCTCTAGGGTGATGGTCAGACCATCCTAGGGTTAAGGTCAAGCACACACTCGAGGCTCAGCCTGGGTCAGGTCAGGATTGCAGTTTTGAAGGTGGTGTCCTAGACCAGGGTTTGGGTGTGTAGGGGTGGATTCTTGGTTCAGCCTAAGCTGACCACAGCGTCCATGTCTGCCTGCAGCTGGACGGCTCCTTGGAAGACAACCTTGATCTGCCCCGCTGTGACCTTGCGGACAGCAATGCAGACCTCAGCTGCGACAGCCGTGCCAACAGCGACTATGAGGAGACGGACGGCGAGGGCGGTGTCTACACGGACGGCGAGGGTGGCCCCCACACCGACGTGGACGAGGGACCCCCAGCACCTGCCCTGGCTCGGTCCTCAGAACCAGTGCAAGTGGAGGAGCCCCAGAGTCCAAGGGATCATGGGAGAATCCCGGTGCAGCGGGAGACCCAGGTGGGCAGGGCATTAGGGTGGGAGCGAGGGGGTGGTCTCCTGGGGAAAGAAGTCCACATGGGGTCCCCTCCAGGCTGTAACCCTTCCTGCTTACCCCCCGTTACTCATGGCCCCTGGGTATGTGTGAACTTGGTTACTCTCCCTCCAGGTGGACAGCCGCCACCACCAGGCCCAGTGGCGCCAGGACAGCATGCGGTAAGAGCCCTTATGCTCCCCATGGTGATGGGGGTGCGGGGCTCTCAACCCGTTCCCCTGGACTCAAACTCTAGCCGAGGGAGACCTAGAACCAGGATATGCTTCATGCTGCCTGATGAGGATCCTCTTTGTGGGAGAAGTGTGAAGGCTTGTTGAAGAAATAGACATTGGGCTGGGGATATGGCCTAGTGGCAAGAGTGCTTGCCTTGTATACATGAAGCCCTTGGTTTGATTCCCTAGCACCACATATATAGAAAACAGCCAGAAGTGGTGCTATGGCTCAAGTGGCAGAGTGCTAGCCTTGAGCAAAAAGAAGCCAGGGACAGTGCTCAGGCCCTGAGTTCAAGCTTCAGGACTGGCCAAAAAAAAAAAAAAGAAGAAATAGACATTGGAGCTGGGCTTTGAATGATGCGTAGGAGTATGTCCACAAGGCTCAACCCAGGAATGCTGTTTCTTGCATCCCAGTCCCTCCCAGTGTTAGCCCTGGAAATGGTGGGAAAGCTCACGCTTTACTCCTTTTGGGTTGGCAGGACATATGAACGAGAAGCTCTGAGAAGGAAGTTCACTCGTGCCCGAGATGTGGAGTCTTCTGATGAGGAGGGCTATGACTGGGGCCCAGCCACTGACCTGTGACCCCCCCCCCCACCTGTGCCTGCTTCTCCCAGAACTTTGCCTCTTGCAGAGGAAGGTGGATTCTTACTGAGCTGGCTTCTAGGGAGGCCGAGGGGGCAAGGGAGATCACTTCTTTCAGACTTACAGACCCCAAACTGAGACTGTGTCCATTCAATAAACTTTTAATTTCTTTTTCCCTCGGTTGTGGGGCTTGAACTCAGGGCCTGGACACTATCCCCGATTTCCTTTTACTCAAGGCTAGTGTTGTACCACAGCTCCACTTCTGGTTTTCTGGTGGCTGACTGGAGATGAATCTCACTGACTTTTCTGCCCTGGCTGGCTTTGAACTGTGATCCTCAGATCTCAGCCTCCTGAGTAGCTACCATGACAGGCGTGGAGCCACCAGCGCCCAGCAAACGTTCAATTTTTTTTGTATTAAAATATAGGGTCAAGAATCTTTTTGGGGTCCCAGCTGGCTGAGGAGGGGCTGTAGCCAGTAGGGACTAAGGCACAGTGGTGGGTGGCAGGGTGGTCACAGGTACACGGGCTGCTCCTGGCCCGTGAGTAGTCGGTAGGTGGCCGCCGGCATGGTCTTGATGTGCACCTGTGGGGGAAGCAGGGGTCAGGAGCGAAGGTGTGTGTGGGGTGAGGTGGGCCAGGATGAATCAGAAGAGGGGTGCATCATGGGGCCAAAATGGGAAGGTGGAGCTGGGACCCAGGATCCAGAGCCAAGACAGAAAAGAGGGTTAGGACATGGCAGGCCTGGTCAGGGTGTGGGGGAGGGGCAGAGGTAGGCCTGGAAAGGCGGGGCCAGGACCAAGAAAGAAGGGCCAGGCCTGGAAAGGCAAGGCCAGGACAGGGTGGCCGGGGAGGAAGGACCTCATTGTGGGCCTCCGTGAGCAGCTGGATGATGCGCTCGTGAGGCGTGGCCACCACGCTCTGCCCATTGATCTCGATGATACGGTGGCCCACGCGTACACCGCCACGCTCAGCGATGCCCCCGCGTAGGAGGCTGCAGATCTGGGGGAGAGCGTGGTGCTCAGAACTGAGTGGGAGCGGGCAGCTGCCACCCTCACACCCCCAGCACCCCGCTAGCTCACGATGCCGTCCTCCACGCAGAAGCCGAGCTGCTCACGTGAGTGTGGCCGCCGGATGATGGCAGTGGTGACGGGCGGGCAGTGCACGATGCTGAGCCGCACCGATGTGTGTGGCCTCACCTCCTGGGGACCACGGGGCTCGTTGGCCTGATGTAGGCACTGGATCCCCGGGGCCTCAGTTTACTGGGAGACTGGGAATGTGGGGTCTGCAGGGCTTCGTCCCCCGCCCTGGTGAGGGAAAACTCACGCGCACGGCGGCCTGGCAGGCGGCTAGGGGCAGCCCCACCAGGCTGGCCCCGTTGATGGCGGTGAGGCGGTCCCCGATGCTGAGGGCGCCTGAGCGCTCTGCAGGGCTCCCGTGCATCAGGTTGGCGATGACAGCTGTGGGCAGCAAGGAGCCCCAGCCGGACTCCACCAGGGCCACGCCCAGGCCCTCGCCACGGAGCTTCTCGATGCACACCTGGCAGGACCAAGCAAGGAAGCTCAGTGGTAGTGGTAGGGCGGGCAGTGCTGGCAGTGCCGGGAGGGTGGGCAAGCTACTCACCTCCCTACGGTTCTCGCTGTTGGAGAAATGGTCCAGGTCCCCATTGTGCAGGTGGCCAGGGCCAGTGCTGCCCTGGCTTGGCTGGGTCCCCACTTGGCTGGGGTCAATACCGCTTTCTTTCAGGAACTGGCTGTAGGCCACGGCAAAGGCCTGGCCAATGGCCTGAGCAATAAGCTGGGCCTGTGGGAGGCATGGCATGTCTTTGGCCATGTTACCCATCTCCTTGCAGGTCCACAAAATCCTTTGGCCATCTTGGAGTTGAGCCCCTGCTGGGCTAAGATCTTCAGGAGACAGCTTCAGTGGCCCTGGTGTGTGGATCCTATCTATCATAAACTAAAGCTGTTTCTGTGCTAGGCAGAGATCAGTAAGCCCAGGCATTCAAGGGTAAAGACTTGTGAATACATTCCTACACATACTTCCAAGCCCCAGCTGGGATGTCTATTTCCTCAATAAGCTTACACAATCCTCCTAAGAAGCAGTTACCAATCCCTTGGGTCTGACTGCAGGGAGCTTAGAGTGGCTGTCAGGATCTAGCTTGCCCTGGAAAGTTTGGAAGTAGTTGGGGACCAGACCAGGTTTCCACACCGCCCCACCCCTAGCCAATGACTGAGTTTGCTCACATCCTCAGAGTGGAAGACATGGCAGATCATCTTGTACAGGCGGCAGTCACGGTCCTGGGACCCTGGCCTCTGTGCCAGCCGCCGCCGCGCCATGAAAACCAGCACAGGGCCGATGTCAGCAATGTAGGAGATAGTTTGTAGTGCATGGTCCATCATGGCCTCCTGGAGAGAGATGCAGTGGGTAGAGGGCTTCCCTGGACCCTGCACCTCTGCATCCTGCTGCCCTCCCCATGCTGCCAGGTACCTGGGAGTCAGCTGTGAGGACCTTGACTCTTTTGGTGGAGACAAAGAGGTCCACCTCTGTCATGGGCTGGCTTTCTCCATCTGGGGCCTGCAAGGAGGCATGGAAGTTGAGGCCTGAGATACCCCACAATGCTCAACCCTGGGCTCCCCATCAGGACTGCCCCCCCACCATCTTACCTTGACCCGGTCCACAGCCTCCTGTGCCTGCGCCATGCGCATGCTGGGGGGTGGGTTCCTCTCCGACACCAGCTGGGTGGAGCCCAAATATTTGGCACCAAAGATGACACCGTCCATGAGGTCCTCATGGTCACAGGGTCCAGGGACTGAGGGCAATGGTGGGGAGAAGGTCAGCCTCAGAAGTCACCATCAGTCCTGTCAATCCTGGGGTTCTGCCTACTGTTACAGAACCATCCATCTGGTTCTCACAGGCCCAGAGAACTGTTAGTCTTGTGCCAGCCCCACTGTACCCCCAGGATTCTGAGACAGTGCTCCCAATGGGTCCAGACCGACAGTGTCAATTTTAATATTTTCAAAACATATAAAAAATGCAAAAGCCAGACTAGAGGTGTAGCTCAGTAGTAGAACACTGGCCTAGCAAATGTGAAGCCTTAAGTTCAAGCCCCCAATACCATCAAAAACAAGCTACTTCTAGCTCATGAGATCTACCAGCACAGACCAAGGCTGAACTCGCCAGCAAATGGTCATATGCCAACCTTTAATCTAGAACTGAGTGCTGCCAATGGCCTTGCCTGCTCTGGTACAATATGAGTACTCAGGGCTGGGGATATGGCCTAGTGGCAAGAGTGCTTGTCTCGTATACATGAGGCCCTGGGTTCAATTCCCCAGCACCACATATATAGAAAATGGCCAGAAGTGGCACTGTAGCTCAAGTGGTAGAGTGCTAGCCTTGAGCAAAAAGAAGCCAGGGACAGTGCTCAGGCCCTGAGTCCAAGGCCCAGGACTGGCCAAAAAAAAACAAAAAACAAAAAACAAAAACAAAAACAAAAAAACCCACAAAACAATATGAGTACTCAGTATCTCCCTGGCCATGTTGCCATCTTCTGAAAATCACCCCAGGGGACTTCTAGACCTCATTCATTTTTTTTTGTCTGTTGGTCATGGGGCTTGAACTCAGGGCCTGGAGCCTGGGTGCTGTCTTTGAGCTTTTTAACTCAAAGCTAGCACTCTACCACTTTGAGCCACAGTACCACTTCTGGTTTTCTGGTAGAGATAAGAGTTTCACTGGACTTTCCTGACTAGGCTGGCGTCAAACCACAACCCACAGATCTCAGCATCTTGAATAGCTAGCATTACAGGTGTGAGCCACTGGTACCCAGTCTAGACCTCACTGTTATTGGCAAACTTTGTGCCAACTTTTGAGAGTTTGGCTCTGGAGCCTGGACCCCCTCAGGCCCTGGGATGGAGTTTGGGGGTGGGATGTGTGGACACTCACCCTCCTGAAGAGCAGGGCATGAGGCCAGGGTCTCAGGGCTCTGGAAGAAGAGAGAGAAGGGCAGGACTCAGTCCCCGGGTTCAGCTCCAGACCTCCGAGGCACCTGATGGTGATATACCCAGACACTACCTGAGCACTGGCAGCAGGTGGTTCTTCGGGTGTGACTAGAGGTGCTGTCTCTGGCCAGGGTTCGGGGGAGCTACTTGAGCTCCTGCTGTCCTCTGGTTCTGTCCACTCTGGGGGACCAGGTTCCCCATCAGGATAACCCGGAGGCTGCAGCAGGAGATCCAGCAGGTCCTCCTTGCCAGCCTCGGCTGACAAGAGCCCATGGGCATCATTCTTGTCCTGGGAGGCCAAGCCCTGTCCAGTGGCAATGTGCAGAGGGCAGGGGGCTCCATCAGGGGCTGGGTCCACTAGATTGCCTGGCAGATTTTCCAATTGTCCTACCAGATCCTGAACGCCTGACCTGTCCAGTTCCATCTGAGTCAGGACAGGGCCTCCAGGCTCAGGGTTCCACTGGCTGTCGGGGCTGCAGGTCTTAGAGGGCACTTGGGATTCTCTGGCCCCCCCCACATCCAGGGTTGGGGGCCCTGAGGAGGGCTGCGGGGTGGTTAGGAACTCCATGTGGGGGCCCCTGGCGTCTTCATGCGGCTGAAAGAAAGGATGGAAGTGGGGAGTTCTTGGCGGGTGGCGGTCCTGCAGCACGTAGGCCTGGGTCCCCCACTCCCCGCGCCCTGCGGGGACTCAGGCTCCCCATTTCACCGGTTAGCAAACTGAGGGCGGCCGTGAGGACAGGCGCGGCGGCTCCGAGCTCTTTCGCCTCGAATCCTCTTCGCCGCTGTGTTCGACTAGTGCTGCTTCGCCACCTAGGACCCCAGAACCCTCGTGGGGGCCACAGCCCTTCGCAGACCCCACACCCCAGACTTTGTCAGACACGCAGCCGCTCAGGTCACCCTCAAACTGACCCGATCCCAAGTGCCAGCCCCAGACCCCGCCGCGCAGACCCGAGACACTCACTTCTCAACCGAGGTCGTCGCTTCTCCGCGCGGTCCTCAGGACCCTGCGCGGCCGGACCAGGCCCCGCATAGCCCCGCAGCTCACCCAGTAGCCGTGGGTGCTGCCGGATCCTCGCCGCCCCCGCGTCCGCTCAGCTGTCGCTTTTGCGCCCAGGCCCACTGCGCATGCGCATTCGCGCGATGCCTACTGGGAAATGTAGTCCTTGAGACTAGCTTGCCTCGCGGGGTAGGGAGAGGCTCTAGGAGTATATTTCGGCTGGGAACGGGGTTCGAATCTCAGGTTTAAAATAACGCAGAAGGAACCTGGATTGACCTTCTTATTGCAAAACACAAGACTATTCATCACTGACTCATGCTGTGATGGCACACATTAAAAAAGAAAAAGAGGAGAGCCACAGCACAGTTCCAGCCTTTTTTGAGTAGTTTATTGGAGATAAGTGTCTCATGGACTTTCCTGTGAACTGTGATCCTCAGATCTTAGCCTCCTAAGTAGCTAGGATTATAGATATGAGCCACCCGTGCGTGGCCCAGTTCCTTGGTTATAAATGGGAGATTATAATAGTACTTAAAGCCTAGTTGTGAGGATTGAAGATATCTATTGTGTTAGAGTAGATTTAATATTTGACTAGGTCTGTAACACCATGTATCAAAGCATTAGCTTTTCTTTTTAGGTTTTAAATAAAAATTGAATATCAATTACAGTTGCTCATGACATTTGAAGCAAATATGTAACTGAAGAAAGCCAAAGAAATTAATGGAATATTCTTTGAGTAGACTCTTACACAGGAACTGAGTAGGTCTACAAAAGTTATATTTACTACAATAAACCTAAAATTAGGAAGACTACATTTCCCAGAAGTCCTCGAGGGCCTACAACTCCCAAGCACCTCCTGGGCCGCTGCCGGAAGCGTGCACGTGCAAACAGTCGGCATATGTCATGGCGGCCGGACGTCTCTTTGGGGCTACGCGAACGTGGGCCGGTTGGGCGTCTCGGGAGCATCTAGACCTCATTGCTCCCAGGAAACTGCTGATCAGGGAGTATGCCAAAAAACTGGGTGAGCTGCGTTACTGGGGACCGTGACTGGGATGGTGAGTTGCACGGGGAATAGGCAGTGCGCAGGCGCCGGCCGAGGAGGCGGGACTGAGAACTCCTGCCGGAGCGCTTAGCGGCAGCGCTGGCCAGCGGTGTGCGCACGCGTAGTTTGAGCGATTGGACCTCTGGCTTGTCTCACCTTGGGCGTAATTGCGCGGGCGAGAGTCCGAGCAGCTGGTGACGAGGGCACGGGTGGATAGGGATTATGTAGGTGATAGGGGGGTCATAAACTCGGATTCCTATCTTGTTCCTGCCTCCAAATTGCTATGTGAACTGAGGCAGTCCAGCCATCACCAAGAAGATAATCCAAATACATGGATGTTATTATATTTTACCTGGATATAGCCTTGCCTGCTCTCTTTCGTTGGAAGGAGGGAATGGCAGATATTGGACTTGAAAGACACATCAAGCTGTGAAGAGAGACTTTCTTGAGAAGTTAAACTAGCATGATAAAGAAATGAAAGTCTAGTGCTGGTGGCTCATGCCTGCAGTCCTTACCACTCAAGAAGCTGAAATCTGAGGATTGAGGTTTGAAGTCAGCCAGGGCACTCAAGTCTGTGGGACTTTTATCTTCACTTAACCAGCATAAAGCCGGAAGTGAAGCTGTGGCTCAAGTAGCAGAGCTCTGGCCTTGAGTGAAAAAGCTAAGGGCAGAACTCAGGCCCCGAATTCAAGCCCCGGTGTTGACACACACAAAAAAATAAAATAAAAAGGAAATGACTTAGCTACTTGGAGTGTTGGAGTTTAATTTTGGGGTCCTTTGCTCCCCATTTTTTTTTTTTTGCCAGTCCTGGGCCTTGAACTCGGCCTGAGCACTGTCCCTGGCTTCCTTTTGCTCAAGGCTAGCACTCTGCCACTTGAGCCGCAGTGCTTCTGGCTGTTTTCTATATATGTGGTGCTGGGAAATGGAACCCAGGGCTTCATGTATACGAGGCAAGCTCTCTTGCCACTAGGCCATATTCCCAGCCCCTTGTGCTCCCCACTTTAAATGAAGAAGATTCCAGGTGGGGCCAAGGCCTTCCAAAGAGGCAAGGGACAAGTGGATGGCGCTGGCCTGAATCGACTCCTCTATCTTCCCCACAGTCATGAAGGGGGCCAAGGGTGGCAAAGGTGGCACGCCCATCCAGGAGCTGAAGGATCCAGACGTGTGTACAGACCCTGTCAAGCTCACCACACACGCCATGGGTGTCAACATCTACAAGGAGGGCCAGGATGTGGTCCTGAAGCCAGATAATGAGTATCCTGATTGGTGAGTGGGTCCAGCTGTGGCTTCCTGGGCCAAACATCTCTGCCCCTTGAAGGTCAAGGCCACCTTCCAAATGGGCACACCAACTATCAGCCCTGATGATTTGACAGTCAGGTTCAAACCCATACAAAGCATCTGAAATTCCTTTTGTTTTTCCAGTAAGCAAACATTTATTGGGCTGACTGGTTCAGATCCTGTCCTAAGCTCCAGGGATTCACAAGTACATGAAGAAGGAAAATGCCCCCTTCCTGGAGGTAGCAGAGGAATGGATCAGGCAGATAGGGAAACTGGTTCCTGGAAGGGCTGGGAGGGTGAGTGAGAGCAGGGTGAGGAGCTTAACTAATCAAGTATAAAGGGTCTGAGGGGTGAAACATAGCTGGAAGGGATTTCAAAGGTAGCTAGTGCAGCCTGGGCAAAGGCCCTGGGGCAGGACTGAGCCTGGTGTATTTAGGGGAGCAGCATGGAGGACCCTGTCCCTGGAGTAGAAAGAGTGCTGGGAGAGAGGGAGGAGGGAGGCAGGGAGGAGATAGAGCAGGTTGTGCAAGACCATATAGTCTGCCAGGAAGCTTTTGTGCAGTTCTAAGTAGTGGCAGGGCCTGGAGAGCCCAGAGAATTGGGCAAGGGTCAGAAAGGCTGAGTGACTATGTAAACATATGCTCTGCTGGACAGGGTTCAGGGGCAGGATGGAGTGTGTGCCCACTGCAGATATCAACAGGGCTGGGGTGGGCTGGCCCTCTTATTGCTTAGCCAGGGAGGGGGTGGGAGGGAACCTCCAGGTCACAGCCTCCTGGTAGGACTTGTCCCCAGCTCTGGCACTTGTTTGTGCAAGAACTCAGGACACCTGGGAAGGTCACTCTGTCTCTGACTCCCACCTACTGCTAGGTTGTTCCAGATGAATGTGGGTCCACCGAAGACACTTGAAGAGCTGGACCCGGAGAGCCGGGAGTACTGGCGCCTCCTGCGTAAACAGAACATCTGGAGACACAACCGGCTGAGCAAGAACCAGAAGCTCTAGCAAGGGGGGTGGATTGGGCAGAGTCCAGGTCGTCCCTGGCACTTCAAGAGAATGGACTTTTCCACTGGGGTGGTGGTCAGCCCTGTGTGGACATAGTGAGTCTGGGCCAGCCCTGCCCAGCTTAATAAACATGCCCTGGTCAGTCTGGTGCTCCTGGCTCCTGGGTGCTGTTTGATATCAGCCCAGGGGAACTGGACCCCTTTCATCCATCTGGACTTCTGCAGTCCCTTCCTGCAGTCCTCCCCTGGGATTCCTAAGCCCTGTTCAAGAGGCCTCAACCCCACACTTTGATGCAGAGGCTGTCCAGGCCAACAAGAAACCCTTTTTCTTGGTTGCAAGGGCCTCAAACCCAACCTGAACTGTCTGTGAGCTTCAGTTGGTAACTGGCTTCAGGCATGGCTGGATCTAGCTGATTTGAGAGTCAGAACTATGGCTCTGTCTAGCTGGATCCTTTTGCCTCCCAGTGGGCAGTGCCAGCCAGCACCTCCATTCCACTTGGGAAGACATAGCCACTGCCTGTCTGCTGGGATCACAGGTGGTTCTCGCAGGTCAGCGGAACCAGGGCTTGTGGCTGCTTTTCCTACCCAAGTCCTCAGCTTGTCCACTCCAATGGAGCCATGCTGGAGCCTTCTTTCCACTTTTCCATTTGCATCCTTGAGCCACAGGCACATGAGAACCCTGCCCCAGCTTCCTGCATCCTCTTGCTCAGCCTGGCCATGGTGGGGGCACTTGAGTTCCAGGGCTAGGGCCCAGTTAGGGGCCAGTGCAGAGGCCTGATGGCCAGGACCCTCCTGGATTCCTTGTGTGTTGGGGGCAGGGGGATGAGCTTTAGATCATCTTTCACCCTGCAGATGCCCCGGTTGGCCTAGAGGCCAATTTTGCACATCCTGGGAAAGGAGAGCAGAGCTGTAGAGGGATTGGATCGCCGTGCCTGTCCTCCATCTACCCTGGCAGGCGGAGGGATGAGCAGAGCTGATCAGGCCCCACCTACCGGTGCCTCCCTTCTCTTTAGTCACTAGCTGTCTCTCACTTGGGTTCTGCCCAGCCGTTGCCTCTGCATCAGAACACCCTGTTGTAATCCACCACACAGCCCACTCTTCTCTCTGGCCCTTAAGCCTGCTGTCATCTTTGCTGCCATGTCTCTCCTGCCTGGTGCCTGGTGAGATATTGCATGAATGGGTGTGTGGGTTGATAGATGGGTGAATGGGTGGGTGCATGATGAATGGATGGATGGTGGATGGGGTGGGTGAATGGATGGTGGGTGGATAGGTGAATGGATGAATGAATGGGTAGATGGATGGTAGTGGGTGGATGGGTGGATAGGTAGATGGATAGTGGTAGATAGGTAGACAGATGATGGATAGATGGATGGTAGATGGATGGTGGGTGGATGAATGGGTGAATGGGTGGATGGGTGTTGGATGGATGGATAGGTAGATAGTGGGTGGATGAGTAGATGGATGGATGGATAGTGGATGGATGGTTAGATGGATGGGTGGGTGGATGAGTGTTGGATGGCTGGATAGGTAGATGGGTAGTGGGTGGATGGATGGGTGAATGGGTGAATGGATGATGGATGGATGGGTGATGGATGGGTAGATGGCTGATGGATGGGTGGGTAGATGGTTGGGTAGATGGTGGGTAGGGAGATCAGTGGCTTGTGGGCAAGCTCCATGGCCACAGTGGAGGTGGTATAGGAAAGTTCTTGGCCTGCTGTCCACACTCAGGACAGGCATATCTGTGGAGAGGGACCCGGCACCCAGCTAGAGCTGAGGTAGAGCACTAGGAATCCCACACATGCGCGCACACAGGGTCTGTGCAGGGTCTGTTGACATCTAGGGGTGGGGCCTTATCCCTGCACACAGCCATTGGCCACCCTGGTGTATGTGCTGAGGTTGGTGGTGGGACTTGGGCTGAGTGGTGGCCTGTGCCACCCACTGTTCTGTATGTGATGCAGAATAAAATGCATCAGCTGCAGGATCTGGATGTGTCTGTCATTATTCAGATTCAGAGGCAGATGCTTCTTTCCTGGCTCTCTAGGAAATCCATTCAGGAGGCCCTGGGCTCAGGGGTCTCCAGGTTGTGTGAGAGGCACCTGGGGATGGGCTGGTGACCATCTTTATGTGGGGACCCTGAAGGGAGCACCTGGTTGGTTGGGGGTTCAGCTGCCTGCTGTTTTATTGTTCTGATCCAGGCTCCTGGCTCTGCCTGGCTCAGACACTACCCAGCTGCCCTGGGCCCCCACAGGCCCTAGTCAGAAGCCATGCCCAGCCCTGTTCTGGGAGGGTGGTACCCACTTGTATTCTGCTGAGCCCTGGGGAGACATGGCCACATGGCAGGCTTGATTAGAGCAGAGGCCAGCCCTGCCTTGCTGGGCCGGGACAAAGGGTCAAAGGGCCACAAGCAGCACCAGCATCTGTGCAGTGGCAGGCGTGGACATTGCCCACATGGCTGGCCTCTGACCGTCTCCTGGCTCCTAGCCAGGGCCACCTCTTCCTGCCTAGCACCCGGAGGCCTGGTCAGCCTTGGACAGAGGTGGCAAGAAACCTGGCCACCCCTGCTGGCGGACTCAGGAAATCATAGCATGAAGCCCTGGTGCAGGAGCCCCACGCGACTGTCACTGAGGATAGCATGGCCGTGGGAGCCAGCCTCTGGCAGGCTGGGTCTGTCCATACTTGCAGTCCGCACTCTGGTGACTCCCTCGGCAAGATCCTGCAGGCAGCCCCCCAGGCCCATTGCCAGGACTAGGATACTGGGGCCCAGGAGGACAGGCTTCCACACAGCCTGGCCAGACAGTGGCCAGGGTCCCAGCCCTGTCCCAGGCCTTGGGCAGCTGGGCAGGGCAGCTGGAGGGGCTCCAGGTGGGGCTGGTGGCCAGGCCCTGCCCAGATCCTGCATGGGCTCCTCCAGGATGATGCTGTCAGTGAACATTGGCCCAAAGGTGTGGGACCCCAGGGACACCTGAACCACCTCCCCCCCCATCCTTGTCCCAGGAGGTGGGAAAGGCCTGGTGCTATAGGGGACCTGGGCCCCAGCCACGGCTCCAGGGGTAGTTGCATGACCAGAGGGTGGGCAAATGGCAGAGCTGGTGCCTCAGGAGCCTTGAGGCTGCCACAGCTCCTGAACAAGAACCTAAACACTGAACCCACAGAGCCTCTCCATCCCCCTACCCCTGCCTGCGCCCCACAGGCCTGGTTTCCACAAGGCACTGTGTTGTGAGAGCCCCTGCCTCAAGCCTCCATCCTCCCTGTCCAGACCTTCCTCGACACTTCTCCCTCCTCGGGTCTCTGCATCCTCGTTCTCACCTCCTCACAATCAGCTCAAAGAAAGCACCTGCACCCTAACCTTATTTCTGCATCCCCCTTCTCCTTCCCAGCTGGCAAGCTCCTATGCTTATGTCAGGGCCTCCAATGGCTTTTCCTGTGCTTCAAGGAGTTTCTCTTCTGGTTCTTGGGGAGGGCCAGTATCTGACTCCACCTCCCTTTCCCCCTATTGGAAACAGGGCCCTCACCTGCTCGTAGCGCTCATTGGGCAAGTGCACCCTGGCTGTACACATCTGGGTAGTGGGAGGCCTTGAACCCCACTGTAGCTGGGACAGCTGGTCCTTGGTGGAGGTTGTGCACTTCCTCTAATGCTTCTTGGGGCTCCTCTCCCCCAGTTAACCCCCTCACATCCTCCACTGTTCACTCTGGCTCAGAAACATAGCCAGCCTCTCACTTGGCAGACAGCAGCAAGACAGACTGGTGAGATAGCTGGAAGCACTGCCGGCCAGGGGATGAAACCCCCACCCTGTCCCACCCGCATGCCTCTAGTGTCTGCTGTGGCCTGTCTCTGCCTCCAGTCATCTCCCATTTTGTCTTCACATCTATGTCCCGAGGTCCTTGTCCCTGTGTGTTGAGGACTCCCAGGAGGAGGAGGCATGATGCTGCCCCCGTGGGCCATCTCCTTATGCCTTAGTCCTTTCTGGGGGATCCCTGCCCTCCTCCTGTGCACACTTGTGCTTGGTGCTCTCCACCCATGGCAGCCTCTGTTGGCCAGGATCCAAGGGGTAGGATTAGAGCAGGCTATTAGTTGAGTCCCCCTCCCTCGCATCTTGGGGCATTGGCTGTTCTGAGCTGACCTGAGGGCCACTAAGGGCCAGGTGGTGGCTGTGAACTGGTGGCGCCAGCGCCTCCTTGGTGGGGTCCCTGGGTCTCAAAGTGAGATGAACGAAGTAGAGTGCTATGTATGCTGTGTTTGGCATACAGTAGGTGCTCAATGAATGTCCATGGTTACCATTTTTTATCAGCTGGAGCAAGAAAAAGACTTTTCAAATGTCTGAGAGTCAAAGGGACGGGCTCTCCAGTCAGCTCCTCCAACCAGGGCAAGTAGCAAAGGGGCATTTATTTCTTTATTTTGTGTGTCTTGATGTATGAATATGAGTTCTCTATTCATTCACTCACTGGGCATCCATGGAGCACTTAGTGCATCCCAGGTGTCATTCACAGCCGTGAACCAAACATAAATCATGGAGCCAGCCTTCTAGTATCGGGTGATGGATGAGAGAATTAAAATCAGGGTGTGTCATGTCACCTGTCATTACCTAGTGGGGAAACACAGGCAGGGGAGGGGAGGGCGTGCCAGGTGGAGGTTTGTTGTGTTGGGGAAGGTGGTCAGAATGGAAGATAGGATGCAAGGGTGTGAACCCTAGATGGGATTGGAGGTGAAGGAGAGGGTATTGGGGAGCCATGGGAGAGTCTAGGGTAAGGGGCATAGTGACATATTTGAGAAGTGTGCTCTATGGGGGCGTCCAGTGCAAGAGGAGAGAGGCCTGGTCACTGTGTATGGTGGGCATGGCAAGGGCAGGAGGGCTGGGGTGCACTTCTGGTGAGAGAGTCTGGAGGGACAGGGTGTGGAGGCAGAGTGAAGAAAGGCTCACTTCTGGGGTGGGGTGGGGCCAGATGGGGCCTGGATTTAGTAATGCTGGGAGAAGATGGGGTGGGGGTGAGGGGCCAGGCCAGGGATGAGGACATCATCTGTGATGCTGGCCTTGGAGGGAGGGAGAGACACACAGAGACAGAAACAGAGTCAGGACAGAGAACAGAGACAAACTGGACAGACAGGGACAGAGACAGAGACAGGGACAGACAGGACAGTCAGGGACAGAGACAGACAGAGATGGGACAGACAGGGACAGAGGCAGAGATAGAACAGACAGGACAGAAACAGGGAAAGAGACAGAGACTGACAGGACTGACAGGGACAGGGACAGAGATAGGACAGACAAAGACCAGACAGAGACAGGACAGAGTTAGGACGGACAGAGACAGGACAGACAGGGATAGAGACAGAGACTGACAGGACAGAGACAGACACAGTGATAGGACAGAGAGACAGGACAGAAATAGAGATGGATAGGACAGAGACAGGAGAGAGACAGAGACAGGATAGAAACAGGATAGAGATAGAGACAGGACAGACAAAGGACAGAGACAGAGACAGGATAGAGAGACAGGCTAAGCCATGTCCAGACACAGCACAGAGCCAGGAGAGGTCCAGGACTGTACAAATGCAATTTCAGGGCCAGGTAACCAGAGACCAGGAGACAGCTGTGGCACCAATATCCCAGGATTGGGGGATGAGACCGGGAGGGCAGGGGGCTTAGAGACAAAGGGCAGAGCAGAGAGGGCAGCCCTGATGCCCAGATCTAGCCATCTGGGCTCAAATTCATTCGCTAGGCTCTGGGGTCAGGGTGCAGGCTCCTGAGGCCTGAGTCCAGCTGCTTTGTCAAGTAGAAGCCACCTGGCCAGGTCACCCAGTACTTTCCTGCTTTGAGCACCAAAGTCCCATGTGCCAGCAATAGCCTCTGACCCTAAGTCACACACTGAGAGCAGGGCTGGGCCAGGCTGGGCTGGGTGTGTCAGCATGGAAACAGCCACTGTGAGCAGTAGACAGGAGGCTGCCCCCAGACCATCCAGCTGCCCTCCGGTGCTGTCCCCAAGCGCTGGCTGGGTGCCAGGTCCCAGGATGGTGTCACCTGAAAGTTACCATGGCAGAGTCTGTGGGTTTGTCCCGTGTTGGAGAGCCTGGCACAGAGCATGTGTTCACTCTGGCCTGTGGATTAATAAGGGTGGGTGGATGGATAGGTGTATGATGGGTATTGGGGTGGGTGGTGGATGGACTGATGGGTGTATGTATGTATGGATGGGTGGATAGGTGGGTGGATGATGGTTAGATGGGTGGGTATATGGATGGATTGGTATATGGGTGGGTGTATGGATGGGTGGGAGTATGGATGGGTGGCTGTATGTGTGGGTGGGTGGATGGATGGGCAGATAGGTGGATGATGGGTAGATGGGTGGGTAGCAGCTGGTACATGGGTGGCAGGGTGCTGTTCTTTCTGTAGGAAGGTCTCCTCACACCTGTGACACTAGGTTTGGGTCATGACACTGTCCTGACCAAGTTAAGTTGGGGACAATGTGAGGAGGCCTTGCTGGAGTAGAAAGTGAGGGCTTCTTGGCTCTGGACCCCTATATATAGGCCAGGCTCCCTCTTGCTTTGCCACCTCCTCACAGACACCCTGGGGAAGCATCCTGGCCTGTCTGGGCCACCTTGTGCTGGGTGACCAGGGCCTCTCTATCCCCACCTCCTGGCCTGAGAGGGCTGAGGTGCCTGCCCCATGTGTGAGGCACTGCTGGAGGATGGGGTGGGCTCCCTGGATGGAGACAGCACCACAGCAGAGCTCCGTTTCTGCACAGTTCACAGGAGGGTAGAGAAAAGAACAGCACTACGCTGGCTTTGTCTAGAACATCTGAGCCTGGGCCTCGGGGGTGAGCCGGGTTGTCTCACAGGGGACTCATGGCTGTTGACCAGTGTCCCCACAGCAAACTAGGGAACTGTGTCCCTGGGGGTGGAGCCTGTGGGGATGGGAGGGGAGGGCTGAGGGTCACTGTCCAGTGAAGGCAGGAAGCTGGGGTGGGGAAGTAACAGGAGAGGGGACATAGAGGTTTCCAGGTGGGGTTCTCAGGGGTCACAGAGAGACACAAACACCACAGTCCTCAGAATGGATCTTTATAGAGGCAATGGCCCCGCACTTCCTGGTCTCTGGTGCCCAGCAGCTGCCCAGAGATCCCCTGGCCAGGTCTTCCCTGCTTGGGGCTGGGAGGGCGGCTCTGGCCTTGACCCTCCATTGGCCTGGCCCACATCCCCATACTGTGGCCTCCACATTCTTGGTCCCCTTGGTCCCACAGAGTGGGGTCAGGGCTCCTGGCTCCGGGTGGCAGCCGAGCTGTCGGCATCCTGCCCTGTGACCGTGGCTGAGGCACCTGTGCCCCGCAGCTCCCGGGCCAGCTTCTCGGCCACTTTGCGGAATGGCGGCCGGCGGGCAGGCTCCACCTCCCAGCAGCTGCCCATGAGGGCATGCACAGGGCCTGGGCAGCCCTCGGGGGGCTCCATGCGGTACCCCTTCTCCACGGCCTCTGACACCTCCTTGAGTGACTGTGGGTGGAAGGGGGCATGGTGTGGGTCAGGACGTGGTCTGGGCCAGGTGACCCGGTGCCATTCTCTGAACCCCACTCACCATTTTGGGGTATGGAGCCCGTCCGTATGAGAAGACTTCCCACAGCAGCACCCCAAAACTCCAGACATCTGATTTGCTGGAGAATTTCTGTGGGGCCCGAAGTTAGGGTGAGGAGGGGCCCCTTGGGGTTTCCTCCACTCTGCTTCCTCCAGGAATCCCTCCTGGGTCACCCTCACCCCCTGATCTAAGCCTCCCTCCTAGGCCTCTCTGATGCAGTGAGTCAGATACCATGGGGAGTAAGCTGTTAGTCTCCCCTCTAGTCTGAGACATTGCCTGCTTCAGAGATGGGGAAACTGAGGAAGAGAGAGGGTCTCAGGCTTCCTGGAGAGATAGTGCCAGGTCCGGTGGAGATTCAGAGAGGCTGAGTGACATGACTAGGGTCACACTGCACAGCTGGGACACCAAGCTTGCTTTGGGGTTCTCCACAGTTCTGAGGGAAGAGTGGGGGCTCACCCCATGCTTGAGTGCCTCAGGTGCCGTCCATTTGACCGGCAGCCGGCTCGAGTCCAGCCCTTTGCGTTCGGCCTTAGCCAGGCCAAAGTCGCTGACCTTGGCCACCAGGTCCTCAGAGACCAGGATGTTGCGGGCGGCCAGGTCCCGGTGCACCAGCTTCTTGCTCTCCAGGTACTCCATGCCCTCGGCCACGTGCCTGGGGAGGTGCACAGGGGCCAGGTGCTCTCCATCAGACCAGCTCCGTGCCTCAGTTTCCCCTTCACCTTGAAACCCATCCCTGCTGGCAGCCCCACTCACAGAGAAAACTGCAAGAGCTGCGTGGTGTTCACAAGGGCCCGGCCCCGGGTGCGCAGGAAGTTTACCAGGTTGCCCTGTTGGGGGTAAACAGTGTGAGGGGCTCCAGTCTGCTCTGCAACTCCGCCTCTTCCCCAAGCCCCGCCCCAGGGCCCACCCTGCCCCGCCTGACCACGCCCACCGAGGCCCATTCCTGCAACCACACCCACCTGGCCCCCGTCCCTTCAGCACTGCCTCAACATGACCGCCCCACCACGTCCACAGGCCACGCCCCAGTAATGCCCCCACACACTATGCCACGTCCCTCCTGGACACACCTCCTCACACAGTGCCCTACCCATCCTGCCTGACCACGCCCATATTCTGCCCAACCCATAGCTCATCTGACCACGCCCACATGCCCTGCCCCTCCCAGACAGCACCTCAGACACACCACGCCCCATTTTCCCCGCCCATTTGACCACGCCCACACGCGCCCCAGTTCCATGCCCCGCCCCACGCACCTTGCTCACGTGTTCCATGACAATGTAGAGCCCCTGGTGCAGGATCACACCCAGGAGCCGCACCAGGTTCCGGTGCTGCAGCTTCCTGGGGAGGAGGGTGTGCAAGTGGTGTGTGTGCGGGGCATTGAGGATGTGTCTGGAATCCCAGCTCGGGATTCTGAACCCTGCCACCCAGCGCAGCGAACTCACGTCATCACGGCTGTCTCATCCAGGAAGGCCTGGGCTGTCACATCACACTTGATGTTCTTCACCGCCACCTTCTGCCCCAAGTACTCGCCCTGCAGGACGGCTAGGACGCGGGCACACACGTCAGGACACATGCCCGCCGGGACAGGTAGACATGCTGGCTCATACCGATGCTTGTGCATGCCAGCATGGCTGTGGGTGCCCCCAGCCCTTGAAACAGCCCAGAACCCTGGCAGCTCCAGGTCACAGAGAACCACTGAAGCCTGGGGTCTGCAGACACCCAAGTCCCGGGCCACCTGCAGCCCTGTTGCTTGGGGGGGGGGGCGGGGAGAAGGGGACAATTGTGTGCTTTCAGTTGGCTCAAAAGAGCCAGAGGGGGTTCGGAGTGTGGCTCCCCAGTGAGTGCTTGCCTAGTGTGCCAGCCCTGGGTTCCATCCCCAGGAATAAAAGAGAAAACAATAGTCTAAGAGATAAAGACTATCTTGCTACCCTACCTTTGGAATTCAAATTTCTGTGCCATTAAAACAAAACAAAACAAAAAAGCTTTAAGGAGCCACAACAGGCATGTAGTACAAGCTTATAATCTTAGCACTCAGCTGGAAGAGACAGGAGGAGCAAAAACCTCGGGCTAGCCTGGGCTATAGTGAGACCCTGTCTCAACATGACTCCCCTGAAAACAAACAGACCCAGAGGAAGTGGGACCTTTTTGTAATCTCATCTACTTGGGAGGCAAAAATCGGGAAGATCGTCACTGTAAGCCAACTCTACAACCAGTATAAAGTGGAGCATGTTGATGTATGCCAGTCACCCAGCTACGAGGAAGTGTGCATGGGAGGACTGTGGCCAGAGTAGCCAGGGAATAAAACCCAATTCAAGAGAACAGTGGTAGAGTGTCTGTCTGCCTAGCAAACGAGAGTCCTTGAGTTCTGAGCCATGGTTCAGAATTCAGTGTTCAGAGTTCAGTGCTAGAGGCTCACGGCACTAGCCACACAGGAGTTTGAGATCTGAGAATCACTGTTCAAAGCCAGCCAAGACAGGAAAAGCCAGTTAACTCTTATCTCCAGTTAACCAGGAAAAAGTCAGAAGTAGAGCTGTGGCTCAAGTGGTAGAGCACCAACTTTGAGGGGAAAAAGCTAAGGGACAGCGCCCAGATCCTGAGTTCAAGCCCTAGTACCAACACAAAATTAAAAGAAAAAGAAAAGAGTTCCCGAGTTTAAACTCTAATTTGCTTCCCCTAAAGCTTTTTTGTCCTCCTCTCCTTTTCTTTTCTTTTTTTTTTTGGCCAGTCCTGGGCCTTGGACTCAGGGCCTAAGCACTGTCCCTGGCTTCTTCCCGCTCAAGGCTAGCACTCTGCCACTTGAGCCACAGCGCCGCTTCTGGCCATTTTCTGTATATGTGGTGCTGGGGAATCGAACCTAGGGCCTCGTGTATCCGCGGCAGGCACTCTTGCCACTAGGCTATATCCCCAGCCCCCTTTTCTTTCTTTTGTCAGTCATGAGACTTGAACCTAGGGCCTGGGTGTTATCCCTTTAGCTTTTTTGCTCAAGGGTAGCACTCTATCACTTGAGCCACAGCTCCACTTTCAGTTTTTTTTTTTGCTGGTTAATTGGAGATAAGGAGTCTCACAGGCTTTCCTTGCCCAGCAGGCTTTGAACTGAGATCCTCAGATGTTAGCCTTCTGAATAGCTAGGATTACAAGCCTGAGCTTCTGACTGGCACCCAGTTCCCAATAAAGCTTTTTTTTTTTTGGCTAGTCCTGGGCCTTGGACTCAGGGCCTGAGCACTGTCCCTGGCTTCTTCCCGCTCAAGGCTAGCACTCTGCCACCTGAGCCACAGCGCCCCTTCTGGCCGTTTTCCATATATGTGGTGCTGGGGAATCGAACCGAGAGCTTCATGTGTAGGAGGCAAGCACTCTTGCCACTAGGCCATATTCCCAGCCCCCATAAAGCTTTTCTAGGTTAAAAAAACAACAACAAACAACCAAAATGAACAAAACAAATCTCCCAATCTTCCAGGGCCACACTGGTATTGTTTGCAGTTGTGATAGGGACCACAGGGCCCAGAAGTCCCAACATACTTCCACTCTGCACACTGACAAAACTAGCTGACCCCTAACCTCAAGCCTGAGCTGTCCAGATTTCAGGTACCAGCCCTCCAAGCAGAGGGACCCAAAATGTGCAGGAGTGGCCCACCTGCGCTCCTCTGAGCCCCTGTCGGTCCTCTGACCCACATCTGGGAGGGAGTTCTAACATGGGCATATCCCCCCTGCCTTCAGGGCCAACCTCACCTCCAAACTCGCCTTCTCCGATCTGTGCTCCCAGCGTGAGGTGCTGTAGGTCCAGTAGCCAGCCAGCTGCAGGGGAGCAAAGACCCAGTGTGGGAGATAGATGTCCCAGTCCCTCCTACTAGGGCTGTACCCAGTGAGTGATCAGGTGACTATTCCAAAGTGCACCCCCCCCCAAATAGGACACAAACTCCCTAAAGGACGTGTATGAGGCAATATGGGGAGCGTCAAGAGTCCCCTGACCTGGGCAGAGCAGTCAGGGGCTGCTCAGACCCCAGTCCTGGCCCCCAGCCTCAGGCTGGGAAACCCTGTGGGCATCAGGGTGCAGATCTTCCCTGACCCTCCCAACATCACAACCTGTCGTGGTCCTGGTCTCTTCCGGGTGCCATCCATGACCTCTGACCTCCCAGGGCACACCACACATGTGGGATGGAACAGCCAGGCAATATTTCACCCCTGGCATCCTAGTTACTCAGGAACCAGCCTGGGCAGGAAAGCTCAGAGACTCACATCTCCAACTAACCAGCAAAAAAGTTAGATGGGGTGTTTGGCTCAAGTAGTAGAGTGCCAGCCTCAAGCAAAAATGCTGAGAGAGGATCCCCAGTACTGGCGCACACGTGTGTGCACACACACACATGCACACACACACAATAGAGGGTCCTCACCACCACCACCAAGATGCCTAAATTAGCTTCTAGAATCTTCCAGGAAAGATTCCAGAAATTTCCAGGGCTCTGGCTGCCTAACTCACTTTTCTCAATGACTCCTGCATGTTTCTCTCTACATCCTGAAGTTGGCTCTGCAGGTCTACTGTCCCCCAGGCCCCCCAGAACCCCCTCAAATCTCCACCTCTAAAGGTACAATTAGGATGGACAATTGAGTCCACCCCAATATTGGAGTCCCCCTGGGAATCCAGACTTTCCCAGGACAGACATGTGCTTATGGGGAGACAGACTGACAGAGAAGGGCTCTGATCAAGGGTAAGGGTGGGTGGTGGGGAGGGGAGGCCCTTGTTTTTGGCCCTGCATAGTGAAGGTTTAGCTACTTGAGGGCTGGAATAGCATTGCAGATGAAGGGAACAGAACGCACCATGGCACAGAGGCAGGAGGTGAATGAAGAGTTTGACCTGGGAAGGGGTGTGTGGAGGGAAGGCTCTGTGGACCAGCCTGGGAATGTAATTCTGGCCACGTGGGGAGGCTCTGGAAGGTTCAGGCTTGTCTCCCTGCTGATACCCAAGGGTGTGGTGGAGGGAATGACACGTGTGGATTTGTACAATAGAAAGGTGTTTTGGGACCCCACAAAAGGGCTGGGCTGGACAGGTGTGGGCTTGAGAGGGAAGGGATTCTGGAACTTTTATGTGGAACTGGGAGCCTGGTCTTGGAAGGAAAGTGCGAGAAGGAGGTGGGCCGAGTTTCCCAACCATATTTTCTGGCTCTGGTGTTTATGGGGGTGGGTGATGGATGAGCAGGTGTGGGGATCCTGGACCCGCAGCTAACTTGGACTCTGTGTGTCCCCCACAGGGCCAACCAAGGGGCCCAGTTTGGAGTCAGGGGGATGGGCGGGGTTTGGGGCGGGACCGGCGATTGTATGTGGGCGTGGTTTGGGAGTGGGCGTGGCTGGGGCCGCCTACCCTTGGCCAGCTCCTCCTCCGCAGACTTGGTGCCCTGCTTCCTCTTGGGCTTCACAAGCTTCGTGCAGATGGGTCCCTTGTCCTTGCTGTAATGCTGTAGCACAGGCAGGGGTCCAGATCCAAGCTCAGGAACCCCCTTGTTCCCCCAGCCCCGCTCCCTTCCTGGTGACCCTGCCAAGGTGGGCTGATTTCTATGCGAACAGGAAAGGGTGCAGGATGCTTTTGTGGGGGGCTGGCTGGACTTGGGAGTGCTGACAGCTGGAAGTGTCTGGAGTCACCCCTATTTTGTGTGTAGCATCGGGATGGTCCAGACCACGGGTCCCCAGAGATGCCACCCCGGGGACCCCACCCAGGTGCCCAAACCTCCTAGGCCCCTCCGTGTCCCCGCTAGGCCACCTCCACCATGTCCATGAGGTTGCAGAAGCACACGGCCTCGTCGATGGTGAGGTGGCCGTCGCGGTGCAGCACGCGGTAGTGGATTACGTCGCGGCCGAAGCTCACGCACAGCACGTAGTCCCCGGGATGTCGCGCCGACTCCCGTACTAGGAATAGCCCGTCCTCGGGCGGCTGCAGCTGCTGCACAGCCTCCTGGCCGGAGATCTTCCCGTGGAACCACCTGCCGGGGTGTGTGTGGGGGGGGGACAGGAGGGGCTGCGTGGGCCTGGATATGGGGGACATGACCCCCCACGGGGGGCCAGCCATCACTCACGGCATGAGGCTGAGCTTGGGGTCCGCGGAGAGGGCCTCGCGCTCCCGCAGCGCCCCGGCAGCCAGCAGCCCTTCCTGCCCGCTGGCGTGGTGCTTAGCTCGGTACCAGCTCTTGTTCTATCCAGGAAGGGAAGGGAGTGCTGGGCTGGTTGAGGCTGATCCTGGCAGGGCACCCCATATCTCCTCCCTTCCTGCACCCTAAAGGCACCCTCCAGCCTGGCTTACCTCGCAGGCCTCCAGGATGGTGACCACGTCGCCCTTGCGGAAGGCCAGCTCCCCAGGCTTGGGGCGCGTGTGCTCACACTTGGTGATACATTGGGTACCGGGGGCCCAGCGCCTCTGGGGGGAGGGATAGGCAAAGGCCAGGAAAGGGGCATCAGGGGAGAAGTGGGGAGAGCAGAGGAGGAGAGGGGACAAGAGAAGGCTGGAAGTGGCCAGTGGGAAAGACAGGGGGATTGGAGACAACACGACGCCAGGGGTGCACCGTGACAGGAAGCGGTATGGGGAAAGGACTACATTAGTCAGTGAGCAGAGCTTCCTGGGCCCTGGGAGCTCGCAGGGACCTCCAGCATCAATCAGAGCGGGATCCAGGGGTACTGGGGTGAGGAAGGGCTGGGGTGAGACGCGCCCAAGCTGGGCTACTCACCGTTGGCATCCTGGCTGTGGTGGGCAGGGGTGCCAGGCTGGACGGAAAGGAGGGCTCACCTGGAGATGTGCCAGAGTTAAGCTGGGTAGCCCAGATTCCAGCTAGGTGGGGTGTGCCACCCCAGTTCATTCCATTCCGGCCTAGACAGGCGGCTGGCATGGCCAGGAGGCAGACCCCCTCCCCTCCCCCAAGTCATCCGGCGGGGGACGCAGGGGCTGGCTTCCTGCAGTTCCTGTGGAGGAATAATCTGTACCCCTTTAGCTGAGTGTGCCAGCCACAGAGTGTCCCCCCTGCCATTACCCCAAAGGGAAACTGAGACACAGGAAAGACACGGAGTGGCTGAGTCCCCACAGCGTGGCCAGCGCGTGTGGAGAGTGACCTGTCACTGCGTTGGGCCAGGCCTCTTCCTCTTTTTCTGTCCCCAGGGCTGGGAAGGCCCAGGACTTGCAGATGAGTCAGTCCTTCCCAGGAATTTGCCCCTGGGGTGGATCGGGGCAGAAGGAAGGCCCTGCGCCCTGCCATCTCTGGGGTCACCCCAAGAGTCCATGACCCCCCTCATTACCCAACCAGGGACAGGGACAGACACCCTGAGTGCTTCACTGCTGCTGGGACGGGAGCCCTGGCTGTCCGCCTGCCCCAGGCTGGCGTCTGGGCGGTGGTTAGGGGTGAGTTTCAGCGCTACCCCCCAAGTGCTCCCCCCACGAGTAACGTACACACAGCGCCCGCAGGAAGCCCAGACACTCTCCACGGCCACCTGGGGACAGGTGTGCGCGCCCACACGTGCCCGCGCGCTCGGCGCCGACACCCGCCCCCGCCCCCGTCACGCACAAGGACCGGCACTTGCACACCTGGGCGCAGACGCGGGGGTCTCCACCCAGGAGCGCGCAGCAACCCACAGGGCCGTGCCCCCTCACTCCCGGGGCTCCTAACCCGGCGCGCCCCACCCAGAAAAATGTCCCCCCACTCCGGCCGCGCGCGCCCGTCCTGCCACCCCCAGCCCCAGGCGCGTGTCTGCGCGCGCACCCGGGCCCCACGCGCGCGTGCGCACCCATCCCTCTCGCGCACGTCCTGGGGTTCCCCCCATCCCAGAGTCTTGGGGGGGTCCATACCCGTTTTGGGGTTTTCTCCATCCCATCCCTGCGGACCCGCTCACCTGCTCAGGGCGCGCCCCCTGAGGAGGGCTGCCTGCCCTCTGGACGGCCCCCCGCGAGCCCGCTGCGCTCCCCAAGGAGGCCTGGGCGGCGCAACTCGGAGCAAGTTGCTCCGTTTCCTCATTTTGGGGGTGGGGGATAACCGGGGAAGGGGGAGCGGCAGGCGCGGCCGCCCCGAGCCCCCCCAGCCCGGGTCCTAGCGCCGGCCGCACTGCAGTCTGCTCCGTGCGCGCTCCCGCTCCGTGCGCGCTCTCGCCGCCAGCCCTGCCTCCGCCCCCGCGGTCCCGGCGCCTCCCACAGCTCGGCTGAGTTCCTGGGCGCCCTCGGGGGTTCACATTGATGGCTGATTTGAGGTACCATTTGTCGCCCAAGCTGGGAAATAGGGTTGTGGTAGTGTGGGGCAAGTGGTGCGGGCCCGGCGCACATGCGGGGGGTCAGAGTGGGAGTGAGCTGCCCATCTGGGGAGGTAAACAAGAAGCAGAGTCCAGACGATGGGAGGATCCCGCTTGCTCTGTAATTCCGGTCCCAGTGTCCTCTTTGAACCTGCTGCAGAGATCCGGTGGCACTTGACCCCCAAAAAGACAAGTTCAAAAATGTGGGCACTGGTGGCGCACACCTGTAATCCTAGGTACTGGGATTCCGAAATCTGAGGATAGTGATTTGAAGCCCCCTCAGGTGGGAAGGTCTGTGAGACTCAGCTTCTATTAGCCAGCAAAAAGCTGGAAGTACAGCTGTGGCTCAACTGGTAGAGCACCAGCCTTGGGCACAAAAGCTCAGGGATAAGCTCAAGCCCCAGGAGTGGCGCGCGCGCGCACACACACACACACACACACACACACACGCCAGGCACTGTGAATACCACCACCACCACCACCATCATCCACATGAGGGAAAGCTTGGTGGAGACTTTGGAGAGAACACATCTGGAGCTAGAAGCCCCCTCCCCCTCTCAGCGGGGTGGGGGTGATGTTCCTTCTCTGTAACAACCAGGGTTCACCGGATTGGTGATGGAGAACTGACTGGGACAGAGAGGAAGGCAACAGAGGAGGGCAGGGGACCAGATTCTCAAACTCCCCCTCCCCCCATTGCTTGACTTTTGGATACAGGGGCCAGTTAGGGGAACTACACAGCATCTGGAATACCATGGAATACTATGCAGCCATGCCTAAGGAACTGTATGGCAGGCTGGCAGCCCAGAAGTTCATCCCCTGGCTGCCATTCTCCTGCCAACTACATTACCAAGAGATGGAGTGGGACTGCAGCCCACTCTAGATCCTTCTGCCACCCCTTCTCCACCCCAGTGCCTGTGGGACAGAGTGTAACAGGTTCAGCCTGGCAAACAAGGGTGGGAGTTGGGGAATCTCCAGTGTGGCCTCTGTCTCCTGCTCCTACCGAACACTCAGAGTTCTTGCCATGTCTGATTTGGGGAGCAGTGTTGGCATTTTGATCCTTTACAGGCCTATGTTGCCAGCTCTTGCAATCAAAGACCCCCAAGTAATATTTTTGGTGCCAGGCAAAAGAGTGTGAGACCTGACTTGGAAACAAACAAACAACTGAAAGCCAAAGGCTCAAGAGACAAGTGTTTTTTTCTTTAGCAAGTGTGAGCCCCCCTCCACAGTTCAAATCAAAGTACACCAGGCAAAAAGACAAACAGAAAACAACAGCAGCAACCAGGGCGGCCCCAGATCCAGCCCAGCAGCAGGAGTGCCTCAGTGTCTCCTGTGCCTGCTGAGTCAGGGGGAGAGCTCTGGTCACTTCTCCGGGAGGAGCCTGGCTTCGCCACGTCACAGATTTGCCTGGGACCCTGGCAGTGTGTTGTCCCCTCGGCTGGGCCCAGCTCCAGCTGGCTTCAAAGGGCCATCCCCACTTCTCAGCTTCTTGAGTCGCTGGGATCACAGGCATCTGACACCAGGGACCTGCAGAGGAAGCTGCTGAACCTGGAGGGCAGGGTGGGTGGTGACAGCTGGAGCTCCTCGGGATCCATGTGCCCCAGTTAGCACGCCTTTAAATTTAGCTGTTCTTCCCAGGCCAGGGGACTCCCTGATCCAGGAAGTGGCTCTGGCTCTTTCCAGGAAAATGCAGCCTTGTTTGTTTGCAGCCCCAGCTGTGGGCTCTTTTTTTTTTTTTTTTTTTTGGAGTCTGTCTGCTCTGGCTGTACTTATGATTTCAATGTTTTCTGGTTTAGGAGGTGGCTTGCTCTGGGCTGGGGCTCACCATACACCCCACCCATTTCTCCCACCTCTGTTTGCTTCCACCTTGCAGGTTTTCATCTTGCTTTCCCGCAAACACTCCAGGTTATGGCCCAGCCCCAGGGCCTTTGCACGTACTGTGCCTTCCTCCTTGTGTGTACTTGCCCCAGCTCTTCTTCAAGCCAGCTACTTCTCCGTAGTCTCAGCTTCTTCAGGAGATCTTTCCTAACTACACTATGCTTACTACTCACCAGCACTGGAGCCATTGCCTGTCATTATCTATCTATCTATCTATCTATCTATCTATCTATCTATCTATCTATCTGTCTGTCTGTCTGTCTGTCTATCTATCATCTATCTATGTTGTCTGTCATGGGGCTTGAACTCAGGGAGGGTCTGAGTGCTGTCCCTGAGCTTCTTCACTCAAGGTAGTGTACTCCCACTTTGACTCACAACACCACTTCCAGTTTTCTAGTGGTTTATTGAAGATAAGAGTCTCATGGACTTTCTTGCCTGGGCTGGCTCCCAACCATGGTCCTCAGATCTCAGCCTCCTGAGTAGCTAGGATTACAGATGTGAGTTACCAGTGTCTGGCAAGAATCTTGTACTTTCGTGCAGGTGTGTTTTGTGAGCATTTCTTTTCCTCTGCTGTTCTGGGCCATGGTGGCTTATCATATGCTCCCTTCCTGGAAAACTTTGTTGAATGCTAGCTTTGGTGATTTCTCCCCTTTCCAGCCTGTTTTTTGTTTGTCTTTTCTTTTCAGCCAGTCCTGGTCTCAAACTCGGGGCCTCAGTGCTGTCCATGAGCTTCATGCTTAGGACTAGCAATCTACTACTTCCAATTTTGGCTTTTTCTGAGTAGCTTATTGGAGATAAGAGTCTCATGGATTTTTCTGCCCAGGCTGGCTTTAAACCATGATCCTTAGATCTTAGCCTCCTGAATAACTAGGATTACATGCATGAGCCACTGGCACCTGGCTTGTAAAAGTTCCTTGTGTGTTGGACTACTTGAAAAAAAATTGTTTTTTTTTTAATTTGACATTTTGTGGCATTTATTTTTTCTTCTAGTTCTTTTTTGGACGTGTGTGTGTGTATGTGTGTGTGTGTGTGTGTTGAACCTGGGGCTTGAACTCATGTCTGGCTTAGCGTTTTTCTTTTGGCTTAGCTTTTTCATTAAGGCTGGCACTGTACCACTGGACCAACATATCTACTTCTGGATTTTTTTTTTTTTTTTTTTTTTTTTTTTTTTGGCCAGTCGTGGGCCTTGGA
Source organism: Perognathus longimembris pacificus (assembly GCF_023159225.1). Lineage (NCBI taxonomy): Eukaryota > Metazoa > Chordata > Mammalia > Rodentia > Heteromyidae > Perognathus > Perognathus longimembris. The sequence continues at coordinate 68,516,798 of NC_063163.1, forward strand.
CTCAGGGCCTGAGCACTGTCCCTGGCTTCTTCCCGCTCAAGGCTAGCACTCTGCCACTTGAGCCACAGCGCCGCTTCTGGCCGTTTTCTGTTTATGTGGTGCTGAGGAATCGAACCTAGGGCCTCGTGTATCCGAGGCAGGCACTCTTGCCACTAGGCTATATCCCCAGCCCTACTTCTGGATTTTTGGTGTTTAATTGGAGATAAGTGTCTCACGGACTTTCTTTCTTTTTTTTTTTTTTTTTACCTTGCAAGCCAAATTTTGTAACTTTTTTTTTTTTTTTTTTTTTTTTTTTTGCCGGTCCTGGGGCTTGGACTCAGGGCCTGAGCACTGTCCCTGGCTTCCTTTTGCTCAAGGCTAGCACTCTGCCACATGAGCCACAACGCCACTTCTGGCCATTTTCTGTATATGTGGTGCTGGGGAATCGAACCCAGGGCCTCATGTATATGAGGCAGGCACTCTTGCCACTAAGCCATATCCCCAGCCCTCATGGACTTTCTTGCCCAGGCTAGTTTTGAACTGCGATCCTCAGATCTCAGCCTCCCAAGTAGCTTGGATGACAGGTGTGAGGCACCAGTGCCTAGCTTGCATTGGTTACTTTGGAGGTCGGGCTTTGCTTTATGTGTGGGCCATCCTGGGCTTCCATCTTCTATTTGTGCTGCCTGTGTTGCTGAGAATAGCAGGTGTGGTACACCAGCCAGTGGCTGAGAAGGCATCTGGTAAACTTTCTTGCCTGGGCTAGCCTTGAACTGGAACCTCCCACTCTGCCTCCCAGGTAGCTGGGAGTCTAGCCTTACATTACCTTGCATACTTGTTTCCCTGCTTTGTAAAGATCCATCTTTATTTCCTTTATTCTTTTTTTTTTTGGCCAGTCCTGTGGGGCTTGGACTCAGGGCCTGAGCACTATCCCTGGCTTCTTCTTGCTCAAGGCTAGCACTCTGCCACTTGAGTCACAGCGCCACTTCTGGCCATTTTCTGTATAAGTGGTGCTGGGGACTCGAACCCAGGGCCTCATGTATATGAGGCAAGCACTCTTGCCACTAGGCCATATCCCCAGCCCCTTTATTTCCTTTATTCTTTTAAAAAAGTTGACATTTATTTTTATTTTTTTGTTGGCCCTCGGGCTTGAACTCAGGGCCTGGGTGCTGTCCCTGAGCTCTTTTGTTCAAGGCTGGCACTCTACCACTTGAGCCACTTCCGGTTTTCTGGTGGTTCATTGGAGATAAGAGTCTTGTGGCCTTTCCTGCCCAGGCTGGCTTCAAACTGTGCTCCATAGACCTCAGCCTCCTGAGTAGCTAGGATGAGTGGTGCCTGGGTCTTTTTTCTTATTTTTAACTTTTCCTGTTAGTGCTGGGGCTGGAACCCAGGACCTTGTGCACAGTAGGTGCATACCACCATCACTGTACCACACACCCAGCCCTCTAGGCCTTCCATCACTGGCAGGTCGTGGTTCCTGCCTGAACTCGGGGCTGATCTTTCTGGGCAGGCAGTATTTGGAAGGGCGCCTTGTTGCTGACATCCCCTCTCCCTACCCTGCAAGGCCAGGGTAGCTGGCCTCACTTCAAGTTCACAGAAGTTTAGGGAGTGGGAGCGAGAAGGGGATTTGCCCACACACCCACAGCTATTATGTTAAAGGGCCAGGCTACAGACTATGAGTGTGGGCTGTGTGAAGGGACAACTTCTGGTTTGTCTTTGTGGCTTTTTCTTTTTCCTTTAAAAAAATTAGTGCCAGTTTTAGGGCTTGAACTCAGGGCCTAAGTGCTATTTCTGGGCTCCAACCCCCAAGGCTAGAGCTTTACTACTTGAGCCACTCAGTTCCACTTCCAGGTTTTTTTTTTTTTTGGGAGGGGGGTTCATTTGGAGATAAGAGTCTCATAGACTTTCTTGCCTGAGCTGGCTTCAAACCTTGATTCTCTGATCCTCAGATCTCAGCCTCCTGAATAGCTAGGATTACAAGCCATGAGCCACTGATAGCCAGCTCACAATTTTTTTTTTTGTGATAACACATACAAAACTTAAAACACCAGGCATCATCCATGTTTTGTTTTGTTTTTGGCCAGTTCTGGGGCTTGAACTCAGGGCCTGAGAACTGTCCCTGGCTTCTTTTTGCTCAAGGCTAGCACTCTACCACTTGAGTTACAGTGCCACTTCTGGCTTTTTCTATATTTGTGGTGCTGAGGAATTGAACCTAGGCCTTCATGCATGCTAGGCAAGCTCTCTACCACTAAGCCAGATTCTCAGCCCAACATCCATGTTTAAATGTACAGTTCAGTAATATTAAGCCCATTCACAGAGCCATGTAGTGGGCCACACCCTGGACTTTTAGAACCTTGCATCTCCCACACTGAAGTTCATTCTCAGTTCAACACTCACTTCCCAGCTCTCTCATTTCCCTGTGCCCCCATCCTACTTCCTGTCTCTGTAGATCCTGCACCTTTAGGGAGCTTCTGCAGGCCGAGTCAGTCAGCACATGTCCTGTATCTACTATTTTTTTTCTTTTTTCTTTTTGGCCAGTCCTGGGGCTTGAACTCAGGGCCTGAGCACTGTCCCTGGCTTCTTTTTGCTCAAGGGTAGCACTTTTACCTTGAGCCACAGTGACACTTCTGCCTCCCCCCCCGCCATATATGTTGTGCTGAAGAATCGAACCCAGGGCTTCATGTATGTGAACCAAGCACTCTACCTCTAGGCCATATTCCCAGCCCATGTATCTGTTATTTCTCTGAGCAGCATGTCTTCAAGGTCCCTCCATGTTGCAGCAGGGGTTGGAATTCCTTTTGCATGGCTGCCTACTATTCCGCTGTATGGACAGACCACAGTATTTGTCTCCATTTACCCATGAAGGACATTTGGGCTGTTTCACACTTTTGGTTGCTGTGTGCACAGGTGTGCAAGGGTCTGTTTCCAACTATGTTCGTTTTTAAAAAACCCGTGGTGGATGTTGGTACCCAGGAGTTCAGCTCCCAGGACTGTCTTTTCTATTTTCATGATGGACTCTGCTAGGATGAGTGAATCACTAGGCAGAGCCTACCTCTGAGGCTTTACTGAAAAACCTGAGGGGCCCCACAAACCCAAACAAACCCCAGGGTGACTAGAGAATGGATGCAGTTATGGGGAGGGGGAGGACACTGCTGCGGAGAGGTCTCCCCTGAAGGCTGCCTGGGACTTATTTCGGCCTACACTTGGGGAGAGGCTCGTGCTTGGTCCCGGCTGCTTCCAGTGCTGTGGGTGACCTTGGTGGAGCCGCAGCCACAGAGCCGTCCTTGGCGTTCCTGCTTCCATTCCCATCCTTCGCCGCAGCCCCGCCCACTCACCGTCTCCTAGCAACGCGCCGCCTGCATCCGCAGGCCTGGTCCGGACTCCTCCTCCAGGTTGCTTCGCCAACACCCCCTGAAGCCCGGCTCTGGCGCGGCTTCTGGTCCTGCCTGCTGGGGGTGTGTGTGGGGGTCCCCTGCCCCGTGTGGTGAGGACTCCAGGGGGCCAGGCAGACGGATGGCGGTGGGGAGGTCAGATGCAATGGCGCTTTAGGCCTTCAGCGAGCCCCACTGCCAGACAAGACGCCCATCTGGACCCAAGCCTTCACTAACCAACCGCTGAGAGTTGTCTGGAGTCGTCTGGGAGGGCTCCATTAACTCTTTGTAACCGGGGTGACTTCTCGGCCACCTGCCTTCCTGAGGAGCCAGGGGTGGAGGGGAGGGGTGGCAGCTCCAGGTGATAAGTGGTGGTGGGCTTTCTGCTCTTCCTAAAGTGGCTGTTGTGACTATCAGTGGCCACCATGATCCCTGCCCTTCCTCCTTCCCCCCCAAAGAGAGAGCATCACATGACTGCTGGGGTCAGGGGAGGGAGGAGGAGGGCTGGAGACCTTTCTGGCTGCTGTTCAATCCGTTTGGGGATTTATTCCTTCAGTTGTTCATCTCTGGGTCTGCTTTGGATCATGAGCCTGGAAGGGTGAGGTAGACAGAAGCACTTTACACGACAGTGTACTTTCGTTCATGTCAGGTATAGACAGCCCACAGGGGCATGTGGAGGGTTGGGGGTGTCAAGGAGGCCTATCTGAGCAGGTGACATGGAGCGGGGATGGGCAGGAACAGCAGTGTATGTGCAGGAAGAGGGGAGAAGCTGACCAGTACAAGGAAACAGCAGGTGCAAAGGCACTGGGGCCAGGCCTGGCTGTGGCTCACCCAAGACTGGCAAAGAGCTGTGGGCCAGTGGTGGAGTGATGGAGGGACAGTGGAGGGACAGGGTGGCTCCACTGGGAGCCTCGTTTGGATTAGGGAGTCTCATCCTGAGAGCAGTGGGTCCCTCAAGGGGGTAGAACAGGATGGAGACAAAGAATCACAGAGGGTTTCTGGCCCATGGGTTGTGAGGGTGAAGGAATACAGGAGGAGCCCTGGGGTGGGGGTGGGGACTCAGCTGGGCATCAGGTGCTGGCCTGTGGCCCCCGTGGGATGATGAGGTTGGGCTCTGTGCCCACCCAGGATGTGTGTGGCACTCCTTGCCACCTTGCCTGCCCTACGCGCGCTCGCTACCCTTCGACATTGTTGGGGAGCCCCAAAGATTGAAGTGAGTCCTGAACATGGCCATGGTGACCTCTGTGTCCTAATCTGTGCTGACGTTTCTGGTAAGGATCCAGGGCCCGCAGGAAGCCTCTGGGGACCTGTGGCCGTGTTGTTTAGCCCCTTCCCTTGCCCCCCTTATCCAGGGCAGGCAGTTCCCTGATCCTGACTGCTCTTAGGTGTGTGATGTTCAGAGATGATCTTTCTTTCTTTCTTTTTTTTTTTTAACATGCATGGTCAGTGTTTTATTTTTGAAGGGTGACTATTTAAGAAATCTTGATCTTAGAGCTTATGATGCACCTCAGTGGCAGTAGCACCCAGGTTTTCCAAAGAGCCAGTCATTTTCCTCGTCTTCATTGACTTCTTGTTATTAGCTGCCTTCTGCTTTTGCTGCATGATCTCAGAGTCCCTTTGCTTTCTCTGAGGGGGAGTCAAGCTATCCTCTTTTCTTTTTCCCTTGCTTATTTCCTGGCTTTTTCCCCCCCACATTTTTCTGGCGGGCAAGCGCTTGTTGATTTCCACGGGCCATGCCCACCACCAGACGTGTCTTGGAGGAGGGCGACTCAGAAAGGCGATGTCAGCAGCAGTAGGCTGGACTATGGTCGTCCCCCGGGATCCCCCAGGTTGACACGCAGTGGGAGGTCTCCGCCCATCAGCGCCTCTGCCAGGCGAAGCCTCCCCCTCCCTCCTCAGCCTAGCGGCCCCGCCCATGGGCCTGACAACTGCACAGCGTGGCCAGCGACCAGAGATGATTTCTTCTTCCTCCTTCTCCTCTTTTTGTTGGTCGTGGGGTTTGAACTCAGGGCCTGGCCACTGTCCCTGAGCTCTTTTCTCTGAAGTCTAGCACTCAACCACTTTGAGCCACAGCTCCACTTCCAGTTTTCTGGTGGTTAATTGGAGATGAGTCTCATGGACTTTCCTGCCAGGGCTGGCTTTGAACTGTGATCCTCGGATCTCAGTCTACTGAGCAGATAGGAGATAGGATGACAGGCGCGTGTCACTGGCACCCAGCTGACAGTTGCTTCTTGAGTGCTCCCCAGGGTCCCCAGTAGGGAATGGACTGAGAAAGCCCAGGCAGGGGAGGATACAGCTACTGGGCAGTTTGGGCCCTGGGGTGCCCAGCCAGCTCCTCCAACCCCACCCCAGGACTCAGGGAAGGAGGTGAAAAGACAACACAGGCCACACAGTGTACAAGCGCCTCTCCTTTATTCCCCGTGTTTCCTTCGTGTCAGGTGGCTTTACACAGATGACCGGATGCGACACCACACGCAAGCCAGCCTTGAAATCCAGAGCAATGGAGTCAGCAGCGTCAATGCGCATGGGGGCAGGAGGCCCAGAGCTGGCCTAGTCTCTCCCATGTCATTGTGAAGGAAAAATGGGGGTTGGGTGGGGTAGGGGCCAGGCCCTGCTTCTGCAAGGGAAAAGTGGGGGTCACTTGCCCCAGCCCGGCACAGCACACAACCACCGAGTAGCCCTCTCTGTGGAAAGCACTCAGGTGTGGGGTGAGGGGAGAGCGGGGGTCTTGGGCCGGGGTTCCACTGTAGGATCACAGCACTGGGGGGAAGGGGACAGCCAGTGTTACTTTAGGGGCAGCAGGGGGGGGGGATAGTGGCTGAGGGCGGAGGTCCTGTCTGGCGTACTCTCGTGCCGGCCCTGTGTGCACAGAGGGGTGGGGGACACCACCTTGGCGCTGGCTGTCCCCACATACAGCTGGCCTGGGGGACATCTCTCCCAGGTCCCTTCTAGGATCTCCAGGGCCAGCTTCCATGCCACTGGGCTCAGGACAGGATTAGGGGTTTCATCAGAGGGGCAGGCAGAACGGGGGCCACACACTGCACATGACACCACGGGGCGGGTTGAAAGCCAGCGGAAGTAGCAGGTTGGGGACTGCCTGGTGGGGGTTGAGGGACAGGGCCGAGGGTGGGTCCTTACTGGGGGGCCGTGACTTCTCTAGCAAGTGAAGCACAATGTGTGACAAAAATCTACAGAACACGACTGGAAGGACAATGCCACCACTTGATGCCGGGGTGTGGGTGGGGGGGCAGATGCAGCTGGTGGGCACACCTGTGTGCCCGGCTGCCTGGGTGGAGGAGACGCGCCAAAGCCGCCAGGGGCGGGCGGGGGGCTCACACGGGCCCCTCGCCCCCCTTCCGGCCCCGCTTCCTCTCACCGGAGATGCCCGGGGCCTGGACAGCCTCTCTTGGCCTCTTCCGCCCGCGGGCCCCGAGCCGGCTTCGGGCTGGCAGACGGTCCATGCCCAGGACCTTGTGGATCTGCCGGAATGCCACCATGCGCAGGGCGTGCTGCGGGCCACGACACGGAGCGTTAGACACGGGGGTGTGTGTGCAAAGGGAACCCCGAGTGGAGCAGCAGCCTTCGTTCAGTGCTGACTAGCTGACATCCTGCCAGCCCTGATGTCTCTCATTCTTCTGGCCCATCTCATTCTGTCTGTCACTCTCATCCATCTGTCTGTCTTGTTCATCCATCTGTGTCTCTCTGACATTCCCTGTTCCTCTTGCTCTGTCGTGTGTGTGTGTGTGTGTGTGTGTGTGTGTGTGTGTGTGTGTGTGTTTCTTTTTGGCTTTATGTCTGTCTCTTTTTTCTGTCTTTGTCCCTGTGGGTCTCTGTAACCTCTCTCTCTCTCTCTCTCTCTCTCTCCCTTCTTACAAGTGTCAGTTCAGCTGATCCAGGGCTCTGTTTCTACCTTGTTGACAGACAGGGCGGAGACAAGAGGCTAGGGTGGAGGCTCGCTGGCTGAGACCCCACGTGGAGAAGGTGAGCCACACCTCATCCTCCTCCAAACATTGCTCAGCACCCCATCCTCTGGTCCGGCTAAGCAGGTTTAAGGCAGGCTGCCATCACCAGCTGCTGCCTTTGCTCGTTACCATGTCATTTAAATCTTCTTGTAGCTGGGCACCAGGTGGCCCACACCTGTCATCCTAGCTACTCAGGAGGCTGAGATTGGAGGATCATAGTTCAAAGCCAGGAAGGAAAGTCCCCATGAGACTCCTATACCCAATAAACTACTCAAGAAAGCCAGAAAGAAGAAAGAAGAAAGCTGCTCTGTGGCTCAAGTGGCAGAGCTCTAGACTTGAGCCAAAACAGTTTGAGGACAGCGCCCAGGTCCAGAGTTCAAACCCCAGGACCTGCAAAAATCAATCAATTAATGACTCTTGTACTTTTCTTTTTTTGGTGGTGGCAGAGTTTGTACTCAGAGCACTTGCTAGGCAGGCACTCTTCCACATGAACCACACCCCTAGCCTTTTATTTAGTTTTTGGAGTTGTCTGAAGCTTTTGCCTGAGCTATACTGGACTGCCACATTCCTATTTATACTTCCTGCATAGTTGGGATCACAGGCACATGCTGGCATGGCCAGCTTATGGACTCTTGGTCAATGTTTTCAAACTCAGTCCTCCTGATCGCTGCCTCTAGAGTGGCTGGGATCACAGGCGGAAAGCAGTTGCCTGGCCTATGTTCTCTATGACTTTTTCTTAAGTGGTATTGGTAACACACACCAGAAGGATTGAGGCCTGTCATGGAATTCCTCTGCACCTTGCAGATCTGCCCCGTGGGCTGGTTCTGGGGAGGCCTTGACTCTAAGTCCCCTGAAGCTCAGTGAAAATGTGTGCTGGAGGCTCACACCTGTAATCCTAGCTACTCAGGAGGCTGAGACCTGGAGGATGGAGGTTTGAAGCTGGCCCAGGCAGGCAAGTTTGTGAGACTCCTCCAAGTAAGCACCAAAAAGCTGGAGGTACAGGTGTGGTTCAAAGGGGTAGAGTGCCATTCTTGGGCAAAAAAGCTTAAGGACAGTCAGTGCTCAAGGGACAAGCCATGAGTTCTAGTCCCAGTGTGTGTGCACGTGGGCTTGTGCACGCACAACACACACATCTATGCTGAGTGGATCACACACAGTTACCTCTGAAGCATCTTTCTATTTAACACTTCCATCTCACTATGGTACGTGTTGCCTGAAATCCCATGCCAGATGAAAGATGGAGCTGGCTGTGTAGACATTCTGTGACAGGTCACACAGCCACAGGAGAAGGATGCTGCTGCCCAGCCCTGTGCCTGGCCAACCAGATGGAACACAGGGGGGAAATTTGCAGGCCGTGGCTTGGCGTTGGCTGACAGCGGGGCCCAGGCCCGTTGTCTCCTCACTAGAGGACCCGAACCCTGCACGGGAGCAGCTCACCGTGTCCCATGAGAATGGGGCCCAGAGGGAAGTGTGTGGCTGGGAGAGAGTCTTGCTGTGTAGCCTAGGCTGGCCTGGAACTCATAATCCTCCTGCCTCAGCCTCGAGGACTGCTGGGATTACAGGTGTGCCTCTCATGCCCAGTTTTGAATCCACTGAGTGTGGAGTGTTTCGGGTCTGGTGGGACAGTCACGCTCGCAGGACCCCAAGGTCTGGGACTCATCCCTGCGATGGCCAGCCATGGCTCTGAGCGGCCGGCCCAGCCCAGGCCTGGGAGCAGACCCTGGAGAACTGCTGCGTGGCTCACCCTGCCCGGGCCCGGCGCTCGTACCTGGGCACTGGCTGTCACGTCTTCCCGCTGCTGGGGAGTCATGGACTCCAGGGCGTCCGTCTGGTCCTTCTCACAGGGGTCTTGGATCCCCGGTCCACCTGTGGGAGGGAAGAGCGGGCTGGGAACAGGAGGACACCTGGGGAGGGGTGCCCAGTGGTGGGCCTGGGTCACTCTCCCCTCCCAGGGGAGCTCATGTCCAGGCCTGAGGGGTCTGCACTCTGCCCAGGACACCTGTGACCTGTGACCCCTTTCCTCGGCGTCTCTCCTCTTCCTCCCTCCCCAACCCACTGGACCCAACCCACGTCTGACTGATGCTTATTTCTATGGAATACATAGCGTATTTATTCAAATAAACTTGAATTGGGCCACTAGCTGACCCCTGTCCAAAAAGACAGGTGCTCAGTGCTGTGGGCAGGTGTGGGGGCACAGGGCAGAGGTCCTCTTCAGTCCACCTTCAGTCCCCCACAGCAGTTGGTATATCCACGATGAGGCCCTGCTCCCACAAACAGTGGGTGTGTCCAATACAACACTCCCCATGAGGGTCCACCCCCACAAGGCCCTGCCCCACAGTGGGTGTGTCCAATACAACACCCTACCGGTGTGGCCCTGCCCCCAGTTCACCCCCATTGGTCTGGCCTGGGCACTGACCTGGCAGGAGGCACTGACCTGGCAGGAGCGTGCCCGTGGCCACACACTCCAGGACCCGCCGCACGGCATCCCCCGGGCTCAGGGGCTTGGCAGCACTGCTCAGCGCCTTCTCGACCAGCAGTTCCATGGCCTGGTAGGGGGGTGGGGGACACGTGGGGAGATGCTGGGCTTGGGGGTCACCAGCCCTCTTTCCTTGGCAGCAGTCTGTGAGGGAAAGTCCAGGGGCCTTGGGGTACGAGACCCCTTTGGGCTGCTTTCCTCCTTCCAGCCACACTCAGGGCTCCCCTTGTTGGAGGTGGGGATGGTGCGGTGGTGCCTAAGTGTGGGGGGCAGGACCCTGGTCACACAGAATGGTGTGGCCACTCTGCCCTCCAGAGGTGGACAGTTTCTCAGACCCCTGGCCTCACAGCCAGGCTCTGGGCAGGAGATGGATACCAGAGAAGGGTTCATCAAGTATGGGGGTGTTAGGGCTGCAGGACCCCCTTTGTAACGTGTTCCAGAGGCCAGCGGGCTCCCGTGAGGCCCAGTGCCTCCCTGATGCCAGCAGCCTGCTCACCTGCGTTGGTTTATATGGTGGCCCAGGCTCATTACAAGCTTGGGGCTTGGGACAATGACGGTCAGACAAGGCTGGGGTTCAAGGCTCTTGTCCCCCCATTCCTCAAGGCCCTCAGGACTCCCCACCCTTGGCCACCCTCCCTGCTACAGCTCAAGCCTGCCCCACCAGGAATAAATGGACAAGAAGCTCAGCCTGGGAGTCAGTCCCCCAAGGGGGTCCTCTTTTTTGGGGGGCTGCTGAGCGTCCCTGGCTGCCTTACCCAGGCTGGCAGGGCTGCCCAGGTGGGCAGGCGCCGGCACAGATCTCGCAGGACACGGATGACAATGACGCAGGGCTGCAGGCCACTGGCTCGAGCCTGCGGGGAGGAAGCTCAGGGTTAAATGTTAGGGACTGAGGCCATGTGGGGAGGACTAGGGCTCCCTTGAGGGGGGGGCCTGCCCTGATCTGAGGGTGAAGCCTGGGGAGAGGACAAGAAGGGACAAGGCCACCAGCTTCACGGAAGGCTGGATGAGGATGCTGACCCAATTGGTCCCCCTCCCCCGGAGCTGTGTTCACTTGTTCTGCCATGCAGTCCAGCAAGAACCAAAGTCAAGTGATTGCTCTCAGCAGTCACTTCCAGTCAAATGAGCTGAGAGTGGCAGCGCACAGTTAAGGCCGAGGCAGAGGTCGCCTGGGGCAGGTTTTGTGTGTGTGGGGTGCCTTCTCCCCTCAGCCCCATGCCTCTCACCTGGAACCACTTGGCGTGGCGAAGGGCGGCCAGGGACTCGAGGCACCTCTCCTGGCTCAGGATGTCATCTGGCTCATCCTGAGGCTCCTCTGCTCCTTCTGGGAGCGGAAGGAAGTAGGTAGGGAGGCCCACAGGTGCAGGGGGAGGGCACCCCGCCCCTCTCCGCTCCAGCTTGGGGGAGGAGGCGGCTCTGGGACCTGGGGATACCTGATGGCTCTCTCCCTGACCTCAGGGACTGACCCATCACTGTGAGCCCTCATGGTAGGACTAGAGCTCCTGAGAGAATCAAGGGGCCTGCAGTGCAGGGAACATGGAAGTGTGAAACTCTGGATGTGGCCTGACTACCAGGAAGTTCCAAGAGCACCATGGCACCGGACAGAGGACATAGGTGACAGCAATGTATTGCTGTCCTTGTCGATGAGGCCTCTAGGCTCTGGGGAAGCTGTGGCCCTTTTTCCTTCCTGTCATTGGGTGCAGGGAGAATGCCTATCATCTCAGAACTGGGGGAGACTGAGGGAGGAGGTGTCGGTGAGACCCGAGGCCCCTGGGACACAGAGGTGCTAGAAGGCCACTGTGGCGACTTCCTGCTGGGGCGGAGGCGGAAGTGACCCCAGGCCCTTGAGCTGGGGCAGTGAGGGATGGGGAGCTGGGTGCACCTTGGTTGGCAGAAGGGTCTTCACGCATCAGGGTCGAAGTGATAGACACGGTGACTTGTATCCTGGGCTCCTCGCAGGAGGAGATGACCACGTTGTCTTCGGGGTCAGAGGAAATCTCGTACTTATCCTCGGCCAAAATCTAGGTGTAAAGGCAATGCCAGGCAGTGTTACTTCAAATCAGGGTCCCCGTGCACACAAACAAGGCTACAGCTGAGGTAAGCATGTCCATCTGCTCACCCTCCCCGACTCCCTGATGGGTGCCCTGTTCCGAGCACCTGGGACTCCTGTGTGACTCAGACACAGTCCCAGTGCTTCAGGGTGCACATGTGTAGAAATAGGCAGTGTTAGGAGCCTCCCTATGTAAAGAGTGCTAATAACTCAACAAGATAAGCAATCAAATGATAAACATAGAGGCAAATGAACTGAGGGATAGTTGGCAGGAAAAGACACAAACATGACTGGCATAACCTTTTATAAGGCACAGATGACTTCCAGGGTTGGAGAGAAGCAAATTAAATCGACAGTGTGATGCCACTGTCACTTATGTATTGAATCAAGATGTGTGTCTGGCCTCTAGTCTCCTGTCTCCACCTTCCGTGCTGCCTGTACTTGCTCCTGAGCGAGGCCTCCCTCAGTTTTGTTTTTCTCCCAGTCCCTAAGCCTCACCTGTTCAAGGCCTACGGGCACCATTCACACCATAGGGGTAGGGACACTGCCAGCTTCATGAGGCTCAGGGCTATGAGTTTCCCAAAAAGCCAGGCAGGCCTGCACCTGAGCCTTCTTGGCAATACCCATTGTATGGTATGGTAGGCTCAGGAGCCCTCTAGGGCCCCCACTTCCCTCACAGTGCAGTCCTGCCTCTTTGCACAGAGGCTCTCAGGCCTGGCTTGATCCAGAGCCTCATCCCTCACGCCTACCTCTCCTGTCCTACCATCGGCCTGTGTGGGTACTGGTCCTGTGTGGAATACCGACCTCCCTCAGGCACTTCAGATCGTCCTGTCCTCTGCCAGGGACATTTATCTCCCTCTCCCTGTCCCCAGGACCTCCTGCCTCTCCCAACTGTGTTCTACCTGGGGAAGATTGGGGTGCCAGTATAACTATGTACCCCGAGGCCTGCCTTAGCTTCCACGAGAAACTTGTGCCCACTGGATAGGAGGAGTGCTTCCAGGCCCAGGAAGAAGATACTGCTCTCAGATTGGGTTATTTTCCTTTTGGGTGGTACTGGGGATGGAACTCAGGGCCTTGTACTTGGTTGGTTGGAATTTGACCCCTGAGCCACCATCTCTAGCCCTTTTTGCTTGCTGTTCCTGAGCTTTTATTGTTCAAGGCTAGTGCTCTACCACTTGAGCCATAGCTCTGGCTATTTGGTGGTTAACTGGAGAGAAGAGTCTCATGGACCCTGATGTCCAGGCTGGCTTTGAACGGAGATCCTCAGATCTCAAGCTTCTGAGAAGCTGGGATTACAGGTATGTACCACCAGTGCCTGGCTTACAACTATTATTTTGCAGGTCCTGAGGCTTGAACTCAGGGCCTGGGCACACTGTTCCTGAGCTGCTTTTGCTCAAGGCTAGCACTCTTGCACTTGAGCCACAGCTCCACTTTCGTTTTTTGAGTAGTTAATTGGAGATTTTTCTGGTCAGGCTAGCTTTTAACTGCGATCCTCAGATCTCAGCCTCCTGAGTAGCTGGGATGTGAGCCACCAGTGTCGGGCTTCATTGCAACTTCTATGAAGACAACTTCTTGTGAGTTTCTAATAGTGAGACTTGTGTCTTCTTATTTTTGTTTCTCCTTTTCCAGTGACTGGACTCCAGGGCCCTGGACAAGCTAGACATGTTGTTGTTTCTCTTACTCTACGCTGCAGTCACCTCTGGCAGGGGTGAGGAGTGTTTGGGAGGGACAGGGTCACAGGTGGAGGGTCCAGTGGGATGGCCACCCTTACCAGGAGCTGCTCAGGCAGCCGTTCTGCGATCTCCTGCACCAGGGCGCGTGTGGGCTTCTGGGAGCATAGAAGGGCCAGCTTGACACACCGGTCTCCCCGAAGGACGAGGCCTTTTGCCAGGATGCCGACACGCATGACACCTTTCAGGGCCCGAGGGCCACTGGGGAGACAGAGCCACAGATGCACCATTAGGGCAGGGGAGCAGGGATCCCCATCCCGACTGCCCTGCTCCTGAATTGCAGGGACCATGGCAATGAACCTCGGTTTCCTTATCTGTCAAATGAGACCTGCCCCTCTGACAGGGCCCCTGTCAGGAGGGAGTGTTATCCGGGTCATGCCAGGTTCTGTGCACATAGGTGTGCAAGGGACAGTGGTGTTGGAATCTACAGTTGCCCATGGGATCACCTCCAGAAGCTCCCTGTGCATGCTCTATGGCCTGAATGACATCTCTGGGTGACTTGAGCCACAGCTCCACTTCTGGCTTTTTTGGGTAATTTCTTGGAGATAGAGTCTCATGGATTTTTTTTCCTAGGCTGGCTTTGAACTGTTGATTCTCACACCTCAGCCTCCTGAGTAGCTAGGATTACAAGTGTGAGCCACTGGTACCCAGCTCGAGATTTCATTTTGTGCTTGGCTCACCGGGGTGGAGGACACTCAGGTTCCCATGTAGACACGTGGGTGGGGGTGGAGGGATGCCTGTGGCTGGCTTGAGGCCTAAGAGTGTGCTACCAAGCTCTGTGGGGTTATTAGTGCCTTCCACCAGGCAGTCTGTGTGTGGGTCCACGTGTGTGAATTGTCCCCAACAGGCGGATCTATAGAATGGGGAGTGTATCTGTGGGTCTGTTAAACTAACTGGGGAGTAACGGTTCAATAGGGCTCAACTTCCAGTGTGGGGAGATGATTAAGTTCTGGAGATGGAGTTCTGGAGGGGGTGGGGGGGTGCTACACAGCCATGTGAATGTGACAAATGCCACCCAGTGGTACACTTAAAAGAGGCACCGGTGGCTCATGCCTGTAATCCTAGCTACCCAGGAGGCTGAGATCTGAGGATCAAGGTTCGAAGCTGGCCCAAGCAGAAAAGTCCCTGTGAGACTGTTATCTCCAACTAACCACTCAAAACTTGGAAGTGGTGCTTTTGCTCAAGTGGTAGAATGCTAGCCTTGAGCATAAAGAGGCTCAGGGACAGCACCTGGGCCCTATGTCCAAGCCCCACAACTGATGAAAAAATAACCCCAAACCAAAATGAAAGAATACAACACAGTTTAAAGGAGCCTGGCACCAGTAGCTCACACCTGCAATCCTAGCTATTCAGGAGGCTGAGATATGAGGATCATGGTTTTGAGACCAGCTGGGAAAGAAAGTCCATGAGACTCTTATCTCCAGTTAACCACCAAAAAGGTGGAAGTAGAGCTGCGGCTCAAATAGTAGAGCATTAGCTTTGAGTAAAAAAGTTCAGGGACGGCACCCAGGCCCTGAGTTCCAGCCCCAGAACATACTCTCTCTCCCTCTCTCCCTCACTCTTTCTCTCACACACAAAGTTAAAAACAGCTGGGGAGTGGCTCAGGTGGTAGAGGAGTGTCTCAAGTGGCAGGGCCATGGCTAGTGGTACAGTGCTTGCCTAGCAAGTATTAGGCTCTGAGTTCGCATCCCAGTAAAACAAGAAAAAGCTAAGATGACAACTTTTATGTGACATACATTTTTACCACAGTAGAAAAACACTAAAAAAAAAAAAAGACAATGAAAATGATGCTGTTACCCAGAGAGGAAGGGCTTGGGAAAGCTGAGTTCCCAGGCGATGGAATTACCACCTGAGGGCTCTCTCTGCCTGCCTCCTTAGGGCCGTGGCTCACGTGGATGTGGGTGGCATTATGACTGGCCACGCGATTGTCCACAAGGTGGGGAGTTGGGGTACAGTCACCCCGGCTTCCCTCTGCTTGCAAAAAACAGGTTTCCCAAAATGTAAGCTTTCTGTGACCTTCCTTCCTTCCTTCTTTTGTTTTTTTTTTTTTTCTTTTCTTTCTTTTTTTCTTTGGTGCCAGTTCTGGGGCTTGGACTCAGGGCCTGGTGCTTTCCCTTGGCTTTTGTGCTCAAGGCTGGCACTCTATTGCCCGAGCTGCAGCTTTACCTCCAATGCATTTCATTTATTTTTTTGGGTGGGGTCTCAGTGTGTTGTCCAGGTGGGTCTCTAACTCCTTGCTCACACCATCTCCCTATCTCAGCCTCCCAAGTGGTGGGAACTGAAGTCACTGCAAGTCTCTGGGGACCTGTGGCACAGGACATGGAAGACGACTGGAACCCTGCACCTTGGGACTTTGTGCTTGAGGCCTGCCAGCCTCACCAGCCATTACCTGTGTTCATAGCCCTCCTCCTCTGCCCTCTCCTGCTCCTCCTCAGCCAGCATGTCGGACACCATACGGAGGGCACGCTCCACATGGGACACGGTCTTCTGGATGGCCTCCAGCTCCTCCTCCGTGGGGTAGATGGTGGCGTGCTTGCCCATGACATGGCGGTCATCACTGGACTCTGGCCGCCGCTTGGGCTGTGGGGAAGGCGAGCCTTTGTCAGCGGGTCTCAGATGGAGGGCACAGGGGACAAAATGGCTGGGCTGCGTCCTGGTGGTGACCAGCAATCAGAGGACCCGGAAGGGGGCCTGGGGCCAGGCTGGCGTGAGGGAGCCATGGCAGGTGGCCAGAAGTGATCAGAGGTGGGGTGAGGCCTGTCTAGCTTGGGGGTGCAGTGGAGGAGTGCAAGAGCCAGGGGGTGGGGTGGTGAACCAAGGGCTTGGGCCCTGATGACCGCAGGGGGCTTGGGCCTAAGGGGGGGTTGGTGCCTCCCCTTTGGTCCACACCCGAGGTGGAGGTGAAGCAGGACTCATCCCCGAGTGAGGTGCAAATCAAGTACCCCCATCTAGCCTGGAGCCCCAGCCACAGATCCCTCCCCGGCACCCCGAAGTTCAGGAGGAGGAGATGGGGGTCTCCTGAGTCACATGGGCACCTGACACCCACCTGGCGAGGGGCTGAGGGTGTCCCCTGGCTGCTAGTACTGGGCCCAGGGGCCCAGGACGGCATTCCCGCGGGCTGCTCCTGCTCCTGCGGCTCCTCCACCCGCTTGCAGCGCTCCTCATGCTCCCTGCGGGGACCAGTGGGCACAGAGGGCTGGGCACCGCCTTGGGGACTCTGCTGTGGTAGGCAGTGCCTGGCACTGAGGGTGCTCTGCATAGTGCCTGCTTGTAGGCACAAGGATAGTGAGGCAGGGAGGCTGGGAGGTTGGCAGAAGCCATGCACGGGGGATATAGCAGAGGCCTTGGGCTGGGCCACCACGCCTAGGGACCATTCTATTGCCTGCCCTGCTTGAGTGTGTGGAGACCAGGCACTGGGAAGGCGGACATTGCCCATGAAATTGCTGTGGGGCTCTTGAAGGGTGGAAGGGGGAGGTGGCAAAGTGTGTGGCAGTCAGGGGACATCAGGGATACTGGAGGTGGGGGAGGAGGCAAGGAACCCCAGGCTCCCACCCATGGCCACCCCCCGTCCCCCTGCTGTCCATCATCCAGATGCCAGGATGGACTTGGGTCTGAGCTATGATGGGGGAGAGGAGCAGCCCCTATGTGTGCTGGGTGCCGCGGCATGGTGCGTGTGTGTGTGTCCTATGGGTACCTCAGATCTGCGCGCCAGCGCTGTCGCATGTCCTCCAGCTTCTTCTGGGCCACCTGCCTCTGCCGGTGCAGCTGCTCAGCCAGCGCCTTCTGCAGGCGCACGTTGGGCCCCGAGGCAATGGGAAGGCTGGGGTCCACTTTCCTCTGTGAAGGCACAGAAGTGGGGTCACTCCGAATATGCGGATGGCCTGGCCACACAGGAGCACCCCCTGGCAGCTGCTCTCCAGCCGCTCTGCACCCCAAAGGGAATTGAGGAGCAGTGGTGCTCAGGGGAGCAGCGTTCGGATGACACAGACCATGGCAGTGGAGCTCAAAAGGTCTGTGTTTCTGATGAGGGGCGGGGACAGTCACGCAGACAGGAGGGTCACGAGCCTCTGAACAACAAATGCACATCCAGCAAAACATGGCCTTAGCATTCACAGTTTTGAGATGGGTCCCAGAGCCGAGTACACAGTCCACGGTGGCCACTGTGCTACCAGTGCTGAATGTGGCTGTGTTGGGAAAGTATGTTGTGGCTATGGACGCCTGTTGAAAACTCAGTGGAAGGGAGCTTGCTGACTAGCCAACAACCGGCTCCCCCCAAATCACACAGCAAGGGACAAAACTCAGCTACACTATCCATTCGAAGGGTTTCTTATGGTGTTGCTCGCCATCCCACCTTGCTTCATAAATCTGCCTGTAAGTCTTCTGTGTGGCCAGGCTTGGAGATATTTTCCAAATTAAAACAGATACCAGCCCAGTGCTGGTGGCTCATGCCTGTCATCCTAGCTACTCAGAAGGCTGAGATCTGAGGATTGTGGTTCAAAACCAGCCTGGGTAGAAAAGTCCCTGTGAGACTCTTATCTCCAATGAACCACCAGAAAACTGGAAGTGGTGCTGTGGCTCAAAGTGGTAGAGCAGTGGCGTTGAGCAAAAGAGCTCAGGGACAGTGCCCCAGGCTCCAAGTTTGAGCCCCACGACCAACAACAACAAAACAGACATAGAATCACATACAAGCATTCACCTACCCACCTACCTGCTCATCCATCCATTTGTCCATCTGTCCATCCACTTACATACCTCATTCTCCTCGCCTCTCCTCTTTCTCTCCTTCTTTATCTCCTTCCCTTCCTTCAACCCATCTGTGTATCATCTATCCATCCATCCATCCATCCACCCATCCATTTCTCTATCTACTGATCCATTCTTCCATCTATTGGTCCCCTTGTTGCTGATTTCTGTGTGGGAGTGGGTGAGGGGCTGAGCCAGGACATGGCTGGTGGTTAGGGGTATGTGTGTGTGTGTGTGTTGGGGGGGGAACACCACTTCTGAGGAGGAGGGGGAGGGGCTGGGAGGCAGCATCCTCACCTAAGGGAGCCAAGGAGTGATGGTCCTCACCTAAGCTATGGCACTTAGCTGCTCTGCAGAGCAGCACTTTGGGGGGAGCAGGCAGGCCTAGGGAAGGGCCAGCTGAGCCCTGTGCCTAGGGAAGGGCCAGCTGAGCAGTGTGTGCCTTCCACAGGGCTGGAACAGAGAGGCTGGGGCTGTTGGGTGTCACCCAGCGCTCTGCTCATACAAAGATGCTCTGGAGACATGGGCCATGATGAAGAACACCGAACCACTGCTCACTGGGGCTCTACGGGTCACCAGACCACATGGGGCAGAAGAGACTCAACCACAGATGCAGGGCTCTGTCCTTGCTCCTGGCTGGGCCCCCATCCCTCATGGTGCCATACACCCCCAATGGACATACCCTATACTGCAGCCGGTGTCGCCGCCCGGTCACGTGCATGTCCTTGGCGTTCAGATCATTGAAGTTGCATTCGCACAGCTTGCAGCGGAAGCGGATCAACTTCCCTTCATCATTGCACACCTAGGACACAACATACGGCAGGGGCGTTGGCCAGGTGGCACTGTGCTCACCTGGTTCTTCCTGTGTTACCCCTTGCCCTTCCTGGAGGCAGCATCCACTGTCCCATGACGCTGTCCTGGGGCCAGCCTCTGCCCACTGTTTGCTCTTTGTGGTCCCTACCATTTCTCTGTCTCATCTGAACTCAGCTACACATTCCCCGCAGCAGCCTGGTCCTCACTGCAGCAACCTGGCTGTGGAAAAAATGCCAGATGTGCTACTGGCTGGAGCAGAATGTGATGGTGAGGACATGAGTTCAGCCTGCCCGCTGAGCGGGTGTCTGCGAGTTCCTGGGTGTGAGCGAGGAGGCCAGGAGCCTTGAGCTGGGCTTTGAGATAACAGCCTGGTGAACGGGTGGGCTGGCTGCTGCTGGGCTGGGTGTATCATGGTGGCTCCCAAGACCCCATCTTAGGCCAGAATCCAGAACCTTGTGCCTTGGTGCATCATGAGCTCTAGGCTGGGTCTGTATGGAGTATTCTAGCATCAGCCATGCTTGTAGAACTAAACAAGGGGACCAGATCTGGAAATCTCCCCTTGGGGTGAGGCCTAGGAAGCTCTTAGAGCCTGACCTCAGGCAGGTCCTGCTGGCACCAGGATCTGCTGCTCATGGCCTCTACTTACCTCCTCCACGAAGTCTGTGCCCACTGGCTCTGCCTCCCAGCAGTCCCTTGCAGCTTGGTCGGGAACTCCCCGCTCTGCGTTGGGTCTCTCCGCATTGGGTCTCCCTGCCTGGGAGTGTGATTCAGATCCTGGAAGGGGACAGTTATGTGACTCCAGCTAGAAAGAGCCCAGCTGCGGATGGGCTTGCCACCTTGGGACAGCTGGTAAGATTCAACATGGAGTCAGCAATGTCAAAGCACGATGAATGGGGGTGAGCAAAGGCTTTAAATAAAGGAAGGGCTCTGTTATAGGAGTTTCGGAATTATCACAAGGACCAGGCTGCTGGCCTCAGCAAGTGGCCAGGGGTCCATTCACACAGGAGCCTGTGACACTCATCCATCAGGGCCTACCACCTCTGCCAGCTCTGAAAGTACCTGTGAGCTTTATTATTATTATTACTTGTGTGTGTGTGTGTGTGTGTGTGTGTGTGTGTGTGTGTGTGTGTGTGTGTCCTAGGGCTTGAACTCAAGGTCTGGGCATTGTCCCTGAGCTCTTGTGCTTAAGGCTAGCACTCTACCACTGAAGCCACAGCTCCATTTCTGGTTTCTGGTGGTAACTGGAGATAAGAGTCACAAAATTTCCTGCCTGGGATGGCTTTGAACTGTGATTCTCAGATCTCAGTCTCCCGAGTAACTAGGATTATAGGTGTGAGGCACCAGTGCTAGGCTTCAAAACAATGTTCACGGGGTTCTGGCAGGGAGGAAGACTCCAACTTTTCCTTTGTTCCCAGATACCCCCGCACCAGGCCTGGTGCATGGTGACTCGACAGGTCCATCTTATCCATTGTTTATACCCCAATACAACAATACAAGTTTAGTTATTGCATATTCTTCTGTTAGTTTATTTATCACTGTTGATTTGTTGGCTTGATTTTTTTTGGCCAGTCCTGGGCCCTGAACTCCGGGCCTAAGCACTGTCCCTGGCTTCTTTTTGCTCAAGGCTAGCACTCTACCACTTGAGCCACAGCACCACTTCTGGCCATTTTCTACATATATGTGGTGCTGGGGAATCAAAACCAGGGTTTCATGTATACGAGGCAAGCACTCTTGCCACTAGGCCATATTCCCAGCCCATGTTGGCTTGATTTTTGTTGGTGTTTTGATTTTGTTGTAGAGCTGACTCCATCTTGATTAGGGAAACATGGTAGGAAATGGGGGGAATAGAGCTGACTCCGTCTTGATTATTAGGTCAACAAGACCCTCAAATTCTGCTTCTGTAAGTGGCTTAACTTGTTCTTTGCTCTACCCATGGTGTCAACCTCCTACATCTGTGCCACACTTGGTTTGTTGCGTGCTGTACCCCCTGCGTCAACCCCCTGCATCTGTGCTATGCTTTTACCTTTATAAACCCCAATTTGAGGACTGCCTGGGGTCACGATGTTAGCTCCTGAGTCTGCACTGTGTCCCTGGCTGGTCAGCCTGCTTTTCGCTGTTGCAGTTCAGCTCCCGCGTCTGTGCTGGGTCCCTGGCCGGTCAGTTTGCTTTATGCTTCCCCAATAAATCCATCTTTTTGTTTGAGACTGTCTCTGAGTGGTGAACTCATGGAGGGGCAGGTACTCCCCTCCCTCGAGCCCTGTAACATTTCTTACCCCATAACAACTACATAGCCTAGGATGGCCCGAAACTCAAGATCTTCCTGCCTCAGCCTCTCAAGTGCTGGGAGTACAGGCATGTGCCACCATGTCTAGTCTTGTATCTGTTTTTACTTCTTAGCTTGGACATACTTTCATGACAGCTGGGAAAGAGAGAGGCCAGTTTGAGTCCATGATGTGCAGCCCTGTGTTTAGGTAGCTGGCTGGGAGAAGCCACCTAGGGCACAAGGTCTCCAGAGTTAATCCACCAAGAGACAGTGGGAAGACCAAAGGTCATACCACACCTTACAAATCAGGCAAATCTATGTGGCCTCTGGAGGGAGAAATTTCTTTATCAAAGATCCTTGCTGGGTGTGGTGGCCATACCTGTAATCCTAGCCCTTGAGAGATGGAGGCAGGAGGATGGAAGGTTTGAGGTCAGCCTGGGCTCCATTGCCATATCCTGTCCTCAAACCAATCAACCAAGAGCTGGGGGTGGTATTCAGTGCTGAGCCCTTGCCTTGCATGTGCAAGGCCCTGGGTTCTGTCACAAGCAAACCTCCCCCACCCCTGCCAACCCCCCCCCCCCAAACAAACAAACAACAACCATGCTGCTGAGGGTGAACATAAAATGTCTGCCCAGTCAAGTGGGAATTCTGTTTCCACAGATAGCCATGGAGCCTGGCCAAGCATGTGGGGAAAAGCAACACCCACCTAGGGAGAGGAGCTGGGAGGTAAAATGGGGCAATGGATAGGGAGCTGTCAGTTGGGCGAGTGAACCTCAAAACTCCACTGCGGTGATGGTGGTTCCTTCCTGTAATTCTAGCTATTCAGGAGGCTGAGATTTGAGGTTCAAAGCCAGCCTGGGTGGAGGAGTCCATGAGACTCTTACCTCCAAGGAACCAGCAAAGAGCCATAGCTCAAGGCTAAGAGAAACATCCTTGAGCACAAAAACTCAGGGACAGTGTCCAGGCCCTGAGTTCAAGCCCCAGTGTGCGCCTAACACCCCCCCCCCCACCCCATCCTAGCCTCCTATCCCATCTGGATCTTAGCTTCCTGCTTGAAGTAATATGGCCCTTGGAACATGTGTGCAAATCTAGCCAATGCAACAGGAGGACGGCAGCACGGACATGAGGGACAGGCTGGACACCCATGTGCGTGCACCAGGAGTACTGCAGAGATTCCTACCATTGTGCCGGGATGCCTGGCCCCTGGCTGGCCTGCTGGGGTTGAGCCCACTGGAGTGGGCTTCACCGGGGCCGCCCAGTTCACGGGTGGAGGTGGAGCTCCTCGGTACGGGCTCGATGGTGGGAATCGGCTTCCCCAGCCTGGTGTGCAACTTGTAGACCTGGAACAGATGCCATGCCTTGTTGGGGATTATTATGGCCTGGGAAAGACTGCCCTTCCACCAGCCTTGGTACAATAGAAGTCCCTCCCACCTTCTGGCCTCCACTCCTTGGGAGGTGAAAACGTGCGTGCAACCATGATGGGGTTGTCCCGCCCACAAAGGGAAGTTTCGTGATGTCACTTGATGAACGTGACCCCTAGCCTATGACTGACCCTTTGGCCAGCCCCCTTTCTTTCCCGCCATTACTTCTATATAAGTGCCCTTCCATATTAAAGTCTTTGAGACGCCTTCCACCACCGCAGCGTGTCCCTGATGCCTTCCTTTTCGCCTCCGCCCTCGGTAACATGTGGGGGGACTGGGGGGAGGGGAAGCTTCAGCAACCCGTCCTCAACTTAGTGCTTGCCCATGTGAGCACGCCTTTGGCCTTCCGCTGGCGGAGGGCCAGGCTGAGTGCTCTTTCATAGAGTTTGTGGTTACCATTCTCCCCGTGGGGGGAGAAAGGGGGTGTCCAGAACCCCAACAATGCCTATCAGAGCCACCTTCTGTACCAGGCAGGACAGCCTGGGGGTGCGCAAGGAGGAGGGGAGGAGTGCCGTGGTTTTGCCAGGGGGTGGGGGTACTCACTCTGAATTTCCTCTCCACTCTCTGCATAACAGCCCTTGCAAAAAGTCCCTTGTTTCCTGTAACACCCTTCCTCCAATTGTACCATACTGACGGCCACATGCTGACAGCAGTGCATGTGGACTGACATGGGGTTAGGGGTGCATGCACAGATCCTGGGAGACAGTCACAGTCTGGGTATGGTGGTGTAAATCTGTAATCACAGCCCTCAGGAGGTGGAGGCAAGAGGATTGCAGGTTTGAGGCTAGTCTGGTCTATATATACCAATTTCCACGTCAATCTAGGATACATAGTAAGACCCTGCCTCAACCCCTTCTCTCTCTCTCTGTTCCCCACCATAAAGGCCAGGTACTGGTGGCTCACACCTGTAATCCTAGCTACTCAGGAGGCTGACATCTGAAGATCACCATTTGAAGCCAGCCTGGGCAGAAAAGTCTGTGAGACTCTTACCTCCAATGAACCAGCAAAAGGTTAGAAATGGAGCTGTGGCTCATGTGGCAGAGCTCTAGCCTTCAACGAAAAAGCTAAGGGACAGCACCTAGGCTCGGAGTTCAAGCCCTGGCACTGGCATACACACACACACAAACAAATAACGTGCACAAGTCTGGGTGCATCTGCCCACGTGCTGGCCATGACCCCTATGTGCTTCTGGCTGAAGGCACACAGGCCTGGTCCTGGGTTCTGCTGTTCATGCCAATGACCACGTCAGACGTGACAGCCAGCTCTGAGTCTTTGACCCTCATAGCTCAGACCTGTCCTCAACCCCACATAACAGAGGCTGTGTCACCCCCATTTATTTCCAGAACAAGTGTCAACCTAGGGCTGTCGCCCCAACCCCACCTGACCCCATGTTCCACTTGTTTCCAGGGCTCCTGGCACCTCCAACCTCTCCCATTCTCTGTGCCTCCTAGATTATTTTTCCCAGGGTTCACCCTGGCACTGGGGAGCCTGCCTTCACTTCAGCTGGGCCAGAGACTGAGGCCCACCGTGAACCTAGGAGTGAGTGGGGAGAGAAGCTAGGACCTAGGCCTAGAGACAGACTGGAAATTGAACCCCTGTGCAAAGGCCGAGGCACAGGAGGATGTGAGGTAGGTGGGCCTCGAACACCTGCATGTTTGTTGCTGGACAGTGGGTTAGGGCTTGGGGCTCTGAGCAGCTGTGCTTAGGCAGGTGTTGCTAGTGGGGGGAATTCTCTCCACCGCCCAGGTGAGCTTGCCACGCCCACCCCTCACCAGCGCCGCCACTAGGGGGTGCTGTGCTGCTGCCATTTCAAAGGTGCCCGAGTTCCTCCTACCTTCTTGTGTTTAGCTCCCCGGATGTGGGCAGCATAGGCGTCCGCCCCGGTGCAGGACACAGAGCACAGGTCACAGTGCAGCTGGCCCTGCACAGCACCGCTGGACTGCGCGCCCGATCTCTGAGCCGCCTCCTTCTTCCTGTGCCTCTGCCCTTCCAGATGGTCCCGGTATGTCTGCAGTAGAGGGAGAAGGTGGCCTGAGCAAGGTTTCACCAGCCAGGTGCCCAGTGGGAGCCAGGGACAGCGGGCCCTACCTCTCCACCTGCTGGCGCTAGAGAAGTGTGACCGACAATTTTTCCTTTACTGTCAGTCCTGAGGCTTGAACTTAGTGCCTGGGTGCCTTCCCTGAGCTTTTTTTGTTCAAGATTGGTGTTCTACCATTGAGCCACAGCTCCACTTCTGGGAGATCACAGTCTCACAGACTTTTCTTTTCCGGCTGGCTTTGAACCATGATCCTCAAATCTCAGCCTCCTGA
This sequence comes from Perognathus longimembris pacificus, assembly GCF_023159225.1. Classification (NCBI taxonomy): domain Eukaryota; kingdom Metazoa; phylum Chordata; class Mammalia; order Rodentia; family Heteromyidae; genus Perognathus; species Perognathus longimembris. The sequence goes on from NC_063163.1 coordinate 68,541,909, forward strand.
GTAGCTAAGATGACAGGTGTGAGCCCCAAGCTCCTGGCTGTGACTGTCACTTTATTAGACTCAGAAGCTGAGGCTGAAAGACATCAATCACATTTCCTCTTTTCTAACAATAGGCAGTTTCTTAAGAAAGCATCCTTGTCTCACCACACTTTCAGCTCAGCAACAGCAAGCAGTGATAAAGGAATGTCTGGCTTTCTCTTACAGGCTCTCAGATCCCAGCTGCCTACAGACATGGCCGCGGCCCCTGTGCTTTCTAGACAGCTGCCAAGACATGGAGGAACTCCACGTGAGAGTCACGGGCAGTGCGGCCCACGCAGCTACCATCTGCTGGGCTCAAAATATCTGCTGGGCTCAAAATATCTGCTGGCCCAAGCTGTGGTGGAATCCCGGCTCCCAGATTTTTATTTTATTTTTTTTAACAATCCTGGAGAAAGAAGAGCGGCAGGGCACACACACCTCACACAGGGCCCAATCCAACGTGCTTTGCCCATGCCCAGAGTGAACAATGGAGAGAATCTTATTCCAGGCACACCCAGGAGATCTGTGCCAATAGTAGGTTCTGGAAGCACAGACTAGGGCAGGGAGTGGGACAGAAGGCAAATACTTAACTAATTGAGAAATTAATTTTTGTTGGTTGTGGGGCTTGAACTCAGGGCCTGGGCACTGTCCCTGAGCTCTTTTGCTCAAGGTTAGTGCCCTACCACTTGAGCCACAGCTCCACTTCTGGATTTTGATTGGAGACAAGAGTCTCAAGGATTTAGCTGCCCAGGCTGACTTTGAACCTTGATCCTCAGATCTCAGCTTCCAGAGGAGCTAGGATGACAGACGTGAGCCATGTGCATTCAGCTTGGTGTATACTTTTATACCAGGCAAGATTCCCATAATGAAAGGTAAAAACCAAACACAGGAATGACCATGGGAGCAGGTGGGACTGATTGGGTGGGAGGGTGGTATGTGTAACAATGGCAGAGGTGGCTAGAGGTCTGTCCCAGGGTTCTGCAGAAACCAGCACTGTGGGAAGCCAGGACACAGTGTGGCTTAAGCTGCAGGGCAGGCAGAACCTTGACCAGGAGGGACGGAGTAGAGTGGGTGGCCTTAAACACATGCTCTGTCCTCAGCTATTCTCAGGGGACCGAGGAGAGTCCTGCAGGGGGAGAGGGGAAAGGGAGGCACTCATAGGTCTGCAGAGGCTGTGATCGTGGACTCTGGATCTCTCAGAGGATTCAAGGACATAAAACATGGTGTGTGTTTTGCCACATCAGGGCTGTGACATAGAATTACAGTTCTGAGGAACAGCTGACCTCCAGCTGTGTCCCTTGAGGAATCCTTCCCCAGCAAATCTTGAGTGTCATGTGCCTGTGTGTATACACACACCCATGTGCACACAATCACATATGTGTGCATAAGCACACACACAGCTCACATATAGGATGCACACTAACACACATGTATGCACACGCATTTTCAGCAGTGTCCTTATGTTCCTGTGACCACCTGCAACATCCCATAACCAGCCTCCCTGAAATGGAAGATGGGAAGCTTGGGGGGGGCACTTGAGGTCAGAGGGGACACAGCCCTTCACCCTGTGCACAGGATCAGGCAGCAGGAGCAAGCAGCCCATCACCAGCAGGCCCCAGGCCCAGAAGGAAACTTCTAGTGCCTTCTACAGGCCCAGGGGGCCTGAGAGATTCCTGGGGACACCATGAAAGGCCACCTGCTGGAAACCAAGTCAACTTCGTGGCTCAGTGTGTCTCACATGCCTCACCAGACTGCAAAGAGATGCCACCCTGGGGGTCAGGGCCATGTTGGTACCTGGGTGTCCTTCCTTCCCTGTCATTTCTGTGCCATCACAAACTGGATGGTAAGTACCTCATCCTTCTTTCACAGGTGCCAAGCCCGACCCCTGGGACCCTCCCTCAGGCCTGACCTCTGCTCAGCTCAGGGGTCCCGGGATGTGACATGACGTGGGGCTGACCTGGAGTCCCCCGCAGCTGATCTTGCAGACTTCGCAGTAGTGTAGTGGTGCAGGCCTGGGGCCGGTGCTGGCCTTGGGCCCCCTGCTTGGGAATGGCGGCTTCTCGTTGAAGCTGCGGGCAGTGTTGTCCTTGGCACCACCATTTCTTGAGCTGTTCCATGGGGTTGATGGTGCTGAGCCCGGGCGTGCTGGTGGTGGAGGCGGCCGCCGAGAGGGTCCTGGGGGTGATGGGGGCTGTGTCTTGGGGCGCGCTGGTGGAGAATGGTGGGAGCTAGTTGACGGGTACATGGGTGAGTCGTGGCTCCGATGGCTTGGCCCTATGAGAGAGACAATAGAAAGAGGGAGAGGTGGTGTTGATTTACAAAGTTCTTTGTGTGAACAGATTCAGGGTGGCTTGCTGTAATGGAGTCCTTAGGGGAAATAGCGTCTTACTTGGTGGTACAGGGTGCAGGGGAGGCTTGATGGGGATGGCCACCTCAGGCTGGGTCTTTGGGGCCACAGGGGTGATATGGGCTGAGACCAAGGTGCTGGGAAAACCTGGGCTCCTTGCTCAGCCAGCACCATGAAGACCTGTGGCCAGTCTGGGGCTCAGGTGTCTAGAACTCACTGGGCATTTAAGCCTGGGTCTGGTGCCTGCTGGTGACCCACTGTGGCCTTGTGTCCCCTTGCCTTTCCACCTCCTGCTTCTTCCTCCCAGGAATGGGACAAAGGGCCACACATGTCCTCAGTCATCTCCCATGTGTCTCCCTCTGACATCAGGTCCTCCACAGGTGTCTCAGGAGAACCCCACTGAGCCAAGATGAGCCCTGAATTGGGTCACATTCCTCAGTTCTCCTAGGTTGCCATGGTGAGTGCTGCAGCTACCCTGTCACCACGTCCCTGCCAACACCCACCTGGCTGGCAGTACGGGTCTCCACGGGCACCACCAGGCTGGTCGTCCTGCCTGTCCTTGTACTTCCGACTGGACATGGCTGAACCAAGCTGTAACTGACCTGCATGAAGGGATTGGAGAAAGAGAGCAGGCAGCAGATGAGGGTCTGGGTGAATGCAGACCACCCCATGCTGTGTGGTCATGCATGCTTCCTACTGTGTCGCCCAATACTGGTCTTGAGCTTGGGACCCAGTGAGGAGCTGGGCAGACGCAGGAGGTGCCAGGCAGCCCCATGCAGCAACCTGGTGAGCCTGATGGCATTTACAGCAGGCTGTTGGGTGGAGTAGGTAGAGGGAAGACCGGGTGATGGCCAGGTGGTTGCAGGAGCTGGAAGGGAAACTGGTCACAGTTCACGTAGGCCATCTTTGCAACTCCAGGTTGAACAAAACGACACACCCAGCATTTGTCATGGTAACAGAAACTCTCCCCCCCTTCCTGGTGCCTTTGGGAAGCCACTCTGATTTCCCCACCTTGGGGACACAACGCTCAGAGGTAAGTTCACAGAGCACAGACATGATTGGGGACTCATGAGGGAAGCCCAGGGGGTCTCCATGCAATTCTACTATGTGTATGAGTGTGCATGCATGCACTGATCCTGAGACATGAGCTCAGGGCCTGGGCGCTCTATCACTTGAACCACAGCTCCACTTCCAGCTTTTTGGTGGTTAATTGGAGATGAGTCTCACGGAATTTCCTGCAGCTTCCTCCATGCAATTCTAGCACACTCCCTTCCTCTCTGGGGTGGGGCCAAAGGCTGTCACCACAGTCCTGGCTAGAATGGGGTTAGAAGCTACCATACCCTGCTGGGCAGTGGGGACAGACACGAGTCACACGGCAGGGTCCACCCAAGAAGCAGGCTGGAGCAAGGCCAAGGGTGGATGGTTGCTGAAGCCACGGATAAACACAAAAAGCCCAAGCCAGATCTGAATGGGTCAGTGCCAGCAACCTTGGACTCCAGACAACTCTTCCGGTAGCCACTGACACTCAGGGTAGCTTCCCCAGGGATCAGGCACAGCTTCAAGCACTTTCCATCAACAAATGCAACCTTATAACAGCCCTGTGATGTAGGGATGGTGAAACTGAGGCACCATGGGTATGAACCATTCAGCCACTCAGATAATCTACTTGTGCATCAGATCTTTCCTTCCAGCACCTGGATTCTTCCAAGAAGGCTGAAGATTATGGGTAGAGGAGATTTTTGATATACCAAGTGGTATGCTCAATAAACCCATTGTAAGTTAAAAACACTCTATATTAGTGAGGAGTTGATTCCCATCCCCTAGACCCTGAGTTCAAGCCCCATGACTGGCACCAAAAAAGAAAAAAAAAGAAAAATGAAAAAAAGCATTAATTCCACCTAATCAGCTGAGCATTGTAGCTTGGCTGGACATGCCTGAACAAAGCTCACAGTACATGTTAGCCCTGAGGGAGGCAAATCCCTACAAAGCCTCTTCTATAACCATGTGGGGAGCAAAATCTATTGGGTTTGTTGTACATGAACATGAAAACCAGAGTGGTTGTGTGACTGTTTCTGTATTATCATAAACAACAAAAAAAATCTCAGCTCGAATTGTCTCAATCCAGAGATTTTTGGTTGGTTTGTCTGCTTTTGAGACAGCTCAGGCTGGCTTAGAACTCTCGATCCTCCTACCTCCATGTCCTAAGTGCTAGGCTGACAGGCATGGCCACCACGTCCAGTTGGATTCCCCCCCCCCCCCCCAAGTAGTACCTTTGTTTAAATTCAGGACCCCATGCTTGCTCAGCTGCCTGGCTGGCAACCTACTACTTGAGCCACACCACACACACACACACACACACACACACACACACACAGAGTTGGCATTTTTTTGTCAGTTGTGGGACTTGAACCCAGGGCCTGGGTGCTGTCCTTGAGCTCTTCAGCTCAAGACTAGTACTCCACCCCTTTGAGCCACAGCACCACTTCTGGTTTTCTGGTGGTTCATTGGAGATAAGTCTCACAAACTTTTCCTGCCTGGGCTAGCTTTGAACTGTGATCCTCAGATCTCAGTCTCTTGAGTAGCTAGGATTACAGGTGCAAGCCACCAGCACCTGGCATTGTCAAAGAAAAAAAAAAAAAAACCTCTACCCAATTGTCAATTTTCTCAGGAGATCAGCTAGTTCTGTCCTGAGGATGGTTTGCTTACAATGGGAGCTGTAGCTCCGCCTGTCCCGTACAGTGTAACCTTTGTCCCCATCACCTTGATGATCCTGACAGAAGGTGCCAGGCTCCCTTCCCAGCTGCCCATAACACGAGGCCCTCCCAGGAAGACTAGAGGTTCAAGTTCCACGGAGGGGCCAAATCGGACCTGGATCTTTGACTTAAGCATCATGTGATTGGCTGTTGGCCACCAAATGCTAGGACTGAATAGACCAATTGCCAAGAAAAGCATGAGACGACTATCATTACCAATCATGATCACGGGGACAGTGCACCCCAACCCCTGTGGAGGGTGAGACACAATGTAACTGGGAGGCAAACAGGTCAGGATGCAAAAGTGTGAACCTGCGTCTTACTGGCACGCCCGTCCCTTCTCTAACATGGCCCGGTGAGAGTCTTAAATCTCTAGGCTACTAGGAACCTGATACAAAGTCAGTGCTGTGGAAATGCTCACTACATTGTAGCATGTAGGGAACAATGATGAAAAGAAACTGTGTACTCAGGACACACTTAACTTAAAAAAAAAATTTTTTTGGTGTATTATGGTTTGAGCTCGGCCTCAGGCACTTGAGCCATGCCCTCTAGTCCTATTTTGCTCCCGCTCCATAGTGGGGGGGGGGTGTCTCACATTTTGCATGGGGCCAGGCTGGGAATGAGATTCCTCTACTTATGCCTCATGTGTAGATGGGATTCCAGGTGTGAGCCAGCATGCTCCACTATGAAGGAATGTTTTTTTTTTTTTTTTTTGGCCAGTCCTGGGGCTTGGACTCAGGGCCTGAGCACTGTCCCTGGCTTCTTCTTGCTCAAGGCTAGCACTCTGCCACTTGAGCCACAGCGCCACTTCTGGCCATTTTCTGTATATGTGGTGCTGGGGAATCGAACCCAGGGCCTTATGTATACGAGGCAAGCACTCTTGCCACTAGGCCATATCCCCAGCCCTGAAGGAATATTTTTGATCTCTGGTTAATTGAACCTACCTGGGGCGGTGGAGGCTGATTACAGAGGTGACATTCTGGTTGGGTTCTGAGCATCCACCTGCTTGTCAGCATACTCCAGACACTTGGGGACCACAGTGCTGTTGCTCCACTGAGTGTGGAAGAGCTGGGAGATGGCGAGCCACATGGCAAGTGCCAGACTGAGCAGAGATAGCCCTGGAAGGTTCTACCAAGGAGCTGGGTGTAGAGCTACCCATGGAGAATGGAACATTCCCTCACCCTGGCTGGGGGCCAAGTCAACCTCCCACGTTCCTCACTTGGCATCTCTGCATCTTTCTGGCAGCCAAGGCAGGCCCAGACTTCTGGAGGACTTCCTTCCCCTGGAAGCCCAGGCCTTCCTGTGTCCTCCTCCTGCTCACATTCCTGAGATTCAGCAAGGAGACCACGGTCCTCTTTTTCTCCCAGTGACCTCAGTTCATCACCTGCCGGGGCACACCTTTGGCAGGGCACAGGGTGTGTGTGTGTAAGGCACTGGCACCAGGCTTGAAGCCAGCTTCCCCTAGTCCTGCAGCTGTGTGGGCCCAGGTAGCTCCTTAAGCAGCTTACCAAGCCAGCAGCTCCGCCAGGGTTGGGAGACCAGGACATGTACCCAGGAGAAATAGAAGCCTGCCTGGTGCAAAGGAAGAAATTCTTCAATCAGCCATCGCTGAGATGTACGCTCTGATCCTCAAAAGTCTCAGTTGACTGTGTATAGGCGGAGGATAGGGTGTGTTTGGCAGTGTGAGTGTGTGTGGGCACACCTGTCATCCTCGAGAAGCAGAGAGATTGTGAGTTCCAGAACCTCCTGGGTTACATAGACCTGACCCCATAAACAAAAAACAAATACAAAGGAAATGGTCAGAGGTGTGGCTCAGTGGTGACTTTGCTAGCATCCCCAGCATCTGGGGAAAAGAAAAACACACAGCCGGTACATTTGGAAAAAAGTTTAATTCTGATTGACACATGCGGCTCACTGTGGCTGTTGCAGCCAGCACAGAGGTAGGGGACACAAGAGGTATTTTATTTTACTTTTGGTGGTACTGAAGTTTGAACTCATGGCAGCATGCTTTGCAGGCTGGCATTCTGCCACCCAAACCATACCCCTCTTTTTGGATTACATTACTTTTTGGAAGAACTATTAGTTATTAGTATATATTATAGTTGTACAAGAGGGGTTGCACTGTGACAATTCCACACATGCAGACAGTTGTATCTGGGTCACGCATCCCCCCTCCTTTACCTTTACTTTCTACAATACACTGTCAACAGGCTTCATTAATTTAAACAAATGAAGTGGGTTAGTTCATTAATTCATCCTCATTCACTGTTTGCTCCAAAGTAGCCTGCTCTACTTTTTCATTGTTACTGCTGTTCATGGGGCTTGAACTCGAGGCCTGAGCACTGTCCCTGAGCTCTTTTTGCTCAAAGCTAGTGCTCTACCACTTGAGCTACAGCATCATTTTTTTTTTCCTGGCGGTTAATGGAGATAAGACATGGACTTTCCTGCCTCGTTGGCTTCAAACTTGGTCCTCAGATCTCAGCTTCCCAAGTAGCTAGGATTACAGCATGAGCCATGAGTACCCAGCTCATTTTTGTTATTTTCACAGTAGCATCTAGCCTTATGTCCAGGCCAGCTTGGACTCCAATTCTCCTACCTGTGTTTCTCCTGTTGCTGGGATGAAAAGTGCAGGCATCAAACCCCAGCCATTGGTTGAGATGGAGTCTCACAAAATTTTCTGCCCAGGCTAACTTTGAACTTTGATCTTCGCCTCCCATGTAGCCAGGAATATTGGTTTTATGGTGGCCTGAACTCAGGTCCCCTCATTCTTGCCTTTTTTTTCTCCTGCTCATGGCTGGTGCTCTACCACTTGAGCCATGCTTCCAGTTCCAGCCTTGTGGTGGTTAACTGAAGAATCTCACAGGCCTACAAAAGCTGGCTTTGAACTTTGATCCTCAGATCTAAGCGTCCTGAGTACCAGGATTACAAGTGTGAGCCACTAGTGACTGGCTTCGGAGGCTTTCTTGTCAGTTGTGAGGCTTGAACTCAGCCTGGGCGCTGTCCCTGAGCTCTTTCACCCAAGGTTAGCGCTCTACCACTCTGAGCCACAGTGCCACTTCCAGTTTCCTGGTGGTTAATCTCTGGCTTTGGGCTAAGAGGCAAAAGTGGCAGTGGAAATTCTTGGGGTGTTTGTGGGTCACGCTGACCATCTTGTGTTTGGCTCCAAGGATGGATGCCTCCAAGCTCAAGAAGGAACACAACAACAAAGTCATGGCGACTTGGGGGAGAGCAGCGGCACCTGAGTCCTTCCTTCAGAGGAGAGGAACCGACTCCTAGCAACTCATAGGCCAGGCATGATGCTGATGAATTCTTTTATCAGTGCCGGGGATGGAACATAGAGCAAGTGCTCACTACTGAGCAGCCTCCAGTCCCAGAAAAACTCTTATCCAGTTCCTCTTCTTTTATTTTGCCAGTTCTGGGGTTTGAACTCAGGGCCTGGGCACTGTCCCTGAGTTTTTTTGCTCAAGGCTAGTGCTCTACCACTTTGAGCCACAGCTCTATTTCTGGATTTTGGTGGTTCATTGGAGATAAGAGTCTCAGGGATTTCCTTGCCTGGGCTAGCCTTGAACTAGGATCCTCAGATCTCAGCCTCCTTTTTCTTCTGGCTGATGGTAGTAGGCTTCACACTTGCTAGTCAGGCACTCCACTTGAGCCAGGGCTCCAGACCTGTTTTGCTGTATTTGTTGAGGTAGGTTGTGTGCCCTTCCCCCAACCTGGGTGTAGTCCTGGGACATGACCCTTCAATTTACATTTTATCTTAGAGCTGGGATGACAGGTATACATCACCCTGCCATTACTGGTTGAGATGGTGTCTTATAAAGTCCTCTGCCCCCTAGCTGGCTTCAAACCATAATCCTCCCAACGCCAACATCCCATGTAGCTAGGATTACAGGCATGACCCACTATTGTCTGAACACAAACCAGTTTCATAGAAACATACAGCCTTGAATAATTTCAATTGAAAAAATTGGTAGGCACTATTGTAAGCTCTATATTGTCATAAAAGTTTATTTTTTGGTGTCAGTCTTGGGACTTGAACCCAGAGCCTGAGCACTGTTTGTGAGCTTTTTTTTTTTTTTGCTCAAGGCTAGTGCTTTACTAGAGCCACAGCTCCATTTTGGCTTTTTGGTGATTAATTGGAGGTAAGAATCTCATGGATTTTCCTGCCAGGGCTGGCTCATGATGCTCAGATCCCAGCCTCCTGAGTAGCTAGGATTAAAGGTGTGAGTCACCTGTGTCCAGCTTTCTGTTTACTTCTGAGACAGGGTCTCCCTACACAGCCCAGGCTGTCCTTGAACTTGCCTTCCTCCTGCTTCTGACTGGAGTGCTGAGATCATTGGTGTGCACAGTACATATGGTACCTAACATCTTTTTTTTTTTTTTTGCCAATCCTGGGGCTTAAACTCAGGGCCTGAGCACTGTCCCTGGCTTCTTTTTGCTCAAGGCTAGCATTCTGCCACGTGAGCCACAGCACCAGTTCTGACCTTTTTGTATATATGTGGTGCTGAGGAATCGAACCCAGGGCTTCATGTATACGAGGCGAGCACTTTACCACTAGGTCATATTCCCAGCCCCTCCATAACATCTTTATTGAGATATAATTTACACCCCATCATTTCTACTTAAGGTGTGACATGGAGTCTAGCACATATGCAGAGTTGTACGATCACAATGATTTGGGCACATCACCTCAGAAACCTCAGCGATGTAAAATGGTCCAGCAGCATGGTTCCATCTGGTAGTTCCTCAAAAGCTCAGTGGCGAACAAGTGACTCAGGTTTCTACTGAGTGACACTGACAACCAGTGTGTGGCAGCCTGCACACAACACATCATGGCAGCATGGTTCACATCAGCCAAAAGGCCGAATGAAGCAACTCATGTTAACACGCATGTGACCAGCTGATGGCCGAGCCAGAGGACAGTGGGGCTCAGGTCTGAGTTTTTTCCCCAGTAAGTGAAGGGGGCCAAGGGGTGTCTGAGAATATCTAGTCCATTGTAGGGTGCTGTATGGACTGAATTATGTTCCCCATAAAGTCACATATTGGTATTCAAATCCCAGGGTGAGTGTATTTGGAAATGGCATTTTTAAATTTTTTTGGTACCAGTCCTGGGGCTTGAACACAGGGTCTGGGCACTGTGTTTCAGCTATTGTTCTTAAGGCTACAACTCCACTTCTGCTTTTTTTTTGGGGGGGGGGTATGTGTATGTGTGTGTGCGCTTTATTGAAGATAAGTGACTCATTGACTTTCCTGACTAGGATGGCTTCCAACCTTGATCTCAGCCTTCAGAGTGGATAGGATTACAGGTGTGAACCACACCTGTTTTGTTTGAGACAGGGTGTCACTGTGGTACCCAGGGTGGCTTGGTCCCTTTGCCTCTGCCTTCTGAGTGCTGAGACGATGTAGATGTCATTATGCCTAGCTAGGCAGGGGTCTTTAAGGAGGGAATGGAGAGTAAATGAGCTCACAGGCTGGGGGCTGGCCCCAAAGGACTGCAGTCTCAAGAACAGGCACCAGGCTGCTCACTCATGGAAGAAGGCCTGCTGTGGTGTGGCTCTAGAATGTTCCTTGAAGGTTCATGGGTCAAAGGCTGGGTCTCCAGGGTCATCTTTTTCAGTCCAGTGGGAGGTCTTTAGGCCATGCAGGCTGCAGCAGAGCCTGGCCTCTCCTCTCTTCCCTGTGGCTCATTATATCAGTGGTTTTGCTCTGTGGCCTGATGATGGCTCACCACAAGCTAAAATCTTGAGTGTTTCATCTTAGTAATAGGAATACAGCAACCATTTGCAAACCCCAGAGAAACCTCTGCCCACACCCTGGCCTTGGGCCTCAGCTTTCAGAGCTCCTAGGAAATAAACATCTGCTCTTGAAGTTGCCACCCACCCCCACCTGGGGGGACCTCGAGGGCTGGGAATTCACTGCTGGGATGTCATTTGATGTTGCTATTGGGAGGTGGTGGTAACTAAGGTGTGGGCCCTGTTGGACAAAGGTCATCACTTGGGGCAATGCTGAGGGTCCCTGGTAATGCTGCCTCTCTGCTTCCTGGCCACCATGAGGCAAATGGCTCTGCTCTACTGTGCCCTCTGCTATGGTATCCTGCTTGCCTTGGGCCAGTTGAAGCCTTTGAAATGGAGAAAGTCTTCCCTCCCACTCCCATCCTGAATCATTTGTCCTGGCATTGGTCTCTGTTGCCTGGGAACTAAAACTCTACTACCTCTCTGCAGATTAACCTTTTCTTCTCTTTTTTACCAGTCCTGGGGCTTGAACTCAGGGCCTGAGACTGTCCCCGGCTTTTTTTAGCTCAAGGCTAGCACTCTACCACTTGAGTCAGTGTCACTTCCAGCTTTTTCTATATATGTGGTGCTGAGGAATTGAACCCAGGGCTTCATGTATATGAGCCAAGCACTCTAGGCCATATTCCCAGCTCTAGATTAGCCTTTTCTGTATGCCTTCTGTGTCTGGTATGCAGATCTGGTGCAGATGGCGTTCAAGGCAGAGATTAGAGGCAGTCCTGGGGGGACGGACTGTGTGGAGCAATAGGAGGAACCAAGAAAGACAATCGTTTTGGACCTCTGACCTCTGCAGCTGGGAGGTGCTGAGTGGGTATGGGTTCTAAACATGGGAGAGCATGACAGGACTCACCCCAAGGGGGCACTAAAGACCAGGGGGAGGCAGGGAGTGTTACAGGGTAGAGGCAGATGTCCTTCAGGGCAAGTGTTTCAGGTATTGTGGCACCTTTTATTGGCCAGTTGTGGGGCTTGAACTCAGGGACTGAGCACTGTTTCTGAGCTTCTTTTTTTGCTCAAGACTAGTGCTCTACCACTTGAGCCACAGCATCCCTTCTGGCATTTTGTTTATGTGGTGCTGAGGAATTGAACCCAGGGTTTTGTGCATGCTAGACAAGCACTCTACCACTAAGCCACATTCTCAGCCTGTTTGGCACTTTCTAGATGGCTGAGGGCTCCACACCGGGCTGCAGGAGCTCGAATCTGAGGTTGGCTGGGGAGTCTGGGGCCAGGAGCCTCAGATGTGGAAGGTCAGCTGCACCAACCTTGAAGATAATATTGGGATGGAGATAGAGGAGTTTCCCTCCTCCCCAGCTGTCTTCAAGGACAAAGAAGGGTAGGATGAGGGTGGAGTTGCATGCCCATGGCAGGGAGGATGACTGTGGATTGCTGTACAAGTTACATACCTTAACATCTATCCTTAGTAATGTGTGAGTCATTGACAATGTGATATTACCATCACCACAAAAGATTCCATGTCCCTCACTGTGGGGTTGAAGGAGCATGGGGAGGGGCGTAGGGAGGGCTGGGGTTCTCTGAGTCAATCTTAGTGTAATTGTATTTGTGTGTAGTAATTGTATTTGGCTGGCTGGGAAGGGGCCCTCTTCCAGGGGCCAGGCACCTCTGAAAGACAGCAAAGAGCTGGGGGATGCGGCTCTCCTCTGCAAATCTCCTCAACCAATGAGCGTGCAGCTGTAGTTGATAACTACCTGTTGCTAGGGAGCAGGCAACACTGCACTACGTCAATGCGGCTGCTGTATCCATGGCAACAAGCGCCAGGCTGGAGCCCAGCTGGGAGGGTGGGACTAAGGCTGGCAGCAAGCTGAGGACTTTCGATTACTATTGGCTAAGGAAGGCAGCATACAGCACACCCCGGCGCATGCGCAGCACTCACTCGTCCTACCTGTGTCCTTGAATTTGGGCCCAACTCTGGATGGTTCTGGATAGATCTTTGATCAGAATGTTTGGGAGGAAGTCAGGCTTTCCTGGGCACATCTAGGTTAGATGGTAGGATGTAAAGGTGGTAGGACATCAGGTTCATCAACTCCTGGGGACTTGGGAGGCCCAGGGAAGAAAGACTATTTTAGGAAGGGTCAGGTGTGGTGGGGGTGGGATGTTTTCTTTGGGACATGCCATCACCTACCCCCAGGGCAGGGGACATGTCACACCTGGATTGTGGACCAGGCTTGGAAAGACCCAAGTGTCTAGTCCCCGGGGAAGGCAGGGAGACGCCTTAGAGAAGCCCAGGAAGAAAGACAGGCACTCGTTTGCATATAACAATGATTTCTTTCTTCTCTTTGGCTTTACACACACCTGGATTATAACTGATTTCAATTGGACATCGCTTTAAAAAATAACTCTAGAGGAACACACACACACAACACACACACTCACAAACATTGAGTCCAAGAAAAGAACTGAGGTAAAAAAGAGATTTGTTTCCTGGAATCTCAGGAATGAGAGAAATCTAACCCAGCTCTTTTTAAGCTAACAAATCATTACTTCAGGAACTTCACTTTTTAGCTACTTATCTACCACTCTTCAGCTGGAAATCTAAGTTCAAAAGATCACCTAACTTTTAGCACCAAGAGAAACCCTTGCTCCTGCCTGCTGATTCTGGCAGGGTGTATGTGTATGTATTGGCTTTCAGGGTTCAGGGGGATTGCATCAATGTCTAGAAACAGTCCACTAAGTTTAACAGCAAATGCTGACGTACATGCCATTACAAACACTGAGGACGGACATTCCAAGACTGCTTTATCACAGCCCTAGGATCACAGTTCAGGCACTTTGTGTGTCCATGCCAACACACACACATAGCCAAGACTATTGTAGTGGGTATTACTGATAACAAGCCTTTCCCATCAAAACATATCACAGCTGGGTGCTGGTGGCGCACGCCTGTAATCCTAGTGAAGAAGCAAGCTAAGATCCACAGAATCATGGTTCAAAGCCAGTCACTTTCCAAGTAGAAAAGTCTACAAGGCTATCTCCAAAATAAGCAGGAAAAAAGCAGGGCTGAAAGTGTGGCTCAAGTAGAAGAGCTTGCCAACCAAGTGTGAGGCCCAGAGTGAAAATACTAGTAAACTCCTCAATGGCTCAGGAACCTTCCTCCCAGGTCTTGCTTTTCTTATTCCCCAATGGTCGGCTTCTCTCAGCTCCCTTCTTCTAGTCACCCCAAAATGTTCATCTACTTCTTTCCACCCCTATTTTAAACCAAGGTCCCTGACCTTCCTTCTGTCTGGCAGGTTTCCTGGTGTCCCCATTAGCTACCAGCTCCTCTGTGTCCTTAGTGCTCACCAGCCTGTCTACCCTTGGATGCTCCCTCAGGTATAGAGAACCCTCCCCTTGGTGCAGCCCCTCTCCCCACCTGTGGTTCAGAGTCTACCTGAGTGGGAGGTTTGTTCTCTCCTTCCTGTGGGTATAGCTTTCCTAGGGTTTGGGCAGGCAGAGGGCTGGGCCTTTCCCTGGGCAGCACATCAGTGCCCTGGATGAGGCTGGAAGAGCTCCTGGCCACCATGGGTGCATCCTCATGCTGGGACATAACAGGGCCCCCAAAGGTGAGTCCTTCCTTGTCTAGGCCCTGCCTTCCTTTAACTCTGCTCAAGCCTCCTCCTTGCTGCAACCTTCCCTGCCGCCCCCTGCCATTAGCCTGCCCCTTTGCAGGGTTCTGTCTTTAGCCACTCAGACATGCAGGTGTCTGCTCAAGCCCTTCCTCTTGCTCACAGCATCAGCAAATCATGTCAAATCATTTGCCTTTTTGACTATGAAATATTAAGACAGGCATGAGATACAACGTACCTTTGTCAGCTTGCTTGGGTGGTATCCCTTTGCCCCCTTACATTAAGCAAACACAATCTAGGTAATTCTTGGACAGATGCAATGGGAGGCCCTGTGCCAAAAGCAGTCCACTTGTGACTGGTGGGTGGCCTACTCCCATTTGTGTCAAAGTGGCTAAGAATGGTCTGGCAGCCTGGATAAAGGGTAATTCTACATGCCTCTTCCCAGGCCTGCAGTTCCAGCTAGATTAGGGAAGCTATCTTTAGAGTTTTTTTTTTTTTTTTTACTGTCCAGTTGTGTAGTATCTTCCTAGTTATCAGTATCCTACTATTTATCACAAGCATCATGCTAAGTGATTTCTATGCCCCATCTTGTCCTCACATGAAGTCTGGGAGGAGGACATAGTTGGTTTGCTGTATAAAAGTGGCCAAGAACCCCAAGCCAGAAACGACCATTGCTTCCTGGGGACACAGCTAGGTTCCCATCCACCTCAGGTCATGACATTTTTGTTAAATGATTAGCAAACAACCCCGATGTTCATAGTTTTCTGTTTAAAGGTGCCTTATTCCACATGGTTGATTCATGAATGGTGAATTCACAGCTAAAAAAATGTCTCCAATGTGTTACTTTCTATGGAAACACTCCCCCCCCCCCCACCCGCTTTCTTGAACAGAGACAACACTGCACTTCAATTCTACAGGCTGAATCATGAAAAAAAAAAATCACCTTTCCAGCAAAATCCACAAAAATGCAAAAAAACCCCCCCAAAACCAAAAATACCCTCCACAGTATTAACAACATTCAATAGACATGCCTTTCCCCCCACATCCTGGTTTGTCATATGAGAGGCAAAACAAGGAGGCAAGGCCTCACCTTGTTCAGCCTCAGCCCAGAACGTAGGCATTCTCCCCTGCTCTATAAAGCAAAACAGCCCTTTGCTAAATACATGTATCACTCAGCCATGACAAGGAAGAACATTTTGACATCTGTTACTATGTGAGGGACTTGAGGATGGGGATACAGGACACACACAAAGGTGCTCCCTACTGTGGTCAGACCCACAGAGACCGGAAATAGGATGGGGGGGATGATGGAGGTTGGGGGGGAACACTTGGTGTTGAATGGGAGCAGAGCTTCAGTGTAGGAGATGGGTGGTAGGCCGTTGAGCTGTTACATGTGGGTTTTATGTTGGGTATACACTACCAAACTGAAAACAAAAATTGACCAGGAGCCTAGCTTGAGTAGAATTTGGTGCTAAATGGGGGTTTGTCATTACCCAGGATAGCTCCCAGGGCACTATGGTGGGAGCAGCTGCTATTCTGTCAATGCTGGACCGTGTGAAAAACTGTCTGTCCAAGCCTTTCTCCCTTTCCTTCATCCATCCAATTTCTACTCACTCCTTGGAGCCCAAATCTCATTGCCCTGCCCTACTCTGGGCAAACTTCCCAAGGGCCCTGCATACTACCTGGCTTTAAATAAAAATGCTGTTCATGCAGCCACCTGGACACAGTGTCTTCTGAGAGAGTTCCACAATGAAAAAAAAGGACATTATACTAAATGAAAAGCCAGAGTGAGAAATAGGAAAGAGTGCTCAGTAGGGGCAGGGTAGGGAGTAATCAGCCACTTCTGAACTGACACATGATTCACATGTAAACCAGAAGATTTGCATATCTGACAGGGTAAACATCGCAGGCAAAGGTCCTATGGTAAAAATGAATTCGATGTTTTCGTGGAGCAGCCAGGAAACCATGGCAATAACTCGGGGGGATTAGGAGCGCACAACAGGGCTCAATTCCTATTTGGGATCACAACAAAGCCACAAAGTACCACAAACTAAGGGCTTCTGACAAGAGATGTGTCCTCTCATACTCTTGGAGGCGGCTCATCCTGAAGCCTGTGGAGAATCTATTCTAGTCTGCAGGAACTCCTTGCCATTCTTGGGCTTGTAGACACGTCATTCCATCTCTGCCCCCTTCGCCCGCATGGCCCTGCCTCGTGCGCCTCCCCCTTTTCCCTCTCAGTATGCCAATCATCAGATCCAGTGCCCGCCCTCATCCAAGATGGTTTCTTCACTGCATCTGCAACCGATTTCATCCGCAAAGACCCTTTTTCCAAACAAGGTCACATGCACAAGTTCCCGGGGATGGACTATGGCTGTGCGGGGGTGGGGCAAACAGGGACCATTTAACCCCCTACAGTAGGGTATCAAACAAAAATAACAACAAAAAAATCCCTGCAACACAAGAAACATTAACAGTGCTCTCTGCAATACAAGAAACATTAACAATGCTCCCCCGCCTCCCCAATCTCTCCTCCCGGCACTCCAGGTATCTCATTAATTCCCAAAATGCTAGTGCCATAATCGAGATCTGGCTGCACCAAGACTACTCCCCCCCATGGTGGCTCTGGGACACGATCTAAACTGTCTTTGGTTCTAAGAGGCTGCCTTCTTGGCCCTATACCCGCCTACCAGCTTCTGGGGCTCCTCCGGACGACTGCAGGGGGCGCTGTTTCCGCGACCCAGAGAAAATTCTGGGGAGCGACTGCAGCCGCGGCACCCCCGCCGTGTGTGGGGCTCAGCGCCCCAATCTCCGTCAGGGCCGGGATTACGTACCCTGGAATCCTGGGGAGGTCAACTCCCGGCCCGCGAAGACTCCCTGCTATCTTTGAAAGGAGAAATGACCATTAGACCTCCCCTCGACCCCCACCCATCCTCTAAGAAACCAAACCACCCCGCCACTTACTTATTTATTTGCCCCTCGTTTGTTTTTGCATCTGCAATGCGCCAGCAGAAAAATCTGCACCCGCCCCAGCGCAGCTGTGGGTGGTGCCTTCCCTTCAGCCACTGGCACCACTGGGCGCTGTCAGGAGGCGCGGCTTCTGCAGCAGGGCTGTCCACGCCCCCTGCACAAAAAAGTAGCCAATCAGAGCCCGTGGAGCCTCTGCCAGCGGCGAGCCGAGAGAGGGGGTCAGGGGCGAGTAGCGATGACGGAAGACGGAGCTGAACTGGAGCTCCTCCCCTATTCCAACCCCAGCCGCCTCGGCCCCGCCTCCCCTCCGGACTGCAACACGCATGCGCTAGCCGCGTTGCCGGGGCGACCGTCCTCCGATTTCGAGTCTACCCGCTGCCTCCGGTCGGGGCTCTTGCTGAGGCGGTCTGGGTGCCGCGAGGGAGGCCGAGCAAGAGTGAGGGGCTTCTGGCCTTCCTCCCAGCCCAGCCAGAGGTGACTTTATCTGGAAGCATTGTGGCTTTCAAGCCCAGATCCTGCAATAGGCAGGTGGGCATGGAGACCCGTGCTCTGGGGCCCAGCAACGCAAAGACCTGCCCTGCCTCCTCTGCTCCCCTCCCGCCCCCTCCCATTCATTGCGCCTCTTCCAACCCCTCCTGCGCCTCCACTCCCCGCGCGCCTCCTCCCTGCGCGCGCCTCCTCCTGCGCGCGCCTCCTCCTGCACCGCTTCCCTCCGCACACTTCCGCTCCCCGCGCGCCTCCTCCTTCACCTCTTCCCTCCTCGCCTCCCGCCTTCCCCTCCGCACACTTCCGCTCCCCACGCGCCTCCTCCTTCACCTCTTCCCTCCTCGCCTCCCGCCTTCCCTTCTGCACACTTCCGTTCCCCGCACGCCTCCTCCCGCACCTCTTCCCTCCGCGCCTGCCTCTCCTCCTGCACCTCTCCTCCCTCCCTGGCAGCCTCCTCCCGCTCGCACCCTCCTTCCCCAGCCCGCCTCTCCCCCGCGCGCTTGCACCTCGGTCCTCCCTCCCCCCTTCCCTGGTGTGCCTCTTTCTGCTCACACCTCTCCCCGCCCCCATACCTCCAGCCTCCTTTGCGCACGCCTCTGCCCCGCGCGCACCTCCTGTGGGCCACCCCCCCCCCTCCCGCGGGCCTCCTGTTCTACCTGCAAGTCATGGTTCCCACAATTTTGAGGCTCAATGAGAGCTCCGGCTGGCAAAAGCCCCGGTTTTTGCCTCTGTTCCGTCCCTATCTACAACGCCCACAGGACCTGGAGCAGCTGCGGGCAGGGAGGAAGGGGTTCCTTCCCGTGTGGACCGGGGCTTGCCTACCAGGTGGGGAGAAGGGCAGTCGGGCAAGCTCGGGGACTCCTCCTCTTCTTTTCCCCAACTCGTGCGATGTACTAAAAATTCAGCACCAGCGGAGCCGGGTTCTTCGCTGTGCCCAGGTGGGCAGCCGGGATCTCAGTGCGGGAGCGCGCGGCTCACGGGGCCCCACTGCACCCCACATCTGGAGGAAGTGGCTCCGCCTCTGGCTGGCCCCCCCCCGCCCCCCCGAGCGGAAGTCAGGCCCAGCGCAGGATGGGGAGAAAGCCCCCTTCCTCTAGGCAGGGCCAGGGTTTGCAGGCGGAGGACGCGAACTTGAACTCGCCGCCGCGGCCAGCAGGTGCTCCTGCGCCAAGGTCGGGAAGGGATTATTTTTTCTGCGGCACCGCGTCTTCCTGTCCCTCCTCCATGAATGAATGACGAAATCCAGCACCACTGAGAGGACGTTCTGGGGAGCCCCCTCCCGCACCCTGGAGAGTCGGCTCAGATCGCCACGACCACAGGTCTTGCTGTTCCCGCCGCCCCCTCCACAGGTGGTCATGGGCCCGGTGCCCCCTGGTTCTGCTGTGCCCGCCGCCCCCTCCACAGGCGGCCCCGGGCTCGGTGCCCCGGGGTTCTGCCGTGCCCGCCGCCCCCTCCACAGGCAGTCATGTTCTCCATGACCCGGCTCTGCTGCCCCCTCCACAGGTGGTCCTGCCGTGCCCAGCCACAATCTCAAATGTTTCCCGCCCTCAGTGGGCTAGGAGTGATAGATCCCAGCTCACCATGGCTGGTCCTGCAGGGATGAGGGCCTGGAGTCTGGGACTAAAGGGGGAGGCCTTAGCTGTCCAGCGAGGGAGGAGGTGGCTGGAGGACTGTGTGGACCATCCTCCTTGTGTGCAAATGTGACAGGAAGCAGTGTTTCCTCGAAAACAGCTTTTCACCCCGGCCCTGTGGACACCACCTCAGGTTCTTATTCTGGACAGCCTAGGGCTTCCTTCCACCAGTCATGACACCTCGAAATGCCCCTGTACCAAAGGGGACATGCCATCACTGTCACTCGGGGTTGAGGAGGCAGAAGGGTCCTCCTCAGCTAATCCTGGGGGGGGGGGGGCTCTCTCTCCGTCACAGGCGAATTCCTGTCTATGGACAGTCATCTCTAAATCAACTCAGTTACAGACAGGGAAACTGAGGCCCAGAGGGGGAGGGCCTGGGAGTCTTCCATCTGCCTAGGCAGCTCTGATCCTGCCACGAGACCACTCCACTTCTCCACTGCCCCCAGCATCTCAGAACTGAAACAAAACTGCCTTTTGTGGCTGTAAAGATTAAGATCTAGCCAGGCGCTAGTGGCTCACACCTGTCATCCTAGCTACTCAGGAGGTTGAGATCTGAGGATCAAGGTTCAAAGCTAGCCTGGGCAGGAAAGTCCATGAGATTCTTATCTCCAGTGAACCACCAGGAAACATGGAGCAGCACGGTGGCTCAAGCGTGGTAGAGCATTAGCCTTGAGCTGAAGAGTTCAGGGCCCAGAGTTCAAGCCCCATGATCCACAAAAACGAAAAAAGAAAAAAAAATACAAAAAGATTAAGACCTGACTTCCCATGTTAGACCCCTGGGGTTTCTGGACCCTTCCCCTATGAACACAGGGGTGACAATGACACCCTGACCTGGTCCCTACAAGAGGAGCTTGTTTTGAAAGTACTATCTTCACAGGGGTTATAAGTGAGGGTCACTGGCTTAGGGTGCCTGAGCACCCATCTGAGAGGTACTCAAAGACAGAGACACAGCTGGGTGTAGCTGAGGCTAGAGGGAGGCCTAGGCAGCCTGTGGGGGTGTCCTGCCCACCTCACCTGGTCCCCAAGGACAGCCAAGTACTGCCTGGTTTGAGGACAGGATCCTGGGTTCTCAGAGAGGACCCTGGCTTCCCCAGGCTCAGAAATTCTCCCTGCCTTAGGCCCCACCCCACCCCTGGGCCTCTAGGCCTTGTCCTAGCCCCGGGTCTCTTATCAAGGGCTATGTGAGAGGAAGCTGGATGGCTCACTGTAAGCCAACTCTGGGAGGTGGGTGTCTAGGCTAGCGGCTATGTGTGCTGAGCACATGAAGCATGTGACAAGGAGCCCTGTGTCTGTGGCCGAGCCCGCAGAAATGGTGGGAAGGATGGCTGGGCCCTGTTTCCGATGTAATTACCAGCACTGCAGCAAAAGCTGATGACAAACCAGGTCATTAGCACTTTACTCAAGTGGCTGGAGTGAAAGCGGTGATGGAGGTGATGGGTCAAAGAAGTGACAGGGGCATTAAGGGCACCTTGGAAGCCACAGTGCAGCAGCACAGTGCAGTGCAGTTCCCATCATGGCTGCCTTGCTGCCAGGCACCGTGTGCTGGGATGGCTTGGTGGCAGGGGACAGGCTACCCTTTGCCCACCCTATGGGGAGGGGCCTGACACCCTCTGACCAAGGAGAAGACTGAAACCTGACAAGACAGACAGAGGATCAGTTAGGAGAAAAGCCCCAACTGGCTAGGAAAGGTGTGGTGCCAGCTATTTGGGAGGGGAAAAGGTTGGAGGGGGGAGGGGAAGAGGTTGGAGCAGGAGTTCAGGGTGAGCAGCCCCACCCTTGAGAGCAAGGAGACTGGGTTAAGCTATCTGAGTGCTGCAATGGCTGCTAGGAGAGGCTGGGAGCTAGTGCAGGAAGGGCCCTCCAATCACAATCCCCAGATCTTATCTCAGGCCAAATCAGATCCACTGCTTGTTTTCCTACAGACTTCTAGAATGTTCCCTTCGTTTTTTTCTTTAAAAAATATATGTATTTTAGTAAAGTAGTTGTACAAAGGGTTTAATCCACGGTTGGATTATGTGTCCAATGTACCTTGATCTGTGTTACCCCTCCTATCATTCTCTCCTTTCTTCATTTCTAAATGGCTGGAAGGATAAACCAAACAATATCTTGCAGCAAGTGACCAGGTATGACAGGCACATGCAGTGTCCATGAATAAAGTTTTATTGGCACGCATGGCATGGAGGCCTATTCACTTACTGAGGACATTCCCTCAGGCACTTTGCAGAACTGGCTTGGCAACCCCTGGGCAAAGGAAGAGACCCAGCTATGCAAGACAAAATGGGGAGCATCTAGCAGACTCCACATTCACATGGTTACTCATCTTATGGATCACACTTGTCTGGGATCAAAGCCCAGACCTGCTCATCAAGATGCAGCCAAAGCCACAGGACCTGCAGCACGCAGAGCTGCAGAGTGCTGGGTGCATGTGCTGCTGCATTCCAGAGCAGCCCTGGGACTCATACTCACACACAAACACAGATATGCATGCACATCTAAGCACATAAAACCACGCTGGGAAAGACTACTGAAACCTATAACACAGTTTGGAGAGATGTGGCTGGGCTGGAGCTTCACTCCCTCTATCACTGTCCTCATGTCACCATCTTTTAATTAGGAATTACATGTGAAAACTCGGCCTCCCAGCATGGACTTATCCAAAGACTAGTTAACCCCTTATCCCCGGGGTGGGAGACAGCATAGGCGTAGGATGCCATGGGCTCCATGCAGCAGAGTCTGGGTCCTGCCCAGCCTGCCAGTGCGTCGGGGACTGGGCTCCCATTCACCACTCAATATCCCTAGCACCCACAAGAGATGCTGTGGGACACATGGTGAGCATGCTCACAGATGAGGTGATGAGGTCACAGTGGCTTAGTGAGAAAATGGAGCTTCTCACAGAAGACAAGGAGACACAAGGGGCCACCCAGGGCTTATCACCCACCTCTGCCAGGCCTGCCCTCTGGGCTCCTTGTGATCCCATGTAGGCCATTCCTTTATGGTGGTGCATAAAGTCATTATCTTGCAACTGGAGTTCTGGATCCCATGGTCCTCAGGCCCCATGACGACAGCTGTATGCCTGTCACACCTGTGAGGGAAAGGAGAGAGGGTGAGCAAGTCCAATCCACACTCGCCACCCACCACCATGTCTTCTCCCAGGGGAGGACAAAGTCCACAAACCCAGGCAGAAAACTATGGCCCCATGGCTCATGGGCATTAAGGCCAGGGTGTCCTGGTTTCCAAAGCCAAGGTGACACTAACTACACATGTCCAAGTTCACACTGAGTCCTGGGAATCAAGGCTACCCCCCTCAATGGCAATAACCACAAGTCAGTGTGTACCTGTTGAGCCTGGTGCCCAGGAGAGGAGCAGCTCGACTTTGGGGGAGGGGGAGGACACAGTCTTGCCTGTCAGCCAGGGAACCCGTCCCACTAGGCAGGGCCCAGATGTGAGCGCCTGGTCACTGCTGCCACTTGCTGTCCAGGCCCAGGGCTGGCATCCTGGGCCAGGATAGCTGGTACTGTGGCCGGAAGGGCACACTGGCCACCACCAGGACCCCTGGGTCATGGCTGCTGCATCCATGGGCGCTCTTATGGAGGCACCTAGGTTGTAGCCAGTTGCAGGACTGCCAACTTGGCACGGATATTCTCTCCTGGAGCCTAGCTGGCTGCAGTGCCCCTCCTGACCAGGTCACTGAGGACATGGGGGAGGGGCTGGGTGGCAGCCTATCCCAACATGGAAGGAAGGGGCTCTGCTCCATCCACAGGTGAGCTCAGATTGCAGCCTCTAATTCCTTGCCTGGTTTCTCCCAGTGCCAGCTGAAAGCTTATAGCCCCTTTCCTCTGGGTAAAGGACAGGTGAAAACAGGTGCACACAGCCAGGGAATCTGGGAAAGATTTAGGAAGTTCATGAGGCAACCAAGTGCTCTCTGGAGTGGACACTAGGGGGCAGCACAAGCCCAGGAACTGATGGAATTTCAAAGCCTAGGTCAGCTACCACCTCCTCACTGCCTGCTGTCAGTGTCCTGGGCCATCCCATCCTGCCTCTGCAGGTGGGGCTGTGACAGGGGACAGTAGCTAAGATCTGGTGCCATGGTCCCAGTGCTGGCTGGATTCACGGGGCTGCCCCAGTCCAGAACTTGGTCAGGATTCTGCTCTGTACATGGATGGATTCATTTTGGCTTCTTACAGAGTGGCCACAAAGCCAAGTCTGCCATGGGGCCACAAGGGCTCTGTGGACAGCAGGGGATGGAGTTTTGAGCAGGGCACACAAAGGTTTACAAAGGATAGGTGCTGGCACTAACTGCCCTCCAGAACAGTGGGCACCGTGTCCCTAGCAGTCCATACTGTCCTTGTCCTCTGCCAGGCCCAGTACCCAAATCCCCTCCTGTAACCCCCCACCAGCCAGCAGACTCACCAGCACCCAGGACACCGCTCCCACCCTGATGTGCTCTCTGGGCTGTACCTGTTGAGGGTGGGGTGAGGGGTAGGAGGGCCTCCAAGTGTATCCTTGGGGACCATATGCATTACCTTGAGCTGGGTGGAGAAACCACAGCACCTGCCTGGAGGAGGCAGATGGACAGGGTACGAACACTCCTCTGGCCTGAAAGCCTGAAGCTGGTTCCTCAGGAAGCCATGTAGGGCCAGATTCAGTGGGTATGACAGAAGACACCACACCATCCATGTGTCTTCCATGGGTCCTATGAGCCCTCAGACCACAGCACCTGTTCCATGGCTAACTTCAGAAGTTGGGAAGTGGAGAACCTAGGCCTCTAGGGAGGCAATCCATGTGGTCAGAGCTCAGGCCAAGCTCTGACTACCTGAGTCTCCTACTCATATAGGAATGGGTATCAGGTCTCACTAAGTCGCCAAGTACTCAAAAAAATAAGATGTATAAATGTCTCAATAAAAAGGATTGTTTAGGAAAGGACGGCTAAGTGCATGCAAAACTTAAATACAGCTTCAAGTATGTGGGTGGGCTGGAGCTGTCCCTGCCTCAGCCAATGAGGGGGCAGAGCTGGCACCGGCTTGCCCAAACATAACTGTGAGTGGATGCAGGTGTTGCTTGACAAGAAAGGCAAGGGCCCTCTCAGCTGCGACCAATTGGCTGGCCATGTGGGCTTCAACCTGGTGGGCAATGGCAGCCACAAGTGGAGCTAATGAGCTGACCCCTAAACTCCCCCCCCCCACCCCAAATCCTACCCCTGGGCGCCAGTGAAGAGCTCAGCACTCATCCAAAGCTCAGAGTGAGAAATGGTCGATTGAAGGTGCCACTGCTACCCACTGGGCTGCACACGATACCTCAGGCCGGCCCCAAAGGAGACTGACAGGCAGAAGCTGCCTCAGAGCGCCGACCAGGTCGACTCGAAGCTGCAACGCTAGTTGCCTCGTCTTCGTTCCTGAGGCTGTCGGTCAATGCCCTGGGACTATCTATGTACCTACGTGCGAAAGTACTGCCTTCACCTTCTCACTGGCTGTCTTCCTCACGTCATACCCACTCACATTCCCCACACGAATGATTGTCAGTTCAGTAACCAATGATAATCGAGAGGAAGCTAGAGTGTGGCCTCCTAAGCCCCACCCCAGAAGCTAGGGAGAAGCCATCATCAACTGTGTGGGACCTGCCCAGGGGAATTCTGGGAATGTGATGCCAGGGTGAGAGACGCATCCCGACCAGGCCTCAGGTGAGAGAGAACCCCGTCCCGAGAGCAGCGCGGTGGCTCTGAATGCACCCGGAACTCAAGGCTCAGGCTTGGGGCGAGGCCTACTCTGCCTGGCCAGCGAGTTTGTCCGGTTGGTGCCAGCCAGCGCAAAAGAGAGGGTTAGGGGAGAAGCACGTCCAGGTTGGGGTGGAATGGCTATGCAGCCCCCAACGTGGGTTGGTCTGACTCAACGCTTCTCTTTGTTATTCAAAACGATCATAATTTTGTTTGTTTCTTTTTTTCCCCCTTTTGCTGTTTCTGGACTTTGAACACTGGGCATGGGTGCTGTCCCTAAACTCCTTTATGCACAAGGCTAGTGCTCTACCACTTGAGCCACAACACTGTCTCCAGCTTTTTCTGTAATTAATTGGAGATAAGAGTCTCATGGGCTTTCCTGCCTTGGCTGGCTTGGAACCTCAATCCCCAGCCTACTGAGTAGCTAGGATTACAGGTGTGAGCTGCTAGTGCCTGGCATTTTCCCCCTGTAATTCTTGAGGAAATGATAATGGAGTTTTAAAATGAGTATTGGGTGGATTTATATATTGCTTTTGGCAGTATGGACATTTTCAAAACAGTTTTTTCCAGTACATGAGCATTGGATGTTTTTCCATCTTATGAAGTCTTCTATTTTTTTTCCTCATGTCTTGTAGTTTTCATTATCGAGGGCTTTCACTTTGTGGGATTGATGTATAGGTATTTTATTGTTTTTGAAGTTATTTTGAATAGAAATATTTTTCTAAGTTGTCAGCCTATTCATTGTTAGTATTTAGGAAAACAACTGATTTGGGGATGTTGCTATTGAATCCTGCTACCTTTTCATAGGTATCTATCAGATCTAGAGGGTTTTTTTCTTGTGATATTTGTGGGGTATGTTACATACAAAATTATGCCATCAGCAAATAGGGATAATTTGATTGATTTTATTCCTATTTGAATTGTTTTTTAAAAAAAATTTACCCAAGGTGGATTTTTCTTACCCATTTTTACCATTTTATAATTCACTCTTTTTTTTTAAAGAAACGTAACAAAAATCAGTATTATGAAACAAAAACAAATTTAAATTAATATACAGAAAGCATTAAAACAAGTATCTAGATATAGGTAATACCTTTCACATGATTGAATCACTTTTCTTTCTTTCTTATATCTAACTGCTCTGGGTATGAACTATAAAGCAATATTGAATAAGAGTAGAGAGTGGGGAAAAAGTTTCAGTTTTTCCTCATTTAATATGTTAGCTATAGATTTGTCATATATGGTCTTTATATAGCTATTTATATATGTATTTATTTATTTTTGCTCAAGATTTCTTTATTTGTTCAGGGTCTTTTTTTATTAAAATTTTATTGTCAAACTGATGTACAGAGAGGTTACAGTTTCATACGTTAGGCATTAGGTACATTTCTTGTACTGTTTGTTACCTCCTCCCTCATTTGTTCATGGACTTTTGCGCTTCCATATGAACTTTGTGATTTTTTTTTTTTTTTTAGTGTGAGGAATGACATGGGGCTTGTATATCACTTTTGGCAATATGGCTATTTTCAAAATACTGATTTTTATCAGTCCATGAAAATGGGAGCTCTTTTTCATGCTGTCCTCATTTTTATTCTTCAGAATTTTTATAGTTTTCATTGGAGAGGTCCTTCATCTTCCTGGCTGGGTTTATTCCTATGTATTTTATTGTTTGAAGCTACTATGGATGATGTTGTTCTAATTTTCCTCTCATCCTGTTCATAGAAAAGCTATGGATTTTTTCGAGAGACAAAGGAGTAGACAGAGGAGGAGGTAACAAATTGCATAAGAAATGTATGCACTGCCTTATGCATGAAACTGTAACCC
The DNA here is from genome assembly GCF_023159225.1 of Perognathus longimembris pacificus. Classification (NCBI taxonomy): domain Eukaryota; kingdom Metazoa; phylum Chordata; class Mammalia; order Rodentia; family Heteromyidae; genus Perognathus; species Perognathus longimembris. The sequence goes on from NC_063163.1 coordinate 68,568,991, forward strand.
CTTTGTACATCACTTTGACAATAAAGAAATGAAAAAAAGAATAAAAAAAGAAAAGTTATGGATTTTTGTGTGCTGATTTTGTGTCCTGCTATGTTACTAAAGCTAACATAAGCTCTAGGAGTTTTAGGGTGGATTCTTTAGGTTCCTTTATACATAGATATATAGGATTATATCTATGAGAATAGGTAATTTGAGTTCTTTCTTTTCTATTTGGATTTCTTTTATTTTTTCTCTAGTCTGCATTGGCCAGAAATTCTAGTACTATGCTGAATAAGAATGGGGAGTGTGGAAACCCTTGTCTCAGTACACATTTAAGAGGATAGGTCTATAAAGGTTTTTAGTTTTTGGTGTGTGCCAATACTGGGGATTGAACTCAGGGCTTGGGCGCTGTCCCTGAGATTTAAAAAATTTTTTTTTTATTATTAGATTTCCTGATAATAGACATTCTTAATAGGGCGAGGTGGAATCTCAATGTTGTTTTGATTTGCATTTCTTTTATGGCCAGTGATGTAGAGCACTTTTTTCATGTGACTCTTGGCCATTCTCATTTCCTTTTCCGAGAAGTCTCTTTTTAGGTCTTTAGCCCATTTGTTGAGAGGGCTGTAGGTTCTTTGATTGTTTATTTTGGAGGAATTTAACTTTTTCAGTTCTGTGTATATTTTAGATATCAGGCCTTTGTCCATTGTATGGCTGGTGAAGATCTTTTCCCAATCTGTAGGCTTTCTATCTATCTTGGAAGCTATATCCTTTGCCTTGCAGAAGCTCTGCAGTTTGATATAGCCCCACTTGCCTTTCTTTGATTTGTTGGATTTCTGGGCCTTTGTTGAGGAAGTTTCTTCTAGTGCCAAGGAGTCCTAGAGTTTCTCCTATTTCTTCTTGTAGAGTTCTCAGGGTGTCTGATTGTATTTCCAGGTCTTTGATCCATTTGGAGTTGATTTTGGTGCAGGGTGATATATAAGGATCTAGTTTTAGTTTCTTGCAGGTGTTGAACCAGTTTTGCCAGCACCATTTGTTGAAGAAGCTGTCTTTGTTTCAACCTATATTTTTAGCTTCTTTATCAAAGATTAGGTAGCTGTAAGTTTGTGGGTTCATTTCTGCGTCTTCAGATCTGTTCCATTGGTCCTCAGGGCTGTTCTTGTGCAAGTACCAATCTGTTTTTATTAGTATAGCTTTGTAATACAATTTAAAGTTTGGTATTGATATTCCTCCTGCACTGTTCTTTCTACTTAGGATTGTTTTTGCTATTCGGGGTTTTTTGTTCCATATGAATTTCTGAATTGCTTCCTCTTTTTCATTGAAGAATGATATTGGGATATTGATAGGTATTGCATTGAATTTGTAGACAGCTTTTGATAATATTGCCATTTTCATGATGTTAATCCTCCAAATCCAGGAGCATGGGAGGTTTTTCCATTCCCTTAGTTCTGCCTTAATTTCCTATTTTAAGTTTTTAAAATTCTCATCAAAGAGGGGCTGGGGATATAGCCTAGTGGCAAGAGTGCCTGCCTCAGATACACGAGGCCCTAGGTTCGATTCCCCAGCACCACATATACAGAAAACGGCCAGAAGCGGCGCTGTGGCTCAAGTGGCAGAGTGCTAGCCTTGAGCGGGGAGAAGCCAGGGACAGTGCTCAGGCCCTGAGTCCAAGGCCCAGGACTGGCCAAAAAAAAAAAAAATTCTCATCAAAGAGTTCTTTCACTTCTTTGGTTAAGATTATTTCTAGGTATTTTATGTTATTTGAGGCTATTGCAAAAGGTGTTGCTTTTCTGACTTCAGCCTCGCTCTTCAGGTTGTTAGCATATATAAAAGCCATGGATTTTTTTTGGCATATCAATTTTATTTTATTTGTTATTTTTTATATTTTTACAGTTTCATATGTTAGGCCATGGGGACATTTCTTTTTCAAATTTTTATTATCAAACTGATGTACAGAGAGGTTACAGTTTCATACGTTAGGCATTGGACATGGGGACATTTCTTGCACTATTTGTTACCTCCTCCCTCATTCCCATCTCCCTCCTCCTCTTTTCCTTCTCCCCCCATGAGTTGTTCAGTTGGTTTACACTGAACAGTTTTGCAAGTATTGCTTTTGGAGTTGTTAGTCTTTATATCCTTTGTCTCTTGATTTTGATATTCCCTTTTACTTCCCTAGTTCTAATACCAGTATATACAGTATCCAGGATACTCAGATGAGATACAGTGATAGCACAGGTGCAACCACAGGAAGGGGATACAAGATGATCATCAACAAAAGAAGCTACTGTTTCACATGGCATGTTGAAAATAATTACAACAGTGATATAACACTCATTTCCATAGCATGGAGTTCATTTTACTTAGCATCATCTTATGTGTTCATAAGGGCATAGCTATTGGGCTCTTGTGATCCTCTGCTGTGACTAGCCTAAACCTGTGCTAATTATTCCCTATGTGGGAAACCGTGGAGTCCATATTTCTTTGGGTCTGTCTCACTTCACTTAGTATAGTTTTTCCAAGTCCTTCCATTTCCTTACAAATGGGGCAATGCCATTCTTTCTGATAGAGGCATAAAATTCCATTGTGTATATGTACCACATTTTCCTGATCCATTCATCTACTGAGGGGCATCTGGGTTGGCTCCATATTTTAGCTCTGACAAATTGTGCTGTGATGAACATTGTTGTGCTGGTGGCTTTAGTGTGTTCTTGTTTATAGTCTTTTGGGTAAATGCACAAAAGTGGGGCTGCTGGGTCATAGGGGAGTTCTATGTTTAGCTTTCCGAGGAATCTCCATACCGCTTTCCAGAGTGGCTGAACAAGTTTACATTCCCACCAACAATGAAGTAGGGTTCCCTTTTGGCAACATCCCCTTCAACAATTGTTAAGTTTCTTGATAAAGGACATTCTTACTGGGGTGAGATGGAATCTCAATGTTGTTTTGATTTGCATTTCTTTTATGTCCAGTGATGGAGAGCACTTTTACATATGTCTCTTGGCCATTCTCATTTCCTCATCAGAGAAGTCTCTTTTTAAGTCTTTAGCTCACTTGCTGAATGGGCTGTTGGTTCTTTGCGGTTTTGTTTTGGAGGACTTTAACTTTTTTAGTTCTGCATATATTTTAGATATGAGGCCTTTGTCTGTTGTATGGCCGGCAAAGATCTTTTCCCAATCTGTGGGCTTTCTGTTTATCTTGCAAGCTATGTCCTTTGCCCTGAAGAAGCTCTGCAGTTTAATACAGTTCCATTTGTCCAACTTTTCTTTGATTTGTAGCATTTCTGGGCCTTTATTAAGGAAGTTCCATCCTGTGCCAAGGAGTGTTTCTCCTACTCCTTCTTGTAGTGTTTTCAGGGTATCTGTTTTTATTTCGAGGTCTTTGATTCATTTGGAATTGATTTTGGTGCTGGGTGAGATATAAGGATCTAGTTTTAGTTTGTTGCATGTGTTGAACCAGTTTTACCAGCACCATTTGTTAAAGAGGCTATCTTTCTTCCATCCTATTTTTTTGGCTCCTTATCAAAGATTAAATAGGCATAGTTCTGCGGGTTCATTTCTGGGTCTTCAATTCTGTTCTATTGGTCTTCAGACCTGTTCCTGTGCCAATACCATGCTGTTTTTATTACTGTATCTTTATAACACAGCTTGAAGTTTGGTATGTAATTCCTCCAGCACTGTTCTTTCTGCTTAGGATTGTTTTTGCTATTTGGGGTCTTTCATTGTTCCATATGAATTTCTGGATTGCTTCCTCTATTTCATTGAAAAATGGTGTTGGGATATTAATGGGTATTGCATTGAATATGTAGATAACCTCTGGCAATATTGCCATTTTGACAATATTAATCCTCCCAATCCAGGAGCATGGGAGGTTTTTCCATTCCCTTAGTTCTGCCTTAATTTTGTTTTTCATGTTTTTACAGTTCTCATCTTGGAGGTGTTTCACTTCTTTGGTTAAGGTTATTCCTAGGTATTTTATGTTTTTTGAGGCTGTTGCAAAAGGAATTGCTTTCTTGATTTCGGCCTTGGACTTCAGGCCATTGGCATATAGAAAAGCCATTGATTTTTTTTTTAAATTTTTATTGTCAAACTGATAAACAGAGTGGTTACATTTTCATATGTTAGGCATTGGATACATTTCTTATACTGTTTGTTACCTCCTCCCTCATTCCCCCCTCCCCTCTCCCCCTTTCCTTTTCCCCCCATGAGTTGTTCATTTGTTTTACACTAAACAGTTTTGCAAGTATTGCTTTTGTAATCGTTTGTCTTTTTTACCCTGTGTCTCTCAATTTTGGTATTCCCTTTCAGTTTCCTAGTTCTAATACCAGTATACGTGGTTTCCAATGTACTCAGATAAGATACAGAGATAGTGCAGGTACAACCACAGGAAGGGAATACAAGAGGATCATCAATAATAGAAGCTAAGGTTTCACATCGCATGTTGAAAGTAATTACAGCAGTGATATAACAGTCGTTTCCATAACATGGAGTTCATTTCACTTAGCATCATCTTTTGTGTTCATAAGGGCATAGCTGTTGGGCTCTTGTGATCCTCTGCTGTGACTAGCCTAAACCTGTGCTAATTATTCCCTATGAGGGAGACCATACAGTCCATGTTTCTTTGGGTCTGGCTCACTTCACTTCGTATAATTTTTTCCAAGTCCTTCCATTTCCTTACAAATGGGTCAATGTCATTCTTTCTGATAGAGGCATAAAATTCCATTGTGTATATGTACCACATTTTCCTGATCCATTCGTCTACTGAGGGGCATTTGTGCTGGTTCCAAATTCTAGCTATGACAAATTGTGCTGTGATGAACATTGTTGTGCTGGTGGCTTTAGTGTGTTCTTGTTTGTGGTCTTTTGGGTAGATGCCCAAAAGTGGGGCTGCTGGGTCATAGGGGAGCTCTATGCTTAGCCTTCTGAGGAATCTCTATACCGTTTTCCATAGTGGCTGGACCAGTTTACTTTCCCACCAACAATGAAGTAGGGTTCCCTTTTAGCCATATCCCCTCCAACATTTATTATTGTTAGTTTTCTTGATGTAGGACATTCTTACTGGGGTGAGATGGAATCTCAATGTTATTTTGATTTGCATTTCTTTTATGGCCAGTGATGTAGAGAACTTTTTCATATGTCTCTTGGCCATTCTCATTTCCTCATCAGAGAAGTCTCCACTTTTTGAGGGGGCTATTGGTTCTTTGCGGTTTTGTTTTGGAGGACTTTAACTTTTTTAGTTCTGCATATATTTTAGATATGAGGCCTTTGTCCGTTTATGGCTGGAAAATATCTTTTCCCAATCTGTGGGCTTTCTGTTTATCTTGCAAGCTATGTCCTTTGCCCTGCAGAAGCTCTGCAGTTTGATGCAGTCCCATTTGTCCATCCTTTCTTTGATTTGTCACATTTCTGGGTCTTTGTTAAGGAAGTTCCATCCTGTGCCAAGGAGCCCAAGTGTTTCTCCTACTCCTTCCTTTAGTGTTTTCAGGGTATCTGTTTTAATTTCGAGGTCTTTGATCCATTTGGAATTGATTTTGGTGCTGGGTGAGATATAAGGATCTAGTTTTAGTTTGTTGCATGTGTTGAACCAGTTTTGGCAGCACCATTTGTCAAAGAGGCTGTCTTTCTTCCATCCTATTTTTTTTTAGCTCCTTTATCAAAGATTAAGTGGGCATAGTTTTGTGGGTCCATTTCTGGGTCTTCAATTCTTTTCCATAAGGCCATTGATTTTTGAGTGTTTATTTTATATCCTGCTACTTTGCCAAAGTTTTGGATCAGCTCCAGTAGCTTGGGAGTAGAGTCTATGGGGTTCTTTAGGTGTAGGACCATGTCATCTGCAAAGAGACAAAGTTTAACTTCATCTTTTACTACTTGGACCCCCTTTATGTTTTCTTCTTGCCTAATTGCTCTGGCTAGGAATTCTAGTACTGTGTTGAATAGGAGAGGAGAGAGCAGACATCCCTGTTTTGCTCCTGATTTTAAAGGAAATGGCTTTAGTTTTTCACCATTTAGAATTATGCTTGCTGTTGGTTTGTCATTGTTATTTCCTGTTACTTTGCCAATGTTTTGGGGGGCATGTGGCCAAAAGGGAACTCTACTACGTTGTTGGTGGGAATGCAAACTTGTTCAACCCCTTTGGAAAGCAGTGTGGAGGTTTCTAAGAAGGCTAAAAATAGAGCTCCCCTAGGACCCAGCAGTCCCACTTTTGGGCATCTACCCAAAAGACTACAAGCAAGACCACACTAAAGCCACCAGCACAATTATGTTCATCGCAGCACAACTTGTCATTGCTAAAACATGGAACCAACCTAAATACCCCTCAGTAGACGAGTGGATCAGGACAATGTGGTACATATACACAGTGGAATTCTAAGCCTCTATCAGAAGGAATGACACTGTTCCATTCATAAGGAAATGGAAGGACTTGGAAAAAAATCATACTAAGTGAAGTAATGCAGATCCAAAGAAACATAAATCCTATGATGTCCCTCATAGGGAACAGCTAGTATATGAATAGGCTAGTCATGGTAGAAGACCAAAATACCCAGTAGTTATACCCATATGACCACATAAGAAGATGCCAAGTGAAATGAACTCCATGTTACAGAAACAAGAATTGTATCACTTTTGTAATTATTCTCAACATGCCATGTGAACTCGTACTACTTTTTTGTCTCTTTTTCCTTGTCTGTTTGTTTGACTGAGTAGTTTGTCTAGTTTTGTTTGTCTTGTAGTCCCTTCCTGTGGCTGTACCCTCACTACCACTGTATTACATCTGAGTACCCTGGATACTGTTTATATGGGTAATAGAACTGGGGAAGGAAGAGGGAATACCAAAATCGAGAGACAAAGAACAAAAAGACAAACCATTCAAAAAGCAACACTTAGAAACCATTTGGTGTAAACCAATTGCACAACTCTTGGGGGGAGAGGGGAAGGGGGAGGGGGGAAATGAGGGAGGAGGTAACAAGTAGAACAAGAAATGTACTCACTGCCTTTCATATGAATCTGTAACCCCTCTGTACCACATGTTGACAATAAAATTTTTTTTTTAATTTGGCCAGTCCTGGCGCTTTAACTCAGGACCCGGGCATTGTCCCTGAGCCTTTTTTGCTCAAGGCTAGCAGTCTACTTCTTGAGCCACAGTGTCTGTTCCAGCCTTTTCTGTTTATATTGTACTGAGGAATTGAAACCAGGGCTTTGTGCATGGTAGACAAGCACTCTACCACTAGGCCTCATTTTTTTTTTAATGGAATCACATTCATTTCCTCTTTATGCACTTCTGTGGACAGTCCATATATTATTACCAATCAGTTAAATTAATATAATCAATCAATATAATTCTTTTCATAGCTCAGTAACTTGTTATAATTCAGTATATAATGCAATTATAATTCTCATAACTCATTCTTAAACTATATAGTCTCACTACTGATTTTTATTTTTCTAGTCCTATTCCCTTTATTTTTATTTGAATCTATGTATTCCCCAGACTCTTTTTTAAAAACAATAATTACTTGTTTATTGTCAAAGTGATGTACAGAGGGGTTACAGTTTCATACATAAGGCCATGGGTACATTTCTTGTACTATTTGCTACCTCCTCGCTCCTTCCCTCCTCCCCCTCCTCCTATCCCTCTCCCCCCATGAATTGTTCAGTTGGTTTACACCAAATGGTTTTGCAAGTATTGCTTTTGGAGTCATTTGTCTTTTTATCTGCTGTCTCTCGATTTTGATATTCCCGTTCACTTCCCTAGTCCTAATACCAGTATATACAGTATCCAGGGTACTCAGATGAGATACACTGATAGCGCAGGGACAACCACAGGAAGGGGATACAAGAGGATCATCAACAAAAGAAGCTACTGTTTCACATGGCATGTTGAAAATAATTACAACAGTGATATAACACTCATTTCTATAAAATGGAGTTCATTTCACTTAGCATCATCTTTTGTGTTCATAAGGGCATAGCTATTGGGCTCTTGTGATCCTCTGCTGTGACTAGCCTAAACCTGTGCTAATTATTCCCTATGCGGGAAACCATAGAGTCCATGTTTCTTTGGGTCTGTCTCACTTCACTTAGTATATTTTTTCCAAGTCCTTCCATTTCCTTAGAAATGGGGCAATGTCATTCTTTCTGACAGAGGCATAAAATTCCATTGTGTATATGTACCACATTTTCCTGATTCATTCGTCTACTGAGGGGCATCTGGGTTGGTTCCAAATTCTAGCTATGACAAATTGTGCTGTGATGAACATTGTTGTGCTGGTGGCTTTAGTATGTTCTTGTTTGTAATCTTTTGGATAGATTAGGCCACATTCTCATTCTCAGCCCCCTGAGCTTTTTTTTTTTTTTTAAAGCTCAAGGCTAGTGCTCTACCACTTGAGCCACAGATTCACTTATGGATTTTTTGGTGGTTAATTAAAGGACTTCAGTTTTTTATTTTCCATTTAGTATGATGTCAGCTGTAGGTTTGCCATTATTTTGCCTTTATTATATTGTCATATACCTTCTGTTTCTAGTTTCTTCATACCTTTATTATAAAAGGATGTTGACTTTGATGGGATTTTCTGGCCTGTTGTATGTTCTAAAAGCCTTCTGCATCTGATTGAGGTTCTCTATTTCAAGATTTTGGAAGTTCTCTGCTATTAAATCTGGTGAATCTGTTTCCTATTATATTAGCTATCATATCTTCATCTTCAACTATGGCCATAGTATGTCAGTTTGGTCTTCTAAATAGGGTCCTGAAGTTCTTTCACATTCATAGGTCTTTGATTTCTTTTTATGTATTTTCTTATGCTTCTTTTCCCTACTGTATTGTCAGGTTCTGTGATTCTGTTTTCCATTTTACCTACTGTGCTGTACATCATTTTTCATCTCGAGGACTTCAGTTTTTTTTTTGCCAGTCCTGGGCCTTGGACTCAGGGCCTGACCACTGTCCCTGGCTTCTTCCCGCTCAAGGCTAGCACTCTGCCACTTGAGCCACAGCGCCGCTTCTGGCCGTTTTCTGTATATGTGGTGCTGGGGAATCGAACCTAGGGCCTCGTGTATCTGAGGCAGGCACTCTTGCCACTAGGCCATATCCCCAGCCCCTTTTTTCTTTTTTTGGTAAGGATTTCTACATCATTTTGAGATTCCTTTTCATATCTTTTATCTCATTTAGCTGTTTAGCAGTATTCTCCTTGAACTTATTTACTTTATTATTTGTATTTACTTGGCATTCATTTAGCTTTCCCCCTGTATTCTCATTGAACTCTAGTTGTTTACTAGTGTTCTCTTTGCAATCATGCAGTTGCTTTTAAATAAGTGCTTTCTTTTCATTGGACATCCTGACGCTTCCTTTGAGCTCAGTGTATTAAGTTTTCTCAACCATACTCTCATTCTATTTCTTTATTGTGTTATTGTTGGTTTGTGGAGGGTTGTATTTCCTTGCCTTCTCATTTTTTTGTATGTTTATTTTGATTTACTTGTTTAGTTACTCTGTGTGGTTCTGGTTTTAATTTTCCTGAAATCCTCTCATTGGGTTATTCTTTATAGTTTCATAGGATTTAGTATTGACTTGATTATTGAACTATTTCCTACTGCTGGGATGTCTTGGCTTTAATTAACCAATTGAGAATGCAACTAGACATTTACAAATAGTAAGACACTATTGCTAAAATTATCTATACAACTGCATATATATTATATGCAGAGGGCTACATTTCTTGTTTGGTACCAGAGGGACCTAAAAGCATGAGTACTGTGTGTAAGTGTAACAATTTTTATGTTAAGTGTTGGAAGGGTGAGGGAAGAGATTTAGAATAAGGAAGACGGGGAATGTTGCAGACCGTGAGGTGCCAGGAGATGGCAGGGTGTGAGCAAAGGCTCCACCTCCATTGACTCCAACCTTCAGGGCTGCAGGTTCCTGTCTTTTTGTGCAGACCCTGGGCAGACAGGAGCTGTCAAGGTGTGAGCAAAGGCTCCACTGCCATTGACTCCAACCCTCAGGGTTGTATGTATTTGCCCTTTTGTTTTGGGGAAGTGGTTCTTTCTACTTCTGGGCCTGGGGGATTGTCTGGGGAGGCATGGTAGACAAAGATTGATTGAAATAGAATGACGAAGGATGCCTGCTGTCTGCACTTTTTTAAAAAATTTAATTTATTTATTAATTGAACACAATTTTTTTTGACAAGGTGTTGTGCAAAAAGGGTACAGTTACATAGTAGGGCAGTGTGTACATTTCTTGTGATATCTTACGCCCTGTTTTTCTTTCCCTTCTCTAGGTCAGGTAGACATATATACAATATACAATCTATCAAGAACATATACAGTAGCCACGTGGCCAAGCCCAAGAAAATTCGCCTAGGGCTTTAAATGTAATGTCGATATTAGACAGTATGTCGACAGTAGTCTTATATGAACGTACATACATAGCTTTTGAGCTATTCCACTGAGAGGTCAATTTTTGACCTTTATACGTTGAGTAGTTGTTTGGTTTTAGTTACATACTGTTGGGTTGCTGCCCCAATCCTGTGGGAAATACCATTTGACAAGCAGTTTTTGGTTTCACAGACCTGGTCTCTACTGTTTCTCCATTTCCCTTTATTAACAGTCATATATCAGGGAGATCATGCCCCTTTGTTTTCTGTGTTCTAGGCTTGTCTAGCTCAACATTATTTGTTCGAGTTCTGACCATTTCCCTGCGAATAACAATATTTCACCATTCCTAATCGCTATGTAGTATTCCATTGTGTAAAGGTATCATATTTTTTTGGATCCATTCATCTGTGGAGGGGCATCTGGATTGTTTCCATATTTTGGCTATTGTGAATTGTGCAGCGATAAACATGGAGGTAGAAATGTCTTTTTGATATCTTGGGTTTTGCTGTTTAGGATAGATGCCTAGTAGTGGTATGGCTGGGTCATAGGGTAGGTCTATATTTAGCTTTTTTTTTTTTTTTTTTGGCCAGTCCTGGGCCTTGGACTCAGGGCCTGAGCACTGTCCCTGGCTTCTTCCCGCTCAAGGCTAGCACTCTGCCACTTGAGCCACAGCGCCGCTTCTGGCCGTTTTCTGTATATGTGGTGCTGGGGAATCGAACCTAGGGCCTCGTGTATCCGAGGCAGGCACTCTTGCCACTAGGCTATATCCCCAGCCCTATATTGAGCTTTTTGAGAAACCTCCATACTGTTCTCCAAAGTGGTTGCACTAATTTGCACTCCCACCAACAATGGAGAAGGGTTCCTCTTTCCCCGCACCCCTTCCAGCATTTGTTGTTGCCTGAGTTCAGAGTATAGGCCATTCTAACTGGAGTGAGGTGGTATCTCAGGGTTGTTTTTATTTGCATTTCCTTTACTACCAGGGATTTTGAACATTTCCTCATATGTTTCTTTGCCATTTTTATTTCTTCTCTTGTGAAGTCTCTCTTTAGCTCCTTTGCCCATTTCCTAATTGGTTTATTGGGCTTGGAGGGGCTTAGTTTTTTGAGTTCTCTGTAGATGACAGATATTAGGCCTTTGTCTGTTGCTGTGCTGGTAAAGATCCTTTCCCATATGGTTGGCTGTCTTTCTAGTTTGGTGGCTATGTCCTTACCTGTGCAGAAACTTTTAAATTTGTAGTAGTGCCATTTGTCAAGTCTCTCCCCTATTTGTTGTGCCCATGGGACTCTATTCAGGAAGTTCCTTCCTGTGCCTATAAGTTCTAGCGTCTTTCCTACTCTGTCTTTCAGTAGTTTCAAGGATTCGGGTCTGATATTGAGGTCTTGATCCATTTTGAGTTGATCTTGGTGCATGGTGAGAGGCTTGGGTCTACTTTGAGTTTTCTGCATATGGCTGCCCACTTCTCCCAGCACCAGTAGTTGAAGAGGCTATGTTTATTCTGTTGTATGTCTTTAGCTCCTTTGTTGAATATCAGCGGACTGTAAGAGTGCGGTTTTATTTCTGGATCTTCAATTCTAATCCATTGGTCTTCCAATCTGTTTTTATACCAATACCAGGCTGTTTTTGTTATGATGGCCCTGTAGTAGAGCTTGAAGTCTGGTATTGTGATACCTCCTGCACTGCTTTTTTTTTTGCCTAGAATTACTTTGGCTATTCTAGGTCTTTTGCTGTTCCATATGAATTTATGGATTGGTTTCTCTATTTCAGTGAAGAATGTGACTGGGATTTTGATAGGGATTGCATTGAATTTGTATAACAATTTGGGCAATATGGCCATTTTCACTATATTGATTCTGCTTACCCATGAGCATGGGAGGTCTTTCTATCTCCTTGTGTCTTCTTTGATTTCCCTTATTAGATTTTTATAGTTTTCATTAAATAGGTCCGTCACATCCTTGGTTAAGTTGATCCCTAGGTACTTTATTCTTTTTTTGGCTACTGTAAATGGAATTGTTTCCATAATTTCCTTTTCTGTTTGTATATTGCTGGTGTACAGAAAAGCTGCTGACTTTTGTGGATTGATTTTGTATCTTGCTACTTTGCCCAAATGGTTTATTAGATGTAGGAGTTTGGGGACTGAGTTTTTTGGATCCTTCAGATACAAGATCATGTCGTCTGCGAATAGGGATAACTTGATTTCTTCCTTGCCGATGTGGATCCCTTTGATGTCCTCCTCTTGCCTTATTGCTATGGCTAGGGATTCCAGCACTGTGTTGAAAAGAAGTGGGGAGAGTGGGCATCCTTGTCTTGTTCCTGAGTTTAGGGGGAATGATTTAAGTTTCTCTCCATTTAATATGATGTTAGCAGTTGGTCTGTTGTATATGGCTTTTATTGTTTTGAGGAATGTTCCATCTATTCCTGTTCTCTCCAAAGCTTTTAATAAGTATGGATGTTGTATTTTGTCAAAGGCTTTTTGGGCATCGACTGAGATAACAATGTGATTCTTGATTTTAGTTCTGTTTATGTGGTGAATTACATTGATTGATTTACAGATGTTGAACCATCCTTGTGACTGAGGGATGAAGCCTACTTGGTCATGATGTATAATTTTCTTGATCAGTTTCTGGATCCTGTTAGCTAATATTTTATTGAGGAGCTTTGCATCTGTGTTCATTAGTGATATTGGTCTGTAGTTCTCTTTTTTTGTTGGGTCTTTGCCTGGTTTGGGAATGAGTATGATATTAGCTTCATAGAATGAGTTTGGGATTTCTCCCAAGTAGAGTAGAGGTTCTGGAAATAGCTCCTTATGATTGTTTGAATATTGTGTGTACTTGTTATAATTTTTTTGGTGGAGTCCCTGATTTTAGGCATATGAGTCTCTTTTCTTCTTTTTTCTGTAAGTCTTGTGAGGGGTCTGTCAATTTTATTTATTTTCTCAAAGAACCAGCTTTTAGTCTTATTTATTTTTTGAATGGTCTTTCTATTTTCAATCACATTTATCTCTTCTTTAATCTTTGTGATCTCTCTCCTCCTAGTCATTTTAGATTCGGTCATTTCTTGTTTCTCCAGTGGTTTTAGTTTCATCGTGAGGTTATTCACCTACTCTGCTTCCATTCTTTTTTTTTTTTTTTTTTTTTTTGGCCAGTCCTGGGCCTTGGACTCAGGGCCTGAGCACTGTCCCTGGCTTCTTCCCGCTCAAGGCTAGCACTCTGCCACTTGAGCCACAGCGCAGCTTCTGGCCGTTTTCTGTATATGTGGTGCTGGGGAATCGAACCTAGGGCCTCGTTTATCCGAGGCAGGCACTCTTGCCACTAGGCTATATCCCCAGCCCTGCTTCCATTCTTTTAATGTGAGTGCTGAGGGCAATGATCTTGCCCCTCAGTACTGCCTTAGCTGTGTCCCATAGGTTTCTTTGTGATGTATTTTCATTGTCATTGTGGCTTATGAATTCGTTGATTTCATCTTTAATTTGGTCTGTGGCCCAAGTGTTGGATAACAGTGTGGGGTTTAGCCTCCAAGAATGTGTATAGCCTCTGTGGTAACCGTTGTTATTGAGGGTTACCTTTAATCCACTGTGATCAGATATAATACATGGGATGACGTCAATACTTTTGAATTTGCTGAGTTTCTTTGTGTGGGCTATGACATGGTCTATTTTGGAGTATGATCCATGGGCTGCTGAGAAGAAGGTGTATTGGGTCTCTGTAGGGTGGAAGATTCTGTATAGATATGTCAGATCCATTTGGGATATGGTGTTACTTAGGTCCTCAGCTCCCTTGCTCATCCTCTGGGTGTTGGATCTGTCTCTTGGAGAGAGTGGGGTATTAAAGTCTCCCACTATGATTGTGTTTGCATCTATCTTGTTCTGTAATTCTGTGAGAATTTGCTTGACATATGTAGGGCCTCTTTTGTTCGGTGAGTATACATTTATCACCATGATGTCTTGATTCTGGATTTTTCCTTGTATTAAAATGTAGTGTCCTTCTTTGTCTTTTTGAATTGATTTTAATGAAAAGTCCAGCTTGTCTGAGATCAGGATGGCTATACCTGCCATTTTGGTAGGTGCGTTTGCTTGGAAGATCTTGTTCCATCCTTTCATTCGGAGCCTGTTTTTGTCCGTTGCTGTAAGGTGGGTCTCTTGTAGACAACAGATGCCAACTTTTGTTTGAGGATCCATTCTGCCAGCCTGCTCCTCTTTATCGGAGAGTTTATACCATTTATATTCAAAGAAATCAAGGATAAGAGTGTTTTTTGTCCTTCCATTTTGTTGTTGGGCTGTTTTTTCCTCTTTTTTTTTTTTTTCTTGTCTTTAGTGAGCTGCTCTTCCTGTTGGGCTCTGGCTATTGTAGTTTCTTTCTGTTTCTGTCTGTGTGTCCTGTACGATCTCTGCTGGGTGGGATTCCCCTCTTAGAATTCGCTGTAGGGCTGGTTTTTTATTCACATACTCCTTTAGATCCTCTTTGCTATGGAAAGATCTGGTTTTCCCTTCGAATGTGAACTCCAATTTCGTTGGATATTTAATCCTAGGTTGCATATTGTTGGCCTGTAGAACTTGGATGGTGTTCTTCCACTCACTTTGCGCTTGGTAGGTTTGTGTGGAGAGGTCTGCTGTTATTCGGATCCTCTTCCCATTGTAGAAAATTTCTTTCTTTGCTTTGGCTGCATTCAGAATTTGCTCTTTATTCTTGAGATCTGAAGTCTTGAATATTATGTGCCTTGGGGTGGCTTTTCTGGGTTCTGGCCTGCCAGGTGTCCTATAGGCTTCGGTTACCTGGATGGGGCCTCTTGTGAGATTGGGGAAGTTTTCTGCAATAAGTTAATTGAAAATATGATGAAGCCTTCTGCTCTGGTATTTGGCTCCTTCTTCTATTCCAATTATGCGCAGATTTTATCTCTTGTTGTTGTCCATTAGTTCCTGGATTAGTCTGCCCTGAAGCTTCACCGTTTCTTGGAGTGTGGTCATTTTCTGATTGTTGTCAGCTGCTTCATCGTCCAAGAGAGATTCTGGATTCCATATGGTCAATTCTTTGTTCTGTGGATTCAATTGCGGAGTTTATGGATGTCAGGGAGCTATTTATGGTTGTCAGATCAGCTCGGATCGTGGAAATTTCTTCCTTTAAAGAGTTGTATTTTAAATCTATTTTTTCATGTATTTCACTTCTCAGGATGTTAAGGTCTTGTTTGACGGAGGTTGGCATTGTATCCATTTTTGCTTCCATTTCTTCCTTGGCTTCCTGGATGTCCTTCAAGACTTCCACTCTAAACTCCTGGAATTGTTTTCTGATTTCGTTTCTGATGCTTTCCATCATTTCTGTTAATATGGCCTCATTTGCTTTTTTTATTCTCCATTTCCTCTTCAGTTGTGCTGCTTTTTGGAGCTGGTGAGTTGGCTTGCCCTTTGATGAACTGTGTTATATTTCTTTGTGATTTGCGCATCTGGAGATCTGTGGGTGGCTTCCCTGGTTTGGTTTTGTGCTAGTTCCCACTGGTCCGTCAGTGGGAGCCTTGTGCCCTGGTGTCCTGGCTCTGGGTTTGGGTTTGGCTGTTGAACCTTGCTTCCCAATGGGTGAGCGTGACCTTCTTGGTTGTTGCTGAGGTGGTCACTCTCCCTGTACTTGGGGGCTGGTAGGTTCTGTGTCTTTCTCTGCGGGACAGTGTCCTGCTGCTGTGCTGACCCTAGCGTGCTCCTGTTGGGGGTTTGCTGGTCGCTGATTCAGTGTGGCATGGAGGCTTATCTCTTCTTTGGTTCTTTTTTCCACTCTGTATCTTTTTTTTTTTTTTTTGGCCAGTCCTGGGCCTTGGACTCAGGGCCTGAGCACTGTCCCTGGCTTCTTCCAGCTCAAGGCTAGCACTCTGCCACTTGAGCCACAGCGCCGCTTCTGGCCGTTTTCTGTATATGTGGTGCTGGGGAATCGAACCTCGGGCCTCGTGTATCCGAGGCAGGCACTCTTGCCACTAGGCTATATCCCCAGCCCTCCACTCTGTATCTTGGTCAGAGGAACTCACCTCTCAGGCAGTTCGCCTTCCTGTGTGGACCGCTCTGGGGCTGGTGTTGTTGAGGTGCAGCCCACCCACTTGTGTGAAATGGGCCAAACTGAGTGGGCATGGGCCGATGGAGAGCTCTGCCCTCCTGTGTAGGCGCGCCTACCAGAGCAGGCGCTGCCGCTGTGGCCCCACCCACCTGAGCGGGGTATGCCTACCAGATCGGGCGCTGTAGCCGGGGGCCCTGCCCTCCTGTGCGCTGTGCGCCCACTACAACAGGTGCTGCCGCTGTGGCCCTGCCCACCTGCGGGGGGGTATGCCTACCAGAGCAGGCGCTGTCGCCGGGAGCCCTGCCCACCTGTGCGCTGTGCCCACTACAAGGGGTGCTGCCACTGTGGCCCTGTCCACCTGAGCGGGGTACGCCTACCAGAGCGAGCCCCGGGTTGTTGGGTTGTGCTTGCGCCCTCCCGCGAGTCCGCCGTGGGGGGCGGTATGTGTGGGGCCCAGTGGGATCAACTGTCCAGGCATGGGTTAGCGCCCTCAGACTGCGCCTCCACTGCAAGGGTGGGGCGCATGATCAGGCCCAGTGTCCCTGCTGTGCCGGTATTGCCCCCCAGCGCCTGTGATTTTAGTTGTAAAAGTCCGAGAGGTCCAGGCGCCTCCGGTGGGGCTTGCACTGCCGGCCATCCCCCGGCCCCTGTTGGGAAGGGGGGCAGGGCCGGTTCCGCCAGTTCAGGCTCCTGGGCGGCCTTGGGGCTGCTCCGCCCTTCCCCTGCTAAACTCCTGTGACTTCCCAGAGCCTGATGGGAGCTTCCCACCTGATTTGGGGGTTCTTTGTTCCCTCGGGGTAGGGAGGGGGAGGGAGGGAGATCTAGCTTCTTTGTAGGGTTTGGGTCTCTGATAGCTGGTCTCCCGTTGGGGGAGGGGGTAATGGGGGACTCACTGGTCCTGGATTGTGTGTGTGTCCTGCACCACCGTTGGTCCTTTGGGGGTGGAGTGCTGTGGTCTGGCGAAAGGTCGTGGTGGCGTCCCGGCTCTCGCCTTCTGCACCGCTGGGTTCCCCAGCCACTTACGTCCGTTTCCAGTGTGGACCCAAACTTCCCGTCACCGCTGTCGCCATATGTCTTGGTCCGCACTCTCCCTGGTGTCCGTGGAGTCCCGCTGTCTGGACTCTGTGCTCCTGGCAGTTGGTCTGCTGATTGCCGGATCCCCTTTCCCAGCCTGGCCCTGTTCGGGCCAGGGTCGGCTGGTGGGGGGAGGTGCCCCGTAGATTCTCCGGCTCCGTGTAGGTTTTCAGCTCTTCTTTTTTGCTCCTTTTTGTTTTCCTGCATTTCTCCACTGCTTCTGGCTGCTGGTTTTGCTGGGTTCTTGATGGGGTGTTGGGTGCTGGAGTTCCCAGCTCGCTATTCAGTTGGAGTGAGTCGGGGTGCCTCCCTACTGTGGCGGCACCATCTTCCTCCCTGCTGTCTGCACTTTTCCCAGCATTTGCCCCTAGGAAAGCATTATGCATACTTGTGACAAACATAACAGGTAGGGCTTTTGCTGAAATAAACAGTTGTGCCATCAGCCTTCTCTCCATCTCCTTCAACATCAATCCCCTTGCCCCTCGGAATCCTTGTTTGTGCTGTGGCCGGCCCTCTGCAGGGGAAGAGTTGTGATGATTGCAGATATGTAATATACTTGTGTAAGTATCTAACTCAATTGTAGAGAAGCATGGTAATGTGGTCCAAGGGGGACACAGGAAAGGTGTCAGCAATCCACCAATTTTCTTGGCTTCATATGCCAATATCTATCTGTCTGTGATCTCTCTCTCTCTCTCACTTTCTATTGGTTTGAGCTCAGGGGCCTTTAACTTGCTTGGATTTCTTGCTTGACCAGTGTGCTCTGTCACTTGAACTATGCCTCCATTTTGCTGGTTAACAGGTGATGTAGTCTCATAGACCTTTATGCTTGGAATGGCTTTGCACCTTAATCCTCCAGGACTCAGTATACTGAGTAGCTTGGATTATAGGTATGAACCACCAGTACCTGGCCTACTAATTCTATTTATTTACAGACATATATGAGTTAAAACTTAAGAAAGCTTTTTGCAACTATCTGGCCTTAATTAAACAATGTAGCATTTGATGGCAAAGATGCAGCCTAGTAGCCCTGCACTGGAGGCCGAGATGGAGAAGACCTCCACGGCCACCATGACTTTCCCCTTGGCACTGTGGTATGCAGGAAGGTGAGCCACACACTGCAGAACACAAGCATGCTGAGGGTCAGGAACTTGGCCTCATTGAAGGGAATGGTGAACTTAGAAGCCCCAGATAACAGCAGCCACCTTATCCTTCTCCCTGGCGAAGTGGCCTTGAAGGCCAGGACCACAGTCACTGTTTTGGCCAACACTGTGGGAACAGCCACAGTGAAAACAATCCCAAATGTGATCTGCTGCAGGATGCAAGTGACTGTGTTGGGATGGCCAAGAAAGAGCAAGAAAGAAAGGAAAAAAGATGAGGGAGATGAGCAAGATGTAGCTGAGAGCCCTATTATTGGCCTTGACAATGGCAGTGTTTTGGTGCTTCACAAAGACCCCAAAGAACCATAACTGTGAGTGCAAAGAAGCAGAGAGGCATGTAGGCCAGGGCTTTCCCCAAGTGATCTTCATAAGCCAAAAAGGTCACTGTCTGTGGGAGGCACTGCTTTCTTTTGGGGTTCTCAAACTGATGATCTGAACACTTCACACACTGCTCCATGTCTGGTGAGGAAGGCAAATTACTGTTAGGCCAAGTTAGTATTTCTGCTGTATCCACAGGTCCTTACCCTGCAACAGCTCATTTGACTGGCATGGCCAAATTGTTTTCCTATAGACAACAATTGAAAGAATTGTATATAAGCACTTATTTCGAAGTAATACTGTCCATATTTTTTTCTGGTGGCATAGGAATGCTATGATTTATTGCGCATATTATTCACACAAATGTTTCATTCTCCCAAACACTAGAAGTTTTATCTTATCACATTCAATGTGTATAAGCTATGCAAAACAACTTATCAATAAATTCACTTATTGATATTTTTTCTTAGTTATTATGAGCTGCACAGTTTGATAAATTAACCAGGGAAAAAAGAAACAATAAACAACTCTACAACACATGGAGGGGGGGAGAAGGAAAGGGGTAGGTGGGGGAAAAATGAGGGAGGAGGTAACAAGTTGGATAAGATATGTACTCACTGCCTTACATATGAAACTGTTGATGTGCCAGGCCGACGACCCCCCAAAAACCACCAAGGAGCCGATCCGATGCAAAGACAAAAGAATTGTTTAAGACATAATTTTTAAAGTAGGTTTAGCATAATTAGTATTCCAAGCAAATTTATTTCATAGAAATCAGTTCAACCCTAAGCTAGGTAGATGCATTTAGGTATCTTTATTCAAACGTATTTCAATATTTTTTTCCTGTTAATCTTTAGGGTTGCTATTATTTTTTAACTGCAATAAAGCTGGTCATTAAGACATGACTTATTTCAGAAGCAGAAAGGGTACTTAATATAGCAAGAGAAAGGAAGAGCAAAAGATAGAAACTCAGTCTTAAACAAGTTTCAAAAGTTTCACTTTTGGAAGATATTCCTAAAAAGATATATTGAACAAGTGGGGAAGTATAATATACTTCTGATGAAATTATTCAGTATTAAGCAGAACTTAATTTCATGTCTGTTATACCACAAATATAGTGTCCTTGTTGGGTTAAAATGTGTTAATATCCTTAAAACTGTAACCAGTGAATAATGCCTGTAGTATATTTTATTATAGATTATATTTTATTTCAATAAACTTTGATATTTAGACCAGTAAAAAAGAAAAAAAAAAGAGTTGTTTAATTCAGCTTGAGCCAGTCCCACAACCTTCCAGGGCGGCAGCCATGGGGTCGCAGGCCCCGCCTTCTTGCTGAGCAGGGTTTTTTATTGACAGTAGGGTAATGGGAGGGATAGCCATGACAATGGCTTTGTGATTGGGTTCACAGGTTTACACTTGACTGGCTGGTTAGTTTGCGGGCTTACACTTGACTGGCCAGTTACTTCGCGGGCTTACACTTGGCTGGCCAGCCGGCTCCTAGGTAAGCTCTGTCTCTGACTCATTGTCTAGGGGTGTGCTCATTTCCCATGAGGGCGGGGACTTTCTTAGTGGTTGTGGGATAAACCAGATTACCGGGACAGGGAATCTTCCTAAGCCTCTGAGCAGGGGGTGCTGGGGAGATAGTGGGAATGTAATCGGCTTCTGTCCTCTTTTGTTGGCCAGATCTGACCCCCACACTACACTGTAACCCCTCTGTACTTCACTTTGACAATAAAGAAAAAAAAAGAAAGGAAAAAAATATGTCTACCATTCTATAGTCACACACGTTTCAGTTTTGAGTGCATTTGCACTGAATCAGTGCGATGAGAGGGTACTGACATCCTTTCAATACTATCCAGAAATATGCATTCCCCCTATTCTGACTCTATTTTCATTTTTCTACATTCATATTCTGTACATTCAAATTCGACATTCTACATTCTACATTCAAATTCTGTAATTTCTACAGAGTGTTTCAGCAGTTTTGGGTGTCAGTGCTGCAGTTGGAACTCAGGGTCTTGTGCTTGCTCGGCAGGCACTCTACCACTTGAGCCACTCCCATATTCCCTTTCCTTTTGAAAAATAGGGTCATGAATTTGCCCAGAACAGAAGCATACCACTGTGCCAAGATCTTCACAGATTGATGTTGGGTCTTCTGACTTTTGCTAGAACTGGCCTCAAACTACAATCCTCTTCATCTCAATAGCTCAAGTTGCTTGGATTAAAGGTCAGAACAATCATGATTTTTATCTCTATTACTATATCTTAGTACTTCAATATGTAGTAAATGGCAAGGTCTTTATCATTCCTTATTAGGCAAGGTAATGTGATATGAATATAAATGGGGTAATGTCTGGAGGGCTAGGGTAGGGGAGAGGAAAGGAGAAAGTACTAGTAGTTTAAGAGAAACACGTACATGCTATGTAGATGAAGATAGAATATTGAAATTCATCAAACACTTTGAAAAAGGGAGGAGAAGGGAAGAGGGTTAGGTGAATTATTCAAAGAAGACTTCTCATCCATGGAATTATCACCATTTAATGCCCATATACAATCAGTGCAGGCTTAAAACAGTAAAAATAGTAGCAAATGTCACTGTTTAAAAATTAATTTATGAATAGCTTATAATTGTGTATAATTGTGTTCAGTGATTAATTTAATTATGTACCTACATTTTATACACAAGACTAGCAAGAAAGGCTAGTATGTCTTCCTTGTAAAATATACTTGTTTTCTGGGTGCAGTGTATCACATCTGTAATCTCATCTACAAGGAAGCAAAGACAAGACTGCAAGTTCAAGGCCACCCTGGGAAAAATAAGACTCGACACTTGTGAGCCACTTGTGAGGAAGTAAGTAGGTATCAGTTCAAGATCAGTCCTAGGCAAAATAGAAACCCTAACTTGAAAAATAACTAAAGGGTTGGGGATATGGCTCATGTGACAGAGCTCTGGTGCAGAAACTGAGAAGCCCTGCCTTCAAACCCTAGAATCACAAACAAATGAATACAATGCTTTACTCAAGAGTGTTTTCTTGGTCAGTATTGGGATCCACACATCACACTGTGTGGCATAATGTGTGGCAGAATTTGTCACACGGAACATTTTACTTATCTTATTGGTTCAAAATTGAATCACAGTCCATGGAATTTCTTTGGGGTTCTGTGAGAAGCTTTTATGGTATTAAAACAATTCACACCTACTCCTTGTTTAGCAAGACCTGTCATTATTTGGAAAGACATACATTGATGTGGAATTTAATTACACATTTTTATTCCTTTTTCTACAGATCGTAGTGTTTCAAATTAATACAGCACATACCAGTTTGCTCATTTTAAAGCAATATCTTGATTTGGAGCAGGAAACACAAATTTAATCCAAGAAGGGAAATGACCTGCAAAATTCTTTTTCTATAATATCACTCTCAGATAATGGAAACAAAATTTACTTATTCTCACAAAATTGATTGGGTTGTCCAATTTTGTTGGTTCTCTGAAGGAGTTTTTATTGGCTTTTTAAAGTTTGATTTTTAAAAAACTTGTACTTTGAATTTGTTCATGTCAAGTATAGAAAACAACTTGTTTACATCATTTGTGTTTCCATCAGTAGCAATGAGACAGTGAACATGTCTTGTCTTAAACTGGTAGGAAGTCCTTTCCTGTGTCTAAAATGTATCTTAACATTTTGACCCTAGCTACTTGCTTGAAAGATACTAATAAAAGCTGGTCACTGTGTTCCATGATAGACTCCTTCCCAACAAGCTCTATGTGGCTGTCTTTCAAAACAGGTCTAATCTAAAACAATGAACTGCACTGTGAATGGACAGCCAGGTATTTTTTTCAGTTTAAGACTTGTCTCATGCTAACATGAGCACTGCCCTCAGACTTGAATTGTGGTCCTCAGATCTCAGTCTCCACCGAGTAACTAGGATTATAGGAGTGAGCCACCAGCACCTGGCTGAAAGATATATTTCTTAAAAACTAACTGTTAAGCTATTTCATGTTGCCGTGTATACTGTTCTTTGTATGAGCACATTAGAATTCCCATAAGCCTCTTGCACATGGAGTATTTACACAGATGAACTGTGCTCTGCACTACGTTGTCAGTCTCAAACATAGTTGAGGAACTGTGCTTTAAATTCAGCTACTTATGAACTATAAATGAAATGAGATAATTTGAATGTAGAAATTATTCTAGCCTCTCAACATTTGATATCATAAACCTGAGTATTATCAAAATAATATCAGATTATGTCTTCTACTATTGGTTGATGTTTCTCTTTTGTCTACATCACAACACCCCCATATTCTTTGTTTCAGTCATATTGAACCACTTTTTAAAAAAAGTTTCTGTAATTGTTACATGGATTAATAATAATAATTTATAATGTCTGTTCACCATAACAAAAATTATCTTCCCTTCATGCATGGTAGGTTAGCAAGCAGGCTCTGCACAGAGATATATGACACTGTCCTCAAATTGTGGACAGAATAGCTTCACTGATTCCTTATGTGTCTGTGTGGTTCTTTGTAGGCCTATAGCTTTTTTTTGTTTTATTTATTTATTTAGTACTGGAGATTGAACCCAGAACATTGTACTTGCCAGGCAAGCACTTTGCCACTGAGCTACATTCCAGCCCCAGGCCTATAGCTTTGAACTTGTATTACATACTGTCTCTTCAGTGTACCTGTGAAATAATGAAAGAGAATAAGGCAGCTCACTGAGCCTTTAAAAAAACTCATTCAGCACAGACACAAGCTGCAGTGATCCACGCCTACATGGTGATCCAAATGTGGTTTCAAAGAAGACAAAGACTCCTTAATAGTACATTGCTTCTTTTCTTTTTTCTTAATAGTACTTCCTGTGAAAGAGATGAAATGTCGTTACGGAGGGTTTTCTTGAAACAGAACTGTATGCAGTGGCCTACAGCAATGAATCAACAATGTAATTCAAGGCCCCAGGTAGTGTTATTTCAAAGATAAATCTGATCCATGGTAGTAATACATATAGAAATGTAGGAAGAATCTTGTCTTTGCAATCCTCTTGTAGAATCACTTTCATTTTCCAGGACATATTGGTAAATAGTAAGAGGGGTTGAAGAGTTTCTTCTTAATTCATATACCTACCTGTGTCATTGGCAATCTCATTCTCCAGGCAGAGAGTGCAATCAAAGCAACAGACAGCCTTTCCCTCCTGAGGGGAACTTCCTGAATCCAGGACCACAACTCTCACTGCAGACAGAACAAGGACTCTGAGGAAAATAAAACATGTGCTGGTGATTGCTCAGACTTTAATATCCCAATAATTCAATAGTGTTAGAGGATGGGATCAACAAGAAACTTTTTTTCTGTACATAAATCTGAGTGGCTATTGCTATGCATTTGATGTGTCATAGTGCCCAAAGCCCAAAGGCTTGGTCCCTTGGTCATGGTGCTTTTATGAAGCACAGAACATTTAAGAGTTTGGGCCTTGGTCCCTGCTTGCAACTGACTATTCAGCTACTCAGGAGGCTGAGGTCTGGGATCATGGTTTGAAGCTAGCCTGACTGGGAAACTCTGTGAGACTCTGATCTCCAATTAACCAGCAAAAAAGCAAGAAGTAGAACTGTGGCTCAACTGGTAGCATGCCAGCTTTGAGCAAGGAGCTTAGAAAGGGCATCCAGGCCCTGAGTTCAAGCCCTAGGACCAGCATACGCACACACACACAAAAGAGTTTGGGCTTAGTGGGAGGATTAGGCCATTGGAAACACTTATCTGTGGGGGATATTGGCACCCCATGCCCATAATGCCTTTCTCTTTTCTTCCTGGTTTCCAAGAGGTAAGTGGCTTCCTCTGAAATATACCACATCCTGCTTCACTATGAACTCACGAGAAACAGGCCAACTGACCAGAGTAGACTTCCAAGGCAAAATAAATATGTTCCCCTTAGAAGTTGATTTGCTTAAGTATTTTCTCACAGTAAGGAAAAGCTGAACATCAGTTTGATAATAAAAATTTGAAAAAAAAAAGAAAAGAAAGAAAAAAAAAGAAGAAAAGCTGAGCAAAACAGACATCATTGATATTGAGAAGTGAAGAAATATGTCCTTAGCTGAGTGCCAGTAGCTCACACCTGTAATCCTAGCTATTCAGGAGGCTAAGATCTGAGGATTATAATTCAAAGCCAGCCTGGGCAGAAAAGTCCTCATGAGACTTGTCTCTAACTAACCACTGAAGAAATGGAAGTGGAGCTGTGGCTTAAAGTGGTAGAATGCTAGCCTTGAGCTAAAGAGCTCAGGGACAGTGCCTATGACTGTCAAAAAAGAAAAGAAAAGAACAAAAAAAGAAAAATGTTCTTGGCCAAGTGCTAGTGGCTTATGCCTATAATTGTATTTACCCAGGAGGTTGAGATCTGAGGATTGTGGTTCAAAGCCAGCCCTGGTAGAAAAGCCTATGAGATTCTTACCTCCAATTAACTACCAAAAAGTCAGAAGTGGAGTTGTGGCTCAAGTAGTAAGAGTGCTAGCTTTAGGAAAAAAAAGAAAAGCTTGGGAACAGCACCTGGGCCCTGACTTCATGCTCCAGGACTGCCATAGAAAAAAGAAAGAAAGAAAGAAATGCAATCTTTTCTACTAGTGAATGAGTTAACATAAAATCCATTAAGTTTAGAGTTTAAAAATCTATATTGCTGGATCATGAATGAACACCAGGTACATAAAATCCCCCCCCCCAATTTTGTTTATTGCTATGTAGTTCAAAATATTACGATTACACTCAACAAACCTCAACAATGCCTGTTTCCTACTTGATTATGATCTCAGATAAAGATGTGGT
Organism: Perognathus longimembris pacificus; assembly: GCF_023159225.1. Classification (NCBI taxonomy): domain Eukaryota; kingdom Metazoa; phylum Chordata; class Mammalia; order Rodentia; family Heteromyidae; genus Perognathus; species Perognathus longimembris. The sequence continues at coordinate 68,594,707 of NC_063163.1, forward strand.
CTATATGGGAAAACTTTTCTACATTCACCTTGTGTCCAAGACCTTCTGGAAAGTTCCAAAAGTTGAGAATATCATATTGTGCCTCCAGTTTCTTTGTTTTATCCAGAGTTACTTTGTCTCCAGCAGAATTGTTAAATGGGATGTTCTTCAAGAAGGCATGCAGCTGAAAGAGATGTATCATCCTACAGTGACATGGGTTCCAGAGATAAGGCAGAAAGGAAAATTAAAGAGAACACATTTTCTGAAACACTACTTCATAATATAAAGTCCTACTCAGCTATCTGAGGAACAAATGAATGCCTATGGAGAACTAAGATCTGGATAAAAAGACCTGTTTCGAGAAGAGGCACCTAACTACACCTACCTCAATAATTAGTGAATGAGGGGCTAGGAATGTGGCTTAGTGGCAGAGTGCTTGCCTAGCATGCATGAGGCCCTGGGTTCAATTCCTCAGCACCACATAAGCAGAAAAAGCTGGAAGTGGCATTGTGGCTCAAATGGTAGAGTACTAGCCTTGAGCAAAAAGAAGCCAGGGACAGTGCTCAGGCCCTGATTTCAAGCCCCAGGACTAGCAAAAAAAAGTGAGTGAGGAAACCAGACACAGTTCCTCACCCTAGCAAAATCTAGCCACAGCCTTTTATTTTATGAATGTGTTCAGATATGTAGGCTATAACATGGCACCATTCATACCTAAAGTTGAATCACATGAATTTACTTATATCCTTTATGGTGCTGGACAGGACTTAAAGAGCCTGTTTTATATTTTGTTATAATTGAAGAAATGCACCAGGAAAATTGTAGATTTCCATATTAGAAGCATTAACTGTTCAGGTGCTGAGATCATCATTTAACAGAAAGACTTTAGGTGTATCTTAAAAGATGCTTAATTCAGTTTTCCCTAAATGAAATATTAAGCCTTCCAGGAAGCCAGGATCACCATAAATGATAATCACATTGGCTGATTATTTAATAATTTGGTGATGATTTGCCCAGGCTTTTGGGAAGTAGGACATCACGGTAACTGGGATCATTTCTGCAAAGGCAATACAGGTTTTGTTCTTATTCATTTCTTCTCTCAAATTTGTAAATCCTTTCTGGTCTTCTGAGATGAGCAGCCCCACCCAATTCCAGCCAAAAATGAAGCATCAAGGAGGCCATGACTGTTGGGGATTCAGTTTGGCCTTGAGGGGGAAGGGCGGTGAGAGCGCTCCAGAGACGCCGCCCTTCCCCCAGCCCTGGGGCAGTGTGGAAGTAAGCCACACCTATCTCCGTCTGGGTCCAGAACCAGAAGGGGGAGTAAGCTTAGCATTCCCACACCAGGGGAGGTGAATCTAGCCCGGCATATGACAAGGGCCAGAGACCCAAGGGTCCTTGGGACCCATCCAGTAGAGAGAAGGAAACTGGCTGTAATCACTCAGGATAGGATCAAAAGGTGAGAAGGTAAGCCAATGGGAAAGAAAATTCACAGCAGCACGAGAAGAGGATGCACAGAGCACAATCCAGTCCTGATGTGTATTAAACAACATTGCCAGTGGCATAAAGGAACGTTTTCTTCTCCTGAGTTGATAGTTTTCACCTACTTTCTGAAAGCTTCTTGGAAAATTACAGGGTAGGCCAGAGTTCTAGAAAGTCCATTTGTGTGTTTCAATCTCTTTTTCTTCCTTTACTAAAGAAAGGCAATATGGCTACCTATCCATATGAGACTGAGGGTTTTGGAAATATAGTTCCTCCCTTTCTCCTGCCTTACACACTTGAGATGGCACCAAAGCAGACATGGATTCATATCTCCCCTTCCCACCCACCCTCACCTGTGGAAATTTGTAGAGCTGCAGCAGTGTCCCAATCTGGGCCGATATTTTCCACAATGCCCCTGTTAGTACTGCTACTGACTTGCTTTCTCTTCTACAGTCATAATTTGCAAACATTGCATCCAGCCCATAGAGCCAAAGGAAGAGATTCTCCAATGTTCTCCACTTGCCAAATTAGATATTAAAGACATCAAATCCAAGAGAAATGTTGGGTAAAATATGGGGGTTCTTGTTGATCTCCTCTATAGCAAAAGCCAAGGCCAGTACAAACTGGTAGCTCCTTTTGTAAATCCTGCAAGGAGGTCATAGGAATCTTTAGGGAGAGAACTAAACCAATCTTCAATCCAATGCAATGATTCAATGTTTGAAGGCTTTAGTCTCCACAAAATGGATATATTGAAACCGTATTCTGCAGCGGGATAAATTGAATGTGGGCTTTTAAATAGGCAGGTAAATTTAGGTGAATCTCATGAGTTTCAAATCTTGTGTGAGCATGGCATGGGAAGAGATTACTTTTACTCTCTGCCACTTTCTGTGGACACAATTGAAACACTTCATTCTGTGAATGAAAGAAGCCTTCACAGGAAGAAAAATCTGGTTTCTTTTGGCCATCTTAGTGACACCCATGTGACTAGCAAACAGTTGTTAACATCTTGCCATTTATGTTATGTGGTAGCCCCATTTCCTGACACCTACCAGTTCCTCACTGTGATAGAACTGTGGTTCTGTCTACATTACTACTAGCTGAGATGTGGTCTCCCATCAGAGTCCTAGCTGTGTAGGGTCCATGGCTGTGTGATTCAAGTATAATCCCAGTTAACATTGTTATGCCAAGTCGTGAAACGACCACCAATGTTGGGGGCTGCCCTTCCCCCAGCCCTGGGACAATGGGAGGGAGCCCCTCCCACCTTCCAGCCTCAACCGGAAAAGATCCCCCCCCCCTTGGGAGGCGAGCACGTGTGTGCCACCATGATGGTTGCCTGGCCCAGAAAGGAGGTTCCAGGATCATTTGAGTGACAGCACAGTCAGCCAATCAGTCAGTCACCCCAAGTCCTTCCCCTTCCGCCTTTGTCATCATAATAAAATTGTCTGTCCTGCCCTCTGGGGGCTGAGATGCATCCCACCATAGCAGTGTGTCCCTGATGCCTTCTTTTCCGCCCCTGCTCCTGGTAACATGTGAGGGGACTGGAGGGAGGGGAGGCTTCAGCAACCTTTCCTCAACTTAGCGCAAGTCCATGAGAGTACGTCTTCGGCCTTCTGCCGGCGGAAGGCAAGGCCGAGTGCTCTTTCATAGATTTTAAGGTTCAAGCATTCTCCCCGGGAGTTCGGGGAGAAAGGGATCGTTCAGATCCTGACACACCAAGAAGGCCACCGAGACTCAGACATTCCGAAATGCAAAAGCAAGGCAAGACTTTATTCAAGCGGGCCGTGGCCCGGGCCTTGTCCTACCCACCGACACAGCGGAGGTTAGGAGGAAAAGCCCCGAGCTGCAATTGCACAGGGCTTATAAAGGCCAAAAAACAAAGTTACAGCAATCAGGTGTTCAAGCAAGCAAGATTAGGACACAGGTACAAATCTGATTGGCTCAGGGCTCAAGACAGTCTGGGGACGGTTAGAGTTAAGTATTCCCAGGCGGTTAGAGTTCTTGACCGGCTGGGCCCTAATAAGCTTGCCCTGAGTTTGCTCATAGTTTAAACAGACAACAAAACAGGGCTTCCTGAAATTGGGGTTTACTTTAACTCTTCATTCCCCGCTTCAGACATATGTCCATGTGGACAAGGGTGTCCCTTTACCACTATTACACCCAACTCAGCCTGCATAAGATGGTGTAAGATGCCATGCACTGTGGATAGAACAGGGTAAGGTTAGTGTTTTGCTCTGGTGTGGTGATACTTAACTCTGGCAGATTCAGATTTCCAAGCCTTTCCATCTGAAATAGTCTCTGTGCCAGGGGAAGATGTGTAGGAACAGTCTTTTTGACCTCTCTTCCAGCTAGCATCACCTGTGCCTGAGCAGTCTTGTCTGAGTCTGTTCAGCAATAATCTAATGATCCATGTGAGGCAGTGTTATTCTTGGTTAGCAAAAACTGAGCACATGCTGTGACACAGCCTGGTAGCCATGGCTATGATGCAGGATCCTGGGGTAGTCTATCCACACTGACTTGTTAGTGATCAGCACAATCCTTTAGTGTCTGACCCTAAGCCAGGGAGGATAGCTGAGCTATCTTGGCTATCCTGGTTCCAGTGAGAGGCTTTTTTGTCTCAGGCAGTCTAGGCACTCCACTGTGTCTGCTTTATATGAGCAATATGGTGACAGTGGATTTGAGTTTGTATTGTCTCTGTTGCTGAAAAAGCAATATAACTGCAGCAGCCTTTCTGAATATATCTGCACCTGTGCGCCATCTAGTGATGTAGTAGTGGAAGTGACTGATGGCTTAGACAAAAAAGCACATTCCTGGAAACAGGTCAGAAAAGGAAGACTGGGATAAGTTCCTGACTCCTCTGCAAAGCCCAGATGACAGCACATGTCACAAAGGTCAGGATCACTCAGGAATGTAGTAAACATGCTTTTGGACCAAGCCATAATAAGGCTAGAAGTCAACAGGAGAAATTTAGGACACTTCATACAAAGCAAATAACTTGGTTTAGAATAGTTAGTGGATTAAGAAAAACAAAGAAGAAAATTAAAATGTTTCTTAAATGAAAACGAACACATAGCGTACCAGTGCATAATGGTTACAGCCTAATCAATACCAAGAGAAAACTTTATAGTAACAATGCCTATATCACGGAGGTAGAAATATCTCAGATAAAGACCCTTTAATAAACCAGGCAGTAGTGGCTCACACCTGTAATCCTAGCAACTCAGAAGGCTGAGATCTGAGGATCATGGTTGGAGCAAGCCCAGGCAGGAAAGTCTGTGAGACTCTTATCTCCAATAAACTACTTAGAAAAAGCCAGAAGTGGCTCTGTGGCTCAAGTGGTAGAGCACTAGCCTTGAGCACAAAGAGGCCCAGAGACAGCGCCCAAGCCCAGAGTTCAAGCCCCAGGGCTGGCAGAAAAAAAGATCCTCTAACTGCATCTCAAGAGATTCTAAATAAAGAACTAATAAACTCAAAATTAGCAGAGGGGAAAAGAATTAAGATTAGAGGAGAAATTACTACAATCTAATAATACCATTGGATAATATCAACAACTACATGCCAATAAAGATACAGAAACTAGATGAAATAAAAAAATTTCTAGGCACTGATGTTTTCTAAACCCAAATCAGGAAGGTGTAGAACTTGAGCAGATCAATAGCAATTAGATTGAATCTTCAATAAGAAGTCTCATTAAAGATACAATGGAATAGTATCTTCACAGATGAATTATACTTATTATTTAAAGAGCAACTGATACATTTCCTGAAGAATATATACAAAACAGAAGAGGAAGTAATTCTTCCAAGGCTAGTACTACTATGCTACACAACAGAATAATTGAAAACTACACATAGAGTTTACTTCATACACCGATCAATACAGATGCAGGGATAATCCACATGATAATGGAAAATGATTTCAAGAGCATTACAGTGATTATTTATGATGATCAAATGGGATGCATCTCAGAGTTGTGAGTGTTGGGGTTTGGACACCCCCTTTCTCCCCCCACGGGGAGAATGGTAACTACAAACTCTATGAAAGAGCACTCAGCCTGGCCCTCCGCCAGCGGAAGGCCAAAGGCGTGCTCACATGGGCAAGCGCTAAGTTGAGGAAGGGTTGCTGATGCCTCCCCTCCCCCCAGTCCCCCCACATGTTACCAAGGGCGGAGGCGAAAAGGAAGGCATCAGGGACACGCTGCGGTGGTGGGAAGCGTCTCAAAGACTTTAATATGGAAGGGCACTTATATAGAAGTAATGGCGGGAAAGAAAGGGGGCTGGCCAAAGGGCCAGTCATAGGCTAGGGGTCACGTTCATCAAGTGACATCACGAAACTTCCCTTTGTGGGCGGGACAACGCCATCATGGTGGCACGCACGTGTTCACCTCCCAAGGGGTGGAGGCCAGAAGGTGGGAGGGACTTCCATTGTCCCAAGGCTGGTGGAAGGGCAGCCTTTCCCAGGCCATAATAACCCCCAACAGTGAGGATGTTTCAAAACATGCAAATCAGTAAATTATCATTATCAGATGAAGGGCAGAAACCAAATGTTGATCTCCATTGGTGAAGGCATTTGATAATATGGTATCCATGATAAAATGAATGAATTAGGCACACACACATAGAAATTCATTTATAGTAAGCCAACAGCAAAGTGCATGGAAAGTACTGCTGATGTCCACTTCACCCTCATACTCAAAATATTCAAGGAAGTCCTAGTTGGATCAGCAATGCAAGAGAAGGGAAAAGAAAAATCCAAATTGTTACTGTGTGCAGATGACATGCCATGATATATACTGAACCCCAAGGATTTGGTAAAAGTCTGTGAAAACTAATAAAATAATTCAGCAAACTTACAAAGTATGAAATCAGTGTACAAAGTCAGTTTTATATGTCATCAATGAATAATATGAAACAAGAAAACAATAAATAGCTTCAAAACAAAATGCCTAGACATAAATTTGAATAAGTGAAATATGTTTATAATGAGAATTATAGAACACCAATTACTTTACTGAAGACAACATGGAAAAAGTAGAATGATATGTTCTTGGGTTCAAATAATGCACATTGTTGAAACACCTCTATTACACAATGAAGTTTACAGAGTCAGTTCAGTCCCTGTCAAAATAACCAATGACATTTTACACAGAAATTTAAATTCATTATGGAAGTACACTCTCTCCCAAACCAAAGTTACATATATATGTATGTGTATATACACATACACACACACATACACACACATATACATGCATATGCATCTATAATAGCTTTTTTTTTTTTGCTGGTCCTGGGTCTTGAACTTAGGGCCTGGGTGCTGTCCCTGAACTTTAGTGCTCAAGGTTAGTGCTCTGTTGAGCCACAGCTCCACTTCCAGTTTTTGGTGGTTAATTGGAGATAGAGTCTCATGGCTTTTCCTGCCTGGGCAGGCTTTGAACCTTGATCCTCTGATCTTAGCCTTGTGAGGATTATAGGCTTGAAACACCAGTGCCCAGCTCACAAGCTGATGTTTGATAACATCAAACACATGAAAGAGGAAAAACAGTTCTTCAGTCAGTGGCAGGAATACCTTGTGTCTAAGAAACTACTTGGGGAGCGGTGGGGGGAGGAGAGAGGGAAGTGGCAAAAGGTGGAGTGACCTGGCCAGGCTCTCCACAGGCCTCAGGCCTCTCCTCTCCACAGGCCTCGGTTCAGGCTGGCAGGCACCCTCTCTCTCTTTCCACACACATGCTGCCTCCTCCCCCATGCGCATATACACCCACATACCCACCGCACCTGCCGCCTCCCTCCTGCGCTCACACACCCGAACACGCAACCTATATAAAGGCTGGGCCAGCCGCTCTGACACCCTGCCCCAAGCCACCCACTGTCCAACCAGCTCAACCGCTCCGTAATGCCACACCCCCTCCAGCGGCCCGTGGGAGTGACATCAGCGCGGTCAGGGACTTTCTGTCCTGCTGGTTATCTCAGAGGTTCCTGCTGGTGGAGCCGAGCTGAGCGCCGTGCCTCAGCTTTCCTCGAGGCCTGTAGGGAAGAGAGGCCTGAGGCTTGTTGAGAGACTGCGGGCAAGGAATGGAGAAATGGAAAGATGCTCGCTCCCTTGGAGGTTTGGAGGTCAAGGCTGTTCTGGCTCTGGCTTCTGGGTAGTTAGCTCAGGGCAAGGTAGTGGCAGGACGGTACTTGTCGGTTGACACTGTGTGATAATCAGCATGGCGGGAAGTCGGCGCTGCACTGATGTCACTGCTATGCGGGTTGGGCTGCTGGAGGGGGTGTGGCATCAGAGCCATTGGGAGCTGGGGGGCGGGGGGCATGGCAGCCTGTATATAAGGTGCGTGTACCGAGGGGGGCACATGCGTGTGTGTGTGTGTGTGTGTGTGTGAGGGGTGGCATGTGTGTGGACTGAGAGAGAGGGAAGCAGAGAGAGGTGCCTGCCGGAGGAGCAGAGAGGTGCTGAGATGAGCTGAGTAGAGCCTAAGCCTTCCCAGAGGCCTGTGGGGAGGAGAGGCCTTGTAATAACCAGTGGGGTGGGAAGTCCCTCCCTGAGCTGGTGTCACTGCCACGGGGATCAGACCGCAGGAGGGGGCTTGGCATTAGGGAACGGTGGGATCTGGCTGCTGGAGCATCAGGAGTGAGGGAAGGGCAGCCTAGGAAGTCCCGCCCCCTGCGGGTGTTAGTGCCATGGTGGCACTTCTAAGTGGACCCAGCTGCTGGAGGGGGGCAGAGTGTCAGAGGGCCAGGGTGTATATAGGCTGCCTGTTTGAAGGGAAGGGAGGGAGGGGTTTAGAAAGTGGCTGGTGCCTGGATGCCAGAGGAATGGAGTGGAGCTGAGCTGACCTGAGGAGGAACCTGAAGCTTGAGGCCTGCCAACGAGCTGGAAGCCTGTGGCCTGTGGAGAGGTTTGAGGCCTGTGGAGAAGCCTAAAGCCCGCAGAGAGGCCTGAAGGAAGGAGGAACAGAAAGAAGCTCAATCCTCTGGAGGTTAGGAGGTGGAGGCTGTTGGAGGTTAAGGAGTGGAGGTTCGGAGGTCAGGTCTGGGTTCTGGGTTCTGGGTAACTAGCCCAGGACAAGGTAGTTGCAAGCCAGTATTTGGAGGTGGAGGCCTGTACTGGTTATGCCATAATAGGAGAAAAAATATGGATTAAAAACTGACATGTGGATCAAAGAAATATAAGACCAAAAAGCAGTTGCAAACAATTACAAATATCTAATTCTTGGGGAAGTTGCCAAATAGCATATGACTTAAAGATGGCACTCTTCATAAGGGGTGGTATTGCTTAGGAACAGCTTACATGCCCTGAGTTTCCAGATCCAGCACAAAAAAAGAAAGATAAAAATACCAGTGACATATGAGACAAGGACATATGTTTTCTATTGCAGGGAAGAGAGTAATTCCTATCCTCCTGTGTCTTTCAACTCTGACCATCCACTTCAGGCTATCCCCTCCAGCAGCCCAACCCATGTGGCAGTGATGTCAGTGAGGGCTGAGACTTCCTGCTCTGCTGATTATCATACTACCCCAAGAATCAGGGGGCATGCAGGAAACTGACAGTGACTTGGACACAGGTCAGCCTGCACTGCAGAGGAGAGTAGAGGGCACTGAAACATAACACAGGCAGGCATCTACCACAGGGAAGAACCTCCATTCTCTAACCCTGTCACACTGTCTTCTGTGTGGCGCTCCACCTGTCACACAGCAAGAGTTCCCTGCTTCTAGCAACATTTCTCTTTGAATAGAAGTACAAATAGACCATTAGAATTCCATGAAATTCTGCCTTCAACAATTAGTAATTTGCCTTCTTGCTGATGATATCCTGATGATGATATCCATTACCCTAGGCTAAGCATGTGTCCAAGTGAGGCAGAGTTGGACTAAGGAATAAAACCTCATAGGACTGACGAACTCTTTCGGCCTGACTTGCAGGACTCCTGGAGCACCACAGCATGAAATAATAGTTCTGGGGTTACTGGAAACAGTAATTAGATGTCTCCAGCATGAAGTCTTTCCAGCAGGTGGATATAACCATAGTGCTCTTGGTCACCATGTTCTGAATTATATTTTCAATTAAACAAAAGTTACCAGACCCCGATCTCTCAGGAAGGAAATCTTGCTGTGGCCTCTTAGACCAGAGCTCGTATAACAGAGCTTGTACTGATGACTTGGGCTGTGTTTGTAAGGGACATCAGCTAATCTTACATACTGACAGCCTGGGTTGCACAAATGACAGCAGTGGGACAGAGTGGAGAGTGTCAGCCACAAGAAGGAGACATTCACAAAGGAAAACAATGACATTTTTCACTTTAAAGGAATACACAAAGTAAACAATGTATGTTTCTGAGACATAGAAGAGAGAAGAGGAAGAGCAGACATACAGAAAACATGATGTCTTCATGCACAGGTCCCTGCATTCTTCATTCTGATAAGCAATTAGGAAACAAAGAGGAAGTCACTTATTGCAAGTAAAAGTCATTCTTGCTAGGATCATTGTGTCTCTTCTGCAGGATGAGAGTGTGGATGGGAAAACCCCAGCAATCAGCACATCTCCATCCTTGTAGACACTGGGTTTCATTTTGGAAAAGTAGTCACAGTAACATGAGTTGCTCACAGGGAGGGAGAGCTTGAGAAGAAGCATCTCATACAGGGCTGTGCCACAGCATAAACAACATTGTAGATACTGTGACTCTCTTCACTCATGGCCATGTCAAAGTGATAGCCTGATAACAATTCCAAAGAGCATTCAGATGAACAATTCTTCGAGGTTTTACAGTCAGACCCTGAAACTGGACAACTAAAACATCCACCACAATCAAGAAAGATAAATATCATCCTGATATTTAGAAGGGTTTACTGTCTGGGTAAAAGTTTTGAACCCAGAAATCTCACTATGATGGTGGGAGAAAATGAGAGTCCCATAGAATGAGTCAAGGAGGAGGGAATGTTTCTTGGTGGTCCTAGGATCCAACCATGAAGTGATGAGCCAGATTTTCTGTGTGAACAAATGCTGCTATCTTCCAAAGATCAGGCCATTAACTTTCTCCCTATCTGCTATTCATGCTCTCTTGCTTCAACATATCCATCCATGTGTAAATTCTCTTCATTCCTTTATTTAAGAGAAAAAAGTTGTTAGAATATGTTAGACATTGCCAGAAACAACGCAAACATCCAGGTACAGAAGAACAAAGGAAAAGTTTATTGCCAGCAAAGGGACTGGCAAGACCCCTTCTCACCAGGGAGGAGTGAGAAAAAGTACGGTCTATTGTCTGGGGTGACATATATAACCTAGGTGGTCTTGGAGGCGGGGACCTCTGGTGTGGACGTGTGGACCAGGGAATTCACCATGTCAGGTTATGATTTATGGCTGCTGTCAAATAGTAGATAATTGGGGGGGGGGTCCTGCAACTGCCCAGGCCTGGAGGTCACTCTAAGAGGATCTTGTTGCCTTATATGATCATAATTGCCCTAAAGGCATGCCATCTCAAGGAAGAGGGGGTGGAGACTAATTGTTTACTGCCCTTACTAGATGGGCCTAGTGTTGCCTAGGGAAGGAGCATGCTGAGCTATGGGAGAGGAGGCCATCGGCCTTACAAAAGTGTTGTGTAAGTTTATTGAAATCCCAACTAAGAAGAAATTAGCAAGAAATATAAAATATGAAAAAGTATTAAAATCAAATATCATCTCAGCAACTTCACAGCACAAAATGAGGATTTAGTGTTTTACTCAATAAGATAAACTCAATCCTATTATGGAATTTCAAAATAAGTAAGGAAGATAGAAAAAAAAAACTCAGTAGAAGCTGAGGAATATTTTGACCATATCTTGAATAACATACTGAAGAAGTTAGAAAAATAGTTACATTTTCATTTGTTAAACAGCATGCCCTCAAAAAAGAGCATGAGCAGGATATTTTTTGCCAATACACTTATATATCCAACTGAGGGTTTAATTAACAGAAATCTGTAATCAGTTACTGTTGCAGCCCTCTGAAGGGGGCCTCGACCTGGGAATTGGAGTGGTGAAAATCAGGACATGGGGAATGCAGAGGCAGATGAACCAATGCATGTTTTATTTTCAGCAAAGCCAGCACTTATATACTGTTTCAGAAATAGTGTCCCTAAACATCAGTTCACAACTTCAAAAGTAACATCCTTACAGAAAACTATAACAGGATAAGGACTTGTCAAAACATGGCTACATTTTTTTATCATACAGTTACTGTCTGTTCTGTTCTAACTATCTTAACAATAATATTTTCTACTTGAGAGGCTGCAAAACAGTCTTCCAAGGACTTCTTATATCAGGAATGTCTCATGACCAGATGGTCTGGCTTGCCATCAGAGGCAGAAGTGCTTTAGAGGAGGTTTTCCTCCTCGAGCCCTTGGCGTTCCAAGGACGTCAACAGGTCTTTGCTGAGGCTGAGGTAACCACAGGTCAGAGAATCACTCCACCACAAGTTACATAGTCATTTATTTATTAGAAATGTAAATGTGAGAAGAGGTTCCAAGTCAGTCTAGCCAGGAAAGTTCATGAGACTCTTATTTCCAATTAAAGACCAAAATGTTAGAAATGGAGCTGTGGCTCAAGTGGTAAAGCAGCCTTGAGTGAAAAAGCTAAGGGAGAGTCTAAGCCCTGAGTTCAATCATGCATGAATAAATTTAATTATTATCAGAGGAATCATGTAATGTAAATTAGAAGAGACAATAAATCAGTGTAATTGTGACCTTGTGTCTTAAAAATGTGATTCTGTAAAAATAGTATAGAGCCAAATTAAACTATTTGAAACAGTAAATAAAACTTTCCTTACCAAGAGTTTTGAAATGTGATAAATGAAAATTTTACTGCTTCAATAGATTTTAAGAAGTGATATCATTACAAGAAATAATAATAATCTTTAATATACAAATTTCTATATATCAAACAAATAAAGACAGATTAAACAACAGTAAATTAAAAGTAATATCCAGCCATGGAGGAGCTATTACGCATTACAGTCTTTAATCCTGAGAGAAAAGTTAAAAAATCTTATCCATTATTATCTTAAAAATCTTATCCATTATTATCTTAAAAATGTGAAGTATAATTTTTAGCTTATACATTCCTAAATCCATAGGAAGGAAGGAGAAAGAGGGAGGAGAAAGAGATGGGACATGGAGAGAGACAGAGAGACAAAGAGTCAGAGACATAGAAAAGAGACTATGTATTCTTGTAAAAGGTATGTATAAGTAGAATTAATGAAGTATTGAAAAAAAGAATCTAAGGATCATTGTAAAAAGTGAAACTTGGTGAAGAGAAAAATATTTTTTTAAATATTTGTTTATTAATTGAACAAAAATTTTTTGACAAGGTGTTGTGCAAAAAGGGTACAGTTACATAGTAGGGCAGTGTGTACATTTCTTGTGATATCTTACGTCCTGTTTGAAGAGAAAAATATTAATGAAGTATATTAGAGGACAATGTCACATGGTGGTATGCAGACAGGAAGTTAGTATATTTAAAAATTTAGAAACGTGATTGAGAAAGGCAGCAGATACTAAGAGGGAATAATAGAATTTAGTGCGTTTTAAATAGGAGGGATAGTATAATAGTAACCAAACCTATGAGTTTAATCTTAAGAATGCTTATTTCTCCTACTATGTCTTTTATCCCCAAAGCCATGCAGAGAATTTCTATTTGGCATTAACAAGATGATGTAGCACTTTGGGATAAAAATACAGCCCAGGAGCCCTGCACCAGAGGCTAAGATGGAGAAGATCTCCATGGCCACCATGACCTTTCCCTTGGCACTATGGTAGACAAGGCAGGAAGGTGAGCCACACACTGCAGAACACTAGCATGCTGAAGGTCAGGAACTTGGCCTCATTGAAGGTGTCAGGAAGGTTCCTGGCCAGAAAAGCCACAGTGAAGCTGACCAGGGCCAGGGAGCCCAGGTATTCCAGGACACAGTAGAAGGCAGTGGGGGAGCCCTTGTTGCACAGGATGATGATGTGCCCATGTTCACAGTGTGCATCTGTGTCAATGAAGGGATGTGCCCATGTTCAGAGTGTGCATCTGTGTCAATGAAGGGAGGAGAGGTTCCCAGCTGGAGTCCACACAGGGTCACCTGGATGAAGGTGCAGATGGGGATGATGAAGTTAGGAGCCCCTGATACCAGCAGCCACCTCATTCTTCTCCCTGTGAGAAGTGGCCTTGAATGCCAGAACCACAGTCACCATTTTGGCCAACACTGTGGAAACAGCCACAGTGAAGACAACCCCAAACGTGATCTGCTGTAGGATGCAAGTAACTGTGTTGGGCTGGCCAATAAAGAGCAAGGAACAAAGGAAACAGAAGATGAGGGAGATAAGCAAAATGTAGCTGAGAGCCCTGTTATTGGCCTTGACAATGGCAGTGTCTTGATGTTTTACAAATATCCCCAGAAAGGCAGTTAGCACAGAGGAGCAAAGAGCCATGCAGACCAGAGCCATGCCCAAGAGATCTTCAAAAGCCAGGAAACTTGCAGTTCTCAGTAGGCACTGATTTTTCTGTGTTGGCATACTGATGATCTGGGTACTTAACACACTGGTCCATATCTAGTGAGAAGTTAAATCTACCATAGTTCTTTTTATTTTATTGTATTTTATTTTTTTTGGCCAGTCCTGGGCCTTGGACTCAGGGCCTGAGCACTGTCCCTGGCTTCTTCCCGCTCAAGGCTAGCACTCTGCCACTTGAGCCACAGCGCCGCTTCTGGCCGTTTTTTTTTTTTTTTCTGTATATGTGGTGCTGGGGAATCGAACCTAGGGCCTCGTGTATCCGAGGCAGGCACTCTTGCCACTAGGCTATATCCCCAGCCCCTACCATAGTTCTTATTGTGAACATATTTTTCTCCAAAAGGCATTAGGAAATTGTTCAATTAGATGTAATACTGGCCTGTCAGCATTTACTATCATAAAATAAATTTTGTTTCTTTTCTAAACCATAACCCCCTTCCATTTCCATCTTCTTATTTATTTATTCAGGCCTTTTTATTTAACCTTTTTGTTCAGTGATTATCACATGTGTTGATAATGTGCCATTTGGGGTATTCTAATATAGCAACAATTTTGTATACATTTTCTCGTATTAACAGAACTGTACACAGTTCTACAGTCCTATTGAAAATTGTAAATAAAACAAATTACAGTTTCCTACATGTTAATTTTATCCCTGTGGCCCATCCTTGAATCCATCTCATTGTATTTGTCTCTTACTCATCTGTGAAGTAGTAGGAACAGCAACACCACTCTTGGACACTTTATAGTCATGCTTACTACTTAAACTGAATACACCTTGGTGAGCATTTGCTCAGTAGCATCAACAGTTCTGGGTACTGAGAAATAAAGCTATATGCAAGATCCATGTTTTCTCTGAACAAAATGTAACTTTTAAGATGAGAACTGTCATTAGTAAGACTTGTTTTTAATTTCATGTTAGAGCTCACACTTGTCTTAATGATTACTGACAAGAGGGATTCCAGGAGAACTGTGTTTGCAATTTACTAGAAAATAGTGCTAAAACATTACTAAATCCATGGTGTATCATATTTCAAGCAGCAATATAACCACTTATCACAACTAAATAAACAGAGAGAAGGAAAACAGGGTATCCAATCCTAATGCACAACTTTGCATTGGTTTGTTTGTTTTGTTTTGTTTTTTGGCCAGTACTGGGCCATAAACTCAGGGCCTGAGCACTGTCCATGGCTTCTTTTTTGCTCAAGGCTAGCACTCTGCCACTTGAGTCACAGTCTCACTTCTGGCCATTTTTCTATATATGTGGTGCTGGGGAATCGAACCCAGGGCTTCATGTACACAAGGCAAGTACTCTTGCCACTAGGCCATATTCCCAGCCCTGCATTGGTTTGTTTGGATTGAGGAAAACTAGACAGAGGTGAAGTTTATCTCCATAATAGACTTACCTGTCCCATTAGTAATCTCATTTTCAGGTCAAGAGGTACAATCAAAGCAACAGGCAGCCTTTTCCTCCTGTGGAGATTTCCTGAATCCACGACCACAACTCTCACTACATACAGAGTAAGGAGTCTGAGGAACATCAGGTATGTGTTAGTAACTGTTCAGACTTGCATAACTAGCACTCCAAAATCCATTGTTTGAAAGAATCAGATTATTAAGCATAGTATTTCTATGCAGCTAAGTGCACCCAATTAATTGAATTGTGTTATAGATTCCATATCCCAAGATTCCCAAAGACTTATGTGCTACAACCTTGATTTATAGCTTGTTGAACTATTGAAAAGTGTGGGATCTTTAAAAGGTGGAAACCAATGGTGAGGAAGTAGGTCCCAGTGTAGAGCCCTATGGAACTTTCTTGAGTTCATGCCATTATATGTTGTCTCCTACTCATCTGTGACATGGGTAAGAGCAAGGAGGAGGATCTCCCGATTATAAGATTATGTGAACCCCAAGAACATTGCAGTTTCCCTTTTGTCTTGCAGCAGCTATATGGTGGGAATCTTCTCACAGGTGCCTTCAATTATTCCTTTTACAAGAGATACCTAAACAGCAGAATTAATCATTGAATGCAACCTTCACAGAAGGGAACAAAACAATTCTTTCAACTACATTAAGTGATTCCTCAGGTACCTTATCATAGTGTTAGAAACCAACTAGGAACATATAATTTATATTTTATGACAATATTCTTTTTTTTTTTTTTTGCCAGTCCTGGGCCTTGAACTCAGGGCCTGAGCACTGTCCCTGGCTTCCTTTTGCTCAAGGCTAGCACTCTGCCACTTGAGCCACAGCGCCACTTCTGGCCGTTTTCTGTATATGTGGTGCTGGGGAATTGAACCCAGGGCCTCATGTATAAGAGGCAAGCTCTCTTGCCACTAGGCCATATCCCCAGCCCCAATGACAATATTCTTAATCAACATTTAGAAATATATTTAATGTTTTTGATGCTGATACTGTGGCTAGAATTCTGGGCAATTGCCTTGAGCAGTTTTGTGCTCAAGGTTAGCACTGTAGTACTTGAGTCACAGCTCCACTTACAGATTTGTGGTGGTTAATTGGAGATAAGAGTTTCACAATCTTTCCTGCTTGGGCTGACTCTAAACCATGATATTCAAGTCTCAGCTATCTGAGTAGGTAGGAGTATAGGATAAAGTTGCAGGAACTCAACCAGGTATAAATTTAAAGGGAAACTTTTGCTTACATATATGTTGTTAAAATCAGTATGATTAGATCCAACCCACCTCTGTAGTTCCTATGGCCCACTTTAGCATATGTTCAGATAAAGACAGTTGATTGCCATGTAGAGCATATGGAGAAAAATTTCCTACTTTCACCCCAAGTTGAAGACGCTCGGGAAAATTCCAAATGTTCACAATGTCATACTCTGGCTCCAATTTCTTTTTTTTCATCCAAAAATCACTTGATATCCAGCAGGATTGTAAAATTGGATGTTCTTCAGAAAAGGGTACAGCTAAAGAGATGTATCACGGTATGGTGAACTACATCCCAGAATTAAGACAGAAAACCTGAAGTAAGAAAAGCTCCCGATTGCCTTCAATCTCTGATTCTGAATTCAAGCATAGCACAGACACCTAATGAAATATACCAGCAGAAAATCTATGGAGGAATAAAAATAATCTTCCTGAAATCTGGACACTCAGAAAATGACCATAAGACCTTTTCTTCAAGAGAAACCAATACCAGGTAAATAGCCTTGAATTAGACAGTTCTCAGTTGCCTAGCTACTGATAGTTTTGGCTTGCTATATTTTTCCTACCAAAGTTGAATAAAACTACATGACTTATGAAAAATATAATTCTGTTCATCATATCATTCTTTGGTATTACCGAAGAAACATACAGGGAAAAGCTGAATTTGCAGTTTTGAAAACATTAAGTATGAGCATGTTGAGGTTATATGTAACTAAACCAATTCATAAACTGGGTGCTGGTGGCTCACTCCTGTAACCCTAGCTTTTTAGGAGGCTGAGATTTGGGGATTGCAGTTTGAAGCCAGCCCAGGGAGAAACATCCATGGGATGTTATCCATGAGGTTCTTATCTCCAATAAACTACTCAGAAAAAGCTGGAAGTAATGCTGTGACGCAAGTGGTAGAGCACTAGCCTTGAGCAAAAACAGCCCCAGGGTCAGCACCCAGGCCCTGACTTCCAGCCTCAAGTCCAGCCAAAAAACGAATTCAGGAAAACATGGAATATATTTTATCCCTTTTACTGGCCATTTTTTTTTCATGAGAGGGTATAAACACATGTTTACATTATCTCACAGACATTTAAACAAAAATACTTCCCTGTGTTTTGTCAAAACACCTGAAATATTTAATTTCATAGAATAAGACACCTTATAGGAAGTGCCTTTGCTCATGGTTTGTGCCATGTAACATACAAGCAATTACTTGTGCAGGGGAAGGCACTGTTTTTTTTTTCTAGTTCCCATTGTTTGAACTTCTGTTTGATGAAGAAGCACCTCATGGAGAGCATGGGCCACAGCTTACACAGCACTGTACATATTGTTACTGGCTGCAGACATAGCCATGTCAAAAATGTGCCCTGGCAACAAATCCAGGGAGGCATCATGAGGACAATTGTTCCAGGTTACACAGTTGGACTCAGAATCTGAGCAATTAAAAGAGAGAAACCACAGCCTAGCAGGAAAAATGTCTTCTGGGTATTTGGAAGGATTAAATGCCTTGACAAAATCTGTGAATCCAGAAACATCTGCATGATGGTGTGAAAAAATGAGAGATTGGGCTGGGGATATAGCCTAGTGGCAAGAGTGCCTGCCTCGGATACACGAGGCCCTAGGTTCGATTCCCCAGCACCACATATACAGAAAACGGCCAGAAGCGGCGGAGTGCTAGCCTTGAGCGGGAAGAAGCCAGGGACAGTGCTCAGGCCCGGAGTCCAAGGCCCAGGACTGGCCAAAAAAAAAAAAAAAATGAGAGATACATGCAATGAGCTTAGCATTAAATACCTCTTTTTCATGGTTAAATCCCACTGTGAGTTCACTATGCATACTTTTCCTTTAATTAAAAGTTGCTCAAAACACATCATTAAGTCTAGTAATGACTCATTATCATTGTATATGATGAGGACATTTGCTGAAGATTTATTTATCTGGTTATAAACTGCCATTAATTTGAATACATGTGATATGTCTTCGCTTGAGATAGCTTGCTCATAGGCTACACAAACTCTGTTCTTGGTCAGGCCTTTTTTCAATTCAGGAAGAATTCACAAACCATTCTCATCTTGTGAGGTCAACAGTCCCATCCAGCTCCAGCTGAAGTGAAGCAGTAAGGAGACCATGGCAGTGGCTATTGATGTGTCCTTTGGGGCCATCTGATAGAGAGCAGGAAATTTGTCATGGTCACTCAGGGTATGATTAAATGACCCAAAGGTAAGCTGAAAGAAAAGAAATTTGGATGCTCCATAAATGAAAAGATTGTTTTCCATCACAGTCTCAGTTGTGAGGTATATTAAGAACTTCTTGAAGTAGGTGGAATGTTGGTTTTTGTTTGACCTTTTAATAAGAATTGAATTGCTTTTTTAGTTGTAGAACATCTCAGTGTATTTGTAAAATGCCTCTTGATTTTTGTCACTTTCCCCATCAGTTTGTTCCATCTGTATCAACCCCACCATTCCCTAATTTTCCTAATTCCCTGTTCATATATCTACACTACATCCTTTCCCTATTTTCTTGCCTTTTTCCCTTAATACCTACCCCCCTCAGACAAAACATGTTTCACCTTGGTGCTTATTTTTTTATTCTATCAGTAGATCAGAAAGGTTAATCCTTTGAGTTCCACCCCTATGTATACCATACTTTTGTTAGATAGATCATGTATATATTTAAATGACTGTGTGGGTTACACATTACTTTCATATTTAATGTTCATATTTTAGATCTAACTTTCACATATGAAAGAACACATTTCCACTTTTTCTAAGCCTGACTTATTTCATTCAACACAATAGTGTGTGTGTGTGTGTGTGTGTGTGTGTGTGTGTGTTTGCAGACATGTGTGTGCACATGCATGCCAGTACAGAGCAGGAACTCAGGGCCTTAAGCACTTCCTTGCCTTTTCCCTTATGACTGGTGCTTTTACACTTAAGCCATACATTCACTTCCTGATTTTTGCTGGTTGATTGGAGACAAAAGTTTCCTGAGTATCTAAGACTAGATGTGTGAACCACCAATACCCTGTGCAAAATATCTTTACACTTTGAAAGCATTTTCCATTTCCTGAAAATTATTGATAAAGGTTGAAACAGTAAAGATTCCATTTGTTTGCCCTAACTCTTTCATCTGCTTTTCCAAACAGTGGTAACATACATATTCCACTATCTTTGAGTACTTACTCTTTTTTTTTTTTTTGGCCAGTCCTGGGCCTTGGACTCAGGGCCTGAGCACTGTCCCTGGCTTCTTCCGGCTCAAGGCTAGCACTCTGCCACTTGAGCCACAGCGCCGCTTCTGGCCGTTTTCTGTATATGTGGTGCTGGAGAATCGAACCTAGGGCCTCGTGTATCCGAGGCAGGCACTCTTGCCACTAGGCTATATCCCCAGCCCGAGTACTTACTCTTGGATACCACAAAATTTTATAGGTTCATAAAAACAATCTCTTGTTATCATTCTCTACTAACACTTAAAATGGCATGCAATTAGACATTTTTATATCTGTCTACTGCTCCCACACTCGCCTGTGGAAACTTGTAGAGTTTTAGCAATGTCCCAATCTGGGCAGATGTTATTCCTAATGGTCCTGTAAGTGCTGTTATAGACTTGCTGTCTCTCATACAGGAGTAGTTTGGTACCTTGTACTTTCCAAAGAGCCAAATAAAAGGATTCTTAAATACTGTCTGAGCTCTGAAGTGAACATCATAGATATCAAATCCCAGAGTCAAATTATGTAAAAGATTAGGCTTTTTTTTTTTTTTTTTGGCCAGTCCTGGGCTTTGGACTCAGGGCCTGAGCACTGTCCCTGGCTTCTTCCCGCTCAAGGCTAGCACTCTGCCTCTTGAGCCACAGCGCCGCTTCTGGCCGTTTTCTGTATATGTGGTGCTGGGGAATCGAACCTAGGGCCTCGGGTATACCAAGGCAGGCACTCTTGCCACTAGGCTATATCCCCAGCCCAAGATTAGGCTTTTTGTTGACCTCCTCAATAGCAAAAGCAAAGGCCAAAACAAACTGATATTTCTTGAAGATGAACCTGCACAAAGAGCATAGAAATTAAGGAGTATTTCAGAACTTATAACTTTGATGGATTGAATGCTTGCTTCTTTGCCAAAGAATATGTTAAAATATTACCCTCAATTGGGACAGAATGTAAATGAGGTGCCTTATGACTGTATATAGGATCATATATGTGTATCCATCCATACATATATACACATATATAATTTCATGGTATCAAAGGGTAAGTATAGTGGGATATGTATATTTGTACTGTTTGGAGAGGGAGATTGGACAGTGACAGTTGACAAATGGATTATTAATTGTTTCAAGCCTTATCAATTTTCTTAAAAATCTGGAAATGGAAAAGACCTTAAAATGTGAAGATATTTTGAGCAGAGTTTTGGTGGCTCACACCTGTATTCCTAGCTATTCAAGAAATGTTGTCAGCAAAAGAGCCCACAGTAGTTTTTTTTAAAAAATTACTTATTTATTGTCAAAGTGATGTACAGAAGGGTTACAGTTTCATATGTAAGGCCATGGGTATATTTCTTGTACCATTTGTTACCTCCTCTCTCACTCCCCCTTACACTTCCCCCTTTTCCTCTCCCCTCATGAGTTGTTCAGTTGGTTTACACCAAAAGGTTTTGCAAGTATTGCTTTTGGAGTCGTTTGTCTTTTTATCTTATGTCTCTCAATTTTGATATTCCCATTGCCTTCCCTAGTTCTAACACCAGTATATACAGTATCCAGGGTACTCAGATGAGATACAGTGATAGCGCGGGGACAATCACAGGAAGGGGATACAAGAGGATCATTAAAAAAGAAGCTACGGTTTCACATGGCATGTTGAAAGTAATTACATTTGTCCAACCTTTCTTTGATTTGTTGCATTTCTGGGCGTTTGTTAAGTAAGTTTCATCCTGTGCCAAGGAGCCCAAGTGTTTCTCCTACTCCTTCCTGTAGTGTTTTCAGGGTATCTGTTATTATCCATTTGGAATTGATTTTGGTGCAGGGTGGTATATAAGGATCTAGTTTTAATTTGTTGCAGGTGTTGAACTAGTTTTGCCAGCAGCATTTGTTAAAGAGGCTATCTTTCTTCCATCCTATTTTTTAACTCCTTTATCAAAGATTAAGTAGGCATAGTTCTGAGGGTTCATTTCTGGGTCTTCAGTTCTGTTCCATTAGCCTTCAGGCCTGTTCCTGTGCCAATACCTAGCTGTTTTTATTACTGTAGCTTTATAATACAGCTTGAAGTTTGGTATAGTAATTCCTCCAGCACTGTTCTTTCTACTTAGGATTGTTTTTTAGCTATTCGAGGTCTTTTATTTTTCCATATGAATTTCTGGATTGCTTCCTCTATTTCATTAAAAAATGGTGTTGGGATATTAATGGGTATTGCATTGAGTTTGTAGATAGCCTCTGGCAATATTGCCATTTTGACAATATTAATTCTCCCAATCCAGGAGCATGGGAGGTTTATTCATTTCCTTAGTTCTGCCTTAATTTCCTTTTCCATGTTTTTAAAGTTCTCATCATAGAGGTTTTTCACTTCTTTGGTTAAGGTTATTCCAAGGTATTTTATAATATTTGAGGCTATTGCAAAAGAGTTGCTTTCCTGATTTTGGTCTCGGTTTTGTGCATTGGCATATAGAAAAGTCATTGATTTTTGAGGATTTATCTTATATCCTGCTACTTTGCCAAAGTTTTGGATAAACTCTAGTAGCTTGTGAGTAGAGTCTATGAGGTTCTATGAGGTGTAGGATCATGTCATCTGTGAAGAGACAAAGTTTAACTTTTTCTTTTCCTATTTGGATCCCCCTTATGTTTTCTTGCCTAATTGTTCTGTCTAGGAATTCTATGTTGAAGAGAAGAGGAGAGAAGTGGACATCCCTGTCTTGCTCCTGATTTTAAAGGGAATGACTTTAGGTTTTCACCGTTGAGAATTATGCTTGCTGTTGATTTGTCATAGACTGCCTTTAGTATAGTCAGGAATGTTCTCTGGAATCCCCGTTTTCCCACGGCTTTTATTATAAATGGGTGTTGGATTTTATCAAATGCCTTTTCTGCATCTGGGGATATAGCCATGTGATTCTTTACCTTGCTCCGGTTGATGTGGTGGATTACATTAATTGACTTGTGTATATTGAACCAACTCTGCGTCCCTGGAAAGAATCCAGTTTGATCATGGTGTATGATTTTTTTGATGACCTGTTGAAGTTGATTGGCCAGAATTTTGTTGAGAATTTTTGCATCAATGTTCATCAGGGAAATCGGTCTATAGTTCTCTTTTCTTGATTAGTCCCTGTCTGGTTTTGGGATGAGGGTAATACTGGCATCAAAGAATGTGTTGGGTAGCGAACTTTCTCTTTTAATTTCATTGAAGAGTTTGAGAAATATTGGTGTGAGTTCTGTTTTGAAAGCCTTGTAGAATTGTGCTGTGAATCCATCTGGACCTGGGGTTTTCTTGGGTGGGAGATCTCTTATTGCAGTTTCTATTTCAATGCTAGCTATGGGTCTGTTTAGAAGGTTTAAATCTTCATGGTTGAGCTTGGGAATATCATTTTTTTTTCTAGGAAATCGTCCATTTCTTCCTGGTTCTCGAAATTGTTGGCATAAGGTTTGCAAGACAGTCCCTTATTGTGTTCTGAATTTTGTTTGTTTCTGTGGTGATGTTACCTGTTTCATCTCTGATCTTGTTTATTTGGGTATGCTGACTTCGTTTTTTGGCCAGGTTTGCTAGGGGTCTGTCTAACTTCTTAATTTTTCTCAAAGAACCAACTCTTTGTTTTGTTGATTCTTTTGATTTTTTTTTGACTCTAAGTCATTTAATTCTGATTTGATTTTAATTATTTGCTTCCATCTATTGGCTTGGGGTTTGGTTTGTTGTTCCTTTTCGAGGAGCTTAATGTGCTTCTGTAAGTTGTTGAATTGTTTTTCTCTAGTTTGTTGATGTAGGCACTCAGAAATATAAATTTTCCTCTGAGTACTGCCTTTTCTGTATCACAAAGGTGCTGGTACTTTGTGTGCTCATCTTGGTTTATTTCCATAAACATATTAATTTCTGTTCTAATTTCTTCAATGACCCACTGATGGTTCAACAGTGTGTTGTTTAGTCTCCATGAATTGTAGGGTTTTCTGCTGTGGCTATTTGAGTTGAGCTCTAATTTTATTCCATTGTGGTCTGACAGAATGCAGGGAATGATTTTGTTACTTCTGAATTTGTACAGATTTTCTTTCTTCCCTTAGATGGGATCTATTTTGGAGAATGTTCCATGTGCTGCTGAAAAGAAAGTGTATTCTGTTGTTGCTGAAAGGAATATTCCATAGATATTGGTTAAGTCTAGTGGGTCTATGCAGTTGTTTAGTTCTGAGGTTTCTTTGCTCAGTTTTTGGCATGTTGATCTGTCCAGAGGTGACCTTGGAGTGTTAAAGTCTCCAACTATCAATGTGTTTGGGTCTATGAGTGTTTTTAAGAGTCAGTATTGTTTGTTTGATGATGTTGGGCGCTCCTGTATTTGGGGTGTAGATATTTAGGATGGTTATATCCTCCTGTAGGAGAGATCCCTTTATTAGTATGTAGTCACCTTCTTTTTCACTTCTTACCATTTTTAATTTGAAGTCAATTTAATCTGATTCTAGCTTCTAACTCTAGCCTGCTTATGGGGGCTGTTTACTTGGTAGATTTTATTCCAGGCTTTCACTTTTAGAAGATGTTTGCTTTTGCTGGATAGATGTGTCTCTTGGAGGCAGCAGAAAGATGGATCTTGATTTTTGATCCAACTTATGAGCCTATGTTGTTTGGAGAATTAAGCTTATTAATGTTGAGAGGATTGAGAGATGATTGTTTCTTCCTTTCATTATAGCTATCTTGTTAAAATCTGTGTCTTCCCAATTCTTGATCTAATATTCTGGTTTTCTATTTAGGGTTCATTTCCTCTGTCTGTATTGTGATCTTGATTATTTTCCATGTGTAGTACATCCTTGAGGATTTTCTGTAAAGCTGGTTTGGTGGAGATATGTTGTTTCAGTTTTTCCTTACTGTGGAAGACTTTAATTTGACCTTTGGGTATGAATAAGAGTTTATCTGGGTACAGTATTCTTGGTTGATAGTTTTCTTTAGGGTGTGGCATACCACTTTCCAGGCTCTCCTTGCTTTCATGGTCTCTGCTGAGAAGTCTGGGGTAATTCTGATTTGTTTTCCTTTATATGTGATCACTTTCTTCTTCCTAGCAGCTTTCAGGATTCTTTCCTTGGACTGTACTGAGCCTGTTTTGATCACAATGTGTGGGTGGGATGTCTTCTTCTGGTCTGGTCAGTTTGGGGTTCTACATGCTTTTTGTATCTATATAGGCCTCTCCTTCTAGATATTTAGGAAGTTTTCAGCTAATATTCTGTTAAATAAGTTGCCCATTCCATTGACTTCTTTCTGTAGGTTTTCCTCGATACCTATTATCCTTAAATTGGGCTTCCTGATAGTATCTTAGAGCGTCTGAAGTGATCTGTTTTGCTGATTGGATTGGTTTTGAATTGTTTTTTGTTCTTTCTCCATAGATTCTATGGAATCTTCAGTTCCTGAGATTCGACCTCTGCCTCATCCGTCCAGAGCTGAAATCTGAGTTTTCAGGCCAGCAAAGTCGATTTTTTCTCTCTGGCTAGAATCCCTATACTGTTATAACTTACTTAGGCTGTCTTTCTAGGAGTAAAGCTTTTTCTGGTGTGGTAAAACTAGGATGTTGGAGGGAGCTTAGCTCGGGCTCTGCTGCTCCTCTGCCATCTTTCTGGAAGTTTTTTTTACAGTGGTCTTTTACAGATTTTTTTCTTAGTTTTTGAGTCCCCAGTTTTTTCCTGTGTGTGTGTGTGTGTGTGTGTGTGTGTGTGTGTGTGTGTGTGTGAAGATAACATTGGAATGTATATATGAAATCTACTGTTGGTTCATCTTTAGTTTCTGTTATCTTAATGGATAAAAAATTATGTTTGGGCCAAAGAGACAAAAGAAAAGTTGTTTTTCCAACTTTACATAGATTGAGTTTAATTTATTTGTGTTACTTTAATTTTTTTCATTAGTGCATATTGTCATAATGGGTTCAATATATACATTTATAAGGGCATCTAAAGTCTTTTGATCAAATATGCCTTTATCCATTACTTTTTATTTCTTCTAAAAATTTAAACTATTTTAATAGGTTCCATGGTTTTTATTTATGCAAATGAAATTCCTTCCTAATGTTTTTTTGTTTTTTTTTTGGCCAGTCCTGGGCCTTGGACTCAGGGCCTGAGCACTGTCCCTGGCTTCTTCCCGCTCAAGGCTAGCACTCTGCCACTTGAGCCACAGCGCCGCTTCTGGCCGTTTTCTGTATATGTGGTGCTGGGGAATCGAACCTAGGGCCTCGTGTATCCGAGGCAGGCACTCTTGCCACTAGGCTATATCCCCAGCCCCCTTCCTAATGTTTTGAAAGAATATATCTTAACCATTTGCAAGCAATAAAAATCAGATTAAAATTTAATGTGTAATTTGGTCTTCATTACCACCCTCCACCCCCACACCACACCCATAAAGCCAGTATAGGGAAATCATGGGCCAAATCTAGTCTGCTTTTGATGAATAAAGTTATTTTTAACACAAAAGAAAAAATATGGGGTTGGGGATATGGCCTAGTGGCAAGAGAGCTTGCCTCATATACATGAGGCCCTGGGTTTGATTCCCCAGCACCACATATACAGAAAATGGCCAGAAGTGGCGCTGTGGCTCAAGTGGCAGAATGCTAGCCCTAAGCAAAAGGAAGCCAGGGACAGTGCTCAGGCCCTGAGTCCAAGGCCCAGGACTGCCCCCCCCAAAAAAAGAAAAAATATCCCTTTGGCTACATTTTTTCTTGTTCTCTTCTTCTTGCCTCTGTCTTTCTATTTATCCGTAAATTTCCCTTTGGTGCCATTCATTTTCTCCATGCCTGGCATCCATCTACTCATGGTTGAACACATCAATCTATCCACGTGTACATTTTCTTCATTCTTTAATTTAAGAGAAAAACATGTCATGTAACTTTACTGAAATCCAAACTAAAAGAAAATTAGCAAGAAATATAAAATATTGTGCAAAGTACTATAATAAAATATTCTCCCAACAACTTCACATCATACAATGTAGATTCTCTATTTTTCACAATAATATAAACTCACTTTTATTTATTTATTTTTCAAATTTTTATTATCAAACTGATGTACAGAGAGGTTACAGTTTCATATGTTAGGCATTGGATACATTTCTTGTACTGTTTGTTACCTTGTCCCTCATGTTCCACTCCCTCCCCCCTTTCCCTCCCCCCCCCCGGAAGTGTTCAGTTCACTTACACCAAACAGTTTTGCAAGTATTGCTTTTGTAGTTGTTTCTCTTTTTTTCCCCTGTGTCTCTCAAATTTGGTATTCCCTTTGAATTTCCTACTTCCAATACCAGTATACACGGTTTCCAATATACTCAGATAAGATTACAGAGATAGTGTAGGTACAACCACAGGAAGGTGATACAAGAACATCATCAATAATAGAAACTACACATACACATAGGACGTTGAAAGTAGTTACAACTGTGATATAACAATTGTTTCCATAACATGGAGTTCATTTCACTTAGCATCATCTTATGTGTTCATAAGGGTATAGCTATTGGGCCTTGTGATGCTCTGCTATGACTTGCCTAAACCTGTACTAATTATTCCCAATAAGGGAGGCCATAGAGTCCATATTTCTTTGGGTCTGGCTCACTTCACTTAGTATAACTTTTTCCAAGTCCTTCCATTTCCTTACAAATGGAACAATGTCATTCTTTCTGATAGAGGCATAAAATTCCATTGTGTATATGTACCACATTTTCCTGATCCATTCGTCTATGGAGGGGCATCTGGGTTGGTTCCAGATTCTCGCTATGACAAATTGCGCTGCGATGAACATTGTTGTGCTGGTGGCATTACTGTGATTTTGTTTGTGGGCTTTTGGATAGATACCCAAAAGTGGGGCTGCTGGGTCATAGGGGAGTTCTATATTGAGCCTTCTGAGGAATCTCCATACTGCTTGCCAGAGTGGCTGAACCAGTTTACATTCCCACCAACAATGAAGTAGGGTTCCCTTTTGGCCACATCCCCTCCAACAATTGTTATTATTAGTTTTCTTGATATATGACATTCTTGCTGGGGTGAGATGGAATCTCAATGTTGTTTTGATTTGCATTTCCTTTATGGCCAGTGATGTAGAGCATTTTTTCATATGTCTCTTGGCCATTCTCATTTCCTCATCAGAGAAGTTTCTTTGTAAGTCTTTAGCCCACTTGATGAGGGGGCTATTGGTTCTTTGCGGTTTTGTTTTGGAAGAAGGTAATTTTTTTAGTTCTGCATATATTTTAGAGATGAGGCCTTTGTCTGTTGAATGTCCGGTAAAGATCTTCTCCCAGTCTGTGGGCTTTCTGTTTATCTTGCGAGATATGTCCTTTGCCGTGCAGAAGCTCTGCAGTTTGATGCAGTCCCATTTGTCCAACCTTTCTTTGATTTGTAGCCTTTCAGGGTCTTTGTTAAGGAAGTTCTGTCCTGTGCCAAGGAGCCCAAGTGTTTCTCCTACTCCTTCCTTTAGTGTTTTCAGGATGCCTGTTTTGATTTCAAGGTCTTTAATCCATTTGGAATTGATTTTGGTGCAGGGTGATATATAAGGATCTAGTTTTAGTTTGTTGTATGTGTTGAGCCAGTTTTGCCAGCACCACTTGTTAAAGAGGCTATCTTTCTTCCATACTATTGTTTTAGCTCCTTTATCAAAGATTAAGTAGGCGTAGTTCTGTGGGTTCATTTCTGGGTCTTCAATTCTGTTCCATTGGTCTTCAGGCCTGTTCCGGTGCCAATACCAAGCTGTTTTTATTACTATAGCTTTATAATACAGCTTGAAGTTGGGTATTGTAATTCCTCCAGCACTGTTCTTTCTGCTTAGGAGTGTTTTTGCTATTCTAGGTCTTTTATTGTTCCATATGAATTTCTGGATTGCTTCCTCTATTTCATTAAAGAATGGTGTTGGGATATTAATGGGTATTGCATTGAATTTGTAGATAGCCTTTGGCAATATTGCCACTTTGATTATATTAATCCTCCCAATCCAGGAGCATGGGAGGTTTTTCCATTTTCTTAGTTCTGACTTAATTTCATTTTTCAAGCTTTTAAAGTTCTCATCAAAGAGGTCTTTCACTTCTTTGGTTAAGGTTATTCCTAGGTATTTTATGTTTTTGGGGGCTATTGCAAAAGGAGTTGCTTTCCTGATTTCAGCCTCGGTCTTCGGGTTGTTAGCATAGAGAAAGGCCATTGATTTTTGAAGGTTTATTTTATATCCTGCAACTTTGCCAAAGTTTTGGATCAGCTCTAGTAGCTTGGGGGTAGAGTCTATGGGATTCTTTAGGTATAGGATCATGTCATCTGCGAAGAGAGAAAGTTTAACTTCATCTTTTCCTATTTGGATCCCCTTTATATTTTCTTCTTGCCTAATTGTTCTGGCTAGGAATTCTATTACTATGTTGAAGAGCAGGGGAGAGAGTGGACATCCCTGCCTTGTTCCTGATTTTAAAGGGAATGGCTTTAGTTTTTCACCATTTAGAGTTATGCTTGCTGTTGGTTTGTCATAAACTGCCTTGATTATATTCAGGAATGTTCCCTGGAATCCCAGTTTTTCCAGGGCTTTTAGCATAAATGGGTGCTGGATTTTATCGAACGCTTTTTCCGCATCCAGCGATAAAACCATGTGGTTCTTTACCTTGCTCTGGTTGATGTGGTGGATTACATTAATTGACTTGCGTATATTAAACCAGCTTTGCATCCCTGGGATGAATCCAGTTTGATCGTGGTGTATGATTTTTTTGATGACCTGTTGAAGTCGATTGGCCAGAATTTTGTTGAGAATTTTTGCATCTATGTTCATCAGGGAGATTGGTCTGTAGTCCTCTTTCCGTGATGAGTCTCTGCCTGGTTTTGGGATGAGGGTTATACTGGCTTCATAAAATGAGTCTGGTAGTGAACGTTCTCTTTCAATTTCATTGAAGAGTTTGAGAAATATTGGTGTGAGTTCTGTTTTGAAGGCCTTGTCGAATTCTGCAGTGAATCGGTCTGGACCTGGGCTTTTCTTGGATGGGAGATGATTTATTGCTGTTTCTATTTCAATACTGGATATGGGTCTGTTTAGAAGGTTTAAATCTTCATGGTTGAGTTTGGGGGTATCAATTTTTTCTCGGAAATCATCCATTTCTTCCAAGTTCTCCAATTTGTTGGCATAAAGGTTTGCAAAATAGTCCCTTATCATTTTCTGAATTTCGGTTATTTCTGTGGTGATGCTACCTGTTTCATCTCTTATCTTGTTCATTTGAGTGTGCTGCCTTCGTTTTTTGGTCAGGTTTGCCAGGGGTCTGTCTATCTTGTTGATTTTTTCAAAGAACCAACTCTTTGTTTTGTTGATTCTTCCGATGGTTTTTTCCGTCTCTAATTGATTTAATTCTGATTTGATTTTAATTATTTGCTTCCGTCTATTGACTTGGGGTTTGGCTTGCTGTTCTCTCTCCAGAAAATTAAGGTGCTTCCTTAAATTACTGAGTTGCTGTTTCCCCAGTTTGTTGATGTATGTACTCAGAGATATAAATTTTCCTCTGAGTACTGCCTTTGCTGTGTCCCAAAGGAGCTGGTACTTTGTGTCCTCAACTTGGTTGAAGTCCATAAACATTTGAATTTCCGTTTTAATTTCTTCAATGATCCACTGATGGTTCAGCAGTGTGTTCTTTAGTCTCCATGAATTGTGGGATTTTCTGTGGTGGCTGAATGAGTTGAGCTCTAATTTTATTCCATTGTGGTCTGAGAGAATGCAGGGAATGGTTTTGATACTTCTGAATTTGTACAGATTTTCTTTGTGCCCTAAGATGTGATCTATTTTGGAGAATGTTCCATGTGCTGCCGAAAAGAATGTGTATTCTGTCCTTGCTGGGTGGAATATTCTGTAGATGTCGATTAAGTCTAGTTGGTCTATGCAATTGTTTAGATCTGTGGTTTCTTTGTTCAGTTTTTGGCGTGTTGATCTGTCCAGAGGTGATAGTGGAGTGTTAAAGTCCCCCACTATCATTGTGTTTGGGTCTATGAATGTTTTTAGAGCCAGTAGTGTTTGTTTGATGAAGTTGGGTGCTCCTGCATTTGGTGTGTAGATATTTAGGATGGTTATTTCTTCCTGTTGGAGAGATCCTTTTACTAGTATGTAGTAGCCTTCTTTGTCTCTTCTTACCTTTTTTAATTTGAAGTCAATTTTGTCTGATACTAGGATTGCAACTCCAGCCTCCCTATGGATGCCATTTGCTTGATAGATTTGATTCCAGCCTTTTACTTTTAGAAGATGTTTACTTTTTCTGGATAGATGTGTCTCTTGGAGGCAGCAGAAAGATGGATCTTGATTTTTTTTTTTTTTCGCCAGTCCTGGGCCTTGGACTCAGGGCCTGAGCACTGTCCCTGGCTTGTTCCCGCTCAAGGCTAGCACTCTGCCACTTGAGCCACAGCGCCACTTCTGGCCGTTTTCTGTATATGTGGTGCTGGGGAATCGAACCTAGGGCCTCGTGTATCCGAGGCAGGCACTCTTGCCACTAGGCTATATCCCCAGCCCCTGGATCTTGATTTTTGATCCAACTTATGAGCCTATGTCATTTGATTGGAGAATTAATTCCATTAATGTTGACAGTTAGGATTGAGAGATGATCGTTTGTTCCTTTCATTATCACTATCTTATAAACTCACTTTTATTAATGAAAATTTTAAAATAAATAAGGAAGATAGACAAAATCTCAGTAGTATCTGATGACAATTCTGTCTGTATCTTGATTAATCTACTGAAGAAATTTGAAATACAATTACATCTTCATTTGTTAAACAGCATGCCTTCAAAAAAGAATATGTGCAAAATATTTTTTTCCAATATATTGCTATATTTGAATTTAATTAATTGAAATCTAGTCAGTTACATAATCATTTATTTATTAGATATGTAAATGTGAGAAGAGTTCAAAGTTAGCCTCAGCAGAAAAGTTCATGAGACTCTTTTTCCAATTAAGACCCCAAATCTAGAAATGAAATTGTGGTTCAAGTGGTAAAGCAGCCTTGTATGAATAGGCTAAGGGATAGTCTAGGCCCTGAATTGAAGCATGCATAAAAATTTTAATCAAAATCAGAAGACACATATAATAAACACTCAGACAGACAAGAAATGAATGTGATATGTCGTAAACATGTGATTCTCCAGAAATCATACTAGAACCCACTAAGTCAACCAATTAGAAAGAATAAAGCTTTCCTTATCAAGAGCTTGAGATTTGACAATAAAAATTTTCCTGCTTCAATAGATTGTAAGAAGTGATATCATTACAAGAAACAATCTATGATTTTCAATGTACAGTTTCTATGTTTCAAATTAATAAAGAGAAGTTGAACAGCAATAACTTAGAAGGTATATCCAGCCATGGAAGAACAAGCCATGATGCATTATAGACTTTAACCTTAAGAGAAAAGCAAAAAAATTATACATTGAAATCTTAAATTGAAGTGTATTTTTGTAGCTTATACAAGTAAATTCTAAAGCCATAGGAGAAAAGCAGAGTGAAAGACACACACACACACACACACACACACACACACACACACACACACACACACAGAAAGACAGAGAGACAGAGAAGAAGAAGACAGAGGAGATGGAGAGCAATAAAGATGCAGATAGAGACATAGAGGAAGGTCCTACAAAAGGGACTCAGGATTCTTGAAAAAGGCATGTATTAGTACAATTATGCAAGCATTGAACAAAAGAAACTCTAAGGATCATTTGAAAGGGGAAAGTTTGTGAAGAGCAACATTTTAATGAAATATGTTAGAGAACAATGCCACATGGTGGTGTGCAGACATGAAGTAAGTATATTTAAAAATTTAGAAAAGTAATTGAGAAAGGCAACAGAGAAAAGATGGTAAAAAGAGGGGATAATAGGATTAAGTTTAGTTTAACTAGGAGGAACCAAATGTACAGGAAAAATTTGAGTTTACATGGTGATTACCACCACTAGTGACTACTTTTAGGAGAAAAATGAGCAATAGATCCTTACTCGTTGAAGTGAAATTTCCATAATACAAACTAATAATGGGAAATTACTGTAGATTAAGACCAAACCTTTTATATACTAATCAAACCTATATGTTTAATCTTAAGAATGCTTATTTACCCTACTATGTCTTCTATCTTTAAAGCCATTCAGAGAATTTTTATTGGTCATTAACAAGATGTTGTAGCACTTTGGGGCAAAAATGCATCCAAGGAGCCCTGCACCAGAGGCTAAAATGGATAAGACCTCCACAGCCACCATGACCTTCCCCTTGGCACTGTGGTAGACAGGCAGGAAGGTGACCCACACACTGCAGAACACCAGCATGCTGAAGGTCAGGAACTTGGCTTCATTGAAGGTGTCAGGAAGGTTCCTGGCCAGAAAAGCCACAGTGAAGCTGACCAGGGCCAGGGAGCCCAGGTATCCCAGGACACAGTAGAAGGCAATGAGGGAGCCCTTGTTGCACAAGATGATGATGTGGCCACGTTCAGAGTATATGTCTGTGTCAATGAAGGGAGGTGAGGTTCCAATCCAGAGTCCACAGAGAGTCACCTGGATGAGGGTGCAGGTGGGGATGATGAAGTTAGGAGCCCCTGATACCAGCATCCACCTCATTATTCTCCCTGGAGAAGTGGCCTTGAAGGCCAGGACCACAGTTACCGTTTTGGCCAACACTGTGGAAACAGCCACAGTGAACACAACCCCAAATGACACCTGCTGCAGGATGCAGGTGGCCATGTTGGGTCGGCCAATAAAGAGCAAGGAAGAGAGGAAACAGAAGATGAGGGAGATGAGCAAGATGTAGCTGAGAGTCCTGTTATTGGCCTTGACAATGGTAGTGTCTTGATGTTTCACAAACATCCCAAGAACGGCAGCAGTCAGCGTAGAGAAGCAAAGAGCCATGCAGGCCAGAGCCATGCCCAAGGGATCCTCAAAAGCCAGGAAACCTTCAGCCCTCACTAGGCACTGATTTTTCTCTGTGTTGGCATACTGATGATCTGAACACTTCACACAGTGCTCCATATCTGGTGAGAAGTGAAATCTACGATTAGTTCTTGTTGTGAACATCTTATTCCTCAAAGGAATTAGGAAATTGTTCACTTAGATATAATCCTCACATGACAAGATTTGCTATCATAAAACCATTTTTGTTTCTTTCCTGAACCATAATTACCTTCCATTCCCATTTTCCTTTTCATTCAGTTTTTTTTTTTTTATTGTCAAAGTGATGTACAGAGGGGTTACAGTTTCATATGTTAGGCCTTGGGTACATTTCTTTTTTTTTTTTTGCCAGTCCTGGGGCTTGGACTCAAGGCCTAAGCACTGTCCCTGGCTTCTTTTTGCTCAAGG
This sequence comes from Perognathus longimembris pacificus, assembly GCF_023159225.1. Classification (NCBI taxonomy): domain Eukaryota; kingdom Metazoa; phylum Chordata; class Mammalia; order Rodentia; family Heteromyidae; genus Perognathus; species Perognathus longimembris. Next base: position 68,628,812 of record NC_063163.1, read on the forward strand.
CTAGCACTCTGCCACTTGAGCCGCAGCGCCACTTCTGGCCATTTTCTGTATATGTGGTGCTGGGGAATCGAACCCAGGGCTTCATGTATACGAGGCAAGGTCTCTTGCCACTAGGCCATATCCCCAGCCCATGGGTATATTTCTTGTTCATGCTTTTATTCAACTATTTTTCCTTCAGTGACTATCACATGTGTTCATAATATGCCATTTGGGCCATTCTTATATCCTAAACACAGTTTTCTACACTTTTTCTACACTTATTAACAGTGTATCATTAGGATATCCTATTGAAAATTATAAATAGAACTACTTACACTTTCCTACATGTTTCTGTGAAACATTAATTTTATCCCTGTGGCCCATCCTTAACTTCTTCTCATTATAGTTGTCTCCCCTTCTCATCTGTGAAGCAGTAGGAACAGATCAACCATGCTTCTGCACTCTACAGTCATGCTCACTTCTGAAACTGATTTAACCTCTCTGAGCACTAGCTCTGTGGCATGAACAGTTCTGGGCACCGAGAAACAAAGTTATGCAAGATCCATGTTTTCTATGAGCACAACATGTTACTTTTAAGATGAACAGTGCCATTAATAAGACTTGTTTAAGTTCATGTTAGAGTTTACACTTGCTTTAATGATTAGTGACAAGTGGGATTCTTGGAGATAACGTTGCCTGTCATAGACTAGAAAAAAAATCACTAAAATGTGTAATTCAAAGCCATGATCTGTCATATTTCAACTAGCAACATCACCACTTGTCACTATTAAATTATTAAAAGAGCGAAGAAAACACAATCTGTAATCCTAATTGGCTTGTTTGGATTGAGGAAAACGAGAGAGATGAAGAATTTCTTCATAATGAATTTACCTGTCTCATTAGCAATCTCATTTTTGGGGCAAGAGGTACAATCAAAGCAACAGGCAGCCTTTCCCTCCTGAGGAGATTTTCTGAATCCAGGACCACAACTTTGACTGCAGACAGACTGAGGAGTCTGAGGAAAATCAGGTACACGTCAGTAACAGTTCAGACTTACATACCTAACACTCCCAAAAATCCATTGTTGCAATGCAGGCAAATTCAGTTGATTAATTGAATTGTGTTATAGATTACATATCTGATGGTCCCCAAGGGGTATGTGCTGAAACCTTGAGCTCTAGCCTGTAGAACTATTGACCAATTTGGGATCTTTAAAAGGTGGACACTGGGTGAGGAAATACATCCTTTGTATACAACCCTATGGAACTTCCTAGAAATCATGTTATTATATGTTACCTCCCCATCTGTGATGTGGGGAAGAGTTAAGGAGGAAGACCTCCCTTTTTTGGGTTATGTGAACCCCAGGCCCATTGTATCTTCCTGTTTGTATGCCAGAGGAATTTTTTCACAGACACCTTCAATATAGCAGAACAACTAACCATTGATCGAAACTTGCTCAGAAGGGAACAAAATAAACCTTTCAAACACTGGAAATTATTTCTCAGGTACATCATCACGTTTTAGAAACCCACTAGATAGATATAATTTACTTTTTCTGTCAATATTCCTAACGAACACTTTGAAAAACATTTAATTTTTTGGGTACTGATAATGTGGCTGGAATTCAAGGATGGAGTACTGGCCTTGAGCATATCGTGCTCAAAGTTAGCAGCCTATTTTTTTTGGTCACAAATCTTGTTCCAGATTTGTGGTGGTTATTTGGAGATAAGAGTCTCATAAACTTTCCTGCTTGTGTTGTCCTTAAACCAAGATGTTCAAATCTCAGCTATTTGAGTAGCTCAAAGTATGGGAGAAAGTTGCTGGAAATCAACAAGGTATAAATTTAAAGGGCAGGGTTTGCTTACATACATGTTTTTAAAAGCATTATGATTTTATTCAACCCACCTCTGTAGTTCCTATGTCCCACTCTAATATATCTTCGGATAATGACAGTTGATTACCATGTAGAGAATATGGAGAAAAATTTCCCACTTTCACCTCAAGTATAAGACCTTCTGGAAAATTCCAAATATTCAGAATGTCATATTCAATCTCCATTTTCTTTTTCTCATTCAAAATCACTTGATCTCCCATAGGATTGTAAAATTGGATGTTCTTCAGAAAAGGGTGCAGCTAAAAGAGATACATCATCTTTGGTGAACTATACTTCAGAATTAAGAATAGTACATCCACCTAATGAAGTATTCCAGAATACAGTCTATGGAACAAGGAAAATAATCTTATAGAGTCCTGGTCACTCTGGAAAAGATTATAAGCCATTTTTTAAAAAAAGAAATCAATACAATACCATGGAAATATAAATGAACAAGACCATTGTCAGTTACCTTGCTACAGCCTGCTACTATTTTTTATTAATGTACCTATAGTTTGAGCTTGCTAAATTTTAATACCAAGGTTGAATGAAACTAGATCACTTGTGAGATATATGGATAACACTGTTCAGCTAGTTATCCTTAGCTATTACTGAAGCTATTACTGAAGAAACATATAGGGAAAAGCTGAACATACAGTTTTCATAACATTAAGTAGGAGTATGTTGAGTTTATATGAGACAAAATCATAAACCAGATGCTGGTGGTTCACACTTGTAATCCTAGCTACTTAGGAGGGTGAGTTCTGAGCACTGTGGTTTGAATCCAACCCAAGCAGAATCACCCACAAGACTCTTACCTCCAATAAACTAAGCACAAAAATCCCCAGGGACAGCACTCAGGCCCTGACTTAAACTCAGAACCAGCATAAAGGAAAAAAAAAACTCATAGAAACCTTGACTATATTTCATCCTTGTTGTTGTCCTGTTTTTTCTTAGAGCATATGAACACATTTCAATAACACCTCACAGATACTTAAATAAAAATAATGTCCTGTGTTTTGTCAAAACACCTGAAATACTTAATTTCAAATTGTAAGAAATGCTCTAGGAAGTGCCTTTGCTCATGGTGTGTACCATCCAACATAGAAGAAATTACCTGGGCATGGGAAGGCACTGTTCCCTTTCCTTTTCCCATTGTTTCAATTTGTGTTTGATAAATAAGCAGCTCATGGAGAGCTTGGGCCACAGCATATACAGTGTTGTATATATTGTACATGTCTGAAGTCATAGTCATGTCAAAAATGTACCGAGGCAACAAATCCAAGGAGGCATCATGAGGACATTTGTCCCATGTTACACAGTCAGACTCAGAATCTGAGCAATTAAAAGAGAGAAACCACAGCCTAGCAAGGAAATAGTCTTCCGGGTATTTGGAAGGGTTCACTGCCTTGACAAAATCTGTGAACCCAGAAACATCTGCATGATGTTGTCTGAAAATAAAAGGTACATGCAGTGAGCCTAGCATGAAATATCTTTTTCTCATGGATAAATCCCACTGTGAGTTTATAATACAAATTTTGCCATTAATCACAAGATGTTCAGTATGCATTATTACATATAGTAGTGACTCATTGTCACCATTTATGATGAGGATATTTGCTGAATATTTGTTTATCATGTTATAAACTTCTGTCAATTTGAGTAAATGTGGCACATCATGGCTAGAGATCAGTAGGTCATAGGCTACACAAACTCTGTTCTTGGTCATCTCTTCTTTCAATTTAGGAAGAACCCACAATCCGTTCTCATTTTGTGTGGTCAATAGTCCCACCCAGGTCCAGGTAAAATGAAGCAGTAAGGAGACCATGGCATTGGCTATTGATGTGTCCTTTGGGGCTGTCTGATAGAGTGCAGGGAACTTGTCATGGTCACTCAGAGCATGATCAAATGGTCCAAAGGTAAGCTAAAGGGAAAGAACATTGGACATTCCATGAGTGAGAAGATTGCCATCCATCACAATCTGAGTCTTATAGTATGTTAGGAACCAGTAAAATTAGGGTGAAGGTTAGTTTTTGAAAAAAATTAAAGTGATTTTTTTTTTACCTCTGGACAGATCAACATGCCAAAAACTGAGCAAAGAAACCTCAGAACTAAACAACTGCATAGACCAACTAGACTTAATAGTTGTTTAACATAGCAATTTATTTGTAATATGCCTTTTGGTCTTTGTCACTGTTTCCATTAACCCCTCTCATCTGTATCAACCTCACAATTCCTTGATTTTTTTCTCATTTCATATTCCCCTGTGTACATTGAACAGTTTATTTTTTTTTCACGCATCTCTTCCTCATTCCTCTGCCTTTTCTCCCTTAGTACCTATGCTTCAGCTTTCTGGTGTTTATTTTTTTTATACTGTTGTAAATCAGAAGGGTTATACCCTTGAATTTCACCTCTATGCATACCATACTTCTCTCAGTTTGATCATATATATATGTTAATGGTTATATATGTATTCCATATTACATGTTCACATTTTAGACCTACCATTCTTATATGAGAGAACTCATTTCTGCTTTCTTGTTTGGAACCTGAAGGACCTCATTCAACATAATATTGTGTGTGTGTGTGTGTGTGTGTGTGTGTGTGTGTGTGTATGTGTGCATGTGAATGGCAGTAAAGGGGTATGAACACCAGGCCTCAAGCACTTTTTTGCCTTTTCCTCTCATGGCTGGTGCACTACCCTTTGAGCCACATATTCACCTATTGCCTTTTGCCAGTTCATTGCAGATAAAGCTATGATTAGAGGTACTCTGCTCAAAATATCTTCATACTTTAAATTCATTTTCCATTTCTGATGTCTTAAAGAAACTTATCGATAAGCCTTGGAACAATAAATTAACGATTTGTATTTTCTAACTCTTCCATCTCCCTTTCCAAACAGTGGGATTATACACATCCCACTATGTTGGAGTAGTGACTGTTTTTTGCCAGTCCTGGGCTTGAACTCAGGGCCTGAGCACTGTCCCTGGCTTCTTTTTTTTCAATGCTAGCACTCTCACTTGAACCACAGTGCCATTTCTGTTTTTTTTTTTTAATATACATGGTGCTGAGGAATTGAACCCAGGGCTTCATGTATATGAGGCAAGCACTGTATCAGTAGGCCATATTTCCACCCCCGCGACTTTTTGATATTATGAAATTTGATAGGTTCATAAATACAGTCTCTTTCTCTCATTGTTTTCTAGCACATGAAATGACACCTAATTAGACATTTTTATATCACTTCACCACTCACACCTTTACCTGTGGAAATCTGTAGACTTGCAGCAATGTTGCAATCCGGGCGGATATTATTCCTGATGGTCCTGTAAGTGCTGCTATAGACTTCTGGTCTCTCATACAAGAGTAGTTTGGAATTGTGTACTTCCCAAAAAGCCAGATGAAGGGATCCTGAAATATTCTCCAAACACCAAAGTGAACATCATAAATATCAAATCCCAGAGTCAAATTATGTAAAAAATCAGGGTGTTGGTTGATCTCCTCAACAGCAAAAGCCAAGGCCAAAACAAATTGATAGTTCTTGAAGACATACCTGCATAGTGAGCATAGAAATTGAGGAGTATTTCAAAAGTTATGACTTTGATGGATTGAATGCTTGCTTCTTTGCCAATGCATATGTTAAAACATTACCCCCGATTGGGATGGAATGTGAATGTATTGTCTTATGCTTTTATATATGATTAGGTAAGGACAGGAAGGGAATATGTTATGAATGAGATTCAGAAACTTATTAAAGCAGAGATAGAGCTTGCTTTTGCTTCATTATCACTTATGAACACCATAAACCTGTTGCCTGTTAAACATGGATTAGGCTTTCATGAGACATCAAATATTCTTAGCATAATTAAGAGGCTCCCAGTTTGTTATTTTTTTTTATATGGCAGGCAAGGTTAACCAATGAATGTTCAATTTAAGGCCAACCTCAGAAGCAAAGTGTCATGTAGGGAAGATTCTACAGCAAAATCTGCTCCGAGACTGAACACAAAAAACAGAACAAAGCTTTGATATCAGGTGAGGGAATTTTATTATTTACATGACAGAGTTCAAGGGATGCATCCAATTAGAAGGAAATCATTTTGGAGAGAGGTAACCTCACAGTGAGTGAGGAGAGAATTGTAAGCAAGCTTTACATTGAAATCCCAGTTCTAAGGCCATCATGGTAAAATGTGGTAATCACTATTTTCACCTCAATATATTTAGATTGAGTTACTGAAAAAGAAAGAATATAGAGCAATAAAGATGATCAATATACTTCTCTTTCTCTGTGTCATATCTGTGCATGAAAAGGTGTGTGTGCTCATTCCAATGAAATCAATATAATGAAATCAACACACAATGTTCAAAAGAGCAATAATGGAGCCAAAAACTCCATCTCCAAGCTTCTAGAGCTGATCAACCACTTTGGCAAAGGAGCAGGATACAAAATTAACCCATTAAAAACCAGTATCATTTCTGTATGCCAAGAACATACAAATAGAAATGGAAATCATGGAAACAAGTCCATTTGTAATAGCCTTAGGAAAAAGAAAATATCCAGAAATTAACCTAAGAATATAGCAGGTCTTTATAAAGAAAACTGTAAAAATTTGAAGAAAGAAATCAAAGAGGAATCTAGGAAATGGAAAGACCTTCCATGTTCATGGATAGGAAGAGCCAGCATTGTTAAAATGGTTGTAATATATGAACAGAAAAGATGATGTTATGTGAAATGAACTCCAAGCTATGGAAATAAGTAGTTTACCATTGTCGTTATTTTCAACTTGCCATGTGAAATTATGCCATTTTCTTTTGTCTTTTTTTTTCTAGGGTTTTATCCCTGATGTCACTTTTGCTGATTTTGGTACCCTGGATATTTTATATACCTTTTTTGGAATTAGGGAAGGGAAGGGGAACATCAAAATAGATAAACAAAGGGTAAAAGGTGAACCAATGCAACAGCAATAATTACAAAACTATATGCTGTAATCCAACTGTACAACTCATGGGGGGTTGAGTGAAATGAGGGAAGGTGGGAGAAAAATGTAGGAGGAAGTAACAAGTTTGATAAGAAATGGACTCACTCCCTTAGTATGAAACTCACTGTACATCACTTTGACAATAAACAAATTAATAATAAAAATGGTTGTATTCCCCCAAATGATATACAAATTCAGTGTAATTCCTATCAAAATCCCTGTGATGTTCACTACTGGGTAGAGAAAACTGAAAGTTCTCAAGGAACAACAAAAAACCTGTAATAGCCAAAGCAATTCTAGGGAAAAAAAGTGATGTGTGTGGCATTACAATACTGGACTTCAAATTCTACTATAGAGTTATAATAACAAACACAGCTTTTTATTTTGACAAAAATAGACCAGGAGATCAATGGAATAGATGAAAAGACCCAGAAAGAAAACCTTACACTTAGTTATCTGGTATTTGATAAGAGAGCTAAAGGAATAGAATGTAAAAAATAACTTCTTCAACAACTGGTGTTGGGAAAACTGGGAATACATATGCAGGAAACTAAAAGTGGATCCCAGTTTGTCACCGTGCACGAATATCCATTAAAAGTGGGCCAGAGACCTTAACATCTGACCTGAAACTTTGAAAGTATGGCATAGAGTCCCAGGGCACAGCGGATAGGAGAGACACTGGACAAAAGGGACTACACCAAAATAAAGATTCTAGACAGCTAAGGACATAACTAGAAAGGCAGCAATACATCAAAGACCTTATATCCAATATATACTAGGACCTCAAGAAACAACTTCTCCTAAAAGTAATAAATAAACCAGCAAATGGGCAAGAGAGTGAAGAAGAGACTTCTCAGAACAAGAGGCAGGAGTGGCAAAGAAACATGAGGAAATGCTCATCATTCCTGGCTATAAAAGAAATGAAAATCAACTTCTAGGAAGACAGCGGAGGAGCAGCAGAGCCATAGCTAAGTTCCCTCTGACATCTCAGTTTTACCACTCCAGAGAAACTTTTACTCCTAGAAAGACAGCCAAAGTAAATTATAACAGTATAGGCATTCTGGCCAGAAAGGAAAAATTGACTTTGCTGGCCCGAAAACACAGATTTGAACGATGGGCAGCACTCGCTGCCACGCCAGTGCTAGCACCGGCATAGCGCCTGACATTCCTTGCATCTAAAGCACACAGAAGCAACCAAGAAGAAATCCTTCAGACGGTGGCAAACAGACGCAGATCGCAGGCTGAGCACAGATGGGCCTAAATTGTAGAGGAAGTGTGAGTACCCCACAAAAGACATTCTCACTTGTGCCCACAAAGTAGCTTCTGGAAGCTAGCCCTTCCCCCACTGCCAGAGCAAAGTGCCATTTTTGACACTGGCATAGGGTCAGACCAGACTGAAACTAAAACGGGCCTGGGAAAAGTGACGACAAAGGGGCAATCTTTGAAAAGGGCAAGAGGGACCAACCAGTGAGAGCCAGCTCTGCCCAGGAGAATGACCCTTGCCCAGGCGGGAGACTCACCTAGGCCTGCTGCTCACAGACTCAGGTAAACTCAACCAGAGGTGCCCCTCCCTGCCCGCTGGATTTCTAAATTCAAACCAAAAGCGGTGAGCAGCTACTGGCAGCATGGAACAACCAGACAGGAGAGTAAACAGTTCCTGAGACAGATAAATGGTCCCATCACAGAGGAAGCCCAATTCCCAGCCGGAAATGGAGCTGAATTCCATAGCCAGCTCCGCCCAGGAAGCCGCCCCACCCAGGAGGGAAGAACCTCCCCCGGGCAAGTGACTCTCAGCCAGGTAATCCAGGCCAGAGGCATGCCGCCCTGCTGATCCACAGCCTATTCAAAGTCAGGCGTTAAAGGCAGCGGCCCCACAGTAGACAGAAGGAGCCACGGTTCCCAAGACTATTCAGCATCCCCCATCTACAGAGGACAACCAAGTCCTACCTGCAAGCTGTGTGAACCACAGAGCCCCAGGATTTCACTCACAGGGGAGGAGAGTCAGAGCAGATTCACCCCCTGCAAACTGAAAGCAAGTCAAACCAGCCAAGCAGCAGGAAAATAGACTGCAGACCATCGCAAGGAAAGCAGAGACTGGAGAGAGCCTACCCAAACAAGGAAGATAGCTACCAGCTGAAAGATTTGAGAGACAGCACTCAAAACCAAATTAATGAAGCTAATGAAGTAAAGAATTCCATGCAGGATCTAAGAGATGACATGGAAATTATCAGGAAAGACTAGTCAGAAGGAAAAGAGATTCAAAATCAAGTAGCTAGCCTACAGTCCCGACTAGCTGAAGCAGAGGATTGAATCTCAGGAGCTAAAGATTCCCTAGAATTTATGGAGAAAAATCAAAAATCAATACAAACCCAATCCAATTGACAAAACAGATCACTCCAGGACCTCCAAGACGCAATCAGGAAGCCAATTTAAGGCTAATAGGTATTGAGGAAAACCTGGAGAAAGAAGTTAATGGAATAGGCAACCTATTTAACAGAATATTAGCTGAGAACTTCCCAAATATCCAGAAGAATAGACCTATACAGATACAAGAAGCATTTGGATCAAAAGTCAAGATCCATCTTTCTGCTGCCTCCAAGAGACACATCTATCCAGCAAAAGCAAACATCTTCTAAAAGTAAAAGGCTGGAATAAAATCTACCAAATAAATGGCCCCAATAAGCAGGCCTGGAGTTGGAATCCTAGTATCAGATAAAATTGAATTCAAATTAAAAATGGTAAGAAGAGACAAAGAAGGTTACTACATACTAAAGGGATCTCTCCTACAGGAGGATATAACCATCCAAAATATATACACACCAAATGCAGGAGCACCCAACTTCATCAAGCAAACACTACTGACTCTAAAAACACTCATAGACCCAAACACATTGATAGTTGGAGACTTTAACACTCCACTGTCACCTCTGGACAGATCAACACGCCAAAAATTGAACAAAGAAACCACAGAACTAAACAACTACATAGACCAACTACACTTAACTGACATCTACAGAATATTTCATGCAGCAACAACAGAATACACATTCTTTTCGGCAGCACATGGAACATTCTCCAAAATAGATCACATCTTAGGGCACAAAGAAAATCTGTACAAATACAGAAGTATCAAAACCATTCCCTTCATTCTCTCAGACCACAATGGAATAAAATTAGTGCTCAACTCAAACAGCCACTGCAGAAAATCCTACAGTTCATGGAGACTAAACAACACACTGCTGAACCATCAGTGGGTCATTGAAGAAATTAGAACAGAAATTCAAATGTTTATGGAATTCAACCAAGATGAGTACATAAAGTACCAGCTCCTTTGGGACACACCAAAGGCAGTACTCAGAGGAAATTTATATCTCTGAGTGCCTACACCAACAAACTGGAGAAACAACAACTCAACAACTTTAGGAAGTACCTTAATCTCCTCCAAAGAGAACAACAAGCCCCCAAGTCAACCGATGGAAGCAAATAATTAAAATCAAATCAGAATAAAATGAATTAGAGATAAAAAACATTTTTAAAACTTTTTAATTTTCTATTTTTCACTTTTGAGATGTCGTTTTTTTTGTTTTCTGTTTTTATATGTTTGTTTTATTGTTTTTCTGTTTTTTTTGTGTTTTGTGTGTTTGTTTTCCAGTATTATTTCTTTGTTTCTCTCTTCACATTTTCTTTCTTTAAAATTACTTTCCTTTGACTAACTCATTTACTGTTTTCTGCTGACTCTCCATTGTCTATCATTTTAATCTCATTTTTCCTACTGATTCTACTCTACTCCACATTTCCACGTCACTGAAACTAAACCAAAATCATCACCCCCCCCATACATTTTACTCTATTCTCTTCACTACCGTTAACTTACCCTACTGATTTACTTCCAGGACCTCCAGACTCCATTGACGTCTGTTATTGGATAGAGGCTATCCCTGTTCAATGTGAGTGAATCAAAGGGGTTCATAGAGAAATCCAACCAGTCCAAAAAGAACTTAATATAACAACAAAAATTGCTTATAGGGTTGAAATGGTAAATAAGTAACTACTAAATACAGGGTCAGGGTTGGTTGTTATATTGAAATTGTATTCTTTTTTTTTGCCAGTCCTGGGCCTTGGACTCAGGGCCTGAGCACTGTCCCTGGCTTCTTTTTGCTCAAGGCTAACACTCTGCCACTTGAGTTACAGAGCTACTTCTGGCCATTTTCTGTATATGTGATGCTGGGGAATCGAACCCAGGGCTTCAAGTATATGAGGCAAGCGCTCTTGCCACTAGGCCATATCCCCAGCCCTGAAATTGCATTCTTTATGGACACAAAATCTGATTTTATATACAAAAAAGAGAGGAGAGGTATCTGTATATAATTGTGAACATTTAAGATTTATACAACAGTGCTTGGTAAGGTCTTCTTTGGGTCTTAAACGATGCTCACAAGTGCTTGTAGATTGGCATTCCAAATCCAAATGGGCAGAAGAAGCACAAGAAAGATTGCAAACAATGGAGTCTCATCTCCCACTCAAAACAAGCAAAAGCAGGGCAGTCAATCAAAGACCTAGAAGAGAACCATCAAACTGCTCTATAAAGTCTACTGATAAAAATGTTACATGAAAAGTTTGAATCTCATCAGTCCACTAGTCTAGAGCATGAGGAGGTGAACCAAAAATTAATAGAGAATTTCATGGCCTCCACAAATAGAAAGATAAATGAACTTCAAGATTCAAATGAAAAGATAGCTACCCAGCTAAAAGATTTGAGAGACAGCACTCAGAACCAAATTAATGAAGTAAAGAAGTCCATGGAGGACCTAAGAGAAAATTATAGCAAAGACCTGGAAATCATAAAGAAAGACCAGTCAGAAGGAAAAGAGATTTGAAATCAAGTACCTAGCTTACAGTCCAGACTGGATGAAGCCGAGTATCAAATCTCAGGAACTGAAGATTCACTAGAATCTATGGAAAAAGATAAAAATTCAAAAACAGTCCAATTGACAAAACAGATCACTCCAGGAGCTCCAAGATACAATCAGGAAGCCCACTTTAAGGATGATAGGTATCAAGGAAAACCTAGAAAGAGAAACTAATGGAATAGACAACCTATTTAGCAGAATATTAGCTGAGAATTTCACAAATATCCAGAAGGATAGGCCTATACAGATAAAAGAAGCATTTAGAACTCCAAACCGACCAGATCAGAATAGCACATCCCACCAACACATTGTGACCAAAACAGGATCAGTAGAGTCCAAGGAAAGAATTCTTAAAGCTGTTAGGAAGAAAATTATAATCACATATAAAGGAAAAGCAATCAGAATGACCCCAGACTTCTCAGCAGAGGCCATGAAAGCAAGGAGAGCCTGGAATAAGGTATACCAAACCCTAAATAAAAATAACTATCAACCAAGAATACTGTACCCAGATAAACTGTCATTCCTGGGTTAAGGTCAAATAAAAGTCTTCCAAAGTATGCAAAACTAAAACAACATATCTCCACCAAACCAGCTTTACAGAAAAATCCTCAAATGTATACTATACAGGGAAAATAATGAAGATCATAATACAGACAGAGAAATGAACCCTAAATAGAAAACTAGAATATTAGATCAAGAACTGGGAAGACACAGCTTTTAACAAGATAGCTATAATGAAAGGAACAAACAAGCATCTCTCAATCTTTACTCTCAACATCAATGGGCTTAGTTCTCCAATCAAACGACATAAGCTCATAAATTGGATCAAAAATCAAGATCCATCTTAGTGCTGCCTCCAAGAGACACAGCTATCCAGCAAAAGCAAACATCTTCTAAAAGTGAAAGCCTGGAATAAAATCTATGAAGCAAATGGCCCCCATAAGCAGGCTGGAGTTAAAAAACTACTATCAGATTAAATTGACTTCAAATTAAAAATGGTAGGAAGCGACAGGGACTAATAAAGGGATCTCTCCTACAGGAAGGTATAACTATCTTAAATATCTGCACACTAAATACAGGAGCACCCAACTTTATAAAAAATCACTACTGACTCTAAAAATACTCATAAACCCAAACACATTGATAGATGGATACTTTAACACTCCACTGTCACCTCTGGACAGATCAACACACCAAAAACTGAGCAAAGAAACCACAGAACTGAACAACTGCATAGACCAACTAGACTTAACTGACAGCTACAAAATATTCCTTCCAGCAACACCAGAATACACATTCTTTCAGCAGCACATGGAACATTCTCCAAAATAGATCACATTTAGGGCACAAAGAAAATCTGTACAAATTCAGAAGTATCAAAATCATTTCCTGCATTCTGTCAGACCACAATGGAATAAAATTAGAGCTCAACTCAAACAGCCACTGCAGAAAATCTTAGAATACATGGAGACTAAACAACACACTGCTGAACCATCAGTAGGTCATTGAAGAAATTAGAACAGAAATTCAAATGTTTATGGAATTCAACCAAGATGAGGACACAAAGTACCAGCTCCTTTGGGACACAGCAAAGGCAGTACTCAGAGGAAAATTTATATCTCTGAATGCATACACCAACAAACTGGAGATACAGCAACTCAATCATTTTAAGGAAGCACCTTAATTTCTTTCAAAGAGAACAACAAGCCAAACCTCTTGTCAAATGATGGAAGCAAATAATTAAAATCAAATCAGAATTAAATCAATTAGCGACAAAAAAAAAAAAAAAACATCGAAAGAATCAACAAAACAAAGAGTTGGTTCGGTTCAACAGCCAACCTCAAACCCAGACCCAGGACAAAAACAAGTCTCCACTGACGGACAGCACATAGTCAAGCCAAGGTCGCCACCTACAGATCTCCATATGTGCAAATCACAAAGAAATATTACAAATTTCATGAAAGTTCAAGCCAACTCGCCAGCTCCAAAAAGTAGTACGACTGAAGAGGAGATGGAGAATAAAAAATCAAATGAGAATAAGATAGAAGAAATGATAGAAAGCCTCAGGACCAAATTCAGAAAACAGATACAGGAGCTTAGAATGGAAGTCTCAAAAAATCTACAGGAAATCAAGAAAGAAATGGAAGCAAAAATGGATACAGTGCACTTTTCTGTTAAAGAAGACCTTAACATCCTGAGTAACGAAATGTATGAAAAAATTGATTCAAAATACAACTCTTTAAAAGAAGAAATCTCCATGATGAGAGCTGATCTGGCAACCATAAACAGCTCGCTGTCATCCATAAACACCACACTCGATGCCACATCACAAATAATTGATCATATCGAATCCCGAATCTCTCTTTTGGACAACGATGCAGCTGATAAGGACCAGAAAATTACCACACTCCAAGAAATGGTTAAACTACAGGGCAGACTAAACCAGGAGCTAGTGGACAAAGATAAGAGATATAATCTGCTTATAATTGGAATAGATGAAGGAGCAGAGTACCAGAGCAGATGCCTAAAACATATTTCAATAGAGTTATTGCAGAAAATTACCCCAATCTCACAAGGGACCTCACCCAAGTAACTGAAGCCTATAGGATGCCTGGCAGACCAGACCCTAGAAAATCCTCGCCCAGGCACATAATAATCAAGACTTCAGATCTCAAGAATAAAGAGCAAATTTTGAATGCAGCCAAAACGAAGAAAGAGCTATATTACAATGGAAAAAGGATCAGAATCACAGCAGACCTCTCCACACAAACCTACAATGCACGACGAGCTTGGAAGAACACAATTGCCAACCCAGAATTAGATATCCAGCAAAACTAGAATTCGCCTTCGAGGGAAAAACCAGATTTTTCCAAAGCAAAGAGGATCTAAAGGAGTATGTGAATAAAAAACCAGCCTTACAGCGAATTCTAAGAGGGGAACCCCACCCAACAGAAAACGTACAGGACCCCCAGACAGAAAACGAAAGAAACTACAATAGCCAGAGCCCAACAGGAAGTGCAGCTCAATAAAGACAAGAAAAAAGGGAGAGGAAAACAGCCTAACAGGAAAATGGAAGGGGGAAAAAAAAACCACTCTTATCCATGATCTCTGTGAATATAAATGGTATAAACTCTCCGATAAAGAGGAGCAGACTGACAGAGTGGATCCGTAAACAGAAAGTTGCTATCTGTTGTCTTCAAGAGACCCATCTTACAGCAAGGGACAAAAACAGGCTCTGAATGAAAGGATGGAGCATGATCTTCCAAGCAAATGCACCTAGCTAAAGGGCAGGAGTAGCCATCCTGATTCCAGACAAGCTGGACTTCTCATTAAAATCAACTCAAAAAGACAAAGAAGGGCATTACATTTTAATACAAGGAAAAATTTATCATGGTGATAAATTTATTCTCACCGAACAAAAGAGGCCCTACATATGTCAAGCAAATTCTCACAGAACTACAGAACAAGATAGACCCAAACACAATCATAGTGGGAGATTTTAATACTCCACTCTCTCCAAGAGACAGATCCAACACTCAAGAGGATTAGCAAGGGAGTTGAAGACCTAAGTAACACCATATCCCAAATGGATCTGATAGATCTGTACAGAGTCTTTCACCCTACAGAGACCCAATCAATACACATTCTTCTCAGCAGCCCATGGAACATACTCCAAAATAGATCATGTCATAGCCCACACAAAGAACCTCGGCAAATTCAAAAGTATTGACGCCATCCCATGTATTATATATGACTACAGTGGAATCAAGGTAACCCTCAATAACAAAGGATACCACAGAGGCTATACAAATACTTGGAGACTAAACCCCTCACTGTTATCTAACACTTGGGTCACAGACCAAATTAAGGATGAAATTAACAAATTCATAAGCCACAACAAAAATGAAAATACATAAAAAAGAACCCTATGGGATACAGCTAATGCAGTGCTGAGGGGCAAGATCATTGCCCTCAGCACTCACATTAAAAGAATAGAAGCAGAGCAGGTGAATAACCTCACGATGAAACTAAAACATTGGAGAAACAAGAAATAATCGAATCTAAAATGACTAGGAAGAGAGAGATCACGAAGATTAAAGAAGAGATAAATCTGATTGAAAACAGAAAGACCATTCAACAAATAAATAAAACTAAAAGCTGGTTCTTTGAGAAAATAAAATCGACATACCCATCTCAAGACTTACAAAAAAAAAAAAAAGAAGAGAAGAGACTCATATACGTAAAATCAGGGACTCCACTGGAAAAATTACGACAAATACACACAATATTCAAACAATCATAAGGAACTATTTCCAGAACCTCTACTCATTAAAAAACAATAATTTTACAGAAATGAATAAATTCATAGAGAAGTATAAACTGCCCAAACTGAATCAAGAAGAAATAAATCAACTATAAAAACCAGTAACTTACAGCGAGATACAGGGGCTAATCAAGAGCCTCCCAACAATGAAAAGCCCAAGCCCAGATGGATTCACCAATAAATTCTATAAAACCTTTAGTGAGGAGCTAATACCACTACTCCTCAAACTTTTCTGTGAAATAGAAACAGAGGGAGAAATCCCAAACTTATTCTATGAAGCTAATATTATACAAATCCCTAAACCAGGCAAAGATCCAACAAAAATGGGAACTACAGACCAATATCACTAATGAACACAGATGCAAAGGTCCTCAATAAAATATTAGCTAACAGGATCCAGAAACGGATCAAGAAAATTATACATCATGACCAAGTAATCTTCATCCCACAGACACAAGGATGGTTCAACATCCGTAAATCTATTAATGTAATTCACCACATAAATAGAACTAAAATCAAGAATCACATTGTTATCTCAGTCGATGCTCAAAAAGCCTTTGACAACATGCAACATCCATACTTATGAAAAGCTCTGGAGAGAACAGGAATAGATGGAACATTACTTAAAACAATAAAAGCCATATACAACAGACCAACTGCTAATATTGTATTAAATGGGGAGAAACTAAAATCATTCCCCCTAAACTCAGGAACAAGACAAGGATGCCCACTCTCCCCACTTCTTTTCAACATAGTGCTGGAATCTCTAGCCATAGCAATAAGGCAAGAGGAGGACATCAAAAGGATCCACATCAGCAAAGAAGAAATTAAACTATCCCTATTCACAGATGACATGATCTTATATTTGAAGGACCCAAAAAACTCAGTTCCCAAACTCCTACACCTAATAAACCATTTTGGCAAAGTAGCAGGATACAAAATCATTCCACAAAAGTCAGCAGCTTTTCTGTACACCAGCAATGTACAAGCAGAAAAGGAAACTATGGAAATAATACCATTTACAATAGCTAAAAAAAGAATAAATTACCTAGGGATCAACCTAACCAAAGACATGAAGGACCTATTTAATGAGAACTATAAAAATTTAAAAAGGGAAATCAAAGAAGACACAAGGAGATGGAAAGACCTCCTATGCTCATGGGTAGGCAGAATCAATATAGTGAAAATGGCCATATTGCCCAAATTGTTATACAAATTCAATGCAATCCCTATCAAAATCCCAGTCACATTCTTCACTGAAATAGAGAAAGCAATCCATAAATTCATATGGAACAGCAAAAGACCTAGAATAGCCAAAGCAATTCTAGGCAAAAAAAAGCAGTGCAGGAGGTATACTTCAAGCTCTATGATAGAGCCATCATAACAAAAACAGCCTGGTATTGGTATAAAAACAGACCTGAAGACTAATGGAATAGATTTGAAGACCCAGAAATAAAACCACACTCTTACAGTCAGTTGATATTCGACAAAGGAGCTAAAGACATAAAATGGAAAAAACATAGCTTCTTCAACTACTGGTGCTGGGAAAACTGGGCAGTCATATGTAGAAAACTCAAAGTAGACCCTAGTCTATCCCCATGCACCAAGATCAACTCAAAATGGATCAAGGACCTCAACATCAGACCTGAATCCTTGAAACTACTGAAGGACAGAGTAGGAAAGACGCTAGAACTTATATGCACTGGGAGGAACTTCCTGAATAGAGGTCCAGGGGCACAACAGATAGGGGAGAGACTCAACAAATGGGACTACTACAAAATAAAAAGTTTCTTCACAGCTAAATACATAGCCACCAAACTAGAAGGACAGTCAACCCTATGGGAAAGGATCTTTACCAGCACAGCAACTGACAAAGGCCTAATATCTGTCATCTACAGAGAACTCAAAAAACTAAGCCCTTCCAAGCCCTGTTAACCAATTATGAAATGGGAAAAGGAGCTAAAGAGAGACTTCACAAGAGAAGACATAAAATGGCAAGGAAACATATGAGGAAATGTTCAACATCCCTGGTAGTAAAGGAAATGCAAATAAAAACAACCCTGAGATACCACCTCACTCCAGTTAGAATGGCCTATACTCTGAACTCAGGCAACAACAAATGCTGGAGGGGGTGCGGGGAAAGAGGAACCCTTCTCCATTGTTGGTGGGAGTGCAAATTAGTACAACAACTTTGGAGAACAGTATGGCGGTTCCTCAAAAAGCTCAACATAGACCTACCCTATTACCCAACCATACCACTCCTAGGCATCTATCCTGAACAACAGGTCCCAAGATATGAAAAAGACATCTGCACTTCCATGTTTATCACTGCACAATTCACAATAGCCAAAATATGGAAACAACCCAGATGCCCCTCCACAGATGAATGGATCCAAAAAATATGGTACCTTTACACAATGGAATACTACATAGCGATTAGAAATGGTGAAATATTGTTATTCGCAGGGAAATGGTCAGAACTTGAACAAATTATGTTGAGCGAGACAAGCCTAGAACACAGAAAACAAAGGGGCATGATCTCTTTGTTATATGACTGTTAAGGTGGGGGGAAGGGGAGACAGTAGAGATCAGGTCTGCGAAACCAAAAACTTCTTGTCACATGGTATTTCCCACAGGTTTGGGTCAGCGACTGTACATTATGTAACTAAAATCAAATGACTACTCAACATATAAAGGTCAAAAATAGACCTCTAGTGTATCACAATAGCTCAAAAGCTATGTATGTATGTTCATATAAGACAAGGATAAGCAAACACTATTGTTGACATTACATTTAAAGTTCTAGGTGAATTTCCTTTGGTGTAGGCCACGTGTCTACTGTCTATGTTTTTGGTACACTGTGTAATGTATATATGTCTACCTGATCTAGGGAAGGGAAAGAAAAACAGGGGGTAAGATATCACAAGAAATGTACACACTGCCTTATTATGTAATTGTACCCCTTTTGCACAACACCTTGTCAAAAATTTTTAAATTAATAAATAAATTAAAAAAAGAATTAAAAACGTACAAATGGAAAATCAATACAGAAAACAGTTCAACCATTTGAGTAATCAGGAAAATACAAATCAAAGTTACACCAAATTCACTATCCACCCAGACAAATTTCAGTTTTGGTGATTGTAAAAATTAGAGATTAGGGATTCCTAAGATTTTAAAACTACCTCTACTGGTGACTCATGCTTGTAATCCTTGTTGAACAGGTGGCTGAAAACCCGGAATCCTAGGTCAAAGCAAGCAGAAGAAGAAAAGTCCATGACACTCTTCCCTTTATCTCCAGTTAACCAAGAGAAATATAGAAGTGGAGATGTAGCTCAAGTGGTAGGGCATCAGCAGAGTGGAAAAGACAAAGCAAGCCAATCATCAGTGGGGTCATGCCTGTCATTTTAGCTCCCTCAGAAAGATGAAAATGAACAATAAAAATTAATGGAAACATGTAAGACAAGATATATAGAATGGTCATACATAGAATGGGTGACTAAATAAAAATATGTGACATATGGTAGGAACTAGAATATGGACAGATACTTAACACAAGCCTCATATTGTATAAAACTTCTGAAACACCGCCACAACATCAATGGATGTAGAGTTGAGTAAAATCCGTCACGTACTGATGTCTCATCAATGTGCTCTATTTTTTCTACAAGAAAGACTTATTGTGCGCTAGCAATAGAGTGCTTGCCTAGCATGCAGGAAACCATGGATATGTTTCCTCAGTACCACATACATAGAAAAAGACAGAAGTGGCACTGTGGATCAAGAGGTTGAATGCTAGCCTAAGCAAAAAGAAGCCAGAGATCATGCTTAAGCCCTGAGTTCAATCCCCAGGACTGGAAAAAAAGAAAGACTAAGTGGAACCATATTGTTATCTGTGGTCACCCTGACTAGACTTTACTTTGGTTGTGTGAGTAGCTAAGAATCATCCATGGGCTGAAACTATAACACTCAATGTACCTTCAGTAGCACTTTAACAAAAGTACTCAAATATATTTTTGGGCAATTAAGAACAGAAAAATCAGCTAAATATGGGTAAGTAATGGAGAATAAAAAGACTAAACTAAGCCAGACACTAGTGCCTCACACCTGTAGTCTTAAGTACTCATGAGGCTGAGATCTGTGGATCGTGTTTTGAAGCCAGTTTGGGCAGCGATGTCTGTGAGACTCTCATCTCCAGTTAACCCCAAAAAATGCCAAAAGTGAGCTGTCATTCAATTCTAGAAGCACTAACCTTGAGCAAAGTAGTTCAGGGAGAGTACCTAGGCCCAGAGGATGAGCCCAACAGAAATATGAACATACCAGTGATGTATAAGACTAGGAAATATATCTTTTATAGCAGAGAAGAGAGAAATTCCTATCCTTCTATCTCTGTTCTCTACTGTGAGCAGCTATGTGATGCTACAATTGTCACAGCAGCACTTGAAAGGGAATTCCAGTGGTAGAGATGAAGACATTTTTCTCTGGCAATAGGTATCAAGTACTTTGCAAGAATTTCTTGAAGTTCTATATGGTCATTTTTCTGTATGTTTCTTTTTTGGTATGGCTATTTATTGAGACTCTCTTTTATAGATCAAAAGCCAAGAAGATGCATGTGGACTAACAAAGCAGAACTCATCTTTGGTAGTTAAAATTCTCCAGTAAGGGATCTTTGATAACACTTACTTGCCTGGTAACATCTGGGTTGTGGAGCATATCTGACATGAACTAATTGTGTGTGTGTGTGTGTGTGTGTGTGTGTGTGTGTGTGTGTGTCCTAGCGCTTGAAATCAGTGATTAGACACTGTCCTTGAGATTTCTTTGGCCAAAGCTAGCACTTTGTCACTTGATCCACAGCTCCACTTCTAGCATTTGGCTGGTTATTTGGTGATAAAAGTCTCACAGGTTTTCCTGCATGGGCTGCCTTCAAACATAGATCCTTATACATGAGCTTCATGAATAGTTAGCATTACAGGGATGAGGCACCAGCCTACAAGAAGAAATTGTATCACTGTCCTCCAAGTTATAGGTGTTACTAAAGATAAGTGCTCACATGACTGCCTTAGTGGGGAAGATACTGTAGCTGCAGCATTTTAGTACAGAACTCGTGCCAGTGACTCAGGTTACTGATTGTAGTAAGTTCATTCGTTTTCTGTATTGACAGCTGAAATGTAGGAGATACATGGATGCTGGAGAAAATTGAAGAACTAGCCGACCTGGAAAGGAGATTTGCATGGAAAGAAATAGAGTCCTCTCCTACTAGTAGGCAGAAAATCACTCAACAGTAGATGTAAGACCAAATAATGAAACTGAGCTGTTTCTGGTGCAATAGGGATGGAGGTCAGTGTAGGGGGACAGGGAACATTGATGTTTGCCCCCAGAGTTCCCTCAGCCACTGACTATCCTCAGAACAAAATAGTAAATGTGAATAAAATGATGAATTACTTACAGCTTGTTCTTTTCTTGTCTGGAAGCATCGTTGTTACGTTGCTTCATTTCCAAAGTGTAGAGAGGTAAAAACCCAGCAATCATCATGTCTCCATCCAAGTGTGCTTGTTGCTTCATTGTAGAAAAGCAGCTAGTGTCAGCTAAGGATCTGAGAAGCAGAAGCTGGAATAGAAGGAGTGTTAAAGCCAAAGTCCACATCGCTGAAGCATTTGCCAAGCAGACATTCTCCCTGGAGTTAGGCTCACATGTCAGCTCTGTATATTTGCAGATGTTTTTATATGTGCATATGTGTCTTTTTATTGCTAATGATCTACACTATAACTCACCTTTCATCAAAACCTCTGTGTGTCTCCAAAAGTAATGTGTAAAATTCTTCCTTGGGGTTCTACACCTGTGTCCTTCATCTTGGAGGAAAACATGAGTTGGAAAACATGTTTGCTGATTTGCTTTCTTCATCCCAGGAGTTATGATTTCATCCAAGACCACAGAGAGTGAGGCCCAGAGTTGGAATAATCTTTGATATTTTTTTTGTCCAAACTTTGTGTCAGGAAATGATTTGCATGAATGCCTTTTGGGATGATGCAACTGGATTGCCTCAGAGGATGCTATGTCAGGTACATGGTGAAATATCCAGAAAAAAATCTATGCCTGTGAAATGTCAGCTAAAGTTGGAGGACATAGTACCCAGAGGATCGATTCACAAACAATATCCATAACAGCCACAGAACATTGGTAGTTGATACAGGAATGTCTCAACAAGAATTCCATGTGCAGAGGCCTCCACAAATGCATCCATTAACTATTGCCTGAGGAAGCAATGCTGCTGCTGAAACTAGCAATTCCATGTCAATAATTCAAGGTCAATGCTGAAATTCAGTTCCATGTTTGCAGTCTGAACTTTTACCTCAAAGCAGGTCATTATTACTATAGTTGCTAACATAGACTGACACATTTTCTTTCTTTTTCTTTTTTTTTTTTGGCCAGTCCTAGGCCGTGAACTCAGGGCCTGAGCACTGTCGCTGGCTTCTTTTTTGCTCAAGGCTAGCACTCTGCCACTTGAGCCACAGTGCCCCTTCTGGCCATTTTCTGTATATGTGGTGCTGAGGAATTGAACCCAGGGCCTCATGTATACGAGGCTAGCACTCTTGCCACTAGGCCATATTCCCAGCCCCAGATTGACACATTTTCATGGTGCACTCTTCTGAACCTATGTGATAAGACAGGAACTTTTTCTCCATCACAAACCTAAATCAATATCAAAAGCAACTCTCTGTTTTCTACTTGCCAACATATGTTAGACCCAAATTCCATGCAGAGACTTCAGTGGCCCTGGAAATCTGAGATACTCAGGGCAGTGGACATACTCTACACGAGGCTGTAGTGTTGGATGCACATTATGGTACACTTGCCCACAATCATGCACTGCGTGCATCACATATGTACTTTAAAAATGCAAGAGAAAATGGAAAACCTGTTTTTTTTCCTGTCCTGGGACCTGACCTCAGGGTGTGAGCACTGTTCCTGTCTTCTTTTTTTGCTCAAGGCTAGCACTCTACCACTTGAGCCACAGGGCCACTTCTGGTTTTTTCTATATATGTGGTGCTGAGGAATTGAATCTAGGGCTTCATGTACATGAGGTGAGCACTTTACCACTAGACCATATTCCCAGTCCCAGAAAACCGTTTTTAATGATATTGCCACTGATCTTTTACACTTGCATATTCATTACATTACATAGGATTTTATCCCTTATTTTAAAAATTCTTAGTAGCGTGTTTTATTTAGCATCATCTTATGTGTTCAAATGCACATAGCTGTTGAGCTATTATTATCTTCTGCTAGGATTATCCAAGACCTGTACTAATTATTCCCAATGAGGGAAACCATATGTTTCTTTGGGTCTGGCTCACTTCACTTAGTATGATTTTTTCCAAGTCCTTCAATTTCCTTAGAATGTGGCAATGCCATTCTTTCTGATAGAGTCATAGAATTTCATTGTGCATATATACATTTTCCTGATCCACTCATCTACTGAGGGGCATCTGGGTTGGTTCCAACTTTTAGCAATGGCAAATAGTGCTGTGATGAACATTGTTGTGCTGGTGGCTTTAGTGTGGTCTTGCTTGTAATCTTTTGGGTAGATGCCCAAAAGTGGGGATGCTGGGTTGTAGGGGAATTCTATGTTTAGTCTTTTGAGGAACCTCCAGACTGCTTTCCAGAGTGGTTGAACAAGTTTACACTGCCACCAGTAGTGTAGTAGGGTTCCCTTTTGGTCACATCCCCTTCAGAATCTGTTATTTTTCTTGATAATAGACATTCTTACTGGGGTGAGGTGGAATCTCAGTGTTGTATTTATTTGCAGTTCTTTTATGGCTAGTGATGTTGAACACTTCTTCATGGGCCTCTTGGCCATTCTCTTTTCCTCTTCAGAGAAGTCTCTTTTTAGGTCTTTAGTACATTTGTTGAGGGGGCATTTGATTTTTTGAGGATTTGTTTTGGAGGAATTTAATTTTTTGTGTTCTTTGTATATTTTAGATATGAGGGATTTGTCTTTTGTA
This sequence comes from Perognathus longimembris pacificus, assembly GCF_023159225.1. Taxonomy (NCBI): domain Eukaryota; kingdom Metazoa; phylum Chordata; class Mammalia; order Rodentia; family Heteromyidae; genus Perognathus; species Perognathus longimembris. The sequence continues at coordinate 68,652,877 of NC_063163.1, forward strand.
TGGCCTGTAAAGATCTTCTCCCAGTCCATGGGCTTTGTATTTATCCTGCCATCTATGTCCTTTGCTATGCAGAAGTGCTGAAGTTTGATGCAATCACATTTGTCTAACCTTTCTTTCATTTGTTGTGTTTCCGAGTCTTTATTAAGAAATTTTTGTCCTTTGCCAAGGAGCCCAATTGTTTCTTTTTTAAATTTTTTAAATTTTTAAATTTTTATTTTTTCTTATTAGTGAAAGTGATGTACAGAGAGGTTATAGTTTCATACATTAGGCATTGGGTACATTTCTTGTACTGTTTGTTACCTCCTCCCTCATTCTCCCCTCCCCCTCCCCTTTCCCACTTCCCCCATGAGTTGTTCAGTTGGTTTACACCAAACAGTTTTGCAAGTATTGCTTTTGTAATCATTTGTCTTTTTATCCTTTGTCCCTCAGTTTTGGTATTCCCTTTCACTTTCCTAGTTCTTATACTAGTATATACAATTTCCAATGTACTCAGATAAGATACAGTGATAGTGCAGGTACTACCACAGGAAGGGGATACAAGAGGATCATCAACAATAGAAGCTACAGTTTCACATGGCATGTTGAAAGTAATTACAACAGTGATATAACACTCGTTTCCATAACATGGAGTTTATTTCACTTAGCATTAACTTATGCATTCATAAGGGCATAGCTATTAAGCTCTTGTGATCCATTCCTTCCTGGGATGATTTCAGGGTATCTGATTTTACCTTTGGAATTGATTCTGGTGTAAGGTGATATAAAATTGATACAATCTTAATCCTTGAAGTCACAAGCACTGATCATGTGGTATAATTTTTTACTCAAGTGATAACTTTTTGTTTTAAGTTTTTATTATCAAACTGAATTACAGAGAGGTTACAGTTTCATACATTAAGCATTGCATACATTTCTTGTACTGTTTGTTACCTCGTCCCTCATTCCCCCTCCCCCTCCCCCTTTCCCTCCCCCCCCCCCCGCAAGTTGTTCAGTTCATTTACACCAAACAGTTTTGCAAGTATTGCTTTTGTAGTTGTTTGTCTTTTTTTCTTTTTACCCTGTGTCTCTCGATTTTGGTATTCCCTTTCAATTTCCTAGTTCTAATACCAGTATACACGGTTTCCAATATACTCAGATAAGATACAGAGATAGTGTAGGTACAACCACAGGAAGGTGATACAAGAAGATCATCAATAATAGAAGCTACAGATACACATGGCACGTTGAAAGTAGTTACAACTGTGATATAACAATCTTTTATCTTCACAAGGAGTAAGCAATGACTCATGGTTAGCATACATTTTTGTCTGTCTTTAAGTTTCTACGAAGTTTTGTGTGGAAAACAGCCTACAACCAGGATAGAAATCTGAATTCCTAAAGTCAGGTTTGATTAACTATTTTGGGAAACTCATTGTGCTGAGAGTTCTGGGAGGAGGCATTCCATCCTCCCTGGTTTTTCAGGACTCACAGCTTGGCTTTTGAGAGCTCTCACACAAGAAACCAGGATAAGCAAATTTCATGAAATACTATGTATATAGAAGGCATGTTGTGCATTCCTGTCCTTCCTGCTATGTCAGTAAGCATCAATGGAAGGACCACATCCCAGGCATGAACATATGGCACAATCAAAATACCAACTCAAAAACACTTGGTGTATAGAAGGCCTGGAGGTACAGTACCTGCCTATCATGGGCCTAAAAAAGGACTGACAAGTGTGTGTATGAAAATGAGAAGAATCTGCCCATCCAAAAACAAAATGCAAACTTTTTCAACTACTGTTCAATCCATCCTTGTGTACATTCTTTTCATTCCTTCATTTAAGTGAAAAAATTATGGTGATCTGTTTTCCAGCTACTACATGTAGATATCCAGTTTACTGACTTTTATCCAGTAATATTGAGAGAGAGAGAGAGAGAGAGAGAGAGAGAGAGAGAGAGAGAGAGGTGAGAGGTGTGTGTGTGTGTGTGTGTGTGTGTGTGTGTGTGTGTGTATGTCTGTTAGGCTCCTCTGTCAAATTCATTTTGAGTTCATCTGATCTGTTCTGTTGTTTTTCATGTTTGTGTTTGGGCAAGCACAATGATGCCTTTGGTCCTGGGGTCTGTAGTATAATTTTGTCTCAAAATGATGCACCTGGGTACAAGGCAATAATGGAGACTGGACAGTAGAATTGAGATTTGGATCACCAGGGGCCTGAAGCTGCTGCCAGCATCAGGTGTCTGAGCTTTCTTTTACAAGGTATTTATTAAGTTGGGTACAGGGGCATACATGCAAAAAGTGAGGTATCAACATTATTTTTTCACATGCAAAAGAATATTTGTTTCAGTTGCATTCATTTATCAAAAAGTGAAAATATTCCCTGTCAAATACTTGCAGTAAATTTAACTACATGTGTATGAACATATGTTCCTTTTAAAAAAAAATCTCCATTTAGCAGGAAGGCACACATTTGTCCAAATTCGATGATGGAGGATTAGTACTACATAATGTCAAAACATATCAATCAAATTCACACAGCAATTAAAAGGGGGAAAATCATATGAAAATAACATTAGCTTCTTCTTTAGTGATTTATATTCAACTTACATCAGATATGCTGTGTTGATCATCAAAAATTTGCATTCTTGATATTTTTTTCTTTTTTATTGTCAAAGTGATGTACAGAGGGGTTACAGTTTCATATGTAAGGCAATTACGTTTCTTATCTAACTTGTTACTTTCTCCCTCATTATTACCCCATCTCTCTCCCCCCCCCCAACCATGGGTTGTATAGTTGGTTTACATCAATTGTTTTTTTAAGTATCGCTATTGCAATGGTTTGTCTTTTTATCCTTTGACTCTCGATTCCCTTTCCCTTCCCTAGTTTCAATACACATATATACAGTATCCTGGGTACTAAGATCAGTTACAATGATAGCAATAGTCTTGAAGTGCACCAGTGCCAATATGTAATGTGATCTTGATCAATATCCTTGACATCACAATCTTATTCAAGTGATACATGAGTTTCTTACCTTAAGAAGAAGAGGTAAGCAGGAAATGATTTATGATTTGCATAGACTTTCCATTGATCCCTAAGATCCCAGTAAATTTGGGGTTGAATTAGCCTATATCCAGGATAGAAATCTGAATTTCTGTAATGCCAGGACTGATTCAACTTTTCAGGAAACTCTCAGCACTTTCAGAGTTCATGTTGGGAGGAGACATTCCAAACTCCCAAGACTCTTTTTGGGTCTCACAGTTTGGCTTTTCTGGCTTTCAAATAATTTTAAGTCTAGTCCTGTAACAACTCCTGCAGTACTCTTTTTGTTTAAGATTGCTTTGGATTTTGGGGGTAATTTGTGCTTCTTTATGAGTGTTAGGAATGAATTTTCTATTTTTGGGAAGAGTGGCTTTGGGATTTTTAGAATGATTCCTTTAAATCTGTATATTTTGAGTGATACAGACATTTTCACATTCATTTTCCCAATCCATGACCAATGGAGATGAATTTTTATTCTTCTTATATCTTCTAATTTCTTCAATAACTAATTTTCATGGTAAATGTCTTTCACTTCCCTGGTTATATTTATTCCTACATATTTAAGATACTTTGTTTTGGATACGATTACAAATTTGATGACTTCTTGGACTTCTTTCTCAGTCTGGTTATTGCTGGTGAATAGACTACTTTGGTGAACATGTTTTCTTATTTTTGTGATCATTAAAAAAATCACAGATTTCAGTTCATTTCTTAGTAGCTGGCATTTGATAGATTTCACTCTAGAACTGAGTCTACTTTCACTCATTTTCCAACATTAGAGCTCAATGCCATGTGTAGTGAAAGTTTTAGAGGTCTGAGTCCTTAGACATCCAGCCTCAAACCGTTCTTAACAAGGTTGGGGCTTCTCCTTTACCCAAGTCATCCACCAACTCAGTTTATTCTGCTCTTGGCCATTGTTTTCCTCTTTGGAAGCTGCTGAGCAGTGGTTACATTCACTTTCACCTAAAGGGAAAGCTTAGAGATGTAGCTGGCCCAAATGTTCTGCCCACCTGAGGCCTCTCACCTTTGTTTCACTGGCAGATATTATGTAGGTGTGTCCTTTTTTTCTCTGCTTAGGTATAGTCTCTGCCTCTCTTTCTTCCTTCCTTTCTTCCTTCCTTCCTTCCTTTCTTTCTTTCTTTCTTTCTTCCTTCCTTCTTTCTCTTTCTCTTTCTTTCTTTCTTTCTTTCTTTCTTTCTTTCTTTCTTTCTTTCTTTCTTTCTTTCTTTCTTCTCTCTCTCTCTCTCTCTCTCTCTCTCTCTTTCTTTCTTTCTTTCTTTCTTTCTTTCTTTCTTTCTTTCTTTCTTTCTTTCTTTCTTTCTTTCTTTCTTTCTTTCTTTCTTTCTTTCTTGTTGTGGAACTTGAACTCTGGTCCTGGGCACTGTCCCTGAGCTCTTCAGCTCAAAAGCCACAGCTCCACTTCTGGTTTTCTCGTGGTTAATTGGAGATAAGTCTCACAGACTTTCCTGCCCTGGCTGGCTTTGAACCGCACTTCTCAGATCTCAGCTTCCTGAGTAGCTAGGATGACAAGCATGAACCATCAGTGTCTGGCAAGGTACAGTCTTTCTTTTTGGACACACTGAAATTTGTTTATCTCTGGGAGTTCAAGGGATGTAACAACTGCCATGATCGTTGCCTTTCCCTTACTGTAAGTCTACTCTGGGGCTATTCATTGAGTCCATACTACTTTGTTTCATGCCTTCCTTTTCTTAGCCCTTATGCTGTGAGTCATGTGGGAGACTAGCTTACTAGTTAGTTCCCACAATGAGAACTGAAAAATAATGTTACACCATCACCATGCTGCTATGTTTAGTCTACTCTGAGTTTTTTGGGTGTTTTATTTTGGTACTGTTTCTGGGGCTTGAACTCAGGACGTGTACTACTACTGCATTTTTGTGTGCAAAGCTAGTGATCTACCCCTTTGACCGATAGTGCCAATTCCAACTCTTTTGGTAGTTAATTGGAGAAAAGGATCTCACTGACTTTCATGTCCAGGCTGGCTTTGTATCACAATCCTCAGATCTCAGCCTCTTGAGTAGCTAGAATTATGGGCATGAGGCTCTATCACCCAGCTCACTCCTTGTATGTTTGTGATAAGTTTCCACTTCCTAGCTTTGCAAACAAGTGGACTTCAATCCTTTTTTACATTCCTATTATAGTTGTGATTTCAGGCATGCACCACCATTGAGACACAGGACTGCACTGGAACTCAGATTTCATTAATCTCACCTCTTAGAGAGCTGGGATGAGAGACATCTGTCACCCCACCCAGATCAGAGCTCCCATAGACAATGACCTTTTTTTTTCAGCTAGGATTATAGGTATTCACCATTGGTATTTGATTTTGGAATAATTTTTCTATTCCTGCAAAAAAAATTCTCCAGTGGAATTTCCAGGGGAATAGCATTAAACCTGCAGTTTACTTGTGGGAATATAGCCACTTTCACAATTTTAATCCTGCTAGACTGTGAATACAGGATGCATTTCCATTTTCTGATTCTTATCCAATTTGTTTTTTTTTTCTGTGTGATTTATTTTTTTAGCTTTTTAAAATTTGAAATCTTTGGACTAGGAATTGGCCTAGTGATAAAGTACTTGCTGGCAAGCACAAAGCCCTGGTTTCTATTCCTTAGCACCACATAAACAGAAAACAGCACCAGAAGTGGTGCTGTGGTTCAAGTGGTAGAGCTCTAGCCTTGAGTAAAAAGAAGCTTAGCAACAGTGCTCAGGACCTGAGTTCAAGCTCCACGATTGGCTGAAAAAGAGAAAAATTTATCTTTATTCAAAAGGTGATTCGTAGGGGGGTTACAGATACATAGGCAATGATTAGATTTGTTTTTATACAGTGTCACCCCTTCCTTCATTTTCTCCTTCTTACTTCTTATTACCTTCCTCACCAAATTGTAAGGTTGATATCCAACCTATTGTTTTTTTCATATTTTAAAAGTACTTTATAAAAATGTTCATTGTCTTTAAGTGAACACAGTAAAAATAAAACCTTTTCCATTTACAAGTAGCCTCTTAGTAAAAACAAATGAGCTTTTCATGTATAACTGCCATTTTACTGGCCAAAGAAAAAACAAGCATTTAGCTTTCTTCATTCAGCCAATAAAAATGTGATTTTGTTTTAAAATGATCAAAATGTGGGAGATTGAGGATATTCACCCTTCATTTTCTCAATGTCTTCATTTGTGTCTGAGCTGCTGAATGTGAATGCTCTCCTCATTGTCAGTGTTTGTCTTTGACAGCTTGCTTTCTATCTCCAGCGATCGTTATCTCTTCATTTGGTTTCCATCTGTCTCTGCAGCAGCTGTCTGCTTAGTTATCTATGGTGAGCTAACTGGACTAGCTCTAGGGGTGTGGGTGTGTGGAACCATTAAGGTCAGGTTGTCCACTGCATGGAGTTGGTGGACATCTGCTTTAAAAAATCTTCCCATTTGTCAAGGAGTTCACACAAGAATGAAGAAGTTCAACATCTGGAGAAAAGATCTGTAAAGCTTGAAAGAGAAAAATGTTCTTCTTTTGGTCTCCTGGGGTTTTCTTCTCTCTTGACGCTTGCATCTGTGCTGGCTTTTTTTTTTTTTTTCCAATTTGTTCTCTTAATCTGTTTATCTCATTTATGAGTTTATCTGTTTCTCACTTTGTTCCATGTTATTGCATACATACTTATGTGCCTCCATTAAAGATCTATCTTCTTCAAAAAATTCAGACCTGTGTGCCTTTACTGCTCTGTGAGAACCAGTGGACATACAAGAACCAGACACAGTTTTATAACCCATTTGTTCAGACATACCCAGCTGCCTCTATCAGAAAGAATGACATTGCCCCATTTGTAAGGAAATGGAAGGACTTGGAAAAAATTATACTAAGTGAAGTGAGCCAGACCCAAAGAAACATGGACTCTATGGTCTCCCTTATTGGGAATAATTAGTACAGGTTTAGGCAAGTCATAGCAGAGCATCACAAGAGCCCAATAGCTATACCCTTATGAACACATAATATGATGCTAAGTGAAATGAACTCCATGTTACGGAAACGATTGTTATATCACAGTTATAACTACTTTCAACGTCCCATGTGTATCTGTAGCTTCTATTATTGATGATGTTCTTGTATCACCTTCCTGTGGTTGTACCTACACTATCTCTGTAATCTTATCTGAGTATATTGGAAACCGTGTATACTGGTATTGGAAGTAGGAAATTGAAAGGGAATACCAAAACTGAGAGACACAGGGTAAAAAAAGACAAACAACTACAAAAGCAATACTTGCAAAACTGTTTGGTGTAAGTGAACTGAACACCTCCGGGGGGTGGGAAGGGAAAGGGGGAGGAGGGACGGGGGTATGAGGGACAAGGTAACAAACAGTACAAGAAATGTATCCAATGTCTAACGTATGAAACTGTAACCTCTCTGTACATCAGTTTGATAATAAAAATTTGAAAAAAAAAACAAAGAAATAGGGAAAGTGAAAAGAAGAATGTAGACTGGAATCAGGGTAATAAAACACAGGGGAAACTGACCAATTTATATTACCTGCAAGAATAACAATACACTATGTATCTGAACACAAATAGTATATATCCCAACAAAAATTAAAATACATTTTCATGATGTGACTGTAGTGTTGGGACAGATCTCTCTCACCCACTGACACACCTAATGGTAGTGACCTGTATATTGAAAATAATTTTTTATGGATAAAATATTACAATTTTAAGCCATAACATATCCAAATTTGAGTGAAATATGATAAATTGAAGGGAGTAATAACAGATGCTGGTAAGAATGTGGCCAAAAGGAAATGTCATACATGGTTGGAAATACAAACTGTTCAACCACTGTGGAAAGCAGTATGGAAGTTCCTCATAAAGTAAACATAGACCTATTGTATGATCCAGCATTTCTACTCCTGGGCATTTATCCAAAAGATTACAGTCTAGGGTATGGTAAAAGCTCTATCCCAACTATGTTCGTTGCAGAGCTATTCACCATAGCTAAGGTATGGAATCACACTAAATGTCCCTCAATGGATGAATGGATCAAAAATGTGGCATATATACATAATGGAATTTTACTTGCCCATTAGAATTGCAGAATGGAAGGACCTGAAATATTATGTTAAATGAAGTCAGTCCCAGAAAGAGAATGAGAAAAGTGGTGTGTTTTCCCTCATAGTGGAAAGTAGAATTAGAAAATGAGCCTATAAGTAAACGTATTGGGTGATATGAAATTCCAAGTGAATTAACTGAAATATGGTTGATTCAAGAGAAAATTCAAATTGGGTAATTTATTAAAAAGGCAAAATGAAGTCCAACAAAATAAACATGAGGAAATGGGTACTTCAAAGAGTTGCTGGGGTCAAGAGGAGAGGCATAGACAAATGAAGAAGGGAGGTGGGGAAGAATGTATTCAAAAATTCAGTGTGCATCTTACAAAATTAAGAAAAATGAGGTGGGTTGGGAAGGATGAGTGAGAATGTTGAAAGGGATGATATTGACCAATGCATAATATTTATAAACAGCTTTATTAAATGATAATTTGTAAAACTATGCATAGATAATAAAATAAAGTACCTAAAGATATTAAAATGAAATTTTCTAAAATTATTAAAAGAAAATTTTCTAGACTACCAAACCACATCTTAAATATTAGCTACTTAAACATTTTATCATCTAAAACCATGATTCTCAATGTGTATATGTTAGCAACATAACACGATATTGGAATATATTTTGGGAAATTAAAAGAAGGAAAATAATGTTGATGTGGGGAAATATTGGAGAATAAGAGAGATATGCAAGATGCCAGTGACATGTAAGATAGTGACATCAGGGGACATACATACACACAGACACAGACACACAGACACAGACACAAACACAGACACACACACAGACACACAGACACACACACACACACACACACACACACACACACACACACACTGTAGAAGGGAAGCAACAAATCCCCGTGCCTGCCACCTCTGCTTCCAGAGGAGGCAGCCACCTCTGACTACATTTTTCACACTGGCACTTAGAAACGGTAGCAATCACGTTGACTTTTTCCATAGGAGTCACATAGGCTGCTTGAACTTGTTGAAATTTCTCCTTAGCCATTTATTACTGACACCATCTGCTGCAGAACAAAATCTGAGAGTATGAATGTGCAGAAGTAAAACAGTACTCATATTAGGTAGGTAAAACTCTCTCACAAGGAAGATGTGGTTGCTGACTTGCCTGGTAACACCAGAGTCATTCAGTAAGCCTGGCATGAAATAATGACACGGTGCTTCGTTTGAAACATAACTGCATCTCCACAATGAGAAATTTTTCAATAAAGCTTACCAAAATACAGATCATCTCATAAATATTAAGGAAAACCTAAGAGGCTACTGGCTTGTACACAGGAAATATTCAGAATTCATGCACTGACTCATGTTATTTGTAATAACATCACTTCATCCTTTGCAGTAACAGCCAGGATGGAGGCGATATGGTGCTGGAGTCTAGTGGAGAGCTCACAGCCCTGAAAAGAGTTCCCTTAGCCATTGACCATTCTGAGAACAAAACAGCAACACCCATAAAATGGTGAGCTACATTCAGTATATTCTCTTCATGGTTGAAAGTACCATCATTATTGTGATTTCTTCCCGGAGGGTAGAGAGGGAGACCCCAGAAATCATCACATCTTCATCCATGTGTGCCCAGTGTTTTATTGTAGAAAAGCAGCTGGTACTGACTAAGGAACTGACCAGGAATGGAAGCTCAAAAAGAAAGAGTGTGAGCATGAAAGAGAACATCATTAAGCCTCTGTCAAGCTGGCATCCTGGTTGGAATTGAAGCCTGTGGTTTCAGGCAGATATGTACATATACCTTCTATTTGTGTGTGTGTGTGTGTGTGTGTGTGTGTGTGTGTGTGTGTGTCGTTTTTGTTCTTTTATTGATAGGGGTGGTCACTCTAACCCAGCTTCTCATCACAGTCTCCTGTAGGCCCGTAGAGGAAAGGGAAAACTATAACCCCTGGGGCTCTTCAACAGTAGCCCTGAATCCATAAGAGAAGCTCCAGAAGGAAAATAGGTTTGTAGGTCTTCTTTTACTCCCAAGGCAATATGAGTTCATCTAGGTCCACAGACAGTGAGGCCCAAGCAATGAACTCCTCTTTGTGGGACTTACTACTAAGCCTGTGTCAAGAAAGTTCTTGATTGAAAGCCTTTTGGGGAGGGTTGTACAGTTGGGTTGCATCAGAATGCAATGTCAAGGGAAAGGTGAAATAATCAAATCTAAAGTCACAGGATGTCACTCCCTCCAGTTAAAACACAGGGACACATCACACATGCATTGCTTTTAGTAGCCACAGAACTATGCTGGTTGGCCCCAGCAAGTTTCAATAAGAATTCCACCTGCACAAGCCATTTTCTGTTGCTTGGGGAAGCATGGATGCTGCTGAACTGAGCAACTATATGTCACTAACAAGATCTACACAGAAATGGAGCTGATAATTTGCATTCTGAAAGTTGGATTTCTGTGATTTCATAATTTTACAAGATATGATGAATATGTGTCAATATATTGTCATGATGCATTGGTGAGTTGGGGGTTTCTATTTATGGGATTCTGGTAACTACAGGCAATCTTTCTGTCTTCCCCAAATCTAAGACAGTAGCATAAAAACAACTCCCTATTTACTTCTACTCATAATATATTGGGCACAGAATCCATTTGAAGAACAGGGAACAGAGAAATTTCAGGGCTGTGAAATTATTCTTCCCAAGGCTGTAGTATTAGATATGATCTGTGATATGAATAACCATAATCATATACTATGATGCAGAAAATATGAATTACAAGTTAATTCAAGAACTGAACAGCATAAATGCACGTAGATGTTGTATCATGCACTATGCCACATACTGTACTAACACAACCTGTTGGTTGTGTTGGAAAGGGCAGAGGTAAGGAGGATGGGATTCAGAGGAACTTTGAGATTTCTGCCTAATTTTTATGTAAACCCAACATGGCTCTTGAAAATTCTTATAATTGTAAGAAAAACACTTTCTAATGAGTTTACCACTTGTCTACTGTTATTTTAATCTTGATTACATAAGATTTTATTCAATACTTTTAGGCATTTTAATAGCACATATTAGTTGTAGTACAGGATATCATTTGGGGATTTCCGTATTTGTATGAATTTGCCCCAATCAGATTCACACCCTCCTTAACACTCATCCATTTCCCTCTTCTGAAAACAATTCCAATATATTTCTTGCTTCTATTTTCCCTCATGTGTATTAAGCACTTTGACCTTTATTAGCCACCTTCAACATCTACATTCCCCTCCCACCTCCGTCTAGTGCTTCCAAGTGACAGCACCTGGGGTACACTCACATCATTCATTTTAAGTGTATAATAACTGTCCACAGAGGTATCACTATGATATATCACTTACGGATATGCTATACTTTCGCTAGACCTACACATTCCTCTCTATCTACACATCTGCTGCCATGTATTATTTAACACCTTTCACCGAGGTTAGTCATTCCATGTTCATACACATGTGTAATGCATTTTGATATTATTCATCCTTTAAATTCTATTCTATTTAAATTCTCTCTTCTCCATGTCCCCTTCAAATGGTCCCATGATTACAAGCAAGTTGTGTGTATGCACAGTATGTACTTATGTGTATGATTAGGTCTAACTACCAAATATTAGGCAATACGTGTGCCCTTTGTCCTTCTGAGCTTGCCCTAATTGAAATAATGCTGTGCAGATCCATTAATTTCCTGCATGTGACATAATTTCATTCTTCATGGTGGCTAAGTGCAAGAACTGATCTGATCAATATCTATATAAATAGACATACTAAATTGAAACCCTCTTACAGTTATTTAATATAACAAAAACTAAATAAGTGTAATAAAGAATATTTACTCCAATTTGAGGTTACATTAATACAGACTGAGAGAGGGAGAGGGAGAGATGAAGAGAGCAAATCTACTTCAATCTTGTCCCTCGATTGTATATGATGGGGGATTCCTTTTGCAAATTCATTTTGAGGTCATCTTAGCTGTTTGTTTTTGCCAGTCCTGAGGAATGAAATCAGGGCTGGAGCACTGTTCCTGGCATAATTTTGCTGAAGGCTAGCATTCTACCACTTGAACAACATCTGGCTTTTTCTATATATGTGGTGCCGAGGAATCGAACACAGGGCTTCATGTATGCAAGGCAAGCACTCTACCACTATGCCATATTCCTAGCCAATCTTACTTGTTTCATGTGTCTTCATGTCTGAGTTTGGGCAAGTAAAATCCTGAGTTTGTTAGTAGGGCTCTATACTATAATTTCAAGACTGATGTTGTAATAACTCCTGCATTACTGTTTTTGATTCAGATTGCTTTGGCTTTGCGGGGAGGGGGTGTCCTTTGTGATTCTGCATGAGTTTTTGGATTGAATTTTCTATTCCTATGAAGAGTGACTTGGGGATTCTTATAAAGATTGCTTTGAATTTATATATCATTTTGGGCAATACAGATATTTTTACAGTAATCCTTTTCCCAACCAATGTGTTATGTCTTTTAGTTCCTCGGTTTTGTTGTTAGATCTCTTTTGCTCCCTTGGTTACATTCATTCCTAGGTATCTCAGATATTTTGTGAACTATTGGGGATTTAATGGTTTCCCTGACTTCTTCCTCATTCTGGTGATTGCTTTTTTGTGGTCTACTTTGGTAAATATGTTTAACTTGTATTTGTGAATATTTTTTTATATCACAGTTCTCAGTCCACTTGTTGGGAGTGTTAATTTTAATCTAGTAGGTGGAATTTGATAGATTTCACTCCAAATTTAATCTATTAGCTTGCATTTTCCAGCAAAGGAGCTCAATGCAATCTTCAGTGCAACCTCTAGGGGTCCTTAGTCCCCGAACTTCACACAGTTCTTGCCAAGACTGTGGCTGTTTCTTCACCCAAGTCAAACACCAACTCACAGTTTATTCTTCTCCTGGCCATTTTTCACCTCCTTGGAAGCTGCTGATCTTCCCCAGAGCTAAAGGGAAAGTTTGGAGATGTAGCTGGTCCCAAAGTCCTGCCCATCTGAGGTCTCTCACATTTGTTTCATTGACAACTTTTAAGTAGGTGTGTTAATGGTTTCTCTGCTAAGGTAAAAGCTTTCTGTGGGGATATACAGACGCTTCTTCATTTTTGGGAGTTAAGAGAATGCAACAACAGCCATGGTCATCTTATTTACCCTACCTAAAGTCCACTAGGGGCCATTGATTGATTCCAAACTACTTTGCTTCCTGCTTTTATTTTTCTTAGCACTTTTGCTGTAAGTTATGTGTGAGATTGCTATTTTATGGGAGGGTTTCCATGTGAAGACTAAAATGTAATGTAAGTCTATTGTAATCTTGCTATATCTTCTCTCTCTCTCTCTCTCTCTCTCTCTCTCTCTCTCTCTCTCTGTGTGTTGTGCTTGTTTTTTTTATTTATTTAATTTTCTTATTTTGGTGCTGTTTCTGGGCACTCAGCACCTGGACATTGTTCTTGATCTTTTATGCCCAATGCCAGTGATCTACCACTTTGAGTCAAAGCTCCATTTGCCCATTTTTGGTAGTTAGAGATAAGAAACTCAAGGACTTTCCACTCTGGGCTGTCTTTTGAACATCAATGCTCTGATATCCAATTCCCGAGCATCTAGAATTACAGGTGTGAGTCACCAACACCCAGCTTGCCCTGGGTATTTTTGTGATAGCTTTTTACTTCCTATAAATGCCAATAAATGGACTTTAATCATTTTTAACATTCACATCATAGCTGTGATTATAGGCATGCACCACTGTTGTGACTGCTATCCACAAAGGACTGCAATAGAACTCTGATTTCCTCAATTTCCACCTCCTACACAGATGGGATGAAAGATGTCTGCCACCACATCCAGGTAAGAGATCCTATAGACATTTTCCTTACCTTTGATTCAGAGAAGAATCTTCTTATTCTCAACTAGGATTATCAGAATTTACCATTGGCTTTTGGGTTAGTATTAATTTCTCTATTCCTACAAAAACAATACACTACAATTTATTATGGAATAGCATTGAATCTATAGTGTGCTTTAGGGAATATAGCCACTTTCACAATTATAATTCTGCCAACCTCTGAACACATGGTCTTTCCACTTTCTCATTCTTATTTAATTATTTACTTCAAAAGCTTTATGTTTCATGGTAGAGGACTGGAAATCTATGAAGAGGAAAACATTAATAAAATATATTAAATGAATGTACAAAATTGTGGTGTGCAGACAGGAAGTTAGTATAATTAAATTTTAGAAAAGTGATTGAGAATGCAACAGTGAAAAGACCCTAGGAAGAGGGATGATAGAATTAAGCACAGTTGAAATCAGAATAATAAAAAAGAAATTCCAGTTTAAATCATGATCAATAACACTTCTGGCTACCAATACTAAAAAATGCACAATAGGTCCTTACCAACTAGTAAAAATCCAACACTATAAACAATTACAAAAAGGGAAAATTACTGTGGATTTAGATCAGACCTTCTTTACACTAATCAAACCTATGTGTTTAATCTTAAGAATGTTTATTTTGCCCACTATGTCTTTTATAGCTGAAACTATGTAGAGAATTTTTATTTGGCATTAACAAGATAATGTAGCACTTTGGTACAAAAATGCAGCCAAGGAGCCCTGCACCAGAGGCCAAGATGGAAAAGACCTCCACAGCCACCATCACCTTCCCCTTGGCACTGTGGTAGACAGGCAGGAAGGTGACCCACACACTGCAGAACACCAGCATGCTGAAGGTCAGGAACTTGGCTTCATTGAAGGTGTCAGGCAGGTTCCTGGCCAGAAAAGCCACAGTGAAGCTGACCACAGCCAGGGAGCCCAGGTATCCCAGGACACAGTAGAAGGCAGTGAGGGAGCCCTTGTTGCACAGGATGATGATATGGCCATGTTCTGAGTGTGCATCTGTGTCAATGAAGGGAGGAGAGGTTCCGAGCCATAATCCACAGAGCATTACCTGGATAAGGGTGCAGATGGGGATTATGAACTTTGGAGCCCCTGATACCAGCAGCCACCTCATCCTTTTCCCTGGAGAAGTGGCCTTGAAGGCCAAGACCACAGTCACTGTTTTGGCCAACACTGTAGAAATAGCCATGGTGAAGACAACCCCAAATGTGATCTGCTGCAGAATGCATGTGACCATGTTAGGACGGCCAATAAAGAGCAAAGAACAAAGGAAACAGAAGATGAGGGAGATGAGCAAGTTGTAGCTGAGAGCCCTGTTATTGGCCTTGACAATGGCAGTGTCTTGGTGTTTCACAAATATCCCAAGAACAACAGCAGTTAGCATAGAGAAGCAAAGAGCCATGCTGGCTAGAACCATGCCCAAGGGATCTCCAAAAGCCAGGAAACTCGTAGCTCTCAGGAGGCACTGGTTTCTCTCTGTGTTGGCATATTGATGATCTGTACACTTCACACATTGCTCCATATCTGGTGAGAAGTGTATACTACCATTAATTCTTTTTATGAACTTTCTTTTCCTTTACAGAATTTAGGAAATTGTTCACATAGGTGTAATCCTAAAATGTCAGCATTTATTATCATAAAAGTATATGCTTCTTTTCTAAAGCATAATCACCTTCCATTTCTTTTTTTTCCTTCACTATTCTGGCTTTGTAGTCAACCTTTTCTTTTCATTTATAATGTTCATAATATGACATTTTGAGTAATGTAACATTTTAACCAAACATTTCTACTCCTTTTCTCACTCTCAGCAACAGAATTGTGCACAGTTCTGAAATCCTATTGAAAATTCTAGTTATGTAGCTTACACTTGCCTACATGTCTCTGTAAAACATTAATTTTCCCCGTGGCATATTATTCTCGAATTCTTCTCATTCTGTTTGTCTTGTCTACTCACCTGTGAAACTGTAGGAGCAGATTGACCATTCCTGGACAATCTATAGTCTTACTTATAAAATGGAATACACTTTTCTGAGCATTTCCCTAGATGATTTCTGGGCATTGGAAAATAAAGATATACCAGAAATATGTTTTCTGTGGGGGTTAAATGTAATCTTCAAGATGAACACTGTCCCCAGTAAGATTTAGGTTTAATTTCATGTTGCAGTTTACCCTTTTCCTAATGATTACTGATAAGAAGGATTCCTGGAGATAACTTTGCCTGTAATGAACTAGAAAATATTAGTGAATATGTAATTCAAAGCCACAATCTATCATTTATTGCAACTAGCAATACTACCACTTGTGAAAATTAAGTTGTTCACAGAAGGAAAATGATTTCTGAAATCCTAATACACATTTTTTGCATTGACTTGTTTGGATTGAGGACAGCTAAGGAGAGAGGAAGAATTTCTCCATAATTCATGGATTTACCTGTCCCATTAGCAATTTCGTTCTCTGGACAAAGGGTACAATCAAAGCAACAGGCAACTTTTCCCTCCTGAGGAGATTTCCTAAATCCAGGACTGCAACTCTCACTGCAAGCAGAGTGAGGAGTCTGCAGAAAATCATGAATGTGTCAGTAACTGCACAGACTTATACTTAACACTCCAAAAAGTTCATTGTTTAAAGAACAGAATTATTAAATGTAATGTTTCTCTGCATGTAAGTACAGATCACTAATTGAATTCAGTTATAGATGCCATATTACATGATTCCAAAAGGCATATGTGCTACAGCCTTGATTTCTAGCCTGTTGAATTACTGAAAGCTATGACATATTTAAAAGGTGGAAATCACTGGTAAGAAAGTAATTCCTAGTGTATAGCCCTATGGTATTTCTTTGAATTCATGTTCATTCTTATATCTTGTCTCCTACTCATCTGTGACATGAAGAAGAGAAGCAGGAAGACCTCCTTTTTATAGTGTTATGTGAACCCCAGACCCATGGGTATTATCCTCTTTGTTTTCCAGTGGCCACTAGGTGAGAATCTTCTTACAGGAGGCATTCAAGGACTCCTTTCACCAAAGATGGTTAAATAGCACGTCAGTTAACCATAGAATAAACCACTGCAGAAAGGAGCAAAATAAACATTTCATCCAAAATATGTGACTTATCATGTACTTTATGATAGTGTTAGAAACCAACTGAGAAAAATATAATTTATAGCTTCTGACAATATTCTAAATGAATACGTAGCAACCCATTTAATTGTTTTGATTCTGATCCTGGGGATTGAACTCAAGGTATAGGCACTGGATTTCAGCTGTTTTTGGTCAAGGTTAGCACACTACTACTTGAGTCACAGCTCTACTCCAGGTTTTTGTGGTTAATTGGAGATAACAGGCTCACAGGCTTCCCTGTTTAGGCTGCCTTTAAACCATGATATTCAGATCTCAGTTATTTGAGTTATTAGGATTATGGCACAAAGTTGCTGGCACTCAGGCAGATATAAATTGAAAGGGAGACTTTTGCTTATTTGTGCATCCTTAAAATTATTAGGATTAGTTCCAACTTACCTCTGTAGCTCCAATGGACCACTCTACCATATCATCAGATAAAGATAACTGATTGCCATATAGAGCATATGAACAAAACTTTCCTACATTCACAGCAAGTTCAAGACCTTCTGGAAAATTCCAAATATTCAGAATGTCATACTCTGTCTCCAATTTTCTTTTCTCATCCAAAATCACTTGGTCTCCAGTAGAACTGTAAAACTGGATGCTCTTCAGAAAAGGGTGCAGCTAAAAGAGAGACATCATCTTATGGTGAAATACATCCCAGAGTTAAGACTGAAGACCTGAACTAAGAAAAGCTGATTGCCTTTAATCTCTGATTCTGAATTCACGAATAGCACAGACACCTAAGGAAGTATCTGAGAAAAAGATGTATGGAGGAATAAAAGTAATATATCTGAAAAATAATCTTCCTGATCACTCAGAAAAGGAGAAGGATTTTTTTTTCTTCAAGAGAAAACATTTTACTACAGCTTGCCACAGTCACTATTTTTGTGAATGTCTATTGTTTGAGCTTGCTAAATTTGTATTACCAGAGCTGAATGAAATTACATCATCTGTGAAAAATACTGATAATTCTGTTTGGCAGGTCATCCTTTGCTCTTAATGAAGTAACTCGTAGGGAAAAGCTGAATTTACAGTTTTCAAAACACTAGGTATGAACGTGTTGAAGTTCTTGGTAACTAAAGAAATTCCTAGCATTATACTAGTGGATCAAGAATGTGCTCCAAGCTAGGAAAGAGGCATAGATCAGATCATGATTTGAAGCTAGCTGGGACATAAACATCTGTGAGGAACTTGTCTCCAATTCAACTATTTATAAGAAGCTGGGATTAGTGATGTGATTAAGTGGTTGAGAACTAGAATGAATAGACTCAGGGGCATAGCCAAGGCCCTGAGTTCAAGTCCCTGGACTGACAAAAATAATGTGTAGAAATATGGAATATATTTTAGCTTTTTTACTGGCTGGTTTTACCTCAAAGACTTTTAAACATAAAGAATATTCTGGGGCTGCTTGGGATGTGGGTTAGCAGTAGAGTGCTTTTCTAGCATGCATGAAGCCCTGGGTTTGATTCCTCAGCACCACATAAACAGAAAAATCCAGAAGTGATGCTGTGGCTCAAGAGGTAGAGCACTAGTCTTGAGCAAAAAGAAGCCAGGGACATTGCTCAGGCCAAGTACCAAGGCCCAGAAATGGCAAAAAAAGTTAAATGAAAGGATGTCCTAGTTTTGAAAATAATTACAAATATTTAATTCTTTTAAGGTCAATCTAAATTTATTCAATTTTGTATGTACAGTAGTTTTTGTTAGTAGAAAAGCAAAAGTTTAACATTTGAAACAACTATTTCAAATACTGAAAAAAAATTCATTAATATCAGCAACCAAGATATTTAGGGCATGTGAATACAAACACACACATATATGCATACATGCATATATACAGTAATATTTAATTTTATACAGTAAGAAACCCCTCTATAATGGGCCTTTCCCCATAGTTTCTGCCATCCAACACAGAAGAAATTACCTGTGCAGGGGAAGGCACTGTCCCTTTTCCATTTCCCATTGTTTGAACTTCTGTTTGATGAAGAAGCAGCTCATGGAGAGCATTGGCCACAGCATACACAGCGTTGTATATATTGTAACTGTCTCCAGACATGGCCATGTCAAAACTGTGCCCAGGCAACCAATCCAAAGAGGCATCATGAGGACAGTTGTCCCATGTTACACAGTCAGAATCAGAATCTGAACAATTAAAAGAGAGAAACCACAGCCTAGCAAGAGGAAAGTCTTCTGGGTATTTGGAAGGATTAACTGCCTTGACAAAATCTGTGAATCCAGAAACATCTATATGATGGTGTCTAAAAATAAAAGGTACATGCAATGAGCCTACCATGAAATATCTCCTCTTCTTGGTGAAATCCCACTCTGAGTTCATGATACAAACTTTTCCTTGTATGAATATTTGCTCAATACTTATCATTAAAACTTTTAGTGAATCGTCATCACCATATATGATGAGGACACTTGCTGAAGATCTATTCATCTTGTTATAAAATCCAATGATATTTTGTAAATGTGACAAATCTTGGCTTGAGATCTCTAACTCATAGGCTATACAAACTCTGTTCTTGACCATCTCTTCTTTTACTTCAGCAAGAATCCATGAACCATTCTCATCTTTTGAGGTCAACAGTCCCACCCAGATCCAGCTGAAATGAAGCAGTAGTGAGACCATTGCAGTGGCTATTGATGTGTCCTTTGGGGCCATCTGATAGAGAGCAGGAAACTTGTTGTGGTCACTCAGGGCACGATCGAAAGATCCAATGGTAAACTAATGGGAAAGAATTGGATGCTCCATGAATGAGAATATTGTCATGCATCACAATTTTCATCTTGAAATACATTAAGAACCAGTTAAAGTAGGTGGAAGGTAGCCTTTGTTACAGCTTTAAATGTTTTTTCTTTATTGTCAAAGTGTGATACAGAGGGGTTACAGATTCATATGAAAGGCAGTGAGTACATTTCTTGTTCTGCTTGTTAGCTCCTTCCTCATTTCCTCCCTTCCCGTTCTCCTCTCCCCCCAAGAATTGTGTAGTTGGTTTACACCAAATGGTTGCTTTTTGAATGGTTTGTCTTTTTGTTTTTTTGTCTCTCGAGTTTGGTATTCTCTCTTCCTTCCCCAGTTCTATTACCCGTATAAACAGTATCCAGGGTACTTGGATGTAATACCGTGGTAGCTTGGGTACAGCCACAGGAAGGGACTACAAGAGAGACAAAACTAGACAAACCACTCAAACAAACAGACAAGGGAAAAGAGAAAAAATGTAGTGCACATGTAGTTCACATGGCATGTTGAGAAAAAAACAAAAACAAACAAACAAAAAGCAATACAGTAAACCAGCCAAAAGTCACAAGTTGGAGGTGTTGGGAAAATGGAGGAGAAGGGAAAATGAACAGCCTGACTCCATCCTCAACAGTAGAGGACTGTTTATTGAGGAACAGTTAGGGGCGCAGACCTTCCCATGAGATTGGAGGTTGTACCTTTGTTATAGCTTTTGAAAAAATAATTTTATTTTATTTTTATTTATTTATTTATTTATTTTTGTTGTTTTCTTTTTTTTTTTTTTCAAATTTTTATTATCAAACTGATGTACAGAGAGGTTACAGTTTCATATGTTAGGCATTGGATACATTTCTTGTACTGTTTGTTACCTTGTCCCTAATATCCCCTTCCCTTCCCCCCCCTTTTCCTTCCCCCCCACCCAGGTGTGAAAAAAATAATTTTAATAGCTGTTCAACATGTGAAATTATTTGTTAAATGTCTCTTGATCTTTGCCACTATTTCCATCAACTCTTCGCAGGTATATCAACCCCACTCACTTCCTGACCTTCCAAATTCAATCATCACATATGTATATTGAATATTATGTTGTTTAACCATCCCTACACTCCCTATTTGTCCCCCTATGACAGACAAAGACAGGATATGCTTCTGTTTTCTGGTGTTCATTTTATGTACTGTCAGTAAATCAGAAAAAATTGCTGCATGGAGTTACACCCCTGTGTATACCATACTTTAGACAGATAGGTCATGTATTTATGTAAATGGCTATGTGTTTACTTCACATTTCAATTAATATCTTAGATCTAACTTTCACATGTAATAGGACACATTTACAACTTCTTCTGAGCCTGACTTAATTCATTCAACCTATCTTGCCTGTGTGTTTGTGTGTATGCATACCAGTAAAGGGTACAAGCTCACAGCCTCTTGCACTTCCTAGGCTTTTTGCCCAGACTGGTGCTCTACCACTTGAGCCACACAATCACTTTCTGCTTTTTGCTGGTTAATTGCCCATACATGTTTCCTGAGTAGCCAGGATTACAGGTGTGAGCCATCAGTACCCAGATCAACATATCTTCACAGTGCAAAGTCAATTTCCATTTTCTGATTTATTAAACAAAATTATTAATAAGGATTAAAATAATAAATTATCCATTTGTCTGCTCTAACTCTTCCATTATGTTTTCCAAACAGTGGGAATACATATGTTACACAATATTTAAGTACTTACTCTTTGGTAACACAAAATTTGATAGGTTCATAAATTCAGTGTCTTCTTATAATTCCCTTCTAGCACCTGAAATGGCACCAAATTAGACAGTTTTATATCCATCACATTCTCCCAACATCACCTGTGGAAATCTGTAGAGTCCCAGCAATGTCCCAATATTGTCAGATGTTATGACTGATGGTCCTGTAATTGCTGCTATGGACTTGTTGTATCTCATACAGGAGTAGTTTGGAGACTCGTACTTCCCAAAGAGCCAAATGAAGGTATTCTTAAACACTATCCAACCTCTGAATTGAACATCATAGATATCAAATCCCAATGTCAAGTTGTTTAAAAGAAAAGGGTTTTTGTTGATCTCCTCAATAGCAAAAACCAAGGCCAAAACAAAATGGTAATCCTTGAAGATCCTGCATAATGAGCATAGAAATTTGAGTAGTTTTTCAAAATTTAAAAGTTTGGCATAATTATCAGCTTGGTGCTTGTGGTTCACATCTGTAATCCTAGCTACTCAAGAGTCTGAGATCTGAGGATTATGGTTGGAAGCCTGGCCAAGTAGAAAAGTCTATGAGACTCATATCCAATTAACCCTCAAAACACCAGAAGTTGAAGTATGGCTCAAATGCTAGACACATAGCTTTGAGCAAAAAAGGTAAGAAAGAGCTTGAGGTCCTGAGGTGAAGTCCCAGTAAATAAGAAACTATGTAATTTTTAATGTACATATTTCATACACACAAACTTACTACATGCCATAAATATATAAAGAAATTATGAAAATATAATGCATACTTTAAAATGCACAAATATTTATTAATATTTAAAGAATATAAAATATTTTACCTATGATATTTTAATATACTGTTGCATATTACATAATGTAACATATAACAATATAATGTTTATTAAATTATGCAATGTAGTATATTTAAACATATTTTAGCATTTAGTGTATTTTGGTGTATTTTAATTTATTTTAACTTATTATGAATACTTAAAATTACCATATGTATAAGATATATGTATACTGTATAGCACTATTAGAGTTATGCTCCTTTTACATATTATATTAGTTTGTTCCTTGAAACTGGTACTTTCTATGGTCATTTGGCAATCTTTTGTTTCTGAAAAACATTCCAGAACCCCTGTCTTCTCAGCAGCAGGGCAAAAAGACAAGCCACAGTAATTCATGAGCTGTAAGATAATCAAATTACTCAATAAGTATTTCCAAAGCTCCATTTTTTGTTTTAATTTTTGTATAGGTATGGGAGCTTGAATGCAGGGCCTCACACTCTCACTTGACTTTTTTCACTGAAGGATGGTATTCTTTCACTGGGAGCCACAACTCTGCTTCTGCCTTTTGGTGGCTGAATTGGAGATAAGAATTTCATGGACTTTCATGGCCAGTCTGGTCTTGAACCACAATGCTCAGATGTCAGTCACCCAAGTAACTAGGATTACAAGGCATAAGCCATTAGTGCACAGCCCCCAAACTCCTTCTTGTTGCTAGTCCCTACAAGCAAGCCCAGCTCAGTTTCTGTTGTCATGTGCACACATTAGCTTAGGAGACAGCACTAGTAAAGTTTGGATTTTCTTGTCTTCCACTTTAGTCTGTTTTCCATCTTCATATCCCACATTCAGTTAGTATCTGGTATTTATATGCTATGTTTATACATCCTGGTTGGCATCTTGAGCTGTTTTTCTGCTCTTATGTAAAGAATATTGCATTTTAGTTCCAGGACTACATAACTTGAACCCTTGCTTACCTACCTGGCAGTTGCCTGACTTCTTGCAGCTCTCAGTGTTGGGAAGGATTGTTTTTAGAACTTGACTTCAATAGAAGAATGATTTTGAAACAGTATATTGAGTACCTACTGTACATTGAAAACTCATCAAGGTTAATGGTTTGAAGCAATGATCATTTGTTTAGCTCAAGATTTCAGTGAATCAACATTTTTATGGGTCTTGGCTGGACCATTCTGGTCTTGGATGGTCTCCATCACACACCTGTGAGTAGTTACAGGCTAGGTATATAGGGTTATGGATATGGCTGGCTTTTGCATAGCGCTAAACAACTGAAACAGCCTATGCTATTCTAACAGGTCAGTTTGGGCTCCTTTACTGATACGATCAGGACCAAATAAGAGAGTCCATGTTCTGAGCCTGCACTATGTCACCTCTGCCACATTGTATTGACCAAAGAAAACAATAAGACTAAGAATGAGATGGAATGAAAAAGACAACCTGTAAAACCACAGTCCAAAGGAAAGGAACACAAAGAGGGATAAAAAACTATAATAAGACTTCCGGGAAGACGGCAGAGGAGCAGCAGAGCCCTAGCTGAGCTCCCTCCGACATCGCAGTTTTCTCACCCCATAGAAACATTTATTCCTAGAAAGACAGCCAGAGTAAGTTCTAACAGTACAGGGATTCTTGCCAGGAAGGAATATTCGACTTTGCTCATCTGAAAACACAGATTTGAGCTCCTGGAGGTGTCCTGCTGCTGCGGCAGTGCCGGCACCAGCACAGCACCTGGCACAGCAACCCACACTCCACACAGCTAAAGCACACAGCATAGACCAGGGAGAAATCCTCCAGATGGCGGCTGAGCACAGACGGGCTGAAATCGCAGAGAAAGCATGAGTACCCCACGAAAGATATTCTCACTCGCGCCCAGAGCAGCTTCTGGAAGGCAGCCCTTCCCCCACCGCCAGAGCAAAGCACCATCTTTACCACTGGCATAGGGTCAGACCAGATTGGAACTAAAGTGGGCCTGGAGAAAGCGAGGTCAAAGGAGCCATCTTTGAAAAGGGCAAGATGGACCAACCAGTGAGAGCCAGCTCCGCCCAAGAGAATGCCCCCTGCCCTGGTGGGAGGCTCGTCCTGGGCCTCAGCTTAGCCAGAGGTGCCCCGCCCTGCCCACCGGAATTTCTAAATTTAAAGCAATAGCGGCAAGCAACTAACGGCGGCACGGAAACACCAGACGGGGGAACAAACAGTTCCTGAGACGGTTAAACAGTCCCATCACAGAGAAAGCCCAATTCCCAGCCCAAAATGGAGCTGCATTCCATAGCCACCTCTGCCAAGGAGGCCGCCCTGTCCAGGAGGGAGAAGCCTACCCCAGGCAAGCAACTCTCAGCCAGGTAAACCAGGCCAGAGGCGCCCTGCCCTGCTGAGTTCACAGCCTACTCAAAGTCAGGCATCAAAGGCAGCAGCCCCACAGCAGACAGAGGAGCCACAGTTCCCGAGACTGCTCATGTCCCCATCTACAGAGGACGCCCAAGGCCTACCTGCAAGCTGTGCGAACCACAGAGACCCAGGATTGTACCAACAGGGGAGAAGGGTCAGAACAGATCCATCCCCTGCAAACTGAAATCAAGTCAAACCAGCCCATCAGGAAAATATACTGCAGACCATTGCAAGGAAACCAGAGACTGGGGAAAGACCACTCAAACAAGGAGGACTCCATTTTTTTTTTCAAACATTTTTTAAAATAAAAAAATTTAAAAAAAATTTTTTCACTTCTGAAATGTCGTTGGTTTTTTGTTTGTTTGTTTTCCATTTTGACCGGCTTGTTTTATTAAGTTTTTTGTTTGTTTGTTTGTTTGGGTTGTTCCTTTTCTGTTTTTTTTCCTTTGTATTTTTTTCTTTTTAAAATAATTTTTCTCTGTTTTTTGCATCTGTCTTCCAGTATTTTTACTTTATTTCTCTCTTTACGTTCTCTTTCTTTAAAAATTACTTTCCTATGAATAACATCTCCACTCTTTTCTGCTAACTCTCCATTGTCTATCATTTTAACCTTGTTCTTTCTACTGATTCCACTCTTCTCCACATGTCCACATCACTGAAACTAAACCAAAATCACCCCCCCATGCATTTTACTCTATTCTCTTTACTGCCTCCAACTTACCCTCCTGACCTACTGCCTGGACCTCCAGGTTCCATTGACTCCTGGTTATTGGATAGAGGGTATCCCAGCTTAATCTGAGTGAATCAAAGGGGTTCATAGAGAAAGCCAGTCCTAAAAGAACTTAATATAAAACAAGAATTGCTTATAGGGTTGTAACAGTAGTAACTACTGAATACAGGGCCCAGGATCGGTTGTTATATTGCAATTGCATTCTTTAGGAACACCAAATCTAATTTTATAGACAGGTATACAAGGTATCTGTATATAATTGTGAACTTGTAAGATTTACACAACAGTGCTTGGTAAGGGCTGCTTTGTGTCTTAAACGGTGCTCACAGGTGCTGGTAGACTAGCATTCCCAATCCAAATGGGCAGAAGGAACACAAGAAAGATGGCAAACAATGAAGTCTTATCCCCCACTCAAAACAAGCAGGAAGCAGAGCAGTCAATCAAAGACATAGAAGAGAACCCCCAAAATGCTCTACAAAGTCTACTGATAAACATGATAAATAAAAAGTTTGAATCTCTTCAGTCAATTATTCTAGAGTGTGAGGAGGCAAAGCAAAAATTAATGGAGAATTTCATGGCATCCACAAATAGAAAGATAAATAAACTTCAAGAGTCAAATGAAAAGATAGCTACCCAGCTTAAAGATTTGAGAGACAACACTTAAAACCAAAGTAATGAAGTTAATGAAGTAAAGAAGTCCATACAAGACCTAAGAAATGACATGGAAATCATCAGTAAAGACCAGTCAGAAGGAAAAGAGATTTGAAATCAAGTAGCTAGCCTACAGTCCTGACTAACTGAAGCAGAGGATCGAATCTCAGGAGCTGAAGATTCCTTAGATTCTATGAAGAAAGCTAAAAAATCAATACAAATCCAGTACAATCAACAAAACAGATTGCTACAGGAGATTCAAGACACGATCAGGAAGCCCAATTTAAGGATAATAGGTATTGAGGAAAACTTGGAGAAAGAAGATAATGGGATAGGCAGTCTATTTAACAGAATATTAGCTGAGAACTTCCCAAATATCCAGAAGGAAAGGCCTATACAGATACAAGAAGCATTTAGAACGCCAAACCGACCAGACCAGAATAGGACATCCCACTGACACATTGTGATCAAAACAGGATCAGTAGAGTCCAAGGAAAGAATCCTTAAAGCTGTTAGGGAGAAGGAAACAATCACATATAAAGGAAAAGCAATCAGAATTACCCCAGACTTCTCAGCAGAGAACATGAAAGCAAGGAGAGCCTGGAATGAAGTATACGAAACACAAAATAAAAATAACTACCAACCAAGAATTCTGTACCCAGCCAAACTCTCATTCATAGCCGGAGGTCAAATAAAAGTCTTCCACAGTAAGGAAAAACTGAAACAATATATCTCCACAAAACCAGCTTTACAGAAAATCCTCAAAGATGTACTATACAGGGAAAATAATCAAGATCCCAATACAGACAGAGAAATGAACCCTAAATAGTAAACATCAGATCAAGAAATGGGAAGACACAGCTTTAAACAATATAGTGATAATGAAAGCAACAAACGATCATCTCTCAATCCTAACTCTCAACATTAATGGAATTAATTCTCCAATCAAATGACATAGGCACATAAGTTGGATCAAAAATGAAGATCCAACTTTCTGCTGCTTCCAAGAGACACATCTATCCAGCAAAAGTAAACATCTTCTAAAAGTGAAAGGCTGGAATCAAATCTATCAAGCAAATGGCCCCCATAAGCAGGCTGGAGTTGCAATCCTAGTATCAGACAAAATTGACTTCAAATTATAAAAGGTAAGAAGAGACAAAGAAGGCTACTACATACTAGTAAAGGGATCTTTCCTACAGGAAGATATAACCATTCTAAATATCTACTCACTAAATGCTGGAGCTCCCAACTTCATCAAACAAACACTACAGACTCTAAAAACATTCATAGACCCAAACACATTGATAGTTGGGGACTTTAACACTCCACTATCACCTCTGGACAGATCAACATGCCAAAAACTGAACAAGGAAACCACAGATCTTAATAATTGCATAGACCAACTAGACTTAACCGACATCTACAGAATATTCCACCCAGCAAGGACAGAATACACATTCTTTTCGGCAGCACATGGAACATTCTCCAAAATAGATCACATCTTAGGGCACAAAGAAAATCTGTACAAATTCAGAAGTATCAAAACCATTCCCTGCATTCTCTCAGACTACAATGGAGTAAAATTAGAGCTCAATTCAAACAGCCACCACAGAAAATCCTACAATTCATGGAGACTAAACAACACACTGCTGAACCATCAGTGGGTCATTGAAGAAATTAAAACGGAAATTCAAATGTTTATGGAATTCAACCAAGTTGAGGACACAAAGTACCAGCTCCTTTGGGACACAGCAAAGGCAGTACTCAGAGGAAAATTTATATCTCTGAGTACATACATCAACCAACTGGAGAAACAGCAACTCAATAATTTAAGGAAGCACCTTAATTTCCTTGAGAGAGAACAACAAGCCAAACCCCAAGGCAATAGACAGAAGCAAATAATTAAAATTAAATCAGAATTTAATCAATTAGAGACGAAAAAACATCGAAAGAATCAACAAAACAAAGAGTTGGTTCTTTGAAAAAATCAACAAGATAGACAGACCCCTGGCAAACTTGACCAAAAAACGAAGGCAGCACACTCAAATAAACAAGATAAGAGATGAAACAGGTAACATCACCACAGAAATAATCGAAATTCAGAAAATAATAAGGGACTATTTTGCAAACCTTTATGTCAAGAAATTTGAGAACTTGGAAGAAATGGATGATTTCCTAGAAAAAATTCATATCCCCAAACTTAAACATGAAGATTTAAACCTAAACAGACCCATATCCAGTATTGAAATAGAAACGGCAATAAATGATCAACCATCCAAGAAAAGCCTAGGTCCAGACGGATTCACTGTGGAATTCTACAAGGCCTTCAAAACAGAACTCACACCAATATTTCTCAAACTCTTCAATGAAATTGAAAGAGAACGTTCACTACCAGACTCATTCTATGAAGGCAGTATAACCCTCATCCCAAAACAAGGCAGGGACTCATCATGGAAAGAGGACTACAGACCGATTTCCCTGATGAACATAGACACAAAAATTCTCAACAAAATTCTGGCCAATCGACTTCAACAGGTCATCAAAAAAAATCATACACGGAGGAAGAAAGATGGTGCCGACACAGTAGGGAGGCACCCCGACTCTCTCCAACTGAATAGCGAGCTGGGAACTCCAACACCCAACACCCCCTCAAGAACTCAGCAAAACCAGCAGCCAGAAGCAGTGGAGATACGCAGGAAAACACAAAGGAGTAAAAAAGAAGTGCCAAAAACCTACACGGAGCCGGAGAATCTCCGGGGCACCCTCCCCCCACCAGCTGACCCTGGCCCGAACAGGGCCAGCCTGGGAAAGGGGAACCCGGTGATCGGCAGACAGTCTGCCGGGAGCACAGAATTCAGACAGCAGGAGATCCCACAGTCACTAGGGAGGGTGCAGACCAAGACATACAACGGCTGCGACGAGAAGTTCGGGTCCACATTGGGTTCGGACGGACGGCGGCTGGGGATCCCAGCGCAGCAGAAGGAGGGAATCGGGGATGCCACCACACACAATCCAGCATCAGTGAGTCCCCCATTACCCCCTCACCCAACGGGAGACCAGCTATCAGAGACCCAAGCCCTACAAAGAAGCTAGATCTCCCTCCCTCCCCCTCCCCACCCTGAGGGAACAAAGAACCCCCAAATCAGGCGGGAAGCTCCTATCAGGCGCTGGGAAGTCAGTTTAGCAGGGGAAGGGCGGAGCAGCCCCAAGGCCACACAGGTTCCTGAACTGGCCGAATCAGCCCTGCCCCCTTCCCAACAGGGGACGGGGGACAGCCGGCAGTGCAAGATCCACCCAAGGGGCCTGGACCTCATGGACTCTTACAACTAAAATCATAGGCACTGGTGGGCAATACCAGCACAGCAGGGACACCTGGGCCTGATCACGCCCCCGCCTCGCAGCGGGGGTGAGGTCTGAGGGCGCTATCCCACGCCCAGACAGTCGATCCCATTGGGCCCCACACATACCGCCCCCCACAACGGACTCGCGGGAGAGCGCAAACACAACCCCACAACTCCGGGCTTGCTCTGGGAGGCGTACCCCGCTAAAGTGGACGGGGCCACAGCGCCAGGGCCTGTTGTAGCGGGCACACAGCGCACAGATGGGCGGGGCCCCCGGCGACAGCGCCCGCTCCTGTAGGCGTACCCCCGCACAGGTTGGCGGGGCCACAGCGGCAGCACCTGCTCTGGTAGACGTGCCTACACAGGAGGGAGGGCGGAGCTACAAACCAAACCTGAGTAGCCATCCACAGATCTCCAGATGTGCAAATCACAAAGAAACATAACACAGTTCATCAAAGAGCAAAACAACTCGCCAGCTCCAAAAAGCAGCACGACTGAAGAGGAGATGTAGAATAAAAAAGCAAATGAGGCCATGTTAACAGGAATGATAGAAAGTGTCAGAGATGAAATCAGAAAACAATTCCAGGAGTTTAGAGCTGAAATCTTGAACGACACCCAGGAAGCCAAGAAAGAAATGGAAGCAAAAATGGATACAATGCAAGCCTCCTTTAAAGAAAATCTTAACATCCTGAGAATTGAAATGCATGAAAAAATAGATTTAAAATACAACTCTTTAAAGGAAGAAATTTCCACGATTAGAGCTGATCTGACAACCATAAATAGCTCTCTGACATCCATAAACTCTGCAACTGAAACCATAACAGAAAGAGTTGACCACATGGAATCGAGAATCTCTCGCCTGGACGATGAAGCAGCCAAATACAACCAGAAAATGACCACACTCCAAGAAACGGTGAAGCTTCAGGGCAGACTAATCCAGGAACTAATGGACAAAGACAAGAGATATAATCTGCGCATAATTGGAATAGAAGAAGGAGCTGAATACCAGAGCAGAGGGCTTAAACATGTTCTCAATAAAGATATTGCAGAAACTTCCCCAATCTCACAGGGGACCCCATCCAGGTAAACAAAGCCTATAGGACACCTGGCAGGCCAGACCCCAGAAAAGCCACCCCAAGGCACATAATATTCAAGACTTCAGACCTGAAGATTAAAGAGCAAATCCTGAATTCAGCCAAAGTGAAGAAAGAAATTTTCTACAATGGGAAGAGGATTTGAATAACAGCTGACCTCTCCACACAAACTTACCAAGCACGAAGTGAGTGGAAGAACATCATCCAAGTACATCACGCTAAAACTATGCAAACTTGGATCAAATATCCAGCGAAATTGGAGTTCACATTCGAAGGGAAAACCAGATCTTCCCACACCAAAGAGGAGCTAAAGGAGTATGTGAATAAAAGACCAGCCCTACAGCGAATTCTAAGAGGGGAATCCCACCCAACAGAAATCGTACAGGACGCACAGACAGAAACAGAAAGAAACTACAACAGCCAAAGTCCAACAGAAAGAACAGCTCGCTAAAGACAAAAAAAAAAAAAAAAAAAAAAAAAAAAAAGAGGAAAAAACAGCCCAACAACAAAATGGAAGGACAAAAAACACTCTTATCTTTGATCTCTTTAAATATAAATGGTTTAAACTCTCTGATAAAGAGGAGCAGACTGGCAGGATGGGTTCGCAAACAAAAAGTTGACATCTGCTGCCTACAAGAGACCCACCTTACAGCAAGAGACAAAAACAGGCTCCAAATGAAAGGATGGAGCAAGATCTACCAAGCAAACACACCTACCAAAACAGCAGGTGTAGCCATCCTGATCTCAGACAAGCTGGACTTTTCATTAAAATCAACTCAAAAAGACAAAGAAGGACACTACATATTAATACAAGGAAAAATCCAGAATCAAGACATCACGGTGATAAATGTATACTCACCGAACAAAAGAGGCCCTACATATGTCAAGCAAATTCTCACAGAATTACAGAACAAGATAGACGCAAACACAATCATAGTGGGTGACCTTAATTCCCCACTTTATCCAAGAGACAGATCCAACATCCAGAGGATTAGCAAGGGAGCTGAGGTCCTAAGTAACACCATATCCCAAATGGTTCTGACAGACTTATACAGAATCTTCCACCCTACAGAGACCCAATACACCTTTTCAGCAGTCCATGGATCATATTCCAAAATAGACCATGTCATATCCCACACAAAGAACCTCAGCAAATACAAAAGTATTGACGTCATCCCATGTATTATATCTGATCACAGTGGATTAAAGGTAACCCTCAACAACAAAGGATACCACAGAGGCTATACACACTCTTGGAGGCTAAATTCCACACTGCTATCCAACACTTGGGCCACAGACCAAATTAAAGATGAAATCAACGAATTCATAAGCCACAATGACAAAGAAAACACATCACAAAGAAACCTATGGGACACAGCTAAGGCAGTACTGAGGGGCAAGATCATTGCCCTCAGCACTCACATTAAAAGAATGGAAGCAGAGCAGGTGAATAACCTGACGATGAAACTAAAACAACTGGAGAAACAAGAAATGACAGAATCTAAAACGACTAGGAGGGGAGAGATCACAAAGATTAAAGAAGAGATAAATCTGATTGAAAATAGAAAGACCATTCAACAAATAAATAAGACTAAAAGCTGGTTCTTTGAGAAAATAAATAAAATTGACAAACGCCTCGCAAGACTTACAAAAAAATAAGAGACTCATATACGTAAAATCAAGGACTCCACCGGAAAAATTACAACAAGTACACATGATATTCAAACAATCATAAGGAGCTATTTCCCAAACCTCTACTCAGCAAAAAACAATAATTTTACAGAAATGGATCAATTCTTAGAGAAGTACAAACTGCCCAAACTGAACCAAGAAGAAATAAATCAACTAAATAAACCAATAACTTACGGTGAGATACAGGAGGTAATCAAGAACCTCCCAACAAAGAAAAGCCCAGGCCCAGATGGATTCACCAACGAATCCTACAAAACCTTTAGTGATGAGCTAATACCAATACTCCTCAAACTCTTCCGTGAAATAGAAACAGAGGGAGAAATCCCGAATTAATTCTATGAAGCTAATGTCATACTCATTCCCAAACCAGGCAAAGACCCAACAAAAAAAGAGAACTACAGACCAATATCACTAATGAACACAGATGCAAAGCTCCTCAATAAAATATTAGCTAACAGGATCCAGAAACTGATCAAGAAAATCATATATCATGACCAAGTAGGCTTCATCCCACAGTCACAAGGATGGTTCAACATCCGTAAATCAATCAACGTAATTCACCACATAAACAGTTCTAAAATCAAGAATCACATTGTTATCTCAGTCAATGCCCAAAAAGCCTTTGACAAAATACAACATCCATACCTATTAAAAGCTTTAGAGAGAACAGGAATAGATAGAACATTCCTCAAAACAATAAAAGCCATATACAACAGACCAACTGCCAACTTCATATTAAATGGAGAGAAACTTATATCATTCCCCATAAACTTAGGAACAAGACAAGAATGCCCACTCTCCCCACTTCTTTTCAACATAGTGATGGAATCCCTAGCCATAGCAATAAGGCAAGAGGAGGACATCAAAGGGATCCACATTGGCAAAGAAGAAATCAAGTTATCCCTATTCACAGATGACATGATCTTATATCTGAAGGACCCAAAAAACTCAGTACCTAAATTCCTACACCTAATAAACCATTTTGGCAAAGTAGCAGGATACAAAATCAATCCACAAAAGTCAGCAGCTTTTCTGTACACCAGCAATATATACAAACAGAAAAGGAAATTATGGAAACAATTCCATTTACAGTAGCCAAGAAAAGAATAAAGTACCTAGGGATCAACTTAACCAAGGACATGACGGACCTATTTAATGAAAACTATGAAAATCTAATAAGGGAAATCAAAGAAGACACAAGGAGATGGAAAGACCTCCCATGCTCATGGGTAGGCAGAATCAATATTGTGAAAATGGCCATATTGCCCAAATTGTTATAGAAATTCAATGCAATCCCCATCAAGATCCCAGCTACATTCTTCACTGAAATAGAGAAAGCAACCCATAAATTCATATGGAACAGCAAAAAACCTAGAATAGCCAAAGCAATTCTAGGCAAAAAAAGCAGTGCAGGAGGTATCACAATACCAGACTTCAAGCTCTACTACAAGGCCATCATAACCAAAACAGCATGGTATTGGTACAAAAACAGATCAGAAAACCAATGGATTAGAATTGAAGATCCAGAAATAAAACCGCACTTTTACAGCCAGCTGATGTTCGACAAAGGAGCTAAAGACATACAATGGAATAAACATAGCCTCTTCAACTACTGGTGCTGGGAGAACTGGGCAGCCATATGCAGAAATCTCAAAGTAGACCCAAGCCTATCACCATGCACCAAGATCAACTCAAAATGGATAAAAAATTTACCTCTAAGGGGAATACAATAGCTCAAAAGCTATGTAGGTCCGTTCATATAAGACTACTGTCGACATATGGTCTAATATCCACATTACATTTAAAGCCCTAGGTGAACTTTCTTGGGCGTGGCCACGTGGAATCTGTATATGTTCTTGATACATTGTATATTGTATATATGTATACCTGACCTAGAGAAGGGATAGGAAAACAAGGTGTAAGATATCACAAGAAATGTACACACTGCCCTACTATGTAACTGTACCCTTTTTGCACAACACTTTGCCAAAAAATTTGTGTTCAATTAATAAATAAATTAAATAAAAAATAACAAAAAAAATCATACACCACGATCAAACTGGATTCATCCCAGGGATGCAAAGCTGGTTTAATATACGCAAGTCAATTAATGTAATCTACCACATCAACCTGAGTAAGGTAAAGAACCACATGGTTTTATCTCTGGATGGGAAAAAAGCGTTCGATAAAATCCAGCAGCCATTTATGCTAAAACCCCTGGAAAAACTGGGATTTCAGGGAACATTCCTGAATATAATCAAGGCAGTTTATGACAAACCAACAGCAAGCATAACTCTAAATGGTGAAAAACTAAAGCCATTCCCTTTAAAATCAGGAACAAGGCAGGGATGTCCACTCTCTCCCCTGTTCTTCAACATAGTACTAGAATTCCTAGCAAGAGCAATTAGGCAAGAAGAAAATATAAAGGGGATCCAAATAGGAAAAGATGAAGTTAAACTTTCTCTTTTCGCAGATGACATGATCCTATACCTAAAGAATCCCATAGGCTCTACCCCCAAGCTACTAGAGCTGATCCAAAACTTTGGCAAAGTTTCAGGATATAAAATAAACCTTCAAAAATCAACGGCTTTTCTCTATGCTTACAACCCGAAGATGGAGGCTGAAATCAGGAAAACAACTCCATTTGCAATAGCCCCCCAAAACATAAAATACCTAGGAATAACCTTAACCAAAGAAGCGAAAGACCTCTTTGATGAGAACTTTAAAAGCTTGAAAAACGAAATTAAGTCAGAACTAAGGAAATGGAAAAACCTCCCATGCTCCTGGATTGGGAGGATTAATATAATCAAAATGGCAATATTGCCAAAAGCTATCTACAAATTCAATGCAATACCCATTAATATCCCAACACCATTTTTTGATGAAATAGAGGAAGCAATCCAGAAATTCATATGGAACAATAAAAGACCTAGAATAGCAAAAACAATCCTAAGCAGAAAGAACAGTGCTGGAGGAATTACAATACCCAACTTCAAGTTGTATTATAAAGCTATAGTAATAAAAACAGCTTGGTATTGGCACCGGAACAGGCCTGAAGACCAATGGAACAGAATTGAAGACCCGGGAATGAACCCAGAGAACTACGCCTACTTAATCTTTGATAAAGGGGCTAAAACAATAGTGTGGAAGAAAGATAGCCTCTTTAACAAATTGTGCTGGCAAAACTGGCTCAACACATGCAACAAACTAAAACTAGATCCTTATATATCACCCTGCACCAAAATCAATTCCAAATGGATTAAAGACCTCAAAATCAAAACAGACAAGCTGAAAACACTAAAGGAAGGAGTAGGAGAAACACTTGGGCTCCTTGGCACAGGACGGAACTTCCTTAACAAATACCCAGAAAGGCTACAAATCAAAGAAAGGTTGGACAAATGGGACTGCATCAAACTGCAGAGCTTCTGCAGGGCAAATGACATAGCACGCAAGATAAACAGAAAGCCCACAGACTGGGAGAAGAACTTTACCAGCCATTCAATGGACAAAGGCCTCATCTCTAAAATATATGCAGAACTAAAAAAATTACCTTCTTCTAAAACAAAACCGCAAAGAACCAATAGCCCCCTCATCAAGTAGGCTAAAGACTTACAAAGAGACTTCTCTGATGAGGAAATGAGAATGGCCAAGAGACATATGAAAAAGTGCTCTACATCACTGGCCATAAAAGAAATGTAAATCAAAACAACACTGAGATTCCATCTCACCCCAGTAAGAATGTCATATATCAAGAAAACTAACAATAACAATTGTTGGAGGGGATGTGGCCAAAAGGGAACCCTACTTCATTGTTGGTGGGAATGTAAACTGGTTCAACCACTCTGGCAAGCAGTATGGAGATTCCTCAGAAGACTAAATGTAGAACTCCCCAGTAACCCTACTTTTGGGTATCTATCCAAAAGACCACAAACAAATTCACAGTAAAGCCACCAGCACAACAATGTTCATTGCAGCGCAATTTGTCATAGCGAGAATCTGGAACCAACCCAGATGCCCCTCCATAGACGAATGGATCAGAAAAATGTGGTACATATACACAATGGAATTTTATGCCTCTATCAGAAAGAATGACATTGCCCCATTTGTAAGGAAATGGAAGGATTTGGAAAAACTTATACTAAGTGAAGTGATCCAGACCCAAAGAAACATGGACTCCATGGTCTCCCTTATTGGGAATAATTAGCACAGGTTTAGGCAAGTCACAGCAGAGGATCACAAGAGCCCAATAGCTATACCCTTATGATGACATAAGATGATGCTAAGTGAAATGAACTCCATGTTATGGAAATGATTGTTAAATCACAGTTGTAACTGCTTTCAACGTCCCATGTGTATCTGTAGCTTCTACTATTGATGATGTTCTTGTATCACCTTCCTGTGATTGTATCTACACTATCTCTGTAATCTTATCTGAGTATATTGGAAACCGTGTATACTGGTATTGGAAGTAGGAAATTGAAAAGGAATACCAAAATTGAGAGACACAGGGTAAAAAAAAAGAAACAACTACAAAAGCAATACTTGCAAAACTGTTTGGTGTAAGTGAACTGAACACCTCAGGGGGGAAAAGGGTAAGGGGGAGGGGGGAGGGCGGTATGAGGGACAAGGTACCAAACAGTACAAGAAATGTATCCAATGCCTAACGCATGAAACTGTAACCTCTCTGTACATTAGTTTGATAATAAAAACTTAAAAAAAAAAAGAATATGTGGGTCTGCATAAGATGATGCTAAGTGAAACCAATTCCACACTATGGAAACAAGTGTTATATCATTGTTATAATTATTTTTAACATGCCATGTGAAACTGTACCTCTTTTTCTGTCGTAATTGCTTCCTGTGGTTTTACCTCCCGATATTACTGTATCTCATCTTAGTACCGTGGATACTGTATATACACGTATTAGAACTACGGAAGGGAAAGGGAATGCCAAAATCGAGAGACAAAGGATAAAAAGATAAACAATTCCAAAAGCAATACTTACAAAACCATTTGATGTAAACCAACTGTAAAACTCATGGGGGAGAGGAGAGGAGGAGCGAGAGGCAGGGGAAAATGAGGGAGGAGGTAACACGTTGAACAAGAAATGTATTCACTGTCTTAAATATGAAACTGTACTTCACTATGATATTAAGAAAAAAATTAAAGAATATGTGTGTGTGTGTGTGTGTGTGTGTGTGTGTGTGTGTGTGTGTGTGTTGGGGGGTAAATGTATGACAATCCTGTGGCATGCAGTCAGTGCCTGGGCACTGACCTTTTGCTTCAGTTTTATACTCTGTCACATGATCCACAGCTTCAATGCCAGCCTTTTGCTGGTTAATTAGAAATAAAAGTCTCACAGATTTTCCTACGGGGGCTGGCTTCAAACCTTGATCCTCAAATATCAACTCCATGAGTAGTTAGGTTTACAGGCATGGTCCTCCAGTATAAAATTGTTTTTATCAATGTTCTCAACATGTAAGCATCACTAAAGAAAAGTTCTCTAACTACTGGCCTAGGGGGCAGGAAATATAGCCACAGCATTTCAGTAAAGATGTCATGGCAGTGACATAGGTTGATTTTAGTAGCATCACTTCATTTTCTGCAATGACATCTGAAATGGAGGAGATTCTGGTATGCTGGAGTAAAGTGAAAAATATACCAACTTGGAAAAGTCAAACTCTATGGAAGGAAATAGAATCCTCTCCTACTAGACAAAATAATAAAACTGAGCTATTTCTGGTGCAAGAGGGATGGAGGTCAGTGTAGAGATAGAACATTGATGTGTGCTCCCAGAATTCCCTCAGCTATTAGACATCCTCAGAACATATCAGTCACTGGGAATAAAACAATGAGTTACTTACGGCGTTTGCTCATCTTCTCCAGAAACTTCACTGTTACCATGATCAATTTCCAAAGTGTAGAGAGGGAAAAACCCAGAAATCATCATATCTCCATCCTTTT
Source organism: Perognathus longimembris pacificus (assembly GCF_023159225.1). Taxonomy (NCBI): domain Eukaryota; kingdom Metazoa; phylum Chordata; class Mammalia; order Rodentia; family Heteromyidae; genus Perognathus; species Perognathus longimembris. Next base: position 68,691,138 of record NC_063163.1, read on the forward strand.
GTGCTCCTTTTTTCATTGTAGAAAAGCAGGTAGTGCCAGTCAAGGACCTGACAATGAGGGGAAGCTGAAGAAGAAGGAGTGTTAAAGTTAAAATACACATCTCTGAAGCCTCTGCCAAGCAGAAATTCGGCTGGAAGTGAGGCCCAGAGTTTGAGAATTTCAGTTTTATCTTCATTTATCTTTTTATATGTGCCTATGTGTGCCTTTTTTGACAGAGATCTACACTACAGTTCTCTTTACATCAAAGCCTCTGTGAGTCCCCAGAAGTAATTTGTAAAATTATTCACTGGGGCTCTTCACCTGTGGCCTTCATCTAAGAGAAATCCATGAGTGGGAAAACATGTTTGTCAGCTTGTCTTCATCAGCACAGGTGCTATGATTTCATCCAAGGCTACAGATAGTGAGGCCCCAGAGATGAAGTTATCTTGGATGTATTTTGTTCAGCATCATTGTCAAGAAACTCTTTTCATGAGGGCCATTTGGGACAATGAAACTGCATAACCTTAGAGGATGCCATGTCAGGTACATGATGAAATGGCAAGCAAAAGCCTATGCCTGTGACATGTCAACTAAGGTTATGAGATCATACCAAGAAAACCGATTGACACACAATGTCCATAACAGCCCCAGAACATTGGTGGTTGATTCAGTCAGGTTTCAATAAGTATTACATGTGCAGAGGACCCCACAAATGTTCCCATTTACTGTTGACTGAGGAAGCAAAGATGTTGTAAAAACCAATAGTACATGTTACTCACTGTAGAAATAGAATTGTGCACAATCACACGATCATGTTGACTGATGCAAGACAAACCAGGTACAAGCTGAGTGCCAGTGGCTCATGCCTGTAATCTTTGATACTCAGAAAGGGATCTGAGAGTCGTTGTTCAAAGTTATCCCAGAGAGGAAAGTCCATGAGTGGCTTAACTCCAATTAACTACCAAAAAAGCCTGAGCTGTGGCTCAAGTGGAGAGCATTATTCTTGAAACAAAACCTCAAGCACAGTGCCCAGGCCCTGGTTTCTAGCCTCAGGACTGGCACATAAGTACACATGTGTTTGTGTGTACATGTGCATATACCCCCTTTCCAGACACAGACATGAAGCCAAATATCTCATTTTCAAATGATATCCTGTACTTCAAATGGCCTAAAAATTCTAGCAGAAGGCCTTACACCAAGACAAACTCACTGACGAAGAAAGAAGTCCAAGTAACAATCCATCTGCCACAGCCTCCAACGACATCTATCAGAAATTTTACCTAATACACTGAAGTCCTCTATCAGTCCTGAAAACCAAAGTGTGTTGAAGAAAGAACCAGAGAAGAAACTAGAATATGATAGACACCCCAGTTTCAAGGATGAGAATGAATATCATGGCAAGGCTGGAATTACACCAGCAACATTCAATGAAACCAGTAGATTCAATGCAATCCCCATTAGATTTCTAGTGATGTCCTTTTCTTTTTTTTTTTTTGGCCAGTCCTGGGCCTTGGACTCAGGGCCTGAGCACTGTCCCTGGCTTCTTCCCGCTCAAGGCTAGCACTCTGCCACTTGAGCCACAGCGCCGCTTCTGGCCGTTTTCTGTATATGTGGTGCTGGGGAATCGAACCTAGGGCCTCGTGTATCCGAGGCAGGCACTCTTGCCACTAGGCTATATCCCCAGTCCCTAGTGATGTCCTTTTCAAAAATAGAAAAATCTCAAAATTTATTTGGATTCACAAAATAAATACATACACAAAGCACTAGCAAAGAAAAACAATGCTGGTAATATGGCAAACTGATTTCACACTGTACTACACAACCACTGAAACAGTCACCCTGACACTGGTGTGATGAACATGTGGAAACCATGAACATAATTGATGATCCCGAATAATCCTACATGACTACAGCCAACTGATTGGTGACAACATTGTAAACTACACATGGTGGATACAATATTACTTCTGTAACACTTTCTTTGAAAAATTGCATTGCCACTTGTAGAAGATTAGTTTCCTGTCATTCCATTAAAGTCTTCAAATTAAGATCTTTTAATGTGAAACTACAAGATAGATACATAAGGGAAACACTTTAAGCAACAGAGATAATGATGTTCTAAGTAGTAATACAGTAGCTTAAGAAAGGAGAGCAAAACTTGATGAATACTGACTGGTGTCTGGCTTAGTTTTAGGTCCCGAGTTCCATATCTAGCACACTAAAAAACTGAGCCAGGCATGGTGACTCATGACTGTTGTGTAAGTTGCTGAGATGACTGAGAGTGGGATCACAGTTCACAGACAGCCCAGTCACAATTTTCATGAGACCCTCTTAACCAAGAGCTGGGTGTGGTGGCACCTGCTATGTATTCCAGCTACGTGTGTGTGTGTTCTGAGATGGAGGGAGGAAGATGTTGATTCCATGCCAGTCCAGGCTGAAAACAGTTTCACCAATTACTGTGTAAACAAACAGAGCTGGATATTGTGACTATGGGAAACAAGCATCAATAGAGGACTACAGTTCAGGCAAGGGTGTATGACAAATCAAGACACAAGCTAAAAAATACTGAGTGCCGGGGCTGGGGATATGGCCTAGTGGCAAGAGTGCCTGCCTCGTATACATGAGGCCCTGGGTTCGATTCCCCAGCACCACATATACAGAAAATGGCCAGAAGTGGCGCTGCGGCTCAAGTGGCAGAGTGCTAGCCTTGAGCAAAAAGAAGCCAGGGACAGTACTCAGGCCCTGAGTCCAAGCCCCAGGACTGGCCAAAAAAAAAAAAAAAATACTGAGTGCAAAGAAAGGTTAGATTTATGGCATGCCCTAGAGTAACTGCCTATCATGGTCCTAAAGAAAGGTATGTATCAGAATGAAAAATATCTGCATGTTTTACATTTTTCACTTTTTTTTTTTGGCGGGGGGAGGCTCAGTCATGGGGCTTGAAATCTGGGCCTGGTTGCTGTCTCTGAGCTCTTCAGCACTAGTGCTCTACCACTTGAGCCACAACTCCACTTCCTATCTGTGTGCTTTAGAAATATCCTAAGGGATAGCATTCAGGCCCTGAGTTCAAGTCCTCCTAGTGGCATAAAAATGATTAATTCAAATGAATGGTGGGGATGAAATACCCATCATGTCTTGTGTTGGAGACAGTGGATCAATGGAGATTTGATAACAGCTTTAACACAAAATCACCTGATATACATTTTTGAAATTGAGATAGTGAAGCCTGTAGAAATCATTTTAATGAAATGGTGTTTATGGGTATCAATCATAGTGTGTCTAAAATGGGTATTGTGTACATACACATATATATTAAATATGTATATGGAAACATCAAAATAGTTTAGAAATGAATTTATTCTTTTGCTTTTAAAAATTAAATTATCTTTCTGTAGTTATACAATGGAATCCCCTTTAACAGTACAAGTTATAAATACTGTAAAAGTGTTGATCAATGTCACCCCTTTCAATATTTCACTAATCCCTTCCTTACCAGTCCCTTCACTAATTTTCATTTTGTAGGATACACATTGGATATGTGACTGCATTATCATTCTCAATTCATAAGTCCACTTCTGTTGCTGATTTGAGCCTACCCTCCTTAAGTATCTGCTTCCTAGTGGTTTATTTAGCAGAAGTTTGACTTTGCCTTTCTCATGAATTATACTATTAGAGTTCTCCCTTGAAGCTACTGTATCTCAGTTAATATATTTTAATATATTTGCATACCACCCTGTAAACTAAATTTACCTTCACTATATAAAGGAAAACATGCATCCTTTATTTCCGTGGGCCTGACTTACTTAATTCATTTAATATAATGTTTTTCAGGTATTTCCATTTCATTACAAATAGGACATCTTCCATTCCAATGGATGAGTAAAATTCTATTGTGTATATTTTCCTGACCTAGTCACCCATTGAGGGGCATCTGGGCAGATTCCATATCTTGGCTATGGTGAACAGTACTTCAATAAATATAGTTGTGCTGGTAGTTTTAATATATCATGGTTTGTAACCTATTGTGTAAATGTACCAGGTGTGAAATAGCTGGATAATAGGGTAGCTTTATGTTGAATTTTTGTTGTTGTTCATAGGGTTTCAACTCAGGGCCTGGGTGGTGTCCCTGAGCTTTCATGCTCAAAGCTGCTGCTGTACAAAGTGTGAGCCAAGATGCCACTTCTGGTTTTCTGATGGTTTGCTGGAGATAAGAATCTCTTGGACTTTCCTGCTGGGACTGCCTGTAAGCCACCATCCTCAGATCTCAGCTGAGAAGCTAGGATTGCAATTGAGATCCACAGAGACCTGGCTATCTATTTTAGCAATGATTATAGTTAAGGAATTATATATATATAATATAAATATATATAATATAAATATACATATGTGTATATATATTATATATTTTTTTATTATCAAACTGAATTACAGAGAGGTTACAGTTTCATACATTAGGCATTGGATACATTTCTTGTACTATTTGTTACCTCATCCCTCATTTCCCCCTCCCCTCTCCCTCTTTCCCTTTCCCCACGAGTTGTTCAGTTCATTTTCATCAAACAGTTTGTAAGTATTGCTTTTGTAGTTGTTTGTCTTTTTTTACCCTGTGTCTCTCGATTTTGGTATTCTTTTCCTATTTCCTGGTTCTAATACCAGTATACACGGTTTCCAATATACTCAGATAAGATACAGAGATAGTGTAGGTACAACCACAGGAAGGTGATACAGGAATATCATCAATAATAGAGGCTACAGTTACATATGGCACGTTGAAAGTATTTAAAACTGTGATATAACAATCTCTCTCCTATCTATCTATCTATCTATCTATCTATCTATCTATCTATCTATCTATCTATCTATCTATCTATCTATCTATCTATCTATATTTTTTGCCAGTCCTGGGGCTTGGGACTCAGCTTGAGCATTGTCCCTGACTTCTTTTTGCTCAAGGCTAGCACTCTGTCACTTGAGCCACAGCGCCACTTCTGGCCTTTCTGTGTATGTGGTGCCCAGCAATCGAACCCCGGGCTTCCTGCGTGCTATGTGAGCACTCTACTGCTAGGCCACCTGCCCAGCCAAGGAATAATATTTTTTTGTTTTGTTTTGTTTTTGCCAGTCCTAGGCCGTGAACTCAGGGCCTGAGCACTGTCCCTGGCTTCTTTTTTGCTCAAGGCTAGCACTCTGCCACTTGAGCCACAGCGCCACTTCTGTCCATTTTCTGTATATGTGGTGCTGAGGAATTGAACCCAGGGCCTCATGTATACGAGGCAAGCACTCTTGCCACTAGGCCATATTCCCAGCACCGGAATAATATTTTTAAATGATCAATTTATTTATTTGTTGTCAAAGTCATGTGCAGAGGGTTACAGTTGAAGATGTAAGGAATTGCATACATTTCTTATCGAACTTGTTACCTTTTCCCTCATTTTTCTTCTACCTTCTCCACCATTCCTTCCCATTCAAGTTGTACAGCAGGTTTGTAGCATACTGTCTTGTAAGTATTGCTGTTGCGTTGGTTCAACTTTAACTTTCTGTGGCTCCATTTTGATATCTCCCCTTCCCTTCCCTAGTTCTCATAAAGGTATATACAATATCCAGGGAACCCAAATCAGTTACAGTGATATCAGGGGTAAAACCATTGGAAAGAAAAAGTCATAATTTCACATGGTACCTTGAAAATAGCAACAACAATGACTAAACACTAAAGACTTGTTTTCATATTTTGTAGTTCATTTCACTTAGCTTTATCTTATGTTTTCATATGTACATATCTATTGAACTATTGTGATCATCCACTGGACCTTCTTTTTTTTTTGGTGACAAAAAGTAAGTTTTAATTTCTTTTTTTTCTCAAAGAAACAAACTCTTTTATTTAGAAGAATAGGATTTCTTTCACACCATCAGTTCAAATATACAAGGCACACACATAACTGGATCCTAGCTATCCTTGTAACTATAGAACTTGGAGATAGGAACCTGTTGTCTTGTCTTCTTTCAACTCTTTACTTCTTTTTTGTGTCAATGTATAATTATTTAATACTTACAAGTAAAAGGGTTTCACACTAACACAAATATCCAACATGCATTAATCTACATGCATACACACATATACATGCACATTTATATGTGGATATGAACATTCAAATTGGTTTTATTGATTTACATTTCTTTTTTTTCATTTTTTCTTATTTATTGTCAAAGTGATGTACAGAGAGGTTACAGTTTCATGTGTTAGGCCTTGGGTACATTTCTTGTACAGGTTTTTACCTTCTCCTTCATTCTGCCATCCCCACTCACCCTTTCCCTCTCCCTACATGAGTTGTTCAGTTGGTTTACACTAAAGAGTTTTGTAAGCATTGCTTTTGTAATCATTTGTTTTTATCCTTTGTCTCTCGATTTTGAAATTCCCTTTCACTTTCCTAGTTCCAATACCAGTATATACAGTTTCCAATGTAGTCAGATAAGACACAGTGATAGTGCGGGTACAACCACAGGAAGGGGATACAAGAGGATCATCAATAATAGAAGCTACAGTTTCACAGGGCATGTTGAAAATAATTGCCACAGTGCTATAACAATCGTTTCCATAACATGGAGTTCATTTCACTTAGCATTATCTTATGCATTAATAAGGGCATAGCTATTGGGCTCTTGTGATCCTTTGCTGTGACTAGCCTAAACTTGTGCTAATTATTCCCTACGAGGGAGACCACACAGTCTGTTTCTTTGGGTCTGGCTCACTTCACTTAGTATAATTATTTCCAAGTCCTTCCATTTCCTAATGAACGGGACGATGTCATTCTTTCTGATGGAGGTATAAAATCCCATTGTGTATATGTACCACATTTTCCTGATCCATTTGTCTACTGAGGGGCATCTGGGTTGGTTCCATATTCTAGCTATGACAAATTGTGCTGCAATAAACATTGTTGTGCTGGTGTCTTTAGTGTGTTCTACTTTGTAATATTTTGTGTAGATGCCCAAAAGTGGGGCTGCTGGGTCATAGGGAAGTTCTATGTTTAGCCTTCTGAGGAATCTCCATACTGCATACCAAAGTGTTTGAATCAGGTTACATTCCCACCAACAATGAAGTAGGTTCCCTTTTGGCCACATCCCTTCCAACATTTGTTATTGTTAGTTTTCCTGATAATGGACATTCTTACTGGGGTGAGGTGGAGTCTCAATGTTGTTTCGATTTGCATTTGTTTTATGGCCAGTGATGTAGAGCACTTTTTCATATGTCTTTTGGCCATTCTCATTTCCTCATCAGAGAAGTCTCTTTTCAAGCCTTTAGCCCACTTGTTGAGGAGGCTGTTGGTTCTTTGGGGTTTTGTTTTGGAGGAATTTAAGGTTTTTTTTTTTTTTTTTTGGCCTGTCCTGGGCCTTGGAATCAGGGCCTGAGCACTGTCCCTGGCTTCTTCCTGCCACCTGAGCCACAGCACCCCTTCTGGCCGTTTTCCATATATGTGGTGCTAGGGAATCAAACTGAGGGCTTCATGTGTAGAAGGCAAGCACTCTTGCCACTAGGCCATATTCCCAGCCCGGAATTTAAGTTTTTTAATTCTGCATATATTTTAGATATGAGGCCTTTGTCCATTGTATGGCTGGTAAAGATCTTTTCCCAATCTGTGGGCTTTCTGTTTATCTTGCAAGCTATGCCCCGTGCCCTGCAGAAGCTCTGCAGTTTGTTGCAGTCCCATTTGTCCATCCTTCCTTTGATTTGTAGCATTTCTGGGTCTTTGTTAAGGAAGTTCTGTCCTGTGCCAAGGAGCCCAAGTGTTTCTCCTACTCCTTCCTTTAGTGTTTTCAGGGTATCTGTTTTAATTTTGAGGTCTTTGATCCATTTGGAATTGATTTTGGTGCACAGTGATATATAAAGATCTAGTTTTAGTTTGTTGCATGTGTTGAACCAGTTTTGCCAGCACCATTTATTAAAGAGGCTATCTTTCTTCCATCCTATTTTTTAGCTCCTTTATCAAAGATTAAGTAGGCATAGTTCTGTGGGTTCATTTCTGGGCCTTCACTCCTATTCCATTGGTCTTCAGGCCTGTTCCAATACCAAGCCAATACCAAGCTGTTTTTATTACTATAGCTTTATAATACAGCTTGAAGTTTGGTATTGTAATACCTCCAGCACTGTTCTTTCTGCTTAGGATTGTTTTTGCTATTTGGGATCTTTATTTTTGTATATGGATTTCTAGATTGCTTCCTCTATTTCATTAAAAAATGTTGTTGGGATATTAATGGGTATTGCATTGAATTTGTAGATATCCTTTGGCAATATTGTCATTGACCCATATCCAGCACTGAAATAGCAACAACAATAAGAGATGTCCCATCTAAGAAAATTCCAGGTCCAGAGGGATTCACAGAATTCTATAAGGGTTTCAAACAGAACTCACACCAATATTTCTCAAACTCTTCCATTAAATTGAAAGAGAAAGTTCACTACCAAACCCATTATATGGAGCCAGTATAACCCTCATCCCAAAACCAGGCAGGGACTCATCGTGGGAAGAGAACTTTAGACTGATTTCCCTAATGAACATTGATGCAAAAATTCTCAACACATTCTGATCAGTAGACTTCAACATGTCATCAAAAAAATCATACACCATGATCAAACTGGATTCTTCCCAGGGATGCAATTTTTTTTATTCTTTCTTTGCTTTTTTCTTTTGTACTGAAAGTCACTTAATTTTAATGATGTAGTTTTTAATTATTTTTTCCCATTTTTTGGCTCTGGGCTTGGATTTTTGTTCTTTTTCAAGGAGCTTAAGGTGCTTCCTCAAGTTGTTGAATTGAGGTTTCTCCAGTTTGCTGATATGGGCACTCATAGATATACATTTTCCTCTGAATACTGCCTTTGCTGTGTCCCAAAGGAGCTGGTACTTTGTGTACTCATCTTGGTTTAATTCCATGAATATTTGCATTTCTGCTCTTTTTTTTTCAATGACCCACTGGTGGTTCAGCAATGTGTTGTTTAGTATCCATGACTTGTAGAGTTTTCGGTGGTGGCTGTTTGAGTTGAGCTGTAATTTTATTCCATTGTGGTCTTAGAGAACACAGGGAATGATTTTTATTCCTCTGAATTTGTACAGAATTGCTTTGTGCCCTAAGATATGATCTATTTTGGAGAATGTTCCATGTGCTGCTGACAAGAATGTTTATTCTGGTGTTGCTGGATGGCATATTCTGTAGATGTCAGTTATGTCTAGTTGGTCTGTGCAGTTATTTAGTTCTGAGGTTTTTTTGTTTTTTGTTTTTGTTTTTGTTTTTCTAGCTCTGAGCAAAAAGTAGCCAGGGACAATGCTCAGGCCAAGATTTCAATCCCCAGCACTGGCAAAATAAAGATTCAAATATTGCTCAGGTGGAGGTTAGTCCTACTCTGTGTTTTCTACTGTTCTTCTCTCTTGGGTCTCATTCAAAAATCCATCCACAAAGAAAGTGTTCAGCCAAGTGCTATGGCTCAAGCCTGTAATGCTAGCTAGTCAGGAGACTGGATCTCAGGATCACAGTTCAAAGGCAGCCTAAGCAGCAAGAAACAAAAAAACGAGAAGTCAAGCTATGGCTCAAGAGCACTAGCCTTGAGCACAGAAACTCAGCTCTGAGTTGAAGCACCAGGACTTGCACACCAAAATGGGAGGAGGAGGAGGAAAGAGGAAGAAGAGAAGGAGAAAACAACAATTCAGAGACAGGAGGCCAATAATAAGGCTTGTGTTTTTCCAGAGAAATGCTTTTGGAAAATTCAACCATGACCACAATGTGCCCTCTCGTGACAATTTCTCACCACTTCTCCATTTTTTAGAGAGACTTTTACTCTCTACATAGAAAATGAAAGGAATCTAGTGAGTGGAAATTTCTTTTCATTTTTTATTTTTTTTCAAATTTTTATTATCAAACTGATGTATAGAGAGGTTACAGTTTCATATGTTAGGCATTGGATACATTTCTTGTACTGTTGGTCACCTTGTCCCTCATACCCCTCTCCCTCCTCCCCCTTTCCCTTTTCCCCCATGAGGTGTTCAGTTCACTTACACCAAACAGTTTTGCAAGTATTGCTTTTGTAGTTGTTTGTCTTTTTTTACCCCGTGTCTCTGAATTTTGGTATTCCCTTTCAATTTCCTACTTCTAATACCAGTATACACGGTTTCTAATACACTCAGATAAGATTACAGAGATAGTGTAGGTACAACCACAGGAAGGTGATATAAGAACATCATCAATAATAGAAGCTACAGATACAGATGAGACGTTGAAAGTAGTTACAACTGTGATATAACAATTGTTTCCATAACATGGAGTTCATTTCACTTAGCATCATCTTATGAGTTTCTTTAATTTTAATGGATTAAAAAATTAAGTTTGGTTCAAATAGGCAAAAGAGATGTTATTTTTCAAACACTACGTAGATTGATTTTTAAATTCTATTTTTTTGCATTTTTTAAAATTTTTCTTCATGCTTACTGGTAAAATGGGTTTCATTTTGAAAGTTTTATATGGGCACCTGAAGTCTTTTGACAAAACGAACTATTGTCCATGACCTTTTAGTTCCTCTAAAAATTAAAATGATATTAATGGTCTCAGTTATTTCATTTTCATTCATGTATGTGGAACTCCATAATATTTGGTAGAATATATCTAAATCTGTTGAAAGCAACAAAAAGTCAGATAAAAACATATGCAATACTATCCCCAACAACACACACACACACACACACACACACACACACACACACACACACACACACGGAAGACTGGAAAACACTAACTCAGGGTCCAAACCCAGTGTGCTTTAGGTGAATATATTATTTTTAAGAATATAAACTTTTTAAATTTCTATATGTATATGCATGTAATTAAGTTGGAAATTTTCTAGAGTAAGTATCTTTTTACATCCCCTGCTTATTTCTCATGCTGGGCCCAACATCCAAACAACCATACCATGGTTATTTCATATAGCTGGAGTTGCAGGGAGCAGTATCTACCTCTCTTTAAATATCTTCAGCTGGACACTGGTGCATAAAGACATTTAAGAAAAGTAGGCCGGCAGATAGCTGAGCATCAATACAATATTTGTTTGGAAGTAAATATTCTTACAAGATCAGGAAAAAAGGAAACACAAAGGTTTTTTGGGAAAAGTCTCTTGAGACACCTGCTAGGAGGCTCAATGTACCAAGCAGTCTGAGGTATACTCTACATGGAATGGGGTATTTCAGGAACCTGGAGTCACGGTGGCAAGTTCTGAATGCTCAGCGCAGTAGCCAGTTTCTTTGGGGTTTTCTCAAATGCTTTCCCAGAGACAGAGACATGAAGCACTGAACCTGGCATTTAAAGTAGTAGGAGCTGGGGTCCCATAAACACTCCTTTACTCTAAGACACATTACTCTTCAATCCTGGCTGCATCTGGCCTTGGGCCTATGGATTTGAAAGAAGAGCTCAGAAAAAGGTAGATCTTACTTGATTTCCAACACTTGCCTAAGTGCCAAGCTGGAGACCAACTGGAGGAAGCCATGATTTCTGCTTTAATCCAGAAGCCAGACCCTGTCCGGGCCTCTGAGGACCCCTTTTCCCATACCTCCCGGGGAAAATGCCTGAACCCCAAAACTAAGAAAGAGACTCAGCCCTACCCCTCCAACCGGTAGAAGGAATAAGGCGTATCTTTGTGGACTTTGCTGAGTTGAGGAGAAATGCTGAAATCCCCTTCCCTGCCAGCCTCCCTCACATGTCTGATGCAGGAAGAGAATCCCGGGGAGACAGCTTGATGGTTGAATGGGTCTCGCCCGCCCAGGGGGCGGGCAGAAGAATTTATTACAGTAACAAAGGTGGAAGGGGAGGGACTTGGGGTGATTAACTGATTGGATGAGCTGGGCTGCCCATCAGGTGATGTCATGAACCTTCCTCTGTGGGTGGGGACTACAGCCCCCCCCACGGCCCCGCCATTAGACATGTGGCCAACCTGGGAGGCCAAGCCAAGCTTGCTTCTCTTCTGGTTGAGGCCAGAAGGTGGGAGGGGCCCTCCCACACTGCCCCAGGGCTGGTTGAAGGGCAGTGAGAATCCCCAACAAGACCCCACCTAGCTCTCAGGGTACCAAATAAAGCTGTGGAAGTCATTATCTGGATATATTTACCTATGAACTATTAGGCACCCCTTCACATACTAAGTGCTACAATCCCAATGCCTTTTGGGTCTCCTTGATATATTTGCAAAGCCAAGGCAACACCAGTGATGAGGCTGGCAACATCTGAACTGTGAAATTCCAAGATCAAATATTAATTCCAGAACAGGGCATTTTCCACTACCCACTCATCTAACTGATTTGAACTCATCTCCTTTTGCTGATCCCTGAAGACTCCTAACCCTTACACTGGCACAGTGCTTGTAAACACCCTGCTTGGGGGTAGAAGTTAAAGAACCCTTGGTCATTAAATCCTGGGACTTGTATTCCTTACTCCTGAGCCTAGCCTGGGCCTGTAGAAATAACTCATACTCAGAGAATGCCCAGCTGATAACAGTGTGTCTCCACATAAGTGGTTCAGATGGTTATGCCAAGAGGAGGGAGAGTATTTCGACCAAGTAGGAATAGGGAAAAGGAAGAGGAGAAAACAGGGTTATATAATCCAGAAAGATGCTTCAGTGAAAAGAAAATGAAGAAAGGGTGAAGACAAGAAATGGAGAGTTAGGAAAGGGGAGCCAACAAGATCATATGCCATAGGGAGACCCTAGGAACAAGGCAGGCCTTTTCCCAATACATAGTGTTGGCTTCAGTGCAGTGGCTTCAGCACACTCTTTCACCTCTCCCCACAGACAACAAGAAGGATTAGGTTGAGGGGGAAGGGGAGGGGGGAAGGGCTGTGCCAGTTCTAGACTGTTTGGGTGCTCTGGGCCAGGCTTTCCAGCTTGCAAGGCCTGATCTGTCAGGAAGATTATCTTCCAAGGAGATTAATAGGGAGGCACTGCAATAATAATAGTTTTATTTGATGTGATGACTCTGATTGATTTACTTGCAAACTGATAGGCTTTTAATTGAGAGCTTTCATCTAGTCCAAGATGAAAGGCAAACGGTGGCGAAAGGTGTCTGGCCTGCCCTCCAGCCTCAATACTGATTATCCATCTGGAGGAATAGTTAATAGTCCAAGGCATTTTCAAACTTTTTTCCTTAGCTCTCGTTCCCCTTTCCTTCTTCTGCCCCCAACACCCTCCTTGAATGTTTGCCATTCCCACTCCTTTTTGTTAGAGAAAACAAATCCTTTCCATTGTGTGCAAATAAAATCCATAGGACATCCACATGAACCAGCTGTTCAAGGTTGAAGACACTAGACCTAGACTGGAGTAATTAAGAACTCCCCACCTCTGGAGCCCCCTCTGCCTTAGGGAGATTTGGCTTCCTGCCTGAGGTGCTAAGGCTCAGATCTCTGCTGTCATCTCCCAAAAGCTCGGGGCATGCAGGTCCCCAGGAGCCCCAGTATGCTTGGATTTTTGGGAGTTGGGTTTTGAGCGAAGCAATCACATGCAGCTCACTACTTGCACCTAGTTAGCACAGCACAGACCCACAAGTATGCAGCCACTTCCAGGGGTGCAGGACTCACTCTATGGCTTCCCCAAGCTTTGGGCACCTAGGTAGGGGGCCTCCCCTGAGCTGCCAGGCCTAAGGAGAAAGCTACTGCAATTAGAGGACCTAATAAACAGTGCCAAAGGACCTGATTGGAAGGTTGGAAAGGATTCCCAGAGCCTGCAGCACAGGCCCCTCCCAGCCTCCCCAGCTCTAGTCTCAACCCCAGCATTCAGTGACCAAGCCTATCCAAGAGACACGTGTCCAAAGCCCAGCTCTCCAAGCTGGGAGTGCCGCAGCTGCTCCAAGTGGACACCTAGACAGCACTGCATTCTGTGCACAAGCAGATGCTAACATTTGAAGGACAAAAGCGGCTTCAAACATGCTGCCCTGCAGAGCCAATTTAGGATTGCCATCCATGGAAACTGGTATTTTTTTTTTCCCTCAAATTTTTATTATCAAACTGACGTACAGAGAGGTTACAGTATCATACGTTGGGCATTGGATACATTTCTTGTACTGTTTGTGGCCTTGTCCCTCATGCCCCCGTCCCTCCCCCCCTTTCCCTCCCCCCCCAGTTGTTCAGTTCACTTACACCAAACAGTTTTGCAAGTATTGCTTTTGTAGTTATTTCTCTTTTTTTACCCTGTGTCTCTCGAATTTGGTATTCCCTTTGAATTTCCTACTTCCAATACCAGTAAACACGGTTTCCAATATACTCAGATAAGATTACAGAGATAGTGTAGGTACAAACATAGGAAGGTGATACAAGAACATCATCAATAATAGAAACTACACATACACATAGGACGTTGAAAGTAGTTATAACTGTGATATATCACTTGTTTCCATATCATGGAGTTCATTTCACTTAGCATCATCTTATGTGTTTCTAAGGGTATAGCTATTAGGCCTTGTGATGCTCTGCTATGGCTTGCCTAAACCTGTACTAATTATTCCCAATAAGGGAGGCCATAGAGTCCATGTTTCTTTGGGTCTGGCTCACTTCACTTAGTATAACTTTTTCCAAGTCCTTCCATTTCCTTACAAAGGGAACAATGTCATTCTTTCTGATAGAGGCATAAAATTCCATTGTGTAAATGTACCACATTTTCCTGATCCATTCATCTATGGAGGGGCATCTGGGTTGGTTCCAGCTTCTCGCTATGACAAACTGTGCTGCGATGAACATTGTTGTGCTGGTGGCATTACTGTGATTTTGTTTGTGGTCTTTTGGATAGATACCCAACAGTGGGGCTGCTGGGTCATAGGGGAGTTCTATATTGAGCCTTCTGAGGAATCTCCATACTGCTTGCCAGAGTGGCTGAACCAGTTTACATTCCCACCAACAATGAAGTAGGGTTCCCTTTTGGCCACATCCCCTCCAACAATTGTTATTATTAGTTTTCTTGATATATGACATTCTTGCTGGGGTGAGATGGAATCTCAATGTTGTTTTGATTTGCATTTCCTTTATGGCCAGTGATGTAGAGCATTTTTTCATATGTCTATTGGCCATTCTCATTTCCTCATCAGAGAAGTTTCTTTGTAAGTCTTTAGCCCACTTGATGAGGGGGATATTTGTTCTTTGCAGTTTTGTTTTGGAAGAAGGTAATTTTTTTAGTTCTGCATATATTTTAGAGATGAGGCCTTTGTCTGTTGAATGTCCGGTAAAGATTTTCTCCCAGTCTGTGGGCTTTCTGTTTATCTTGAGAGCTATGTCCTTTGCCGTGCAGAAGCTCTGGAGTTTGATGCAACCCCATTTGTCCAACCTTTCTTTGATTTGTAGCCTTTCAGGGTCTTTGTTAAGGAAGTTCTGTCCTGTTCCAAGGAGCCCAAGTGTTTCTCCTACTCCTTCCTTTAGTGTCTTCAGGGTGCCTGTTTTGATTTCAAGGTCTTTAATCCATTTGGAATTGATTTTGGTGCAGGGTGATATATAAGGATCTAGTTTTAGTTTGTTGCATGTGTTGAGCCAGTTTTGCCAGCACCACTTGTTAAAGAGGCTATCTTTCTTCCATACTATTGTTTTAGCCCCTTTATCAAAGATTAAGTAGGCATAGTTCTGTGGGTTTAATTCTGGGTCTTCAATTCTGTTCCATTGGTCTTCAGGCCTGTTCCGGTGCCAATACCAAGCTGTTTTTATTACTATAGCTTTATAATACAGCTTGAAGTTGGGTATTGTAATTCCTCCAGCACTGTGCTTTCTGCTTAGGAGTGTTTTTGCTATTCTAGGTCTTTTATTGTTCCATATGAATTTCTGGATTGCTTCCTCTATTTCATCAAAAAATGGTGTTGGGATATTAATGGGTATTGCATTGAATTTGTAGATAGCCTTTGGCAATATTGCCATTTTGATTATATTAATCCTCCCAATCCAGGAGCATGGGAGGTTTTTCCATTTTCTTAGTTCTGACTTAATTTCATTTTTCAAGCTTTTAAAGTTCTCTTCAAAGAGGTCTTTCACTTCTTTGGTTAAGGTTATTCCTAGGTATTTTATGTTTTTGGGGGCTATTGCAAAAGGAGTTGCTTTCCTGATTTCAGCCTCGGTCTTCGGGTTGTTAGCATAGAGAAAGGCCGTTGATTTTTGAAGGTTTATTTTATATCCTGAAACTTTGCCAAAGTTTTGTATCAGCTCTAGTAGCTTGGGGGTAGAGTCTATGGGATTCTTTAGGTATAGGATCATGTCATCTGCGAAGAGAGAAAGTTTAACTTCATCTTTTCCTATTTGGATCCCCTTTATAGTCTCTTCTTGCCTAATTGCTCTGGCTAGGAATTCTAGTACTATGTTGAAGAGCAGGGGAGAGAGTGGACATCCCTGCCTTGTTCCTGATTTTAAAGGGAATGGCTTTAGTTTTTCACCATTTAGAGTTATGCTTGCTGTTGGTTTGTCATAAACTGCCTTGATTATATTCAGGAATGTTCCCTGGAATCCCAGTTTTTCCAGGGCTTTTAGCATAAATGGGTGCTGGATTTTATCGAACGCTTTTTCCGCATCCAGCGATAAAACCATGTGGTTCTTTACCTTGCTCCGGTTGATGTGGTGGATTACATTAATTGACTTGCGTATATTAAACCAGCTTTGCATCCCTGGGATGAATCCAGTTTGATCGTGGTGTATGATTTTTTTGATGACCTGTTGAAGTCGATTGGCCAGAATTTTGTTGAGAATTTTTGCATCTATGTTCATCAGGGAGATTGGTCTGTAGTCCTCTTTCCGTGATGAGTCTCTGCCTGGTTTTGGGATGAGGGTTATACTGGCTTCATAAAATGAGTCTGGCAGTGAACGTTCTCTTTCAATTTCATTGAAGAGTTTGAGAAATATTGGAGTGAGTTCTGTTTTGAAGGCCTTGTAGAATTCTGCGGTGAATCCATCTGGACCTCGGCTTTTCTTGGATGGGAGATCATTTATTGCTGTTTCTATTTCAATACTGGATATGGGTCTGTTTAGAAGGTTAAAGTCTTCATAGTTGAGTTTGGGGGTATCAATTTTTTCTAGGAAATCATCCATTTCTTCCAAGTTCTCGAATTTGTTGGCATAAAGGTTTGCAAAATAGTCCCTTATTATTTTCTGAATTTCGGTTATTTCTGTGGTGATGCTACCTGTTTCATCTCTTATCTTGTTTATTTGAGTGTGCTGCCTTCGTTCTTTGGTCAGGTTTGCCAGGGGTCTGTCTATCTTGTTGAGTTTTTCAAAGAACCAACTCTTTGTTTTGTTGATTCTTTCGATGGTTTTTTTCGTCTCTAATTGATTTAATTCTGATTTGATTTTAATTATTTGCTTCCGTCTATTGACTTGGGGTTTGGCTTGCTGTTCTCTCTCCAGAAAATTAAGGTGCTTCCTTAAATTACTGAGTTGCTGTTTCTCCAGTTTGTTGATGTATGTACTCAGAGATATAAATTTTCCTCTGAGTACTGCCTTTGCTGTGTCCCAAAGGAGCTGGTACTTGGTGCCCTCAACTTGGTTGATGTCCATAAACCTTTGAATTTCTATTTTAATTTCTTCAATGATCCACTGATGGTTCAGCAGTGTGTTCTTTAGTCTCCATGAATTGTGGGATTTTCTGTGGTGGCTGAATGAGTTGAGCTCTAATTTTATTCCATTGTGGTCTGAAAGAATGCAGGGAATGATTTTGATACTTCTGAATTTGTACAGATTTTCTTTGTGCCCTAAGATGTGATCTATTTTGGAAAATGTTCCGTGTGCTGCCGAAAAGAATGTGTATTCTGTCCTTGCTGGGTGGAATATTCTGTAGATGTCGATTGAGTCTAGTTGGTCTATGCAATTGTTTAGTTCTGTGGTTTCTTTGTTCAGTTTTTGGCGTGTTGATCTGTCCAGAGGTGATAGTGGAGTGTTAAAGTCCCCCACTATCATTATGTTTGGGTCTATGAATGTTTTTAGAGCCAGTAGTGTTTGTTTGATGAAGTTGGGTGCTCCTGCATTTGGCCTGTAGATATTTAGGATGGTTATTTCTTCCTGTTGGAGAGATCCTTTTACTAGTATGTAGTAACCTTCTTTCTCTCTTCTTACCTTTTTCAATTTGAAGTCAATTTTGTCTGATACTAGGATTGCAACTCCAGCCTGCTTATGGGGGCCATTTGCTTGATAGATTTGTTTCCAGCCTTTCACTTTTAGAAGATGTTTACTTTTGCTGGATAGATGTGTCTCTTGGAGGCAGCAGAAAGATGGATCTTGATTTTTGATCCAACTTATGAGCCTATGTCGTTTGATTGGAGAATTAAGTCCATTAATGTTGACAGTTAGGATTGAGAGGTGATCGTTTGTTCCTTTCATTATCACTGTCTTGTTTAAAGCTGTGTCTTCCCATTTCTTGATCTAGTGTTTACTAATTAGGGTTCATTTCTCTGTCTGTGTTGGGATCCTGATTATTTTCCCTGTATAGTACATCTTTAAGGATTTTGTGTAAAGCTTGTTTGGTGGAGATATATTGTTTCAGTTTTTCCTTATTGTGGAAGACTTTTATTTGACCTTCGGCTATGAAGGAGAGTTTGGCGGGGTACAGAATTCTTGGTTGGTAGTTATTTTTATTTAGAGTTT
Organism: Perognathus longimembris pacificus; assembly: GCF_023159225.1. Taxonomy (NCBI): domain Eukaryota; kingdom Metazoa; phylum Chordata; class Mammalia; order Rodentia; family Heteromyidae; genus Perognathus; species Perognathus longimembris. The sequence continues at coordinate 68,709,726 of NC_063163.1, forward strand.
GGTATACTTCATTCCAGGCTCTCCTTGCTTTCATGGTCTCTGCTGAGAAGTCTGGGGTAATTCTGATTGCTTTTCCTTTATATGTGATTGTTTTCTTTGCCCTAACAGCTTTGAGTATTTTTTCCTTGCACTCTGCTGAAGCTGTTTTGATCACAATGTGTCGGTGGGAAGTCCTATTCTGGTCTGGTCGATTTGGGGTTCTAAATGCTTCTTGTATCTGTATAGGCCTTTCCTTCTGGATATTTGGGAAGTTCTCAGCTAATATTCTGTTAAATAGGTTGCCTATCCCATTAACCTCTTTCTCCAAGTTTTCCTCAATACCTATTATCCTTAAATTGGGCTTCCTCATCGTGTCTTGAATCTCCTGTAGCGATCTGTTTTGTTGCTTGGACTGGATTTGTATTGATTTTTGATCTTTCTCCATAGAATCTAAGGAATCTTCAGCTCCTGAGATTCGATCCTCTGCTTCAGTTAGTCGGGACTGTAGGCTAACTACTTGATTTCGAATCTCTTTTCCTTCTGACTGGTCTTTCCTGATGTTTTCCATGTCATTTCTTAGGTCCTGTATGGACTTCTTTACTTCATTAACTTCATTACTTTGGTTTTGAGTGTTGTCTCTCAAATCTTTAAGTTGGGTAGCTATCTTTTCATTTGACTCTTGAAGCTCACTTATCTTTCTATTTGTGGATGCCATGAAATTCTCCATTAATTTTTGCTTTGCCTCCTCACGCTCTAACATAATTGACTGAAGAGATTCAAACTTTTCATTTATCATGTTTATCAGTAAACTTTGTAGAGCATTTTGGGGGTTTTCTTCTATGTTTTTGATTGACTGCTCTGCTTCCTGCTTGTTTTGGGTGGGGGATAGGACTTCATTATTTGCCATCTTTCTTGTGTTTCTTCTGCCCATTTGAATTGGGAATGCCAGTCTACCAGCACCTGTGAGCACTGTTTAAGACCCAAAGCAGCCCTTACCAAGCACTGTTGTGTAAATCTTACAATTTCACAATTATAAACAGATAACTTGTATACCTGTCTATAAAGTTAGATTTGGTGTTCCTAAAGAATACAATTTCAATATAACATCTGATCCTGGGCCCTGTATTCAGTAGTTACTTATTTACTGTTACAACCTTATACGCAATTCTTGTTTTTATATTAAGTTCTATTAGGACTGGCTTTCTCTATGAACCCCTTTGATTCACTCGTATTAAGCTGGGATATCCTCTATCCAATAACCAGGAGTCAATGGAACCTGGAGGTCCAGGCAGTAAGTCCGGAGGGTAAGTTGGAGGTAGTAAAGAGAATAGAGTAAAGTGTATTGGGGGTGGTGGTGGTGATTTTGGTTTAGTTTCAGTGACGTGGAAATGTGGAGAAGAGTAGAATCAGTAGAAAGAACATTCATAAAATGACAGACACTGGAGAGTTAGCAGAAAAGGGTGTAGGTGTTATTTATAGGAAAGTAATTTTTATAGGAAGAGGACGCAACGAGAGAAATGAAGTAAAAAAACTGGAAGACAGATACACAAAACAGAGAAAAATTATTTAACAAGGAAGTATAAGTAAATAAAAAGGAAAATAACAGAAAAGGAACAAACCTAGCAAATAAACAAACACAAAAAAAAACTTGATAAAACAAACCAGTAAAAATGGAAAACAAACAAACAAAAAAAACCAAAAAAAAACAGCCAATGATGTTTCAGGTGTGAAAAAATTAAAGAGAAAATTTAAAAGAAAAGTTAAAAAAAATGTTTGAAAAGAAAAAGAAACCAGTCTCTCGTTTCCCTGCAATGGACTGCAGTCTATTTTCCTGATTGGCTGGTTTGACTTGATTTCAGTTGGCAAGGGGTGGTTCTGTTCTGACTTTCTCCCCTGTTGGTGCAATCGTGGGTCTCTGAGGTTCGCACAGCTTGCAGGCAGGCCTTGGGCGTCCTCTGTAGATGGGGACGTGGGCAGTCACAGGAACTGTGGCTCCTCTGTCTGCTGTGGGGCCGCTGCCTTTGATGCCTGGACTTGACTAGACTGTGAACTCAGCAGAGCATGGCGCCTCTAGCCTGTTTTGCTCCACTAAGAGTTGCTTGCCTGAGGGAGGCGGCCTCCTTGGCATAGGTAGCTATGGAATGCAGCTCCGTTTTGGGCTGGGAATTAGTTTCCTCTGTGACGGGACCGTTTAGCTGTCCCCAGAACTGTTTGTTCCTCCGTGTGTTGTTTCCGCGCCCCTGGTAGCTGCTCGCAGCTTTTGCTTTAAGTTTAGAAGTTCCGGCGGGCAGGGCGGGGCTTCTCTGGCTAGGCCCCGGACTCTCCTCCCACCAGGGCAGGGGGCGTTCTTCTGGGCGGAGCTGGTTCTCACTGATTCCGCCCCTCCTGCCCTTTTCAAAGATGGCTTTTTTGACTTCGCTTTCCCCAGGCCCGCTTCAGTTCCAGTCTGGTCTGACCCTATGCCAGTGGCAAAGATGGCGCTTTGCTCTGGCGGTGGGGACAGGGATGCCTTCCAGAAGCTGGACTGTGGGCACAAGCGAGAATAATTTTTTTTTTTTTTTGCGGGGTACTCACGCAGTCTCTGCGATGTCAGGTCCTCCGTGCTCAGCTGCCGTCTGGAGTATTTCTCGCTTTAGCTGCGCGGAGTGCTGGGGGCTGTGCCCTGCACTGTGCCGGAGCCGGTGCTGGCGCGGCGGCGGGACGCCACCCGGAGCTCAAAACTGTGTTTTCAGACCAGCAAAGTCGATTTTTCCTTCCTGTAGAGAATCCCTGTACTGTTAGAACTTACTTTGGCTGTCTTTCTCGGAGAAACAGTTTCTATGAGGTGAGAAAACTACGATATCAGAGGGAGCTCTGCAGGGCACAGCCGCAGCTACTGCTTTTCTTCCCTAAATCCGGAAACTGGTATTTGGTACTCATTCTCCAAAGATGACTCAGAAAAACTTTACAGCCTTTCCTGTGATCTGGCCACGCGGTGTCTCACCGACTTACCTTTCTCTGTGTGGCACAGAGACACGACAAACCCTCTTGAATGCAGGTGTATTTGTACACACACAAACAGCGATCCCAAACACACACCAACCGCCTCACTGGCCCCTCTTCTGGGCTCTCTAAAATAGCTTTAATCAAATTACCATCTCAAAGTTTACAAACCTAAAAGAAGGAGAGAGTAAAATTAAAATGCAAAAAAATAATGCCCATGAGAAAATTCTAAAACGCACACCAGAAAGTTCCTGGTACCCATGTGGAGTAGGGAGACAGACTAAAAGGAGAAGAGTGGGATGGTTAGAGGAAAGAGTGGGCCCTGGTAGGACAGGTCCCAAACGGGACCCATATACACATCACATTTCAGCTTGTAGGTAGGAACCCGGCCTCCACGGCTTGCCCCCATCCCTGAACCCCACAGCAGGCACAGATGGGTTCCCAGGCTTCCGGCCCCACCATTTATCAAAACGACTTGACAACAAAAGAAGAGACAGGAGGAAAAGTGGGAGGAGCGGAAACCCAAAGTCTTTCAAGGAAGGGGTGTGGTCTCTGCTCACCCCCTCCTCTCCTGCTAGTTTCTACCAGGTCCTGGAGATGACCCCTAGTGAGGTTCCAGACTCTAGAAAGGCCCTGGGAAGTGACTCCATGGAACAAATGTAGGTATGTACTGTGAGCACAGACTGGGCACCTGGCTGCATGCACTGCACCTCCTTCCTCTTGGAACAGCCCCAGAGACAGTGCAAATCCAGCAGAACGTGGCAACCCGCTCCACTAACTGAGAAAAACTCATGTTCCCACAGGCAGGTGCCCCTCCTTTGCTTGCCCCTTCCCTGTCCTCTCCCAGCACAGGTCAGTCGTTGCTTGGTGGTCCATTAAAATCTCAGCTAGCAGTCTCAAGTAACCCAGTCTTCGAGTTTGGTGCTCAGAGGGTAGTGAAGGGCTAAAGAGGAGGTAAGAGAGAGCCTGAAACACATTTCTCCCACCCCCAGGTATCTTCTCAATAGCCTTTCAGTTCTACATGGGGTGAGGTGAGAAGAGAAACATTCAAGAGAATTATCCCCTCAATGACCACCAAGTCTCAGTTTATGTTAGTAGTAGGAACCATTAGGTTAGAAGACTTGGGGAGTCAGGGCACTAAAGAGGATAGCATACTCCTGATATCAGCACGCTGTTAAGCCTTAAGGGATTATTTTAGGAAGGTGGGAATTCTCCACTAGACGTCGTTGCCACCACCACCTCCCGTCTTGAGGACTCTGATAGCCCCAAACTCTGAGGTTCCGCTGACAAAGACTCCAGTTTAGAAGGCATAGCTGTCTCGCCAATACCAAGCAAGGAGGCGCAGATCCCAGGCTTGTGGCCCCTCACAGCATCCTGGGAGCACCGGCACACATTACTCTCACAATTCCTTTTCTGGACACTGAGCATTTCCCCTCTCCCTCTTCATCCTTTTTTTTTTTTTTGTCAGTGCTCTTCTCCATTTCAGGAGTTGCTCCTCTTTCCCCATCCTCAGGTTCCTTCCTCTGTCTTAGGTAAATGAAATATTATTGTAATAGAAAAGAAAAAAACCTTTTATATGACTATATTTTCCTTCTTCCTGTATTCTTCCCTCTGTTCTTCTATTTATCCAATAACTTTCTTTTACATGCCATTAACATTCTTCTTGCCTGCCATCCATCCACTCTTGCCTCAACACATCAATCCATCCATGGTTACATTCTATTCCTTTCTGCATTTAAGAGGTTCAAGTGTTGTGTAAGTTTACTAAAATCCCAATGAGAAGAAATCAGCAAGGAATACAAAATATTTTGCTAAAGTACTAAAATCAGATATTGTCCCAGGAACTTCACATCACATAATAGAGATTCAGTATTTTACTCAATAATGTAAATGCAAAACTATTAACGGAATTCTTACAATAAATAAGAAACATAGACAAACACTCAAAAGAAACTGGGGAGTATTTTGACTATATCATGATTAATATGTTGAAGAAGTTGGAAATTAGTTACATTTTCAATTGCTAAACAGTATGCCCACAACAAAAGAAAAGGTACACAATGTATTTTGCAAAACATTGTTATATTTTCAACTAAAAATTAATTAATAGAAAGCTATAGTCAGAGACAAAGTCATTTCTTTATTAGAAATGTAAATGTGAGAAGAGGTTCAAAGTCAGCCTGGGCAGGAAAGTCCAAGAGAGCCTTCTTTACAATTAAAAACCAAAAAGCTAGAAATAGAGCTATAGTTCAAGTGGTAAAGCAGTCTTCAGTGACAAAAGTAAGAGGCAGTTTAGATTCTGAATAAAACCATGCACAAATGACTTTAATATCAGAAGAAATATTTAATGTACAGTAGATGAGACAAGACAGGAGTACAATTGTGTCTATATGCCTTTAAAATGTGATTCTGTAAAAATAGTATAGAACCCACTATGTCAACCAATTTGAAATGGTTTCCTTATAAAATTAAGAGTCTTAAAATGTGACAGATAAAAATGTTGATGTTTCAACCAGTTGTAAGAAGTGATAACATTACAATAAATAATCTTAGATCTTTATAAGTTCAAAATTGTCTATATCAAATTAATAAAGAGTGACTAAACAACAGTAAACTCAAAAGTAAACCCATGCATGAAGGAGTAAACTATGATACATTGCACATTTTACACTTAAGAGAAAAGTGAAAAAAATGTATAAATTGTAATCTTAAAACTAATCATGTTTTCAAAGCATATATAAGTAATTCCTAAAGCTATATAAGGGAATCAGGGCATGGGCACAAGGGAGGGAGAACAGAGAAGGAGACAGGACACAGAGAGGACAAAGAGAAATACAGAGAGAGGCATCGAGAAGGGTCCTACAAAGATCTTCAAAAGTATTGTAAAAGGTGAATGTGTGAATAGAAATGTACAAGTATTGACCTAACCATCTCTGCATGATATTAAAAGACAAAAATTTGTGAAGAGGAAAATATTAATGATATATATTAGGGGACTTTACAAAATTGTTGTGTACTTAAAAATTTAGAAAAGTAATTGCCAAAGACAATAGTGAAAAGACAATAGAAAGAGAGGACAGTAGAATTAAGCACAGACTAAATCAGAGGAATCAAAAATATAAAAAGTATTCCAGTTAAAATGGTGACCTACAACACTTCTGACTACCAATACTACAAAATGCACAATAGGTTCTTATCCATCGTAAAAATCCCATAATATTACACGAAGTGTAATCTAAATACTTGTGGACTTAGATTAGACTTTGTATATACTAATCAAACCAGAGAGTTTAATCTTAAGAATGCATATTTCTCCTACTATGTTGTTTAACCACAAAACCATGCAGAGAATTTTTATTTGTCATGAAGAAAATGATGTAGCACTTTGGGGCAAAAATGCAACCCAGGAGCCCTACACCAGAGGCCAAGATGGAGAAGACCTCCACAGCCACCATCACCTTTCCCTTGGCACTGTGGTAGACAGGCAGGAAGGTGACCCACACACTGCAGAACACTAGCATGCTAAATGTGAGGAACTTGGCCTCATTGAAGGTGTCAGGCAGGTTCCTGGCCAGAAAGGCTACAGTAAAGCTGGCCAGGGCCAGGGAGCCCAGGTATGCTAGGACACAGTAGAAGGCAGTGAGGGAGCCCTTATTGCACAGGATGATGATGTGGCCATGTTCAGAGTGTGTATCTGTGTCAATGAAGGGAGGAGAGGTTCCCAGCCAGAGTCCACATAGAGTCACTTGGATGAGGGTGCAGATGGGGATGATGAATTTTGGAGCCCCCGATACCAGCAGCCACCTCATCATTCTCCCTGGAGAAGTGGCCTTGAAAGCAAGAACGACAGTCACCGTTTTGGCCAACACTGTGGAAACAGCCACAGTGAAGACAACCCCAAACGTGATCTGCTGCAGGATGCAGGTGACTGTGTTAGGACGTCCAAGAAAAAGCAAGGAACAAAGGAAACAGAAGATGAGGGAGATGAGCAAGTTGTAGCTGAGAGCCCTGTTATTGGCCTTGACAATGGCAGTGTCTTGGTGTTTCACAAATATCCCAAGCACAACAGTAGTTAGCATAGAGAAGCAAAGAGCCATGCAGGCCAGAGCCATGCCTAAGGGATCTCCAAATGCCAGGAAGCTTGCAGCTCTCAGAAGGCACTGATTTCTCTCTAAGTTGGCATACTGATGATCTGGACACTTGACACACTGGTCCATATCTAGTGAAAAATGTACATTACCATTAGACCTTGTTATGAAATTCTTTTCCTTCACAGAATTTAGGAAATTGTTCACTTAGGTGTAATCTTCAAATACCAGTATTTACTATCATAAATAAAAAGTAGTCAAGAGAAGGGGAATATCAAAATGGAGAGACAAAGGTTAAAAGATGAATGAATTCAATGGCCATACTTACAAAACTACATACTGTAAACCAACTGTACAAATTGGAGGAGGAGGGAAAGGAACTAGGGAGGGGAATAAGCAGGAGAAAAATGAGAGAGCATGTAACAAGTTTGTTAAGAAGTGTACTCACTGCCTTACATATGACAATGAACAAATCAATTAAAAAAGAAAAGTATATGTTTCTTTTCTAAGCCACAAGTGCCTCCCATTTCCATCTTCTTATTTATTCAGGCTTTCTTCAATTTTTTCCTGCAGTGTTTATCACATGCCTTGACAATGTGACAGTTGTGGTATTTTAATATTCTAATCAAAATTTTCTATACTTTTTTGTAACTCTTAATAACAGAATTTTGCACAATTCTTCAATTCTATTGAAAATTGTAATTATGTGGTTTACACTTTCCTACATTTCTCTGTAAAACATTAATTCATCCTTGTGGCATATTATTCATGAGTTCATCTCATTGCATTTGTCTCATCTACTCACTTGTGACATTGTAGGAACTCATTGTCCACTCCTGGACACTCTATAGTCATGCTTACTTCTAAAATGGAATCCACCTTTCTGATTACATGCCTTGTTACAAGACCAGTTCTGGGCAATGAGAAGTAAAGGTATGCCAGAACTGTTTTCTGTGTGGGTAAAATATAACCTTTGAGATGAACACTTTCCTTAGTAAGACTTATGTTTAATTTCATGTTAGAGTTTACCCTTGTCCTAATGATTAGTGATAAGAAAGATTCCTGGAGATAACTTTGCCATGATGTATCATATTGCAACTAGCAATACCTGTCAAATCTAAATTATTCACAGAGAGAAGAAAATGGCCTTTGTAATCCTAATACACATTTTTTTTTTTGGTTTGGATTGAGGAAAATTTGGGAGAGAGCAAGAGTTTCTTCAAGTTATGGGCTTACCTGTTCCATTAGCAATCTCATTCTCTGAGCAAAGGGTACAATCAAAGCAACAGGCAGCTTTTCCCTCCTGAGGAGACTTCCTGAATCCAGGAACACAACTCTCAGTGCAGACAGAGTGAGGAGTCTGAGGAAAATCAGGACTGTGTTAGTAACTGTTGTGACTTACACTTAACGCTCCAAAATATCCATTGTTTAAATGATGGGATCTTTAAACATGGTTACTATGCAAGTAATTGCAGTTGATTGATTTAATTCAGTTATATATTTCATGATTCCAAAAGGCTTATGTGGTGCAACCTTGATTTCTAGTCTCTTGAATTATCGCAAAGTATAGGATTTTTAAAAGATGGAAACCAGTGGTGAGAAAGTAATTCATAGTGAACTGCCATATGGGATTTCTTTGAACTTATATCCTTATAGCTTGTCTCTTACTCATCTGTGACATGAGTAAGAAAGGAAACCTCCTTTTTATAGTGTTATGTGAACACCAGGCATATGGCATCTTCCTCTTTGTTTTTCAGTAGCCAGGAGGTGAGAATCTTCTCTCACAGCTGCCTTCAAGGACTTCTTTCACAAAAGATGGTTAAGTAGCAGCTTAATTAGCAATTGAATGTACCACCACAGAAAGGAGAAAAATGAACATCCAAACCAAAAAAAAGTACTTATTGATTCACTCATCAAGTACTTTTTTGCTGTGTTAGAAACCCAGTGAGAAGAATATAATTTATATTTTCTGACAATCTTCTAAAGCAACATTTAGAAAGCCATTTAACTGTTTTAATTCTGATCCTGGGGAGTTAGCTCAAGTTCTGGATTCAAGCTGTTTTGCTCAACGTTAACAGCTACTTGAATCATAGCTTTACTCCAGATTTTTTCTGGTTAATTGGAGATAACAGACTTCCCTGTTTATGCTGATTTAAATCATGATATTCAGATCTCAGCTATGTCAGTCACTAGGATGATGAGACAAAGTTACTGGCACTCAGGCAGATATAAATTGAAAGGGAGACTTTGCTTATTTGGGTATTCTTAAACTTATTAGGATTAGTTCCAACCCACCTCTGTAACTCCAATGGACCACTCCACCATATCTTTAGATAAAGACAGTTGATTGCCATGTAGAGAATATGGAGAAAACTTTCCTATTTTCACAGTAAGTTCAAGACCTTCTGGAAAATTCCAAATATTCAGAATGTCATACTCTGGATGCAATTTCTTTTTCTCATCCAAAATCACTTGGTCTCCAGTAGAACTGTGAAACTGAATGTTCTTCAGAAAAGGGTGCAGCTAAAAGACAGACATCATCTTATAGTGAAATACATACCAGGGTTAAGACCAAAGACCTGAACTGAGAAAAGCTCTTGATTACCTTTAGTCTGTGATTCTGAATTCAAGAATAGCACAGACACCTAAGGAAGTATCCCAGAACAAAATGTATGGAGGAATAAAAGTAATATTTTTGGAAAGTAATCTTTCCTGATCACTCTTTAAAGGACTAGAATGCTTTTCACTTTAAGGGAAACCATTTTGCTATAGCTTGCCACAGCCACTATTTTTATAATTATCTATAGTTTGAGCTTGCTAAGTTTGTAATGCCAAAGTTGGATGAAACCATGTACTTATGAAAAATATGGATAAATTGGTTTAGCAGGCCATCCTTTGCTATGACTGAAGTAACTGGTAGGGAAAAGCTGAATTGATAGTTTTCCAAACACTAGGTATGAACACGTTGAGGTTCGCAGTAACTATAGGAATTCATAGCAATATCCCCAGTGGTGGCTCAAGAATGTAATCCAAGGTAGTAAAGATGCACAGAGCAGAGGATCATGTTTTGAAGCTAGCTAGGGAAGAAAAGTGTGAGAAACTTTTCTCCAATAAAGTATTCAGAAGAATCTGGAATTAGTGATGTGCTTAAGTGGTTGAGCGCAAGCCTTGAGCACAAATAGACTCAGGAACATTGCCAAGGCCCTGAGTTCAAGTCCTTGGAGAGACAAAAATAATATATAGAAATATGGCATATATTGTATCCTTGTTACTGTTCTGTTGTTTCCTTAAGAGAACATGAACACATGTCTGGAGTACCTCAAAGAATTTTAAACTTAAAGAACTTGCTAGAGTTTTGAAAAGCACTTGAAATACTTAATTTTAATATTAATTTGCATTTATTCAATTTTGTACGTACAGAAGTTTTTATTAATAGAAAGGAAAGTGCTTAACATTTGTGAAAATTACTTTAAATACTGAAATATACATTTACATTAATATCAGAAATCAAAATTTGTATGGCATATGAATACAAACACATATATAAATGTGTACACACATCCACACACACAGCATATATTCATGTAAGAAGAAATATTTAATTTCTTTTTTTTTCTATATATGTGATGCTGAGGAATTGAACCCAGGGCTTCATGTATACAAGGCAAGTAAGTACTTTACCACTAGGCCATATTCCCAGCCCAGAAATATTTAATTTCATATGCCAAGAACCCCCTCTTGCATGTGACATTCGTTCCTCATGGTACATTTTCTAACATAAGAAATTACCTGTGCAGGAAAAATCCCTGTTCCCTTTCTATTTCCAATTGTTTGAATTTCTGTTTGATGAAGGAGCAGCTCATGGAGAGCATGGGCCACAGCATACACAGCATTGTAGATATTGTAACTGTCTCCAGACATGGCCATGTCAAAAATGTGCCCATGCAGCCAATCCAAGGAGGAATCATGAGGACAGTTGTCCCATGTTACACAGTCAGACTCAGGATCTGAGCAATTGAAAGAAAGAAACCACAGCCGCGCTAGGAAAAAGTCTTCTGGGTATTTGGATGGATTAACTGCCTTGACAAAATCTGTGAATCCAGAAACATCTACATGATGGTGTCTAAAAATAAACGGTACGTGCAATGAGCCTAGCATGAAATATCTCCTTTTCAGGGTGAAATCCCACTCTGAATTCATGATAAAAACTTTTCCTTGAATGAAAATTTGCTCAGTAATCGTCCTTAAAACTTTTAGTAAATCATTATCACCATATATGACGAGGACACTTGCTGAAGATTTATTCATCTCATTATAAATTCTCATGATATTTTGTAAATGTCCCAAATCTTGGCTTGAGAACACTAGCTCGTAGGCTACACAAATTCTGTTCTTGATCATCTCCTCTTTAACTTCAGCAAGAATCCACAAAACATTCTCATCTTTTGAGGTCAACAATCCCACCCAGCTCCAACTGAAATGAAGCAGTAGTGAGACCATGGCAATGCCTATTGATGTGTCCTTTGAGGCCATCTGATAGAGAGCAGGAAACTTGTTATGGTCATTCAGGGCATAATCAAAAGTCCCAATGGTAAACTAAAGGGAAAAATTGGATGCTCCATGAATTAGAATATTGCCATGCATCACAATTTCAATTTGAATTATATTAAGACCTAGTTGAAGTTGGCAGAATCTAGTTTTCCTATAGCTCTTGAAAATATTCATTTTAATAGTTGCTCAACATATAAAATTTTTCATTAAATGTCTCTTTATCTTTGCCACTAATTCCATTAACTCTTCACAGCTATATTAACCCCACCCACTTCCCAACTTTCCTAGTTCAATCATCATATATGTATGCCTAATACATATATGATGTTTAACACATATAATATAATACAACATAATATTAGTATTATGTTGTTTTAACCATCCATCCATTCCCTACTCATTCGCCTATGACCAGACACCCTATGACAAGGTATGCTTCATTTTTCTGGGGTTCGGGTTTTGTATTGTAGATCTGAAATTACACCACCAAGTATACCATAGTTTAGTCAGATAGATCATTTATGCATGTAAATGGTCATGTTACTATTACATATTTGTTTCATATTTCATATTAATATTTTAGATCTAACTTTCACATATGAGAAGACACATTTACACCTTGTCATTCTGAGCCTGATTTAATTCATTCAACATAACAGCTTTCCTCTGCATGTGTGTGTGAGTGCACGTGTGTGTAAGTGCATTCCAGTAAAGGGTCACAACTTATGGCTTCTTGCACTACATTGACTTTTTCCCTCAAGACTTGTGCTCTACCACTTGAGCCACACATTCACTTTTACTTTCTGCTGGTTCATTGGAGACGCAAGTTTCCCAAGTAACTAGGATTACAGGTGTGAGCCATCAGTACCCTGATCAACATATCTTCACACTACAAAGTCATTTTCCATTTTCTGATTTATTAAAGAAAATTATTGATAATTATTGAAACAATTATCCATTTGTCTGCTCAAACTCTTCCATTTCATTTTCAAAACAGTGGAAATACCTTTGAGTACTTCCTTTTTGAAACCACAAAATTTGAGAGGTTCATAAATCCAGCCTCTTATCATTCTCTTCTAGCACCTGACATTGCACTAAATGAGACATTTTTATATATTTTCACATCTCTCATGCTCACCTGTGGAAATTTGTACAGTTCCAGCAATGTCCCAATATTGTAAGATGTCACTGCTGATGGTCCTGTAAGTACTGCCATAGTCTTGCTCTCTGTCCTACAGAAGTAGTTTGGAATCCTGTACTTCCCAAAGAGCCAAAGGAAGGGCTTCGTAAACATTATCCAACCTCCGAATTGAACATCATAGACATCAAATCCCAGAGTCAAGTTGTGTAAAAGAAAAGGGTTTTTGTTGATCTCCTCAACAGCAAAAGCCAAGGTCAAAATGAACTGGTAATCCTTGAAGATCCTGAATAATGAGCATAGAAATTGAATCACTTTTCAAAATTTATAACTTTGATGTAATTATCCCCTCGATGCTCGTGGCTCACACCTGTAATCCTACCTACTGTGGAGGTTGAGATCTGAGAATTATGGTTGGAAGACAGGCCAAGTTCATTTCTTTGAGATTCTTATATCCAATTAACCATCAAAACACCCGAAGTTGAAGTATGGCTCAAATGCTAGACACATAGCCTTGAGCAAAAAAATCTAAGCAAGAGCTTGATATCCTTAATTGAAGCCCAGGTACCACTACAAAATAAATAAATATAAATAAGTAAATAAATATGTAATTATCAAAATGTATACTTGACTTATATAAGCTTACTATGTACTATAAAATATATAAAGCAAGTACAAAAATATAATGTATACACTTAAATGTACAAATATTTGTTAATATTTAAGGAATTTGAAATATTTTACCTATGACATTTTAACATTGCATATTAAATAATGGAACATGACAGTATAATTAATATTAAATAATATACTGTAGTATATTTCACTGTATTTTAGTATGTAGTGTAGTTTGGATGTATTTTAATGTATTCCAAGTCATTATAAATACTTGAAAATTATCATATGCATAAAATATATGTATACTGTATAGCATTATTAGATATATGCTCTTTTACATATTATATTTGTAAGTTCCTTGAAATTAATACTTTCTATGTTCATTTGGCAATCTTCTGTTTCTGGAGAATGCTCCAGAACACCTGTCTTTACAGCAGCAGGGCAGAAAGACAAGCCACAGTAATTCATGAACTGTTAGGTCATCAAGTTACTCAACAAATCTTCCCAAAGCTACTTTCACAGTGTCGGGAGCCAAACTTGCAGCTAAATTCCTTCTGACCTCTGGCTGTGTTGTTATCACCAGGATATGCTAGATGCAAGGACATTTGTTTGCTAGCATTTGTTCACAGCCACTATCTGGAATTGCTTTGCTATGTCCGCCTTGCTATGTCTGCTGGAGTACATTCCTATGTTAATCGACCTCATCCTGTATTTACTGTAATCAGATGTTGCAAACTTCAAAGCCTCTCTGTGTTCTTGAATTTTAGCAACCCTATGCTATTCCCTGGTTCCAAAACTGCATATAAACTGGAAGTTAAGAATAAACTGGGCTGCAGTCTTTGAGTTACAATCTGAGGCTGCAGACCTCCCATACCCCATCTTTGCCTCTTGTCTTTTTTTTTTTTTGTCTTGTATTTTTCCTTTTCCTTAATCCTTGCCCCCCCCCCCCCCCCCCCCCCAATTCAGGACTCCCTTTTCACTGCCAGCTGGATTGGCAGATCACAGTGTGTGGAAATGCATGTAAAATAGCATTTCATACTTTGATGCACCAAGAGTTGAAGGGAACATCATAGAACCAGCTCTTGTGAAGATTGTTTTATTGCTACTCAAAATTCAATTGTGCTCTCTTTACAAGGGCTTCCTCTACCAAATGTTTTTCTTGCTTGGCGGAAGGGAGACTTGTTAGTGGAAAGATGAGTCTGTCCAAGAACCTCACTTCTATATTGCCTTTTTGATAGGATGTTTGATACATACCAATTGAGTGTAATGGATATATTTATGTTATTTTGAGAGAAATTGTGCAAATTATGTCACAATATGCTTCTATTTTCCTTTTTGTGTGTATGTCTCAGTACTGGGACTTGAACTCAGGGTCTTGTACTCATGTTTGGCTCTTTCATTCAAGGATGACACCCTACCACTTGAGCTACAGCTCCATTTCTGGCCTTATTTTTTGTAGTTGAACAGCAGTAAGAGTCTCTTGAACCTACCTACCTAGAGTGGTTTTGAACCATGATCCTCAACTCTGGAAGAGCTAAGATTAAAGGCGTGAGGCACTGGTTTGCAGGCTAGAAATAAGCCTTTTAAGTAGTTACTTTCTTATGGCCTACCTATCTACCTCTGCCCGAAAGATAGATGGATTTCACTCTGTGCGTTACTTTCTTTTTTTTTCTTCTCAAATTTTTATTATCAAACTGATGTACAGAGAGGTTACAGTTTCATACGTTAGGCATTGGATACCTTTCTTGTACTGTTTGTTACCTTGTCCCTCATACCCCCCTCCCTCCCTCCCCTTTCCCTTCCCCCACCCCCGGAGGTGTTCAGTTCACTTACACCAAACAGTTTTGCAAGTATTGCTTTTGTAGTTGTTTCTCTTTTTTTACCCTGTGTCTCTCAAATTTGGTATTCCCTTTGAATTTCCTACTTCTAATACCAGTAAACACGGTTTCCAATATACTCAGATAAGATTACAGAGATAGTGTAGGTACAACCACAGGAAGGTGATACAAGAACATCATCAATAATAGAAGCTACAGATACACATAGGACGTTGAAAGTAGTAACAACTGTGATATAACAATTGTTTCCATAACATGGAGTTCATTTCACTTAGCATCATCTTATGTGTTCATAAGGGTATAGCTATTGGGCCTTGTGATGCTCTGCTATGACTTGCCTAAACCTGTACTAATTATTCCCAATAAGGGAGACCATAGAGTCCATGTTTCTTTGGGTCTGGCTCACTTCACTTAGTATAACTTTTTCCAAGTCCTTCCATTTCCTTACAAATGGAACAATGTCATTCTTTCTGATAGAGGCATAAAATTCCATTGTGTATATGTACCACATTTTCCTGATCCATTCGTCTACTGAGGGGCATCTGGGTTGGTTCCAGATTCTCGCTATGACAAATTGTGCTGCGCTGAACATTGTTGTGCTGGTGGCATTACTGTGATTTTGTTTGTGGGCTTTTGGATAGATACCCAAAAGTGGGGCTGCTGGGTCATAGGCGAGTTCTATATTTAACCTTCTGAGGAATCTCCATACTGCTTGCCAGAGTGGCTGAACCAGTTTACATTCCCACCAACAATGGAGTAGGGTTCCCTTTTGGCCACATCCCTGTTAGGATACCGCGTGGCATTCTCCTTTACCGGCTACCTACTTTAAAAACCTAACAATCCCCTCCAACAATTGTTATTATTAGTTTTCTTGATATATGACATTCTTGCTGGGGTGAGATGGAATCTCAATGTTGTTTTGATTTGCATTTCCTTTATGGCCAGTGATGTAGAGCATTTTTTCATATGTCTCTTGGCCCTTCTCATTTCCTCATTAGAGAAGTTTCTTTGTAAGTCTTTAGCCCACTTGATGAGGGGGCTATTGGTGTGCGTTACTTTCATTTTGCTTTTATAAACAAATATATTTTGCCTTTCCTAAGCAACTCATAGATTTTATCATATTTTTACTTATTAATTTTTATATTCATTTATATATTTATCTTTACTGATTAAACTTTAAGGAATATCTTTGTGGTACCTGCTCTGCTATGGTGAATCCCATTCTGGATATAATCCTTGATATTAACTTCTTTATAAAACACTGCATAGATTGGGATTTAAGTTTGAACTACGTATGAAGTAGCTTGATTTTATAACCCAGTACTGATTTTCATCTTGACCAGTCTCTTTGCCTCTATAAGCTTCCTTTCTCTTACAAAGAATCACTGCAGTCTAGGTATTAGAATTAGGAAATTGAGAAGGAATACCAAAATTGAGAGACAAAGGGTAAATTAAGAGAAACAACAACAAAAGCAATACTTGCAAAACTGTATGGTGTAAGCGAACTGAACACCTCAGGTGGGGAAAGGGGGAGGGGGGAGGGGGGTATGAAGGACAAGGTAGCAAACAGTACAAGAAATGTATCCAATGCCTAACGTATGAAACTGTAACCTCTCTGTACATCAGTTTTATAATAAAAAATTTTAAAAAAAACTAAAAAAAAAAAGAAAAAAGAATCACTGCAGTCTAGTCCTTAAGTAACCAGTAATTAATAATACCAGGAAGGTAAACTGTGGCCTGGCACTAATAAATTTCACTAAATAGAAGCTGTTGTTGGTTAATGTCACTTCTATCTGTAATAGGGAGGCCAGATCTGCCCAGTGCCATCAATAGCTGTGGAGGGACTTCAGGTTGACTCCAGCTCAGATAAGAGCAGAAGCCAACTCCATCTCCACTAACCCTCCCCCACCCTATTCAGGGAAGCTCCCCTTTACTGTGTTAAGTTATGTAGATTTTCTACCTGAGGCCTGGGAGCTTCAAGAGAACCTGTGTCCCCCTCTTTATTATGATAAGTTATGTAGATTGACCACCTGAGGCCTGGGAGCTTCAAGGGAACCTGCTATGAGTAGGCATATCTGCCTGCATCATATGAGCCCCGCCAAATCCATGCATCAATTCTAACTAGAATGATAGGTTAGTTCAAATAAATATTATGAGATAGACTGTAACTCTATTGGCCACCTGGGTGCGACCTAGCATGCTCTGTAAGTATTGTATCTTCATTGGTCACCTGTGTGTGACAAGTTTGTCTGTGATGTTTGCCTTATAACCAGGCTGGCAGGCCACATGGACGCGCAGTCCCAGCTCCCGAGTCTGGGCTGCACATGTGCGGGCGGCTCCAGCTCCCGAGTCTGGGCCCTGACCTTGCACTCGTGGTCGGCAGTTTCAGCTCCTGAGTCTGGGCTGCGACCAAGGCCGGTCGGTTCACTTTTTGTTCACTTTTTACTTCCCCAATAAAACTGTTTTTTTGTCATCTTGTAGCTGGAGACTGTGTGGTGGACTCTTGGGGGGACCCCGTTTCATTGTAGTGAACCCCCACTCTACTTCATATTGGTGCATTGGCTGGGAAGAGGCCTTAACCACAATATTTTGTTGGGGAAGATGCCCAGGTGAAGAAAAGGAACCTCCAGAGGTACGAGGTATGTGTAGGGCTGCCTGAGCAGGCCCGTCTTTAGGGCCGCCAAAGTGGGCCCATTCATAAAGGAGCTGCCGTTTGGCGCCCCCCCCCCCCCCCCATAAAGGTGCCGGGGAGTGCACCTTCTGTAGGGCTGCCTGAGCAGGTCCGTTTTTAGGGCCTCCGAAGTGGGCCCATTCGTAAAGGGGCTGCCGAGTGGGCCCCCCCTGTAAAGGTGCCGGGGAGTGCACCTTCTGTAGGGCTGCCTGAGCAGGCCCGTTTTTAGGGCCGCTGAAGTGGGCCCATTCGTAAAGGGGCTGCCGAGTGGGCCGTCTGCAAGAGTGCATTGTTCGTAAAGGCCGTCTGCATGAGTGCACTGGCAGTGAAGGCCGTCTGTGGGGCTGCCAAGTGGGCCCGTCTGTAAGAGTGCACTGGCCGTGAAGGCCGTCTGCATGAGTGCACTGGCCTTGAAGGCCGTCTGTGGGGCTGCCGAGTGGGCCCGTCTGAATCTGAAGGTGCACCGTCTGTAGGCCTAAGACAGAGAGAAGCTGGACGCGGCAGAGCTCTCTAAGGCTGGGGTGGTCGAGGGACACCTTGACTCCCTTCTGGAAGTCCTCATTGGAAAGGACATGTATAAATTTTGTAAAAAAATCAGCAATTCTGACCTGGTTCTGCACATGGTCTTGTCTGTGTCTGTTCACACTTCTACTCCTGCTTGCTAGTGCTGTGATTGACTTTTCTCTACAGGGAAGCATGGGATGAGCAAAATCCACCGAGGAACTGCTCCTCGACCTGTGTCTGTTCTTGCTTTTGCTTTTGCTTATTGTTGTTATCAGATGTGTTTTACAGGAAAATATGGGACCCCGTGAAGAGGGTCAGGTTCACCCTTATGAGGTTCCTGTCCCCTTCGCTTCTAATGATCTATTAAATTGGAAACAACAGAACCCTCCCTTCTCAAAGAAGCCTCAGGCACTAACCTCTTTGTTAGAAACTTTCTTTGTGATTCATCCGACCCACCTGGGCCGATATTCAGCAACTCCTGGACGTCCTCTTCACCACTGAGGAGAAAGACAGGATTCTCCGGAAAGCCAAGAAGCTGGTCCCAGGAAACAACGGCAGGCCATCAGAAGACCCCCTTGAGATAGAGGAAGCCCTGCCCTCCTGGAATCCGGACTGGAACCCGAATTCGTTGGCAGGTAGGGAGCGGCTAAAGGTTTATCACCAGACTATTCTGGGTGGTCTCCGGGCTGCTAGAAAATGCCCTATAAATTTGTCTAAGGTTGGGGAAGTAAGACAGGGAATGGATGAGTCCCCAGCAGCCTATTTAGAAAGGCTTCTTGATGCTTACTGTACTATAGATCTCCACTCCCAAGACTAAGAGACAAGTAAGGGAATTCTTGGGAACTGTGGGGTACTGTAGACTCTGGATTTTGGGGTTTGCTGAAGTAGCACAGCCCTTATATGAGATTACCAAAGGGCCAGGAGAAAATATTAGATGGACAGAAGAAGAGGAAAGGGTGTTCCAGACCCTTAAAAAGCAGCTAGTCTCAGCTCCAGCCCTGGCCATTCCAGATATCCACAAACCTTTCCACCTATTCATGGATGAAAAGGCTGGAGTGGGAAAAGGCATGCTAACTCAGAAGTTAGGACCCTGGTATTGGTCAGTGGCCTACTTATCTAAAAAATTGGATCCTGTTGTATCAGGATGGCCTACTTGCCTTAGGATGATTGCAGCAACAGCTCAGCTGGTCAAAGACTCTAACAAGCTAACATTGGGGCAGGACCTAGTGGTAACGACTCTGCATGCGGTTGAGAACTTGTTGCAAGCTCCCTGGACCAGTGGATGTCCAATGCCAGGCTAACACAGTAACAGGCCCTGTTGCTCAATCAGCCTAAAGTGACTTTCCGAGCTTCCACAGCCCTCAACAATGCTACCCTGCTGCCAGACACTGATCAGACAGTGCTGCACGACTGTGCAGAGCTTGTGGCCCATGTCCATAGCATTCGACCAGACCTCACAGACGTCCCGCTACCGGACGCAGAAAAGACAATGTTCACCGATGGGAGCAGCTACGTGATGGACGGAGTGGGCTAGCGGGAGCAGCGGTCGTGGAAGGGGACCAGGTCATCTGGGCCGAGCCGTTACCAGTGAGCACCTCAACGCAAAAAGCTGAGCTCATTGCCTAACCCAAGCTCTGACGCTGGGAAAGGACAAGAAGGTCAACATCTATACGGACAGCAGGTATGCATTTGCCACTGTACATGTACACGGGGCCATTTACAAGGAATGCGAGCTGCTGACCGCAGAAGGCAAAACCATCAAAAACAAAGAACAGATATTAGGCCTACTTCAGGCCATATGGTTGCCAAAGGCAGTCGCTGTAATGCACTGCCAAGGACATCAGAAGGGAAACTCAGAGGAAGCAAAGGGGAACCGGAGAGCGGATGAGGCTGCATGGGAAGTGGCTACAAGAGATAGAGGCCTGATGGCATTAGCCCTTCTCCCGACGCCAGCCCTCTCAGAGGAGCCCCAGTATTCTTCTGAAGATCAAAAGGTTCTCCAGTCTCTTCACAATGTAAGTGAAAAGGGAAACTGGAAACAGACTCACAGCAGAAGAATTATTCTTCCACGAGCATTGGGACAGACTCTCATTAAGCAAATACACCAAGGAACCCATCTAGGAAGGAGCAAGATAGCGGAATTAATCCACCGGTTCTACTATATACCTGAAATGGACAAAATGCTAGAAGATATTACCAGCCGGTGTGTGTCATGCCAGAGGACAAATGCTGCTAATGGAGTAGCTGTCAAAGGAAGGAGGGAAAGAGGAACGGTGCCAGGAGCCTATTGGGAGGTAGACTTCATTGAGGTAAAACCAGGCAAGTATGGATGTAAGTATCTGCTAGTTTTTGTAGACACCTTTTCAGGATGGACAGAAGCTTTCCCAACCAACTGGGAAACAGCACAGACTGTAACAAAGAAACTGCTAGAGGAGATAATTCCCAGGTTTGGACTCCCAGTGGCCATAGGCTCAGACAATGGCCCTGCTTTCATCTCTCAGGTAACCCAGCTTTTGGGTAAGTCATTGGGGATTAATTGGAAATTACATTGTGCCTATCACCCCCAAAGTTCAGGTCAGGTAGAGAGGATGAATAGAACTCTAAAGGAGACCTTAACCAAATTGACCCTTGAGACTGGCGAAAACTGGACGGCCCTCCTACTATTTGCCCTTCTGCAGGTACGCTGTACACCATACTTTAAGAGGCATCACACCTTATGAGATAATGTTTGGGAGGCCTCCTCCCTTATACCCTAAACTTGGTTCTGAAGCCATAGCTGAACTGTCTAACCAACATTTGTTACAGTCCTTACAGGCCCTGCAGAGAGTCCAAAATGAACTTTACTCCCAGATCAAAGTTGCTCATGAGGAGCTGCCTAAGGATGCCCCAGCCTTACACCCATTTGTGCCAGGACAGGTAGTGTGGGTAAGGCGACATAAGACTGAGTCCTTGGAGCCTCGCTGGAAAGGCCCATACACTGTAGTCCTGACCACTCCTACTGCTGTCAAGGTAGATGGCCTAAAGACGTGGATCCACGCTTCCCACGTCAAAGCAGCTAACCTGACCAAGGAGGACAAGTGGAAGGTGGTGCAATCTGGTGATGACCCACTAAAATGGACATTTGTAAAACATTTGAACTAGTAATGTTCTTGTGACTTTGATAAAGAGTAAAAATGGGCAAGTTTAAGTTTAAACTCAGAGTTTGAGCATTACCAAATTTTTGGAGGTTTATTGCATTGTCAAAAGAGGAGCTGAGAAAAAGACTTTGAGATCAAAAATGCATTTCCAGTCTGTCTATAGGCATTTTGTAACAGTTTTCAACAGACCCACAGAGGACAGGTGATTCCTTAACAAGTTCCAGGTAAGAGCATACTAAAAACTATTTCTGTGTGGACCACCTTGTTGCCTTAATTGGAGTAAAGTGGCCTCTCGTAAGACTCACTGATCTGAAATCTGCGGTTCGAAGCCAGCCCGGGCAGAGAAAGGTCCCTGTGAGAGTCTTCGTCTCTACTCAGCCAACAGAGTGCTGGGAACAGAGCTGTGAGTTGCTTTGAGGCTCAAAGTGGTAGAGTGCTAGTCTTGAGCTGGAGAGCTGAGGGACAGTACTCAAGCCCTGAGTCCAAGTCCAGGGACGGACCAAGAGAAATGCCAAAGGTGCATTTACCTCCGAGTGGAAAAGTCACTCCTGGGACAAATGGAGCATCCAGAGGCAGCAAGCCACTGCTTGGATGGCAGAGACAGTGTCAGATCTCAGAGTCACCTGTGTTTGGCCTTTCAAAAGTTAACTGGAGCTGGGAGGTCCTAAAAGAATAGTTTGTAAGCATGCCTTTCTAAATGCCCATGTCTATCTACTGCGCAGGAACTTGCCAGTCATCTGTGATAGTGGGTAGTAGAGCTAAGATATTGGGGAGATATTCTTCCTGTGGTAACCTTCCCACTCCTCTAAGTTAACTGGAGTTGAGGAGTTCTATTAAGAAAAACATGCGTGGCAGGCTACAGAGTCACTCCCAGGAAATGCTTGGATTGGGAGGTATATCCAAGTGTATTAGAGTGTCCAGATGAACTAGGGTGCGACCTCAGAGGAAGTATGCCAGTTACCTAGGTAACTGGATGGAGACTTAAAACAGGTGAAAACACCTGTAGCTGTCCTGGGGATGGACCTCATAGATAACCAGGTTCTTTCTGGGTATAAGCTTAAGAGCAGCAGTCACATCAGACTGGCTCTTGTATCATCCTTGCTCTCCCCAGAAACCTGTGGATGGAACCATGTTACAGTCCAGGCAAGAAGCTCTCAGAGAAATCAATGATTTGATTTTTATGTACAAGAAAAAAATGGGGGAATGTAATAGGGAGGCCAGATCTGCTCAGTGCCATCAATAGCTGTGGAGGGACTTCAGGTTGACTCCAGCTCAGATAAGAGCAGAAGCCAACTCCATCTCCACTAAGCCCTCCCCCACCCTATTCAGGGAAGCTCCCCTTTACTATGTTAAGTTATGTAGATTTTCTACTTGAGGCCTGGGAGCTTCAAGAGAACCTGTGTCCCCCTCTTTATTATGATAAGTTATGTAGATTGACCACCTGAGGCCTGGGAGCTTCAAGGGAACTGGCTATGAGTAGGCATATCTGCTTGCATCATATGAGCCCCGCCAAATCCATGCGTCAATTCTAACTAGAATGATAGGTGTGGTGGACTCTTGGGGGACCCCGTTTCATTGTAGCGAACCCCCACTCTACTTCACTATCATGGTGGTAGCCCTGCTAGTGAAATCCCTTCTTTGGTTTCTCAGTGATGTCAGAGGATAAGACTGGCTCAACTGGGAGACATCTGTAACTGTTGTTTTTGTTTGTTTGTTTATTTTTAATTTACTTCTTTGTTTTCAAAGTGATATACAGAGGGGTTACAGTTTCATATGTAAGGCAGTGAGTACATTTCTATCAAACTTATTACTTCCTCCCTCATTTTTCTCTCACCTTCCCCCATTCCTAGTTCACTTCCCCCATGTTATACACTTGGGTTACAGCTTGTAGTTTTGTAAGTATTGCTGTTTAATTGGTTCACCATTTCCTTTTGTCTCTCCAGTTTGATGTGCCCCTTCCCTTCTGAAGTTTCAATAAACATATATACAATACCCAGATACCAAAATTAGTTACAGTGACATCAGGGGTAAAAACATGAGGGAAAAAATGCATAATTTCACATGGTACATTGAAAATAATAGCAACAATGATAAACAACTTATATCCATAACTTGGAGTCCATTTGTCTTAGCATCATCTTATGTGTTCATATGTCCATAGCTATTGAGCTATTTTGGATCTTCTGCTAGAACAATTCTAGAAGTGTACTAATTATTACCAATGAGGAAAACCATAGAGTCTATGTTTCTTTGAGTCTGGTTCACTTCACTTAGTAAGGTTCATTCTGCATCAGGATCAATTCTAAATGGATCAAAACTTCTAGATAAGGGCTGGAGGTATGGCTCAGGTGCTAGAGTGCCTGGCTAGGAAGCACAAAGTCAAGAGTTCAATCCTTCCTACTCCCCCCAAAATCCATAGATATGCATTGTGTATGTGTCCAGTAGGTTTTTGAAATATTAATAGGATAAATGTTTTCTTTTGGTGGTACTGGAGGTTGGACTCAGGATGTTGGGCTTTCTAGGCAATCACTCTGCCTAGAACTGCCTCCAGTGCTTTTACTTTTTGCCTTGTTTTTGAGATGAGTCTCACTAACTTTTACACAGGCTGGGGAATGCTCTCCTGCTAAACTACACCCTCAGTCCTAATAAATTAGGTTAAAGGTAAAAAAAAAAACACAACTTCTAGATAGAAGTAGATTCAATGTAATTAATTTTGGTACTCTGAATATTGTATATACGTGTATTGGAACTAGGGAAGGGAAAGGGAATGTCAAAATCAAGAGACAAAGGATAATGCAAATGCAAAAAGACAAATCAATGCAACAACAATATTATAAAACTAGGTGCTGTAACACCAACTGTACAAATTATGGGCGGAGGGAAATTGGGAGGGCAGAACAAGGGGGAAATTTTGGGAGGAGCTAACTAGTTGGGTAAGAAATGTATGAAATGCCTTACTTATGAAATTGTAACTCCTCTGTATATCACTTGACAATAAAGAAATGAATAAATTAAAAAAGAAAGCAGATAACATGAAAACACTGAAACAAGGAATAGGACAAACAATCAAGTGCCTTGGCACAAGTCGAAACTTTCTTAAGAAAGCCCCAGAAACACAACAAATAAAAGGAAGGTTGGACAAATGGGATTGCATCAAACTGCAGAGCTTCTGCATGGCAAAGGACATAGCTTGCAAGATAAATAGAAAGTCTTCAACTGTTTTTGAAGGTACTATATCCCAAACTTATTTAGTTTACTTTAATTAGTTTACACAAGATGCCATGCAATTGCCAAAAAGAGATAGCAAAAAACAAATTTTCCCTTTTTCCAATTCCTCTTTCTTCTTGTCCTTTTCTCCCCTTTCTATTCTATTTCCCTGGTATATTGTGTGCGTGCGTGTGTGTGTGTGTGTGTGTGTGTGTGTGTGTGTGTGTGTGTGTGTGATTGTGTTTCTGTTTGTGTGTATTGGCTTGATCTAAAGGCCTGATATCTGTTCCTTAACTCTTTTATTTAAGGATGGTGGCACTCTGTTGCTTGAGGCACACAACTACATCTAGGTTTTTCTCTGCTAAAATTGGAGATTAGTGTCTCACAAACTTCCTGCCTGGGCTGGTTTCAAATCACAGTCCTCAGGTCTCAGCCTCCAGAATAGTTAGTATTACAGGTGGGAGCCAGTGATACCTGGATATCCCTGTTTATTTTTTGCCAGTCCTGGTGCTTGAACTCTAGATCTGGGCTTCTGCTCAAAGCTAGCACTCTATCATTTGAGCCACAATGGCATTCCTGAGTAGTTTATTGGAGAAAAAAATCTCACAGACTTTTGTGCCTGAAGAACTACGATGACTCCATCTTGAGGCTGCAACCATCTTGTTGTTTGTGTTAAGCTAAGAATAACCCAGCACATACATAAAACCCGGAAAATGGCTTGTTTATGGTGAAACTAGCCAGAAATTGTACAGATTCCAGGAACAAAAGTGTGCGAATGTTTGTGCTGAAACCAACCGGCCATGAAAACCCATTTCCCAGATGGCCCAACCGGTTTGGGAATGTTTCAGTTACAATGACTGCTCTGGAATGTCCTCTGACCAACTTTAGAGAACCCCTAGCCCCGAGCCAATCAGATTTGTCCTCTCACCCCAAGCCTGCTTGCACTTCTGGTTTATGTAACTTTCTGTTTTTTTTTTCTTTAAATACCCATGTGAAAATCTGCTCATGGCCTTCCTCCTAACCTCCACTGTGTCGGAGTGTAGGACAAGGTCCGGGCTGCAGCTCGCCTAAATAAAGCCTTGCTTTTGCATTTCAGAATGTCTGGCTCTCAGTGGTCTTCTTGGTGGTCTTCTTGGACTTGGGCACAACATGCCCAGTCTGGCTTCAAACTGTGATCCTCAGATCTCAGCTACATCAGTAGCTAGAATTACAGGCATGGGCCACCAGCATCTGGCTTATCTCTGATATTTTAGTGGGCTTTTCTAGAGCATAGAATATCCTGGTTCTATATTCCCAGTTGCTCCCAATTCTCATGGGAATATGTAAAGCATTATCTATCATAGTCCATTGCTTCTTTGAAGGAGCATGGGGTAGATATAGAAGGGAGTGTTGATATTCACTATTACTTGATATTCACTAGGAAGGGATACAAAGACGAGTTAATGTTAAGCTGAACAAGTAAGTTGAGCACTAGTCAGCATCCCATCATCCCTGGAGTGATGGGTGGGGCTTAGCTGAGAAGACATGTGGCCGGAAGGAGAAAAGGGTGATTTGGGAAGACAGTAATGTGGATTGTTAGATGAAGAATAGAAGTCATACAGCTGCCTTCACTATGGAGTAGTCCTCCTTGTGCATTGATAGAGAGCAAAGCTGAGTCCTGTACCCACACATTTCCCCCTTAAGGAAGCAGCTGCATATTTCCCAGCCCATTGCTGGCCGGGGATGCACGATGAAGGATGACCAGGGAATGTGGAGTACTAGAAACAGATCTGGAGGTCGGCTTCAGAATCTTACTTGGAAATGGAGTTAAACTGAGGTCATAGTAGGGAGGAATAGGACTTAGGAGGGAAAGGCTGAGTCAGAGTTCTGAGAAACAGATCTAAAGAGACCATCAGCCAAGTCAAATCAAAGTTACAAAATATAAATACAACGTCCATGTCTCCTCCTGCTAGGGGAATGACATCTAAGGATAGAGATTCAAAGCCAGTCAAGGCAGGAAAGTCTGAGACTCTTATAAGCAATTCACCACCAAGAAAACCCCAAACAAAAATCAAAATGTTCAAGTGGTAGAGCACCAGGCTTCAATAACAAAGTTAAGTGACAGTGCCTTGGCACTGAGTTCATTTCCAGTACACATATGGAATTTTTTCCCCTAAAACTTGCAAAGCTTGGGCCAGAGGAATTCCACAGCAGTTCTGACCACTTCCTCTCAGGATCACTTCCTTGAGAGTTCAAGGTATTAGAAAAAGGTGAAAGCACAGTACAAATGAAACAGTTGAATAAAACACCTTTAAAGCTAAAGAAAACCTTATAAGTTTGATGAATTGCATGCTTGCCCCTTTGTGAATGAATGCATTAAAACACTAGCCTTGTTTTGGATGGAATGTGAATGTAATGTCTTATGGTTTTATATAGAATTAGGGAAGGACATGAAGGGATTTTTTCATGAACGATGTTCAGAAATGTAGTTAACGTGCATGAGAGAGCATGCTTTTTCCTCACTAACACATGCACTGCAGCAAAATCTTGTTGTTTATTGGATTAATTTTTGGCGGGGCTGCAAATATCCTGTTGCCTTTATCTTAGCACATCTAGGTTCACCTGTGTGAAAAATAAATCTTGTGTTTTGATCACACAATTTATGTTATGTATTTATGTGGCAGGCCAGTCTAAAAATAAATATTCAATTTAAGAGCAACTTTCAAAAGCAAAGATTTTTTAGGGGTACAGTTACATAATAAGGCAGTGAGTACATTTCTTGTGACATTGTACACAAATTTTTTAATTAAAAAACTTTAGAAAGGGGTGATAACAGACCCAACATACTGAACAGCTCTTACTGCCATACCAGCCAGAAGAAGAGCTCAAATACCAGGTGAGGGAGTTTTACTTTTATTTATGCAACAAAATAAAATGGATGCATTCAACTCCAAGGAACTCTTTATGGAGAGAGTAATGTCCAACAAGGATGATGAGGAGAGAATTGTAAGCAAGCTTTACAATGAAATCCCAGTTCCAAGACAACCATGGTAAAATGCAGTGATCATTGTTCTTTTCCCAATATATTTAGATTGATATAGAGAAAAGGAATGAATAGAGAGGGATAAAGTGCTTCAATTTATTTCTCCCTGTCATGTCTCTGTGTGTGAGCATATCCTAAAGACATCAATATAATGAAATCAACAGGCATTCAGTTTGATAATAAAAACTTAAAAAAAAGAAAACTAAAGGGTGAATAAAGAGCTCTATTGCTTTGGAAAAAAAGGAAACCATGAAAGCATGATGGAAATGCAAATGAAATTATCAACTTATTCAGCATTCAGTGGTAGTATAGTCAACTGATCACAATGAAAGATTATCATCTTAGAGAAGTCTTCAAAACAGAACATAATAGTGAGCTTGAAGAAAAGCTGATTGACTATACACCTATAGATGTTTAAACAGTAAGTTAGAATGAAGAAGTGTAAAAGAGGTTTGTCAAAAGTTGAGGAAAGAATTTTCCAAAAAGCAATCAGTGTTTTATGGATTCAGTAGATGTTTTGGATTGACAAAATTTTTAAGTACATGTTCTAATGTATAGTGACAGAACCTAAAGTTGCTAATGTAGAGAAGGATAAAATATAAGATAACTAATAATGAAAGGATAATCTAATTTTTCACATGATATCTAAACAAAGCTGTCTTATGATCAAGCTCTCACATGTGAATCACATATAAAGGGAATATTATTGAGACTAGAACAGAAAGCAGACCCATAAAACAGAGCTGTACTCCTGTTTCCCTAACTGCTGACTCCTCAGTAGAATTCATGAGTCAGGAGAACAATTCAAGAGACCTATACAGTATTGAAGTTAAAAATATATCTAAATTATCCACTGGGATTACAAAGATATCCTTTAGAAATGTAGAAGGGATAAAGATGTTCCCAGACATGCAAAATAGACTATATCTCCGTCACACCTTTCTTACAAGAAATATTATAGTAAATTCTCAGTCCAAAAGAAAGAACCATTAATGTGCAAGAAAAAGATAGAAGAAACATACCCTGTATCCTGTCAACACACTAAAAGAACTCAACATTAAAACCCATCACAGAAAATAATCTCATGGAAAGTGAACAGTTCATTATTGAGTAAACACTAAGTCTTCAAAAAGAAATGAAATGTAACCATTTCTAGAACTGAATGGAAATGAAGAAATGAACTACCAAAATGACCAGAATAAACACAAGAAATACTCAGAGGACAATTCATGTCCATTATTGTTTGCATCAACAAATTAGAAAAATCTCTTCTTACTGTTTTTAATTTGAAGTCAATTTTATGTGATACTAGGTTTGCAACTCCATCCTGCTTATAGGGGCCGTTTGCTTGGCAGATTTTATTCCAGCCCTTAACTTTTAGAAAATGGTTGCTTTTGCTGGCTAGATGTGTTGTTTGGAGGCAGCAGAAAGATGAATCTTGATTTTTCATCCAACTTATGAGTCTATGTCGTTTAATTGGAGAGTTAAGTCCATTAATAGTGAGAGCTAGGATTGAGAGATGATCGTTTGTTCCTGTTATTATAGTTATCTTTTTAAGGGCTGTGTCTTTCCAATTTTTGCTTTAATAACCTGGTATTCTATTTAGGCTTCATTTCTCTGTGTGTATTGTAATCTTGATGATTTCCATGTGTAGGACATCCTTGAGGATTTTCTGTAATAGTGGTGTGGTGGAGATATATTGTTTCAGTTTTTCCTTGATGTGGAAGACTTTTATTTGACCTTAGGCTATGAACGAGAGTTTAGCTGGGTACAGTATTCTTGGTTTGTCGTTATTTTTCTTTAGGGTGTGGCATACCTCATTCAGGCTCTCCTTGCTTTCATGGCCTCTGTTGAAAAATCTGGAGTCATTCTAATTGGTTTTCCATTATGTGTGATTGTTTTCTTCTCCCTAGCAGCTTTAAGGATTCTTTCCTTGGTCTCTATTGATCCTGTTCAGATTGCAATGTGTCAAGGGGATGTCCTGTTCTGGTTTGGTCTGTTTTGGGTTCTAAATGCTTCTTATATCTGGATAGGCCAGATTCTTATATTCTGGATATTTGGGAAGTTCTCTGCGATTATTCTGGTAAATAAATTGCCTATTCCATTAACTTCTTTCTTTAGGTTTTCCTGAATACCTATTAGCCTTAAATTGGGCTTCCTGATTGTATCATGGAGCTCCTGAAGCAGTCTATTTTGCTTATTGGATTGGTTTTGTAATTCTTTTTGTTCTTTCTCCATAAAGTCTAGGGAATCTTCAATTCCTGAGATTCGATCTTCTGCATCATCCAGTCTGCTCTGTAGGCTAGCTACTTGGTTTCATATCTCCCTTCCTTCTGACTGGTCTTTCTTGATGGCTTCCTTGTCTTTGCTATAATTTTATCTCACGTCCTGTATGGACTTCTTTACTTCATTAATTTAGTTCTCAGTGCTATCTCTCAAATCTTTTAGCTGAGTAGCTATCTTTTCATAGGACTCTTTTTCCTTCTCTTGGAGTTCGTATATCTTTCTATTTGTGAAAGCCATGAATTCCTCTAATAATTTATGGTTGGTTGCATCGCGTTCATGTGTTAATCTTTTACTTGCCTCATGCTCTAGATTACTCGTCTAAAGAGACTCAAACTTTTCATTTATCATTTTAATCATCAGAATTTCTAGAGCATTTTGAGGATTATCATCTAGGTCTTTCTTTGACTGCTCTGTTTCCTGCTTATTTTGCGTGAGATATGAGATTCCCTGACTTTCCATCTTTCTTGTGCTTCTTCTGCCCATTTGGATTGCGAATGCACCATTTATGACCCGAAGCAAACTTTACCCACCCCTGTTGTATACATCTTAGAGGTTCACAATCATATACACATACCTTCCCTCTGTTTTCTGTACATAAAATTTGGTGTTCCCACAGAATAAAATTTTGATTTAAAAACCACCCCTGAGCCCTGTATTCCATAGCTACTTGTATACAGTTAAAACCATGAACAAGTTTGTTCATAAGTTTGGTACTTTTTGGACAGATTGGATTGCTCTATAAACCCCTTTGACTCACTCAGATTGAGCAAGGATTGCTCTCTCTACACTGCCAATAACCAGGGGACAATGGAATCTGAAGGTCCTGGAAATAAATTTAGGAGGGTAAGTTAGGAGTAGTGAAGAGAATGGAATGAGTGATGATGATTTTCATTTAGTTTCAGTGAAATGGAAAGGTGGAAAAGAGTAGAATAGAAAGAAAACAAGATTAAAGTGATATATGACAGAGCATCATCAAAAACAGCAAAGGAACTAATGAAATGTAAGTAATTTTAAAGAAAAAATTTGTACAGAAAAATAAAGAAAAAATACAGAAAATCAAAATAAAAAGAGAATAAAAAACAAAAGAACCAACAAAGAATGAAAAGAACAGAAAAGGAGTTTTCCTTGTTTGGGTGGCTTCTTTCCAGGCTCTGGTTTCTTTGAGATGGTCTATGGTCTGTTAACCTGAGGCTTGGCTGGTTTGATTTGCTTTCAGTTTTCAGGGGATGGGTCTGCTGTGACCCTCCTCCCAGGTTAATTAAATCCTAGTGCTGTGTAGTTCTTACGGATTTCAGGTTGGAGTTGGAGGCCTACTGTAATTGGGAGACACTGAACATTTTCAGGCACTGTGGGTCCTCCTGTCTGCTGTGGGGCCACTGCTTGTAACTCCTTTTGCTGTTGTACTGCAGAGTCAGCAGGGAGGGGTGCCTCTGGCTGTGTTTACCTGGCTGAATGCCGCTCACCCAGGGAAATTTCTCCCACTTGTGTGGGGAGACTTTCTCTTGGGCAGAGCTGGCTGTGTGATTCATCTGGGTTTGCAGATATGAGTTGGGTGCCCTCTGTAATGGGGATGTTGATCAGTCTCAGGAACCGTTGCCTCTCCAGTCTGTTTGTTCTCTGCTGCCAGTAGCTGCTTTGGTTGGATTTTAGAAATTCTGGCCACTGAGGAGTGGACAGCAGTGGTGGCATTGTGGTGGGACAGGACGGGCTGCCTATGGTTTTGTTTAGCTGAGTCTGTTAGCAATGCCTCCAGGAAAGATCCTCCTACCTTGGCGGGGAGACCTTCTCTTGGGCTGAGCTGGCTCTCCTTGTTCAGTTACTCTTGCCCTTTTCAAAGATGGTCCCTTCCTCCTCACTTTCCCCTAACCTACTTTTTCCAGTCTCCTGTGGCCCAGTCTATGCCAGAGTCATAGATGGCACTTCACTCTGGTGGGAGAGAAGGGCTACCTTCCAAATACTGCCTTGTGGGCATGAGTGAGAATGTCTTTTGTGGGGTACTCACGCTTTCTCTGGAATTTTGGTATGTTTGTGATCAGCCTGTGATCTGTGTCATCTGCCATCTGGAGGATTTCTTCCTGGTTGCTACTGTGCACTGTAGGTGTGTGGAGTGCCAATGAATCTGCTGGCGACAGCATGGAGGTGGAACACTGCCCTGTACTCAAATCTGTTCTCTCAGTCCAGCTTTCTCAATTTTTCCTTTCCTCTATAAAATTATTTCTAACCTGGGCTGTTTTTCTAGGAGTAAAAGTTTCTCTTGAGTAGTAAAACTGGGTTCTTGGAGGGAGCTTAGATAGGGATATGCTCCTCCTCTGCCATTTTCCCCAGAACTCTCCAAATTAGAACAATGTCAAGTCAGTACCTTAATGATGTGCCTCAAAAATAGGACTAATACTTCTAGGAAGATGTTGGGATGGTCGCAGGTAAACTATCTAGGTGTCTCTGACAAAATAGATGTTTAGGCTCCCAGCACACATTTCACCCAGAGATGCACTCCAAACATTAGAGATATTCATTCTAATGCAGAAAATATCTCATCATGAAAATTAAAAGGCAGAAAACAGTAAGATAGCATGCACAACTCAAGCGAACAACTTATATCTAGTCACCTTTCTGCCCAAGGCAGAGCCAGGAGACCTAGAGGAGGAGAGAGACCACACTGGGGTGAGAGGTAGGGAGGAAATCAAGAAAAGGATTTTGATTACAGCCTCATGTTGCCACAGAAGCCCCTCATGAAGACTTCACTGGCCTCCTCAGCACTGGCTCCAGAATCTGTGAGCACCCTTTCATTGACCCTACTCCTGGAGGAACAGCTTCTTTTGGTGATCCAAAGTGCTAAATGAATTTCCAGCCAAGGAGTGAAGGAACATATTTGAAGAGGACAAAGAGCCAAACACTTTTGCCACACCTTTTGCAGCTATGAGTTAAAGTCCCCTGGAATACATATTTGCCCTCTGCCATCAAACTACAACTCCCAACTCTGTCACAAAACTCCCACTAGCTGACAGCAACGTTGCACATAGTCAGAGAAGAATCTGGGAAATGAACACCAGGAACTGTCCTTAGGACAACAAAGGACAAAAAGTAATGGAAGAATTCATAGAAATCATGGATCAGGAACCTCAAACTCCTGGGAAAGCAGGAACATGCCAACCTCCAAACTAATAAAAACAAATAGAAAATAAAATTAAACTAGAAATTAATAAATTATAGAATAAATAAACCATAGAAAGGATCGACAAAATTTTTTTCTGAAAAAATTATCAAAATTGACAGACACTTAACAAATTGTACTAAAAAAGAAGTGAAAAAAATGAAAAAGAAATGAACACATGCAAATTTATAAAATTAGGGAAGAAATTGTGAACATCACAACAGTATGCAAGATTTGTGGTATGAGTAGGGAATTCTTTGCACACTTCTACACGAATAAACTTAAGAATCTTGGAGAAATTGAATCGTCCTTAGAGAACACCAATATCCTCACACTGTACTAAGAAGATTTTACTCAATGAAATAGACTCATAACAAGCAATGAAATTAAAATGGCAATAAAAGAGCTCCCATCCTAGGAGAAGATGGATTCTCATCTGAATTCTATAAGGTCTTTGAAAAAGAACTCATTCCCAAACTCCTCAAATTCTTTAATAAAATAGAAAAAGACAGACCACTACCAAACTAATTCTCTGAATCCAGCATAATATTCATCACAAAACCACATAGGAATCAATCAAAAAAGAGAACCATAGACCAATTTCTTTGATGAACATTGATGTAAAAGTCTTCAACAAAATCTGGGTGAACCGAATACAACAGACTAACCAAAAAGTTGTACATTATGATCAAATGAGTTTCATTCCAGGTTTACGAACCACTTCAATATATGGAAGCCAACTAATGTAATTCAACACATGAGGAGAAGCAAGGACAAGAACCACATAATCTTCTCAACAGATGCAGAAAAAGCATTTTGCAACATATAAAACTCCTGTTAAAAGCTGTGCAGAACCTAAGAATCCATGGAAGGTTCTTCAATATAATAAAAGCTGTTGCAATATATAGAAGACACGAACAGAAGCAAGGACAAGAATCACACAATCATCTCAAGAAATGCAGAAAAACATTTTGCAAGATGCAGCACTCCTTGGTGATAAGAGCTCTGCAGAAGCGAGGAATCCATGGATGGTTCCTCAATTTAATAAAGACTGTATAAGACAACTCTAGATCTAGCAGTATACTTAATGTGCAAAAGTTAAAACCATCCCCTATAAAATTGGAACAAGACAAGGATGCCCACTCTATCCACTCCTCTTCAACATAGGGCTGGAATTCCTAGCAAAAGCAGTAAGGCAAGAGAAGCACATAAAGGGTATCAAAATTGAAGAACAAGTAAAAGTTATTCCTATTAACAGATGTTAGGATACATTATTTGAAGAATCCTGTAGATTCCTCATTCAAGCTACTTGAGTTGATTCAAAACTTTGGCACAGCAGCGCGGTGTAAAATCAACCCACAAAAATCAGTAGTCTTCCTGTGTGCCAGCAATGAGATGAGTGATACTGAAATCATAAACAGAGTACCATTTGTAATAGCCTTACAAAAAATAAAATATTTTGCTATTAACTTAACCAAAATTGAGAATGATGTGTGTTGATTAAACTGTAAGACTGTGAAAAAGGAAAGGAAACATACTTAAGGAAATGGGAAAATATATCTTGCTTTTGTTGGGAAGAATTAATATTGTGAAAATGGCAATTCTACCCAGAGCAATATAAAAATTCAATGCAATATCCATCAAAATCCTGAGGAGTTTCTTCAATGATATAGGGAAACCAATCAGAAAATTCATATGGAATAAAAAAGATCCAAGTAGCAAAATTAATCCTTCGCAGGAAGAACGGTGCTGTAAAACTATCAATATCAAACTTCAAGTTTTATCACAAACCTGTAACAACACAGTATCTTGGTGCTATCACAAGAATAGGCCTCAGGGTCAGTGGAACAGAAGAGAAGAAACAAAAATAAGACTACAAACAAATAACCACCTAATATTTGGTAAAGTGCCAAAAATGCATCTTGGAAGAAAGGTAACCTTTACATAATTGCTGGTGGCAAAATTGCATATCCACATGCAGATAACTGAAGCTAGATCCGTAGATCTATAAGTGGACCTATAAGAGACCTCAATATAAGGCCATATACTGTGCAAATATTACAAGAAGGGATAAGGGAAATCCTAAGCCTTCTAGGTATGTGCAAAATCTTCTAACCCAACCTCCAGAATCACAACAAATCAAAGAAAGCCTGGAGAACTGGGATTGTATCAAAGTGAAGACTTTCTGTGTAGAAAAGAACATAGTTAACAAGATAAATATAAAGCCAATAGAATGGGAGAAATTGTTCACTAGCTATACATCAGACAAAGTCATATATCAAAAATACATATAGATAAAAAATTATCCCACCCTCAAAACAAATCCTCCAAAACTCAACAACCCAATCAATAAATGAGAAAAAGACTAGAAGAGACACTTCACAGAGGAAGAAAATGAATGGCCAATAGACACATGAAGAAGTGTTCAACCTTTAGTTTGTTGGTTCATATGTCTTTGGGAGGACATGTGGGCACAGAAACGGTGGAACAAAGGGTTAACAAATGCAGAAGTGCAAGTCACTAGACACTGTTGAAAACAAACCATAGAACTGGTGGGTACAGATGGGAGGGAAAAATAGTGAGTGAAGGGGTGACATTGTTCAAAAAGAAATATACTCTACTTACTTATTAACTATAATTCCTGTGTATATTATTTTTATAATAGCAATACATAACACATGGAAGGAAAAAGAGGAATAGAATAATGTTGGGATCCATCTTTCCCCTTGATGGAAGGGGCTTGATGCCCCTCCCCCAGCCCTGGGGAATGCGGCCCTGCTACCCTCTCTGGATCGGAATCCAGAGAAACTGGTTGGGCAAACAGCCCCCAACCCACACTAGCCAGCCCGGTGCCTACCAACCCCGCCCTGGCTCGGCTCGCTCCAGTGACGTTAGCCCTTGGGGGTCAGGTGATACCTTTCAGCCTGTCGACATCCTGGCCAAACCCCTCCCACGGAATCATCTCCCCTTGTCCTTGTCTCACTAAAGTTAGTTCGCTCTAAGAAGCTAGCCCCGTTGCATATGTACGCCAGACTTCTAGCGGTAAGGAGGCAGGCACATATCTGCGGCAGATCACGTGCGTGACAGGTCGGAGCTATCTCCCCCGTTCCACTCTAGCTTATCTGCAGGTCGGATGACTAGGGGAGAGGGCGTGAAAGGGAGGGTGGAAAGGAAGAAGTAAGAGTCCGAGCTGGGAGGGGCAAAAAAGCCCAACAGAATAAGGCACTGAAAGCAAATGAATGTCAAAGGAAAGAAGTATCCATGAAATATCACATCAAATACTCTATTCAAAGCAATCAAATGTGATAATTTTGTAAGGCAATGATGAAGGC
The DNA here is from genome assembly GCF_023159225.1 of Perognathus longimembris pacificus. NCBI lineage: Eukaryota > Metazoa > Chordata > Mammalia > Rodentia > Heteromyidae > Perognathus > Perognathus longimembris. The sequence goes on from NC_063163.1 coordinate 68,746,230, forward strand.
ATCATTCAATAAGATGGAATAAAAATTGTCAACATGCTCTAACACAGTGTCTAATCATTTAACTCCATTTAAGAATAATTTGAGATGGTCCTCAATAAAGAAACAGCTGAGGATTTTCTAGAGATCATGCAGAAAATATCTGGAGTGATATATCTGAATTAAATCAATTAGGTGAGCCTCACATACACCTATAGAACATATCACCCAACCAGCTTTCATCAAAATACTAATCATTCTCCAGAACTGATCATGGGACAGGACAGAAAACCAGAGTTTAAATATACTGATAACATATTGAGAACACATACAAATCCCTGAATGAAGGCTAGAAATTAACAAGAAAAACACACAAAATATGCACATAATATGAAAATGAAATGAATTATTTTCAACTGTAAATAATTTAGTGTAATTAAAAGTATTCAATGCAATTAAATACTTAATACATTAACTGTCTTTCATATAAAATTTCAAGAACTAAACTGATCATTGGAACAAATAAAAACAAAACAATATGAGAATCTTTAGATATGGAAAAGGAGGAAAAAAACAAACTTTCTTTGCTGTATTCTGGAGATCAGGTACTGTACTAAAGAACCTATGCTCCATCTCAAGGAAATATAAAAATAAACCTAGATTTAGTGGACAGCAAATAGGAAAAAAGAATTAGAGAATAAAAACAAAATAGCAGCAATCAATAAAGCAAAGGGGAGATTCTGGAAAAATAGAAATGTTATAAGACTGAAAATAATCATGATCCATCAAAGGGGAGAACAAAATTAAACATATCAGCACATACCTCTCATTAGTCTGGATGCCAGAATCAGTTTCTGAAATAGCCACATTACTGAAAGTCATCTACAAATTAAGTTCAGTCTCCATCAAAATTCCTATCACTTTTTTCACAGAAATTAAAATGGTAAATGAAATTTTATGAAAAATTAAATACTCACTTAGCCAGAGCTATATCCAGACACAAGAATAATTCTGAACTATCTCTATACCTGGTTTTCCCTTATACTCTGATGTCAGGAAAGCAGGGAAAAATACTGATAACAAAAGACAAATAGATCAAACATAAGATGAAGAAGTTACACCACACAACTATCGATATCTGATTCTTGGAGAAGTTACCAAAAATGTATAACTTAAACCTGGCACCCATAGCAAAAGGTGGCATTGTGAAACTGGGTATCCATGTGTGAAACACTGAAACTGTACTGTGTATATTTTTAAACCCAAAATTAATTAGTTCATAACAGGGACTAGAACTTTGCAAGTAATAGAGAAAATTAAGGAAATCATACTTGCAGCAGTATTTTAAATAGAACTCAAATAGGAATAAAAGAATAGCAAGTATTAAGTTCTAGTTTTGACTAAATGGTAGAATCCTTTGTATCATTTATATGGCCCTAAATACTGACCTCATCTAATCGTTGCACTTTTGGTGATGGTATATAAAAGTTAATAAGTGGAGGTGCCTGAAGAATTTAAAACTGCTTCTACTGATGGCTTATGCCTGCAATACTACCTGAAGAGGGGGCAGAGAGCCAAGTTTCCAAAGGTTCAAAGCAAGCTGGGCCATAAAAATCCATGACAGACTTTACCTCTGGTCAACCAACAAAAAGATAGAAGTGGAGAGGTAGCTCAATTGGTACAATATCAGCTGTGAGGGAAAAAGCCAATCAAGAGGACCAGCAAACAAATCACCAGTGGCTTGTTCTTAGCTACCTCATAAAGGCGAACAAGAGCAGAAGAAAATACAAATATGGGAGAGAAAGGATGTTGAACTAGATATAAAAATAGTCACAAAAGAGAGGGTGAATATAATCAAAGTACATGGCACTCAGTGTGGACTACAGTATGAACCAGGTACTTGGCACAAGCAACATACTGTTATCAAAATTGGCAAACATCATCTAACAGCACTGGGCATATACTTGAGCCAAATCTCTCACCTACTATGTCTAATTGCTGCACTTTATCTACAAGAAAGATTTAGTGGCTAAATATTGCTGTCTGTAGTCAATACCATGCATAAAATATTACTGAATGAGACCAGACCTTACTTTGTATCTGTGGGTAGCTAAGAAACCTCCATTGTCTTAAACCATAATACTGAATTGGCTAGCACAGTAACAAAAGTACTCAAATATATTTTTGGAAATTAAGAGAAATAATGTCTGTGGCACATTGGTAAATAGTGGGGAATAAAAAGAATGAGCTAAGTTAGGCATTATTGCCTGTTGTTTTAACTACTTATGAGACTAGGATCTAGGAAAATGGTTTGAAGCCAGCTTGAGGAGGAATATTTGTGAGACTCTTGTCTCCACTAACTACCAAAAATTCCACAAGTGGAGCTTAAGTACTAGTGCACTAACCTTCTGCAAACCTGTTCTGTAACAATGCCCAGGACATCAGTTCCCAGGACCAGCAGGAATAAAAGATAAACATACCAGTAACATATAAGGACATATATTTCCTATAGCACAGAAGAAAATAATTCTTTCTTTGTTTGTTTGTTTTTTGGCCAGTCCTGGGCCTTGGACTCAGGGCCTGAGCACTGTCCCTGGCTTCCTTTTGCTCAAGGCTAGCACTCTGCCACTTGAGCCACAGTGCCACTTCTGGCTGTTTTCTGTATATGTGGTGCTGGGGAATTGAACCCAGGGCCTCATGTACACGAGGCAAGCTCTCTTGCCACTAGGCCATATCCCCAGCCCAGAAAATAATTCTTATCTTGTGATCTCTGCTCTCAAGTTGGACAGCTCCCTCAGGCTATACTTGTTATACCAATACTTGAACAGGCGTGCAAACGATAGAGACAACATTTGTTTTGTAATAGGAATCAGTTTGCTGAATTTCTCAAAATTCTCTACAGTCATTCTTCATTGCTTTTGTTTTGTACTATAAATATTTATTCTGGAGGCACTGTGTTAGAGACCAAATTCCAGAATGTGCATGTGCACATGTAAAACAGAACTAATTTGAGGCAGATAAAATTCTTCCACAAAGGTTTTTTGACAATGCTGAGCTGTCTGGGTTATGCCCAGTTTGAGGCACATAACTGACATGTAATAATGACAGAAGGCTTAGTTTGGAACAGTAACTACTTCTCTACAGTGAGAATATGTGTGCCTTTGTGTGTGTATCTCTGTGTGTAAAAGTCCTATGGCATGCATTCAGTGCCTTGAGCTATTTTTCTCCAGGCTCACACTTTGTCATTTGGTCCACAGCTTCAATGCCAGCTTTTCCCTAGTTAATTGTAGATAAGTGTCTCACAGATTTTCCTGCTTAGGCTGGCTTCAAACCTTTATCCTCAGGTATCACTTGCATAAGTAGTTAGGATGAGAGGCATCAGCCACCAGACTACAATGAGAAAATTTATCAATGTTCTCAAAATGTAGGTGTTACTAAAGAAAATTTCTCAGACTATGGGCCTAGGGGGCATGAAATGTAGCTGCAGCTTTTTAGTAAAGATATCATGCCAGTGACTCAGGGTTATTGTAATAACATCACTTCATTTTTTTTTTGCAATGACAGCTGAAATGGAGGATAAACAAGGCTGCTGGAGTAAAGTGAAGAATTTACGGACCTGCAAAGGAGAAACTGTATGGAAGGAAAGAGAGTCCTTTTGTACTACCAGGCATAACATCACAGTATTTGTAAGACAAAATAATGAAACTGACCTGTTCCTTGTGCAACAGGCATGGTGGTCAGTGTAGAGAAAGAACATTGATGTGACTATCCAGAGTTCCCTCAGCTATTGCAAATCCTCAGAACATAACAGTAAATGGCAACAAAATGATTAGTTACTTACAGTGCTTGCTCATCCTGTTTGGATGCTTCATTATGATTACGATCTATTCCCAAAGTGTAGAAAGGGAAAAACCCAGCAAACATCACATCTCCATCCACATGTGCTCGTTGCTTCATTGTGGAAAAGCAGCAAGTGCCAGCCGAGGACCTGACATGGAGGGGAAGCTGGAGAAGAAGGAGTGTTAAAGTCAAAAGGCACATTCCTGAAGCCTCTGCCAAGTAGAAATTCTAAATAAAAGTGAGGCCCAGAGTTTCATATATTCATATGTCTTTGTATATGTGTATATATATCTTTTTATTGACAGAGATCTACACTATAACTCACCTTCCATAAAAGCCTCTTGTGAGTCCCAAGAAGTAATGTGTTAGTCTGTTCCCTAGGGCTCTGTATTTGTGACCTTCATCCAGGAGTAAAACATGACTTGGAAAACATGTTTTCAGGTCTATGTTCCTCACCCTAGGTGCTATGATTTCTTCTAAGACCGCAGAGAGGGAGGCCCCAGAGATGGAGTTACCTTGGATGTGTTTTGTCCAATGTCTGTGGGGAGAACCTATTTGCATGAAAGATATTTGGGATGATGCAATTGGATTGCCTCAGAGGATGCCCTGTCAGGTGCATGGAAAAACCCATTAAAACTCTATGCCTCTGAGATGTCAATGAAAGTTATGTGTCATCTTACCCATAGGTTTGATTCATACACATGATGTCCCTAACTGCCACGGGACACTGGTAGTTGATAGAGTCAGGTTTCAATAAAAATTTCATGTGCAGAAGACCACCCCCCAAATGCACCCACTCACTGTTGCCTGAGGAAGCAATGATGTTGCTGAAACTAACAGTACACATAATTTAGTAAGAAACAGAATTAGGGAAAATAACATGATCATCTTGACTAATGCAGAAATAAAAACAGGTATGAGCTGGGTTTCTGTAGTTTGTGAGTGTGACCTTAGATATTAAAGAGGCTGGGATGTGAGAAACATGCTTGAAGTCATCCCAGGGAGGAAAGCCTGTGAGTGGCTTAATTCTAATTAAGTACCAAGAAAGCCAGAAACAGAGTTGCAGCTTAAGTGAAGAGCACTATCCTTTAGCACAAAAGATCAGGGATTGTGTCCAGGCCCTGAGTTCTAGCCCCAGTACTATCACAAAGGTATACATATACTCGGGCCACTGCTGCGCCCCAACTTGAAACAGACAGGAAGCCAAATATCCCCTCTTTGAAAATGATATCATATAATTTAAGTGGCCTAAAATTCTAGCAGAAAGCTTTACCCTGAGATAAAATTACTGATGAAGATAGAAGTATAACAACACATCTGTCACAACCTGCAAAGACATCTACTAGAAACTTTACCTAATATTCTAAAGTCCTCTATCAGTCCTGAAAAACAGAGTGTGTAGAAGAAAATTCAGAGATGACAAGAGAAGATGACACACCTCCCATCTACATGGATGAGAATGAATATTGTTGAAATGCCAAATTTACAAACAAACCCACAGATGCAAAGCAATTGTCATAAAAATTCCATTGATTTCCTTCACAAAAATAGAAAAATCTCTCAAAATGTATTTGGATTCACAAATAAATCAAAAACATGCCCAAAATGCATAAGGCTGGAAATATGGCAAACCTGACTTCAAACTGTACTACACAACCACATTAACATTGGTGCCAAGAACATATGGAAACCAGTGAACATAATAGCCAATCCAGAATAGTCCCACATAGCTACTGCTAACTGAGTCTTCACAACATTGACAAATACAAGACTGCTTCTGTAACAAATTTTGTTTGGAAAACTGCATTGTCACTTGTAGAAAACTGGAAATAGTTCCCTGTCATTTCATTAAAGTCCTCAAATTAAGAGCCTTAAATGTGAAACTATCAGATAAATACATAAGAGAAAAATTTTAAGAAACAGAGGTAATGATTTTCAAAATATTACTGCAGTAGAATAACAAAGAACAGCAAAAGTTGATGGAGGTTAGTTAGCGTATGGTTCAGTTTTAGGTCCTGTGTTACATATCAACCACACCAGAGAATACTAAGCATGGTGGCTCATGACTGTAGTGTAAGGTTCTCACATGGCTGAGATTGGGATCACAGTTCACAGAGAGCTCAGTCACAATTTTCATGAAACCCTCTTAACGAAGAGCTGGGTGTGGTACAATATACTTTGTAGTCTAGCTATGTGTGCGTGTGCTGAGAAGGATAGTTGAGTTAAGGAGGATTGTGATTCCAAGCCAGTCCAGGCTAAACAATATTTCATGAGATGCTGTGCAAATAGAAGAAGCTCGACAGTGCAGCATATGCCTATCATTCCAGCTATGGCAGCAAGCATCAATAGGAGGACAACAGTCCCCAGGCAAGGGCATATGCCTAAAGCAAGATACTAAGGCAAAAATACTCAATTCAAAGGAGGGCTGGAGGTATGGTTCACTCTACAGTACCTGCCTATCATGGTCCTTAATAAAGGTGTGTATCAGAGTCAGCAGTATCTTCACATCCCAAGAACATGATAAAGTAAGCATTCAGGCCCCGAGTTCAAGCCCTACAACTGGCACAGTTGTGATTAGCCAAAACGAATGACGGTAATGAAATATATGTTATGTCTTGTTTTTGAGTTGTAAGTCAATGGATATGTGGTAACAGCTTCATCATAATCAAAGTACTTAATATAAATTCATAAAAGCTGTATAACTAAATCTATAGACATTGTTTTATAAACCTCGTGTTATTCACTGTGTCTAGAAAGGGTCCACAGTATGTATGTGTGTGTGTATATATATATGGAAACATCAAAATACTTTAAAAATCCCTTGAATTTTTTGTTTATTTTTTATATTTTAAGTTATCTTTAAGTAGTTCTACAATGGAGTTGCCTTCTAACAAAGCAATGTATGAATATAGTATATACTTGATATATTATAATTAATATTTCACTCATCCCTCCTCTACCTGCCCCTTTCATCTTCTTTATTTTGTAGGATATTTGACTGCATTTACCCACTTTCTTCATTTGTCCACCCATTTTCCCATGCTTGATTGAACCCATTTTTAGTACTTGCTTTCTGGTGCTTTATTTTGTAGAACTTTGACTTTGCCTTTCTAAAGAATTACACTATTTGAATTCTCCTTTAAATCTACTGTTTTCAACTAATACATTTGAATATACTTACATAACATCTAACTCATTTACTTTTACAAACAAAATCTAGCTTCCATATATAAAGGAAAGCATGCACCATTTTTTCTCTATTCTTGAATTACTTCACTTAATATAAATCATTCCATGTCTTTCTATTTCATTACAAATGGTACATTATCCATTCTAATGTATGAGTATAATTTCATTGCTTTTATGGAGTATATTTTCTTGATCCATTCATCCATTGAGAGGCATATGGGCAGATTCCATATGTTGCCTACGGTGAATATTTCTTCAATAAATATAGTTGTGCTGCTAGCTTTGCTGTACTCTGGTTTGTAATATATACCATAATTTCCCAGAAATGGAATGACTATGCTTAATTTGTGTTGTTTGTGGGGTTTCAATTCAGGGCCTGGGTACTCTCCTTGAGGTTTTTTTTTTTTTCCTCACAGCTAGTGCTCTATCAACTTTGAGCCACAGTGCCACTTCAAGTTTTCTGGTGGTTCACTACAGATAAGAGAGTCTTGGAATTTCTTGCCTGGGCTGTCTTTAAACCATATCCTCAAATCTCAGCCTCTTGAGGAGCTAGGATTGCAGGGGTTAGCCACTAACCCCTGGGTATGTTTAATTTTTTGAGGAATGATAATAATTGAGGAATAATAATTTTTGAGGAACTCTAAATTATTAGCACTTTTTTCCCCTGTGGATCTGCCAATTTACTTTCCTACCACCAGAGAGAAGAGACTTTTCTTTCTTCTACTCACTGGCCATCTCTGTCTTATTTTAGCCCAACTTACACTTTTTTCCTTCTTTTTACTCTTTTGTTGAGATGATATTTCATTGTGATTTGATTTGCATTTTGTTAATGTTTGAGATTGGACATATTTCACCCCCATTTTGTGTCTCTTGGCAACTCTGCATAGATCTATTACATAATGCTGGAATAAGGCTATATCAACCTCATATACTGAAAATGTTCTCTTCCACTCTGTAGGTTTTTCTCTGTACTTTGTTGAGTTTCCTTAGCTGAGTAGATTAATTTTTGGAGTAATTATCTATTTCCATACTCATTTCCTGTGATGTTGAGGTTTTCATAGAATAATTCCTTCACCATTCCAATATGGAGCTTTCCATTATGTTTTTCTCCAGTATTATCATAGTTTCAGGTCTCAAATAGGAGCATTTCATCTTTGATCTTGGTAACTAAGGAGAAGTAGGATGATGCCTATGGATCCACTTGAAGATATGTAATTTCCAGAGTCCATTTCCTAAATAAAGTCCAAACTGCCTTATTTCCAATGCTTTTACTCACCTTGTCAAAAGTAAGGTTGTTGTAGAATGTCTGTATTACATGAATACTATACTGGTTTTTTTCTTTTATTTTGTAGTCAAGGTGATGTACAAAGGAGTTACAGTTACATAAGTAAGGCAATGAGTACATTTTTGTCCAACATTATTACACCACTTTGTTTGTCTTCCACTTTACCTTCTCCCACGCCTTTCTTTGATTTGTTCTGTTTCTGGATCTTTATTTAGGAAGTTTCAACCTGTGCTAAGGAGCTCAAGCTTATCCCTTATTCTTTCCAGTAACATTTTCAGGGTATCTACTTTTACCTCGAGGTCTTTGGTCCATATGGAGTTGATTCTGGTGCAGGGTGATATATAAGGATCTAACTTTAGTTGTCTATATGTATATAGCCAGTTCTGACAGTATCATTTGTTCAAGAGACTGTCTTTCTTCCATCTGATAATTTTGGCTTCCTTATCAAAGATTAGGTGTCCATAGGTCTGTGGAATCATGTTTTGGTCCTCAATTATATTCCCTTGGTCCTCAGGCATGTTCATGTGCCATTATCAAGCTGTTTTTTTTTTTTTTTTAAACACTACAGCATTGTAATTGTGTTTGAAGTTTGGTATTGATATACCTCTTATCCTGTTCTTCCTGCTAAGGCTTGTTTTTGCTATCCAGGGTCTTCTATTGTTCAATATAAAATTTTGGGTTGCTTCTTCTATTTCATTAAATAAAGAAGTTGGAATATTTATGGATATTGCATTGAATTTGGAGATTGCTTTGGGCAATATTGCCATTTTCACTATGTCAATTCTCCTGATCCATGAGCATGAGAATTTTTTTCAATTTCCTTAAATATGCTTTAATTTACTATTTCCTTTAGGTTTTTTTTTCTTTTAACATTTTCATCATGAAAATCCTTCACATCCTTTGTTAAGTTAATTCCTAGGCACTTTTTAATTTTTGAGGCTGTTATAAAAAGAGTTGGTTTTCTGATTACAGCTTCACTCTTCTTATTGTTGGTATATAGAAAAGTACTGATTTTTCAAGGTTAATTTTGTACCCTGCTACATTGTCATAGTTTTGGATCAGCTCAAGTAACTTGGGAGAGGAGTCTATGGAGTTCTTTATATATAGAATCACATCATCTGAAAAGAGGGAGAGTTTTACTTCATTCCCTATTTGGTTCCCTTTTATGTTTGTCTCTTGCCTTACTGCTCTGGCTAGGAATTCCAATACAATATTGAAGAAGAGTGGAGAGAGTGGACATCCTTGTTTTGTTCCTGATTTTAGAGGAAATGACTTTAACTTTTCACCATTAAGTATAATGCTGGCTGTGGGTTTATTATATGCAGCATTTATTCAATGAGGAATGATCTGTGGATTCCTAATTTCTCCAGTTTTCATTATAAAGGTGTATTTGATCTTGCCAAATGCTTTTTCTACATTCAAGGAGAGGATTGTGTGGTTAGTGCCCTCACTTCTATTGATGTGATGAATTAAATTAATTGACTTGCATATATTGAACCAGCTTTGCATCCCTGGAATGAACCTTGTGTGGTCATAGTATATGAATTTTTTTTAAGGCGTTGAAGCTGGTTGTCCAGAGTTTTACTGAGAAGTTTTGCATCGATGTTCATTAAATAAATGGATCTATAATTCTCTTTCTTTGATGGGTCCCTACCTGGTTTTGGGATAAGGGTGATGCTGGCCTCATAGAACAAATATGATAGTGATATTTCACTTTAATGTCACTTTAATTTCACTTTTATGTTTGCAGAGCATTTGACTGAGTTATGCTGTAAAAGTCTTATAGAAGTCAACTGTGAATCCAACTGGTCCTGGGATTTTCATAGGGAGAAGGACTTTTACTGCCATATCTATTTTGATACTTGATATGGATCTATTTAGTTGGTTTATATCTTCTTGGTTCAATTTGGGTATATCAATATTTGTGGACAGATTTTCTTCTTTATGTTTCTGTAAGTACTGCTACAAACTTCCTTTCCTTCAGACAGGCATAGTGGGAACTTGTGCTTCTGAGAAAGCCAAATAAAGGGATTCTCTTATGTTGACCAAGTATAGAAATCCACAGTATAGATATCAAATCCCATTGCCATGTTGTGTGAAAGAGCAGGTTCTTGATGATCTCTTCAGCAGCAAATGCCAAGGCCAGCACTATTTGGTAGTCCTTGACAACAAATGTGAACAGTTTGCATAGAAATTTAAGGAAGAATAATTAAAAATATATCTTGAGACTGTCATGACTTAGGCATTTAGAATTAGCAGAGATATGAATGGGTCTGTCTTGGCTATGGATACCATTCAACTGCTTATGGAATCCCAGATTGAGCTCATTTTTAATTTCTGCCATTCACAACACACTAAGAAGCCCAGTATCTGTGAATAGATAATCATGAATGAGACTCCAAATGTTTATTCCCTTGACTCACATGTATGAAAAATAAATTCTTTCTTTGAAGTTAACCAGTTTATGTCATGTTGTTAGATGGCAGGCCATATAATTGAGTATGTAATATCTTGAAATGGAATTTCCAAAAGTATAGCAAGCTCTCCTCACAGACTGTCTATCCTGAACTTCTCTTCCTGCAACCTCTGCCAGAATAAGAGCTCAAAGAGAATTGTGAGAGTCCATAGTTCTGATTTAGGTAACAAAATTAAAAAAAAAACAACACCTTAGATTACACCTGGAAGTATTTTCTCAGTTTACTTTGTTCCACCCAACGCTACACAACCCATCTACAGATTGGAGTTTCCAACTTTGGGGTAGAGGAGAGATTATATTCAAGCTTCACAATGAAATTCCATTACCAAAGCAACTATGCTGAAACTCCGTATTCAGAATGTCATCTATAATCTGTAGTCACTTTTAATGAAAATTCTGAGAAATAAAAATGAGGGATGAAGAGATCAGGATGCTATACATTTGTCTCCCTGTGTTCCATGTTTCTCTCTCTGTCACCCTATATGTGTGTTTATATGTAAGGGATATATATATATATATATATATATATATATATATATATATATGCTACATATTAAATCACAACAGACTGGAAAAGAAACAGATGTATATATTGGTGATTTCAAGTATAAAAGAGAGAATAAACTTGTTCAAAATGCACAGTGATATGCATGTAATTATAACTTGTTTATCAGGCACAATGTATATGTATGAAACTCAATTATATTATTGATGTTTGCTAATGCATGATTTTTGGGGAAACGGAGGTGTGGCTCATGTGGTACAATACCAGCCTTGAATACAAAAGCCAAAGAATACAATGAAGCCCCGACTTCAAGTCCCAGAACTGCCCCTCATAAAAGACCTAAACTATTGGTAACTTGAAGTAAAGCTTGAAAATAACATATTAGGAGAAAACCAAAACCCAAAATGAAAATGTAAATACAATTTGTCAGAATTTGATAATAGCATTACAAAGTCAAAGATTTATGGTCTTGGCACTCTGAAATAGTTCAAGATACCAAAATGGTAAAGGCTTGCAGAGATAAATAAGAAGAAAAATCCCTAATGTAGACAGAGATAAAAATATCTGGATTTGTGAAGATCAGAGTTTAATCTACAAAATTGTCAAGATATCTACAGTAAGTTTTCTTATAATCAAGTCAATTATTCAGAGATACTAACGACTGAAAGACAGAAGGAACATATACTCATATGTTTCCCACTATTTGCATATCAGCTGAGTTCTCCTTAGAAATTTTGCAGGCTAATAAGTAATAAGGATAATAAGTAATAAGAAGAATTAATATAAATACCAAGGCATTCACAATATCTAGGAAAAAATCCTTTTTTTTTCAATTCACCATTGTTTTCCAATTTTTATTGTTATTGTAAAGGCGATGTACAGAGGGGTTACAGTTACATGAGTAGGTAATGAGTACATTTCTTTTTGAACAGTGTCACCCTTCCTTCACTTTCTCTCAGTTTTTTCCTCAAGTGTCACCCCCCAAGTGTTAACATAGTGCCTAGTATCACCACTGCATTTGTTCACCCTATGTCCCATCATTTCTGTGTTCCTCCTTACCCTCCTCAAAACAGATAAACTTACATACAAAAGACACAGAAATAAAAAACAGCAACAAAAGAGATTTAAAACAAAAACAACAACTTGTTTCCACTTCTTGGAATTCATTTTGATAAACATCATTTTATATGATCATATGCACATAGCTATTAGGCCTTTTTGATCCTCTCCTTGGTCTCATTAAGTGAATGTAAAGAATCCTATAGAATACATACTTTTAATGAAATAAGACAATAGGGAAATAATCTAGGTAAATCAAATGTCTCCTTTCAGTGTGTTTGGCACTACAAGCAAATCATGCCTTTATTTTTTCTGATGAAGATAAGCACAATAGCTAAAAATTTACATGCAGATTAAGAAAATAATATAAAACTTTTTGGAAAAGTGTCTAAATTTGACATTAGAAAGTAATAGCTTTAATGAAATGACCTTGACTATTACACATTTTAAGGTTGATTTGTTAAGAAAACTAGGAAAAATTGTGGTTTTTCTTTCTTTTTGGGTACCAATCCCGGAGCTTTTATTTTTTATTTTATTTTTTTAAGTTTTACGTAAACAGTTATTTTTTTTTCAAATTTTTATTATCAAACTGATGTACAGAGAGGTTACAGTTTCATACGTTAGGCATTGGATACATTTCTTGTACTGTTTGTTACCTTGTCCCTCATACCCCCGTCCCTCCTCCCCCTTTCCCTTCCCACCCCCCGGAGGTGCTCAGTTCACTTACACCAAACAGTTTTGAAAGTATTGCTTCTGTAGTTGTTTGTCTTTTTTTTACCCTGTGTCTCTCAATTTTGGTATTCCCTTTCAATTTCTTAGTTCCAATACCAGTATACACGGTTTCCAATATACTCAGATAAGATTACAGAGATAGTGTAGGTACAACCACAGGAAGGTGATACAAGAACATCATCAATAATAGAAGCTACAGATACACATGGGACGTTGAAAGTAGTTACAACTGTGAAATAACAATCGTTTCCATACATGGAGTTCATTTGACTTAGCATCATCTTATGTGTTCATAAGGGTATAGCTATTGGGCCTTGTGATCCTCTGCTATGACTTGCCTAAACCTGTACTAATTATTCCCAATAAGGGAGACCATAGAGTCCATGTTTCTTTGGGTCTGGCTCACTTCACTTAGTATAATTTTTCCCAAGTCCTTCCATTTCCTTACAAATGGGACAATGTCATTCTTTCTGATAGAGGCATAAAATTCCATTGTGTATATGTACCACATTTTCCTGATCCATTCGTCTATGGAGGGGCATCTGGGTTGGTTCCGATTCTAGCTATGACAAATTGCGCTGCAATGAACATTGTTGTGCTGGTGGCATTACTGTGATTTTGTTTGTGGTCTTTTGGATAGATACCCAAAAGTGGGGCTGCTGGGTCATGGGGGAGTTCTATATTTATCCTTCTGAGGAATCTCCATACTGCTTGCCAGAGTGGCTGAACCAGTTTACATTCCCACCAGCAATGAAGTAGGGTTCCCTTTTGGCCACATCCCCTCCAACAATTGTTATTATTAGTTTTCTTGATATATGACATTCTTACTGGGGTGAGATGGAATCTCAATGTTGTTTTGATTTGCATTTCTTTTATGGCCAGTGATGTAGAGCACTTTTTCATATGTCTCTTGGCCATTCTCATTTCCTCATCAGAGAAGTCTCTTGGTAAGTCTTTAGCCCACTTGATGAGGGGGCATTGTTTCTTTGCGGTTTTGTTTTAGAAGAAGGTAATTTTTTTAGTTCTGCATATATTTTAGATATGAGGCCTTTGTACGTTGAATGGCCAGTAAAGATCTTCTCCCAGTCTGTGGGCTTTCTGTTTATCTTGCGAGCTATGTCCTTTGCCATGCAGAAGCTCTGCAGTTTGATGCAGTCCCATTTGTCCAACCTTTCTTTGATTTGTAGCCTTTCTGGGTCATTGTTAAGGAAGTTCTGTCCTGCTCCAAGGAGCCCAAGTGTTTCTCCTACTCCTTCCTTTAGTGTTTTCAGCTTGTCTATTTTGATTTCAAGGTCTTTAATCCATTTGGAATTTATTTTGGTGCAGGGTGACATATAAGGATCTAGTTTTAGTTTGTTGCATGTGTTGAGCCAGTTTTGCCAGCACAATTTGTTAAAGAGGCTATCTTTCTTCCATACTATTGTTTTAGCTCCTTTATCAAAGATTAAGTAGGCGTAGTTCTGTGGGTTCATTTCTGGGTCTTCAATTCTGTTCCATTGGTCTTCAGGCCTGTTCCGGTGCCAATACCAAGCTGTTTTTATTACTATAGCTTTATAATACAGCTTGAAATTTGGTATTGTAATTCCTCCAGCACTGTTCTTTCTGCTTAGGATTGTTTTTGCTATTCTAGGTCTTTTATTGTTCCATATGAATTTCTGGATTGCTTCCTCTATTTCATCAAAAAATGGTGTTGGGATATTAATGGGTATTGCATTGAATTTGTAGATAGCCTTTCCAATATTGCCATTTGGATTATATTAATTCTCCCAATCCAGGAGCATGGGAGGTTTTTCCATTTCCTTAGTTCTGACATAGTTCCATTTTTCAAGCTTTTAAAGTTCTCATCAAAGAGGTCTTTCACTTCTTTGGTTAAGGTTATTCCTAGGTATTTTATGTTTTGGGGGGCTATTGCAAAAGGAGTTGCTTTCCTGATTTCAGCCTCGGTTTTCAGTTCGTTAGCATAGAGAATGGGTGTTGATTTTTGAAGGTTTATTTTATCTCCTGCAACTTTGCCAAAGTTTTGGATCAGCTCTAGTAGCTTGGGGGTAGAGTCCATGGGATTCTTTAGGTATAGGATCAAGGAAAAATATCCTTTAGAAATGAGAAGGGCTACATTTAAAGCCCTAGGCGAATTTTCTTGGGCGTAGGCCACATGGATACTGTATATGTTCTTGATACATTGTGTATTGCATATATGTCTACCTGACCTAGGGAAGGGAAAGAAAAACAGGGTGTAAGATATCACAAGAAATGTACACACTGCTCTACTATGTAACTGTACCCTTTTTGCGCAACACCTTGTCAAAAAATTTGTGTTCAGTTAATAAATAAATTAAAAAAAAAGAAATGAGAAGGGCTAAGACTTTTCCAGATGAACAAAGTTGAGAGAATATTTTTCCACCAGAAATGTCAATGTAAACAATGTTAAAAGAAGTTTGTCAATCCAAAAATAGGAGTCATTGAGTAATCAGGATGTACTAATAGGTATAAAATGTACTGTTGAGAGTGATTGTATTAACAAGCTTTCTTGAGCTGCTTGCTAAATCATTCATGTATTTATTAAAAAGAGAAAATCAAATTATTTTAACAAGTATATTATCCAATAGTCATCACAGATCACTGTAAAGTTGAGTATCCAATATCTGAAATGAAGAGCAGAATTTAATTCAATTGGTGAGTTCCTACTTTTAATCTCAGCCTCCTGAGTAGTCCAGATTAAAGGAGTCAGTCAACAGAACCTGGCATATTTAATCTTTAATTGTGGAACATATGAGATTATGACATTTTCCTTCAGTCATTAGTGGATTTTAATCACATTTAACATTTCATTTATTATGGTTATATTTTCTATTATTGTTTTGTTTGCTTTCCCTCCACATCATCAAGGAAATTGTCATCATTCCAATGTAACTTGTGTGATCAAATATATTTTCAGTTTCATGTGAGACACAAAGCAAAAACCTGTAATAGGCAAATGAAAAATAATAAACTAAAAAGACACTACACATGAAATTTAATCATTAACAGGGAAGTCTGTAAAATAAGGGAAAGAATGAAAAAAAGCTTCAAGGAAACTGGAGAACAAGTTGCATAATGTCAATACTGAGAAGTGATTTGTCAATACTGAGTGGGAATGGAAATGCCAAAACTTCTGCAATTAAAAGACTTGGAGGCTCTATGTTTAGCCTTCTGAAGAACCTCCATACTGCTTTCCAGAGGGGTTGAACAAGTTTACATCCCTACCAACAACGTAGTATGGTTCACTTTTGGCCACGTCTCCTCTAACATTTGTTATTGTTAGTTTTCCTGATAATGGCCATTCTTACTGGGGTGAGGTGGAATCTCAATGTTATTTTGATTTGTCTTTCTTTTATGGCCAGTGATGTAGAGCACTTCATGTGTCTCTTGGCCATTCTCATTTCCTCTTCAGAAAACTCTCTTTTTAGGTCTTTAGCCCATTTGTTGAGGGGGCCGTTGGATCTTTGAGGATTTATTTTGGAGCAATTTAATTTTTTGAGTTTGGTGCATATTTTAGATATTTATATTGAAGGTATTTCTCAGGTCTCTTTTCTCCCTTTTGAGTGATAGTGAGAACTGATGGTCTCATTATGAGAAAATTGCTCATTAGAAGATAACTATACAATGAAGTAGTTCTGAGGGGGATGAATATGGTCAAAGTGCTTTATGTACATGGGTGAAAAGAAAATTGTGAAGCTTGATGAGAATAGCTTGTGCAAAAGGAGGGCAGGTTTAATGATGGTGGAGATAGGTCTCATCAGGACATGGTATATTGATATACATATCAATATGAACCTATCAAAATGAACCTATTTTGTACAATTAATTGGTGCTAACAAGACTGTATTAAAACCATCCATATCAACAATTATGCAAATTTAAACTTGGAAAGCCATTTCAAAATAACAGTATGGCTCATTCAAAATTTTCCAACATTAATAAGCAAATAGAACCAAATATAGTGATATGAAAAAGACTGAAATGCCAGACAAACAAGGCAAAATGTTAGGTCTTGAAATGATAAACTGCTTTAAGAAATGATATACTTCATAGAAGAGTGAAATAAATTCAAGACATGGATGCAAATTTCAGCAAAGAGATAAACATAGTTAAAAAAAGGATTAAATTGAAGCTAAACAGAAGCATCAACAAATATAATTGTGGAACTGTAGTAGCAATGTAGAAGATGGAGAAGGGGGAAGAGGGAGCCTAAATTGTATCAAAATACATTCTGTGTATTTTGATGGCACAACAAAACTCATAAAACTTGTTTCCAGTAGTTCATGAAGCACAAAGAAATGAGCAATAGGGTGGAAATAATATGATCAAAGTACAAAGTATGCATATATAACATTTCAAGTGAAATTCTTGTGTAAATTCATATACATTAGTCAGATAAATCAAGAGAAAGCATCATCAATAAACTAGGTGAATTTCAAGAAAGATGATATGAATGGAAGACAAGGTTAACTATTGATTATTCATATAGCAATAAAGGGAACACAAAAACCATTGAACCCATAACAAAGTCTTCCAACTTCCCAGGGACATGACCAGCAAAGAAAACCAAAGATTTGGAATGTCTAAGATAAAGGTCAAAAATAATATAATGTTCAAGTCTACTCAATGAAATACAACTAAAACTTTCCTCAGCAAAAACAACGATATGAACATCCAAATTTAGAGGACATTAACCCATCCACGTTGACCTGACACAAATAAGAGCTTCCTCTGTCACATTACAGGGAAGGTATCAGCACTGCAGGGTTAATAAGACCATAAGCTGCAAAAGAGAAGCACCAACATTGTTTTAAAAGGCATCTTCATCAAGCCTAAGAAGAAACCCTAAATACAAGAAAGGGACAAAATTGTACATTTCAAGCACTGGGAGTAAAAATTCCCACCAATTTATCATCCTTTATACTCAATAGACCAAAGAGATTATTTAAACGTTCATAAACAACTGCAATTTATCAACACTGAGAACACATTGCAGAAGCTATTTAAAGTAATTTAACCCAGAGTGAGGAAGAGTTACAGTCATGGAAGTCAGAAAAGAATTAATAAAGAATAAAACATGCTTAACATGGTAAACTAAATGATCTCTACTATAAATAAGTAACAAAGAAAACAACAGGCATTACTTGAAAAGAAAATCAATATTATTAGAACCAGCACATCACTCCCATTACCAGGGATGAACAGAATCAGTATTATGGAAATGAACACATTACTGAAAAACAAATGTAGTTATTGCAAACTTGTAAAATTTCCTACCACATCCATCACAGACATAAGAAAACAGGCCTAATGCTCAGATGGAAATAAAATACCCCAAAAGCCAGGTACTGGCAACTGGTGCATGTAATCCTAGCTTCTCAGGAGGCTGAGAACTGAGGATGGTGATTTGAAGGCAGCCCAAACAGGAAAATACCTGAGACTCTTATCTCTAACACACTACTCAGAAAAAGCTGGAAGTGACACTGTTGCTAGCCTTGAGAACAGGAATCTCAGGGACAGAGTAGAAGTTATGAGTTCAGGCCCAAGGACAGGCACACACATACACATACACAGATGTTGGGGACTCAGTTTTGGCCTTGGTGGGGGAAGGGCGCCAAGAGCGAGACGCTGCCCTTACCCCAGCCCTGGGACAGTGTGGGAGGGAGCCCCTCCCACCTTCTGGCCTCAACCGAAAAAGAAGCCCCCCGCCCCTGGGGGTCAAACATGTGCGTGCCACCATGATAGGGATTGTCCAGCCCACAAAGGAAGTTTCATGACATCACCTGATGGGCAGTCCGGCTTAGCCAATGGCCCATCCCTTTCCCGCCATTACCAATTAAAGCCTTTGAGACTCATTCAACCATCACAGCGTCTCCCTGATGCCTTCTTCCACCTCCGTTCCTGACATGTGAGGGGATCAGGTGGGAGGGGAGGCTTCAGCAACCTTTCCTCAACTTAGCATATTTCCTTAAGAGTACGCCTTGGCCTTCTGCCTGCGGAAGGCAAGGCCGAGTGCTCTTTCATAGATTTTGGGGTTCAAGCATTTTCCCCAGGAGATCGGGGAGAAAGGGATCCGTCAGGTCCCGACACACAGACACAGACACACACAGACACACAGACACACACACACATACACAAATACACACCCACATCCCAATTAACATTACCATGAAAAATAAGATCAATGCATTATATATCACAGTAGTTTATACCAATTACAAAACACAGTCACTATAACATTAAAAATCCTGTTAGCAAGAAATCATGCCCATGGACCAGTGAAGGTGAGTAGAAAAATCTAAGCCCCAAATAATACCAAAAAATTACAATTATCTGATTACTGAAGATGTTTTCAAGCCATATTTTCCTAGGAGATGGCTAGCAAACTTAGTAAGTAGAAGCACTAGCTAAAGAAGATAACCATAGGTTGATCACTATACAATATATGTTGAAGAATCACCCTGTAGGAAGCAACTTTCATATTTATTGAAAGTTCTTAACATGAATCTGGAAACAGAAAAAGGCCGTTGATTTTTGAGGGTTCATTTTATATCCTGCTACTTTGCCAAAATTTTGGATCAGGTCAAGTAGTTTGGAGTAGGGTCTATGGGGTTCATTAGGTACAGGATCATGTCATCTGCAAAGATAGAGTGTTTGACTTCATCTTTTTCAGTTTGGATCCCCTTTATGGCTTCCTCTTGCCTTATTGCTCTGGCTAAGAATTCTAGTACTATGTTGAAGAGGTCTGTGGACAACCTTGTCTTGCTCTTGATTTTAGAGGAAATGACTTTAGGTTTTCCCCATTAAGAGTAATGTTCGCTGTGGGTTTGTCTTATGTAGCCTTAATATATTCAGGAATCATTCCCTGGAATCCTAGTTTCTCCAAAGCTTTTCTCATAAATGGGTGCTGGATTTTATTAAATGCTTTATCTGCATCTAGCAAAATAAATATATGATTCTTGACCTTGCTCCAGTTGATGTGGTGGATTACATTAATTGACTTGCTTACATTGAACCAGCTCTGCATACTGGGGATGAATCCAGTTTGGTCATAGTATATGATTTTGTTGATGACCTGTTGAAGTCGATTGGCCAGAATTATGTTCTGAATTTTTGTATCAACGTTCATCAAGAAAATCGGTCTATAGTTCTCTCCCCGTGATGAGTCCCTGCCTGGTTTTGGGATGAGGGTTATACTGGCATCATAGAATGTGTTTTGTAGCAAACTTTCTCTTTCTGTTTCATTGAAGAATTTGAGAACTATTGGTGTGAGTTCTGTTTTGAAGGCCTTGTAGAATTCTGCTGTGAATCTGTCTGGACCTGGGTTCTTCTTTGATGGGAGATGCCTTATTACAGTTCCTATTTCATTGCAGGATATGGGTAAGTTTAGGCGGTTTAAATCTTCATGGTTAAGTTTGGGGACATCAGTTTTTGCTAGGAAAGCATCCATTTCTTCCAGGTTCTCGAATTTGTTGGCGTAAATGTTTGCAAAATATCCCCTTATGATGTTTTGAATTTTGGTTGTTTCTGTGGTGATCTTACCTGTTTCATCTCTGATCTTCTTTATTTGGGTGTGCTACCTTCGTTTTTTGTCCGATTTGCTAGAGGTCTGTCTATCTTGTTAATTTTTTCAATAACCTACTCTTCATTTTGTTGATTCTTTTGAAGTTTTTTTTCTCTAAGTCATTTTATTTTGATTTGATTTTAATTACTTGCTTCCATCTATTGGCTTGCGGTTGGGCCTGTTGTTCTCTTTCATGAAGCTTACAGGGTTTCCTTAAGTTGTTGAAATGCTGTTTCTCCAGTTTGTTGATGTAGGCACTCACAGATATAAATTTTCCTCTGAGTACTGCCTTTTCTGTGTCCCAAAGGAGCTGGTACTTTGTGTGCTCATCTTGGTTTAATTCCATAAACATTTGAATTTCTGTTCTAATTTTTTAAATGACCCACTGATTGTTCAGCAATGTGTTGTTTAGTCTCCATGAGTCTTAGGATTTTCTGTGGTGGCTGTTTGAGTTGAGCTCTAATTTTATTCCATTGTGGTCTGAGACAATGCAGAGAATGATTTTGATACTTCTGAATTTGAACATATTTTCCTTGTGCTTGAAGGTGTGATCTATTTTGGAGAATGTTCCATGTGCTGCTGAAAAGAATGTGTGTTCTGTTGTTACTGGATGGATTATTCTCTAGATGTTGGTTAAGTCTAGTTGGTCTATGCAGTTGTTTAGTGCTGTGGTTTCTTTGCTAATTTTTTGTCGTGTAGTTCTGTCCAGAGGTGACAGTCATGTGTGAAAGTCTCCAACTATCAATGTGTTTGGATTTATGAGTGTTTTTAGAGTCAGTAGCGTTTGTTTGATGAAGTTGGCTCCTGTTGGAAAGATCCCTTTATTAATATGTAGTAACCTTCTTTGTCTCTTCTTAATGTTTCTAATTTGAAATCAATTTTGTCTGATACTAGGATTGCAACTCCAGCCTGCTTATGGGAGCCATTTGCTTGGTAGATTTTATTTAAGCCTTTCACTTTTAGAAGATGTTTGCTTTTGCTGGATAGATGTGTCTCTTGGAGGCAGCAGAAAGATGGATCTTAATTTTTGATCCAACTTATGATCCTATGTCATTTAATTGGAGAATTAAGTCTGTTAAGGTTGAGTGTTAGGACTGACGGATGATCGTTTGTTTCTTTCATTATAGCTATCTTTTTAAAAGCTCTTCCCCATCCTTGATGTAATATTTCAGTTTTCTATTTATGCTTCATTTCTCTGTCTGTATTGTGATCTTGATTATTTTCATGTGTAGTACATTCTTGAGGATTTTTTGTAAAGCTCGTTTGTTGGCGATATCTTGTTTCTGTTTTTCCTTACTGTGGAAGATTTTTATTTTCCTCTGGCTATGAATGAGATGTTATGTAGGTACAGTATTCTTGTTTGATAGTTATTTTTCTTTAGGGTGTGACATACCTCATTCCATGCTCTCTTTGCTTTCATGGTCTCTGTTGAGAAGTCTGGGGTTATTATGATTGGTTTTCCTTTATATGTGATTATTTTCTTCTCCCTAGAAGCTGTAAGAATTCTTTCCTTGGCCTCTATTGATCCTGTTTTGATCACAATATGTCGGTGGGATGTCCTATTCTGGAGGTTGGTTTGGGCTTCTAAATGCTTCTTTTATCTGGATAGGCCTATCCTTCTGGATATTTGGAAGTTCTCAGCTAATATTCTGTTAAATAAGTTGCCGATTCCATTGACTTCTTTTTCTCTGTTTTCCTCAATACCTATTAGCTTTCAATTGGGCTTCCTGATTGTATCTAGTAACTCCTGGACTGATCTGTTTTGCTGATTGGATTGTTTTTGTATTCTTTTTTGCTCTTTCTCCACAGGTTCTAGGGAATCTTCATTTCCTGAGATTGGAACCTCAGCTTCATCTATTCTGGACTGTAGATTAGCTACTTGATTTTGAATCTCCCTTCCTTCTGACTGGTCTTTTTTGATGGCTTCCCTGTTTTTGCTATCATTTTCTCTTAAGTCCTGTATAGATTTCATTAATTTGGTTCTGAGTGCTGTGTCTCAAATCCTTTACCTGGGTAGCTATCTTTTCATTGGACTCGAAGTTCATTTATCTTTCTCTTTGTGGAGGCCATGAAATTCTCCATTACTTTATGGGCAGATTGATGTATCAATATTTTGTTTGCCACCTCACATTCTAGAAGAGTTATCTGAAGAGATTCAAACTTTTCATTTAACATTTTTATCAGTAGTTTGTCAAGTATTTTGAGGGCCTCTTCAAGGTCTTTGGTTGACTTCTCTGCTTCATTCTTGTTTTGAGTGGGAGATGAGATTCCATTGTTTGCCATCTTTCTTGTGCTTTTTTTTTTTTTTTTTTTTGCCAGTCCTGGGCCTTGGACTCAGGGCCTGAGCACTGTCCCTGGCTTCTTTTTGCTCAAGGCTAGCACTCTGCCACTTGAGTCACAGCACCACTTCTGGCCATTTTCTGTATATGCGGTGCTGGGGAATCGAACCCAGGGCTTCATGTATACGAGGCAAGTGCTCTTGCCACTAGGCTATATCCCCAGCCCCTTTATTGTGCTTCTTCTGCCCATTTGGATTGGAAATGTCAATCTACATGCACCTGTGAGCACCATTTAAGGCCCAAAGCAGACCTTATCAAGCACTGTTGTATAAATCTTAGAAGTTCACAATCTTATACAGATATCTTCCCTATCTTTTTTGTACATAAAAGCAAATTTTGTGTCCCCAAAGAATACAATTTTATTATAGCAACCAACTCTGGACACTTATTGACGGTTATAACAATATAAGCAATTTTATTCTTATCTTTAGTTCTTTTGGATTGGTGTGATTTCTCTATGCACCCCTTTACCTAACTCAGATTGAGCAGGGATACCCTCTATCTAGTCTGAAGATAATCAGAGGTCAATGGATTCTGGAGGTCTTGGAAGTAATCTTAGGAGGGTAAGTTAGGGGTAGTGACGAGAATGGAATAAAATGAATGGGGATTATTTTTGTTTAGTTTCAGTGAAGTGGAAAGATGGAGAAGAGTAAAATTGGTAAAAAGAACAAGGTTAAAATGATAGACAATGGAGAGTCAACAGCAAAGAGTAAAGTTATTAATCAAAAGAAAGTAATTTTAAAGAAAGAAAATGTGACACTGAAAACAATAAAGGAAGGAGTAGGAGAAACACTTGGGCTCCTTGGCTCAGGACGGAACTTCCTTAACAAAGACCCAGAAAGGATACAAATCAAAGAAAGGTTGGACAAATGGGACTGCATCAAATTGCAGAGCTTCTGCATGGCAAAGGACATAGCTCGCAAGATAAACAGAAAGCCCACAGACTGGGAGAAGATCTTTACCAGCCATTCAACTGACAAAGGCCTCATCTCTAAAATATATGCAGAACTAAAAAAATTACCTTCTTCCAAAACAAAACCGCAAAGAACCAATAGCCCCCTCATCAAGTAGGCTAAAGACTTACAAAGAGACTTCTCTGATGAGAAAATGAGAATGGCCAAAAGACATATGAAAAAGTGCTCTACATCACTGGCCATAAAAGAAATGCAAATCAAAACAACATTGAGATTCCATCTCACCCCAGTAAGAATGTCATATATCAAGAAAACTAACAATAACAATTGTTGGAGGGGATGTGGCCAAAAGGGAACCCTACTTCATTGTTGGTGGGAATGTAAACTGGTTCAGCTACTCTGGCAAGCAGTATTGAGATTCCTCAGAAGGCTAAATATAGAACTCCCCTATGACCCAGCAGCCCCACTTTTGGGTATCTATCCAAAAAACCGCAAACAAATTCACAGTAATGCCACCAGCACAACAATGTTCATCGCAGCGCAATTTGATATAGCTAGAATCTGGAACCAACCCAGATGCCCCTCAGTAGACGAATGGATCAGGAAAATGTGGTACATATACACAATGGAATTTTATGACTGCATGAAGCAAAGTAGTTTGGAATCAATGCATAGCCCTGGAGTGGATTTCAGGTAGGGTAAATACAATGATCATGATATTTTTTGTATCTCCTGAATTCCCAGTGATGAACAAGCTTAAGTACATCTCCTTAGAAAGACTTAACTTAGCAGAGAAACAATAAAATCTGTCAGTGAAACAAAGGTTAGAGTCCTCGGGTGGGCAGGTCTTTGGGACCAGCTACATCTCTAAGCTTTTCCCTTAGCTGTGGGGGGAACCACAGCTCAGCAGCTCCCAAGGAGGGGACCAATTGTCAAGACCAGAATAAACTGTGGATTGATGGTTGACTTGTGTGAAGGAAAAGCCGATGGCTTGATAAGAACTATATTAGACTGGGGGCTAAGGGCTCAGAGCTCTACAATTTTTATTGAAGATTGCATTGAGCTCCTTTGCTGGAAAATGGCAGGTAGTAGACTCAATTCTGGAGGGCAATCTATCAAATGCCATTGACTAGATTAAAATAGTCACTCCTAAGAAATTGACTGAGAACTGTGATATTTGGAAAAAAAATCACAAACACGGTTAAACATGTTCAACAAATAGTCTACAAAACAGCAATCACCAGACTGAGAAAGAAATCAGGGAAACCATCGAATTCCTAATAGTTCACAACACAAAGTACCTGAAATACCTAGGAGTGAATGTAACCAAGGAAGTGAAAGAGACCTCAGGAGACAACCAAGAAACTAAAAGACATAAGAAGAAGTAATATACCTCCATTTGTCATGGATTGGGAAAAGGAATATTGTGAAAATATCTGCATCATCCTAAATTATATATAGATTCAAAGCAATCTTTATAAAAATCACAAAGTCACACTTCATAGAAATAGAAAATTCAGTCTAAAAACTTATACTGAAGCACAAAAGACGCCCCAAAGCCAAAGTGATCTGAACCCAAAAGAGGAATGCAGGAGAGATTATACCAGTCTTCAAATTGTATTATAGAGCCCTGCTAACAAACTCAGCATTGTAATTGTCCAAACTTAGACATGAAGACCAACAAAACAGATAAGATGACCATAAAATGAATTTGACTAAGCAGCCCTGTCCTCTCACATATGAACACTCAAGGTTTGTATCATTTGATGAAAGTCACAAAACTGGACATCTACATGTGCAAGATCAAAATAGGTTTCTCTCTCTCTCTCTCTCTCTCTCTCTCTCTCTCTCTTTCTCTCTATCTGCCTGTGTTAATGTAACTTCAAAGTAGAATGGATTCCTTATTTCACTTATTAATTTTGTTATATTAAATAACTGTACAAGGGGGTTTATTTTAATTTAATTTAATGGCAAATAAAGAAAGAAAAAGAAACAAAGGATTCTCCTACTAAGCCATATTGATAAGCTTAAATCTTGCTGTTATTTTCTGATGTTCTTGAGTAGTGACTATATATTAAAGTGTTCCCTTGAGCATTTCTCAAGTAGTTTCAGTTTCCAGATTCATGTTAAGAACTTTCATGAAATGTGAGCATTGTTTCTTACAGGGTGAATCTTCCACTTTGGTTTAGGGATCTACATATGGATATCTTCTTTAGCCAGTGCTTACTAAGTTTGCTAGCCATCTCTCAAGAAAATATGCTTTGACAACTTCTTCATGAATCAGGTAAGTGTAGTTGTTTGGGATTGCTTTGGGGCTTAGATTTTCTACTCACCATCTCACCTTCACTGGTCCATGTGTATGATTTCTTGCCAGCAGGATTTTTAATGTTGTGTTGACTGTGCTTTATAATTGGTATAAACTACTGTGACACTTACTGCATTGATCTTATTTTTGAGGGTAGAGTTAATTAGGTGTGTGTGTGTGTGTGCGTGTGTGTGTGTGTGTGTGTGTGTGTGTGTGTGTGTGTCCTAGGGCTTGCAGTTAGGACCTGAACTTTGTCTCTGAGTTTCCAGTTCTTAAGGGTAGAACTCTAATACTTTAGCAATGGTGTCATATCCAGCTTTTTCTGAGTACTGTATTTGAAATAATACTCTCAGAGACTTTCCTTCTTGGGCTTCCTTCAAGTCACCATCCTCAGTTCTCAGCCTGCTGAGAATATAGGATTACAGGCTGGAGCTACCAACACCTAGGTATTTAGGGATTTTATTTTTATATGAGAATTAGGAAGCTAGAATTCATTTATAAAGAAAAATGGGTGATATGCAAGTGTACTCAGATGTATTAATTGAAATACAGTAGATTCAAGGGAGAACTCAAATAATATGATTCTTTAGAAGGGAAAAGTCAAGGTTCTGCAAATTGCAATGCCAGGAAACGGGTACTCAAAAGGGGTGGGGCCAAGTCATGGGAAAAGGATGCACAAAGGAAGAGAAGAGGTGGAGAATGCAAGTCATATATCTAGTATATATCCTGCAAAAATAAAGAAGATGAAAGGGATGGGTAGGGGAGGGATAAGTGTAACTTTGAAAGAGGCAACAATGATAAAGATATATATGGTATTCCTAAATTGATTTATTAAAAAGGCAGCTATACTATACAATGACTTAAAGGTAGTTAAAAATAAAATTAAAAGGAAACTGGTTTTGTTCAGGTATTTTGATGTTTCTTTTATGTATACAGTGTATCCTTTTTAGATACACTCTAAATACCACCCTTCAACACCATCTCTACTTAAAACTATTTCTACTGATTTCATTATCCCATTTTCATATATTAAATACTTTGATCATGTAGAGCTCCATTGACATTCTACCTCAACCATAAGTCATGGCCTGTATTTCATTCCCACCATTCATATTTATCTATCATTTTTGTCCCAGTACTAGGGCTTAAACTCAGCACCTGAGTAGTATCACTTAGCCTCTTTTTGGACTGTGAAGATTCATTGTGATACAAATCAACTTGTCAATTATTTATCTAGGACCATGATAGGCAGATACTGTAGAATGAGTCATACCCTCAGCCCCTCTTTGTAACAAGTATTTTTGAGTTAGTATTTTGCTTTTGATATATGCCCATGCCTGGGCTCCAGTCATTTTATTGATGCTTTCCACCACAGCTGGAATGACAGGCATATTCTACAATATCTATCTTCTTTTATTTACATAGAATCTCAGGAAATTATTTTTAGACTTGGCTGACATAGAATCACAATCTTCTTGATCTCAGCCCTCCTCTTCAACACACACACACACACACACACACACACACACACACACACACAGCTGGAATACAAGCATACCCAGGTAGCTATTTGTTAAGGGGATTTCATTAAAATTTTGCCTGGAACTGTGATCCCAATCTTATACTCTTACATATTTATCTGATAGTTTCACATTTATAGCTCTTAATTTGAGGGCTTTAATGGAATGACCAGGAACTCTTTCCAGGTTTCTACAAGGGGGAATGCAGTTTTCCAAATAAAATTTGTTACAGAAACTATCTTGTGTCCACTGTATGTAACTGGCATTGTTGCCTGGCTGTAGCTTTGTGGGATTATTCTGGATCATCTGTTATGTTCACTGGTTTCCATACTTTTCATGACTGTCAATGTGACTTTGTTTCCATTTCCCAAATGGATCTAACAGACCTATATAGAACCTTCCACCCTACAGAGACCCAATACACCTTCTTTTCAGCAGCCCATGGATCATATTCCAAAATAGACCACGTCATAGCCCACACAAAGAACCTCAGCAAATACAAAAGTATTGACGTCATCCCATGTATTATATCTGATCACAGTGGATTAAAGGTAACCCTCAACAACAAAGGATACTACAGAGGCTATACACACTCTTGGAGGCTAAACCCCACGCTGCTATCCAACACTTGGGCCACAGACCAAATTAAAGATGAAATCAACGAATTCATAAGCCACAATGACAAAGAAAACACATCACAAAGAAACCTATGGGACACAGCTAAGGCAGTACTGAGGGGCAAGATCATTGCACTCAGCACCCACATTAAAAGAATGGAAGCAGAGCAGGTGAATAACCTGACGATGAAACTAAAACAACTGGAGAAACAAGAAATGACAGAATCTAAAACGACTAGGAGGGGAGAGATCACAAAGATTAAAGAAGAGATAAATTTGATTGAAAATAGAAAGACCATTCAACAAATAAATAAGACTAAAAGCTGGTTATTTGAGAAAATAAACAAAATTGACAGACCCCTTGCAAGACTTACAAAAAAAAGAAAAGAGACTCATATACGTAAAATTAAGGACTCCACCGGAAAAATTACAACAAGTACACACGATATTCAAACAATCATAAGGAGCTATTTCCAAAATCTCTACTCAGCAAAAATCAATAATTTTACAGAAATGGATCAATTCTTAGAGAAGTACAAACTGCCCAAACTGAACCAAGAAGAAATAAATCAACTAAATAAACCAATAACTTACGGTGAGATACAGGAGGTAATCAAGAACCTCCCTACTAAGAAAAGCCCAGGCCCAGATGGATTCACCAACAAATTCTACAAAACCTTTAGTGAGGAGCTAATACCAATACTCCTCAAACTCTTCTGCGAAATACAAACAGAGGGAGAAATCCCAAACTCATTCTACGAAGCTAATATCATACTCATTCCCAAACCAGGCAAAGACCCAACAAAAAAGAGAATTACAGACCAATATCACTAATGAACACAGACGCAAAGCTCCTCAATAAAATATTAGCTAACAGGATCCAGAAACTGATCAAGAAAATCATACATCATGACCAAGTAGGCTTCATCCCTCAGTCACAAGGATGGTTCAACATCTGTAAATCAATCAACGTAATTCACCACATAAACAGTTCTAAAATTAAGAATTACATTGTTATCTCAGTCGATGCCCAAAAAGCCTTTGACAAAATACAACATCCATACCTATTAAAAGCTTTGGAGAGAACAGGAATAGATGGAACATTCCTCAAAACAATAAAAGCCATATACAACAGACCAACTGCTAATATCATATTAAATGGAGAGAAACTTAAATAATTTCCCTTAAACTCAGGAACAAGACAAGGATGCCCACTCTCCCCACTTCTTTTCAACATAGTGCTGGAATCCCTAGCCATAGCAATAAGGCAAGAGGAGGACATCAAAGGGATCCACATCGGCAAGGAAGAAATCAAGTTATCCCTATTTGCAGATGACATGATCTTATAACTGAAGGACCCAAAAAACCCAGTACCCAAACTCCTACACCTAATAAACCATTTTGGCAAAGTAGCAGGATACAAAATCAATCCACAAAAGTCAGCAGCGTTTCTGTACACCAGCAATAGACAAACAGAAAAGGAAATTATGTCAACAATTCCATTTACAGTAGCCAAAAAAAGAATAAAGTACCTAGGGATCAACTTAACCAAGGACGTGACGGACCTATTCAATGAAAACTACAAAAATCTAATAAGGGAAATCAAAGAAGACGCAAGGAGATGGAAAGACCTCCCATGCTCATGGGTAGGCAGAATCAATATAGTGAAAATGGCCATATTGCCCAAATTGTTATACAAATTCAATGCAATCCCTATCAAAATCCCAGCCACATTCTTCACTGAAATAGAGAAACCAATCCATAAATTCATATGGAACAGCAAAAAACCTAGAATAGCCAAAGCAATTCTAGGCAAAAAAAGCAGTGCAGGAGGTATCACAATACCAGACTTCAAGCTCTACTACAAGGCCATCATAACAAAAACAGCATGTTATTGGTATAAAAACAGATCGGAAGACCAATGGATTAGAATTGAAGATCCAGAAATAAAACCACACTCTTACAGCCAGCTGATATTCGACAAAGGAGCTAAAGACATACAATGGAATAAACATAGCCTCTTCAACTACTGATGCTGGGAGAACTGGGCAGTCATATGCAGAAAACTCAAAGTAGACCCAAGCCTATCACCATGCACCAAGATCAATTCAAAATGGATCAAAGGCCTCAATATCAGACCTGAATCCTTGAAACTACTGAAGGACAGAATAGGAAAGACGCTAGAACTTATAGGCACAGGAAGGAACTTCCTGAATACAGTCCCAGGGGCACAACAAATAGGGGAAAGACTCGACAAATGGGACTACTACAAATTAAAAAGTTTCTGCACAGCTAAGGTCATAGCCACCAAAATAGAAAGACAGCCAACCATATGGGAAAGGATATTTACCAGCACAGCAACAGACAAAGGCCTGATATCTGTCATCTACAGAGAACTCAAAAAACTAAGCCCCCCCAAGCCCAATAAACCTATTAGGAAATGGGCAAAAGAGCTAAAGAGAGACTTCACAAGAGAAGATATAAAAATGGCAAAGAAACACATGAGGTAATGCTCAACATCCCTGCTAGTAAAGGAAATGCAAATAAAAACAACCCTGAGATACCACCTCACCCCAGTTAGAATGGCCTATACTCTGAACTCAGGCAACAACAAATGCTGGAGGGGCTGTGGGGAAAGAGGAACCCTTCTCCATTATTGGTGGGAGTGCAAATTAGTACAACCACTTTGGAGAACAGTATGGAGGTTTCTCAAAAAGCTCAATATAGACCTACCCTATGACCCAGCCATACCACTCCTAGGCATCTATCCTAAACAGCGAAACCCAAGATATCAAAAAGACATTTGTACTTCCATGTTTATCGCGGCACACTTCACAATAGCCAAAATATGGAAACAACCCAGATGCCCCTCCACAGACGAATGGATCCAAAAAATATGGTACTTGTACACAATGGAATACTACATAGCGATTAGGAATGGTGAAATATTGTTGTTCGCAGGGAAATGGTCAGAACTCGAACAAATAATGTTGAGCGAGACAAGCCTAGAACACAGAAAACAAAGGGGCATGATCTCCCTGATATATGACTCTTAACAAAGGGAGACGGAGAGACAGTAGAGACCAAGTCTCTGAATACTGTATATGTTCTTGATACATTGTATATTGTATATATGTCTACCTGACCTAGACAAGGGATAGAAAAACAAGACGTAAGATATCACAAGAAATGTACACACTGCCCTACTATGTAACTGTACCCTTTTTGCACAACACCTTGTAAAAAATTTATGTTCAATTAATAAACAAATAAAAAAATGTGACTCTGTTTGAGTGGTGTGTAGTAATGTTTGAAATCAGTTTTGCCATATTTCCACCATTGTGATTTTTGCTCAATGTTGTGTGTACTGATTTATTATTGTGAATTCAAATAAATATTAGGATATTTTTCTGTTTTTGTGAAGGATACATTGGAATTTTGATGTGGATTGAATCTGTGAGTTTTTTTGTTACTTCAGCATTTCAACAATATTCATTCTCATCCACAAAAATGGGAGGTCCTTTGTCTTCTACTGTCTTCTCTGATTCTTTCTTCTACACCCTCTGGTTTTCAAGACTGATAGAGGACTTCAGTGTATTAGGTTCAATTTCCCCTAATGTTTTTGGCGGCTGTGGGAAACAGGTTGTTACATGAGTGTCTTTCTTAGTAGATGAGTTTCTCTGGCATCTTTAGGGTGTTTAAACTGTAAGATATCCTTTGCAAAGAGAGGATGTTTGGCTTCCTGTCTGTATCTGAGGTGTGTGTATGTGTGTATTGTTAGATTTTTTAAAGTAAGTAGCCGGTAAAGGAGAACACCATGCGGTATTCAGGCAGGAGAGAAAATTTATTACCGAACTGCTGGCCTGTGGCTGAGATGATCCATGGCCAGAGAGAAGGGAGAGAGAGACCCCCACCCAGCCCTGCCTTATATCTAGGGCAGGGGCAAGGTGTGTGGCCAGGTGGATTAGGATGTGACCTCAGGGAAAGGGGAGGTAACTGCCTCCAGGTCTGCAGGTTACCCAGGTAACTGGGTAGAGACTTAATGAGGTGGGGGCATCTTCATGTAGCCCTCAGGGAGAGGACTTTACAGTCCAGCCTTTTAATAGTTATGAAAAAGGACGAAGACTCTCTCTGGCTGCTTCCTGCTGGCAAGGGGCATTGGCATTAGGGGTAAAATGCAGAAATCTGGCCCCTCCTGGAGAAGGCGAGCAGCAGGGTCCCTTGGTCTTAGATGCCAGTCCTTGAATGAAGCCTGGAAGAAGTCTCATGAGGCAGGGGCTGGACAAAAAAATATTAAGGCAAAAGGAAGAGTTTATGGCAGAAAATTAAAAATTGGATGACTTGGACAGTTCTTATACTCAGGTATGGACATTAGATGGACAAGTTACTATCTCTTGATCCCCGGCTGATTAATTTGGAAAGGGCGAGACAAAGTGACTCCATTTAGGATGTGACATCATTCTCCTTTTACTCCTCTCCATGATCCTTGTTCCCTGAACTGACTGAGTCCCAGGGGTCTAGGTGCTTGTTGCTGGGATGGCTTGCCCCCATTGGCATTCACGGGGTTTGAACTCAGGGCCTGGGCACTGTCCCTGAGCACTTCTACTCGAGGCTAGTACTCTACCACTTGAGCCACAGCTCCACTTCCAGCATTTGGCTGGTTAGAGATCAGTCTCTTCAGCCATGCTTCCAGCCTGGCTCTTCGCTGATTAGTTGGGGGATGGAGTTTGAGAGAGATTTTCAGCCCGGGCTGGCTTCAAACTGCAATCCAAGGCGTCTTTGCCACAAAATCCCTTTTTGATTTCCAATTAAAACAACAAGGAGACTAAGGGGACTAGAGCTTACCTGTACCTTGTCAAGAATTGACCAAATACTTGCCAGGATTCTGCAATGACAAAACTCAGTAGATGTGATGAGTTTTAGCACAGATATATAGCTAAATGGACATACTAACAAATGACATTTACACAGACATACACACTGCACACATAGGTTTTACAGCATACAAAAATGAATTTCAGCAGTAGACTCTTTGGAATTCCAATAGTAAATGCCTTTTTTTTGCCCAATATTTTAAAACCACGTGGTCGATTAGAAAAACAATTTTGCTAGCAAACAACAATTTTCAGATTATAAAATGGAGAAACCATATTTTGATAAACTCCAGTGGGATGCCATGTTGAGGGGGGTGGCAAGAGGACACAAACACACTAATAGAGAACATGTGGCATGGCATAATGGTGCCTGAGCTGGTGCCTGTTAAACCCAATATCCACCACGTGGTCAATGCTAGAGGAAAGAACTTTTAGATATCTTTGCTGACAATGCACATTGATGGTCAAGCCTCAGTATTGGAGGTCTGTGAAAAAAGGCAGCTTTGTGAGCAAGGCACATTATCAGGATGGTACGACTTGGAGTTTTTATAAAGTAAGCAAGTAAGCAGGCAGATGAGAGAGGGAGAAAAAGGAAGAGAAAGAGAGGAAAAGAGAGAAAGAGAGCCTGAATATGTGACTTCTGACCATTTACCATTGCAGTGGCAAAAACTGTATCTGTTTGAGTATTTCGAGCAGGCCTCATTGCACTGTGAAGAGGCGTGCTAGCAGTGTCCCAGCTCATGTGTGACTGTGATGCAAAACCCAAAAAGCATGGGAGGGAGGTGCCTGGTGAGTGGATGAGAGCTTACCGGGCAGAAGCGGCAGAAGTGGCAGACGGAGCAGCACAGAACCGGAGCAGCAGCAGTTTCACACACCAGGGTAGACAAGTGGTGTGGATGTGGATGTGGAGGCCATCAATGGTATTAGTGAAAAGTGCCACGTGGCGTGTTGCAGCAGTTTGGTTCGTGGAAAAAGGGCCGTCAGGACTGGGGATACTCCCAGAAAAAGGAGAAAAACAGAGGGGAATTCCACCTGTCCTGATTCTTAAGCCCTATCCGAGTCACGGCACCATATATGTTAGGTTTTTTTAAAGTAGGTAGCCGGTAAAAGAGAACACCACGTGGTATTCAGACAGGAGAGGAAGTTTATTACCGAACTGCTGGCCTGTGGCCAAGATGATCCATGGCCAGAGAGAAGGGAGAGAGAGAGAGAGAGTGAGAGAGAGACCCCCACTTAGCCCTGCCTTATATCTAGGGCAGTGGCAAGGTGTGTGGCCAGGTGGATTAGGATGTGACCTCAGGGAAAGGGGAGGTAACTGCCTCCAGGTCTGCTGGTTACCCAGGTAACTGGGTGGAGACTTAATGAGGTGGGGACATCTGCATGTAGCCCTCAGGGAGAGGACTTTCCATGTATGTTTTTGTATGTGTTTGTGCATGCGCATGCACATGCATGCACAAGCATGGGAGTGTGTGAGAGAATGCATGCATACCAGCCAGGGGGTAGAATTCAGGTCTTGGACACTTGTCCCTGAGCTTTTATGCTCAAGGATATTGAGCCACAGCTCTGTTTCTGCCATTTTGGGTACTTAATTGGAGATAATCCACTCATAACTTTCCTCCCTGGGATGCCTTTGAACTGCAATTCTCAGATACCAGCCTCCTGAATATCTCAGGATTCAGGCATGAGCCACTGGCTCCCAGCTTATAGCTAGTTTTTTTTTCTGAAAAACTCACAATGATCATGTGGTTTTTCTGCAATTCCATCTCTGTACTGAATTATGAGTACTGTTGGTTTCAGCAGCAGCATTGTTTCCTTAGGCAACAGTAAATGAGTGCATTTGTGGTATCTTCTAAATATGGAATTCTTATTAAAACTGGCCAGTAGCAACTACCAATGTTCTGTGGTTGTTATGGACATTGTGTGTACAAATAAACTCTCTGAGTATGATGCCCTTGTAGCTTTTATTGACGTCTCACAGACATAGACATTTTTCACCATGCACATGTCATGGCATCCTCTGAGGCAGTCCAGTTACATCATCCCAAATGGCTTTCATGCAAATAATTTCTTGACACAGACATTGAATAAAATACATCCTAGATAACTCAATTTCTGGGGCCTCACTATCTGTGGTTTTTAATGAGATCATATCACTTAGGGTGAAGATCTGCAAACATGTTTTCCAACTATGTTTTTCTCCTGGATGAAGTCCACAGATTCAGAGCCCTAGGAAAGAGTTTATATATTACTTCTGGGGACACACAAGAGGCTTTGATGAAAGGTGAGCTATAGTGTGGATCTCTGTCAATAAAAAGACACATATGCACATATAAAATGATGTACAAATGTACATACCTGACATGTGGGCCTCACTTCCTGCCAGGATTTCTGCTTGGCAGGTGCTTCAGGGATGTACCTTTTTACTTTCAT
This sequence comes from Perognathus longimembris pacificus, assembly GCF_023159225.1. NCBI lineage: Eukaryota > Metazoa > Chordata > Mammalia > Rodentia > Heteromyidae > Perognathus > Perognathus longimembris. The sequence continues at coordinate 68,781,873 of NC_063163.1, forward strand.
ACTCCTTCTTCTTCAGCTTCCCCTCCTTGTCAGGTCCTTGGCTGGCACTAGATGCTTTTCTACTATGAAGCACCAAGCACATGTGTGGAGATGTGACAATTGCTGGGTTTTTTCCCTCTCTATACTTTGGGAAGAGGTCATGGCAACAGTGATAAGCACATCCTGTAGTAACTCATGATTTTTTATTTCCTGTTACTTTTTGTTCTGAGTATTTGCAACGGCTGAGTGAACTCTGGAACATCAATGTTTTCTGTCTACATTGACCTCATCCCTAGTGCAACAGGAACAGCTGAGTTTCATTATTTCGTCTTACATCTACTGTTGAGTGATTTTCTTCCTTCTGATAGGGGAGGACTCTATTTCCTTCCATACATCTCTTTTAGGGGTCAATAAATTCTTGATTTTACTCCAGCATCCTTGTTTATACTCCATTTCAGGTTTCATTGCAGAAATGAAGTGATGTTATTACAACCAACCTAAGTCACTGACTGACATCATATCTTTAACAAATGCTTCTGCTTAATTTCCTGCCCCCACCCCGTTCAGTAGGTCAGAGAACTTGTCTTTAGTAATACCTATATTTTAAGAATGTTGATAAACTTACTTATTGTAGTCTGGTGTCCCATGCCTGTAAGACTAATTATTCATCTGCCTTATAACTGAAGATTGAGGTTTGTAAGTCTTTAGCACACTTGATGAGGGGGCTATTTCGTTTGTGTTTTTATCCGTTGTCTCTCAGTTTTGATATTCCTTTTCATTTCCCTAGTTGTAATACCAGGATATACAGTATCCAGAGTACTCAGATGAGGTAGAGTGATAATGAGGGTACAACCACAGGAAGGGGATACAAGAGGATCATCAACAACAGAAGCTACGGTTTCATATGGCATGTTGAAAGTAATTACAACAGTGATAACAGTCGTTTCCATAGCATGGAGTTCATTTCACTTAAACATCATCTTATGCGTTCATAAGGGTATAGCTATTGGGTTCTTGTGATCCTCTGTTGTGACTAGCCTAATCTTGTGCTAGTTATTCCCTATGAGGGAAACTTGTTCCTTTGTGTCTGGCTCACTTCCCTTACTATATTTTTCTCCAAGTCCTTCCATTTCCTTATGACTGAAGCATTGTCATTCTTTCTGATTGAGGCATAAACCCTGTGCTAATTAGAGCACTTTTTCATATGTCTCTTTGCCATTCTCATTTCCTCATCAGAGAAGCCTCTTTTTAAGTCTTTAGTTCCCTTCTTGAGGGGGCTTTTGGTTCTTTGTGGTTTTGTTTTGGAAGAATTTAATTTTTTAGTTCTGCATATATTTTAGATATGAGGCCTTTGTACATTGCATGGCCAGTAAAGATCTTTTCCCAATCTGTGGGCTTTCTGTTTATCTTGCAAGCTATGTCCTTTGCCCTGCAGAAGCTCTGCAGTTTGGTGCAGTCCCATTAGTCCAAGCTTTCTTTGATTTGTTGCATTTTTCGTCCTATGTAAGGAAGTTTCGTCTTGTGTCAAGGAGCCCAAGTGTTTCTTCTTGAAGTGTTTTCAGGGTATCTGTTTTTACTTCGAGGTCTTTGATCCATTTGGAATTGATTTTGTTGCAGGGTGATATATAAGGAACTAGTTTTAGTTTGTTGCAGGTGTTGAACCAATTTTGCCAGCACCATTTGTTAAAGAGGCTATCTTTCTTCCATCCTATTCTTTTAGCTCCTTTTTCCAAGATGTAAGTAGGCATAGTTGTACGAGTTCTTTTCTGGGTCTTCAGTTCTGTTTCATTCGTCTTCAGACCTGTTCCTGTGCCAATATTAAGCTGTTTTTGTTACCTTAGCTTTGCAATACAGTTGAAGTTTGGTAGTATAATTCCTTCAGCACTGTTCTTTTGGTTTATGATTGTTTTGCTACTTGGGGGTCTTTCATTGTTCCATATAAATTTTTGGATTACTTCCTCTATTTCATTAAAAGTTAGTGCTGGTATATTAATGGGTATTGCACTAAATTTTTAGATATCCTTTGGCAATATTGCCATTTTGACAATACTAATGCTCCCAATCCAGGAGCATGGGAGGTTTTTCCATTTCCTTAGTTCTACCTTAATTTCATTTTCCATGTTTTTAAAGTTCTCATCATGGAGGTCTTTCATTTCTTTGGTTAAGGTTATTTCTAGGTTTTTTTTTAATGCTATTGCTAAAGGAGTTACTTTCCTGATTTCGCCCTTGGTCGTCGGGTCATTGGCATATAGAAAAGCTGTTGATTTTTGAGGGTTTATTTTATATCCTGCAACTTTGCCAAAGTTTTGGATCAGCTCTAGTAGCTTGGGGGTAGAGTCTATGGGGTTCTTTAGGTATAGGATCATGTCATCTGCAAAGAGAGAAAGTTCAACTTCATCTTTTCCTATTTGGATCCCCTTTATGTTTCCTTCTTGTCTAATTGATCTGGCTAGGAATTCTAGTACTATGTTGAAGAGGAGGGGAGAGAGCAGACATTCCTGTCTTGCTCCTGATTTTAAAGGGAATGGCTTTATTTTTTCACCATTTAGAGTTATGTTTGCTGTTGGTTTGTCATAAACTGCCTTGATTATATTCAGGAATGTTCCCTGGAAACCCAGTTTTTCCAGGGCTTTTAGCATAAATGGGTGCTGGATTTTATCGAATGCCTTTTAAGCATCTAGGTATATAACCATGGGATTTTTTGCCTTGCTCCAGTTGATGTGGTGGACTACATTAATTGACTTGCGTATATTGAACCAACTTTGCATCCCTGGGATGAATCCAGTTTGATCATGGTGTATGATTTTTTTGATGACCCATTGAAGTTGATTAGCCAGAATTTTGTTGAGAATTTTTGCATCAATAATCATCAGGGAAATCGGTCTATAGTTCTCTTTCCTTGATGAATCCCTGGCTGGTTTTGGGATGAGGGTTATACTGGCATCATAGAATATGTTTGGTAGCGAACTTTCTCTTTCAATTTCATTGGGGAGTTTGAGAAATATTGGTGTGAATTCTGGTTTGAAGGCCTTGTAGAATTCTGCTGTGTATCTGTCTGGACCTTGTCTTTTCTTGGTTGGGAGATCTCTTATTTCAGTCTCTATTTCAATGCTGGATATGGTTCTGTTTAGAAGATTTAAATCTTCATGGTTGAGTTTGGGGATACCAATTTTACTTTAGCTGGGTACAGTATTCTTGGTTGATAGTTTTCTTTAGGGTGTGGCTTGTCTCATTCCAGGTTCTCCTTGCTTTAATGGTCTCTGCTGAGAAGCCTGTAGTCACTCTGATTGGTTTTCCATTATTTGTGTTTGTTTTCTTCTCCCTAGCTGCTTTAAGGATTCTTTCCTTGGTCTGTATTGATCCCGTACTGATTACAATGTGTCCTTTGGATGTCCTGTTCTGGTCTTGTCTTTTTGGGGTTCTAAATTCTTCTTGTATCTGGATAGACCTATCCTTCTGGATATTCTGTTAAATAAGTTGCCTGTTCCATTTATTTCTTTCTCTAGATTTTCCTTGATACCTATTATCTTTATTTTTATTTTTTATTTTTTTAATAGGAAATAATCTTTATTAGATAATACTACTTTTAGTAATTGCACATAAGACCATGGTCACTATTAAGGACATTGTTAGTCACAGTCATAAGTCAGGTTTGATTCTGCTCAAAGTGTTAAGGATGTCATTTCCTAAAAGAAATTCTTTGAATTTCATTTCCTTGTGAAATTCAAGAGATTTTTTTCTTCTTTACAATAGTTTAAAAATATTGCATCCCATATAGTACACCTATTATCTTTAAATTGTGCTTCCTGATTGTATCTTGGAGCTCCTTGAGTGATCTGTTTTGGCGATTGGATTTGTTTTGTATTATTTTTTGTTATTTCTCTGTAGACTCTAGGGAATCTTCAGATCCTGAGATTCGATCTTCTGCTTCATCTAGTCTGCTCTGTAGGCTAGCTACTTGTTTTCAAATCTCCCTTCCTCTGACTGGTCTTTCTTGATGGCTTCCATGTCTTTGCTATAATTTTCTCTGAGGTCTTGTATGAACTACTTTATTTCATTAATTTGGTTCTGAGTGCTGTCTCTCAAATCTTTTAGCTGGGTATCTATCTTTTCATTGGAGTTTATATTGAACTCTTGAAGTTCACTTATCTTTCTATTTGTGGAGGCTATGAAATCCTCTATTAATTTTTGGTTCACCTCCTCATGCTCTACAATAGTTTTTTTGAAGAGATTCAAACTTTTCATTTAACATTTTTATGAGTAGACTTTGTAGAGCATTTTGAGGGTTCTCTTCTAGGTCTTTGATTGACTGCTCTGCTTCCTGTTTGTTTTGTGTGGGAGATGAGATTCCCTTGTTTGGCATCTTTCTTATGCTTCTTCTGCCCATTTGGATTGAAAATGCAAATCTCCAAGCCCCTATGAGCACCATTTAAGACCCAATGCAGACCTTACCAAGCACTGTGCTATAAATCTTAGAAGTTCACAATTATATACAGATACTTTCCCTCTCTTTTTTGTATATAAAAGCAAATTTGGTGCCCCCAAATAATACAATTTTAATACAACAACCAAGCCTGAGCCCTCTATTCAGTAGTTACTTATTTACCATTATAACCCTATGAACAATTTTTATTCTTATATTTAGTTCTTTTTGAATTGGTGACATTTCTCTATGAACCCCTTGACTCACTCAGAATGAACAAGGCTACCCTCTATCCAATAACCAGGGATCAATGGAGTCTGGAGGACCTGGAAGTATACTTAGGAGGGTAAGTTATGTGTAGTGAAGAAAATAGAATAAAATGAATAGGGGGATGATGATTTTGGTTTAGTTCAGTGAGGTGGAAAGGTGGAGAAGAGAACAATTGGTAGAAAGAATGAAGTTAAATTGATATAGAATGGAGAGTCAACAGAAAAGTGTAAAGGTGTTAATAAAAGGAAAGTAATTTGAAAGAAAGAAAATATGAAAAGAGAAACAAGAAAATCAGGAGGGTAAGTTAGGGGTAGTGAAGAGAATAGAGTAAAATGTATGGGGGGTGATGGTTTTGGTTTTGGTTTTATTTCAGTGAAGTGAAAATGTGGAGAAGAGTAGAATCTGTAGAAAGAACAAAGTTAAAATGATAGACAATGGTTAGTCGGCAGAAAGGAGTAAAGGTGTTAGTCATAGAAAAGTAATTTGAAAGAAAGAAAATGTAAAAGGAGAGACAAGGAAAATATACAGGAAAACAAACACACTAAACAAAAATAATTATCAAATAATCCCTCCAAAACAAACAAATAAAAAACAGAAAACAAAAAACAAGCGACAACTCAAAAATTAAAAATAAAAAACAAAAATGTTTAGAAAAATGTTTTTTAAAAATGGTGTCTTCCTTGTTTGGATGGGCTCTTTCCAGTCTCTGGTTTCCTTGTGATTGTCTACAGTCTATTTTCCTGCTGCTTGGCTGGTTTGATTTGCTTTCAACTTGCAGGGTGTGGATCTGCTCTGACCCTCCTCCCCTGTTTGTTGAATCCTGGGGCTCTGTTGTTCTCACAGCTTGCAGGTAGGACTTGGGTGTCCTCTGTAGATGGGGGGCACTGAACAGTCTTGGGAACTGTGGCTCCTCCTGTTTGTTGTGGGGCCATTGCCTTTAATGCCTATCTCTGAATAGGTTGCAGACTCAGCAGGGCTGGGCACCTCGGGCCTGGTTTATCTGGTTGAGGGTTTCTTGCCCTGGGGGAGGTTCTTCCTTCCTGGATGGGACGACCTTTTCCTTGGAGGAGCTGGCTGTGAAATTCAGCTCCATTTGCTGGTGGGAATTGGGAATTGGGCATCCTCTGTAAAGGGGCTGTTTATCTGTCTGGGGAACTGTTTACTCTTTCATCTGATTGTTCTGTGCCTCCAGTAGCTGCTTGCCACTTTCAGTTGATTTTAGAATTTCCAGCTGCTGGAGAGTCGGCAGCTGCAGCATCGGCAAGGCAGGGCAGGGCGGGCACCTCTGGCAGAGTTTACATAGTGTGTGAGCCATGGTCTGGGAATGAGCCTCCTGCCTGGGTGGTGGGATGTTCTCCTGGGTGGAACTGGCTGTCACTGTTCAGGTACTCTTGCCCTTTTCAAAGATGGCCCCTTCGTCTTTGTTTTCCCCTGGACTGCTTTAGTTCCAGTCTTGTCTGACCAGGTCTATGCCAGAGTCAAGGATGGTGCTTCCCTCTGGTGGTAGTGGAAGGGCTACCTTCCAGATGCTGCTGTGTGAGTGCAAATGAGAATGTCTTTCATGGGGTACTCAGGCTATCTCTGCGATTTTGGCCCATCCATGCTCAGCCTGGGATCCCCATATGTCTACCACTGTCTGGAGGATTTCTTCCTGGTCGCCATTGTGTCCTTTAGGTGTGTAAAGTGCAGGGCGCTGTGCAGGCGCCGGCACCAGCATGGCAGTGGGATGCTGCCCGGAGCTTAATTCTTTGTTTTCATACCAGCCAAGTTGATTTTTCCTTTCTGGCCAGAATCCCTAGACTGTTATAACTTACTTGGGCTGTCTTTGTAGGAGTAAGTTTCTCTGGAATGGTAAAACTGGGATGTTTGAGGGAGCTTAGCTAGGGCTCTGCTGCTCCTCCACCATCACTTTTCTAAATTTGTAGCTATGTTAACTTTTGGTTTGCACACAAAACCATGTTGCCGTGTCCTCTAACTCATTTCATTAATATTTTCCTCTTCACAAATTTAGATCTTTTAACGTCATCCTCAGAGATTGTTTAGTTCAATACTTGGGCATTTCTCATCACATATTCACCTTTAGCAATTATCCTGAGTACCTTTTGTTGGACCTTTCTCTTTGTCTCTGTCTCTCTTTCTCTTGGTCCCTATCCATCTCCTTCTCGGCCTTCTTCTTCCCTCCTGCTCTGCTAGCTGCAAATAACTTTAAGAAAGACTTGCATATGCTTCAAAAATACACTTTCAATTTAAGATATTTTTACTTTTCTCCTAAGATCAATATCTATAATTCATAAGCATAAGCTCCTTTATGCCTGGATGTACTTAAATTTATTGTTTATTAGTATCTTATTAATTTAATACAAAGAATTTAGAGTATTAAATATATATGTTACATTATTCTTTGTGCTTTAGTCACTTCTTACAATTATCTGTTACATTCAAACCTTTAATTTGGGAAGGAAAGCATTGCATATTATCTCAAATAGGTCTGGGCTCTATACTACTTTTACTGAGTCACATATTTAAGACATATGAAAACAATTTCACTCATTTCTTGTCTGTTCTAGTGTTCATTACATGCTTCTTCTGATATTAATTAAATTCATTAATGCACGATTGAAATCAGAGCCTATACTGTAGCTTACCTTCCTCACTCCAGGCTTATTTACCACTTGAAATAGAGCTCTATTTCTAGCTTTTTGGTTTTTAGTTGGAAAATTTTGTCTCATGGACTTTCTTGCCCAGGCTGACTTTGAACCTCTTCTCATATTTGCATTTCTGGTAAATTTAATGGTAATGTAACTTATGTTTTTTTTTTTTGTTGTTGTTGGGGACATACTGTTTAATAAATGACAATGTAATTAATTTCCAAATTCCTTGGTATGTTAATCATTATTAGCAAAATAATGATCAGTTTTTATTGCCTATTTGTTTATATTCCTTATTTATTTTAGGAATTTCCTTAATAGGCTTGAGTGTATATTGAGGCGAGCTCTTTTTTGTTGTTGTTGTTGTCCAGTCCTGGGGCTTGAACTCAGGGCCTGAGCGCTGACCCTGGCTTCTTTTTGCTCAAGGCTAGCACTCTACCACTTGGGCCACAGCGCCACTTCTGGTTTTTTTTTTTTCTGTATATGTGGTACTGAGGAATTAAACCCAGGGTTTCACATATATGAGGTGAGCACTCTACCACTAGGCCATATTCCCAGCCCCGGTTGAGTGTATATTATTGAGTGAAATGTTAAATCTTCATTGTGTGATATGAAATTGTCTGGAGAATATTTGATTTTAGCGTTTTGAATATTTTGTATCCTTTGCTAATTTCTGCTTAGTTGTGATTACAGCAAAATTACATAACACTCCCTTCTCTTAAATGAGGAAATGAGAAGAATGTATATAAAATGGATTGATATGTTGAAGGAAGAGTAGGTGGATGGAAGACAGGAGAAAGTTAATGGCATGTAAAGAAAGAGTTATTGGATATATAGATAAAAGGAGAGAAGTAAGAAAAAGAGAACAAGAAAACATATAACCATATTAATTTATTCATGACAATAAAATGTTTTCATAAGACACAAGCTGGATTTGGCCCTTGAGTCATGGTTTACTGATCGTGTGTATGTGGTTTGTGTGATATTTGAAATCAAATAACATAACTCTTATGATTTTTATCTATTTTTTTGTTACTTTCAAAAGGTTTGATACATTTCACCAAACATTAGGCATTCCATATTTGTGAATGAAAATAAAATAATGGTGGCCATTAAGATCATTTAAATTTTTACAGGCAGTAAAATATAATGAATACAAGTGCAGTTGGATATGATATTTTGTGTGCCCATATAAAACTAACATAATGAAATCTACTTTAAACATATATGTTAAAACATTTACAATAATACAATACATAACATTTAAAAATAAATGTACTTGAGTTAGAAAAATAATATCACTTTAGTCTATTTGGATCAAACTTAATTTCTTAATCCATTGAGATAAAAGAAACAAAACATAAACCTAAAGTTGATTTCATATATTCCTTCAAATGTTGGCTTCACAAAAACAAACATGTAAACTCAAAACCTAAGAAGTCATCTCTAATGACTTCTACAATAAAAACTACAACTAGGAAATAAGAAATTGGATAAGAAGCAGAAAAAGAAAACATATTGTGCATATAGTGTTTGTCAAAATTAAAATTGTGAAAGTAGCTGTATTCCCAAAATCACACTATAAATTCAATGCTGTTTCAATAAAAATGGCACTGCCTTTTATGTAAAATATAAAAATTACCACTAAGTCAAAAATAAGTGGGGAATTCTAATAATCCAAGTTGAGAATAAGAGGAGCCTTCTCTGAATACAGGATAGGAACCAAAATTTATGGGATCTCTTAGCTGGGTAGGTTGGCAGATGTCTGTCATTCCAGCTCTGTAACAGCTGGAGATTGATGAAATCAGAATTCCAGTGCACTACTGTGGGTATTTTTGTCACAACAGAGGTGCATGCCTATAATCACAGCTGTGATGACAATGTAAAAAATGTAAAAAAAGTCCATTTTAACACAGTTATGAAAAGAAAACATCACAAAAATACACAGAATGATCTGGGTGTGGGTGGCACATGCCTGTAACTCTAGGTGCTAAGCAATCTGAGATCTGAGCATTATACTTCACAACATGCCTAGATGGAAAATACAATGAGGCTCATCTCCAATTAAGTACCAAAATGCTGTAAATGTCACTATGGCATAAAGTGGTAAATCAGTAGCAATGATCACAAAAGCTAAAGAAACAGTGACCAGGACCTGAGAGCCCAGGAACAACATGGAAAGAAAAAACAAAACAAAGTAAAACCCCCCAAAACACAAAGTGGAAGAGACATAGCAGGATTGTGATGGGGTAACAATGCGATTTGGTCTTCATTGTAGAAACTCTGTAGTAAAATAGCCAGTCTCATACTTAATTTACAGTAGACATGCTAAGAAAATGAGAGTGGGAAGCAAAGTAGTTTGGAATCAATCAATAGACTCAGAGTAGGTTTCAAGTAGGGTAAATATGATGCCTCTGACAGTTGTTGCATCTCCAGAACTCCCAGAGATGAACAACATCCCTGTACCTTAGCAGATAAACAAGGAATACACCTACATAAAATCTGTCAGTGAAACAAACTTGAGAAGCCTCAGGTGGGCAGGACCTTGGGGCCAGTTACATCTCTAAACTTTTCCTTTAACTGAATCACAGCTCATCAGATTTCAAAGAGGGAAACACTGGCCAAGAGCAGAATAAACTATGAGGTAATGGTTTGACTTGGGTGAAAGAAAAGCCACAGGCATGATAAATAATATATGCGGCTATGTGCCTAAGATCTCTAAAACTTTCATTGAAGATTGTATTGTACTCCTTTGCTGGAAAAGGGGGGATAATATACTAAATTCAGGAGTGAAATTTATCAAATGCCATCTCTTACATTAAAACTGTCAATCCCAAGAAATGAACTGAGAACTGTCGTATTTTAAAAAATAATCACAAACACAAGTTAAACATGATAGCAAAGTAGTTTATACAACGGCAATTCCCAGAATGAGGAAGAAGTCAGGGAAATTTTCAAATTCCCAATAGTTCCCAATAGTATCTAAATGCCTAGGAATGAGTATAACCAAGGAAGTCAAAGAGATCTATGTAAGAACACCAAGAAAGTGGAAGACATATGAAGAAAGAAAATATGTCTGTTGGTAACACACTGGGGAAGAGAATGTTGTGAAAATACCTATATCACCACAAATTATATATAGATTCAAAGCAACCCTTATAAAAATCCCAAAGTCACTCTTCATAGAAATAGAAATTTCAGCCCCCAAACTCATACAGAAGCAAAAGATGCTGCAAAGCCAAAGCAATCTCAAGAGTAATGCAGGAGTTATTACACAAGACTTCAAATTTTACTACAGAGCCCTACTAACAAAGTCAGCATTAAACTTGCCCAGACATGAAGACCAACAAAAGAGATAATATGACCTCAAATTGAACTTGACAAAGGAGCTACACACTGACATTTGCACACTCAAGGGTTGTATCACTAGATAAGGGACCCTAAACTGGATAGCTATGTGAACAAGATCTAAATGGGTCACTCTCAGCCTGTATTAAGGTATCTTCAAAGTGGAGCAAAACTTTTTTTTACACTTACTTAATTTTTGTTATATTAAATGACTGTACAAGGGGGTTCAATTTAGTATGTCTGTTTATGTTGTCTTGATCAGGTCATGCCTTACATTTGGCCACCAAGGAGAATGAAATTATGTCATATGCTGGGAAATGAATGAATCTGCAAAACCACGTTTTCAGTGAGGGCAAGCTCAGAAGGACAAAGAGCAAATGTTTTCCCTAATGTTTGGTAGCAAGACCTAAATTTATAAGTACATACTGTGCATACACCTAACTTGCTTGCAACCATTAGGCCATTTTAAAGGGGACATAGAGAAGAGAGAGAAAAATAGAATTTTAAAGGGTAAATAATATCAAACTATATACAAATATGGAATAAACCAGTGAAAGCTGTTTAATACAGGAGGGTAGCAGAGATGAGGAAAGAGTGATGTATGACTATAGTGAAAGCATATGGTATACATAAATGACATTATCACAGTGTGACTTCTTTGGACAGTGTAAATGAGGTGCTGAAACTTGGAGGCAGTAGAAGAAGGGAGGAGGCTGAACAAGGTCAAAGTGCTTAATACACACGAGGTAAAAGAGAGTCAAAAAACCTTTGGAAATAGTTTCAGAAGGGATAAAATAGATGAGAGCTCTGGAGGATGTGTCTGATTGGGACAAATTCATGCACATATAGAAATCTCCAAATGATATCCTCTTGTACAACTAATGTATACTACTAAAATGGATAAAATCTTATATACTAAATATTAAAATAATTGGGTACAAATGAGAAGCTCATTAAAAAGTGTTTTTCTTACAAGTACAAGAGTTTTAAGAGCCATATTTAGTTTACATAAAAATTGAGCAGAAAACAAAAATGTTCCTATGAATCCCACACTCCTCACTTCTGCAATTTTCTAATAAGTTGTGTTAATGTGGTGTGTGACACAGTGGATAAGGCAAAAAAAAAATGTCTTTACACTGCTCAGTACATGACTTAGCTTGAAAGTTACATTTTCTGCTTCACTTTGCTTGATTATGGTTATGCATGTCATAGAATACATTGTATACTACAGCCTTATGCAGAATAAATTCAGTACCCTGAAATTTCTCTGTTCTCGTTCTTCTCATGGATTGTGTACCCAACATATTGTGAATAGGAGGAAATAGAGTTGTTTTTATGCTAATGTCTTAGATTTGGGTAAGAGAGAAGGATTGCCTGTAGTTATACGAATCACATAAATAAAACCCTCCAATGTAGTAATGCAGCACGACAGGATATTGACATGTATATTCATCATGTCTAGTAGAATTATAAGAGTCAAAGAAGACCAACTTTCCGAATGCAAGTGGAAACTCAATTTCTGCATGGGTCTTCAATTAATGACATATACTTGCTGAGTTCAGCAGTGTTGGTGCTTCCCTAGGTAAGGGAAAATGGCTTGTGTGCATGGTATTGTTATTGAAACTTTCCAGCAGCAATGTTCTCTGGCTACTACAGACATTGTATGTATGAGCTATCGCTGTGTTTAATCTTGGAAGGTATGTCAACCTATGACTTTTTTTTTTTTATAATTTAAGACCCTCTAACTTTTATTATTCCATTGTCTAGAGCAGAAGTTTTTATTGGCTTTTTAAAGTTTATTTTAATTTTTATTGTCAACATAATGTATAGAGGGGTTTCAGTTACATAACTAAGGTAGTGAGTATATTTCTGGTCAAACATCTTAACTCCTATTTTTCTTTCACCTATCCCCACCCCCAATCCCTTTCTCGAGTTGTATAGTTAGTTTAAAACATATTGTTTTGTAAGTATTGCTGTTACATTGGTTCATCTTTTACCTTTTGTCTCACCATTTTGATGTTCTCCTTGCTTCCCTGATTCATACAAGGATATATAAGAATACCCAGGGCATATCAAGTGGTACATCACTGTTGTTACTTTCAAAATGTCATGTGAAACTATGCCCCCCTTTTTTCTTGTATTTCTTTCCCGTGGTTTTACCACCATTCATTTTTATTGATCTTTTTTATGGCAGTATGAGGACTTGAACTCAGGGCCTGAATGCTGTAATATTCTATTTCCTTCTCTGGTTATTCTTTCTACACACTTTGATTTGCAGGACTGTTTGAGGACTTCAGTGTATTAGGTAAGATTTCTAGTAGATGTCATTGGAGGCAATGGGAGATAGGTTGTCACATGGACCTCCTTCTTCATCAGTGTGTTTGTCTTGGTGTAAAGCCTTCTGCTAGAATCCTTATGCCATTTAAACTACAGGATATCCTTTGAAAACAGGGGATATTTAGCTTCAGGTGTGTCTTGCGGGTGAATGGTGGGGTTAATGTGCATGCACACACAAACACATGTGTACATATGTACAGTCCTGAGGCTATAACTCAGGGCCTGGGCACTTTCCTTAAGCTTTGCTTTCAAGGATAATGCTTGACATTTGAGCCACAGTGCTGTTTCTGGCTTCTTTTGGTAGTTAATTGGAGTAAGACACTCATGAAATTTCCTCCCTGGGATGGCTTCGAACCATGATTGTCAGATCCCAGCTTTCTGAGTATCTAAAATTACAGGCATAAGCCAATGGCACCCAGCTTGCACCTTCATCCCTGTTGCACAACTCAGTTTCATTATTGTGTCTTACATATACTGTTGAGTGTTGTTCTGCCTGATAGTACAAGGGACTACCTTTTCTTCCAGACAGTTTCTCCTTTCCAGGTTGGTATATTCCTCACTGTACTTCAGCAGCCCTTGTTATCCTCCATCTCAGCTGTCATTGCAGAAAATGAGGTGATGTTATTACAATGAGTGTGAATCACTGGCATGACATCGTTACTGAAAGGGAGTGGCTACATTTCCTGCCCCCTAGGCCAGTAGTCTGAGAAATTTTCTTTAGTAACATCTACATGTTGATAACATTGATAAAAAATTATAGGCTGATGCCTCATGCCTGTAAAGCTAACTTCTCATGGGGATGATATCTGAGGATCAAGGTTTGAAGCCATCCCATGTAGGAAAATCTGTGAAACATTCATCTTCAATTAACTAGGGAAAAGCTGGCAGTGAAGCTGTGGATCAGGTGACAGAATGTAAACCTGGAGCAAAATGGCTCAAGGTCAGTGTCCAGGCATTGACTGCAAGCCACAGGACTCACACACACCCACATCCAAACCCACACTTCCCCACAATTACTGTTGAGAAGTATTTATCATCCCAAACTTAAGTTTTGTGTCATTATTATTATTTTCCACAAACTGGGTATTAGCCAGGTAGCTCAGCACTATCAAAGAATGCTTGTGGGAGAATTTTATCAGCCCAAGATTAATTTTTCTTTATGGTGAATTAGTGCCTAGCTTAGCTCAATTTTTTTATTCACCACTATTTACTCATTTTCTGCTGATGTTACTTCTCTTAATTTCCAAAAATATATCTGAGTACTTTTGTTAGTGTGCTAGCCCATTCAGTATTCTGGTTTGAGGCAATGAATATGTCTTAGCTACCCACAGATACAAAGTAAAGTCTGGTCTGTTTTATGCATGGCATTGACTACAGACAGCAGCATTTATCCAGTAAGTCCTTTCTTGTAGATAAGTAAAGCACGGCAATTAGACATAAGCATATGAGAGATCTGGGTCAATTCTACATCAGTGATGTTTACCAATTTTGATACAATATGATGCTTGTGCCAAGTTCCTGATGAATATTGTAGTCTACACTGGATGTCATGCTCTTTGATTATATTCACACTCTCTTCTGTGACTTTATTTTTTATATCTTATCCAACATCCTTTTGTTCTCTCCCATATCTGGAGTTTCTTCTGCTCATGTTTGCCTTTATGAGGTAGCTAGGAACAAACTATTGGTGATTTCCTTGCTTTGTTCTCTTCATTGGCTTTTTTCCTCACAGTTGATACTCTACACTTGAGCTACCTCTCTACTTCTAGCTTTTTGTTCACTTAGTGTAGAGAAAGTATGTCTTGGACTTTTCTTCCCCAATTTGCTTTGACTCAGGATACTTGGCTATTTGCCTCTTCCTCAGCTAGAATCGCAGGCATAAGCCACCAGTACAAGCAGTTTTAATTTCTTCAGGAATCTCGTTATTAACTTTTATATACCATCACCAAAAGTGCAAGGATTGTCTGGGTTGATGTGGAACTGATGGGTGTCCTGATTACTCAAATGGTTGAATGCTCTGTTCAGTACTGACTTTCTACTTGTTATTTTTAATTTTTAAAGTGTTTGTTTCTCCATTAGATTTTTCTATCAATATTTAAATTTTCCAATACTATTAAACTTTGTTATTAATCCTCTGTGAGATGAATAAGTAGCAAAGTTTTTAACTGTTCTTTTGTCTGTCCTACCATTTCTTTCATTGTGATGAAGCTTTTCAATTTGACGTAAGCAAAGCTAGTTTCCATTTCTGGTGCTGAGTGTGGCATTTAGGATCTTGTAAATGACACAAATGATTCTACCACTTAGTCAAAACTAGAGATAGTTCTTGCTATTCTTGTCTTTCTATTTGTGTTCTATTTATGATTCTTCTGTATGTATGTTTTCCTTTATTTTCTCTATTACTTGCAAAGTTTCAGTTTCTATTATGAGCTAATTAATTTTGAATTTAAAAATAGTCAGGGTTTAGTTTCAGTGTTTTACACATGGATACCCAGTTTCACAATGCCACCCTATGCTAAGGGTTCAATGTTTAGACTATGTATTATTTGTGAACTTCTGCAAGAATCACATATCTGTAGTTGTTTGTAATTACTTCTTCATCTTATGTTCCTTTGTTCTTTCTTTTTTATCAGTATTTTTTTCCTGCTATTATTGCATCTCAGTATAGGGAAAAACAGATATAGAGATAGTTTAGAATTACTCGTGTCTGAAGATAGCTCTGGCTAACTGAGGATTTAATTTTTCATAAAATTTCATTTTGCCATTTCTATTTCTGTGAAGGAAGTGATAGGAATGATGATGGAGTTTGAAGTGAATCTGTAGATGACTTTCCATAATGTGGGCATTTTCTTTTTCTTTTTTTTTAAAAAAAAATTATTGTCAAACTGATATACAGAGCAGTTACAGTTTCATACTTTAGGCATTGGATACATTTCTTGTACTGTTTGTTACTTCCTCCCTCATTCCCCCTCCCCCCTCCCTCTTTCCCTTTCTCCCCATGAGTTGTTCAGTAGATTTACACTAAACAGTTTTGCAAGTATTGCTTTTATAATCTTTCATCTTTTTTACCCTGTGTCCCTCAATTTTGGTATTTCCTTTCAGTTTCCTAGTTCTAAGCCCCCCTTACGTCTAAGAGCAGACTCTGGACACGGAGATTTCAGTCTGGTGAACTTCAGTTTATTCAGGGGGAGGGCAATTGCATTTATTACAGTGATGACGGTGGGAAGGGGAGGGGCTTGGATTGCCTAACTAGATACTAGCAATTGGCTGACAAGCTGTCCATCATAGTGATGTCACAGAACTTCCTCTATGGGCAGAGATCATGGCCCACAGAACCGCCTCCCCTGGGCTCAGCCAGCCCCATTGTGGCACACGTGCTTACAGACGGAAGGCGGTGCTGGCTTAGCTCCCTCTTCCGGGGGAGGTTCCAGACCCAGGGAGAAGGTAGGAGTGGATACCAGCCAAGCAGTCCCAGGATGGGAGAAGGGGCCTGCCTCTTAGGTATAGCCAGACCCCAACAGTCCTTGAGGGACACTGATTGTGATTTGAGTTTTGTGGAATCAACCTACCATTTGGACTGGAGGTTTCATTCATTTTTAAGTCTTATCGGTAGAGTTTCCTGGATTTCCATACCCAAGTTTCTTTCACACTTTCTCTCCTTCTAGAGACTTTAGTGATTATTAAGTGTTATACATTTTGTGGTACTTAGCAGGGTTAAAATAGATTATGAAAAGCTATTTTGGAATGATGAGAACTATCTGTGATGAACAGGATGGAAGTAAAAGAGAAAAGACCCAAACAAGTAGTAGAGGGCTATGAGCAAATCCATGAGTGAAGGTACAAAAATGTAATAATGAAACTTCATTTAAATATTAAAGAAAATGTTTGTTTAATGTTTTATGATAAAAATTTAAAGACATACAAATGCAAACTGCAACGGCCTTGTATTTTTCCCATCATTTGTAATCTTCGATATCTATATACTCTAATAATTGTAAGATATATTGATAATTTTTCCTCTTCATCAAAATTACATGCATGATCTGTCCAATGCATTTACAATGTGAGAACATTCTTACATCAATTGCATACTCATTGTTATCAGTTGGTTTTGTACATTTTCTAAATTTTATTTTGTTTATGTAGTTGTACAAAGGAGTTTCCATTCAACACAGTAATTTATAAATACAGTGACTCTTGATCAGTTTCACCTCTGTTAACATTCTCACTCACACCTGCCACCCCACATCCTTCACTTTTTTTCCATCTAACAATTAGTGTATATGTTAAGTATACTTATGTATATATACCTGACTCAAGTAATCCTAGTACTCATTTTTTGTGCTTTTACTCTGTCTTTCTAAAAAAAAAAAACTATTTCTGTATAGATTCTATTATACCTCAGTCAATGAATATATAAATGCTTTGATACCACCCAGACACAGTCTGTTTCCCCCCATGATGGAAATCTTTCAGCCTGTGGGTCTCTGGGTCTGGTTCATTTCTCTTAACATAATCTTCTCCAAGTCTTTCAATTTCTTTATAAATGGTTTAATGCCATTTTTTTTTTTTTGTAATGGAAGAGTAAGTACATTGTTTAATTAGGCCACATTCTCTTGATCCAATTGTCCTTTGAGGGGCATGTTGGCTGCTTTCATATCTTGACTATTGTACATAAAGCTGAAATAAACACGGTTGTGCCAATAGAATTAGTGTATCCTTGTTTGTGCTCTATTGGACAAATGTCCTGTAGTGGAGTTTCTGGCTCATAGGGTAGTTCTCTGTTTAGTTTTCTGAGGACCCTCCCTAATGGTTTCCAGACTGATTGAAAAAATTTACATTCCCACTACCAATATGCAGCCATATCCTTGTCAGCATTTTTCATTGTTTTCTTGATAATAATCACTGTAAGTGGGTTGAGATGCAATGGTAGTGTTGTTTTGATTATTTCCTTTATGACTAGTAATGATAAACATTTTTTCATGTATCTATTGGCCATTCTTATTTCTTCTTTTGGGTAGTCTCTCTTAAGTCATTAGCTCAATTATTAGTTGAATTGTTGCTTCTTTGAGGATTCAATTTTTTTATCTCTAAGTATATTTTGGATATGAGGCCCTTCTCTGATGGATAGCTAGTGAAAACACAAAAATCAATTATTCTGTGTTTTTTTTGGAAATCCAGAACATTTATTAGTTGCCAAAATTCTGTGTTTAAACCTGGGGAAGTAATACAATGCAACAGAACCAATGTAAAAATCTACTGTCAGTCATGGTGGTCTTTTGAAAAGCAAGAAATATTTCAAGTACTCTTTGTCTTTTTAAAAACAGCAAAAGGAGATTTTTCATCCCTTTAACTTTCTTTTTTTTTTTCTTATTTATTGTCAAAGTGATGTACAGAGGGGTTGCAGTTTCATATGTTAGCCACTGGATACATTTCTTGTACTGTTAGCTCCTCCATCATTTCCCCCTCCCTCCTTTTCCCCCTCCCCCCATGAGTTATTCAGTTGGTTTACACCAAACAGTTTTTGCAAGTATTGCTTTTGTAGTCATTTGTCTTTTTATCCTGTGTCTCTCGATTTTGGTATTCCCTTTCACTTTCCTAGTTCTAATACCAGTATATACCGTTTCCAATGTACTCAGATAAGATACAGTGATAGTGCAGGTACAAGCACAGGAAGGGGATACAAGAGGATCATCAACAATAGAAGCTATGGTTTCACATGGTATGTTGAAAGTAATTACAACAGTGATATATCACTCGTTTCCATAACATGGAGTTCATTTCACTGAGCATTATCTTATGCATTCATAGGGGCATAGCTATTATGACCTTAAGATCCTCTGCTGTGACTTGCCTAAACCGGGGCTAATTATTCCCTATGAGGGAGACCATAGAGTCTATGTTTCTTTGGGTCTGGCTCACTTCCCTTAGTATAATTTTTTCCAAGTCCTTCCATTTCCTTACGAATGGGGCAATGTCATTCTTTCTGAGAGAGGCATAAAATAGCATTGTGTATATGTACCACATTTTCCTGATGCATTGGTCTACTGAGGGGCATCTGGGTTGATTCTATATTTTAGCTATGACAAATTGTGCTGCGATGAACATTGTTGTGCTGGTGGCTTTAGTATGTTCTTGTTTGTGATCATTTGGGTAGATGCCCAAAAGTGGGGCTGCTGGGTCATAGGGAAGCTCTATGTTTAGCCTTCTGAGGAATCTCCATACTGCTTGCCAGAGTGGCTGAACCAGTTTACATTCCCACCAACAATGAAATAGGGTTCCCTTTTGGCCACATCCCCTCCAACATTTATTATTGTTAGTTTTCTTGATATAGGACATTCATACTGGGGTGAGATGGAATCTCAATGTTGTTTTGATTTGCATTTCTTTTGTGGCCAGTGATGTAGAGCACTTTTTCCTATGTCTCTTGGCCATTCCCATTTCCTCATCAGAGAAGTCTCTTTTTAGGTTTCTAGCTCACTTGTTCAGGGGGCTGTTGGTTCTTTGAGGTTTTGTTTTGAAGGAATTTAATTTTTTTAGTTTTGCATATATTTTAGATATGAGGCCTTGTCCGTTGTATGGCCAGTAAAGATCTTTTCCCAATCTGTGGGCTTTCTGTTTATCTTGTGAGCTATGTCCTTTGCCCTGCAGAAGCTCTGTAGTTTGATGCAGTCCCATTTGTCCATCTTTTCTTTGATTTGTAGCCTTTCTGGGTCTTTGTTAAGGAAGTTCCATCCTGTGCCAAGGAGTCCATGTGTTTCTCCTACTCCTTTTAGTGTTTTCAGGGTATCTGTTTTAACTTCGAGGTCTTTGATCCATTTGGAGTTGATTTTGGTGCAGGGTGATATATAAGGATCTAGTTTTAGTTTGTTGCAGGTGCTGAACCTGTTTTGCCAGCACCATTTGTTAAAGAGGTTATCTTTCTTCCATCTTTTTTTTTTTTTTTAGCTCCTTTATCAAAGATTAAGTAGGCATAATTCTGTGGGTTCATTTCTGGGTCTTCAATTCTGTTCCATTAGTCTTCAGGCCTGTTCCAATGCCAATACCAAGCTGTTTTTATTACTATAGCTTTATAATACAGCTTGAAATTTGGTATTGTAATTCCTCCAACACTGTTCTTTCTGCTTAGGATTGTTTTTGCTATTCGGGGTCTTTTATTGTTCCATATGAATTTCTGGATTGCTTTCTCTATTTCATTAAAAAATGGTGTTGGGATATTAATGGGTATTGCATTGAATTTGTAGATAGCCTTTGGAAATATTGCCATTTTTGTATTTAGCTTTTTACCTATGACCTTTGCAGTTTAGAAACCTTTGTTTGATATAGTTCATTTTTTTGTGATGGGTCTGTTTTTATTTAATTATTTTTCATTGTTACTGCAGAGTTGATATACTGATGGGTTAAAGTTAAATGAGTTAGGTAATAAGTAATGAGTACAATTCTTCTTGAACCATCCTTCTCACACTTCCATCCTTCTCACACTTTCCCTCCTTTCCGCACCCACAATGGCCAGCTCATTTTCCACAGTGTAGTGACTATCACTGTTCTACTTTTTGTCCTTGTTCCACATTTTATGCACCCTCTTTTGCCCTCCCAAATCAAAACAAACAAACAAACAAGACCACAGGTAAAGAAAACAAAAAGAAACAATCTTAAATAAAAATTCCTTCTATTTTCCTTTCTTTTTTTTTTTTTCTCAAATTTTTATTATCAAACTGACATACAGAGAGGTTACAGTATCATACGTTGGGCATTGGATACATTTCTTGTACTGTTTGTTGCCTTGTCCCTCATGCCCCCCCTTCCCCCCTTTCGCTCCCCCCCCCCCAATGTGTTCAGTTCACTTACACCAAACAGTTTTGCAAGTATTGCTTTTGTAGTTATTTCTCTTTTTTTACCCTGTGTCTCTCGAATTTGGTATTCCCTTTGAATTTCCTACTTCCAATACCAGTAAACACGGTTTCCAATATACTCAGATAAGATTACAGAGATAGTGTAGGTACAAACATAGGAAGGTGATACAAAACATTATCAATAATAGAAACTACACATACACATAGGACGTTGAAAGTAGTTACAACTGTGATATATCACTTGTTTCCATAACATGGTGTTCATTTCAATTAGCATCATCTTATGTGTTTCTAAGGGTATAGCTATTGGGCCTTGTGATGCTCTGCTATGGCTCTATTTTCCTTTCTTGCAGTTAATTTCAAAGTGTATTATTTTATATGGTCATCTTTACGTACCTTTTGAGTTGCTGTCTACCATTTCTATGCACATTCTTCCTTGGCTTCTGAATGTTTCTATCCAGGTTCCTAAATAATTAATCATCTCACAGTGTGTGCACATTTATTTATTTATTTATTTACTTAGTTGAAGACTTTTTCGAGTCTATTGGCCATTCTTCTTTTCTTCCTTTGTGAAATGTCTCTTTCAGTCTGTATCACATTTATATATTGGGTTGTTGAGCTTTGGGTGATTTATTTTGAGGGGGCATTAATCCCTATTTATAGTTTAGATATAGTACCTTGTCTGATGTGTAGTTTGTAAAGATTTTCTCCCATCCTGTGGGCTTTCTGTTTATCTTGTTAGCTATGTTCCTTCCTACACAGAAACTCTTTGTTTTTCTTCTTTTTTCCTTTATTGTCAAAGTGAAGTACAGAGGGGTTATAATTTCATACGTAAGGCAGCGAGTACGTTTTTTATCCAACTTTTTACCTCCTCCCTCATTTTTCCCTCACCTCTCCCCTCCCTATTTCCCTCCTCCCCACCCCCCCATGAGTTGTACAGTTGGTTTACACCATAGAGTTTCCTAAGAATTGGTGTTACATTGGTTTATCTTTTTATCCTTTGTCTCTTGAATTTGGTATTCCCTTTTCCCTTCCCTAGTTTCAATACACATATATACAATATCTAAGGTGGGGCAGGGCACCTCTGGCTTTGTCTACTTGGGTCTGTGAGCTGTGGACCTGGGAAAAGATCCTCCCACCTGGGGAGGGAAACCTCCTGGGCAGTGCTGGCTCTCACTATTCAGTTACTCTTGCCCTTTTCAAAGATGGCCCCTTTATCATCACTTTCCCCACAGCCAGCTTTATTTCTGGTCTGCTCTGGCCCTGTCTATGCCAGAGTCAAAGATGGTGCTTCACTCTGGTGTTGAGGGAAGCGCTACCTTCCAAATGCTGTTCTATGGCACAAATGAGAATGTCTTTTGTGGGGTACTAACGCTTTCTCTGGAATTTCGGCCCATCTGTGAACAGCCTGCAATCTGCATTTGGCTGCTGACCATCTAGAGTATTTTTTCCTGGTTGCTGCTGTGTAACGCAGGTGAGTGAAGTGCTGGGCTCTCTGTTGGTGCCAGCGTGGAGGCGGGCTGCCAGCTGGAGGTCAAATCTGTTTTGTCAAGCCAGCTGCCTCGATTTTTCCTTTCTGGCCAGAATCTCTATATAACTTGGTCTGTCTTTCTAGGACTAAAAGTTTCTCTGGAGTAGTAAAACTGGGTTCTTGGAGGGAGCTTAGATAGGGATGTGCTGCTCCTCTGCCGTTTTGCCAGAACTCCCCCAGCTCTTTTTTTTTCTTGATTTGTTCTATGGTTTATTTATTCTCTAATTCATTCATTTCTGCTTCAATTTTTATTGTCATTTTCTCTCTATTAATTTGAGGTTTGGTTTTTTCCTGCTTTTCCAGGAGGTTGAGGTTCTTGCTAACGGTTTCAATGAATTCTCCCATTATTTTTTCGTTATTATCATCACACATACCAATTGTCTAGTGTATAATTTCAAACTCTCATTTATTAAAGTTATCAGTGATGATTTTAGTGCATCTTTTCAAGTGACTTCTAAGTTCCTATTCACCTGCTCTATTATCTGCTGCTTTTCTGGAATAAGCTCTTTTAATCCTAACACTGTCTTATGTAAAAGGCCTACAGAAATTGCTGTCTCCTGTCACATTTCAGCTCAACTTATGAAGAGAGCAAAACTACGTAAGGAAGAGTAGGTTGTTACATGTGTGTTTTACAAGCAACAGGTTTTAACTTGTGTAAACACATATTTCAAAGCATCTTCATATATGTAGACCTAGAACATTCTACTTAGAGATTTGCATTCTCTGAAGACAGGAAGAGAAAGAGGATTAAAATAATATTCTCTGTTCAGTGTGTCAGAGATCAGGGCTTGTTTTACATTGCAGTTTCTATAGGATGGCCAGATTAGGACCTCTTTAGAATAACATCCTCAGTTCCCAGTTGTGACATGATTTTAGTTGATACTTGGGCTATATGAGGTGGTTCCCATCAGAGATGGTGGGATGAGGAACATAATGGGAGATTTAATTTTTTTTTTTTTTTTTTTTTTTAGCATTTTTCCTGTGTATAGTCAGCTCCTGGTATTGTTTCCCTAGGTGTCTCCCTGTCTGCATGTGTTCCCTGGGCTGTTGCTGTCCACAAGTGGGAGATTTAGGGACAGTTGGCAATTGTCATTTTCTGTCACAGGGACAGGTCCTGGTGTTCTTTTTCCCAGATGCTTCTATGACTATGTGCAATACTGCTGTCAGCCTGCAGGAGTTTTGTGGTAGAGTTGGGAATTGTAGTTGTGCTGGCAGAGTTGCATTGCTGTATTCCAGCAAACTTTCTTCCATAGCTGCAGAAAGTGTGAGAAAAGAGTTTGGATCTTTGTTTTCATCAAATATGTTACCTCTCACTTCATCTGGGGATTCAGTCAGGGCACTTTGGGAAATCAAAGAAAGCTGGCCTTCCAAGAGTGGGGTGCATGATGGGGTGCTCACAGATTCTGCAGCCAGTGCTGAGCAGGCCAGTGAAGTCTTGGTGAGGGGTTTCTGTGGGAGCATGTGACAATATCAAACTCCTTTATCTGATTTCCTTCCCTACCCCCCAATGTACCTCTCTCTCCCCCTCTTGGTATCCTTGCTCTGCCTGGGGTAGCACAGGGCCTAGATTCCAGATGTCCGTTGGGGATGTGCATGCTATCTTGCTGTTTTCTGCTTTTGCATTTTTGTGGTAAGATATCCTCTGTATTTGAATGAGACTCTACCTGTTGAAAGTTTGATTGGTATGCATCTTGAGGTGAAGTGTATGCTGGGAACCTAAATCTCTATTTGGTCAGAGACACCTAGAGAGTTTAGCTGTGACAAAGTCACTGTCTTCGTTGTATCAGGCCTGTATCAAATACATCATTAATGCATTCACATGAGATTTTTTTAATTTGTTGGTGCAAGAAATAAGGCACATGAACTTTTATCTGAATACTGCCTTTGTTGTACTCCTGATAAGTCGGTATTTCATGTCTTCATTTACATCAAATGCTAGAAATAATTGAATTTCCTTTCTTATGTGTTTGAAGACCTACTGATTACTCTGTAATGAATTACTCACTTTCCATGAGTTTGAGTATTTCCTGTGATGTGTTTTTATGTTGAGCTCTACTTTTACTGTGTTAACAGGCCACAGGGCATCTTTTTCTTGCTCATTAGTGGTTCTTACTTTTGGGCTGAAATTATACTTTAATATTTATTGTAAAAAGATGTAGTGGAGATATAGTCTCTTTCTGCTTGTCTGGGAATCTCTTTATCCCTTCTACATTTCCAAATGATATCTTTGTATATACAATACTCCTGGTGGATAATGTAGGTATATTTTATCTTTAATACTGTAAAGGTCTCATGAAATGTTCTCCTGATTCTTATGGATTCTACTGCGGAGTGAGCATTAAGGGAAACATGGGGACACCTATGTGTTATGGGTCTGATTTCTCTTCTAGTCTCAAGACTATTCCCTTCATATGTATTTCACTTGTGAGAGCTTGATCATAAGACAGCCATCTGTAGACATTGTGGTGAAAAATTTCATAATCCTTTCATTGCTAGGTGTCTTACATTGAATCATTTTCTACATTAGGAATTTTAAATTTTGTCACTACTTATTAGAACATGCATTTTGAATTTTTGTCATTCCAAACCATCTCCTGGATCCACAAAACACTAATATTTGCTTTCAGTGTCTCAATCTAGTTATATGGGGAAGAGAGGCAGTAATCACTGCATTTTAGCATGGTGGCCTTGGAATTGGAATTTTATTGTAAAGCTTGCTTACAATTCTCTCCTCATCACCCATGCTAAAGATTCCTCTCACCATAATGGTTTCCTTGAGTTGGCTGCATCCCTTTTGTTTGTTACATAAATAACAATAAAACTCTGTCACCTGATATTGAGCTCTTATGGTTGATATTGCAGGAAGAGCTGTTCAATAGTTGGGTCTGTGAGTACACCTTCTTATAGGTTCTTTCATTTACAAAAAACTCTTTGCTTCTGAAAGTTGCTCTTAAATTGAATATTCATATCTTAGACTGGTGTGTCACATAAACACATAACATAAACTGTGTGACTCCTAACACTACATTTGTCATGCAGGTGGACCTAGTGGCACTAAGATAAAGGCAAGAGAATATTTTCTGTCTCACCAAAACCTAATACACAACAGAATTTTGCTGCCAGTGCATGTGTTAGTATGGAAAATCAAGCTCACTCTCATGGCTTAAATATATTTTTGAATGTCATTCATGACAAATGCCCTTCATGTGCTTACCTAATTCTGTAAACAACCATAAAAATGGTGGTAGTGTTTTATGATATTCATTGGCAAAGAAACATTCAATCCATCAAAGTTAGGAGTTTTGAACATATTTTATTCATCAATTTGCTTTGCATTGTACTCTCACCTTTTTCAAAAGCCTTGAACACTCAAGAGAGTGAGCCTGGGAGGAAGTGGTCAAAACTGCTGTGCATTTCCTCTTGCTTGCTAGCTTTGCAATTTTTTTTTTTTTTTTTTTTTTGGCCAGTCGTGGGCCTTGGACTCAGGGCCTGAGCACTGTCCCTGGCTTCTTCCCGCTCAAGGCTAGCACTCTGCCACTTGAGCCACAGTGCTGCTTCTGGCCGTTTTCTGTATATGTGGTGCTGGGGAATCGAACCTAGGGCCTCGTGTATCCGAGGCAGGCACTCTTGCCACTAGGCTATATCCCCAGCCCTGCAATTTTTTTAATACCACATGAGTGCTGGGTATTGAACTCAGGGCCCAGGCACTGTCCCTTGGCTTTGCCATTCAAGGCTGGTGTTCTATCACTTGAACTACATCTCCACTTCTCCATTTTGATTTTTGTTTTGTGTTGTCTTGGTGAATAATTTTTATAAGATTCTCAGACTTTCCCTCTTGGGGTACATAAATCTCAATCCTTAGATCGAAGCTTCCTAAGCAGCATGAGACATGGGTCTTGTACCCATGCTTTGCATCTTTGCTTTGGCATGGCAGATAGTTTTTCATGCTGTAAAACCTGCTTCTCACATGTCTTCCTCAGCCTTTCCCTCCTAAGTGCATATTCCATGTTTCAAATTAGATTCTAGAGCCAACCCCCAGATCTGTTTTTGGTGCTCTACATTCTGTGGTCTGCCATGTCATCCTGCATCCTGATTCCCCAGCCTGCAGGGGTCTGGGAGTGGGTGGCCTCTTCCTGTAAGGGGAAAATGTGTGGGTTCAGGAGCTTTGGGGACCGCTATGGTCTCTATTAAGGCACAAACAGGTCTACACCATAGTGAATGTAGCTGTCTGGCTCCTCTTATTCCTTATTCTCACAGGCCACACTGCTGTCTTCCTAGATCACTCTTCTCACCTTCCTGCCAGATGTCTTCTCAGCTAAGGGCCACCCTTCACTCTAGGGACTTTGGGATTCTGAATACTTCTCAGATTCCTTGATCAGCTTAACATTGACTCCTCTTGATATCCCTTTCCGGTGAAGGTCAAGATTGGAGACATCACCATCCTCTACCCCTACTGCATGATCCTTCAAAAAGCAATAGACTGTGATGAGTAATTATTTGCATGATCACATGGGAACTGGGAGCAACTGGGAGTGTAGAACTGTGTGTTACACCAGAATATTCTATGCGCCAGAGGAGTCCCTTAAAATAGCAGGGAGTAGCTGGATGCTGATGGCTCATACCTGTAATCCTGGCTACTCATGAGGCTGAGACCTGAGGATCACAGTTGAAGCCAACTTGGGCACGGAAGTCTTTGAGACTTTTATCTCCAATAAACTACTCAGAAAAAGCAAGAAGGGGCATTGTGGCTCAAGTGATAGGTATTAGACTTGAACAGAAGCCACCCAGGGACAGTGCCTAGGCCTACAGCTCAAGCCCCAGGACTGGTAACAAAAAATACCAGGGTGATGCAGAAATCACTGGCTCATACCTGTAATCCTAACTATTCAGGGGGCTGAGATCTGAGAACTGTGGTTTGAAGCCAGCCAGGCATGAAAGTCTATGAAACTAATATCTCAAATTAAACCAGAAAAAACAACAATAACCTAGAAGTGGTTGTGTTCCTCAAGCAATGGGGTGCCACCAGTTTTAAGTAAAAAAGTTAAAGGACAGAGGTCAGGCCTAGAGATCAAGCCAACACCCACACAGACACAGACACAGACAGACAGACAGACAGACACACACACACACACACACACACAAATAAATATATACACCAGGGGAAAATAGAAAGTGGTGAAAAAGACAAGAAGAAGGAAGGATTGGATAAAGGCAAAAATTAGTTTTCCTATATCTTTGGCAATTCTATGGCATTTGTCAACTAAACTTTGTATAAGTTTGGGATAGAATATCTTCAAAAAACAGTTGCAGATGGCTCCCAGTTTAGCAATGATCCCATTCTCTGACCTCACTTAAAAACCAATGAAGGGATTTTACCAGCACAGTTACCACCATGATAGAAGTGACATCAACCAACAACAGCTGCCACTTAATGAACTTTATTAGTACCAGCCCAGAGGCTGAACATGCCCTGCATGGTATCATTAATCACTGTTTACCTAAGGAGTCGACTACAGTGATTCAGTCTAAGAAAAAGGAGGCTGTCAGAGTCAAAGAGACTTGCCAAGGCCAAAATCAGTACTGGGATATTGTTGTAGGAAGTAGAGTTGACTCCATCTAGATTAGGGAAACATGCTAACAAGTGTTAAAATGAAGTTAAATATTAAATCAACATGACCACAGTATTCTGCTTCTGTAAATGGCTGGCTTAATTTGTTTGTTGCTTGCTCTACCCCTTGCGCCAACCCCCTACTCTGTGCTATGCTTTTTCCTTTATAAACCCTAGCTGGAGGACTGTTAGGGGTCGCAGTTTCAGCTCCTGAGTCTGTGTTTCATCTCTGGATGATCAGTTCACTTTTTACTTCCCCAATAAATCTATCTTTTTGCTTGAGACTGTCTCTGAGTGGTGGACTCTTGGAGGGACATAGAATCCCCTCCCTCGAACCCCATAACAATATCAACTCAAGGCATTTCATTTCTATTTCAAACTTAAACCACCACTGATGCAAGTTTTCTAAAGAAGTTAATGTCAAGGACATATCCAGAAGGGTATACACCTTAGCAGAGTGGGGCCCACAGAGATTATCCTTAAAGATTAATCAATAAAAGTACGTTAAAATCTCTAAGTCCTGGGCAAGTCAAAATATATTTCTTTATAAAGCCAAATGAAAGCTGCCCACAGAGTAAAATCTATCTGTCTTTTCTGGTGGATGTAGATAGGTAGGCAATAAGAAAAGTAGCTACTGAAATGCTTTGTTCTATCCTGGACATCAGTGGCTCATGACTACACTCTTAACTACTCCAGCCACTGAGATTTGTGGATCGTAGTTTAAAGCCACCCTAGGTAGTTAGGTTCATGAGACTCTTATTGTCACTCAACTACAAAAAAGAGCCAGAAGTGGAGCTGTAGCTCAAGTGGTAGAATGCCAACCTTGAATGAAAAAGCCAAGCATGAGTACAAAATGCTGAGTTCAAGTCCCAGTACTGATACATACACACACAAAAAAATAGAAGCATCTTGTGACATAATTTGCACAATTTTTCACCCAATAAAATAATATAAGAACTATCCAATAAACTCAACCGGTAAGTATGAAATATCCTATCAAAAAGAAAACATAGAAATGAGGCTCTTTTTTTTTTCAAATTTTTATTATCAAACTGATGTACAGAGAGGTTGCAGTTTCATATGTTAGGCATTGGATACATTTCTTGTACTGTTTGTTACCTTGTCCCTCATTCCTCCCTCCCCCCTCCCCCTTTCCCTTTTCCCCCCTGAAGTGTTCAGTTCACTTACACCAAACAGTTTTGCAAGTATTGCTATTGTAGTTGTTTAGGTGTTCATGAGGGTATAGCTATTGGGCCTTGTGATGCTCTGCTATGAGTTGCCTAAACCTGTACTAATTATTCCCAATAAGGGAGACCATAGAGTCCATGTTTCTTTGGGTCTGGCTCACTTCACTTAGTATAATTTTTTCCAAGTCCTTCCATTTCCTTACAAATGGGACAATGTCATTCTTTCTGATAGAGGCATAAAATTCCATTGTGTATATGCACCACATTTTCCTGATCCATTCGTCTACTGAGGGGCATCTGGGTTGGTTCCAGATTTTCGCTATGACAAATTGTGCTGCGATGAACATTGTTGTGCTGGTGGCATTACTGTGATTTTATTTGTGGTCAAATGAGGCTCTTGCACAGACTCATCTTTCCACTAACAAGTCTCCCTCCTGTCAAGTGAGAAAAACATTTGGTAGACCATGCCCTTGTAAAGAGAGCAAAATTGAATTTTGAGTAACAATGAAACAATGTTCACAGGAGCTGGTTTCAAAATTAAATGGTTTGTATGATATACACTTTGATTCTTGGTGCATCAAAATATGAAATGCTATTTTACATGCTTTGTAATATGTCACTGTTTTCACAAGCATATTATGTTAGAAAGAAAAAAAGAGCAGATGGTGGTGAGCAGCCTTGGGACTCTGACATGGCACTAGCTTATAAGTTTTTAAATATCATTGCAAAGAGACAAGTCTTGTACCCTTTCCTATTCATTGTCTAGGATTTCTAGGAGAGTGAAGGAGGAGGATGTGTAGCTTTGAACTTGAGATGCTCTTCACTTTGGTTCCACAATATTATTTGGTTCTGAATATTAAATATCAGAATTGTCCAATCTTAAGGGATTCATTTTCAGTGATTGGTCGCTGGGTAGTGAATCAATCACATTCATGGATATAGGCATAAGGCTAGGAAGGACTTCATGGAAATTCTCCACTTATAACTCTTCTTCCTAAGATGTGACTTCACATAAAGAAATCATGGATCATTGTTTGCAAAAATGATTATACTTCTTGTTCCCTGTTGTGTGCCATCTCTTTCCACTCTGGTTTTACAGGTTGTCTTTTTATTCCATCTCCTTCTAAGTCACAGTGCTTTCTTTGATCAATAAAGTGTGGCAGAGGTGACATAGTGTAGACTCAGATCATGAACTCTCTTCTTTTGTCTGTTGCTTCTGTCAGTAAATGAGCCCAAACTAACCTACTGTTAAGAGAGGCTCTGTGAATCATATAAACTTTTTCAATTGTTCCTGTTCTTTAGCACTATGCAAAAGCCAGCCTTATTTGCAAACCTATCTACCTACCCTGTAAGTAATCACAGGTGTGTGGTAGAGAGCATCCAAGACCAGAATGTTCCAAAAAAAGACCAACAAAAATGTTGACTTGCAGAAATCTTGAGCTGGATCATTACTCCAAGTAATTAACTTTGATGAATTTTCAGTGTACAACAGCTACTCAATATACTGTTTGAAACTTATTCTGCTATTGAAGTCAAGTTCTACAAAACATCCTGCCCAACACTGAGAGCTGCAAGAGGTCAGGCAAAGTGCCATTTGAGTAATCAGGGGCTCAAGGTCTGTGGTCCTTGAACAAAAATTCAAAGTTTGGTAAGAGCAAAAAAACGAATATGCCAATCAAGATGCATACACATACCATATAAATGCCAGATACTAACTGAATGTGGGATATAAAGGTGGGAAACAGACAAAAGGGGAAGACAAGAAAATCCAAACTTTGTAGTGCTCTCTCCTAAGGCAATGTGTGCACATGACAACAGAAACTGACCTTGGCTTGCTTGTTAGGACACAAAAATAAAAACAACAAAAAAAAGAAGCTTTGGAAAGATTCGTTGAGTAACTTGATAACCTACCAGCTCATGAATAACTGTGGCTTGCCTTTTTGCCCTCCTGCTGCAAAGACAGGGATTCTGGATTATTCTTGAGAAACAGAAGATTCCCAAATGACCATATAAACGGTTTATTTGAAGTAATGAACAAGGACTCCTGCTCAGCTCCTGACCGACCCTTCTCCCTCCCCACTCCCAGATCGCGATGGACTTGGCCTGCCCCTGCTGCTGCTGCCAGCAGCCCTACGAAGGTCTTCCTCAGAACTGAGACCTCTTGCTCCCTGTTTCACCAGGTCCCCTCTGGAGGAAGGGGAAGGAAGAGACACGGCTTTTCCTGTGCCTTTTGCCGGGCTCGACTTGTTCTGCCTGCGGCTTCCTGGGAACTCGAGGGCCGCGGCCGGCCTGGCTCTGCCCACGGCCTGATTGGAGCTGGACCGGAGCAGTTTGGGACTCGTAACAGCGGACACTTCGTTCACAAAGATACCTTACACTCTGCAATGGCTGTGGTATCAAGACTCTGTGGCAAAATGGAACCTCAAGATTCGTCTTTAGAAATTTGTGTAGAATCTCTGTCTAGTTTACTGAAACATGAAGATCATCAGGTTTCAGATGGAGCACTGTGATGTTTTGCCTCACTAGCAGACCGATTTACTGGTCATGGTGTGGACCCAGCTCCTTTAGCCAAACATGGATTAACTGAGGAACTCTTATCTCGAATGGCAGCTGCTGGTGGCACTGTATCAGGACCCTCATCAGCATGCAAACCAGGTCTCAGCACCATTGGAGCCCCTTCCACAACTGCAGACTCCAAATTGAGTAACCAAGTGTCAACGATTGTAAATTTGCTCTCAACGCTTTGCAGTGGCTCTCCAGTAGGATCACACGATCTCCTGAGGTCAGAGCTTTCAGATTCAATTGAGAATTCCTTACAGGGTAATGAAAGATGTGTGCTTGATACCATGCGTTTGGTTGATCTTCTGTTGGTGCTACTATTTGAAGGATGAAAGGCTTTGCCTAAGTTTAGTGCTGGATCTATAGGCAGAATCCCAGGACTTTGGAGACTGAATAGTTCTGGGGAGCGTTCCCATCAGCAGCTTATAGACTATATTCGAAGTAAAGATACTGATGCACTTATAGATGCAATTGACACAGGAGCCTTTGAAGTAAACTTTATGGATGATGTGGGTCAGACTTTACTAAACTGTGCCTCTGCTTTTGGAACTCAGGAAATGGTAGAATTTCTTTGTGAGAGAGGTGCTGATGTTAACAGAGATCAAAGGTCATCATCATTACATTATGCTGCCTGTTTTGGAAGACCTCAAGTAACAAATACTCTATTAAGGCATGGTGCAAATCCAGATTTAAGAGATGAAGATGGGAAAACTCCATTAGATAAAGCTCGTGAAAGGGCCCATAGTGAAGTTGTGGCTGTTCTTCAATCTCCTGGTGACTGGATGTGCCCAGTTAATAAAGGAGATGATAAGAGAAAGAAAGATTAAAAAAAGGATGAAGAAGAATGTAATGAGCCCAAAGGAGATCCAGAAATGGCACCAATATACTTGAAAAGGTTATTGCCAGTGTTTGTGCAAATATTTCAGCAAACCATGCTGCCTTCAATAAGGAAAGCAAGTCTTGCTCTAATCCGAAAAATGATTCATTTTAGCTCTGAAGCACTGTTAAAAGAAGTTTGTGACTCTGATGTTGGTCATAATTTGCCTACATTATTAGTGAAATCACTGCAACTGTTCTTGATCAAAAGGATGATGATGATGGCACTTGCTTGCTTTGCAGATCATAAGAGATAGTAGATAAAGGTGGTGATATTTTTTTGGATCAGCTAACCAGACTTGGTGTAATTAGCGAAGTGTCAAGTTTGGCAGGTCCTTCCTCTGATGATGAAAACGAAGAGGAGTCAAAACCAGCAAAAGAGGATGAACTACAGGAAGATGCTAAAGAATTGCAGCAAGGTAAACCCTATCATTGGAGAGACTGGTCAATCATTAGGGGAAGGGACTGCTTATATATTTGGAGTGATGCTGCAGATTTGGAATTATCTAATGGAAGTAATGGATGGTTCAGATTTATCCTGGATGGAAAACTTGCTACCCTGTATTCAAGTGGTAGCCCTAAAGGTAGATCAGATAGTTCAGAAAACAGAAGTGAATTCCTAGAGAAACTACAAAGAGCTTGAGGGCAAGTAAAGCCATCTACTTCAAGTCAACCTATACTATCAGCACCAGGACCCACTAAACTTACTGTTGGGAATTGGTCACTAACATGCTTAAAAGAAAGAGAAATTGCTATTAATAACTCAGATGATCAGCACGCAACAATATTTAAAGAAAATTTACCTGGTTTTGTATTTGAATCTAATAGAGGAACCAAACATTCATTTACTGCAGAAACTTCTCTGGGTTCAGAATTTGTGACTGGCTGGAATGGCAAAAGAGGCAGAAAACTGAAATATAAGTTGGAAAAAAACAAAGCAAAAGGAACGAACTATGGCTTGAGATTTATATGACGATCACTTTAAAGCTGTTGAAAGCATACCTCGAGGAGTAGTGGTAACATTGAGAAACAAAGCAACTCAGAGTCATCGTGGGAGCTTCATACAAATATACAATGTATTGAAGGTGAGAACACTTGGCTAGATTTAATAAAGACAGCTTTAGAAAACCTAATTGTACTTTTGAAGGATGAAAACACAATTTCACCATATGAAAGGTGTAGTAGTGGTTTAGTACAAGCACTTCTTACTGTTTTAAAAAACAGCATGGATTTGGATATGAAGCAAGATTGTAGTCAACTGGTAGAAAGAATTAATGTTTTCAAAACAGCCTTTAGTGAAAATGAAGATGATGAAAGTCGACCAGCAGTTGCATTAATTCGAAAGTTAATAGCTGTACTAGAATCAATTGAAAGTCTATCTCTCCATTTGTATGATATACCAGGGTCCACATGTAATCTCCAGATACTTACAAGAAGATTGCATTTTCGTTTGGAACATGCACCTGGTGAAACTTCACTGATTGCTCGGACTGGCAGAATGTTGAAGATGGAACCACTAGCTACTGTAGAATCTCTAGAAGAGTATCTCTTGAAGATGGTAGCAAAGCAGTGGTATGATTTTGACCGATCTTCATTTGTTTTTGTTCGAAAACTAAGAGAAGGCCAAAATTTTATTTTTAGACACTAGCATGACTTTGATGAAAATGGAATCACTTACTGGATTGGTACAAACACAAAAACTGCATATTAATGGGTTAATCCTGCTGCCTATGGACTTGTTGTAGTAACATCATCAGAAGGACGAAATCTACCATATGGTCGATTGGAAGACATACTAAGTTGTGATAATTCAGCCTTAAATTGTCATAGCAATGATGATAAGAATGCCTGGTTTGCTATAGGTCTGGGTCTCTTGGTGATACTATCAGCATATACACTTCATCATGCTCGTGGTTATGGAAGCTCTACACTAAGAAATTGGGTTTTCCAGGTATCCAAAGATGGGCAGAACTGGATTTCTTTGTATACCTATGTTGATGACTGCAGTCTCAATGAACCAGTATCAATTGCCACCTGGCCTCTCGATCCGCCAAAGGATGAAAAACAAGGGTGGTCACATGTGAGAATTAAACAGATGGGGAAGAATGCAAGTGGTCAAACACACTATCTCTCACTATCTGGCTTTGAGCTTTATGGCACTGTGAATGGAGTATGTGAAGATCAACTAGGGAAAGCAGCTAAGGAGGCAGAAGCTAATCTTAGAAGACAGAGATGTTTATACGTTCACAGGTTATGAAATACATGGTTCCAGGAGAATGAGTCATCAGAGGCCTTGATTGGAAATGGCAAGATCAAGATGGCAGCCCACAGGGAGAAGGCACTGTCACAGGAGAACTACATAATGGTTGGATTGATGTCACCTGGGAAGCTGGTGGCTCAAACTCTTACTGTATGGGTGCAGATGGAAAATTGGACCTCAAGCTTGCACCAGGGTATGACCCTGATACAGTGGCATCACCCAAACCTGTTTCATCCACTGAAGCTTGGTGAAAAACAGCTGTACAGACAAGACATCTGCTGCTGCAGGCTCCTCAACTAGAAAAGGGAGCAGCAGTTTTGTGTGTAGCATGGCCAGTAGCAGTGACATTAGCTTGGGTTCGACCAAAACGTAACAGAGATCAGAAATTGTAATGGAACACAGTGTAGTTTCAGGAGCTGATGTCCATGAACCAATTGTTGTTCTTTCATTTGCTGAAAACGTCCCTCAAACAGAAGTAGGGTCATCTTCCAGTTCAAGAACCAGCACCTTAACAGCGGAAACAGGAAGTGAAAATGTTGAAAGGAAGTTAGGTCATGATAGTTCTGTTTGTACTCCTGGGGAGTCTAGAGCAATATCCATGGGAATTGGTAGTGTTAGTTCTCCTGATGTTAGTTCAGTATACAGCTTCCCAATGATCCCTTAGCTCTTCAGCAAGTAGCAGACTGTCAGAGAGATTTTTGTTGGCTGCTGGGGCCCCTATGAGCTCTAGTGCAAGTGTACTTAACCTGTCCTCAAGAGAAACATCTAGCTTGGAGAGTTTTGTAAGGAGAGTGGCAAACAACATGGACTAATGCCACAAAGAACATGAATCTAAGCCGAAGCAGCAGTGATAACAACACTAATACTTTGGGGAGGAATGTGATGAGCACAGCAACTACTCAGGTGCTCAGAGTTTCCCTAATCTGACCACACCTGGTACTACATCAACAGTGACCATGCCAACATCCAGTGGTACAAGCAGCAGCAATGTAGCTACTGCAATGACAGTTTTATCAGTGTGTCAGTCAATAAGTAATACCAGCAGCCTCACATCGACCTCTAGTGAGAATGACACAGGTCAGGAAGCAGAATATTCCTTATATGATTTTCTTTTTTTTTTTGCCAGTCCTGGGCCTTGGACTCAGGGCCTGAGCACTGTCCCTGGCTTCTTCCCGCTCAAGGTTAGCACTCTGCCACTTGAGCCACAGCGCCACTTCTGGCCGTTTTCTGTATATGTGGTGCTGGGGAATCGAACCTAGGGCCTCGTGTATCCGAGGCAGGCACTCTTGCCACTAGGCCATATCCCCAGCCCTATGATTTTCTTGATAACCACCATGCTAGTACTCTGTTAGCTGAACTCGATGATGATGAGAACTTACCTGAGCCTGATGAAGAAGAAGATGAGAATGAAGATGGCAATCAAGAGGACCAAGAATACGAGGAGGTTATGATTTTAAGATGTCCATCCCTGCAGCATCGAGCTGGCTCTCGCTCTGATGTAACACACCATGCTGTCACCTCCCAACTACCACAGGTCCCCCCTGGAGCAGGAAGCCTACCTCTTGAGGAGCAGGAAGAAGAAGAGTATGAAACGAAAGGAGGATACCAGAGAACGTGGGATGATGATTATATGCTAAAGCCTCAATTTTCTGCTCTAGTCCCAGCTTTTGATCCTAGGCCAGGTCGTACTAATGTCCAACAGACAACTGACCTAGAAATTCCACCCCCAGGAACACCTCATTCAGAGCTTTTGGAAGAAGTTGAATGTACTCCGTCACCTTGATTCGCCCTCACTTTGAAAGTAACTGGTCTTGGAACAACTTGTGAAGTTAAATTGCCACTCACCAATTTCAGGTAAACCATCTTTTATTATGTCCAAAAATTACTTCAGTTGTCCTGTAATGGCAATGTGAAATCAGATAAACTTAGGCATATTGGGGAGCCAATATACACAATCATGTACGGAGAAATGAAGTATTCAGACAAGGAAAAGGAAAATGGAAAAATGGGCTGTTGGTCTGTAAGGTATGTGGAACAGTACCTTGACACTGATGAATTACCAAAGAATGACTTGATAACCTACCTGCAGAAGAATGCAGATGATGCTTTCCTGCATCACTGGAAATTAACTGGCACTAATAAAAGCATTAGGAAAAACAGAAATTGTTCTCAGCTCATAGCTGCATATAAGGATTTTTGTGAGCATAGAACAAAGTCTGGATTAAACCAGGGAGCCATATCTACTCTTCAAAGTAGTAACATTCTTAATTTGACAAAAGAACAACCTCAGGCTAAAGCAGAAAATGGACAGAACTCTTGTGGATTGGAGATGTCCTTCAGCTTCTGTGTATTTTGTATATAGTTGCAAGTGACCCTTATTCAAGAATATCCCAAGAATATGGTGATGAGCAACCTCAGTTTATATTTTTCCAACAGATGAATTTACTAGCAAAAAAAATCACAACAAAAATTTTGCAGCAGATTGAGGAACCTTTGGCATTAGCAAGTGGAACTCTGCCAGACTAGTGTGAACAATTAACCAGCAAGTGCCCTTATCTAATACCTTTGGAAACCAGACAGCTTTATTTCACATGTACAGCATTTGGTGCATCTAGAGCATTTGGTGTGGTTACAAAACTGTCGTGAAGCCACTGTGGAACAGACAAGGACCATAAGCAGTGTAAGGCGAGATGATCCTGGAGAATTTAGAATTGGTCGTCTCAAGCATGAAAGAGTAAAAGTCTCAGGTGGGGAATCACTGATGGAATGGGCTGAGAATGTCATGAAAATACATGCAGATCAGAAGTCAGTTCTAGAGGTTGAATTTTTAGGAGAAGGAACTGGCTTGGGACCTACATTCGAGTTCTATGCTCTAGTGGCAGCAGAGTCCCAGAGAACTGACTTGGATGCTTGGCTTTGTGCTGATAACTTTACAGATGATGTATCTCGTCAAGTGGACTGTGGAGGCAGGATGAAACCTCCTGGTTACTACGTACAGAGGTCATGTGGTCAGTTCACAGCACCATTCCCACAGGATAGTGATGAGTTCGAAAGGATCACAAAACTCTTTCACTACCTTGGCATTTTCTTGGCGAAATGTATTCAAGACAATAGACTTGTGGACTTAACCTATTTCTAAGCCCTTCTTTAAAGTTATGTGTATGGGTGACATTAAAAGCAATATGAATAAGCTGATTTATCAGTCATGAGGAGATAGAGATTTATACTACACTGAAGGTCAGTCTGAAGCTTCTACAGAAGGCCACAATTCACTCTCAGTAGGAAGCTTTGAAGGGGATTCAAAATCCGAATTTATTCTTGATCCCCCTAAGCCCAAACCCCCAGCTTGGTTTAATGGAATTTTAACCTAGGAAGACTTTGAACTTCTAAATCCACACAGAGCCAGATTTTTAAAAGAAATTAAGGACCTTGCTATCAAGAGACACCAGATTTTAAGCAACAAAAGTCTTTCTGAAGATGAGAAGAACACAAAATTATAGGAACTACTGAAGTATCCATCAGGTTCTGGTCCTCCACATAGCATAGAGGATTTAGGATTAAATTTCCAGTTTTTTTCCCTTCCTCTAGAATATATGGTTTTACAGCTGTGTATTTCAAGCCAAGTGGTGAACATGAGATGATAACAATGGATAATGCAGAATTTGATGTCTGACTTTTGTATGCATACAGGTATTCAGAAACAGACGGAAGCCTTTAGAGATGGCTTTAAGAAAGTTTTTCCAATGGAAAAATCAAGTTCC
Organism: Perognathus longimembris pacificus; assembly: GCF_023159225.1. Classification (NCBI taxonomy): domain Eukaryota; kingdom Metazoa; phylum Chordata; class Mammalia; order Rodentia; family Heteromyidae; genus Perognathus; species Perognathus longimembris. The sequence continues at coordinate 68,820,510 of NC_063163.1, forward strand.
TTCAGCCATGAGAAAGTCCAGATGATTCTTTGTGGAAACCAGTCACCTTCCTGGGCAGCAGAAGATATTATCAATTACACTGAACCTAAACTAGGTTACACACGTGACAGCCCTGGTTTCCTGAGGTATGTGTGGGTTTTATGTGGCATATCTTCAGTTGAGAGGAAAGCATTCCTGCAGTTTACCACTAGTTGCTCAACTCTACCTTCAGGCAGACTGGCTAACCTCCATCCTAGACTCACAGATGTACGAAAGGTTGATGCTACTGATGCAAGCTATCCATCAGTCAGTACATGTTTGCATTATCGTAAGTTGCCTGACTATTCTTCTGAGGAGATTATGAGAGAATGATTGCTAGCTGCTACAGTGAAGAAAGGCTTTCATCTCAATTGAGTTCTGAAGTAAAATGGGAGTCATCAGAGACTTACAATTCTAGTGAAGCCTCTTGTGTTTGTGTGCAGAGAAATGCTATCTCCATGCTAATGACACTTGCCTTTTATCCCACCATTAAGGCTTTAAGAAGATCTTAGCTGCTAATGACAAAAAAAAATCCTGTAACTACCCAGCCAGCAGATATATTGCACAGGACCGGACACTGTGTTGATTCACAAGGGCTCATGTGACTGGAAAAGATAGTCCCACTCACAGACTGTTCCACAGAGCAGCTTCTCAGATCTTCAGTGTTCACTGGGAAATTTCTAACAGTGTATTTGTGTAAACTTTATTTCATATTCCATACACTACAGTTGCCATCACTGACCCCCATTTTGCTGACTTTTGAGCTACTTCATAAAAATCCTGCTTCCTTAAGACATAGTCAATGGCCATCTCAAGCTTTTTCTTTTCCTTTTTAATGATGCCTGCACTATTCTAGTATTCTCTCTTTTGTTTGGCATATAATCATGCACAACCTTTTTATTTCTTTGAGGTGGGAGTATATTTTTATTTCCTAAATGCCATTCTATAAAGATCAAATTAAGTGTGTTTTTGCAGCTCAAAAATAAAAGATATATTAAGGGAGGGAAAACACTGGTCTAGGTGCAAGGCACACTTGAAGCAAATTTTATGTTTGGTTGTATTTTCTTTGTATATTATAAACATTTATTTAAATTTGTTGCAGTTTGAAATAAATTTCCAAAATATATGCTCAAGTAACTAACAAACATAATATGTAAAAATGAGCATAAATCTAATAATGCTATAGAGTATACATTTGTTTAATACATATGTTAATTTTAAGTATTTATAATAACTTAATATATATTAAAACACACCAAAATACAATAAATAGTAAAATATAATTAAATATAATACAGTACATTATTTAACATGTATTATATTGTTATATGTTACCTTATTTAGTATGCAACAATATACTAAAATATCATAGGTAACATATTTCATATTCTTTAAATATTAAAAATATTTGTACATTTTAAAGTATATATTATATTTTCATATTTGCTTTATATATTTTATGGTATATAGTAAGTTTGTATGTATAAAGTAAGCATATTGATAATTACATATTTATTTACTTATTCCTATCTATTTACTTAACAGTGGTACTCAGGCTTCAACTCAGGATCTCAAGCTCTTGCATAGCAAGAGCTTTGTGTCTACCATTTGAGCCATATTGACACTTCCGGTGTTTTGATGGTTAATTGAATATAAGAGTCTCACACACTCTTCCACTTGGTCTGGCTTCCAACCATAATCCTTAGATCACAACATCCTGAGTAGCAAGCATTATAGGTGTGAGCCACCAGCACCTAGCTGATAATTATGTCAACGTTTTAAAATTTGAAAAACTATTCAAACTTCTCTGCTCATTATGCAGGATCTTCAAGGATTACCAGTTTGTTTTGGCCTTGGCTTTTTCTATTGAGGAGATCAACCAAAAAAACCCTTTGCTTTTACACAACTTGACTCTGGGATTTGATATTTATGATGTTCAATTCAGAGGTTGGAAAATGTTAAAGAATCCCTTCATTTGGCTCTTTGGGAAGTACAAGATTCCAAACTACTCCTGTATGAGAGACAGCAGGTCCATAGCAGCAATTACAGGACCACTAGCAGTAACATCTTTCAATATTGGGATATTGCTGGGACTCTATAGATTTCCACAGGTGATGGTGTGAGAAGGTGATGGATATATATATATATATATATATATATATATATATATATATATATGGACGTGTATGTATATATACATATATGTATATATACATATACATGTATATATACACATACATACACACATACAAGTACACACACCACATAAATGTATATATATAATTAATATATATATTTCTTCATTATTTGAGAAATAAAGTGGAAGAGTTAGAACAGAGAAATGGATAATTTATTGTTTCAAGGCTTAGTAATAATTTTCTTTAATATGTCAGAATGTGGAAAATGACTTTGCAGTGTGAAGATATGTTGATTGGGTACTGATGTCTTACACCTGTAATTCTAGCTACTCAGGAAACTTGAATCAGAAATTAAGCAGCAAAGAGCAGAAAGTGAATTTCTGGCTCAAGTGGTAGAGTACAAGTATTAAGGGAAAAAGGAAGCAAGTGTGACATGCCATAAGCTTGTGCCACCTTACTGGTATGCACTTACACACACACACACACACACACACACGCACACGCACACACACACACATATACACCCCCAACTGGCAAGATATTATGTTGGATGAATTAAGTCAGGCTCAGAACAAGAAGGTATAAACTTGTCCCCTTATATGTGAAAGTTATATCTAAAATATTAATATGAAATAAATATGAAAAAGACATATAGCCATTAACATAAATACATGATCTATCAGACTAAAGTATCTTATACATAAGGGTGCAACTTCATGCTGTAGTTTTTCTGATGTATAGTCACTACAAAAAATGAACACCAGAAAACTGCAACCTATCTTATCTTAGTGGGGTATCTCTTAGTGGGAAAAGGCAGATGAATAGGGAACTGGTGGATGGTTAAAACAATTTAATACTCAATATACATATCGGACAATAGAATTGTGAAAGTCAGGGAGTGGGTGGGGTTAATATAGCTGCAAAGAGTTGGTGGTAATAGTGGCAAAGATCAAGAGACACTTAACAAGTAATTTCATGAGTTGAACAACTATTACAAATTATTTTTTTTCAAAGCATTTAACAAAACCTACCTTCAACCTTCTTCAAATGGTTCTTAACATACTTCAAGAAAGAGATTGTGATGCATCCACTTTTTCCCTTTACTTTACCATTTTACCTTTAGTTTATTTTGAGTGACCACAACAAGTTTCTATCAGATGACACCAAAGGACCCATCAATAGCTGCTGCCATGGTCTCACTACTGCTTCATTTCAGCTGGAGCTGGGTGGGACTGATGACCTCAAAAGATGAGAATGTTTTGTGGATTCTTGCTGAAGTAAAAGAAGAGATGCTCAAGAACAGAATTTGTGTAGCCTATGAGCTGGTGTTCTCAAGCCAAGATTTGCCACATTTACAAAATCATGGAGATTTATAACAATATGAATAAATTTTCAGCTAGTGTTCTCATCACATATGGGGATAGTGATTCACTGAAAGTTGTAAGGACAATTATTTAGCAAATTTTCCTGCAAGGCAAAGTTGGTATCATGAACTGACTGGGATTTCACCAACAAGAGGAAATATTTCATGCTAGGCTCACTGCATACACCTTTTATTTTTAGACACAATCATGTAGATGTTTTTTTATTCACAGATTTTTTTTCAAGGCAGTCAATCCTTTCAAATACCCAGGAGACTTTCTTCTTGCTAGGCTGTGGTTTCTCTCTTTTAATTGCTCAGATTCTGAGCCTGACTGTATTACATGGGAGAACTCTCCTCATGATGCCTCCTTGGATTGGTCGCCTGGGCATATTTTTGACATTAGTATGTCTGGAGACAGGTACAATGTATACAATGCTGTATATGCTGTGGCCCATGCTGTCCATGAGTTTCTTCTTCATCAAACAGAAGTTCAAACACTGGGAAATAGAAAAGGAAGATTTCCTTCCCCTGAACAGGTAATTTCTTCTATGTTGGATGGCACAAACCACGAGGAAAGGTCCATGCTAGAGGGGTTTCTTACTGTATGAAATTAAATATTTCTCCATACATGCATCTATCCCTATATGTGTATGTTTATTCATTTGTCATATATATCTTGGTTCCTGATATTAATGGCTATATATTTCAGTAGTTAACGTAATTATCTCAAATGTTGAGCTCCTTCCTTTATATTACCAAAACCCAGTGTAAATACTAAATTGAATAAATGTAGAATGACATGAAACATTAAGTTCAAGTTCTTTTCAAAACCCAGGACACTCTTTATGTTACATGTCTTTGAGGTTCAATAGGCCAGTAACAAGGATACAATATATTCCTTATTTCTACACACTATTTTTTGTCAGTCCACAGAGGTGAACTCAGGGCCTTGGCTATGTCCCTGAGTTTATTTGTGCACAAGGCTAGTTCTCAATCACTTAAGCACAAAACTAATTCAGGCTTTTTCTGCATAGCTTATTGGAGACAACTTTCTCACAGACTTTTCTGTCCCAGCTAGCTTCAAATCATGATCCTCTGATCAGTTAATCTTTACTAGCTTGGATTACATTCCTGAGCCACTAGCATATTGCTATGAATTACTTTAGTTACCAAGAAACTCAACATGTTCATATCTAGTGTTTTGAAAACTATAAATTCAGCTTTTTCCTACAAGTTAGTTCAGCCATAGCAAAGGATGACATGCTGAACAAAATTACCCATATATATCATAAGGGGTCCAATTTTATTCAACTTTGCTAATACAAATTTAGCAAGCCCAAACTATAGACATTCATAAAAATAGTGGTTATGGCAAGTTGTAAGTCAAGTTGTAAGTCTTGAAGTCAAAAGCCTTCTAGTCCCTTACTGAGTGGTCAGGAAAGATTTTTTTTCAGAAATATTACTTGTTTTCTTCCATGTATTTTGTTCTGGCTTACTTCCATAGATGTCTATGATACTCTTGAATTCAGAATCAAAGATTAAAGGCAATCTAGGGCTTTACTTAGTCCAGGTATTCGGTCTTAACTCTGAGATGTATTTTACCATAAGATGATGTCTCTCTTTTAGCTGTACCCTTTTTTAAAAAAGAAAACTTCCAGGTTTACACTTGTACTAGAGATCAAGTGATTTGGGATGAGAATAGGAATTTGGAGCCAGAATATGACATTCTGAATATTTAGAATTTTCCAGAAGGTCTTGAACTTATTGTGAAAGTAGGAAAGTTTTCTTCTTACGCTTTACATGGTAATCAACTGTCTTTATCTGAAGATATGGTAGAGTGGTCCATTGGAGCTACAGAGGTGGGTTGGAACTAATCCTAAAATTATTAAGGATAATAATTTTAAGGATACACAAATAAGGAAAAGTCTCCCTTTCAAATTATGGCTCCCTGATTGCCAGCAACTTTGTCCCATAATCATAACAACTCAAGTAGTTGAGATCTGAATATCATGGTTTAAATCAGCCTAAACAGGGAAGCCTGTGAGATCCGGAGCAGGGCTATTACTCATACAGTAGTGTGCTAACATTGAGAAAGAACAACTCAAATCCAGTGAATAGAAGTTGAATTCAAACCCCAGGATCAGAACCAAAACAATTAAATGGGTTTCTAAATTTTGATTTAGGAGATTGTCAGAAGATATCAATAATATTTTTCTCAATGGGTCTCTAATACTGTGATGAAGTACATGATGAGTCACTTTTTGTGGTTGGAATGTTTATTATGTTCCTTTCTGTGGTGGTACATTCAATGGTTAATTGACATATTACTTAACCATTCTTTGGTAAAAGGAGTCCTTGAAGGCATCTGTGAGAAGATTCTCACTTCACGGCCACTGGAAACAAAAAGGGAAAATACCATGTGCCTGGGGTTCACATAATACAATAGAAAGGAGGTTTTCCTTCTTCTCTTCTTCATGTCAAAGATGAACAGCAGACAAGCTATAAGGACATGAATTCAAAGAAATCCCATACGGGTATGCGCTAGGAATTGCTTTCTCACCACTGGTATTTACCTTTTTAAAAATTCCAATAATTTTCAATAATTCCACAGACTAGAAATCAAAGTTGCACTACGTCATTGGTTTGTTTATGTTTTCCATTTTCACCTGTTGGTTCTATCAAGTTTTTTTTTTTGTTGTTGTTCATTTTTGTTTCTTTTTTCTTTTTCTGTTTTTTTTTTCTTTTTCTTTTTTAAAATAATTTTTCTCTGTTATGTGCATCTGTCTTCCAGTATGCTTTCGTTATTTCTCTTTGTATTCTCTTTCTTTAAAAATTACTTTCCTATGAATAACACTTCCACTATTTACTGCTAACTCTCCATTGTCTATCATTTTAACCTTGTTGTTTCTACTGATTCTACTCTCCTCCACATTTCCACATCACTGAAACTAAACCAAAATCATCACCCCCCCATACATTTTACTCTAGATTCATTACTACCTCTAACTTACCCTCCTGACTTACTTCTAGGTCCTCCAGATCCCATTGACTCCTGGTTATTGGATAGAGGGTATCTCTGCTTAATCCAAGTGAAAGAAAGAGGTTCATAGAGAAAGCCAGTCCAAAAGGAACTTAACATAAGAACAAGAATTGCTCATAGGGTTGTAACAGTAAATAAGTAACTACTGAATACAGGGCCCAGGATCGGTTGTTATATTGAAATTGTATTCTTTAGGAACACCAAATCTAACTTTATAGACAGGTATACAAGTTATCTGTATATAATTGTGAACTTGTAAGATTTACACAACAGTGCTTGGTAAGGGCCGCTTTGGGTCTTAAACGGTGCTCACAGGTGCTGGTAGACTGGCATTCCCAATTCAAGTGGGCAGAAGAAACACAAGAAAGATGGCAAACAATGAAGTCCTATCCCCCACTCAAAACAAGCAGGAAGCAGAGCAGTCAATCAAAGACATAGAAGAGAACCCCCAAAAGGCTCTACAAAGTCTACTGGTCAACATGATAAATGAAAAGTTTGAATCTCTTCAGTCAATTATTCTAGAACGTGAGGAGGCAAAGCAAAAATTAATGGATTGAGGAAAACTAGGGAGAGAGGAAGAATTGACTTCAAATTAAAAAAGGTAAGAAGAGACAAAGAAGGCTACTACATACTAGTAAAGGGATCTCTCCTACAGGAAGATATAACCATCCTAAATATCTATACACCAAATGCAGGAGCACCCAACTTCATCAAACAAACACTACTGACTCTAAAAACACTCATAGACCCAAAAACATTGATAGTTGGGGACTTTAACACTCCACTATCACCTCAGGACAGATCAACATGCCAAAAACTGAACAAACAAACCACAGAACTAAACAATTGCCTAGACCAACTAGACTTAATCGATATCTACAGAATATTCCACCCTGAAGCGACAGAATACACACTCTTCTCAGCGGCACATGGAACATTCTCCAAAATAGATCACATCTTAGTGCACAAAGAAAATCTGTACAAATTCAGAAGTATCAAAACCATTCCCTGCATTCTCTCAGACCACAATGGAATAAAAATTAGAGCTCAACTCAAACAGCCAGCACAGAAAATCCTACAATTCATGGAGACCAAACAACACACTGCTGAACCATCAGTGGGTCATTCAAGAAATTAAATTGGAAATTCAAATGTTTATGGAACTCAACCAAGATGAGTAAACAAAGTACCCGCTCCTTTGGGACACAGCAAAGGCAGTACTCAGAGGAAATTTTATGTCTCTGAATGCATACACCAACGAACTGGAGAAACAGCAACTCAATCATTTAAGTAAGCACATTAATTTCCCTGAAAGAGAACAACAAGCCAAACCGCAGGTCAATAGATGGAATAAAATAATTAAAATCAAATCAGAAATGAATCAATTAGAGATAAAAAAAAATCAAAAGAATCAACAAAACAAAGAGTTGGTTCCTTGAAAACATCAACAAGATAGACAGACCCCTAGCAAACCTGACCAAAAAACGAAGGCAGCACACTCAAATAAATAAGATAAGAGATGAAACAGGTAACATCACCACAGAAACAACCAAAATTCAGACCATAATAAGGGACTATTTTGCAAGCCATTATGCCAACAAATTCGAGAACTTGGAAGAAATGGATGATTTCCTAGAAACAATTCATATCCCCAAACTCAACCATGAAGACTTAAACCTTCTAAACAGACCCCTATCCAGTATTGAAATAGAAAAGGCAATAAATGATCTCCCTGCCAAGAAAAGCTGAGGTCCAGAAAGATTCACAGCAAAATTCTACAAGGCCTTCAAAACAGAACTCACATTGGGCTGGGGATATAGCCTAGTGGCAAGAGTGCTTGCCTCGTATACATGAAGCCCTGGGTTCGATTCCCCAGCACCACATATACAGAAAATGGCCAGAAGTGGCGCTGTGACTCAAGTGGCAGAGTGCTATCCTTGAGCAAAAAGAACCTAGGGACAGTGCTCAGGCCCTGAGTCCAAGGCCCAGGACTGGCAAAAAAACAAAAAACAAAACAAAACAAAAAAACAGAACTCACACCAATATTTCTCAAACTCTTCAAGGAAGTTGAGAGAGAATGTTCACTACCAGACACATTCTATGAAGCCAGCACAACCCTCATCCCAAAACCAGTCAGGGATTCATCACGGAAAGAAGACTGTAGGCCGATTTCCATGATGAATATAGACTCAAAAATTCTCAACAACATTCTGGCCAGTCGACTTCAACAGGTCACCAAAAAAAATCATACATCATGATAAAAGTGGATTCATCTCAGGGATGGAAAGTTCGTTCAATATACGCAAGTCAATTAATGTAATCCACCACATCAACCGGAGCAAGGAAAAGAACCACTTGGTTATACCACTCAATGCAGAGAAAGCATTTGATAAAATCCAGCACCCATTTATGCTAAAAGCCCTGGAAAAACTGGGATTCCAGGGAACATTCCTGAATATAATCAAAGCAGTTTATGACAAACCAACAGCAAACATAACTCTAAATGGTGAAAAACTAAAGCCATTCCCTTTAAAGTCAGGAACAAGACAGGGATGTCCATTCTCTCCCCTTCTCTTCAAGATTGTACTAGAATTCCTAGTAAGAGCAATTAGGCAAGAAGAAAATATAAAGGGGATCCAAATAGGGAAAGATGAAGTTAAACTTTCTCTCTTTGCAGATGACACGATCCTATACCTAAAGAACCCCATAGACTCTACCCCCAAGCTCCTAGAGCTGATCCAAAACTTTGGCAAAGTTGCAAAATACAAAATAAACCCTCAAAAATCAACGGCCTTTCTCTATGCTAATGACCCAAAGACCGAGGCTGAAATCAGGAAAGCAACTCCTTTTGCAATAGCGTCAAAAAACATAAAATACCTAGGAATAACCTTAATCAAAGAAGTGAAAGACCTCTATGATGAGAACTTTAAAAGTTTGAAAAATGAAATTAAGTCAGAACTAATAAGGAAATGGAAAAACCTCCCATGCTCTTGGATTGGGAGGATTAATATAATCAAAATGGCAATATTGCCAAAGGCGATCTACAAATTCAATGCAATACCCATTAATATCCCAACACCATTTTTTAATGAAATAGTGGAAGCAATCCTGAAATTCATATGGAACAGTAAAAGACCTAGAATAGCAAAAACAATCCTAATCAGAAAGAACGGTGCTTGAGGAATTACAATACCCAACTTCAAGCTGTATTATAAGGCTATAGTAATAAAAACAGCTTGGTATTGGCACTGGAACAGGCCTGAAGACCAATGGAACAGAACTGAAGACCCAGAAATGAACCCACAAGACTATGCCTATTTAATCTTTGATAAAAGAGCTAAAACAATAGTCTGGAAGAAAGATTGCCTCTTTAACAAATGGTGCTGGAAAAACTGGTTCAACACATGCAACAAACTAAAACTAGATTTTTATATATCACCCTGCACCAAAGACCTCAAAGTCAAAACATACACCCTGAAAACACTAAAGGAAGGAGTAGGAGAAACACTTGGGCTCCTTGGCACAGGACAGAACTTCCTTAACAAAGACCCAGAAAGGCTACAAATCAAAGAAAGGTTGGACAAATGGGACTACATCAAACTACAGAGCTTCTGCAGGGCAAAGGACACAGCTCACAAGATAAACAGAAAGCCCACAGATTGGGAGAAGATTTTTACCGGCCATTCAACAGACAAAGGCATCATATCTAAAATATATGCAGAACTAAAAAAATTACCTTCTTCCAAAACAAAACTGCAAAGAACCAAGAGCCCCCTCATCAAGTGGGCTAAAGACTTAAAAAGAGACTTCTCTGGTGAGGAAATGAGAAGTCCAGTAGACATATGAAAAATTGCTCTACATCACTGGTCATAAAAGAAATGCAAATCAAAACAATATTGTGATTCCATCTCACCCCAGTAAGAATGTCCTATATCAAAAAAATTAACAATAAAAACTGTTGGAGGGGATGTGGCCAAAAGGGAACCCTACTTCATTGTTGGTGGGAATGTAAACTGGTTCAGCCACTCTGGCAAGTGGTATGGAGATTCCTCCAAAGGCTAAACATGTAACTCCCCTATGACCTAGCAGCCCCACTTTTGGGTATCTATCCAAAAGACCACAAACATAATCACACTAAAGCCACCAGCACAGCAATGTTCATCGCAGCACAATTTGTCATAGCTAGAATTGGAACCAACCCAGATGCCCCTCAGTAGATGAGTGGATCAGGAAAATGTGGTACATATACAGAATGGAATTTTATGCCTCTATCAGAAAGAATGACATTGCCCCATTTGTAAGGAAATGGAAGGACTTGGAAAAAGTTATACTAAGTGAAGTGAGCCAGACCCAAAGAAACATGGACTATATGGTCTCCCATATACAGAATAATTAGCACAGGTTTAGGCAAGTCACAGCAGAGGATCACAGGAGCCCAATAGCTATACCCTTATGTACACATAAGATGATGCTAAGTGAAATGAACTCCATGTTATGGAAACGATTGTTATATCACAGTTGTAACTGCTTTCAATGTGCCATATGTAACTGTAGCCTCTATTATTGATGATATTCTTGTATCACCTTCCTGTGGTTGTACCTACACTATCTCTGTAATCTTATCTGAGTATATTGGAAACCATGTATACTGGTATTGGAACTAGGAAATTGAAAGGGAATACCAAAATCGAGAGACACAGGGTAAAAAAAGACAAACAACTACCAAAGCAATACTTAAAAACTGTTTGGTGAAAATGAACTGAAGAATTGAACAACTCATGGGGGGGGGGGGTGGGGAAGGGAAAGGGAGAGGGGGAAGGGAAGCTTCTCTATGCTAATTGCTGTTGTTCTTGGGATATTTGTGAAACACCAAGACACTGCCAATGTCATTGCCAAGACATTGGCAAGGCCAATAACAGGGCTCTCAGCTACAATTTGCTCATCTCTCTCATCTTCTGTTTCCTTTGTTCCTAGCTCTTTCTTGGCCGTCCCAACACAATAACCTGCATCCTGCAGCAGATCACATATGGAGCTGTCTTCACGGTGTCAGTTTCCACAGTGTGGGCCAAAACAGTGACTGTGGTCCTGGCATTCAAGGCTACTTCTCCAGGGAGAAGGATGAGGTGGCTGCTGGTATCTGAGGCTCCTAAGTTCATCATCCTCATCTGCACTCTCATGCAGGTGATTCTGTGTGGACACTGGCTGGTTATCTCTCCTCACTTCATCAACACAGATGCACAATCTGAACATGGCCACATCATCATCCTGTGCAACAAGGGCTCCATCACTGCATTCTACTGTGTCCTGGGATACCTGGGCTCCCTGGCCCTGGCCATATTCACTGTGACTTTTATAGCCAGGAACCTGCCTGACACCTTCAGTGAAGCCAAGTTTCTGACCTTCAGCATGCTGGTGTTTTGCAGTGTATGGATCACCTTCCTACCTGTGTACCACAGTGCCATGGGGAAGGTCATGGTGACTGTGGAAGTTTTCTCTATATTGGCCTCTATTGAAAGGCTCCTTGGCTGCATTTTTCTACCAAAGTGCTACATCATCTTTTAATTCCAAATTAAAAAAAATTTCTTCATAGTTTCAGTGATAAAAGACCTATTGGGCAAAATAAGCATTCTTAAGATAAAACTATAGGTTTGATTAGTATATAGAAGCTCTGATCTAAATCCACAGTAATTTCCCCTTGTTGTAATTGTTTATATTATTTAATTTGTACTTCAGTTGCATAAGGACCTATTGTGCATTTTGTAGTATTTGTACTCAGAAGTGTTGTTGATTGCCATTAAAACTGGAATTCTTTTTTAGTATTGATTATTCTGATTTAATCTGTGCTTAATTCTATCATCTCTCTTCTTAGTGTTGTTCACTGTTGCTTTCTAAATCACTTTTCTAAAATTTTAAGTATGTTAGCTCATCATTTTATTTCCCTTACTGTTTTGTTCTGTGAATGAGCAATGCCTAAAGGAATTCTTTGCAGGACTGTGAGCTCTCCACTTTACTCCAGCACCATATTGCCTCCATCCTGGCTGTTACTGAAAAGGATGAACTGATGTTATTACAAGTAACATGAGTCAGTGCATGAATTCTGAACATTTCCTTTCTTATGGGCCAGAACTCTGTTAGGCTTTCCTTCATATTTATGAGATGATCTGTATTTTCATAAGCTTTGTACAAAAATGCCTCACCGTATTGATGTAGTCGTGTTTCAAATAAAGCACTGTGTCATTATTTCATGTCAAGCTTACTAACTGACTCTGGAGTTGCCAGGCAAGTCAGCAACCATATCTTCCTTATGAGAGAATTTTATCTGCCTAAGATGAGTACTTTTACTTTTGCACATTCACACTCTCAGGTTTTGCTCTGCAGCAGAAGGTCTCAGTGATAAATGGCTAAGGAGAAATTTCAGCAAGTTTTAACAGCTAATTTGATTCCTTCTGAAAGTAATTCTGAGTGTAGAGTGCTATGGGGTTTCCTTGAACTCATAACATTATGTATTATCTCCTACTCATTTGTTACATAGGGAAGAACAAGAAGGAAAACTTCCCTTGTATTGGGTTTTGTGAACCCCAGGCCCATTGTGTCTTACTCTTTGTTTTACAGTTGCTGTGAAGTGAGAATCTTTTCACAGGTGCCTTCAATGATTCCTCTCACCAAAGGTGGTTAAGTAGCAGGTCAATTAACAATCGGAAGAATCTTCATGGAGGGAGAAAAATAAACCTTTCAATCATATCAATAACTCATCACTTATTTTATTAAACTGTTAGAAACCCAGTGAGAAAAATATAATTTATACCATTGAACAATATTCTAAATTAACAATTAGAAACCCACTTAACAGTTTATTTTTTTGCCAGTCCTGGGGCTTGGATTCAGGGCCAGAGCACTCTCCCTGGCTTCTTTTTGATCAAGGCTAGCACTCTGCCACTTGAGCCACAGTGCCACTTCTGGCCATTTTCTATATATGTGGTGCTTAAGAATCAAACCTAGGGCTTCATGTATACAAGGCAAGCACTCTTGCCACTAGGCCATATTCCCAGCCCCACTTAACAGTTTTGATTCTGATCCTGGTGCTTGAATTCAAAGTCTGAGCACTAGACTTGAGCTTTTTTGCATAAATTTAGCAATGAGCCAAATGAGTCACAGGTTTACTTCCAGATCTTTGGTAGTTAATTGGAGACAACAGGCTTACAGACTTTCCTGTTGGGATGACTTTAAGCCATAATATTCAGATCTCAGTTGAGTAGCTAGGGTTATCAGAGGAAGTTGCTGGCATTCACCCTGGTATAAATTTAAAGTGATTTTTGCTCATTTGTATGTCCTTAAAGTTATTAAGATTAGATCCAACCCACCTCTGTAGTTCCAATGGCCCACTCTATCATATCTTCAGGTGAAGACACTTGACTGATATGTAGAGCATATGGAGAAAAACGTTCTTATTTTCACCACAAGTTCAAGACCTTCTGAAAAATACCAATTATTCAGAATGTTATAGTCTGGCTTAAATTTCCTTTTCTCATCCCAAATTACTTGATCTCTTGTAGAACTGTAAAACTGAATGTTCTTCAGAAAACAGTGCAGCTAAAAGAGAGACATCATCCTATGGTGAAGTACATTGCAGTGTTAAGGCAGAAAACTGTGTTAATAATAGCTCCTGATTGCCTTTAATCTCCAATTCTGAATACAAGAACAGCACAGACACCTAATGATGTATGCTAGATGAAAATATGCAGAGGAATACAATAATCTTTCTGAAATATTATCTTTTCTTATCACCCAGAAAAGAAGTAGAGGCCTTTTTTTCCAAGAGAGACTATTTTCCTACAGTTTTCCACAACCATTTTTTATGAATACCTAGAGTTTGACATACTTAATTTTAATACCAAAGGTTGAGTGAAATTGGGCTACTTATGACATATATGGATAATTTGGTTCAGCAGGTCATCCTTTGCTATGATTGAACAATCTGGTAGGGAAAAATGGAATTCACACTTACAAAACACAAGCTATGAAGAGGTTGAGATTAATGATAACTAAAGGAATTCATAAACAAGGCAATGATGGCTCATGAATATGATCCTAGGTAGAAGGGGGCCCAGATCAGAGGATAATGTAAACAGTGCAAGCCAGGGCAGAAAAGTCTGTGAGAATCCTGTCTCCAATAAATCAGAAAAAGCCAGAAGTAGTGCTGTGCTCAAGTGGTTGAGCACAAAGGGACTCAGGGACATGGCCCAGGACCAGAGTTTGAGCCCATGGACTAGCAAAAGAAATATTTTGTAGAAACAAGGAATATATTACATGCTTGTGACTAAGATGTTTTTTTTTTTTTTTTTTTTTTTTTTTTTTTAGGAGAGACGTGTCAGAGAGGTTTAATAATTTCATGGAGCTGGGCTCCAGTGGCTCACACCTGTAATCAGAGCTACTCAGGAAGCTGAGATCCAAGGATCTCAGTTCAAAGTCAGCATGGGCAGGAAAAATCATGAAAGTCTTATCTTCAATTATCCTCCAGTAAGCCGGAAATGGAGCTGTGGCTTCGATGGTAAAATGCCAGCCTTGAGAAAAGCCAAGACAGCTCCCAGGCCCTGAATTCAAGTACCATTACTGGCACAAAAATAAAAATGATAGAAAATGTTACTAAAATGATGCTTCATAAAAATGTTTATAATAACATACAAACCCAAATAAAAATTGCAGTTTAGTATGTAACTTCTTAAAGTGAAAATGCATAAACAGTGGGAAGACAGCATGCTGAAAGATTACTATAGGTTAAGGAGGATGGCTGAAACAAAACTCCTAACAGTATTTAAATAAGTAGTAGCCACCCAAAAGAGAACAGAGGAATGAACCTGATAGTGGTGAACCCAGAATTTGGCTTGAGGTTAAAGACAAAACTATAAACAATTTCGTAGCCAGTTGGCTTATGCCTTGAAATGGTGTATATTACCAACTCTGAAACGATCACACAATAATGAACAATAGATTTTCACTAGGGAAAGATGGGTTATAAATACACAAGTGAACAAGGCTAGACAGCACCCTGTGCTGTTACTCTAAAATCAGAGATGTCCATACAATCACATGGTTTTAGAGCTTGAGGTACAGAGAGAAAGATGAATCTCAGGAAGCCGTGTGGTGCACTGGGAGGGTCTAAAAGCAATGGCATCCCCAGTAATAAGCATGTGTAGCACCCAACGCTTGTGTGTGGATACCTCCCACCCCTGCACCAGGAGCAGGAAGTTCTTGCAGATCTGGCCGCAGGTCAGAGCACCTTGCTGCACACGTCAGGAAGTGCTCAGGGATGGGCCAGCAAGGATGGAATGACGCAGAAGACGATTCAAGAGGAAGAATGACTCAGAGACACCGTGAGCATCAGCAGATCCAAAGAGGGCTGGGCTTTGGTAAACGCCGGTGTAGACCCAATTACTATGGAGGTGAAGACAGGAAGACTGCGGGTTTGAAGCCAGCCTGGGCACAAAGTTGGCAGGATTCTATTTCCAACTGGTCTGCTGGTACGTAACGGTGTGGTCTCGTTTACATGGAAGATGAAGAGAGGAGATCTGGTTTTGAGGCCAGCCTCGGGAACGTGAGCCAGAGACCTCATCTCAAAATAAAGCTAAATGCAAAAACAAAACTGGGGGCATGGCCCAAATGGTAGAGCGTTTGCTCTGTGAGTGCAAAAGCCAAGGTTTGATCTCTACCGTTGAAAATAGGAAGAAAACCAAAAACCAAAAAACAAAACACACACACAGGTATGACCAAAAGTTTCTTTTTAAAGTTTCCCATCTGTATGGGGAATTCTATATGAATTAAAACATTCCATTTGAAATGAATTGTTTCTTTTGCCTTTGTATTTTATATGTACCCAGTCACAAGCATGTGTTTCTTTTTATAATACACATGTACTTAATTGTTAAAAGCACTTCAGGGTCTTGGGCCTTTGGTCTGCTGCGTTCTGGTGTCACTTGTCTGTCGGTGTGTCTGTGAGACGCAGCTGCACCATGCGTCTCCCCAGCAGCTGCGGGGGGCCACGAGGTACTGAATGAATGGGATGGCGACTGGAGGACAGCTGAAGGTTCAAATGACAGGAGTGTCACATGCCTGTCCCCTGAGGCCCATAGTCCACTCTGGGCCAGAAGAAATTCTGAAGGCAGCCATGTGCTCATTCCAGTGCAGAATCACTCTGCCACTTTGTAGCTTAAGAGTTCCAGAGCAAGGAGCTTGGAGCTGGGGCGTTGTGGAAGTGCCACTGGATAGCTTCAAAGGAAAACCTGTCCATCACACCTAGATGGCGCCTTTGGGTGCTTTAGGAAATGATTCTTTGCTTTTGGGTGATAGTTTTGCTTGGGTGAATTTGTTTAGTTTGGGAGAGGGCCTCTCTATTCAGCCCAGGCTGGCTACAATCAAATTCACGATCCTCCTACCTCTGCCTCCCTCGTGCTGGGATTATAGGTGTGCACCGCCGCACCCAGCTTTGGCTGTATTTGTTGAAATGAATTTCAAAGCACACCTTTCAGAGTGTTGGTAAGGGATCATAGAGAGCCAATACAGTAGTAGTCTGCTGAGCTAGTTGAAATAAATGAATTACAGAGATGGGAGTTGCTGGCACAACTAGAAAATTCTGAATGTCGTCTTGTAAAGTCTGGATGATGCAATGGTCTCATCCGTGAGCACATTATTTCACAACTGTCCCAGTGTCTGCCTGCTGGAGTTTGCTCCCCTCCTCAGATCACACAGGCCGGTCTACCCCCAACTTTTCCTATAACTTCCAGAAGGTTAGGTTCCAAGTTTCCAGTAGACACTGTGGAGTTCATATCAATCCACATTCATGCCTGATTCGTGAACTTCTTCATATCTTGAAGCTGGGTTTTGTTTTGTTTTTGCCAATACTAGGGCTTGAACTCCAGGCCTGGGTGGTCTCTCCGAGCTGTTTCACTCAAGGCTTGTACTCTTGCACTTTACTACTCGAGCCACATCTCTACGTCTGGCTTTTATTTATTTATTTATTTATTTACTTCAAATTTTTATTTTGTTTTTTGTTTTTTTTTCAAATTTTTATTATCAAACTGATGTACAGAAAGGTTACAGTTTCATACGTTAGGCAATGGATACATTTCTTGTACAGTTTGTTACCTTGTCTCTCATACCCCCCTCCCTCCTCCCCCTTTCCCTCCCCCCCCGCCCGCCCCCCCCCCCCCCGCCACGGAGATGTTCAGTTCACTTACACCAAACAGTTTTGCAAGTATTGCTTTTGTAGTTGTTTGTCTTTTTTTACCCTGTGTCTTTCAAATTTGGTATTTCCTTTCAATTTCCTAGTTCCAATACCAGTATACACAGTTTCCAATATACTCAGATAAGATTACAGAGATAGTGTAGGTACAACCACAGGAAGGTGATACAAGAACATCATCAATAATAGAAGCTACAGATACACATAGGACATTGAAAGTAGTTACAACTGTTTCCATAACATGGAGTTCATTTCACTTAGTTCATAAGGGAATAGCTATTGGGCCTTGTGATGCTCTGCTATGACTTGCCGAAACCTGTACTAATTATTCCCAATAAGGGAGACCATAGAGTCCATGTTTCTTTGGGTCTGGGTCACTTCACTTAGTATACTTTTTTCCAAGTCCTTCAATTTCCTTATAAATGGGACAATGCCATTCTTTCTGATAGAGGCATAAAATCCCATTGTGTACATGTTACCACATTTTCCTGATCCATTCGTCTACTGAGGGGCATCTGGGCTGGTTCCAGATTCTCGCTATGACAAATTGTGCTGCAATGAACATTGTTGTGCTGGTGGCATTACTGTGATTTTGTTTGTGGTCTTTTGGATAGATACCCAAAAGTGAGGCTGCTGGGTCATAGGGGAGTTCTATATTTAGCCTTCTGAGGAGTCTCCATACTGCTTGCCAGAGTGGCTGAACCAGTTTACATTCCCACCAACAGTGAAGTAGGGTTCCCTTTTGGCCACATCCCCTCCAACAATTGTTATTGTTAGTTTTCTTGATATATGGCATTCTTACTGGGGTGAGATGGAATCTCAATGTTGTTTTGATTTTAAGCTGTTGTTTTCTTAAAAGCATATGAACAGCTATCTTGAGTACCCAACAGATATTTAAACATTACAAAAAACAGGGTTTTGAGATCACATCAAAAGCTCCAAGATACAAACAGCAAGCCCAATTTTAGTTATTGAGGAAAACCTAGATAAAGTCAATTTGTTTAACAGAATTCTGGCAGAGAACTACCCAAATATCCAGAAGGATAAGCCTATCCAGATACAAGAAGAATTTAGAATCCCAAACAGACCAGACCAGAACAGGAAATCCCACTGACACATTGTAATCCAAACCGGATCAATAGAGACCAAGGAAAGAATCCTTAAAACTACTAGGGGGAAGAAAACAATAACATATAAAGGAAAACCAATCAGAATGACTCTAGATTTTTCAGCAGAGATGATGAAAGCAAGGAGAGCCTGGAATATTGTATGCCACACCCTAAAGAAAAATAACCACCAACCCAAAATACTGTACCCTGCTAAACTCTCATTCATAGTCAAAGGTCAAATAAAAGTGTTCTACAGTAAGGAAAAATTGAAACAATATAGCTCCACCAAACCAGCACTACAGAAAATCCTCAAGGATGTACTTCAAATGGAAAATAATCATGATCACAATACAGGCAGAGAAATGAAGCCTAACTACAAAAACAGAATATTAGATCAAGAATTAGGAAGACACAGCTTTTAACAAGATAGCTATAATAAAAGGAACGAACAATCATCTCTCAATCCTAACTCTCAATAGTAATGGATTTAATTCTCCAATTATACGACATAGGGTCATAAGTTTGATCAAAACTCAAGAGCCAACTTTCTGCTGCCTCCAAGAGGCACATCTAGTCAGCAAAAGCAAACATTTTCTAAAAGTGAAAGGCTGGAATAAATCTACCAAGCAAGCATCCCCCATAACCAGGCTGGAGTTGCAATGCTAGTATCAGAATAAAATTGACTTCAAATTAAAAATGGTAAGAAGAGACAAAAAAGGTTACTGCGTACTAATAAAGAGATCTCTCCTCCAGGAGGATATAACTATCCTAAAAATCTAAACACCAAATAAAGGAGCACCTAACTTCATCAAAAAACACTACTGACTTTAAAACACTCATAGATCCAAGAACATTGATTTTGTTGGAGACTTTAACATTCCACTGTCATCTCTGGACAGATTAACACTCAAAAAACTGAGCAAAGAAACTTCAGAAGCAAACAAATGCATAGACTAATTAGACTTAACTGACATCTGGCAACATCTGGCAACATCAGAACATACATTTTTCTCAGAAGCACATGGAACATTCTCCAAAAGATCACAATTTAGGGTACAAGGCAAATCTGTACAAATTCAGAAGCATCGAAATAATTCCCTGCATTCTCTCAGACAACAATGGAATAAAATTAGAGCTCAACTCAAACAGTCATCACAGAAAACCGACAATTCCTGAATACTGAACAACACATTGCTGAACCACCAGTGGGTCACTGAAAAAATTAGAACAGAAATTCAAATGTTTATGGAATTAAGCCTAGATTTGCACACAAAGTACCAGATCCTTTGGGACATAGCAAAGGGAGTACTCACAGGAAAATGTGTATCTCTGAGTACCTACATCAACAAACTGGAGAAATATCAATTAAACAACTTAAGGGAGCATCTTAAGCTCCTTGAAAGAGAACAACAAGCCAAACCTCAAGCAAATAGACTGAAGCAAATAATTAAAATTAAATCAAAATTAAATGACTTAGAGTAAAAAAAATAGAAAGAATCAACAAATCTAAGAGTTGGTTCTTTGAAAAAATTAACAAGACAGACACCTAGGAAATCTGACCAAAAACAGAAACAGCGCACCCAAATAAACAAGGTCAGATATGAAACAGGAAACATCACCACAGAAGCAACCAAGATTCATAGTATAATAAGATAATATTTTGGAAAACTTTATGATAATAAATTTGAGAACATGGAAGAAATGGATGAATTCCTAGCAAAAATTGATATGCCCAAACTTAACCATGAAGATTTAAACCTACTAAACAGACCTATATCTAGCATAGAAATAGAAACTGCATTAAGACATCTCTCACCCAAGAAAAGCCCAGGTCCACATGGATTCATAGCAGAATTCTACATGAACTTCAAAACAAAATTCACTCCAATATTCTTCAAACTCTCCAATGAAATTGAAAGTAAAATTTCCCTACCAAATGCATTCTATGATGCTTGTATTACCATGCCAAAACTGGGCAGAAACTCATCAAGGAAAGAGAACTATAGATTGATTTCCCTGATGAACATCCACGGAAAAATTCTCAAAAAAATTCTGGCAATCGACTTCAACAAGTCATCAAAACAATCATACACTATGATCAAACTGAATTTATTCTGGGTTTGCAAATCATTCATCCGAATCCACCTCATCAACCAGAGTAATGTCAAGAATCACATGATTAATTCTCTAGATGCAGAAAAAGTGTTTCATAAAACCCAGCACCCATTTATGACAAAAAGCTTTGGAGAAATTAGGATTCCAGGGAACATTTGTGAATATAATTAAGGCTGTCTATCATAAACCCACAGCTGGCATTTTTCTTTTCTTTTTTTTAATTTAATTTAACTTTTTTTTCGTGCATGTTTCCAGTCAATTTATTTATTTATTTATTTTTCTTATTTATTGCCAAAGTGATGTACAGAGAGGTTACAGTTTCATATGTTAGTCCTTGGGTACATTTCTTGTACTGTTTGTTACCTACTCCCTCATTCCCCCCTCCCCTTCCCCCTTCCTTTTTTCCCCCATGAGTTGTTCAGTTGGTTTATACCAAATGGTTTCACAAATATTGCTTTTGTAGTCATTTGTTTTTTATCCTTTGTCTCTCGATTTTGATATTCCCTTTCACTTTCCTAGTTCTAATACCAGTATATACAGACCAAAAGAAACAAGGACTCTATGGTTTCCCTTATAGGGAATAATTAGCACAGGTTTTATGCCTCTATCAGAAAGAATGACATTGCCCCATTCATAAGGAAATGGAAGGACTTTGAAAAAATTATACTAAGTGAAGTGAGCCAGACCCAAAGTAACATGGACTCTATGGTTTCCCTCATAGGAAATAATTAGCAGAGGTTTAGGCTAGTCACAGCAGAGGATCACAAGAGCCTAATAGCTATGCCTTTATGAATGCATAAGATGATGCTAATTGAAATGAACTCCATGTTATGGAAACTAGTGATATATCTCTGTTGTAATTACTTTCAACATGCCGTGTGAAACCGTAGCTTCTATTGTTGATGATCTTCTTGAATCCCCTTCCTGTGGTTGTACCCACACTATCACTGTATCTTATCTGTGTACATTGGAAACTGGCATTATTCTTAATGGGGAAAAGTTAAAGAGATTTCCTCTAAAATCGGGAGCAAGACAAGGTTTTCCCCTCTCTCCTCTCCTCTTCAACATAGTACTAGAATTCCTAGTCAGAGCAAATAGGCAAGAGGAAGATACAAAGGGATCCAACAGGAAGATATTAAGTTAAAATCTCTTTGCAGACAACATTATCTTATACCTAAAGACCCTCAGAGACTACTCATAGGTTACTTGAGCTGATCCAAAACTTTGACAAAGTAGCAGGATATAAAATGAATCCTCAAAAATCAATGGTTTTCTTATATGCCAACCACCCAAAGAGTGAGGCTGAAATCAGAAAAGCAATTCTTTTTACAACAGCTTCAAAAAGCATCAAATACTTAGGAATACCCTTAACCAAAGAAGTGAAAGACCTCTATGATGAGAACTTTAAAAACCTGATAAACGAAACTAAGGCAGAACTAAGGAAATGGAAAAACCTCCCATGTTCCTCCTGGATTGGGAGGATTAACATTGCCAAAGGCTATCTACAAATTCAATGCAATGACAAGCAATATCTCATCATCATTCTTTAATGAAATAGAGGAAGAAATCAGAGGAATTTCAATACCAAACTCCAAGCTATATTACAAAGCTATAGTAATAAAAACAGCTTGGTACTGGCACAACAAGAGGCCTGAGGACCACTGGAACCGGGCTGAACACCCAGAAGTGAACCCGCAGAACTATGCCTACTTAATCTTTGATAAAGGAGCTAAGAAAACAGGATGGAATAAAGATAGCCTCTTTAACAAACGGTGCTAGCAAAACTGGTTCAACACCCACAACAAATTAAAACTACATCCTTCTATATCACCCTGCACCAAAATCAATTCCAAATGGATCAAAGACGTTGAAATAAAAACAGATACCCTGAAAACACTGTAAGAAAGAGTAGGAGAAACACTTGGGCTCCTTGGCACAGGACAAAACTTCCTTTACAAAGGAGCAGAAATGCAACAAACCAAAGAAAGGTTGGACAAATTGAATGCATCAAACTGCAGACCTTCTGCATGTCAAAGACATGGCTTGCAAGATAAACAGAAAGCACACAAATTGGGAAAAGATCTTTACCAGCCATACAATGGACAAAGGCCTCATATCTAAAATATATGCAGAAGAGAGAGAAGATGGTGCCATCACAATAGGGAGGTACCCCAACTTGCTCCAACCAAGTAGTGAGCTGGGAACTCCAACACCCAATGCCCCATCAAGAGACCAGCAAATCCAACACCCAGAACAAACAGAGAAACATAGGAAACAAAAAAGAACAAAGAAAGAAAAGCCTATAACCTGCACGGAGCCAGAAAGTCTCCAGGGTACCCTCCCCACCCTGGCCCGAACAAAGCCAGGCTGGGAAAACAGTCCTGGTGCCGGCGAATGGCACCACAGATGGTCAGTGACCACAAAAGCAACAGTGGGAAAAGTCCTGCCATGAGTACAGAGACCAGACAGGAGGATCTCCACGGGCTCCAGACTGCAGGCAGACTGGACCAAGACAGACAGCGGCGCGGGAACTAACGGCTGGGACCATAGAAAACTCAAAGTAGACCCAAGCCTATCACCATGCACCAAGATCAACTCAAAATGGATCAAGGACCTCAACATCAGACCTGAATCCTTGAAACTACTGAAAGACAGAGTAGGAAAGACGCTAGAACTTATAGGCACAGGAAGGAACTTCCTGAATATAGTCTCAGGGGCACAACAGTTAGGGGAGAGACTCGACAACTGGGACTACTACAAAATAAAAAGTTTCTGCACAGATAAAAAACATAGTCAACAAACTAGAAAGCCAGCCAATCAGATGGGAAAGGATCTTGACCAGCACAGCAACAGACAAAGGCCTAATACCCATCATCTACAGGGAACTCAAAAACTAACCCCCTCCAAACCCAGTAAACCAATTATGAAATGGGCAAAGGAGCTAAAGAGCAACTTTGCAGGAGAAGAAATAAAAATGGCAAAGAAACATATGAGGAAATGTTCAACATCCCTGGCAGTAAAGGAAATGCAAATAAAAACAACCCTGAGATACCACCTCACTCCAGTTAGAATGGCCTATACTCTGAACTCAGGCAACAACAAATGCTGGAGGGGATACAGGGAAAGAGGAACCCTTCTCCATTGTTGGTGGGAGTGCAAATTAGTACAACCACTTTGGAGAACAGTATGGGGGTGCCTGAAAAAGCTCAATATAGACATACCCTATGACCCAGCCATACCACTCCTAGGCATCTATCCTGAACAACAGGTCTCAGGATATCAAAAAGACATCTGCATATCCATGTTTATCACTGCACAATTCACAATAGCCAAAATATAGAGACAACCCAGATGCCCCTCTACAGATGAATGGATCCAAAAAATGTGTTACTTATACACAATGGAATACTACATAGCGATTAGAAATGATAAAATATTGTTATCTGCAGGGAAATGGTCAGAACTTGAACAAATAATGTTGAGCGAGACAAGCCTAGAACACAGAGAACAAAGGGGCATGGTCTCCTTGATATATGAATGTTAGGGTGGGGGATGGGACAGTAGAGACCAGGTCTGCAAAACAAAAAACTTCTTGTCAAATGGTATTTCCACAGGATTGGGTCAGCGACCTTACATTATGTATCTAAAACCAAACAACTACTAAACATAAAAAGGTCCAAAATGGACCTCTCAGTGGATCACAATAGCTCAACAGCTATGTATATATGATCATATAAGACAAGGATAAGCAAACTCTATTGTTGACATTATATTTAAAGTTCTAGGTGAATTTCCTTTGGCGCACGTCACGTGGCTACTGTATATGATTTTGGTACACTGGGTATTGTATATATGCCTACCTGATCTAGGGAAAGGAAATAAAAATGAATGTGTAAGATATCACAAGAAATCTACTCACTGCCCTATTATGTTACTGTAGCCCTTTTGCACAACACTTTGTCAACAAAATTTAATTAATAAAAAACAAAGTAAAATATATACAGAACTAAAAAAATTAAATTCCTCCAAAACAAAACCTCAAAGAACCAACAGCCCCCTCAACAAGAAACTTCTCTGGAGAGGAATGAGAATGGCTAAGAAACACATGAACAAATGCTCTACATCTCTGGCCATAAAATAAATGCAAATCAAAACAACATTGACAGTTCACCTCACTCAAGTAAGAATGTCCATTATCAGGAAAACTAAGAACAAGGGGATTTGGCAAGAGGGAACCATACTACATTGTTGGTAGGAATGTAAATTTGTTCAACCCCTCTGGAAAGTGGTATGGAGGTTCTTCAAAAGGCTAAACACAGCACTGCCTATGACCCAGCAGCCCCACTTTTTGGTATCTACTCAGAAGATCACAAGCCAGACCACACTAAAGCCACCAGCACAACAATGTTCATCATAACACAATTTGTCATTGTTAAAATATGGAACCAACCCAGATGCCCCTCAGTAGATTAGTGGATCAGGAAAATGTTTTACACACACAGAATGGAATTCTGTGCCTCTATCAGAAAGAATAACATTCCTCATTTGCAAAGAAACGCGAGGATTTGGAAAAAAATTATACTAAGTGAAATGAGCCAAACCCAAAGAAACAAGGACTTCATGGTTTCCCTCATAGGGAATAATTAGTACACTTTTAGTCCACTCACAGCTGAAGATCACAATAGTCCAATGTCTATGCCCTTATGAACACATAGGATGATGTTAAGTGAAATGAAGTCCACTTTATGGAAACATGCCATGTGAAATGCACCTTTTTTTTCATCTTGTAGTCCTTTCCTGTGGTTTCACCCCCACTTCACTGTATCTGATCTTAGTACCCTGGATACTGTATATACATGTATTAGAACTAGGGAAAGGAAAGGGAATACCCAAATCAAGAGACAAAGTATAAAAAGACAAACGATTCCAAAAGCAATCATTTGGTGTAAAACAACTGTACTTCTCATGGGTGGGAGAGGCAAAGAGGGAGGAGGATGCGGGGGAAAATGAGGGAGGAAGTAACAAGTTGAACAAGAAATATACTCACTGGCTTACATATGAAACTGTAAACCCCTCTGTACTTCACTTTAACAATAAAGAAAAAAATCCAAACTCCTTAAAAAATTGGGTTTTGAAAAACACCTTAAAATTATTTTTTAATATTAATCTACATTAATTCAATATTGTAATTATAGTAACATACATATCGTAATTATAGTAATATAAAAGATGAAGCATAGCATTTGAGAAAATGCAAATAGTGTAATATAAATTCATTACTATAAAAAACCAAGTTATGTATGACATATGAACAGAAATGTATAAATATGTGTATACATATATACACACACACACAAAAATGCCTGCGTACATGCAGACATATTTAATATCATACAATAAGGAACCCCTCTTACAAATGGTGTGTGCTCCCCAACTAGAAGAAATTACCTGTGCATGGAAGGCACTCTTTCTTTTCTATTTCCCATGGTTTGAACTTCTGTTTGATGAAGAACCAGTGCATAGGGAACCTTGGCCACAGCATACACAGCATTGTAGATATTGCAACTGCAGATATAGTCATGTCAAAAATGTACCTAGGCAGCCAATCAAAAGAGGCATCATGAGGACATTTGTCCCATGTTTCATACTCAGAATCTGAGCAATTAAAAGAGAGATACCAAAGATTAGCAAGAAAAAAGTCTCCTGGGTATTTGGAAGTGTTAACTTCCTTGACAAACTGTGAATCCAGAAACATCTACATGATGTAAACATACGAGGTGTATGTAGTGAGCCTGGCACGAACTATCTTCTCTTGTTGGTGAAATCCCATTGTGAATTCATGATACAAACTTTGCCTTGTATTAAAACTTGTTCAATACACATAATTAAAGTTACTAGTGAATCATTATTACCATATATGATGAGGATATTGACTGAAGATTTATTTATCTTCACCATGACTTTCAATATACGTGGCATGTCTTGGGTTGAGTTCACGAGCCTATAGGCTACACAAACTGTTCTTGGCCATCTCTTCTTTCAATTCTGCAAAAAACCTACGAACCATTCTCATCTTGTGAGGTCAACAGTCCTGCCCAGCTCCAGCTGAAGTGAAACAGTAAGGAGACCATTGCAGTGGCTATTGATATGTCCTTTGGGGCCATCTGATTGTGAGCAGGAAACTTATTATGGTCACTCAGGGAATGATCAAAAAGCTAAAAGGTAAACTAAATGGAAAGAAAATTGAATGCTCCGTGAATGAGAATGTTGCTATGCATCACAAACTCTTTATTTTAGTATGTTAAGAACCAACTGAAGTAGGTGGAAGGAGGTTTTGCTTTAGAAAAATACAACTGAATTTCTTTTCAGTATTTTTATATACCAAGTCATTTATAAAATATTTTTTAATCTTTGCCACTATTTCCATCAACTCTTCCCAATTATATCAACTCCACCCTTTCTCTAATTTTCCTAATTTCATTTTCACATATGTATATTGAAAATTATGTTATTTTCCCCATCTATCCATTCTTTACTCCTCTATATTTGCCTCTTAAAATCTACTCTACCCAGACACAGTTTTCTTTGGCTTTCAAGTGTTCTTTTATTTACTGTCAGTAGATCAGAAAAGTTAAACCATGGAGTTCAATTCCTATGCATACCAGACTGTAGTCAGATTGATAATGTACTCAGGTAAATGGCTGTGTGCATGCATTCCATATTTATTTCACATTTCATATTCACATTTAGATCTACCTTTCACAGATAAAAGAAAACCAGTCTGGTTTCTGGTTCTTATTCTGACTTACTTCATTGAACATAATCTCTTCCCTGTGTGTGTATATTTTTGTGTCTGTGTATGTTTACATGCATGCTAGTACAGGAGTACAAACTCATACCTCTTTCACTTCCTTGCCTTTTACCCTCAAAATTGGTGCTCTAACACCTGTTACACATTCAATTAGTTCTTTTTGTTGGTTAGTTGGAGATACAAATTTACTGAGTAGCTAGAATTACAGGGGTGAGCCATCAGTAACCTGCTAAACACATCTTCACAACAATGAAGTCATTTTCTGTTTCCTTATTATCTATCTATCAACACAATCTTTGAGTTCTGATTCTTTTTTTTCTTTTTTTTTTTTTTGCCAGTCCTGGGCCTTGGACTCAGGGCCTGAGCACTGTCCCTGGCTTCTTCCCGCTCAAGGCTAGCACTCTGCCGCTTGAGCCACAGCGCCGCTTCTGGCCGTTTTCTGTATATGTGGTGCTGGGGAATCGAACCTAGGGCCTCGTGTATCAAAGGCAGGCACTCTTGCCACTAGGCCATATCCCCAGCCCCGAGTTCTGATTCTTTGATACCACAAAATGTGATAGATTCATGCATCCAGTCTCTTCCTATCATTCTCTTCTAATACCTGAAATGGCACCTAATTATACATTATCATACCTTCTATACTTCACTTATGGAAACATGGAGAGTCTCAGAAATGTCCAAATATGGTCAGATGTTATTGATAATGGCCCTGTAAGTACTGATACAGAATTGATGTCTCTCCTATAGAAGTAGTTTGGTATCCTGTACTTCCCAAAAAGACAAATGTAGGGATTCTTATAAATTGTCCAAGCTTTGAAGTGAACATCATACATATCAAATCCCAGAGTCAAACAAATTCCCAACAAAAACTGATATGGCCAAACTTAACCAAGAATATTTAAACCTACTAAACAAGCCCATATCCAGCAATGAAATAGAAACTGCAATAAGAGATCTTCCTTCCAAGAAAGGCCCATATCCAGATGGACTCACAGCAGAATTCTATAAGGCCTTCAAAACAGATCTCACGCCAGCACTCTTCAATGAAATAGAGAGTAAAGTTCACTATGAAACAGATTCTATGATGCTAGTATAACGTTTATCCCTAAACCAGATAGGGACGCATCAGGGAAAGGGAACTTTACACCCACTTCCTTGATGAACATCAATGTAAAGCTTCTCAACACAATTCTGGCCAACTGACTTCAAGTTGTCAAAACAATCATACTCTATGATCAAATTGGATTCATTTCAGAGATGCAAAGTTGGTTCACTATACACAAGTCAATCAATGTAATCCACCACATCAACAGGAACAAGGCAAAGAATCACATGGTTATATCCCTAGATGTGGAAAAAGTGTTTGATGAAAACCAGCATCAATTTATAATAAAAGCCTTGGAAAAACTGGGATTCAAGGGAACATTCCTGAATATAATAAAGGCTGTCTATGACAAACCCACAGTTAGTGTAATACAAAACGGTGAAAACCTAAAGCCATTTCCTTTAAAATCAAGAGCAAGAAAAGGGTGTCCGCTCTCTCCTTTCCTCTTCAACATAGTACTACAATTCCTAGCCAGAAAAATTGGGGAAGAAGAAAACATAAAGGGGATCCAAAAAGGAAAAGTTGAAGTTAAACACACACTCTCTCTCTTTGCAGATGACATGATCCTATACCTAAAGAACCCCATAGATTCTACTCTCAAGTTACTAGAGATGATCCAAAACTTTGGCAATGTAGCAGGATATAAAACAAACCCTCAAAATTCAATGACTTTTATATATGCCAACAAACCGAAAAGCAAGGCTGAAATCAGAAAAGCAACAACTTTTGCAATAGCCTCAAAAAACAGAAAATACATATGAATAACCTTAACCAAAGAAATGAAAGACCTCTATGATGAGAACTTTAAAAACCTAATAAAGAAAATTAAGGCAGAACTTAGGAAATGGAAAAATCTCCCATGTTCCTGTATTGGGAGCATTGACATTATGAAAACAACAATATTGCCAAAGCTATCTACAAATTCAATGCAATGCAAATTAATATCTCAACACCATTCTTTAATGAAATAGAGGAAGCAATCCAGAAAATCATATGGAACAATGAAAGGCCGAGAATAGCAAAAACAATCCTAAGTAGAATTGTGGTGCTGGAGGAATTTCAATACAAAACTTCAAGCTATATTACAAAGCTATAGTAATAAGAACAGCTTGGTATTGGCACAAGAACAGGCCTGAGGACCACTGGAACCGAACTAAACACCCAGAAATGAACCTGCAGAACTATGGCTACTTAATCTTTGATAAAGGAGCTAAAAAATAAGATGGAAGAAAGACAGCCCCTTCAACAAATGGTGCTGGAAAAAGTGGGTCAACACCTTAACAAACTAACTAGATCCCTATATATCACTCTGCACCAAAATCAATTTCAAATGGGTCACAGACCTCAACAAAGGCCCAGAAATGCACAAATCAAGGACAGGCTGGACAGTTGGGACTGTATCAAACTGCAGCACTTCTGCAGGGCAAAGGATATAGGTTGCAAGATAAACAGAAAGCCCACAGATTGGTAGAAGATCTTTACCAGCCATACAAAAGACAAAGGCTTGATATCTAAAATATATGCAGAACTCAAAAAGTTACATTTCTCCAAATCAAATAATCAAAGAACCAACAGCCCCCTCAACGAATGGGCTAAAGACCTAAAAAGCAACTTCTCTGAAGAGGAAATGTGAATGGCCAAGAGTCATAGGAAAAAGTGGTTTATATCACTGGCCATAAAAGAAATGCAAAGCAAATCAACATTGAGATTCCACCTCAACCTAGTAAGAATGTCCATTACCAGGAAATCTAACAATAATAAATGCTGGGCAGGATGTGGCCAAAAAGGAACCTTACCACATTGTTGGTGGGAATGAAAACTGGTTCAACCCCTCTGGAAAGCGGTGTGGAGGTTCCTAAGAAGGCTAAACAATAGAGCTCCCCTACAACCCAGCAGCTCCACTTTGGGCATCTACCCAAAGAATACAACCAAGGCCACACTAAAGCCACCAGCACAGCTATGTTCATTGCAGCACAACTTGTCATTGCTAAAACATGGAGCAAACCTAGACCCCCCTCAGTAGACGAGTGGATCAGGAAAATGTGGTACATATACACAATGGAATTCTATGCCTCTATCAGAAGGAATAGTCTTGCCCCATTCATAAGGAAATGGAAGGACTTGGCAAAAATCATACTAAGTGAAGTGACCCAGACCCAAAGAAACATAAACCTGATGGTGTCCCTTACATGGAATAGCTAGTACATGATTAGACTAGTCATAGCATAAGATCAAAATATCCCAATTGATAAACCCATATGTACACATAAGATGATGCTAAGTGAAATGAACGCCACATTAGAGAAACAAGTGTTATATCATTGTAGTAATTATTTTCAACATGCCATGTGAAACCGTACCTTCTGTATTTTTCTTCTCTGTTTGTTTGTTTGTTTGGTTTGGTTTTCCCTTCCTGTGTTTGTACCCCTGCTATCACTCTGTCTCATCTGAGTGCCCTGTCTACTGTATATATGGGTATTAGAACTAGTTAGAACTAGGGAAGAGAAAGAGAATATCAATATCAAGAGTCAAAGGATAAAAAGAAAAACCATTCCAAAAGCAATATTTACAAAAACCATTCGGTGTAAACCAACTGTACATCTCATGGGAGGAGAGGTAAAGGGGGAGGGAGAAGGGGAGGAAATGAGGGAGGTGGTAAGAAATTGACTTACATATGAATTTGCAACCCCTCCGTACTTCATTTTGACAATAAAAAATTAAGAAAATAAACAGCTATATGATATGACAATATGTAAAACTACACATAGATAATAAAATAATGTACTTAGAGATACTACACCAAAATTTTAAAAATTTATTAAGACCATATTTCCTAGAGTACCACAACCACATCTAAATTCCAGCTACTCAAACATCTACCAGTAGAAAACATGATATTCAATGTGTCTATATCAGCACCATAAAAAAATTAAATACATTTGGGGAAGTTAAAATAAGGAAAATAATGTTGATGAGGGAAATTAGTGGAGAATAAAAGATGATTAAGATACCAGTGACAGATAAAATAGGGACATCAGGACACACAGACTTAAACACACACACACACACACACACACACACACACACACACACATACTCGATAGGAGAGATGAAACTAATTCCTGTACCTTCTATCGCCAAGAATGGGCAGCCGCCTCTGGCTACATTCTTCACACTGGCACTTAGAAATAGTGGCAATCACAATGTCTCTTTCAATAGGAGTCAAACTGACGGTTAGAACTTGCTGAAATTTCCCCTTAGCCATTTATTACTGAGACCATCTTCTTCAAAACCAAACCTGAGGGTTAGAATGTGCATAATTCAAACAGTACTCAGACCCCAGCCTAACTCAATTCTTACCAAGACATTGGCTTTTCCTTCACCCAAGTCCACCATCAACTCACAGTTTATTCAGCTCTTGACAATTGGTTCTGTCCTTGGAAGTTGCTGAGCTGTGTTTCCTCCCAAAGGGAAAGGGAAAGCTTAGAGATGTAACTGGTCCCAAAGTCCTACAACCTGAGGCCTCTCACCTTTGTTTCACTGATAGATTTTATGTAGATGTGTCCATTGTTTATCTGCTAAGTAATGTCTTTCTATGAGGACATACTGAAGCTTGTTCATCTCTGGGAATTCAGGAGATGCAAGAGCTACCATGGTGGTTGTTTTTACCCTACTTGAAATCTACTCCATGGCTATTAATTGATTGCAAACTTCTTTGCTTCCTACTCTCTTAACACTCCAGCTTTAAGTCATGTGGGAAACTGGCTATTTTACTGGAAGTTCTCAACGTGAATACTAAAAGGTAATGTTACTCCATCAAAATCCTGCTATGCCTCTTTCATGGTGTTCTGAGGTATTTATGATCTTGTTTTGTTTTATTTTGGGGCTGTTTCTGGGTACTCAGGGCACTATTCTTGAGATTTTGTTTTCAATGCTAGTAATTTACCACTTTGAGCTACAGCTCCTCTAGCAGCTTTGGGTTCATTAATTCGAGATAAAAAGCTTAAAGTCTTTCCTGTTTGGGCTGGCTTTGAACCCCAATGCTGTGATCTCAGCTTCCTGAGTAACCACAATTACAGTCAAGAGTCACCAACACACAGAGCTCACTCTGTATTTTTGTGATAAGTTTCTACTTCCTAGCAATGACACCGAATGGATCTCAATCCCTTTGAACATTACTATCATAACTGTGATTATAGGCAGGCATCGCTGTCATGAGTAACATACATATAGGACTGCACAGGAAGTCTGACTCCCTCAATTCCACCTCTTACAGAGCTGAGATGACATCTGCCACCCTACCCAGGTAAGAGATCCTATAAACATTTCTTCCCACTTTCGTTTCTGAGAAGAACCTTCTTATTCTCAGTGAGGGTTATCAGAGTTTGCCATTGGTTCTTGGCTTAGTATTCATTTTTCTATTCTTGCAAAAAAATGCACTCCAATTTTCAGTGGAGTAATATTAAATGTATAGTGTGTTGTTGGGAATATAGCCACTTTCACACCTTTAATTCTGCCAATCTCAGAACTCAGCGTGTCTTTCCACTATCTCATTTTTGTCCATTTTTCACTTCAAAGCTTTATTTTTGATGGTAGAATTTTTAATTTATTTTTTTCAGTCATGAAGCTTGAACTCTGTCCCTGAACCCTTCAGCTTAAGGCTAGTGCTAAATCAATTTTAAGCCACAGTCCCACTTCAGGTTTTCTGGTGGCTAATTGGAGATAAACATCTTAGGGACTGTCCTGCCCAGGCAGGTTTTGAACTACACTTCCCATAGCTTAGGCTCCAGAGTAGCTAAAATTACAGTTATCAGCCACCAGTGTCCGGACAATTGTAGAGGTATTTTACAGATCTGTTATTCGGTTTTTAGTCCTAGATATTTATTTTTGTAAATCCAACCTTTGAAGGAATATATGAAATGAACTTTGAGTTTATCTTGTTTCTTTTATTTTAATGTATTAAAAATCACGTTTAATCCAAAAGACAAAAGAGATGTTATTTTTCCAACACTAAGTAGACTGATTTTTAAATTCTATTTTTTGTATTACTATAAATTTGTACTCATGCCTACAGGCAAAATGGTTTTTATTATGAAAGTTTTATATGGGCACCTGAAGTCTTTTGACCAAATGAAAGTGGCTTTGTCCATCACTTATTATTTCATTTAAAAATTAAAATGTTCTTAATATTCTCAGTTATTTCGTTTTCATTCATGTATGTGGAAATCACTCAAATAAAAACATATCCCCAGCAACACACACACACACACACACACACACACACACACACACACACACACACGCTCACACATGAAGAAGACAGGCAAACCAAGACTCAGGGTCTAAATCCAGTGTGCTTTGGGTGAATACAATTTTATTGCAATACAAAAGAAAAAACTTTTATATGGCTACATTTTCCTTCCCCCTTTCTTCTCACCTCTGTCCTTATGTCTATTTATCCAGGAACTTTCTTTTTCATGCCATTAACATTCTCCTTGCCTGCCATCCATCCACTCTTGCTTCAACACATCAACCAATCCCTGAGTACATTCTTTGCCTTTCTTCATTTAAGAGATAAAAGTGTTGTGTAAGTTTACTACAACCTGAATTAAGAAGAAATACAAGGAATACAAAATATTTTGCAAAAGCACTATAATCAGATATCATCCCAAAGAGTTCACATCACACAATAAGGATTCAGTATTCTACTGAATAATATGAAGTCAAAATTATTAAAAGTTTAGAAAAATTATTGTCAAAGACAATATTGAAAAGACACTAAGAGAGGGGACTATAGAATTAAGCACAGATTAAATCATAGGAAACAAAAATATAAAAAGAATTCCAGTTTAAATGGTGTCTTACAATACCTCTGACTACAAATACTACAAAAATGCACAATGGGTTCCTACCCTGTGAAGTAAAAATTCCATAATATTAATGATTACACAAAGGGAAAATTCCTGTGGATTTAGATTAGACCTTGTATCCACTAATCAAACCACTGAATTTAATCTTAAGAATGCTTATTTCTCCTACTATGTCGTTTAATCCCAAAACCATGTAGAAAAGTTGTATTTCTCATGAAGAAGATTATATAGCACTTTGGGACAAAAATGCAGCACAGGAGTCCTCCACCGGAGGCCAAGATGGAGAAAACTTCCACAGCCACCATGACCTTCCCCTTGGCACTGTGGTACACAGGAAGGAAGGTGATCCACACACTGCAGAACACCAGCATGCTGAAGGTCAGAAACTTGGCTTCATTGAAGGTGTCAGGCAGGTTTCTGGCTATGAAAGCCACAGTGAAACTGGCCAGGGCTAGGGAGCCCAGGTATCCCAGGACACAGTAGAAGGCAGTGAGGGAGCCCTTGTTGCACAAGATGATGATGTGGCCATGTTCAGAGTGTGTATCTGTGTCAATGAAGGGAGGAGAGGTTCTCAGCCAGTGTCCACACAGAGTCACCTGCATGAGAGTGCAGATGGGTATGATGAATTTTGGAGCCCCAGATACAAGTAGCCACCTCATCCTTCTCCCTGGAGAAGTGGCCTTGAATGCCAGGACCACAGTCACTGTTTTAGCCAACACTGTGGAAACAGCCACCGTGAAGACAACTCCAAATGTGATCTGCTGCAGGATGCAGGTTATTGTGTTGGGACGGCCAAGAAAGAGCAAGGAACAAAGGAAACAGAAGATGAGAGAGATGAGCAAGTTGTAGCTGAGAGCCCTGTTATTAGCCTTGACAATGGCAGTGTCTTGGTGTTTCACAAATATCCCAAGAACAACAGCAGTTAGCATAGAGAAGCAAAGAGCAATGCAGGCCAGAGCCATGCCCAAGGCATCTCCAAAAGCCAGGAAACTTGCAGCTCTGAGGAGACACTGATTTCTTTCTGTGTTGGCATACTGATGATCAGGACACGTCACACACTGGTCCATATCTAGTGAGAAGTACACATTACTATTAGTCCTAGTTATGAAATTATTTTTCTTCACCAAATTTGAGAAATAGTTTCCTTAGGTGTAATCCTCAAATATCAGTATTTGCTATATAAAAGTACACACACACACACACACACACACACACACACACCTTTGTCCAAAGTAGGGAAGGGATGGGGATCATCATAATGGAGAGACAAGTTCAAAAATTGAACCAATGCAAAAGCAATGCTTACAAAACTATATGCTGTAAAGTAACTGTACATACAATTCAGGGGAGAAGGGGCGGGGGTAGTTGACAAGAGTCAATCTGAGAAAATGAGGGAGGAGGTAACAAGTTTGATAAGAAATATACTCAATCCCTTACATATGAAATTGAACCCCTCTGTACATCACTTTGACAATAAATAAATTAATTAAGAATTTAATGTATATGTTTCTTTTCCAACCATAAATTTCTGCCATTTCCATCTTATCATTTATTCAGGCTTTCTTATTCAACTTTTTTCCCTCAGTGATTATCATATATTTTGATAGTTGTGGTATTTCAATATTTTAACCAAAATTTTCTACACTTTTTCTAACTCTTAATAACAGAATTGTACACAGTTCTGCAATTGTATTGAAAATTGTAAATATGTGGCTTACACTTGCCTACATGTCTCAGTAAAACATTAACTCATCCCTATGGCATGTTATTCTTGAAGTCTCCTCATTTTGATTTTGTCATCTACTCAGCTATGACACTATAGGAACTGATTGACCACTCCTGGACAATCTTTAATCATGCTTACTTCTGAAATGGAATCCACCTTTCTAAGCACTTGACTTGTGATAAGACCAGTCCTGGACATTGAGAAAAAAAGGTATGCCAGAACTGTGTTTTCTCTGTTGGTAAAATGTAACCTTTAAAATGAAAACTTTCCCTACTAAGACTTATGTTCAACTTCATATTAGAGTTTACCCTTGTCCTAATGATTAGTGATAAGAAGGATATTTGGAGATAACTTTGCCATAATGTATCATATTGCAACCAGCAATACCACCACCTGTCAAAATTAAATTACTCACAGAGAGAA
The DNA here is from genome assembly GCF_023159225.1 of Perognathus longimembris pacificus. Lineage (NCBI taxonomy): Eukaryota > Metazoa > Chordata > Mammalia > Rodentia > Heteromyidae > Perognathus > Perognathus longimembris. The sequence continues at coordinate 68,857,464 of NC_063163.1, forward strand.
GGAAAATGGGCTCTGTAGTCCTAATACACATTTTTTTGCATTGACTTGTTTAGACTGAGGAAAACTAGGGAGAGAGGAAGAATTTCTTCACACTTCATGGACTTACCTGTCCCATTAGCAATCGCATTCTCAGGGCAAAGGGTACAATCAAAGCAACAGGCAGCTTTTCCTTCCTGAGGAGATTTCCTGAATCCAGGACCACAACTCTCAGTGCAGACAGAGTGAGGAGTCTGAGAAAAATCAGAAATTTGTCAGTAACTGTTCAGATTTGCACTTAACATTCTAAACTTTCTGTTGTTTAAAGAATAGAATCATTACACCATGTTTCTGTTCAAGTGAGTGCAGTTGATTAATTGAATTCAGTTATATATTGCAAGATTCCAAAAAGGCTTATGTGGTAAACCTTGATTTCTAGTATGTTGAATTATTGCAAAGTTTGGGATTTTTAAAAGGTGGAAAGCAGTGGTGAGAAAGTAATTCCTAGTGTACAGCCCTATGGAATTTCTTTGAATTCATGGCCTAATAGCTTGTCTTATTTGTGACATGAGGAAAAGAAGAAGGAAAACCTCCTTTTTATAGTGTTATATGAACCCCAGGACTATGGTACCTTTCTCTTTGATTTCCAGCAGCCATGGGGTGAGAATCTTCTCACATGTGCGTTGGCAGACTCCTTTCTTAAAAGATGGTTTAATACTAGGTCAAATAACCACTGAATATGCCAACACAGAAATGAGAAAAATAAACATCGAAACAAAACAGTTTCTCATCATGTACTTTATTGAAGTGTTAGAAACCCAGTGAGAGAAATAGAATTTATATTTTTGAGAATCTTCTAACTTGACAGTTAAAAAGCCATTTAATTCTTTTGGTTTGGATCCAGGTAATTGAATTCAAGATCTGGGCACTGGATTCAAGCTGTTTTTGCTCAAGTTTAGCACTCCACTACTTGAGTCACAGCTCTGCTCCAGATATTTGCGGTTAGTTGGGCATAACAGGCTCACAGAGTTCCCTGTTTACACTGATTTAAACCATGGTACTCAGATCTTAGCTATGTGATGAATCATTAGGCTTATGGGACAAAGTTGCTGGCACTCAGGTAGATGTAGATTGAAAGGGGGATGTTTGCTTATTTGTGTATCCTTAATTTTTTTTAGGATTAGTTCCAACCTACCTCTGTTGCTCCAATGGACCACTGTACCATATCTTCAGATAAAGACAGTTGATTGCCATGTAGAGCATATGGAGAAAACTTTCCTATTTTCACAGCAAGTTCAAGACCTTCTGGAAAATTCCAAATATTTACAATGTCATACTCGGGATCCAATTTGCTTTTCTCATCCAAAATCACTTGATGTCCAGTAGAACTGTAAAACTGGATGTTCTTCAGAAAAGGGTGCAGCTAAAAGAGAAACATCATCTTATGGTGAAATATATTCCAGAATTAACATGGAAGACTTGAACTAAGAAAAGCTTTCAATTGCCTTCAATCTCTGATTCTGAAGTCAAGAATAGCACAGACATCTAAGGAAGTATCCCAGAACAAAATATATGGAGAAATAGATCGAATATTTCTGAAAAATAACCTTTTCTGATCACTCAGTAAAGAAATAGACATCTTTTCACTTCAAGAGAAACCATTTTGCTACAGACTACTACAACCACTATTTTAATGAAAGTCTATAGTTTGAACTTGCTAAAGTGTAATACCAAATTTGGAACAAACTATCACTTATAAAAAATATGGATAAATATGTTCAGTAGGTCATCCTTTCCTATGACTGAACTAACTTCTAGGGGAAAGCTGAAGTTATAGTTTTCATAACACTAGCTATGAATATGTTGAGCTTCTTGGTAACTAAAGGAATTCATAACAATATGCTGGTGGCTCAAGTATGTAATTCAAGCCATTAAAGAGGCACAAATAACACCAAGATTTGAAGCTAGCTGGGACAGAAAAGTCTGTGAGAAAGTTGTCTCCAATAAACTATTCTGAAGAACCCTGAATTAGTGCTGCGCTGAAGTGGTTGAGAACTAGCCTTGAGTACAAATAGACTCAAGGACATAGCCAAAGTCCAGAGTTCAAGTCACTGGACTGACAAAAAACAATAAAAAGTATCCAAAAGCCATTGGTGTAAACCAACTGTACAACTCTTGGGATGGGGAGGGGGAAATGAGGGAGGAGGTAACAAGTTGAACAATAAATGTACTCACTGCCTTACATATGAATCTGTAACCCCCTCTGTACTACACTTTGACAATAAAGAAAAAAGTTAAAAAAGAAATATAAAAAAACAATGTGTAGAAATACAAAATATATTTTATCCTTGTTACTAGCCTGTTGTACCTCAAATACTTTTATTGGGGGGGAGGGGTAGTAGTCTTTATTTAGCTGTGCACAGTGTCTGCTAGCCACCACCGGTATGGTGACAAACCGCACAGGGGCCCAATAGGGCTTGGCTTTTAAGGGCAAGTATCACATGTGCCTTTTGCAGGTGGTCATGGGGTAAGAATCACATTTAACACAGGCAGGTGGTCTGGCAGGTTAAGCTAAGCAAGAAACATACAGATGCAGAATTGCTGTTAGTGATTATAATTCCAGTAAACTTCAGTAAACAAAGAAACCAAAGCAATACAATTCCAGTAAACTCTGGTGAGCAAAGCAAAGCAGAAGTGGCACTGTGGCTCAAGTGGCAGAGTGCTAGCCCTGCCTAAAAAGAAGACAGGGACAGTGCTCAGGCCCTAAATTCAAGGCCCAGTACTGCCCCCCCCCCAAAAAAAAACACCAAATCAAAGACTTTTAAACAGAAATAATTCCTGGGTGGTGGGGGAGAGGGGGCTGGAAATGTGGCTTAGTGGTAGAGTGCTTGCCTAGTGTGCACGAAGCCCTGGGTTCATTTCCTCAGCACCACATAAACAGAAAAAGCCAGAAAGTGGTGCTGTAGCTCAAGAGGTAGAGTGCTAGCCTTCAGCAAAACGAAGCCAGGGATAGTACCTAGGCCAAGTCCCAAACCCCAGAATTGGCAAAAACAAAACAAACAAACAAAAAACCCAAAAAAGAGTAAAATCAAAAAATGTCCTGGGGTTTTGAAAAGAACTTGAAATACTTAAGTTTTTTTATGTCAATTTACATTGATTCAATTTTGCACTTAGAGTAGTTTGTAATAGGAAAGAGATTGATATTTGAGACAATTACTTCAAATACTGAAATATATTCATTAATATCAGCAACCAAGGTATGTATAACATATGAATTCAAACACACATATATATGCATACATGCATATATACAGAAATATTTAATTTCATACAGTAAGAAACCCCTCTAGCATATGCCTTTCCTCATGGATTGGGCCATCCAACAGAAGGAATTACCTGTTTAGGGGAAAGAACTGTTTCTTTTCTATTCTCCATTGCTTGAACTTCTGTTTGACGAAGAAGCAGCTCATGGAAAGCCTGGGTCACAGCATACACAGCGTTGTATACGTTGTAACTCTCTCCAGACATAGTCATGTCAAAAATGTGCCCAGGCAACCAATCCAAAGAGGCATCATGAGGACAATTGTCCCATGTTACACAGTCAGACTTAGAATCTGAGCAATTAAAAGAGAGAAACCACAGCCTAGCAAGAAGAAAGTCTTCTGGGTATTTGGAAGGATTGACTGTCTTGACAAAATCTGTGAATCCAGAAACAACTACATGATGGTGTGTAAACATAAGAGGTGTATGCAATGAACCTAGCATGAAATATTTTCTCTTGTTGGTGAAATCCCACTCTGAGTTCATGATACAAACTTTGCCTTGCATGAAAATTTGCTCAATACTTATCATTAAAACTTTTAATGAATCATTGTCACCATATATGATGAGGACACTTGCTGTAGATTTATTTATCTTGTTATATATTCCCATGACATTGAATAAATGTGACAAATCTTGGCTTGAGATCACTAGCTCATAGGCTACACAAATTTTGTTCTTGACCATTTCTTCTTTTACTTCAGCAAGAATCCATGAACCATTCTCATCTTTTGAGGTCAACAGTCCCACCCAGCTCCAGCTGAAGTGAAGCAGTAGTGAGACCATGGCAGCGGCTATTGACGTGTCCTTTGAGGCCATCTGATAGAGAGCAGGAAACTTACTGTGGTCATTCAGGGCATTATCAAATGACCCAATGGTAAACTAAAGGAAAAAATTGGATGCTCCATGAATGAATTAGGCAGAAGGTAGGTTTTGTTATAGCTTTTAACAAAATAATTTTAATAGTTATTCAATATATGAAATTATTTGTTAAAAATCTCTTGATCTTTGTGCCACTCATTCCATCAACTCTTCGTAGCTGTATCAATCCCACCCCCTTCCTGAATTTCCTAAATCCATCATCACATATGTGTATTGAATATTATGTTTCTTAAACATTCATCCATTTTTTATTCATCTGCTTTTTCCTCCTAAGAGATACACCACTAAGACAAGTTATGCTTCAGTTTTCTGGTATTCATTTTTTGTACTGTCAGTAAATCAGAAAAATTACAGCATGAAGTTACATCCCTATATATGCCATGCTTTTCAGATAGGTCATATATTTATGGAAATGGCTATGTGTTTGTTTCATATGTTTCATATTAATATTTTAGATATAACTTTTACATATAAGAGTACATATTTATACCTTCTTGTTCTGAGCCTGACTTCATTCAACATAATATTTTGCGTGTGTGTGTGTGTGTGTGTGTGTAAGTACATGACAGTAAAGGTGCACAAGCTCATGGCCTCTTGCACTTCCTTGGATTTTTCCCCACAAGACTGGTGTTCTACCACTTGAGCCAGAAATTCATTTTCTGAGTTTTGCTCATTAAGTGGAGATATAAGTTTCCTGAGTAGCTAGCATTGCAAGTCTGAGCCATCAGTACCCTGATAAATATATCTTCACACTGCAAAGTCATTTTCCACTTTCTGATTTATTAAAGAAAATTATTGATGATTCAAACAATATCCTTTTTCTCTTCTCTAACTCTACCATCTCATTTTACAAACAGTGGAAATAATATATTTATACATACATATACATATATATATATATTCCACAATCTCTGAGTACTCTTTGATACAACAAAATTTGATAGGTTCACAAATACAGTCTCTTCTTATCATTCTCTTCTAACTCCTGAAATGGCACCAAATTAGACATTTTTATATCCATCACCTTCTCCCACCATCACCTGTGGAAAACTGTATAGTCCCAGCAGTGTCCCAATATTGTCAGATGTTATGGCTGATGGTCCTGTAATTGCTGCTACAGACCTGCTGTCTCTCATACAGGAGTAGTTTGGAATCTTGTACTTCCCAAAGAGCCAAATGAAGGGATTCTTAAATATTTTCCAACCTCTGAATTGAACATCATGAATATCAAATCCCAGAGTCAAGTTGTGTAAGAGAAAAGGGTTTTTGTTGATTTCATCAATAGCAAAAGCCAAAGCCAGAACAAATTGGTAATCCTTGAAGATCCTGCATAATGAGCATAGAAATTTGAGTAGTTTTTCAAAACCTAAAACTTTGATGAAATTATCAGCTAGGTGCTAGTGGCTTGCACCTGTAATCCTAGCTACACAGGAGGTTTATATCTGATAATTATGGTTGGAGCCAGCAAGTAGAAAAGCCTGTGAGACTTTTATATACAATTAACCATCAAAACACCAGAAGTTGAAGTATGGCTCAAATGCTAGACACAGAGCCTTTAGCAAAAACCATAAGCAAGAGCTTGAGGTCCTGAGTTGAAACCCCAGTACCACTACTAAATAAATAAATATACATAAGTAAATATGTATTTATCGATAATGTATACTTTATACATACAAATGTACTATATACCTTGAAATATATAAAGCAAATATGAAAAATGATGTATACTTTAAAATGTACAAATATTTGCTAATATTTAAAGGAAATGAAATATTTTAACTATGGTATTTTAGTGTACTGTTGCATATTAAATAATGTAACACATAACAATATAAGGTATACTAAATAATATACTGTGTTATATTTACATATATGTTGGTATTTAGTGTACTATAGTGTCTTTTAATGTATTTAAAGTTATTATAAATACTTAAAAATTAACATATGTATAAAATATATGTATACTATATAGTATTAGTAGATTTCATGGCCTCACACTCTCAATTGACTTTTTTTTTTTATCAAGTCTGGTATTCTTTCACTGGGAGCCACAGCTCGACTTCTGCATTTTTGTGGCTGAATTGAAGATCAGAGTTTCATGGACTTTCATGGCCAGGCTAGTTTTGAACCACAATGCTCAGGTTTCAGTCTCCTGAGTAGGTAGAATTCCAAGGCAGAAGCCATCACTACCCAGCCCCAAAACTCCTTCTTGATGCTGGTCCCAACAAGGAAGCTAAACTCAGTTTTGTTCTCATGTACACACATTAGCTTAGGAGAGAACATTACTAAAGTTTGGATTTTCTTGTCTTCCACTTTTGTCTGTTTCCCATCTTCATATCCCACATTCAGTTAGTATGTAGTATTTATATGCTATGTTTATGCATCCTGATTGGCATCTAAAGCTGTTGTTTTACTCTTACAGAACATTCAATTTTAGTTCCAGGATCATAGGACTTGAGCCCCTGATTTATTCATCTGGCATTTTGCCTGACCTCTTGTAGCTCTCACTGTTGGGAGGGATGGTTTTTAGAACTTGACTTCAATAGCAAAATGATTTTGAAACATTATATTGTGTACCTACTGTACATTGAAAAGTCATCAAGTTTAATGGTTTGAAGCAATGATCATTTGCTTAGCTCAAGATTTCAGTGATTCAACATTTTTATGGGTCTTGGCTGGACCATTCTGGTCTTGGATGGTCTCTACCACACACCTGTGAATAGTTACAGGCTAGGTAGAGACATTTATGGATAAGGATGGCTTCTACCTAGTGCTAAAGGTATAACTGGGACATGTGAAACAGTTTATATGATTCCTATAGCCTTTTCTATTCCAGTAGGTTAGTGTGAGCTCATTTACTGGTAGAAGCAGCAGACAAAAGAAGAGTCCATGTTCTAAACCTGCACTATGTCACCACTGCCACATTATATTGATCAAAGAAAGCATTAAGACTCTGAAGGAGATGGAATAAATTATACAACCTGTAAAATCACAGTGCAGAGGGAAGGCAAAGAAGGAGGAATAAAGGACTATAAGCATTTTGGCAATGTTCCATGTTTTCTTTATATGAAGTCACAGCTGGGGAAGAAGTCTTAGATGTGGAGAATTTCCACAAAGTCCTGCCTACTGCCTTCTGCCTACATCCATGAATGTGACTTGTCCACCAGCCAGTGACCAATTACTGAAAATGAATCCCTTGAGATTGGAAAATTTTGAAATTTAATTTTCAGAAACAAACAATATTGTGGAACCAAAGTGAACAGCATCTCATGTTTTGGGTTCAAATCTACACATCTCCCTCCTTCATTTTCCTAGAAATCCTAGACAATGATTAGGAGAGAGATACAAGGCTTTTTGCTTTGCATTGATCTTTTAAAAATTGTAAGCACATGCCATGTGGGAGTCACCATGCAGGTCACCATATCATGTTATTTCTAACATAATATGCTTGTCAAAATAGAGCAACAGGCTGAGGAAATGCATGTAAAGTAGCATTTTATACTTTGATGCACTGAGAATCAAAGTGAACATCATACAAACCATTTAAACTTGAAACCAGCTTTTGTGAAGATTGTTTCATTGTCACCAAAAATTTAATTGTGCTCTCTTTACAAGGGCCTTCTCTACCACGTATTTTTCTCACTTGGCAGAAGGGAGACTTGTTCTAAGAGGGTTGAATCTGTCCATGAGCTTCATTCCTATATTTTCTTTTTGATAGGATATTTTATACCTACCGATTGAGTTTAATGACTATTTCTTATGTTATTTTGATTGGGTGAGAAATTGTGCAAATTATGTCAAAAGATGCTTCTAATTTTTTTTGTTTTTGTATATGTGTCAGTACTGTAACTTGAACTCAGGGTCTTGTACTCAAGCTTGGCTTTTTCATTCACGGTTTGCACTCTACCACTTGAGCCACATAACCAGTTCTGGCTTTGTTTTTGTAGTTTAGTGGCAATAAGTGTTTCATGAACTTACCTGCCCAGGCTTGCTTTGAACCAAAATACTCAAATCTCAGCTTCCAGAGTAGCTAAGATTATAGGGATGAGCCACTGGTGTCCCGGCTAGAACTAAGCCTTTTAAGTAGCTACTTTTCTTATTGCCTACCTAACTACCTCTGCCCGAAAAGATAGACAGATTTCATTCTGTGGGTGACTTTCATTTTGCTTTTATAAAAAATATGTTTTTACTTGCTCAGGTCTTACAGATTTTAATGTATTTTATTGATTAAATTTTTAGGGTTATCTCTGTGGGACCCACTCTGCTGTGCTGTATACCCCTCTGGATATGATCCTTGACATTGACTTTAAAACTTTCATCAATAGGGGTTTAAGTTTGAACTAGGTACAAAGTAGCTTGATTTGATATACCAGTACTGATTTTGACCTTGGCAAGTCTCCTTGACTTTGCAAGCTTCCTTTTCTTACAGAAAATCACTGCAGTAGATTCTTTAGGTAACCACTGATTAATGATAACATGCAGGGAATATTCAGCCTCTGGCCTGGTACTAAGAAAGTTCACTAAATAGCAGCTGTTGTTGGTTGATATCACTTCTGTCATGGTGGTAGCCCTGCTGGTGAAATTCCTTCTTTCGTTTTTGAGTGAGGTCAGAAGATAAGATCATGTCTAAACTGGGAGCCATCTAAAACTGTTTTTTGAAGATACTGTATCCCAAACTTATCCAAAGATAAACTTTAACTGACAAAAAGCTATACAAAGAGACATAGGAAAAATAATTTTTGCCTTTATCCAATCATTCATTCTTCCTGTCTTTTTCCTCTTTCTCTTATTTTTCCTCGTATATATATATATAGTGTGTGTGTGTGTGAATGTGTGTGTGTAGGTGTGTGTGTGTGTTTGTGTGTGTGCATGTATGTGTTGGCTTGATCTCAAGGCCTGAGCTCTGTCTCTTAACTTTTTAAATTAAAGCTTGTGGCACCCTATTGCTGAGGCACACAACCACTTCTAGGATTCTTTGCCCCTTGGTTTAATTGGAGAAAAGGGCTTCACAGACTTTCTTGCCTGGGCTGTCTTCAAACCACAGTTGTCAGATCTCAGCCTCCTGAATAGCTAGGGTTACTGGTGTGAGCCGGTGATTCCTGCATCTCCCTGGTATTATTTTACCAGTCCTGGGGCTTGAACTCTAGGCCAGGGCACTCTGCCTGAGGGTCTTCTGTTCAAGGATATCGCTTGAGACACAGTTCCACTTCTGGCTTTTTTCTGAGTAGTTTATTGGAGATAAAAATCTCATGGACTTTTGTGCCCAACCTGGCTTCAACTGTGATCCTCAGATCTCATCCTCATGGGTAGCTAGGATTACAGGTATGAGCCACTAGAATACACCTCCTCACTGGTATTTTTAAGGGGCTTCTTTGGAGTATAGAATATTCTGTGTGTAGCACACAGTTCTACACTCCCAATTGCTCCCAATTCTCATGTGAACATGCAAAGAATTATCCATTACAGTGCAGTGCTTCTTTGAAAGACATTGGTGTAGGGATAGAAGAGGGGTCATATTTCTCAGATTGAGTTTAACAGAGATCAAGAGGCGTCAATATTAAGCTGAACAAGGATGCTGAGCAGTATTCAGCATCCCATCAACCCTGGAATGAAGGGGGGCCTTAGCTGAGAAGACATGTGGCAGGAAAGAGAGAATGATCTAGGAAAATAGCATTGCGCCATGTTAGAAGAAGGAAGAAGAGGAGCCAGACAGCTGTATTCATTGTGGTGTAGTCCTTCTTGTGCATTGATAGAGATCAGAGCAGCCCCCAATGCTGAGCCCTGCACCCACACATTACCCCCTTACAGGAAGCAGCCCATTCCCAGGCCCCTGCAGGCTGGGGAATCAGGATGCAGGATGACATGAGAGACTCTGGAATGTAGATAACCAGAAACAGATCTGGAGGTTAGCTGCAGAATCTAAGTTGGTACTGAGGTCACAGAAGGGAGGAATAGCACTTAGGAGGGAAAAGTGAGGCAGAGTTCTGAGGATCAGGTTTAAAGTCACAGAAAACCATCAGCCAAGTCAAAGGAAAGTTATATAGCATGAGTATAACACCCATGTCTCATGCTGCTCTGGGGCCTTCGATCTAAAGATTGAGATTTATGCACTCCAGGCAGGAAAGTCTGAGAATCTTATAAAAAAAATTAACCACCGAGAAAACCCAAAACAAAAATCAAAACTCATAAGCAGAGATGTAGTTTAAGCAATAGAGCACCAGGCTTGAATAAGAAAGTCAAGGGAGAGTGCCTGGGCCCTGAGTCCAATCCCCAGCACCCACATGGTATTTGCAAAAAAAAAAAAAAAAAAAAAAAAGCAAGAAAACAAACAAATTAAAAAAAAAACAATCTTGCAAAGCTTGCAAGCAAGAGGAAGTGCACAGAAGTTCTGTAGACCACTTCCTCCCATGCTTTCTCCGTTGAGAGTTCAAGGCTTTTGAAAAAGGTGAGAGTACAATGTACAGCAAATTGCTGAATAAAATATGTTCAAATCTAGAAAACACTTATAACTGTAATGGATTGAATGATTGTTTGTCAATGAATATGTTCAAACACTACCCCCATTTGGGATCAAATGTGAATGTAGTGTCTTATGGTTGTTTGTAGAGTTAGGTAAACACATGAAGGTCATTTATCATGAATGATTTTCAGAAATGTATTTAAGCTGAGAGAGAGAGAGAGAGCTTGCTTTATCTACACTCACACATGCACTGCAGCAAAATCCTGTTGTAGATTAGGTTTTGGTGAAACTGTAAATGTCCTGTTGCTTTTAACCTATCACAACTAGTTACTCTGTGTGAAAAATAAATTTTGTGTTTTGAGTTGCTCAGTTTATGTTATGTATGTATGTGACAAGCCAGTCCAAGCAATGAATCTTCAATTTAAGAGGAGCTTTCAGAAGTAAAGGGTTTTTGTTTCTTTTTAAATGAAAGAACCTATAGGAAAGTATGCTTACAGACCCAACATATTGAACAGCAGTTCCTGCAATATTAACCATAAGAAGAGCTTAAACATCAGATAATGGAGTTTTACTTTTATTTATTCAACAAAACAATAGGGATGTATCCAACTCCATGGAACTCATAATGGAGAGAGCAATCTCCAACATGGATGATGAGGAGAGAATTGTAAGAACGCTTTACAATAAAATCCCAGTTCCAACACCACCATGGTAAAACGCAGTGATCACTGCTCTCTTCCTAACATGTTTATAGTAAGATACTGAAAAGGAATGAATAGAAGGGATTAAAGGGGATCAAAATACTTCAATTTCTTTCTCCCTGTCTTGTCTTCATGTGTGTACATATTCTAATGAAATCAACAGGCATTGTTTTAAAAAGAAAACAGTGAAGGCATGATGGAAATACAAATGAAAGAATTAACTTATTCAACATTTACTGTGGGTATATGTGAATCAATCACAGTGAAAGCCTATCATGTCAGTGAAGACTACAAAACAGAACAGAATAGTCAGCTTGAATAAAAGTTCCAAAATGCAAATCAAATCAAAACAACATTGAGATTCCATCTCACCCCAGTAAGAATGTCTATTATCAGGAGATCTAATAATAACAAATGCTGGAGAGGATGTGGCCAAAAGGGAACTCTACTACATTGTTGGTGGGAATGTAAACTTAGCAACCTCTCTGGAAAGCAGTGTGGAGGTTCCTAAGAAGGCTAAACATAGAGCTCACCTATGACCCAGCAGCCCCACTTTTGGGCATCTACCCAAAAGAATACAAGCAAGACCACACTAAAGCCCCCAGCACAATTATGTTCATTGCAGCACAACTTGTCAGCACTAAAACATAGAACCAACCTAGATGCCCCTCAGTAAATGAGTGGATCAGGAAAATGCAGTACATATACACAGTGGAATTCTATGCCTCCATCAGAAGGAATGACACTGCCCCTTTCATAAGGAAATGGAAGCACTTGGAAAAAATCATACTAAGTGAAGTGACCCAGACCCAAAGAAACATAAACCCGATGGTGTCCCTCATAGGGAATAGCTAGTACACGAATACGCTAGTCATAGTAGAAGACCAAAATACCCCAATAGCTACACCCATATGACCACATAAGAGAATGCCAAGTGAAATGAACTCTACATTATGGAAACAAGAGTTATACCACTGTTGTAATTACTCTCAACATGCCACATGAACTCATACTACTTTTTTTCTTGACTGTTTGTTTGACTGAGTGGTCTGTCTAGCTTTGTTTCTCTTGTAGTCCCTTCCTGTGGCTATACCCTTGCTACCACTGTATTACATGCAAGTACCCTGGATACTGTCTATATGGGTAATAGAACTGAGGAAGGGAGAGGGAATACCAAAATTGTGAGACAAAGAACAAAAGGACAAACCATTCAAAAAGCAACATTTAGAAACTATTTGGTGTAAACCAATTGCACAACTCATGGGGGGGAGGGGGAGAGTGAAAGTGAGGGAGGAGGTAACAAGTAGAACAAGAAATCTAGGGGCTGGGGATCTAGCTCAGCAAAAACGTGCCTGCCTGGAGAGCACAAGGCCCCGAGTTTGGTCCTCGGCTCTGGGGAAAAACAACAACAATAACTATAAAAATACTATATAAAAAAGCAGGTGCTCTTCTCTGCACTTACAGCTGTGTCTGGGGCTAATGGGAGAATAAATGAGTCTGTACAGAAAGCTCTGGCATCCCAGACAGAAGAAATCTACTCACTGCCTTTCATATGAATCTGTAACCCCTCTGTATCACATTTTGACAATAAAGAAAAAAAATTAAAAAGGAAAAGTTTCTTGGTAATACACGTATGGAGGTTTAAACTGTAAGTTAGAATGACTATGTGTGAACAAGGTTTGTCAATAGTTGAAAATAGTATTTTCCAAAAAGCAAATATTGGGGCTGGGGATATGGCCTAGTGGCTAGAGTGCTTGCCTCCAAAAAGCAAATATTAGTGTTTTGTGGATTCTACAGATGGTTTAGAATGCCCAAAACTTTATTTTATTTTAGTTTTTTTCTTTATTGTCAAAATGTGATACAGACGAGTTACAGATTCATATGAAAGGCAGTGAGTACATTTCTTGTTCTATTTGTTACCTCCTTCTTCACTTCCCCCCTACCCCACCCCCCCTCTCCCCCCAAAGAGCTGTGCAGTTGGTTTACACAAAATGTTTTCTAAGTGTTGCTTTTTGAATGGTTTGTCTTTTTGCTCTTTGTCTCTCAATTTTGGTATTCCCTCTCCCTTCCCCAGTTCTATTACCTGTATAGACAGTATCCAGGGTACTCAGATGTAATACAGTGGTAGCGAGGGTACAGACACAGGAAGGGACTACAAGAGGAACAAATCTAGACAAACCACTCAGTCAAACAAACAGACAAGGAAAAAGAGAAAAAAAAGTAGTACGACATGGCATGTTGAGAATAAATACAACAGTGGTATAACTCTTGTTTCGGTAACGTGGAGTTCATTTCACTTGGAATGCCAAAAACTTTAAATGCATGTCCTAATAAGTAGTGACAGAATTTAAAATTTCTAATGTAGGAAAGAGATTCATTGTAAGATTCATAACAATGAAAGGATAATCAAAATTTTCACCACAACATCTACAGCAAGCTGTCTTATGATCAAGCTCTCACAAGTGAAGTACATATAAAAGGAATATTCTTCAAACTAAATCAGAAATCAGACAGATAACACTGAGATGTAACCCTGTTTCTCTTAATGCTGACTTCTTTGTAGAATTCATGAGTCAGGAGAACATTTCATGAGACCTTTATAGTATTAAAAATAAAATATACCCAAGTTATTGTATGTAGAAAGATATCCTTTAGAAATGTAAGAGGGATTAAAAAGTTTCCTGACAAGCAGAATACAGAGACCATATCTCCCACACACTTTTCTTGCAAGAAAGATTAAAGTAAATTTTCAGTCCAAAAGACAGAACCATTAATGAGCATGAAAAAGATAGAAGAAAGTATACCCTGTATCCTGTCAACACAATAAAAGAAGAGCTCAACATAAAAACACATCACAGAAAATCCTCAAACTCATGGAAAGGTAAGAATTCATTACTGAGTAATCAGCAGGTCAAAAAACTGAATCATCATAGAAACAACAACACAACTAATAAGTAAGCTAATGACTTAAAGAGAGATTTCTTGAAAGAAGAAATGAGATTAGTGAATAGACACATGAAAAATAATGTTTATCATTCCTGGTCATAAAAGAAATAGAAATCAAAACAACACTACCATTACACCTCACCCCAGTTACAATAGCTATTATCAAGAAAACAATAAAAAATGCTTACAAGGATGTGGCCACAAGGTAACTCTCTTACATTGCTAATGGGTATGTAAATTTGTTCAACCAATCTGGAAAGCATGAGAGAGGGTCCTCAAAAAACTAAACATAGTGCTAACCTATGACCCAGAAACTCCAATTCTGGGCATTTATCCAAAAGAGCACAAAGATACACTAATGCTATCAGCACAACCATGTTTATTGCAGCTTAATTTACAGTAGTCCTGGTATGAAAGCAGCTAAGATTTCCCTCAGTGGATGAATGGATCAAGAAAATATGGTCTTTTTACACAATGGAATTGCTCTTCCCTTACATAGAATAGCATTAAACCATTCATAAAGAAATGAAAAGACTTAGAGAACATTATGCTAAGTAAAGTAAACCAGATCCAGAGAAACACAAGTTGCAATATTTCCATCATCGAGAACTAGAATAGGGAACTAGAATGTTCCATCATAGGGAACTAGAATGAGCCCGGTGGCACAAAATCTTTTATACATGGATCAACTGAGATAGAACAGAGTCTCTAGAGAAAACAAGTAGTATGCTTCTTTAGAAAGAAAGAATCAAAGTACACAGAATGAGTACTAGGAATACTTGGGACAGTTGTATATACATAAATATACTTTAAGCATACAACAATTGTTTTTCAGATGGAAAAAGTTCAGGGCATTATCTAAAAGTATGAAAAGTGAAGGAAGTTGTGGGGTGGCAGGTGTGAGGGAGAATGTTAATAGGGGTGATACTGATCAAGAGTCACTCTATTTATAAACTACTCTGTTGAATGGCAAGACCTTAAAAATATATAAAAGTTACTGATAACGGTGACTATACAATTCAGCTGAGAATGTTCTCACATTGAAACTGTGTTAGACAAACTGTGCATGTAATTCTGCCGAAGAGAAAATATTATTAATGTATCTAGCAATTGCTACAGCACATGGATGTCCAATATTACAAATGATGTGAGAAATGCAAGGTTGTTGCAGTTTTGATTTGTATGTCTTTAACTTTTTGTTAAAATATTAAACAAAAAATTTCATTAATATTCAAATGAAGAACTTTCATTATAACATTTCTGTGCATTCACTTATGGATTTGTTAATAGCCCTTTTCTATTAGTTTGTGTATTTTCTTTCTCTTTCATCCTGTTCTTCACAGAATGTTCTCATCATTTCAAAATAGCTTTTCATAATCTATTTTAACTCTGCTAAGTACCAGAGAATGTATAGTACTTAGGAAACAGTGAAGTCTCTAAAAGGAGAGAAAAGATGGAATATACTTCAATAAACCTGGAGAGTAAGTTACATAATGGCAGAAGCGAGAAGTGATCTGCCAAGAATGGTAATAGAAATGCAGGAAACTCTACCAATAAGAGTTAGAATAACTTAATAAATATGAAATTCCAGTCCAATTGTTAGGTTGATTCCACAAAACTCATTTCACCATCAGTGTCCCTCCAAGACTTAAGAATAGAATGTGAGCCTGACCCAAAGAAAATAGGTTACATGATTTCTCTGAGTGCAGTGGATATAATGTACCTATCAATATAGAAGTAAACAAACTAAATGTAAAGACAAAACAAGAAAATACACTTGGAAATGATCAACTATACAGACATCCAGGCATTCCTAACAGTGAACACAAAGAGAAACAAACAGGAAGGCAAGACACAATACCTATGTGGTTCTAATTATATTAAGTAATATTTGTCACAATGAACTGCAAAAAATGGAAGCAAGATGTTTTTCTTCCAAGTTGCTATTTTGGTTTAGCTTTTGTTCATTTGTTCATGTGTCTTTGGGAGGGCATAGTGGCACAGAAATGGTGGAAAAAAGGTTAACAAATGCAGGAGAGCAACTCATGAGATAATGTGTTGAAAATAAACCATAGATATGGTGGGTGCAGACAGGAGGAAACAATAGTGAGGGAAGGGTTGACATTATTCATAAAGAAATGTACTTTTCTTATGTAACTGTAATCTGTATATCATCTTTATAGTAGCTATAAAAAACTCATGGAAGGAAAAAGTGTAATTGAATAAAGCAATCCATGCAAATGAACGCCAAAGGAAAACAGAAGTATGTATATCATATCACATAAAATTCTCCTCAATCAAAGCAACAAAATGTGGTAAGTTTTTAATGGAATGATGAAGGAATCAAATCAACAAGATGGCATAACAATTGTCAATATGTATTAACACAGTATCCAAGCAAGTAACTCTATTTATGTAGACTTTGAGATAGTCCTCAGTATAATAAGAGATGAAGATTTTCTAGAGACCATGCAGACAAAATGCACAGCAAGGTATTTCAATTAAATTCCACCCTTGATTCGATGAGCCTCACATATTCCCAAAGAACATTTCACCCAACATCTAAGTAAACTATCTTTCATCAACATACTGACGGTTGTCCAGGAATGATCATGAGATAGGACAAAAAGCAGACGGATTATAAAACTGCTGAAAATATATTGAGCACACAAGCAGATCACAGTGTAGTAAGACTACAAATTAAATAGGAAGACACACAAAATATGTACATAACATGAAAATGAAATGAGTTATTTTCAACCATAAGTAATAATTTAATGTAATAAAAGGATTAAATTTAATTGAATGATTGATACATGAATAAATGAGCCAATTTCCATGGAAAATTTTAAGAAATAGACACCATGGAACAATTAAAAAACAAAACAGAATATGAGAATCTACAGATATGGAAAAAGGAGGATTAAATAAAACTGTGAGTTTCTTTGGTGAATTCAGGAGTACACATACTGTATTAAAGATCCTAGGCTTCATCTCAAGGGAATAGAAAGATAAACCCAAACTTAGTAGAAGGAACAAAATAATCAAATAGATGAAACAGAATCAGAGAATAATAAAAACACAATAGCAATAACCAATAAAGCAAAGTGGAGAGTCTAGAAAAAAAGTACAGTCATAAGCCTGAAGTAAAACCATGATCCATCAAAGGGGAAAATAACAAAATTACACACATCAGCACTTACCTCTCATAATTCTGGATGCCAGCATCAATGTGCTGAAAATACCCACATTATTGAGAGTCATCTAGAGATTCAGTTCAGTATCCATCAAATTTCCTATCACTTCCTTCACAGAAATAGAAATGTCAAAATGAAATATTACGAAAAGGAAATTCTGAATTAGCCTGACCTATTTTCAGACACAGCAGTAATTCTGAACAATCTCTATACCTGGTTTTCCCTTATACTGTGATGCCATAATAGCAGGAAAAATACACTGATAAAAAAGACACATAGAACAAAGAAACATAAGGTGAGGAAGCAATAGCAAACAACTACAAATTTGTGATTTTTGGAGAAGTTACCAAGTAATACGTAGCCTAAACATGGTACACTTAACAAAGGGTGGCATTGTGAAACTGGGTATCCATGTGTGAAACACTAAAATTAGACGCTGTATTTTTTAAACTCAAAATTAATTTGTTCATAAAAGAGATTGGAAACTTGCAAGTAATGGACAAAATAAAGGAAAACATACATACAGAAGTATCTTAAGTAAAACTCAAATAGTGAAAAGAATAGCAAGAATTAAGGTCTAGTTTTGACTAAATGATAGAATCGTTAGTGTCATTTACACAACACTAAATGCTACACACAGCACTGGAAATGGAAACTAGCTTTGCTTATATACAATTGAAAATCTTTATCACAATGAAAAAAATGGAAGGACAGACAAAGGAATTGTTAAAAACCTTGCTGGTTAATCATCTCACAGAGGATTAATATCAAAGTGTAAAAGTACTGGAAAACTTAATATGGATAGTAAAAAAAAATTCTATCTAGGAACCGAGTCTTAAAAAATTAAAAAGAACAAACAGAAAATCAGTACTGAAAAAAGTGTTCAACCATTTGAGTAATCACGACACCCATTAGTTCGACATCAACCCAGACAAAACTTGCACTTTTGGTGATGGTATATTAAAGTTAATAACTGGAGATTCCTGAAGAAATTAATCGTTTGTACTGGTGACTTATGCCTGCAATCCTACCTGAAGAGGGGGCAGAAGGGGAATGATCCTTAGTCAGAGCAAGCTGGGGCAGAAAAGTCCATGACACACTTTACCTCTGGTCAACCAGCAAAAAGATAGAAGTGGAGAGGTAGATCAATTGGTACAGTATCAGCTGTGAGGGAAAAAGCCAGTCAAGAGTACAAAGCAAGTAAATCACCAGTGGCTTGTTCCTAGCTAATTCACAAAGGTGAACATGACAGAAGAAATTACAGATATGGTAAAGAAAAAAGGATGTTGGACAAGATATAAAGAATAGTCACAGATGAGAGGATAAATACAAAGTACACAACATGCAGTGTGTACTACAATATGAACCAGGAACTTGGCACAAGTACCATATTGTATCAAAATTAAAAAACTTCACCTAACTGCACTGGGCATAGACTTGAGCCAAATCTCTCATCTACTTATGTCTAATTGTCGTGCTTTATTTATCTACAAGAAAGACAGTGGATAAATATTGCTGTCTGCAGTCAATAACATGCATAAACATTACTAAACCAAACCAGACTTTACTTTTTATCTGTGGGTAGCTAAGAAACATCTATTGCCTCAGACCATAATACTGAATGGGCTAGCACACTATCAAAAGTACTCAAATATATTTTTGGAAACTCAGAGAACTAACATTAACAGAACATGGGTAAATAGTGGGGAATAAAAAGAGTGAGCTAAGATACGCACAAGTGCCTCATGACTATGGTTTTAACTATTTATGAGGCTGGGATCTGAGAATCATGATTTGAAGCTGGGAATCTGAGAATCATGATGTGAAGCCAGCTTGAGCAGGGATGTTTGTGGGACTCTTATCTCTATTTAACTACCAAAAATGCCAGAAGTGGAGTTGTGGCTTAAGTATTAGAGTACTAACCTTACCAAAACTGTTCAGGGACAATATTCAGGACCTGAGTTCCCAGGATCAGCACAAAAGAAAGATAAAAATACTAGTGACATATGACATATATCTTCTAAGCAATAGAGGATAGTAATTCCTGTATTGTGTGCTCTGCTCTCAATTTTTAGCAGATTCTTCAGGCTATGTTACCTCAGTACTTGAAAATGAGTGCAAGTGATAGAGACAATGACATTTGTCTTGCAATAGCAATCAGTTTGCTAGAATTTCTCGGGGTACTCTACAGTCATTCTCCATTTCTTTTTCTTTTTAAATATAGCTATTTATTTGTGAGACAGTGTGTTAGAGACCAAATTCCAGAATATGCATACGCATCAGTAAAGCAAAACTAATTGTGGGCTGATGAAATTTTCCCACAAGTGTTCTTTGATAGTGCTGAGCTGCCTGATTAATTCTGTTTGTGGAACATAACAGACATGACATGTAATAATGATACAAAACTCAAATTGAGACAGTAAAAACGTATCAACTGTAAGAGTTTGTGTGAGTTTGTGTGTGTGTGTTTGTGTGTGTGTGTGTGTGTGTGAGAGAGAGAGAGAGAGAGAGAGAGAGAGAGAGGGAGAGAGAGAAAATGTATGACAGTCCTGTGGCATGCAATCAGTGCCTGGACACTGACCTTGAGCTTTTTTGCTCCAGGCTTACACTCTATCACTGGAGCCACAGCTTCACTTTCAGCTTTTGGCTGTTTAATTGGAGATAAAAGTCTCAGAATTTCCTGCCTGGGCTGGCTTCAAACTTTGATCCACAGATATCACTCCCATTATTAGTTAGTTTTACAGGCACATTACAGGAGCCAATATTTTTGTTTTATCAACATTCTCAAAATGTAGGTGTTACTAAAGAAAAGTTATCGGACTACTGGCTTAGGGGGCAGGAAATGTAGCCACAGCCTTTCAGTAAAGATGTCATGCCAGTGACTTAGGTTGATTTTAATAACATCACTTCATTTTCTGCAATGACAGCTGAAAAGGAGGAGATACAGGGATGCTGGAAAAGAGAAACTGTGTAGAAAGGAATAGAGTCCTTCTGAGTATATTGGAAACCGTGTTTACTGGTATTGGAAGTAGGAAATTCAAAGGGAATACCAAATTTGAGAGACACAGGGTAAAAAAAGAGAAATAACTACAAAAGCAATACTTGCAAAACTGTTTGGTGTAAGTGAACTGAACACCTGGGGGGGGGAGGGAAAGGGGGGAGGGAGGGGGGCATGAGGGACAAGGCAACAAACAGTACAAGAAATGTATCCAATGCCCAACGTATGATACTGTAACCTCTCTGTACATCAGTTTGATAATAAAAATTTGAGAAAAAAAAAAGGAATAGAGTCCTCTTCTACTAGAATGCAGAAAATCACTCCACAGTATATGTAAGACAAAATAATGAAACTGAGTTCTTTTTGGTGCAACAGGGATTGAGGCCAGTGTAGAGAGAGAACACTGACATGTGCACCCATAGTTTCCTCAGATATTGGACATCCTCAGATCATAACAGTCAGTCAATGGGCATAAAATGGTGCATTACTTACGGTGCTTGCGCATCTTGTCTGGAAGCTTCATTGTTACCATGATCCATTTCCAAAGCGTAGAGGGGGAAAAACCCAGCGATCATTACATCTCCATCCATGTGTGCACGTTTCTCCATTGTAGAAAAGCAGATATTGCCAGTGAAAGGCCTGACCAGGAGGGGAAGCTGGAGAAGAAGGAGTGTTAAAGTTAAAATATACATCCCTGAAGCCTCTGCCAAGAATAAATTCTAGCTGGATGTGAGGCTCAGAGTTTCAGTTTTATCTTCACATATCTTTTTATATGTGCCTATGTGTCTTTGTTTTCTGACAGGGATTTACAAAGATTTTCACCTTTCATCAAATCCGCTTGTGAGTCCACAGAAGTAATTTGTAAAATTATTCACTGGGGCTCTTCACCTGTGGATTTCATCTAGGGGAAAACCATGAGTGGGAAAAACATGTTTTCAGGTTTGCCTTTGTCACCACAGGTGTTATTATTTCATTAAAGACCACAGATAGTGAGGCCCCAAAGATGGAGTTATCTTGGATGTATTTTGTTCAACATCTTTGTCTAGAAACTTTTTGTACTAAAGCTATTTGGGATTACGCAACTGGATTGCCTCAGAGGATGCCATGTCAGATGCATGATGAAATGTCCAGAAAAAGTATCCATGTGTGATATGTCCACTAAATTATAAGGACATCATACCAAGAAGGTTGACTCACACACACAATATCCATAACAGCCCCAGAACATTGGTGGTTGATACAGTCAGGTTTCAATAAGTATTCCATGTGCAGAAGACTCCATAAATGTCCCCATTTACTGTAGCCTGAGGAAGTAAAGTTGCTGCAGAAACATTAGTACACATCATTCGCTATAGAAATAGAATTGTGAACAATCACATGATTATCTTTACTGATGCAGGAAAAACAAGGTACAAGCTGGGTGCCAGTGGCTCATGCCTATAATCTTAGATACTCAGAAAGCTGGGATCTGACAATAATGGTCTGAAGCATCCCAGGGAATAAAGTCCATGAGTGGCTTAACTCCAATTAAATTCCAAAAAAGCCATAAACAGCACTGTGACTCAAGTGGACAGCAATATCCTTGACACAGAAGCTCAAAGACAGTGCCCAAGCCCTGAGTTCTAGCATTAGAACTAGTACATAAGTACACATCTGTTTGTGTGTGCATGTGAATACTCCCCACACCCAGTTTCCCTGCCAGACACAGACATGAAGCCAAATATCCCCTGTTTTCAAATGGCCTAAAGATTCTAGAAGAAGTCTTCACACCAAGACAAATTGATTGATGAAAAAGAGGTCATGTCTACAGCCATACTAACCTGAACGTGCCCAATCTCGTCTGAAAAAGAGGTCCATGTAACAACCCATCTGCCACTGCCTCCAATGACATCTACTAGAAATTTTACCTAATACATTGAAACTCTCTATCAGTCCTGGAAACCAGAGTCTGTAGAAGGAAGAACCAGAGAAGAAAATAAATTATGACAGACATCTCATTTTCAGGGATGAGAATGAATAGTGTGGAAAATCTGGAATTACAAAGAAACCCAGAGATTCATTGCAATCCCCATCAAAGTTCCAGTGATCTCCTTCACAAAAAAATTTAAAATCTCTTAAAATTTATTTGGAATCACAAAATAAATGAGTACACAAAGCACAATCAAAAAGTATAATGCTGGTAACATGGCAAACCTGATTTCACAGTGTACTTCATAACCACTGACACAGAGTCACCCTGATACTGGTGCACCGAACATGAAGAAACTATGAACATAACTGTTGATCCAGAATAATCCCACATATCTAGAGCCAACTGATTCTTGACAACATTGTAAACTACTCATAGTGGATACAAGATTACTTCTGTAACATATTTTCTTTGGAAAACTATGTTGCCACTGATAGAAGACTGGAAATATTTCCCTATTATTCCATTAAAGTCTTCAAATTAAAAGCTTTAAATGTGAAACTACAAGCTAGTTACATAAAGGAAACACTTTAAGCAACAGACAGAGGTAATCATTTTCTAAGTAGTACTGCAATAGCTAAAGAAAGAAGAGCAAAACCTGGGTCTGGGAATATGGCTTAGTGGTAGAGTGCTTGCTTAACATGTATGAAACCCTGGTTTTGATTCCTCAGCACCACATAAACAACAAAAGCCAAATGTGGCACTGTGGCTTAAGTGGTAGAGTGTTAGTCTTGAGCAAGAAGAAGTCCAATGGGCTGGGGATATGGCCTAGTGGCAAGAGTGCCTGCCTCATATACATGAGGCCCTGGGTTCGATTCCCCAGCACCACATATACAGAAAATGGCCAGAAGTGGCGCTGTGGCTCAAGTGGCAGAGTGCTAGCCTTGAACAAAAAGAAGCCAGGGACAGTGCTCAGGCCCTGAGTCCAAGCCCCAGGACTGGCAAAAAAAAAAAAAAAAGAAAGAAAGAAGAAGTCCAAGCCCCAGGACTGGTGTATTAGAACTTGGGAAGGGAAAGGGAATATCAAAATTGAGAGATAAAGGATAAAAAGACAAATGACTCCAAATGTAATACTTTCAAAACCATTTGGTGTAAACCAGCTGCACAACTTTTTGGGGGAAGAGGGAAAAGGAGGGGGGGCAGGGGAAAAGTGAGTGAAGAGGTAACAAGTTGAACAAGTAACATACTCACAGCCTAAATTGTAACCCCTCTGTACTTCACTTTGACAATAAAGGAGAAAAAAACCCCTGATGAATACTTACTGGTGTGTGACTCAGTTTTAGGTCCCAAGTTCCATATCCAGCACACTAAAGAACTGAGCCAGGCATAGTGTCTCATAACTGTTGTGTAAGATGCTGTCATGACTGAGAGTGGATCACAGTTCACAGACAGCCTAGGCACAATTTTCATGAGATTTCCTTAACCAAGAGCTGGGTGTGGTGGCACATGCTTTGTATTCCAGCTGTGTGTGTGTGTGTGTGTGTGTGTGTGTGTGTGTGTGTGTGTGTGTCTGAGAAGGAGGTCTGAGATCAGGAAGATGTTGATTCCATGCTAGGCCAGGCAGAAAACATTTTCATGAAGTGCTGTGTAACAAAAGAAGCTAGATATTGTGGCTATGGAAACAAGCATCAATAGAAGGACTATAAAGTTCAGGCAAGGGTGTGACAAAATCAAGACACAAGCTCAAAAGTACTGAGTGCAAAGAAAGGTTAGAGGTATGGATCATGCTATAGTACCTGCCTCTCATAGTCCTAAAGAAAGGTGTGCATCAGAATGAAAAGTATCTGCACATTTTAGAAATATACCAAGTATATTTTAGAAATATACTAAGGCCCTGAGTTCAAGTCCTCATACTGCCTTAAACAAGATCAACAAAAATGAATGGTGGTAAAACCATGGGAAAGAAATATGAGAAAGAAAGGGCACAGTTTCACATGGAATGTTGAAAATGACAACCATGATATGTCACTTGTTTCCATAACTTGAAGTTCATTTCACTTAACATTATCTTATGTGTTCATATAGGCATAGCTATTGAGCTACACTGTGACTGATTTTAGTATCCTGGATATTGTACATACGTGTATTGGAACTAAGGAAGGGAAAGGAATACCAAAATTGAGAGAAAAAGGATAAAAAGACAGACCAAATGCAACACCAATATGTACAAAACTATATGGTGTAAACCAACTGTACAACTCATGGTGGGGAGAAGGAAATGGAGAGGGTAGAAGGAGGGGAGAAATGAAGGAGGAAGTAACAAATTCAATAAGAAATGTACTCACTGGCTTATGTATGAATTGTAAACCCTTTGTACTTCACTTTGAAAATAAAATTAAAAATTTTTTTAAAAAATGAATGGTGGGAATGAAATACCCATCATGTTTTGTGTTGGAGGCAGTGGGTCAGTGGAGATATGGTAACAGCTTCAACATGATCAAAGCATTTAATATATATTTTTGAAAATTGGATAATGAACCATGTAGAAACCATTTTAATTATATGGTGTTGATGGGTGTTATTCAGAGTGTGTCTAAAAATGGTATATTGTATACATACACCTATACATAATATATATATACATATATATGGAAAAATCAAAATAGTTTAGAAATGTCTTTAATTTTTGGCTTTTTATTTAAAGTTTTTAAAATTATATTTCTGTAGTTATACAATGGAGTTCCTTTTAACAAACAAGTTATAAATACCATATACATTTTGATCAATGTCACCTTTTTCAATATTTTCCTCATCCCTCCCCTACCTGTCCCTTCCTTCATCTTTGTTTTGTAGGATACACATTGGATATTAGACTGCATTCTCCTTCTCTCTTCATGGCCCTGATTTGATAGGTACCTGCTTCGTGGTGTCTTATTTTGCACGTTTGCCTTTGCCTTTTTCAGGAATTATACTATTAGAGTTCTCCCTTGAATCTACTATATCTCAGTTAATATGTTTTAATACATTTGCATACCACCCAACACATTTACCCTATAAACTGAATCTACCTTCCCTCCATAAAGAAGAACTTGCATCCTTTATTTCATTGTGTCTGACTTCATTCAATGTAATGTTTTTCAGGTCTTTCCATTTCATTACAAATGGTACATCTTCCATTCCAATGGATCAATAAAGTTCTACTGTGTATATATTCTTCACCTATTCATCCATTGAGTGGCATCTGGGAAGATTCCATATCTTGGTGACTGTGAAGAGTACTTCAGTAAATACAGTTGTTCTAGTAGTTTTCATGTATCATGGTTTGTAATCTATTGGGCAATGGTGTGGAATAGCTGGATCATAGGGTAGTTCTATGTTGAATTTTTGTTGTTGTTGTTCATAGACTTTCAACTCAGGGCCTGGGTGTTTTTCTTGAGCTTTCATGCTCAAAGCTTGTGCTGTACCAACTTTGTGCCACAGTACCACTTCTGGTTTTCTAGTGGTTCATTGGATATGATATAAGAGTCTCTTGGACTTTCTGCCTGTAAACCACCATCCTTGGATCTCAGACTCCTAAATTCCTAGGATTACAACTGTAGTCCACAGAGGCCTGGCTATCTCTAATTATCTGAAGAATGATAATAATTGATGAATAATTTAATTTAATCAATCAATTCATTCATTTGTTCTCAAAGGGCTGTACAGAGTGGTTACAGTGTCATACATAAGGCAGAGAGTACATTTATTAAATTTGTTATCTCCTCCCCATTTTTTCTCCCACCTTCCTCCCTCCTCCATTCACTCCCACCCAAGTTGTACAGTTGGTTACAGCATATTGTCATGTAAATATTGCTGTTGCATTGGTTCACCTTTTACCCTCTGTCTCTCCATTTTGTTGTTCCCCTTCCCTTCCCTAGTTACAATAAAGGTATATACAATATCCAAGGTAGCAAAATCAGTTATAGTGATATCAGGGATAAAACCATGGGGAAGAAAAAGGAAAAGGCATAATTTCTTATGGTAAGTTGAAAATAGCAACAACAATGTTTCCATAATTTGGAGTTTATTTTGCTTAGCTTCATCTCATATGATCATGTGTGCATAGCTACTGAGCTATTGTGATTATGGGCTAGGACTTTCCTAGCCATAAACTAATTTTTACCAATGAGGGAAACCATAGAGTCTATGTTTCTTTGGATCTGGCTCACTTCACTTAGTATGATTTTTTCCAAGTCGTTCCATTTCCTTATGAATGGGGCAGAAGCATAGAATTCCATTTTATATTTACCGTATTTTCTTGATCCATTCATTTACTGAGACTGATATGTATTGGTTCTGTATTTTAGCTATGGTAAAGTGTGTTGAAATGAATATAGGTGTGCTGGTAGCATTACTGTGGCCTTGCTTATGATCTTTTAGGTAAATGCTCAGAAGTAGGGTTGCTGGGTCATAGCAGAACTCTATGGTTAGCCTTTTGAGGAGCCTCCCCATAGCTTTCCAGAGTGGTTGAACAAGTTTACATTCCCACCAACATTGTAGTAGGGTTTCCTTTTGGCCACATCCCTGCCAGCATCTATTTCTATTAGTTTATTTAATAATGGCCATTTGTACTGGGGTGAGGTCGAATATCAATATTGTTTTGATTTGCATTTCTTTTATGGGCAGATATCTTAAGCACATATTCATGGGCCTCTTAGCCATTCTTATTTCCTTTTCAGAATTCTAAATATATATTAGATATAAGTGCCTTGTGTTATATGCCAGTGAAGATCCTTTCCCCCAACCTGAGGGCTTCCTATTCATATTGTTAGCTATGTCTTTTGCCAGGTAGAAGTTCCACAGTTTGATGCAATCCCATTTGTCCAACATTTCTTTGGTGTGCTGTGCTTCTGGGCCTTCATTAAGAAAGTTTCCACCTGTGCCAAAGCCGAGTTGATTCTTTGAATAAAATACCAAAATTGATAGTCTTTTAGAAAATATGACAAAAAAGAAGAAAACACATCCAAATAAATAAAATCAGAGAAGGGATTCCAAAACTATAACAGAAACCAGCGATATTCAGAACATTATAAGGAAATACTTTGCAAAGTTTTATACAAAAAAATTCTAGAATCTGGAGAAATGGATGGATTTCTAGTATTGGTATAGTCAAATGGAACCATGATTTAAAGCAACTAAATATAACTATATTAAGTATTGAAATCAAAATTGCAATTAAAGACCTCTGATCCAAGAAAAACCCAGGACCTGATAGATTCACAGCAAATTCTATAAGGTCTTAAAAGGAGAATTCACCAATACTCCTCAAACTCTCCAATGAAACTGAAAGCGCAAGGTCAACCAAACTTTTTTTTTTGACAAGTGTCGAGTAGTTTAGCAATTCCCCGATATAATTACATTAAGAGGCTACAGCTATTCTCAATCACCCCTGGGATATTCCCTTATATAGAACTATTTACCACGTTCTTGGGTATACTTCCTTTTAAAAAAAAATTATTGTCAAACTGATGTACAGAGAGGATACATTTTCATACGTTAGGCATTGGATACATTTCTTGTACTATTTGTTACCTTCTCCCTCATTCCCCCCTCCCCCCTTACGCTTTTCCCCCATGAGTTGTTCAATTGATTTACGCCAAACAGTTTTGCAAGTATTGCTTTTGTAGTCGTTTGTCTTTTTACCCTGTATCTCTAAATTTTGGAATTCCTTTTCACTCAAGCCACCAGCACAACAATTTGTCATAGCTAGAATATGGAACCAACCCAGATGCCCCTCAGTAGATGAATGGACCAGGTAAATGTGGTACATATACAAAATGGAATTTTATGCCTCTATCAGAAAGAATGACATTTCTCCATTCATAAGGAAATGGAAGGACTTGGAAAAAATTATACTAAGTGAAGTGAGCCAGACCCAAAGAAACATGGACTCTATGGTCTCCCTCATAGGGAATAATTAACACAGGTTTAGGCTAGTCAAAGCAGAGGATCACAAGAGCCCAATAGCTATACCCTTATGAACACATAAGATGATGCTAAGTGAAATGAACTCCATGTTATGGAAACAACTGTTATATCTCTATTGTAATTACTTTTAACATGCCATGTGAAACCGTAGCATCTATTATTGATGATCCTCTTGTATCACCTTCCTGTGGTTGTACCTGCACTATTTCAACCAAACTTTTTCTATGAGGCCAGTATAAGCCTTAGACCAGGCCATGCTGGAACAGTGCCAGGCACTTGGCACATCTAAATCACACAGCAGCAACCAGGAACAAATCCTCCAGACAGACACGGATCGTAGGCTGAGCATGGATGGGCCAAAACCACAAAGAAAGAGAGAGTATCCCATGAAAGACATTCTCACTCATTCCCAGTGAGCAACATCTGGAAGGTAGCTCTTCCCCCACCACCAGAGCAAAGCGCCATCATTGACTCTGGCATAGACCTGTTCAGAGCAGAATGGAAATAAAGTTGGCCATGGGAAAGAGAGGACAGAGGGGCCAACTTTGAAAAGGGCAAGAATAACTGAACAGTGAGAGCCAGTTCTGCCTAGAGGAAGGACCCCTGCCCACGTGGGAGGATTTCTTCCCAGGCCATGGAGGATCTCTTCCCAGGCCATGGCTCACAGACCCAGGAAAACTCAGCTAGAGGTACCCTATCCCACCCTGCCCCTCCCCACCAACTCTGTGGCTGCCAACTCTTCAGCAGCCAGAATTTGTAAAATCAAACTAAAAGTGGCGAGCAGCTATGGGCAGCACGGAACAAACAGACGGGAGATTAAATGGTTCCTGAGAAAGATAAACAGCTCCATTACAGAGGATACCAAATTCCTACCAGCAAACAGAGCTGAATTCCACAGCCATCTCCACCCAGGAGAAGGTCACCCGTCCAGGAGGGAGGAACCTCCCCCCGGGCAAGTGGCTCTCAGCCAGGTAAACCAGGCCCAAAGCACCCTGCCTTGCTGAGTTCACAGCCTGGACAGAGGCAGGAGTTAAAGGCAGTTGCTCCACAGCAGACAGAAGGAGCCACGGTTCCAGAGACTGTACAGTATTCCCCAACTACAGAGGATACCAAGTCCTAACTGCAAGCTATGCACCACAGACCCCATGATTTAACTAATAGGGAATGAGGGTCAGAACATATCGACCCCCTCCAAGAAAAAAGCGATCAAACCAGCCAAACAGCAGGAAAGTGGACTGTAGGCCATCACAAGGAAACCAGAGAGTGGGAAGAGCCCACCCAAACAAGAAAGACTCAATTTTTAAAAACTTTTCTTGTTTTTTTTATTTTTCATTTTTGAGTTATCATTTGTTCTTGTTTTTTATTTGTAAGTTTTGTTGTTTTTTTGGATATATATATATAAAATATACATATAATATATATTTATATATGTAAATATATTTATATATTATATACATACATATATATATATAAATACAGGGAAACAATATAGTTTGTTTCCCTGTATTTTTTCTTTGTTTCTCTTTTCACATTTTCATTCTTTAAAATTACTCTCCTTTGACTAATATGTATACTCTTTTCTGTTGACTCTCCATTATCTATCATTTTTACATTGTACTTTCTACTCTTCTCCACCTTTCCACTTCACTAAAACTAAACCAAGACCATCACTGCCCATTCATTTTACTCTATTCTCTTCAATACCCCTAACTTAGCCTCCTAAATTTACTTCCAGGTCCTCCAGACTCTATTAAACACTGGTTATCAGATAGAGGTATTCCTGTTCAATCCGAGTGAGTCAAAAGGGTTCATAGAGAAATCCCACCAGTCCCAAAAGAACTAACCATAAGAACAAAATTGATGATATGGTTATACAGTAAGTAAGTAACTACTGAAAATATGGCTCATGGTTGGTTGTTATATTAAATTTGTATTTTGGGGGACAACTAATCTGCTTTTATACACAAAAAAGCGAGGGAAGGAATATATATATATGTATATACATATATACATATATGTATATATATATATTTGTGAACCTCTAAGATTTATACAAAAGTGCTTGGTAAAGTCTGCGTTGGGTCTTAAATGGTGCTCACAGGTGCTTGTAGATTGGCATTTCCAATCCAAATGGGCAGAAGAAGCACAAGAAAGGTGGAAAGCCAGGGAATCTCATGTCCCACTCAAAACAAGCAGGAAGCAGAGCAGTCAAACAAAGACCTAGAAGAGAACCCACAAAATGCTCTACAAACTCTACTGACAAAAATGTTAAATGAAAAATTTGAATCTCTTCAGACAGCTATTCTAGAGCATGAGGAGGCAAACCAAAGTTTAATACATCATTCCACCCATGAAGTATTAGACGATTTCATGGCCTTTAAAAATATAAATATAAATGAACTTCAAGAGTCAAATGAAAAGGTAACTACCCAGCTAAAAGATTTGAGAGACAGCACTCAGAACCAAGTTAATGAAGTAAAGAAATCCATACAGGACTTAAGATAAAATTATAGCAAAGACATGAAAGCCATCAAGAGAGATAAGTCAGGGGCTGGGAATATGGCCTAGTGTGCTTGCCTCATATACATGAGGTCCTGGGTTCGATTCCTCAGCACCACATATACAGAAAATGGCCAGAAGTGGTGCTGTGGCTCAAGTGGCAGAGTGCTAGCCTTGAGCAAAAAAGAAGCCAGGGACAGTGTTCAGGCCCTGAGTTCATGGCCTAGGACTGGCCAAAAAAAGAGAGAGAGACAAGTCAGAAGGGAGATTCGAAATCAAGAAGCTAGTCTAGATGAAGCAGAGGATTGAATCTCAGGAACTGAAGATTCCCTATTATCTATGGAGAAAGAATAAAAAACAATACAAAACCAATCCAGTCAGAAAAACAGATCACTCGAGGACCTACAAGATACAATCAGAAAGCCCAATTTAAGGCTAACAGTTTTGAGGAAAACCTAGAGTAAGAAGTTATTGCAATATGCAACATGTTCAACAGAATAATAGTAGAGAATTTCCCAAATATCCAGAGGAGAGACCTATCCAGATAC
Organism: Perognathus longimembris pacificus; assembly: GCF_023159225.1. Lineage (NCBI taxonomy): Eukaryota > Metazoa > Chordata > Mammalia > Rodentia > Heteromyidae > Perognathus > Perognathus longimembris. The sequence goes on from NC_063163.1 coordinate 68,888,868, forward strand.
AAAAAGCATTTAGCACCCTGTCACAGTCTCAGCCCCCAGCGCTCTCTCGGCCTGCAGGAGAGACAGGAAAACTTGCCCCGACCGGGGCGGCCAAGAAAGGAGAAGGGTCAATGGACCACCAGCAGCTAGCCCCCCCTCACCGGAGGACAATAAGATGGAATCCAGGAAAATGTCTGCCCATGTCTTGCTTTATTGAAAGAGTTCTGCTCTTAAAATAGGTCAGAGAGCAGCAGGAAAGGGAGGGGTTATGTGCACCTATCTAGGGACTGTGAAGGGTGGCCTGAGCTGTCCAGCAAGGGTGGAGGGCCGAGGGACCAATCCTAAGGGGCGGCCTAATTCTACATCACAGCCCACAGGACCACCTCCGGGTTCCGGGTTCCGGGTTCTGGCCCCAGGGCTGGATGAGAGGCAGGGCCAACTAGGACCACCTTTCCAGGTTGGGGCATAACAGCCACGTGGCCCCAGGGCTGGGAAACAGGCAGGGCCAGCTAATTGCCTCTGGGCATGCCCCACACCTCCCCCTTTTGTTTTTATTAGCAGGTGGCTGCCCTCCCTGAGAGTGTGCCTGTCTTAGGTTGCCCCCCTCTGGAGATCTTACCCATCATTGACTACCACTCTAGCTCTTCAGGCAAACCTACCTGCAGGGCTTGCCAGCCCAGTGGAAGAACTCATGGAGGAGGCAGGAATTGACACTCAAGAGGAGGAACTGCTATTTTTGCCTCATGCCTGTACACCCTGGTAGCCTGCACATTCTGGTAGGGGCCATGGCCAACCTCATAGGGTTCCCAATTGGCTAAAAGCAGCATATTGCTGTCAGACCACCATTAACTGGACAGCTCTGGCTCATTGCTTAAGAAATAGGGGAAGCCTATTAACCACGCGAGGGTCAACACAGAGGCAAATGTAAACACAAGGCAAATGTAAACACAAGGATCATGGGGGATCTCTCCCACAAGGGGGAGAAGGTGAGGGAGCCACCCATTTAGCTCAGTCTAGGGAAAATTGGAGTTCAGTCCATTTTGGCACCGCTCAAGATAATGCAGGCAGAGTCCCCCTTCTCTGGTGATGAGGTAGAAGCAGGTCCAGGCCTTGGCGATTCTGGAGGTCCACAGCAGCCAAGGTGCTAGCAACTTAATGCATGTCGTTAGTAAATAGTTTATCATAAACATGAAGCAAGGTGCCAAGACCCTCAATGCCTATTCCCCTGACAACGGGAACCCCTAAGCTCAGCAACAGGGGAAAGGCAAAAGGGAAACAGTGCAAACTCCATTCCAGTTCTTTGGCAAATCTGTAGGTGGTATCACCACAGTGAAACATTGTGCCATAAAAGACGTTGAGGTAGAGTCCAACAAGGCAGTAGGGCCGGGTAACTGGAAGGAAGGGAGGGTGGCTGCCTCCACTGTTGTCCACAATTGCTGATACGCACAGGCAGGTTTCCCGTATTTCCAGGAAGGAGCAGGAAGAAATCCACCATGGTCTTTTTCATTTCTAGAGAGAACAAACAAGAAAGCATACCTCAAGAGAGAGTGCTCTTGGGTAGTTATTCTGGCGAACAGTATTTTAGGTCTCTAGCAGGTATCCAAATTGGGCTTGGTTTCCCAATCAGGAAAACGCATCCAAAGCCCCTTCCCACGCTAATAAGCGGGTCAGGACCTCGCTATGATCCAGTAAGGGGTTCCTTCCATCGGACTTCCACCTTTAAATAAGTTGTCTGATTTGACCAATGCCTCTGAAAAGCCGTAAGAGGTTGGTTTTTGGAAAAATTTAAAATATTTAATGTAAGCATGGCTGTCCTTAACTGGCTATGGGGGTTGCTTCCCCCTTTTTGTTTCAATAATTGGTTCTTTAGTGTCTTATTATGCCTCTAGATTATGGCTTGACCCCTTGGATTGTACAGTATTCCAGTGGTGTGTTTAATATTCCATATTTGAAAAAATGTTTGCAATGGTTTGCTTATAAAGCCATGCCCATTGTCTGTCTTTACCTGTAGGGGTAGCCCCAGGATGGCAAAACATTGTAGGAAATGGCTTTCAGCATGCCAGGCACTTTAACCTGAATGGGAAGTTGCCCAACTTCCCCATGAAACCCTCTAAGGCACTAGACACCCATACCAAAACCAGGCAGGGACTCATCAAGGAAAGAGAACTATAGACTGATTTCCCTCATGAATATTGACACAAAAATTATCAACAGAAAATCTGGCCAATCAATTCAGACGGTCATCAAAAAAATCATACACTATAACCAACTGGATTCATTCCCGGTATGCAGAGCTGGTTCAATATATGCAAGTCAATCAATGAAAACTATGACATCAACCCGGGCAAGGATGTGGATAAAGCATTTGATAAAATTCAGCACCCATTTATAATAAAAGCTTTGGAGAAACAAGGATTCCAGGGAACATTCCAGAATATAATTAAGTCTGTCTACTACAAACTCACAGAGAACATTATTCTTAATGGGGAAAAGATAAAGCCATTTCCTCTAAAATCATAAGGAAGACAAGGTTGTCCGCTCTCCCCTCTCCTCTTCAACATAGTACTAGAATTCCTAGCCAGAGCAATAAGGCAAGAGGAAGACATAAAGGAGATCCCAATTGGAAAGATGAAGTCAAGTGCTCTGTCTTGCAAATGGCATGATCATGTGTCTGAGGAACCTCGTAGACTCTACTCTCAAGCTATTTGAGCTGATTCAAAACTTTGGCAAAGTAGCAGGATATAAAATAAACCCTCAAAAAATCAATGGCCTTTCTAAATGCCAATGACCTGAGGACTAAGGCTGAAATAAAGGAAAGCAACACCTTTTGCAATAGCCTCCATAAACATAAAATACATAAGAATAACACTAAATAAAGAAGTGAAAGACCTCTATGATACCAACTTTAAAAACAAGAAAAATGAAATTAAGGCAGAACTAAAGAAATGGAAAAACTTCCCATCTCCTGGATTTGGATAATTAATACTGTTAAAATGGCAACATTCCCAAAGCCTATCTACAAATTCGATGCAATACCCATTAATATCATAACACCAATTTTTAATGAAATAGAGGGAGCAATCCAGAAATTCATATGGAATAACACAAGAACCCGAATAACGAAAACAATCCTAAGTAGAAAGTACAGTGCTGGAGGAATTACAATACCAAACTTCAAGCTGTATTTCAAAGCTATAGTAATAAAAACAGCTTGGTATTGGCATGGGAACAGGCCTAAAGACCAATGGAACAGAAATGAAGTCCCAGAAATGAACCCGCACAACTATGCCTACTTAATCTTTGATAAAGGTGCTAAAAATAGGATGGAAGAAAGACAGTCTCTTTAAAAAATGGTGCTGGCAAAACTGGTTCAACACCTGCAAAAAAATTAAATCTAGATCCTTATGTATCACCCTGCACCAAAATCAATTCCAAATGGATCAAAGACCTCGAAATCAAAACAGACACCCTGAAAAAACTCAAGGAAGGAGTAGGAGAAACACTTGGGCTCCTTGGCACAGGATCCAACTTCCTTAACCAAGACCCAGAAAGGCTACAAATCAAAGAAAGGTTGGACAAATGGGACTGCATCAAATTGCAGAGCTTCCTGAAGGCAACGAACATAGCTTGCAAGATAAAGGGAATGCCCACAGATTGGGAAAAGATCTTTACCGGCCATACACCAGACAAAGGCCTCATATCTAAAATATATGCAGAACTAGACAACTTAAATTCCTCCAAAACAAAACCTCCAAGATCCAACAGCCCTCTCAATACGTGGACTAAAAACCTAAAAAGAGACTTCTCTGAAGAGGAAATGAGAATGGCCAAGAGATACATGAAGAAGTGCTCTACATCACTGGCCATAAAAGAAACATAAATAAAAACAAGAGTGTGATTCCACCTCATCTCAGTAAGAATCTCCATTATCAAAAACTAACCATAACAAATGCTGGAGGGGATGTGGCCAAAAAGGAACCCTACTACATTGTTGATGAGTATGTAAACTTGTTCAGCCACTCTGGAAAGTGGTATGGTGTTCCTCAGAAGGCTCAACATAGAGTACCCCTACAAACCAGCAGCCCCACTATGGGCAACTACCCAAAAGATTACAAACAAGAACATACTAAAGCCACCAGCACAACAATATTCATCGCAGTACAATCTGTCATTCCTAAAATATGGAATCAACCCAGATACCCCTCTATAGACAAATGGATCGGGAAAATGTGGTACATATACACAATGGAATTTTATTCCTCTACCAGAAAAAAATGACATTGCCCCATTGATGAGTAAATTGAAGGTCTTGGAAAAAAATTATACTAAGTGAAGTGAGCCAGACCCAAAGAAACATGGACTCTATGTTTTCCCTCATAGGGAATAATTAACACAGGTTTAGGCTAGTCACAGGAGAGGATCACAAGAGCCCAACAGCTATGCCATCATGAACACATAAGATGATGTTAAGTTAAATGAACTCTATGTTATGGAAACGACTGCTATATCATCATTGTTAATTTCTTTCAACATGCCATGTGAAATGGTAGCTTTTCTCTTGTTGTTGATGATGGTCCTCTTGTATCCCCTTCCTGTGGTTGTTCCGGCGCTATCACTGTATCTCATCTGAGTACCTTGGATAGTGTATATATACTTGTATTAGAACTAGGGATGGGAAATAGAATGTCAAAATTGAGAGATAAAAGGTAAAAAGACAAATGACTCCAAAAGCAATACTTACAAAACCATTTCGTGTAAACTAACTGAACAACTCATGAGGGGAGAGGGAAAGGGGGAGGTGAGAGGGGGCAAAACGAGGAGGGGGTAACAAATTGTACTAGAAATATAGTACGTCCTTCAAACCAACGACATTTCAGAAATGAAAATATAAAAAATAATAAAAAAAAAGAGAAAGCTTAAAAAATGTTTGAGAAAAAAAATGGAGTCTTTCTTGTTTGGGTGGGCTTTCTACAGTCTCTGGTTTCCTTGGGATGGTCTGCAGTCTATTTTTCCCCTTGGCTGGTTTGACTTTCTTTCAGAGTGTTCACAGCGGGTGGATCTGCTCTGACCCTCTTCCCCTGTTAATGAATTCCTGGGTCTCTGTGGTTCCCACAGCTTGCAGGTAAGACTTGGGCGTCCACTGTATATGGGGGATGTGAACAGTCTTGGGAACCATGGCTCCTCCCATCTGCTGTGGGGTGCTGCCTTTAACACCTGGCTTTGAATAGTCTGTGGACTCAGCAGGGCGGGGTGCCTCTGGCCTGGTTTACCCGGCTGAGAGTTGCTTGCCTGGGGGAGGTTCCTCCCTCTTGGGTGGAGCAGTCTCCTGGGCAGAGCTGTGAATGGAATTCAGCTCCGTTTCGGGCTTGGAATTGGGCTTCCTCTGTGACGAGACTGTCTGTCTGTCTCGGGAACTGTTTGTTCTCCCATCTGGCTGTTCTGTGCCGCCGGTAGCTGCTTGCCACTTTCACTTTTAATTTAGGAATTCAGGCAGGCATGGTGAGGCACCTCTAGCTGAGCTGAGGCCCAGGACAAGCCCCCGGCCTGAGCAGGGGTCATTCTCATGGGTGGAGTTGGCTTTCACAGGTCAGTCGCTCTTGCCCTTCTCAAAGATGGCCGCCTGTCCTCGCATTCCCCAGGCCAGCTTTAGTTCCAGTCTGGTCTGACCCTATGCCAGTTTCAAAGATGGTGCTTTGCTCTGGAGGTTGGGGAAGGGTTACCTCCCAAAAACAGCTCTATGGGTGCAAGTGAGAGTGTCGTTCATGGGGTACTCATGCTTTCTGTGCGATTTCAGCCTGTCTGTGTTCAGCCTGCAATACACATCTGTCGGCTGCCATCTGGAGGATTTCTCCCGTCTGCTGTATGCTTTAGCTGTGGGGAATGCGGGGCTCTGTGCCAGTGCTGGCACTGGCATGGCAGGGGGATGCCGCCCAGAGCTCAAATCTGTGTTTTCGGACTTGCAAAGTTGATTTTTCCTTTCTGGCCAGAATCCCTGTACTGTTAGCACTTACTTGGGCTGTCTTTTTAGGAATAAAAGTTTCTCTGGGGTGGAAAAACTGCAATGTCAGAGGGAGCTCAGCTAGGGCTCTACTGCTCCTCCGCCGTCTTCCCGGAAGTCTCAAGAATTTTCTTTTTTGTTATTAATTAAACACAAATTTTTTGACAAATTTTTTGGTGTTGTGCAAAAAGGATACAGTTACATAGTAGGGCAGTGTATACATTTCTTGTGATATCTTACACCTTGTTTTTCTTTCCTTTCCCTAGGTCAGATAGACATATAAACAATACACAATGTGCCAAGAACATATACAGTAGCCACGTGGCCGCGCCCAAGAAAATACGCCTTGGCCTTTAAATGTAATGTCGATATTAGACAATATGTCGACAGTACAATATGTCGACAGTAGCTTTATATGAACGTACATACATAGCTTTTGAGCTATTGTGTTCCACTGAGAGGTCAATTTTTGACCTTTATATGTTGAGTAGTTGTTTGGTTTTAGTTACATAATGTTGGGTCGCTGGCCCAATCCTGGGGGAAATACCATTTGACAAGCAGTTTTTGGTTTCACAGACCTGGTCTCTACTGTCTCTTCATCACCCCTTCTTAACAGTCATATATCAGGGAGATCATGCCCTTTTGTTTTCTGTGTTCTAGGCTTGTCTTGCTCAACATTATTTGTTCAAGTTCTGACCATTTCCCTGTGAATAACAATATTTCACCATTCCTAATCGCTATGTAGTATTCCATTGTGTAAAGGCACCATATTTTTTGGATCCATTCATCTGTGGAGGGGCATCTGGGTTGTTTCCATATTTTGGCTATTGTGAATTGAGCAGCAATAAACTTGGAAGTACAAATGTCTTTTTGATATCTTGGGACCTGCTCTTCAGGATAGATGGATAGATAGATACATAGGAGTGGTATAGCTGGGTCATAGGGTAGGTCTATATTGAGCTTTTTGAGAAACCTCCATACTGTTCTCCAAAGTGGTTGTACTAATTTGCACTCCCACCAACAATGGAGAATGGTTCCTCTTTCCCCGCACCCCCTCCAGCATTTGTTGTTGCCTGAGTTCAGAATATGGGCCATTCTAACTGGAGTGAGGTGGTATCTCAGGGTTGTTTTTATTTTCATTTCCTTTACTACCAGGGATGTTGAACATTTCCTCATATATTTCTTTGCCATTTTTATTTCTTCTCTTGTGAAGTCTCTCTATAGCTCCTTTGCCCATTTCCTAATTGGTTTATTGGGCTTGGAGGGGCTTAGTTTTTTGAGTTCTCTGTAGATGCCCGATATTAGGCCTTTGTCTGTTGCTGTGATTGTGAAGATCCTTTCCCATATGGTTGGCTGTCTTTCTGTTTTGGTGGCTATGCCCTTAGCTGTGCAGAAACTTTTTAATTTGTAGTAGTCTCTCCCATTTGTCGAGTCTCTCCCCTATTTGTTGTGCCCCTGGGACTCTATTCAGGAAGTTCCTTCCTGTGCCTATAAGTTCTACCGTCTTTCCTACTCTGTCCTTCAGTAGTTTCAAGGGTTCAGGTCTGATATTGAGGTGCTTGATCCATTTTGAGTTGATCTTGGTGCATGGTGATAGGTTTGGGTCTACTTTGAGTTTTCTGCATATGGCTGCCCAGTTCTCCCAGCACCAGTAGTTGAAGAGGCTCTGTTTATTCCATTGTATGTCTTTAGCTCCTTTGTCGAATATCAGCTGACTGTAAGAGTGCGGTTTTATTTCTGGATCTTCAATTCTAATCCATTGGTCTTCTGATCTGTTTTTATACCAATACCAGGCTGTTTTGGGCTCTATAGTAGAGCTTGAAGTCTGGTATTGTGATAGCTCCTGCACTGCTTTTTTTTTTTTTTTTTGCCTAGAATTGCTTTGGCTATTCTAGGTCTTTTGCTGTTCCATATGAATTTATGGATTGCTTTCTCTATTTCAGTGAAGAATGTGACTGGGATTTTGATAGGGATTACATTGAATTTGTATAACAATTTGGGCAATATGGCCATTTCCACTATATTGATTCTGCCTACCCATGAGTATGGGAGGTCTTTCCATCTCCTTGTTTCTTCTTTGATTTCCCTTATTAGATTTTTATAGTTCTCATTAAATAGGTCCATCACGTCCTTGGTTAGGTTGATCCCTAGGTACTTTATTCTTTTTTGGGCTACAGTAAGTGGAATTGTTTCCATAATTTCCTTTTCTGTTTGTACATTGCTGGTGTACAGAAAAGCTGCTGACTTTTGTGGATTGATTTTGTATCCTGCTACTTTGCCAAAATGGTTTATTAGGTGTAGGAGTTTGGGTACTGAGTTTTTTGGGTCCTTCAGATATAAGATCATGTCATCTGCGAATAGGGATAACTTAATTTCTTCCTTGACGATGTGGATCCCTTTGATGTCCTCCTCTTGTCTTATTGCTATGGCTAGGGATTCCAGCACTATGTTGAACAGAAGTGGGGAGAGTGGGCATCCTTGTCTTGTTCCTGAGTTTAGGGGGAATGATTTAAGTTTCTCTCCATTTAATATGATGTTAGCAGTTGGTCTGTTGTATATGACTTCTATTGTTTTGAGGAATGTTCCATCTATTTCTGTTCTCTCCAGAACTTTTCATAAGTGTGGATGTTGTATTTTGTCAAAGGCTTTTTGGGCAGCGACTGAAATAACAATGTGATTCTTGATTTCAGTTCTATTTATGTGGTGAATTACATTGGTTGATTTACGGATGTTGAAGCATCCTTGTGACAGTGGGATGAAGCCTACTTGGTCATGATGTATAATTTTCTTGATCAGTTTCTGGATCCTGTTAGCTAATATTTTATTGAGGAGCTTTGTGTCTGTGTTCATTAGTGATATTGGTCTGTAGTTCTCTTTTTTTTGTTGGGTCTTTGCCTGGTTTGGGAATGAGTATGATATTAGCTTCGTAGAATGACTTTGGGATTTCTCCCTCTGTTTCTATTTCGCGGAAGAGTTTGAGGAGTATTGCTACTAGCTCCTCACTAAAGATTTTATAGAATTCGTTGGTGAATCCATCTGGGCCTGGGCTTTTCTTTGTTGGGAGGTTCTTGATTACCCCCTGTATCTCGCTGTAAGTTATTGGTTTATTTAGTTGATTTATTTCTTCTTGGTTCAGTTTGGGCAGTTTGTACTTCTCTAAGAATTGATCCATTTCTGTAAAATTATTGTTTTTTACTGAGTAGAGGTTCTGGAAATAGTTCCTTATGATTGTTTGAATATCTTGTGTACTTGTAATTTTTCTGGTGGAGTCCTTGATTTTACGTATATGAGTCTCTTATTTTTTTGTAAGTCTTGCCAATGCTGTAAGTCTGTCAATTTTATTTATTTTCTCAAAGAACCAGCTTTTAGTCTTATTTATTTGTTGAATGGTCTTTCTATTTTCAATCAGATTTATCTCTTCTTTAATCTTTGTGATCTCTCCCCTCCTAGTCGTTTTAGATTCTGTCATTTCTTGTTTCTCCAGTTGTTTTAGTTTCATCGTGAGGGTATTCACCTGCTCTGCTTCCATTCTTTTAATGTGAGTGCTGAGGACAATGATCTTGCCCCTCAGTACTGCCTTAGCTGTGTCCCATAGGTTTCTTTGTGATGTATTTTCATTGTCATTGTGGCTTATGAATTCGTTGATTTCATCTTTAATTTGGTCTGTGGCCCAAGTGTTGGATAACAGTGTGGGGTTTAGCCTCCAAGAAAGTGTATAGCCTCTGTGGTGAGCGTTGTTATTGAGGGTTACCTTTAATCCACTGTGATCAGATATAATACATGGGATGAAGTCAATACTTTTGTATTTGCTGAGGTTCTTTGTGTGGGCTATGACATGGTCTATTTTGGAGTATGATCCATAGGCTGCTGAGAAGAAGGTGTATTGGGTCTCTGTAGGGTGGAAGATTCTGTATAGATATGTCAGATCCATTTGGGATATGGTGTTACTTAGGTCCTCAGCTCCCTTGCGCATCCTCTGGGTGTTGGATCTGTCTCTTGGAGAGAGTGGGGTATTAAAGTCTCCCACTATGATTGTGTTTGGGTCTATTTTGTTCTGTAGTTCTGTGAGAATTTGCTTGACATATGTAGGGCCTCTTTTGTTTGGTGAGTATACATTTATCACCATGATGTCTTGATTCTGGATTTTTCCTTGTATTAAAATGTAGTGACCTTCTATGTCTTTTTAGTTGATTTTAACGAGATGTCCAGCTTGTCTGAGATCAGGATGGCTACACCTGACGTTTTGGTAGGTGCGTTTGGGAAGATCTTGCTCCATCCTTTCATTTGGAGCCTGTTTTTGTCCCTTGCTGTAAGGTGGGTCTTTTGTAGACAACAGATGGCAACTTTTTGTTTGCGGATCCATTCTACCAGTCTGCTCCTCTTTATCGTTTATAGAGTTTATACCATTTATATTCAAAGAGATCAAGAATAAGAGTGTTTTTTCTCCTTCAATTTCCTTGTTGGGCTGTTTTTCCTCTTTTTTTTTCTCTTGTCTTTAGTGAGCTGCTCTTTCTGTTGGGCTCTGGCTATTGTGGTTTCTTTCTGTTTCTGTCTGTGTGTTCTGTACGATTTCTGTTGGGTGGGATTCCCCTCTTAGAATTCGCTGTAGGGCTGGTTTTTTATTCACATACTCCTTTAGATCCTCTTTGCTATGGAAAGATCTGGTTTGCCCCTCGAATATGAACTCCAACTTTGCTAGATATTTTATTCTAGGTTGGCAGTTGTTGGCCTGGAGAACTTGGATGGTGTTCTTCCAACTCTCTTCGTGCTTGGTAGGTTTGTGTGGAGAAGTCTGCTGTTATTTGGATCCTCTTCCCATTGTAGTAAATTTCTTTCTTCACTTTGGCTGCATTCAAAATTTGCTCTTTATTCTTGAGATCTGAAGTCTTGAATATTATGTGCCTTGGCGTGGCTTTTCTGGGGTCTGGCCTGCCAGGTCTCCTATAGGCTTCGGTTACCTGGATGGAGTCTCTTGTGAGATTGGGGAAGTTTTCTGCAATAACTTTATTGAAAATATGTTGAAGCCCTCTGCTCTGGTATTCGGTTCCTTCTTCTATTCCAATTATGCGCAGATTATATCTCTTGTCTTTGTCCACTAGCTCCTGGATTAGTCTGCCCTGAAGCTTCACCGTTTCTTGGAGTGTGGTAATTTTCTGGTTCTTATTGGCTGCATCATCGTCCAAGAGAGATATTCTGGATTCCATATGGTCAATTCTTTGTGCTGTGGATTCAATTGCAGCGTTTATGGATGCCAGAGAGCTATTTATGGTTGCCAGATCAGCTCTGATTGTGGAAATTTCTTCCTTTAAAGTGTTGTATTTTAAGTCTATTTTTCATGCATTTCACTTCTCATGATGTTAAGGTCTTCTTTAACAGAGGTTTGCATTGTATCCATTTTTGCTTCCATTTCTTTCTTGGCTTCCTGGATGTCCTTCAAGACTTCCATTCTAAACTCCTGGAATTGTTTTCTGATTTTGTTTCTGAAGCTCTCCATCATTTCTGCTAACATGGCCTCAGTTGATTTTTTATTTTCCATCTCCTCTTCAGTCGTGCTGCTTTTTGGAGCTGGCAAGTTGGCTTGCCCTTTGATGAACTGTGTTATATTTCTTTGTGATTTGCACATCTGGAGATCTGTGGGTGGCTTCCCTGGTTTGGCTTTGTGCTGGTTCCCGTTGGTCTGTCAGTGGGAGCCTTGTGTCCTGGTGTCCTGGCTCTGTGTTTGGGTTTGGCTGTTGAACCTTGCTGCCCAATGGGTGAACGTGACCTTCTCGGTTGTTGCTGAGGTGGTTACCCTCACTGCACTTGAGGGTCGGTAGGTTCTGTGTCTTTCTCTGTGAGACAGTGTCCTGCCGCTGTGTTGTGCTGACCCTAGCATGCCCCTGGTGGGGGTTTGCTGGTCGCTGATTCAGCGTGGCGTGGAGGCTTATCTCTTCTTTGGTTCTTTTTTCCATTCTATATCTTCATCAGAGGAGCTCACCTCTCAGGCGGTTTGCCCTCCTGTGTGGACTGCTCTGGGGCTGGTGTTGTTGAGGGGCGGCCCACCCACTTGTGCGAAATGTGCCCAACTGAGTGGGCATGGCCACTGGGGAGCTCTGCTCTCCTGTGCAGGTATGCCTACCAGAGCGGGCGCTGTCGATGGGGCCCCGCCTACCTGTGCGATGTGCGCCCACTACAGCGAATGCTGCTGCTGTGGCCCTGCCTACCTGTGCAGGGTACGCCTACCAGAGCGAGCCCCGGGATGTTGGGGTGTGCTTGCACCCTCCCACAAGTCCGCTTTGGGGGGCGGTATTTGTGGGCCCCAGTGGGATCAAGTGTCCAGGCATGGGTTAGCTCCCTCAGACTGCACCTCTGCTGTGAGAGGGGTGCATGATCAGGCCCAGGTGTCCCTGCTGGGCTGGTGTTGCCCACCAGTGCCTGTGACTTTAGTTGAAAAAGTCCACTATGCCCAGGCACTTCGGGTGGGGCTTGCAATGCCTGCCGTCCCCGGGCCCCTGTTGGGAAGAGGGTGTGGGGCCGGTGTGGCTGGTTCAGGCTCCTCTGCTGCCTTGGCGCTGCTCTGCCTTTCCCCTGCTAACTCCTGTGTCCTCCCAGAGCCTGATGGGATCTTGCCACCTAATTTGGGGGTTTTTGTTCCTTTCGGGTGGAGAGGGGGAGGGAGGGAGTTCTAGCTTCTTTGTAGGGTTTGGGTCTCTGATAACTGGTCTCCCATTTGGGGAGGGGCAATGGGGAACTCACTGGTCCTGGATTGTGTGTGTGTCCCTCGCCGTCGTTGGTCCTTTGGGGATGGAGTGCAGGGGTGTGGCAAAAGGTCGTGGTGGCTGCCCCAGCTCTCCCCTTCTGCGCTGCTCAGTTCCCACACCGCTCACATCCGACCCCGGTCATGCGGTCCCGAACTGCCCGTTGCTGCCATCTGTCTTGGTTCGTGCTCTCCCTGGGGTCCATGGAGTCCTGCTGTCTGGACTCTGCGCTCCCAGTGTGGGTTTTCGGCAGTCAGTCTGCCATTCGCCGGGTCCCCTTTCCCAGCTTGGCCCTGTTCGGGCCAGGGTCGGCTGGTGGAGGGAGGGTACCCCGGAAGTTCTCCGGCTTTGTGCAGGTTATAGGCTCTTCTTCTTTTGCTCCTTTTTGTTTCCTGCGTTTCTCCACTTCTTCTGGCTGCTGGTTTTGCTGGGTTCTTGATGGGGTGTTGGGTGCTGGAGTTCCCAGCTCGTTATTCAGTTGGAGGGAGTTGGGGTGCTTCCCTACTGTGGCGGTGCCATCTTCCTTCTCAAGAATTTTCAAAGAAGTGTTTATACTGCCATCATAGTCATTTTATCTGAAAGAAGGTGGGAGGAGGGCACAGAATGAATGGAAAATCAGGAGGAGGAGGAGGAAATCGAGTAGAAAGGGCCCATAAGCTGAAATGAACACTGATAAGAGCAAACTAAGCAACTCAAGGACAATGGGGAGGTGGGAAGTAATTTGAGAAACAGAAGGAACAGATTACACTAAGCAAAAGAAAAGAAATATATATGTACATGCCACCCAATCTGGGAGCAGTTTTATTTTTAGTGTAATGTTTGCAGTCATTTCCTTTGGTTTAACCCCTGTTTTCATTGGTTTTGATTTCTATACCCTTTTTCATATATACATTTATCAGATTTAGGGAAAGGAAGTGCTATCACAGAAAGTTGGAACAAAGGTTAAAATCTGAACCATTGCAACAGTGAAATGCACAAGACACTATGTTAGACATTAATTTTACAACTTGGTGGGGAGAAGCATTGAGGGTAGGGAAAACAGCAGAAAATTTGACACTCATTGCCTTACATATGAAACTGTAATTCCTCTGTATATCACCTTTACAATAAAAACAAATAAAATTTTAAAAGGAGTAATATTGTAAATTGTTGCAATTAAAATATTGAAGGAAGATGATTTTGACTCTGCAATCATACACAAGTTTTGCGTTGACTGGGTTAAATTGGGGAATAGGAAAAGAGATAGAGAATTTCTTCTTAATCATGGACTTGCCAATGCCATTAACAATCTAAGTCTCTGGGCAAGGGGTGCAATCAAAGCAACAGTCATCCTTGCCCTCCTAAGAGGACTTGCTGAATCCAGAATCACAGCTCTTACTATAAACAGAAAGAGGAATATGAGAAAAATAAAGTATTTGTTGATAATTGTTCAAAATTTTATGTAACACTCTCACAAATTAACAATTAGATCAATAATTATAAAAAGTTGTGTTGTACTTTGTTTTCTTTTATTAATTAGTTTAATTTTTCTCCATATTATTTTTACATAGCAGTTTCAGTTCAACATGTTAGATTCTGTGCTCATTGCATCTTGGTACTTGTTACCTCTTCTTGTATTACTTTACACCTTCCTTTGCTGTTGAAAACTTTCTATATGCAGCTATTTGTCACATTGATAAAAACCTAAGAGGACTAATGCCATTCATATTTTATGACATATAATATCTGAATATTTAGAAACATTTGTAAAATAGTACATTCTATTTCCATCCCAAATTGTGCCAATAAGAATGTACTTACATTGGAATTTGTTAAATGTACATTACTGACCTGTTAGAAAGCTTGAAATCCTTCATTATTATTAAATATAGTTTTTCCCCAGTCCTGGGGCTTGGACTCAGGGCCTGAGAACTCTCCCTGGCTTCTTTTTGCTCAAGGATAGCACTCTACTACTTGAGCCACAGCATCACTTCTGGATTTTTCTGTATTTGTAGTGCTGAGGAATTGAACCCAGGATTTCATGTATGGGAGGCAAGCACTCTACCATTAGGCCACATAGATTTTAAAGTTTATGATTAGAACAGATCCTTTTCTGTACCACCCATGGCTCGCTCTATCACATCTTCTAATAAAAAACAATTGTTTAGCACATTGAGCATTTAGACAAAAGTTTCCTAATTTCACCTTAATTCAAGACTTTCTGGAAAATTATACACATCCACAAAAACCTGCTGTGCCTCCAATTTCATTTTCTCATTGAAAATCACTTGATCTCCAGCAGGACTGTTAAACTGAATTTTCTTCTGAAAAGAGTGCAACTCAAATATACACGTGAAGGTGAGATTGATCCAAAATTGTAACAGAAAACCTGAGTTAAGTGAAAGTTATTGTGTTTAATTGTTATTTAATAACTGAACTATAGCTTAGACATCTATTCCAGTATAATGAAAGGGGTTAAAGTACTACAATACCATTATGCCAGTAGGGGTAGAATCCCAAGCATCCTTTTAAGAGAAAACCCTTTCATCTACAAAGTCTGCAAGACCGTTCTCACTTGCCTAGCCGCATCTTGTGACATAAGGTACATAAATATCAGGTGATCCTTTGCTATTTTTTGAGAAACTTACAGGGAAAACTATGAGTCTATACTATTAAAAATAAATGTAAGCATGATGAAGTGATTGGAACATAAAGTTTTGTTGGTAATGTGAAGCATATCTCCTCCTTGTGACTAACTGCTTTCCTTTAAGAACACAGATCTAGAAGTGTCTCATACATATGTGAATAACTATATTTTCCCTGGATTCATGGACAGCCATTTGAAAATACTTAGCTTAATCATCTGTAAAAGTCCATTAAAAAATCACTTTGCTCATGGTGAATGCTGTACAAAAGAGAAGGCATTACCTGTGAAGGAGAAGACACCAGCCCTTTTCCATTTCCCATTGGTGGCTCTTTTCTTTTATAGAAAATCATCTCATGAAGGGCCCGGGCCACAGCATACACAGAATTGTATAAATTGTAACTCTCTTGTGATGGGGCCATGTCAAAAGTATTAACAGGCTGAATCTATGGAGGCATCATGGAAACACGTCTCCTATGTTACACAGTCAGATTCAAAATATGAACAACAAAAAGATAAAAACCAAAGCCTAGCTAGGAAAAATTCTTCTGGGTATTAGCCTTGTAAAATGGCCTTGATAAAATCTGTAAATCAAGCAATATAGCCATAGTGGTGTGAAAACCTGAGATGTACATGGACTGAGCAAGATATGAACTATTTCCTCATGGTTAAAGCCCACTGTGAATTCATGATACAAACTGAAATTTCTGTTAAAAATTTTATAGACTAGAATTGTATTGTCACCTATAATGAATATGACCATGATTTTGGTATTTTTGTAGGGACACTGACTCCAATCATTTCCTTAAACACTGCACAGGTTTCACTCTTGGACATGCTTTTTCTCAATTCTGAAAGGATCCACAAACCATTCATATCCATAGTCCCATCCAATTCCAGCTGAAGTGAAGCATCAAGGTGACTATAGGCTATGGAACCATCTGATAAGGACAAGAAAACTATGGTCACTTAAGATGGTATCAAAAGGCCCAAAGGTTACCTAAAGGGAAGAAAATTGTAGGCTATGTAAGAGGATTAACACAAGACTCAATTGCAGACCTAATTTTTAGCAATAAGCAACAGCCAGAAGTGGAAGGAATTTCAAGTTTGTTTCCCTTATCCTGAAACATCATAAAAAATCTTATTGATGAGGCTCTAAGTTCCAGGTAATTTCTATATAGGATATGATCTCTTCCAAACTATATAGATAGACAGAGAGATAGAGAGAGATCTCTATCTCTCTCTCTCTATCTATCTAGATATATACCTAGATATACATACTATATATGTATGTATATATATATACATAGATATATCTACATATATATCTACATACATATCTACATAGATATATAGATAGATAAATATAGATAGATAGATGTAGATAGATAGATAGATGGATAGATAGATAGATAGATAGATAGATATATCACTACCAATCCTGTGGCCCTTGTGCTTTGTGATCATACACTTTTATTGGTCCATTAAACCAAACTGTTTCTTTCACTCTCTTCAGACTCCTGCATGCAAAAGCAAATTTTGTCATGTATCTTCATCTTTCCCATCATCACCTGTGGAAAATTGTAGAGTTCCAACAGTATCCTAATTTGGACAGATCTTTTTTATGTACCTGTAAGTACTGCTACAGACTTTCTTTCTCTCAGGCAGGTATAAATTGGGAACATGTAAGAAAGCCAAATAATGGGATTATGAAATGCTGACGAAACTCAGAACTCTACATCCAGAGGCATGTTGTGGAAAATATCCAAATCCTTGCTAATCTCCTCAATAGGAAATACCAAGGCCACAGCTATCTGGCAGTACTTGAAGACAAATCTGGGCTACTAGCATAGAAAATTAAGGAAGAATCATTCAAAATCTATCTTGAGAATGTCAGGACAGGGAGATATTATATTCAAGTTAAAGAAACTATGTTGAAACTCTGTATTGAAAATGCCACCTATAACCTGTAGTCCCATGCTAATATCTTCTGGTGGAGATTCTGAGAAAGAACGCACACTGATTAATGAAAAGATCAAAATTCTATATCTCTGTCTCTCTGTGCTCCCTGTTTCTCTGTGTTTCCTCCTATATGTGTGTATATGTATAACGAGATATGTATATACATACACACACAGCATACTGAATCACAACAGACTGAAAAATAAATAGATGAATATATTGCTTAGTTCAAGTATAAAGGAGAGAATAAACTTGTTCAAAATGCAGTCATATGCATGTAATCATAAGTAGTTCAATAGGCAAAGTGCATATCTATGAAAATCCTTTATGTTATTGATGCTAATGCAAGTTTTTCTTAAGAAATGGGGGTGAGGCTCATGTGTTACAATGCTACATTTGATTGAAAAGGCCAAGGAGCAGAATGATGCCGAGTTCAAGAGCCAGTACTGCCACCTCAGAAAAGAACTAAATTATTAGTAGACTGAAGGTAAACTAATTGAAAATAACGTTACTAGATAACCAAAACCCAAAATGAAAACGTGAATGCAGTTTGTCAGAAGTTGATAACATCTTTATAAAGTGAAAGCTTTTCGGTCTTAACATTCAGAAAATAGTTTAAGATAGCAAATGGTAAATTGCATGCAAAAATAAATTAAAAAATTGGAAAAATCCCTAATATAGACAAAAATACAGATACTGAGTTTAGGAAGATCAGATTTTAACTAGACAAAATTTGACACACAGAAGGAATATAGAACTCATCATAGGGGTGACTGCTTTTGTGGACCAGCTGAGCTCTCATTAGAAATTTTGTAGGCTAATGATATATTCACAGTACTAAGGAAAATTAATATATACAAATCAATGAAATTACTCTACCTAGGAAAAAATTCTTTAGAAGTGAGAAGGGTAAAAACTTTCTGGGATCAACAAATTTAAGAGAACACATTTCCACTGGATATGTCAAAAGAAGTTCGTCAAACAAAAAGAAGGGATCATTAACAACTAAGCAGGATGTATACATTGGCATAAAAATGTACTGTTGAGAGTGATTCTACTAACCAGTTTTCTTAAGGTGCTAGTCAGATCATACAATTTCTTTTACCAAAAGAGACAATCAAACTATTGGAATGAGGATATTAACCTATAGTCATCATAGAACACTGTAAAGTTGGGCATCCAATATCTGAAATGATAAGAGGAATTGAATTCAATTAGATAGTTGTCACTTATAATCTCAACTTCGTGAGTAGCCCGAATTACAGGTGTGAGACACCTGGTATATTTAATTTTTTTTTTATTTTTTTCCTTTATTGGAAAAGTGAAGTACAGCGGGGCTACAGTTTCATAAGTAAGGCAGTGAGTATATTTCTTGTTCAACTTGTTATCTCCTCTCTCATTTCCCCTCCTTCCCCCTCCCCCTTTCCTTCCAAACCCATGAGTTGTACAGTTGGTTTACACCTAATGGTTTTGTAAGTATTGATTTTGGAATGGTTTGTCTTTTTATCCTTTGTCTCTTGATTTTGGTATTCCTTTTCCCTTCCCTTGTTCTAATATACGTATATACAATATCCAGGATATTGGGATCAGATACAGTGATAGCAGGGTAAAACCACAGGAAGGGAATACAAGAGAAAAAAAAAGGTATGATTTCACATGCATTGTTGAAAATAATTACAACAATGATATAACATTTGTTTCCATAACATGGAGTTCATTTCACTTAGCATGATCTTATATGTTCATAAGGGCATAGCTATTGGGCTATTGTAATCTTGTGCGATGACTAGCCTAAACATGTACTAATTATTCTTTATGAGGGAAACCATAGAGTCCTTGTTTCTTTGAGTCAATTCATTTAGTATAATTTTTTCCATGTCCTCAATTTCCTTCTGAATGGAGCAATGTCATTCTTGCTGAGAGAGGCACAAAATTCCATTGTGTACATGTACCACACTTTCCTGAACCACTCATTTACTGAGGAGCATCTGAGTTGGTTTCATATTTTAGCAATGACAAATTGTGCTATGATGAACATTGTTGTGCTGGTGGCTTTGATGTGGTCTTGCTTGTAATCTTTTGGGTAGATGCCCAAAAGTGGGGCTGCTGGGTCATAGGGCAGCTCCACGTTTAGCCTTCTGTGGAAACTCCACATTCTGCTTTCCAGAATGGTTGAACAAGTTTACATTCCCACCCACAATGTAGTAGGGTTCCCTTTTGGCCACATCCCATCCAGCATTTGTTGTTGTTAGTTTTCCTGATAATGGACATTCTTACTGGGTTGAGGTGGAATCTCAATATGGTTTTGATTTGCATTTTTTTATGGTCAGTGATGTAGAACACTTCTTCATGTGTCTATTGGTAATTCTCATTTCCTCTTCAGAGAAGTTTCTTTTTAGGTCTCTAGCTCATTTGTTGAGGGGGCCATTGGTTGTGGTTTTGTTTTTGAGAAATTTAATCTTTTGAGTTCCATGTACAGTTTAGATATGAAACCTTTGTCCGTTGTATGACTGATAAAGGTCTTCTCGCAATCTGTGGGCTTTCTGTTTGTCTTGCAAGCTGTGCCCTTTGCCCCGCATTAGCTCCACAGTTTGATGCAGCACCATTTGTCCAACCTCTACTTGAATTGTTGTGTTTCTGGGCTTTTATTAAGGAAGTTTCTTCTCATGCCAAGGAGCCCAAGTGTTTGTCCTAGTCCTTCTTGCAGTGTTTTCAGGGTACCTGATTATACTTCGAGGTCTTTGATCCATTTGGAATTGATTTTGGTGTAGGCTGATATAGAAAGATAGTTTTAATTTGTTACAGGTGTTGAACCAGTTTTTCCAGCTCCATTTGTTGAAGAGGCTGTCTTTCTTCCATCCTATTTTTTATCTCCTTTATCAAAGATTAAGTAGCCATAGTTCTGCAGGTTCATTTCTGGGTCTTCAGTTCTTTTCCATTGGTCCTCAGGCATGTACTTGTGCCAATACCAGCTGTTTTTATTTCTATAGCTTTGTAATACAGTTTGAAGTTTGTATAGTAATTCCTCCAGCACTGTTCTTTCCACTTAGGATTGTTTTTGCTATTCAGGTGCTTTTATTGTTCCATATGTGTTTCTGGATTGCTTCTCGTATTTCATTGAAGAATGGTGTTGGGATATTTGATGGGCTTTTCATTCAATTTGTAGATAGCCTTTGGCAATATTGTCATTTTGACAACTTTAATCCTCCCATTCCAGGAGAATGGGAAGTTTTTCCATTTCCTTAGTTCTGCCTTAATTTCCTTTTTCAGGTTTTTAAAGTTCTTGTTGTATGGGTTTTTCACTTCCTCGGCTAAGGTTATTCCTATGTATTTTATGTTTTGTCAGGCTATTGCAAATGGTGTTGCTTTCCTGATTTTACCCTCACTCTTTGGGTTGCTGGCTTATAGAAAAAGCCATTGACTTTTGAGGACCTATTTATATCCTGCTACTTTGCCAAAGTTTTGGATCAGCTCTAGTAACTTGTGAGTAGTGTCTATGGGGTTCTTAAATACAGGATCATGTCATCTGCAAATTAACTTCATCTTTTTCTATTTGGATCCCCTCTGTGTCTTCCTCTTTTCTTATTCCTCTGGCTAGAAATTTTAGTATTAGATTGAAGAGGAGAGGAGAGAGTGGACAACCTTGTCTTGCTCCTGATTTTAGAGGAAATGGCTTTAACATTTTGCCATTAAGAGTAATGCTTGATGTGGGTTTCTCGTAGACAACTTTAATTATATTCAAGATTTTCCCTGGAATCCCAGTTTCTCCCAAGCTTTTACCATAAATGGGTGCTGGATTTTATCAAGTGCTTTTCCTGCATCTAGTGAAATAATCATGTGACTCTTGACCTTTCTCCTGTTGATGTGGTGGATTATGTTGATTGACTTGTATATATTGAAGCAGCTCTGCATACTGGGAATGAATCCAGTTTGATCATAGTTTATGATTGTTTTGATGACTTGTTGAAGTCGGTTGGCCAGAATTTTGTCGAGAATTTTTGCTTTGATATGCATTAAGGAAATCGGTCCATAGTTCTCTTTCTTAGATGAGTCCCTGTCCAGTTTTGGGATAAGGTTTATCCTGGCATCATAGAATGTGTTTGGTAATAAACTTTCACTTTAAATTTCATTGAATAGTTTAAGAAATACTGCTGTGAGTTATGTTTAGAAGGCCTTATAAAATTCTGCTGTGAATCCCTTTGGGCCTGTGATTTTCTTGGATCGGAGATCTCTTATTGGAGTCTACTTCATTGCTGGATATGGGTCTCTGTAGTAGGTTTAAACCTTCATGGTTCACTTTAGGCATATAATTTTTTGCTAGGAAATTGACCCTTTCTTCCAGGTTCTGAAATTGATTAGCGTAAAGATTTGCAAAATATCCCTTTATTATATTCTGAATCTGGATTTTTCTGTGGTGATGTTTCTTCTTTCATCTTTGATCTTGTTTATTTGGGTGTGAATTCTTAGTCAGATTTTCTAGGGGTCTGTCTAACTTGTTAATTTTTTCAAAGAACCAACAGTTTTGTTGATACTTTCTATGCTTTTTTAAAAAACTCTAAATCGTTTAATTCTGACTTAATTTTAATCATTTGCTTCTGTCTCCTGACTTGGGGTTTGGCTTGTTGTTCTCTTTCAAGGGGCTTACGGTGCTTCCTTAAGTTGTTGAATTAGTATTTCTCCAGTTTGTTGATGTAGGCACTCAGAGATATAAATTTTCCTCTGAGTACTGCCTTTCCTGTGTCCCAAAGGAGCTTGTACTGTATTTTCTGATCTTGGTTTAATAAACATTTGAATTTCTGTTCTAATTTCTTCAATGACCCACTGTTGGTTCAGCAAAGTGTTTTTCAATCTCCATGAATTGTAGGATTTTCTGTGGTGGTTGTTTGAATTGAGCTCTAATTTTATTCCTTTGTGGTCTGAGAGAATGCAGGGAATGATTTCAATATTTGTGAAGATGTGCTTTGTGCCCTAAAATGTGATCTACTTTGGAGAATGTTCCATGTGCTGTCGAGAAGAATGTATATTCTGGTGTTGCTGGATGGAATATTCTGTAGATGTCAGTTAAGTCTAGTTGGTATATGCAGTTGTTTAGTTCTGAAGTTTCTTTGCTCCACTTTTGGCGTGTTGATCTCTCCAGAGATGACATTGCAGTGTTACAAACTCTCACTGTCAGTGTATTTAGACCTGTGACTATTTTTAGAATCAGCAGTGTTTGTTTGATGAAGTTGGGTTCTCCTGTATTTGGCACGTAGATTCTTAGGATGTTTATATACTTCTGTAGGATATATTCCTTTTTAGTATGTAGTAACCTTCTTTGTCTCTTCTTACTATTTTTAATTTGAAGACAATTTCATCTGATACTTGGATTGCAACTCCTTCCTGCTTATGGGGGCCATTTTCTTGACAGATTTTATTACTGTCTTTCATTTTTAAAAATATTTGCTTTTGCTGGTTACATGTGTCTCTTGGAGGCAGCAGAACAATGGACCTTGAATTTTTGATCCAAATTAAGAGTCTATGTCATTTAATTAGAGATATAAATCCATTAATATTGAGAGTTAGGATTGAGAGGTGGTTTCCTTTCCTTATATCTCTCTTTTTAAGGGCTGTGTCTTCCCAATTCTTGCTCTGATAACCTGGTTTTCTATTTAGGGTTCATTTCTCTGTCTGTATTGTGCTCTTGAAGATTTTCTATGTGTAGAACATCCTTGAGGATTTTGTGTAAGGCTAGTTTGGTAAAGATACATTGTTTCAGTTTTTCCTTGCTATGGAATACTTTTATTTGACCTTCGGCTATGAATGGGAGTTTAGCTGGGTACAGTATTCTTGATTGGCATTTCTTTTTCTTTAGGGTGCAGCATACCTCATTTCAGGCTCTCCTTGCTTTAATGATCTCTGCTGAGAAGTCTGGGGTGATTCTGATCAGTTTTCCTTTACATGTGATTATTTTCTTCTCCCTGGAAGCTTTAAGGATTCTTCCCTTAGTCTCTATCGATCCTGTATAGATTTCAATGTGTTATGGGGATATCCTATTCTGGTCTTGTCTGTTTAGTGTTCTAAATGCTTCTTCTATCCTTCTGGATATTTATGTTCTTTGCTATTATTATTTTAAACCAATTCCTTTAGCCTCTTTATCTAGGTTTTTCTCAATACCAATTAACCTTAAATTGGGCTTCCTGATTGGATCATGGAGCTCCTGAATCAATCTGTATTGCTTATAGAATTTGTTTTGTATTATTTTTGTTCTTTCTACATAAAGTTTAGGGAATCAATTCCTGAAATTTGATCCTCTGCATCATCCATTATGCTCTCTAGGCCAGCTTCTTGGTTTCTTATCTCCCTTCCTTCTGACTGTTATTTCTTGATGGCTACCATTTCTTTGCTATAATTTTCTCTTAGGTCCCATATGGATTACTTTACTTCATTAATTTGGTTCTGAGTACTACTGTCTCTTAAATATTTTAGCTGACTAGCTATCTTTTCATAGGACTCCTTTTCCTTCTGTTTGAGTTCATTTATCTTCCTGTTTGTGGAAGCCATGAATTCCTCTATTACTTTACAGTTGACTTCATTGCATTCATGAATTAATCTTTGGCTTGCCTCCTCATGCTCTAGAATACTTGTCTGAAGAGAATCAAATTGTAATGGGGTCTGAGGGAGGAGATTCCCCATCCTTCTATGAGTCCACCACTCAGACAGTCTCCAGCAAAAGGATTACAAAAGGATGGATTTATTGGGGAATTAAAAAGCAAACTAACTGGCCAGGGTCACAGCCCAGACTAGGGAGTTGAGACCACATGCTCTCCTGTATGCGCTCAGAGTTGAGTTATAAAGGCAAATGCTACATGGTCAAGCTTGCCACATGCAGGTGGCCAATGAGGTTACCACACTTACAGAGAATGCCAGGCCACACGAAGGTGGCCAATGGAGTTACAAACTGCCTTATAGCAACTGTTTGAACTAACCTATGATTTTAGTTAGAAGTGGTGCATTGATTGGATGGGGCTCACATGACACAGGCAGATATGCCTACTCAGGGGAGGGCACAGGTTTGATCTTGAACGTTCCTCAACTCAGATGTTCATGCAGTTTACATAATCTTATCACAGCGAAGGGGAACTTCCATGGATAGAGTGGGGGAGATCTTAGTGAAGATGGGTCAGCTCCTGCTCTCTTTAATCTGAGATGGAGTCAATCTGACACCCCTCAAAAGCCAATGATGGCGCTGGCCAGTTCTTACCTCCATATTACAAAAACTTTTCATTTATCATTTTTATGAGCAGATTTTGTAGAGCATTTTGAGGATTCTCCTCTAGGTCTTTGATTGGCTGCTCTGTTTCCTGCTTATTTTGAGTGGGAGATGAGATTCCCTGACTTGCCATCTTTCTTGTGCATTTTCTGCTCATTTGATTTGGGAATGCCAATCTACCGGCATCTCTGAGCACCATTTAAGTCCCAAAGCGAGCCTAAACAAGCCCTGTTGCATAAGTCTCAGAGATTCACAATCATATACAGATAACTTCCCTCTCTTTTTTGTATATGAAAGCAGATTTGGGGTACCCATAGAATACAATCTTAATATAAAAACCAACTCTGAGCCCTGTATCCAGTAGCTAATTATATACAGTTATAACCATGAACAAATTTGTTCTTACATTTGGTTCTTTTTGGACTGATGGAATTGCTCTATGAACCCCTTTGAGTCACTCAGATTAAACAAGGATACCCTCTATCTAGCCTGCCAATATCCAGGGGTCAATGGAGTCTGGAGGTCCTGGAAGTAAATTTAGGAGGGTAAGTTAGGAGTAGTGAAGAAAATGAACTAAAAGTAATGGGGGATGATGATTTTGATATAGTTTCAGTGAAATGGAAAAGTGGAAATCAGTACAATAGGAATAAAGAGCAAGATTAAAATGATATACCACCATGGGTTAATAAAAAAAACAAAACAGCAAAGTTATCAATCAAAAGGAAGTAATTTTACAAAAAGAAAATGTGAAAAGAGAAATGAAGAAAAGATACAGAAAAAGACAATAAAAAAACAACAAGAACAAACAAAGAAGAGAAAATGAGTCTTCCTTGTTTGGGTGGGCCACTTCCAGCCTCTGGTTTCCTTATGATGGTCCGTGGTCTGTTTTCCTGAGGCTTGGCTGGTTTGATTTATTTTCAGTTTGCAGTAGGAAGGTCTGCTCTGACCCTCCTCCTTGGTTAGTTAAATCCTAGTGCTGTGTGGTTAGCACAGCTTTCAGGTAGGAGTTGGGAGCCTTCTGTAATTGGGGTATGCTAAACAGTTTCAGGAACCTTGCATCCTGCCATCTGCTTTGGGGCCACTGCTTTTAACCCCTGCTCCTAATTGTACTGTGGTCAGCAGGGCAGGTGGGGGCCCTCTGGGTTTGTTTACCAAGTGATGAAAGCTGTTCACCCCTGGGAAGTTCCTCCCACCTGGGTGGGAAGACAATCCCCTGGGTAAAACTGGCTGTGTGGTTCACCTCAGTTTGCTGGTTAGAGTTTGGCACCCTCTGTAATGGGGATCTTGATTAGTCTCAGAAACTGTTGCCTCTCCCCTTCTGTTTGTCCCCTGCTGCCTGTAGCTGCTCGCCACTGCTTTTGGTTTGATTTCAAAATTCCAGCTGCTGAGGGCTCAGCAGTGTAGGCAGGGTGAGGAGAGGTGGGGCAGGATGCGGCGGGACACCTCTGGCTGTGTTTATCTGAGTCTATGCGCCAAGGCCCTGGGCAGGGAGACCTTTTCCTGGGTGGATCTGGCTCTCACTGTTGAGTTGTTCCTGCCCTTTTCAAAGATGGCCCCTTTGTCCTCACTTTCCTCTGACCTGCTTTATTTCTGGTCTGCTCTGGCCCAGTCTATGCTAGAGTCAAACATGTGACTTCCCTTTGGTGTGGAGGAGGGAGTGCTTCCTTCTAAATGCTGCTCCATGGTTGTGAGTGAGAATGTTTTTCGTGGGGTAATCATGCTTTCTCTGGAGTTTCAGCCCATCTGTGATCAGTGTGCAATCCACATCTGTCTGCCACCCATCTGGAGGATTACTTCCTGGTCGCTGTTGTGTGCTGTAGGTGCATGGAGTGCTGGGCACTCTGCCTGAGCTGGTGGTGGGATGCTGTCCAGAGCTCACATCTGTTTTGTCAAGTGAGCTGCCTCGAAATTTCCTTTCTGGCCAGAATCTATAGACAATTATACTAACTTGGGCTGTCTTTCTAGGAGTAAAAGTTTCTCTGGGGTAGTAAAACTGAGTTCTTGAAGGGAGCTTTGATATGGATCTACTGCAACTCTGACATTTTCCTGGAACTCAAGCCATATTTAATTCTTTAATTGTGGAAAATATGAGACAATGAAAATTTCCTTAAGTCATTAGTAGATTTTAATCATATTTAACCTCTAATTTATTATGGGTCTATTTTGTCTTTTGTTTTGCTTGCTTCTAATCCACATCATGAAAGACAATTGCCATAATTCCAAGTAACTTGCGTGATCAAATATTTTCAATTTCACATGAGCCACAAAACCAAACCTGTAATAGACAAATGAAAAATAATAATCCAGAAATGGAAAGACACTACACATGAAATCAAATCACCTACACTGAAGTCTCTAAAATAAGGGCAAAGAATGGAAAAAGCGTCAGTAAAATTGGAGAACAAGTGATATAATATTAATACTGAGAAATGATTTGTCAGTACTGATTGGGAATAGAAGAACTTCTGCAACCAGAAGACATAAGGTGGCTGAAATGCTGATGTTAGCAGCCAACCAAGGCATAAAGGTACCAGTGGATCACTTATCTTCAATAAGTTACCACAAGTGGCAAAGCACTAGACTTAACAAAAGAGCTCAGGGACAGCACCCACACCCTGAGTTCAAGCCCATGACAGCCAAAAACAAAAACCAGATGGAAGGTGGCACTGAAACAATAGGGAGGCACCCCAAGTCGCTTCAACCAAATAGTAATCTGGGAGCCCCAACACCCACCACCCCATCAAGGGACCAGTAAAATCAACAACCAGAACCAACAGAGATCAACAGGAAATGAAAGGGAACAAAGAAAAGAAGCCCATAATCTTCACGAAGTCAGAAAATCTATGGGATAACCCCCCGAACCTGGCCTGAACATTCCTAGGCTGGGTAAGCAGCCCTGGTGTCAGGGACCACAGGTCTCCAGCAAACGCAGATGCTAGAGCAGAAAAGTCCTGCAGCAAGTGTGGATACCAGACAGAAAGACCTCCACGGACCCAGACCACGCACAGAATGGACCACACGGACCTGGACCAGACAGCAATGAGGGAGCTGGGCATTGGAGACACAGAGAGCATAGGCCAGACACCACCACACCCTGCCCCAGAGAGATCCCAGAGCATTGCAGAACACATACAGACTCAAGGACCAGTGAGTACTTCATCATTCCCCTCTGCCAAATGGGAGATCATCTCTGGCAGAGACCCTCAGAACTTGACTTGGACTTCATTGTCAGGGGACAGAGAAACTAGAGCACCCCCCTCCCCACCACCAGGCTCCCTGACAGAGGGATAAATGGATCCCATACCTGGTGGCACTAGGATCCTACATCTCCCAGAGAAGCTGTGACTGGGAAAATACAGGAACTAGCAGCGAGCAGAACATTTCCCCAACGAAGTCACTTGGGTGGGACACATTTGGCCAGCTTCCACCAGCACCACAGGTGGGTCACCTGAATTTGCATGCACCAGCACCCCCAGCAGGGACCCTAGGGCTAGTGTGCATTTGACCTCTGGCTGAGGCACTTGGGTTTGTGCAGATTAGTTGAATGGCAGAGTCACTCATATTCATGTGCAATACCAGCCTAGCAGGTTCACCTGGTCCCAAGCACACCCACCCCTCACAGCAGAAGCACAGAGAGGTCGCAGTAACAACCCCCCCCCCCCGAGACAATTGAACCCACTTGGGATGGCACATACCATCTCCCAGCAGAGTTGCGAGAGGGCAAAGCACCTCTCAACAACCTGGGACCATGCGCCCCCAGCAGAGGCACGTGAGTTCACTTGCACACTCCCACCAGCAGCTTGGGGTTCAAATGCATGTGCCCCCCAGTAGGACTGCATAAGTTAGCATCCACTGCCCTCAAGAAGGAGGGCCCCTACACTCACTCCCCTGCAGGAGCACACAGGTGGGAATGCCTGCCCATCAGCGGCAACAATCGCTCTGATAAGTGCACTCTGGAGCCACAGCGACTAGCAGGGTAAGAAACAACAAAAAAAGAAAAGTCTCCATGCCATGCTGAATTGGCGACCCACAAATCCCCAACAGGGTCTTATAAGGGACAGCATACCATGTAGGCAGAACACTGACCCACAGAGAAAGCGATAGAATCTATCCATCCTTAACTGTGGAGAGGGTGACCAGGTTGGCAGCAGCCAAGGTGGGCACACTAACACATAGGGCAGAAAGGTACAACAGGGAATCCCAAACCTGGAAGCAGGATACAATCAAGTCAGTCCATCCAGCCAAAGGGGAACCAAGTGCCCAACAGGCACCTGCTGGAGTGGAGACACATCTGGCTGGCGGATCAGCACAAGGCTAAACTAAGACCACCACCTGTAGGC
This sequence comes from Perognathus longimembris pacificus, assembly GCF_023159225.1. Classification (NCBI taxonomy): domain Eukaryota; kingdom Metazoa; phylum Chordata; class Mammalia; order Rodentia; family Heteromyidae; genus Perognathus; species Perognathus longimembris. Next base: position 68,917,756 of record NC_063163.1, read on the forward strand.
CACAAAAAGGAAGTGCAGGGAGTAATCAAGCCCCCATAACTCCTGCATTCCAGATGTGTCAATCACAAAGAAATATTACAAATTTAATGAAAGGTCAAGCCAACTCGCCAGCTCCAAAAACCAATGCAACCGAAGAGGAGATGGAGAAAATAAAAACATTTCAGGCTATGATGGCAGAAATGACCAGAAGCATCAAGATTGAATTCCAAGAACGATTTCAGGAACACAGCAAAGAATTCTCAACGGAATTTCAGGAAGTGAAGAAAGAAATGGAAGTAAAAATAAGTACAGCCAACTCCTCATTTAAAGAAGAACTTAATATCCTGAGAACCAAAATGCATGGAAAAAATAGAATAAAAATTCAACTCATTAAAAGAAGAAATTACCACATTGAGAGCTGATCTAGCAACCATAAACAGTTCACTTTCCACAATGCAAACTACACTGGAAGCTGTATCTCAAAGGATTGATATAGAACCTAGAGTCTCATTTTTGGAAGACAACTCGGCTAATACTCATCAGAAGATTATCACACTCCAAAAAACTATCAATCTTCATGAAAGATTAACCCAGAAAATAGAGGACAAGGTGAAGAGATAATCTGCACATAATCGGAGTAGATGAAAGAGAAGAGTATCTGAGTATATAAAACATATTCAATAGAATTATTACAGAGAACTTCCCTAATCTCAAAAGGGAAACCTTACCCAAATAACAGAAACCTACAGAACACCTATCAGAGCAGACCCTAGAAGAAACACCCCTAGACATATCATTCTCAAGGCTTCAGATCTTAACAAAAAGGAACATATCCTGAATGAAGTCAAAACAAAGAAAGAACTATACCACAATGGAAAAAAGATCAGAATCATGGCAGACCTCTCCACACAAACTTTCAACGCACAAAAAACCTGGAAGAACTCCAACTAAGCCTTGAAGGCCAACAATTGCCAACCCAGACTTAGATATCCAGGAAAATTAGAATTTACATTCGATGGAGAAACCAAAACCTTCCACAACCAAGAAAAATTAAAGGAATATATGAGAAAAAAGCTAGCCCTACAGAGAATTCTAAGAGGAGAACGTCACTCAACAGAAAACAGCCAAGAGCAAGAAACCCCTATCTACAGAAGCTAATAAGAAAGCAACTTAATAAACATAAGAAAGAGCCACTGTAATCCTAGACAAACAGGAGACTGAAAGTCAAGGATCTTACGTCAAAGAAAGTTGGGAAGAAAAGTCTATCTCCAGTTAACCAAGAACCTAGAATTGGAGGTGTAGCTCAAGTGATAGAGAACCAGCCTTGAGAGAAAAAGCCAATCAGAGTGAAAAGCAAGCCATAAACCATGACTCTTGCCTATATTCCAAGCCATTTCAGAACTCAGAAGATAAGAAATTCCAGATATGGCAGAGAAAAAAGGTTGTGGCACAAGTTATAAAAATGGTCATAAATATAGCGAGTGACTCTAATCAAAGTGGAACTACAATGTAAACCAGATAATTGGCACAAGAACCAAATTGTGTAAAAATTGAGAAACATTGCTTTATTATTAGTGGGTATAGAGTTGAGTTAAATCTCTCACGTACGAATGTCTAATTGCAGTGCTGCATTTATCTACAAGACAGACTTAGTGGGGAAATATTACTACCCACAGCCAATATCATGCATAAATTTCCCTGACATAGACCAGATTTTATTTTGTATCTACGAGTAGCTAAGAAACCATTAACTGCTTCGCATGTGGCTAAGACCAGTATAATAATAGGTATTATAAAAGATAAATTTATATGAAAGGATGTGGATAATAGCACTATTATTAAAAATAGTGTTAGTATTATACCTTCTAGACATAGAAGAAGGATATTAAGTGAGATCGGAATATTAGTATGCCCAGCAGTGATACAAAAAATGCAATATTGAGGTTTATTATAGTAAAGGGCATAATTAGTAGTTATGAATTTTCATAATTTAATGAGCCGAAATCAATTGTTTTAATTTAAACTAACTACTATATTCATCTCATTCTAAGCCATTTTGCGATCATTCATAGGCTAATCCTAGTGAAAGAAAAACAATTAGAGCTAGGGCCAAAGAGGTTGTCGAGTATACTGATGAATATTGAAAGGCTCAGGGTAGGGTAACAAAAGGGCAATTTCTAGGTCAAATAGCAAAAAGGTAATAGCTACTAAGAAAAATTTTATTGAGAATGGTAGACGAGCTGAGCTAATAGGATCAAATCTACACTCGTATGGGCTTACTTTCTCTGAGTAAATATTTATTTGTGGAATTCAAAATGCAATTATAGTTAGTAGAGCAGCTAGGGTTATATTGATGCCTAGGGCAATAATTAAATTAATTATTCTTTTTTGGATTTAACCAAAGTCTTCTGATTGGAAGTCAGATGTACCATTAGCCCCCTCATCAAGTGGGCTAAACTTACAAAGAGACTTCTCTGATGAGGAAATGAGAATGGCCAAGAAACATATGAAAAAGTGCTCTACATCACTGGCCATAAAAGAAATACAAATCAAAACAACATTGAGATTCCATCTCACCCCAGTAAAAATGTCATATATCAAGAAAACTAACAATAACAATTGTTGGAGGGGATGTGGCCAAAAGGGAACCCTACTTCATTGTTGGTGGGAATGTAAACTGGTTCAGCCACTCTGGCAAGCAGTATGGAGATTCCTCAGAAGGCTAAATATAGAACTCCCCTATGACCCAGCAGCCCCACTTTTGGGTATCTATCCAAAAGACCACAAACAAAATCACAGTAATGCCACCAGCACAACAATGTTCATTGCAGCACAATTTGTCATAGCTACAATCTGGAACCAACCCAGATGCCCCTCAGTAGACGAATGGATCAGGAAAATGTGGTACATATACACAATGGAATTTTATGCCTCTATCAGAAAGAATGACATTGCCCCATTTGTAAGGAAATGGAAGGACTTGGAAAAAATTATACTAAGTGAAGTGAGCCAGACCCAAGGAAACATGGACTCTATGGTCTCCCTTATTGGGAATAATTAGTACAGGTTTAGGCAAGTCATAGCAGAGGATCACAAGAGCCCAATAGCTATACCCTTATGAAAACATAAGATGATGCTAAGTGAAATGAACTCCATGTTATGGAAACGATTGTTATATCACAGTTGTAACTACTTTCAATGTCCCATCTCTATCTGTAGCTTCTATTATTGATTATATTCTTGTATCACCTTCCAGTGGTTGTACCTACACTTTCTCTGTAATCTTATCTGAGTATATTGGAAACCATGTATACTGGTATTAGAAGTAGGAAATTGAAAGGGAATACCAAAATTGAGAGACACAGGGTAAAAAAAGACAAACAACTACAAAAACAATACTTGCAAAACTGTTTGGTGAAAGTGACCTGAACACCTCAGGGGGGGAAAGGGAAAGGGGGAGGAGGGAGGGGGGTATGAGGGACAAGATAACAAACAGTACAAGAAATGTATCCAATGCCTAATGTATGAAACTGTAACCACTCTGTACATCAGTTTGATAATAAAAATTTGAAAAAAAATTTAAAAAAGAAACGTATTTCAGCTGAAATCATAATTCTCAATATGTTAATCTTAGCACATCAACAAAAGTATTGAAGTATGCTTTGGGAACTTAAGAGAATGAAGACCAGCTAAATGTGGGTAAATAATGGGGAATAAAAACATTAAACTAGCCAAACATTTGTGCCTCACAACTGTAGTCTTAGAAACTTAGGAGGCTGAGATCTGAGCATCATGTTTTCAAGCCAGCTTGACCTGCACACGCCCAGGGTGGAGTGACAGGGACACAGGTAAGCCTCAGTGCACGTGGCCGAACGAGACTCCTCAGGCCCTTCAAGAAAGACACTCACAGACGCATGGGAGTCTTGGAGAAGACCTCAAGGGCGTTCTGTTTATTCAAATGAGGAGCCAACAGATATACCCCAAAGGCGGGCACAGGAGAGGGGCCCCTGATTGGCCACAAGGGCTGTCCCTCAAGTGATGTCAGGGGACTTCCTTTGTGGGTGGAGACCCAGCCCCCCAAGGGTTGGGTTCTGGGGTCCCCGGCCATCAGACACGTGCTCAACCCCAGGGGCAGGGGTTGCTTCTTTTCCGGTTGAAGCCAGAAGGTGGGAGGGACTACCTTCCGCAGCAGCCCCACGGCTAGGGGAAGGGCAGCATTTCTAAGGGAGCCCTAGTTGCCCTTTCCCCCTTAAGGCCAAGCTAAATCCCCAGCAGAAGCAGAGCTGTGATTCAAGTGCTAGAGCATTAGCCTTAGTCAGAAAAGTTCATGGTCAGAGCCCAGGGCCTGAGTTCCCAGGACTAGGACATCACTCCTCTTAAGTTTGGGCAGTTACTTTAAGCTGTACTTGCTACAGTAGCACTTGAAAGGGAGTACAAATAATAAAGACAACGACAGTCTTACTTGCAATAGGAATCAGATAGTTTGATACAATTTATTGAAGTTCTTTACAGTTATTTTTCTTTTTCTTTCCTATATAGCCATTTATTAGTGAGATTCTACTATATACCAAAAGCCTTCTGAGGAATCTCCATACTGCTTGCCAGAGTGGCTGAACCAGTTTACATTCCCACCAACAATGAAGTAGGGTTCCCTTTTGGCCATATCCCCTCCAACATTTATTATTGTTAGTTTTCTTGATATAGGACATTCTTATGGGGGTGAGATGGAATCTCAATGTTGTTTTGATTTGCATTTCTTTTATGGCCAGTGATGTAGAGCACTTTTTCATATGTTTCTTGGCCATTCTCATTTCCTCATCAGAGAAGTCTCTTTTTAAGTCTCTAGCTCACTTGATGAGGGGGCTATTGGTTCTTTGCCGTTTTGTTTTGGAGGAAGGTAATTTTATTAGTTTGGCATATATTTTAGATATGAGGTCTTTGTCTGTTGACTGGCCAGTAAAGATCTTCTCCCAATCTGTGAGCTTTCTATTTATCTTGCGAGCTATGTCCTTTGCCCTGCAGAGGCTCTGCAGTTTGATGTAGTCCCATTTGTCCAACCTTTCTTTGATTTGTAGCCTTTCTGGGTCTTTGTTAAGGAAGTTACATCCTGTGCCAAGGAGCCCAAGTGTTTCTCTTACTCCTTCCTTTGGTGTTTTCAGGGTGCCTGTTTTGATTTCTAGGTCTTTGATCCATCTGGAATTGATTTTGGTGCAGGGTGATATATAAGGATCTAGTTTTAGTTTGTTGCATGTGTGGAACCAGTTTTGCCAGCACCATTTGTTAATGGTGCTTAAAGAGGCTATCTTTCTTTCAGACTATTGTTTTAGATCCTTTATCAAAGATTAAGTAGACATAGTTCTATGGGTTCATTTCTGGGTCTTCAATTCTGTTCCATTGGTCTTCAGGCCTGTTCTGGTGCTAATACCAAGCTATTTTTTTTTTTATTACTATAGCTTATAATACAGCTTGAAGTTGAGTATTGTAATTCCTCCAGCACCATTCTTTTCTGCTTAGGATTGTTTTTACTATTCTAGGTCTTTTATTGTCAAAAATATGCATGTGCACAAGTAAAGCAGAACTCAAGGGCAGATAAAATTCTTTCATAAGGGATATTTGATATTATTGAGCTGTCTGCTAACACCTAGATTGTGGAGCATATCTGACATGAAATAAAGACATAGGCTTAGTTTGAAACATTACTTACTTGTCTACAGTAAGCGTGTACGCGCGCGCGTGTGTGTGTGTGTGTTTACCATGTACTAGTACTAGGGTTTGAATTCGGTGCTTGGACATTATCCTTGAGCTTAGTTACCCAAAGCCAGCACTTGAGCCATAGCTCCATTGACAACTTTTGTTTGGTTATTTGAAGATAAAAGTCTCACAGATTTTCCTGCCTGGGCTGTCTTCAAACCATGATACGCATTTATCAGGCCCATAAGTAGCTAGGTTTACAGGCATAAGCCACCAGCCTGCAATAAGAATTTTTATCAATGTTCTCGAAATGTAGGTGTTACTAAAGAAAAGTTCTCAGACTACTTCCCTAGGGGGGCAGGAAATATAGCTGCAGCCTTTTAGTAAATATGTCGTGCCAGTGACTCAGGATGATTATGAAAATATCACTTCATTTTCTGTGATGGCAGGTAGGATGGAGTAGATACAAGAATCGTGGACTAAAGTGATATGACCATATTGACTTGGAATGAAGTGAAGCTACATTGATGGGAAGAGAGCCTTCTACTAGCAGGCAGTAAATCACTCAACAGTAGATACAAGACAAAATAATAAACCTGACCTGTCCTTGCTGCAATAGGGATGGAGGTCATTGTAGAGCAGACAGAGAATATTGATGTGTACACCCAGAATTCTTTAAAGTGTTCCAACCAGTATTTAAACATATTTGACAGAACTCAGGTGGGGAATTCCTATATCCAGAAGCAGGGTAAACAGTCATTTGGTTGTCAGAACTGAAGAACCACCATGTGTGAAACATATTAAAATGAACCACAATGTCTGACCACATGTCCTTATATGGTCAGGAATCTTAAAAGAGTGAAGGACTCTGTAAAACTACAAACTTCTAGGTTGAGTTAGAAAGAAAAATGTCTGGGTACAAAAGCAAGAATAACAAGACTTCAGAAAGACAAGAATAGCATGACCTCAGAAAATACTTAGAATGGCCTGTATTTCTGATGACAAGTGTCTATATGTGACTTGTGTTCAGTAATGTGAAAATTTGGGTCATGAGACATACAGAATAATAAGCATGAACTTCAATGATAACTGACATGTAAGACTATGTTTTCTTCTCACTGAAAATGAAGGTTTGAATGTAGTCCTTATGAACCTGAGCCAGTACCTGAATTGTGACATTAGAGTTCATAAGAGGCTTCCTCCCTCTATTTAGTGCACTGTGCATGTGCATCTGCTTTAGATTTGGTGGACAAGTGACAGAAAATTTCAGTGATTCATGCTATCATGTATGAGAACAGTGGTCAAGGCTGGATTCTGGGGATTTCTTCTACTTGTAAGGTCAGTTTAGTAATTTCTCACCATGTTTGTGAGTGAACAGAGAGGATGTAGGTGGAGAAGGACAGTGAAACCTCCAATGAGGAGGAGTTTTATGTCATGAAATAAATTCTGATTCTAGTAAATAGATCTAAATCTTACAGTGTATGTAAAATATTTCAAGAGAATGAGCTTCTAAATAGAGTAAAATAAGAAAGTGTGTTCCAGAAACATTCAAATTCTATACATTTATGCCAAATATTCCAAACACTATTGAATTATCTGTAAGGATAGAAAGCCTTATCTTTCCTTCCTTATAGCACTGAATGACTAAAATAAATATTTTATACATAGGTATAGCATATTAAATATTATTGTATATTATATGCACACAATATATAAAATATGTAAAATATACTATATATGCACACACACTGGGATATGATAAATGATATAACATCACATCCTGTGGAGACCAGGGACAAGAAAATAGCAGACACCAGACTGTGGAATTGAGGCTAGGGGCACCAGGGCCTGAAGTCTTCCAACTGCTTCAGCTGTCCTTGGTCCATTTTACAAGGTATTTATTGAGTAGGGTACAGATAAATACACAGAAGTGAAGTCATGATTTCCTTGAAATCACAAGCACCAACAATGTGACACAATCTTAATCCTTGAAGTCACAAGCACTGATCATATGGTGTAAATTTACTCAAGTGATAAATAACTTTTTTTCTCTTAAGAAGCAGGTGTGAGCAGTAAATGACTTACAGATAGCATAGATTTTTGTCTATCCATAAGTTCAAGAAATATTGACATGGAAATAGCATACAACCATGATGGAAATCTGAATATCCTTCAAGTCAGGACTGATCGACCTTTCTCTGAGACTCTCAGCATTCTGAGGTTTCTGGGAGAAGGCATTCCATTGTCCCAATCCTTTGGCATCTCAGAGCTTGGCTTTGGCAGGGGAGGGAGGAGCTCTCACGATATAGGACCCTAGAAATTAGCATACACATGTCAATGGAGAAACTCTAAGTAAAGGAAACAAAATACATTTTTTATTTGCCATTGTTTCTGTTTTCATTTTCTTTACTTTGTATTGTTTGCTAGTTTGTATCTAGGAGGGTTAAGGAGGGCACATAAAAGATGGAACAAGGATGGAGAAATGTCACAGTGATAGTCACTAAACACTATGTGGAACACGAATTGGATTTGTTGTGGGTGTGGATGGAAGGAAAAGACTGGGAGAGAATGACAGAAAAAGAGACATAGTTCCAAAAGAATTGTAGTCATTGCTCATTATCTAACTAATGTAACTGCAACTCATCTGTATATCAACTCAACAACAATAATAAAAATATAAATGAAATCAACAGACCCATTATAATCAATGGAATTGTATTGGCAGTAACAGAACTCCCTTCCAGGAAAAGTCTAGGATATGATGGCTTTACAGCCAAATTCTAAAAGACCTTTAAAGGAGAAGTATCTCTCCAAAGATTAGACATAGCACTCCCCTATGACCCAGAAATCCCATTCCTGGGCATTTACCCAAATGACTACATACAAAGCCATACTAAAGCAATTACCACAACCATGTTCATTGCAGCATTGTTTGACATAGCTAAGATATAGAAACAATCCAGATGCACTTCAGAAGATGAATCCATCAAGAAGATCTAATATATACAATGAAGTTCTATACTTCCATAAGAAAGAATGACATTGCCCCATTCATAAGGAAATGGAAAGCCTTGGGGAAAATCATGCTAAGTGAAATGAGCCAGACCCAAAATAAGGTAGGTTGCATTATTTCCCTCCTTTGTAAGAACTAGAATATGTCTGTGATATTCCTACAGGGGATCTCAATAACCCAATTGCTTAGTGCATAGGACCATATATAATGGAGAATATCAACATGAACTCCAAGATGTGGGAAGAAGAGGTTCTTATGCTCTGAATTTATTTTTTCTTTCATTTATCTTAGTTTTCTGTACCTTGTATTTGTATATAAGCTAATTTGTTCAGTAGGAATGAAAAGGAATAATAAAAGCATCAGGACAAAGGATAAAGTAATGCAGCATTAATACTCACTTGACATTCTATTGGATATGAACGTTATAACATGAGGGGGAGGAAAGTAGTGAAGGGTAAGTGGGGGCAAACAAGGGATGAGGAAACTGTTTTAAAAATGTGCTTATTACCTTACTTATGTAACTGTAACCCACTACTTATCACCTCTTCAATAAAGTTAAAATAAAATAAAACAAAATAAAATAAATTAAATTAACTATCACATTTCCACCTATGGATCTGTGAATTTACTTTTCTACCTCCAGAGGGAAGAAATGTGCTTTTCTTCCACTCACCAGCCTTTTCTATCCTTTGCTAGTCCTTCTCAGACTTTTTTTTCTTTACACCTTGGGTTGAGATACAGTTTGATTTGCATTTCCTTAATGTTTGAAGTTGAATATATTTTATATGCATTTTGGTCACTTGTATCTCTAAGAAACTGTGCATAGATCTATTACATAATGCTGGAATAGGCTATTTTTATTTTTTCTTGAGTTCTTGAAGTTCTTCATGTAATTTGAATAGCAGCCTCTTATCCTGAAATTATCATCTCATTCTGTAGATTTTTCTTTATTCTTTGTTGAGTGTTTCCTTACCTGAATAGTTTTAATTTTGGAGAAATGTCTATTTCTATTCTCTATTTCTGTGCTATTAAGGTTATCATAAAATCCTTCACAACTCCAATATGGAGCATTTCCCTTATGTTTTACTCCAGTAGTTTCATAATTTCAGGTCTGAAACAGAAACATTTCATCCCTTCCGCCTTTATCTTGTTAACCAGCAAAAGAAAATATGTTGGTTTCATTGTTCCACTTGTAGTTATCTAATTTTCAGCCTCTATTTCCTGAAAAATAAAATCCAAACATCCTTCTCTCTAATGTTTTTTTAACCTAGTCAAATGAACTTAGAGACACTGCACAAAGCAAGAAGTATATGTGGGTAATAAATAAAGGAAGAAATGCTCAACATTGGTGGCATAAAGAAAATGCAAAGCCAAATGACATTGAGGTTTATCTCACTTCAATCACAAGTTCTACTATCAAGATCACAACAACAAATGCTAGTGAGAATCTGAAGAAAAGGAACATTTACACAGTATGCATGCAACCATGATGGACATTAGTGTGTAAGGTCCTTAAGAAAGTGCAGACGTAGGTAACTCTGGTCCTCTCTAGTCACTATGTTGAAAATGAATGCTATAACTTGTTGGCAGGAACAAGAAAGACAAATTTAGAGAGAGGGAGGGAAAGGGTGAAATTGTGCAAAAGAAAATATATTTTTTACTTGACTTATGTGTAACTTCTTTGTATATCACCTTTATAATAACACTAAAAACTTAAACAGAAAGAAATTACTCATTTATGAGGTGATCTAATACTAGCAGCTTGTGAGACTGATTGGGATTCATTGCATTCTCATATTTACAAGTCTAAAGCATTCTGTATACCTAACATATGTAACTAAAATTTTAAATATTAAAGGATAAAATCCTATATATTGTAAATATATAAGTAGAAGAAACCAATGGCAACTTCATTAGAAATGGTGATTTTAAAATAATTATTTCATTTTATTTTTAGAACCATATAAAATCTAAAAAATAAAGGTTTCTTTTTACTTGAAATTTGCTGTGACTCATATTTTCTGATATCCAGTGCATGATTATAAGCAAATGTACCATAACGTCCATCCTTGTATATTGGATAGTCACTGTCCTAAAATATCTCTTAACTCCAGGACCACATGTCTTTGCAGGAGATTTGGGTCTATTACATGTTGACCAGTATCAAATATAGAGTTGCTGTTGATATGGGTTTTGATTTATGAAAGACAAAAAATTTGTCCCTTAAGTACATGTTCTGAGGGGACCATAAATAGAAAAACACTACATTTTGGCTATATCACTGCATCTTGATACATGTTAGCATGTTTAGTAAAGAAGACTTATTTGAAGGTCCAAGTTCAATATGCAAATGTACAACTTACCTTTTGCATTGACATTGAATTACCGATGTGTAACTTCTGGTTGCAGTAGTTTCACTATTCCTTAGATGCGTTTGTGGAGGCTTCTGTACATGGAATGCTTACTGAAACCTGCCTGGATCAACCACCAATGTTCTGTGACTGTTATGAACACTGGATATGTAAAGCATTCCTCTGGGTATGATGCACTAATAACATATTTTGATTGATATCTTACTGGTTTAGACGTTTTTGTGGCCATTGTACCATGTACCAGGCATGACATCCAGTGATACAACTCAGTTCATCATCCCAAGTAGATTTTATGCAAAACTTTCTTGGCTTGCATCTGAGACCATAAGTATTAAAGAGATCTTCCTGCTTGGGGCCTCACTATCTGTGGTCTTTGATGAAGTCATAGCACCTGAGGTGGAGAAGAAGATCTGCAAACATGTTTATCAACTTGTGTTTTTCTCTTAGATTGAGAGCCTCAGATGCAGAGCCCCAGTACAGAGTTTTACACATTTCTCCTGGGCACTGGAGGAGGGTGAGATGAAAGAAAGTGGTTAGAGTGACCAAATCTACACGTAAAGGCATATTTTGACATATACACCTAGGATACGTTTATACACATACCTGATACTGTGGCTCCATTTGCAGACAGAATTCCAGCTTGGCAGATGCTATAGGGATGTTTCTTTTTACTTTTCTAATCCTTTTACAGCTCCTTCCATTTGTCAATGCCTTGGCTGGCACTAGCTGCTTTTCTAGAGTGAAAAAGAGAGCACATGTGGATGGAGATGTCATGATTGCTTGTTTTTTCCATTTCCAGCTTTTGGGAAGAGATCATATTGTCAGTGATACTTCTAAGCAAGAAGAGAACACAGAGTAACCTATTGTTTGATTTTCATTTAGGGTTTGTTCTCAGCATCTGCAATGGCTGGGTGATCTTGGGCATACACTTCAATATTCTCTGTATATTCCAGCCTGACTTTTACTGCAGTAAAAATATCTGTATTCTTTTTCTTCTCCTCCTCCTCCTCCTCCTCCTCCTCCTCCTCCTCCTCCTCCTCCTCCTCCTCCTCCTCCTCCTCCTCCTCCTCCTCCTCATATTATCACTTTCATATAATTGTACTAAAGAATTGCTATTTAACAAAGCAGTTTATGTATATATCTTGACCAATGTTGCCCCTTTGAAATTTCTCACGCATCCTTCCTAGCCCCACCCCTTACCTCACTGTCCTTAATTTTGTAAAATATTCATAAATTCCTGACTGCATTTTCTCCCTCTTCTCTTCTTCAATTGTTCACCACTTCCCTCTTGACTCCACCTCTTTGGAGTGTGCTCTTCCTGATGTTTATTTCTATAGACTTTAAGTTCCCTTTCTGAGGAATTATAATGTATCAGCTCTCACTTTAATCTACCTCATTCCATTTAATACATTTGTATATACTATGTTTGAGGAATTTTCTGTCTGCTAATAGGAGAGTTAACTAGCTTCCTTCCATGGAGCTTTTCCTTTCCAGGCCTGGGATCTGTCCACTTCCCTCCATCTCCTCTATGTGGGATCTCTTTGCAGAAAAAGTGATGCTCTTACTAAACACCTGAGTCAGAGGCAAGAATTCTGTACTTTGAAGCTGCAGGCACAGGTGGCTTCCCCATAGGACAGAGGTCTGAGAAACTTTCTTTAGAAAGTATGAGGTGACATGTATTTTACTCACTTTGATAAAAACAAAAAACAGTTTTCACTATAGACATGTAGCCCCTGTTTCAGATTAAGTGTTCTTTTGTTTCCTGTCTAGTTTATTGAGTGATACAGCATTTGCTTGGCATTTCAGCAATCAGATTTTCCTCATGGGAGAATTTTATCCTCCCTTGATGAGTTCTCCTTTACATGTGCAAATGCACAACCTGAGGTTTCGATCATAGGAGAGGGTCTTATTTAAGAATGGCTAAGGAGGAATTTCAAGAGATTCTAACATCCAATTTGATATCTTTTGAAAGGGAATGTGTCTGTCAATTTAATTTAAAAAATAATTTTTAAGTGGTTGTAAAAAGGGGTTTCCATTTACCAAAGCATATCATAAGTGTGGCATATCTCAATCAATGTTACCCCTATCATCATTCTGACACCTTTCTCTCTTCCCACCCCTTCCCTCATTCTCAGTGATTTGTAGGGTATATAGTGGATTCTGGGCCCTCCATTGATTTATTGCACCTATTGTTAAGTATTGGCATGATAAGTGTAGCCTGAGGCAGCTGCCCACACTTGGGGCAGAAAGGGAAGGACAGGAAATTGCTTTCTTTCACACTGTTGCAGAGATCAAAACTACGGAAGGATATAAACCCTTCTCCATCATGTTACACTTAGTTAATTTTTTAAATTTTTTTTTAATTTTTTTTACAGTTTCATACTCTTTCCTTGATGAGTCCATGCATGGTTTTGGGATGAGGATTATACTGGCATTATAGAATGTGTTTGGTAGCAAACTTTCTCTTTCAATTTCATTGAAGAGTTTGAGAAATAGTGGTGTGAGTTCTGTTTTGAAGCCATTGTAGAATTCTGCTGTGAATCTGTCTGGACCTGGAATTTTTTTGGATGGGAGAACTCTTATTGAAGTTTCTATTTCAATGCTGGATGTGGATCCATTTAGAAGGTTTAAATTTTCATGGTTGAGTTTGGAGATATCAATTTTTGCTAGGAAATCATTCATTTCTTCCAGGTTCTCGAATTTTTGGCATAAAGGTTTTCAAAATAGTCCCTTATTGTGTTCTGAATTTTGGTTGATTCTGTGATGATGTTATCTGTTTCATCTCTGATCTTGTTTATTTGGGTGTGCTGGCTTCATTCTTTGGTCATATTTGCTAGGGGTCTATCTTGCTAATTTTTTCAAAGAACCGACTCTTCGATTTGTTGCTTCTATTAATGGTTTCTTTGACTCTAAGTCATTTAATTCTGATTTGCTTTTAATTATTTGCTTCTGTCTACTGGCTTGGGGTTTGGCTTGTTGTTCTCTTTCAAGGATCTTAAGGTGCTTCCTTAAGTTGTTGAATTGCTGTTTCTCCAGTTTGTTGATGTAGGCACTCAGATATATAAAATTTCCTCTGAGTACTGCTTTTGCTGTGTCCCAAAGGAGCTGGTAATTTGTGTGCTAATTTTGGTTTAATTCCATAAACATTTGAATTTCTGTTCTAATTTCTTCAATCACCCACTGATGATTCAGCAGTGTGTTGTTTAGTCTCCATGTATTGTAGGATTTTCTGTGGTGGCTGTTTGTGTTGAGCTCAAATTTTATTCCATTCTGGTCTGAGAGAATACAGGGAATGATTTAGCTACTTCTGATTTTGTACAGATTTTCTTTCTGTCCTAAGATGTGATCTATTTTGGAGAATGTTCCATTTGCTGCTGAAAGAATGTGTATTATGGTGTTGCTGGGTGGAATATTCTGTATACGTTGGTTAAGTCTACTTTGTCTATGCAGCTGTTTAGTTCTGAGGTCTCATTGCTCAGTTTTTGGCATGTTGATCTGTCCAGATGTGACAGTAGAGTATTAAAGTCTCCAACTATCAATGTGTTTGTGTCTATGAGTGTTTTTAGAGTCAATAGTGTTTGTTTGGTGAAGTTAGGTGCTCCAGTATTTGGAGTGTAGGTATTTTAGGATGGTTATACCCTCCTGTAAGAGAGATCCATTTATTAGTATGTAGTAACCTTGTTTGACTCTTCTTGCCATTTTTAATTTGATGTCAATTTTATCTGATTCTAGGATTGCAACTTCAGCCTGCTTATGGCCTCCATTTGCTTGGTAAATTTTACTCCAGCCCTTCACTTTTTGAAGATGTTTGCTTTTGCTGGATAGATGTGTCTCTTGGAGACAACAGAAATATGGATCTTGATTTTTGATCCAACTTATGAGCCTATGTCATTTAATTGGAGAAATAAGTCCACTAATGTTGAGAGTTAGGATTGAGAGATGATCGTTTGTTCCTTTCATTATATCTATCTTGTTAGAAGCTGTTCCTTCCCAATTCTTTATCTAATATCCTTGTTTTGTATTTAGGGTTCATTTCTTTCTGTATTGTGTTCTTGATTATTTTTCCACGTGTAGTACATCCTTGAGTATTTTCTGTAAAGCTGGTTCCATGGAGATATATTGTTTCAGTTTTTCCTTACTGTGGAAGACTTCTATTTGACCTTCAGCTATGAACGAGAGTAAAGTATTCTTGGTTGATAGTCATTTTTATTTATGGTTTGGCATACCGCATTCCAGGCTTTCCTTGCTTTCATGGTCTCTGCTGAGAATTCTGGGGTCATTCTGATTGGTTTTCCTTTATATGTGATTATTTTCTTCGCCTCAGCAGCTTTAAGGATTCTTTCCTTGAACTCTATTGATCCTGTTTTGATCACAATGTGTCAGTGGGATGTCCTATTGTGGTCTGGTTGGTTTGGGGCTCTAAATGCTTGTTGTATCTGGATAGGCCTATCCTTCTGGATATTTGGGAAGTTCTCTGCTAATATTCTGTTAAACAGGTTGCCTATTCCATTGACTTTTTTTTCTAGGTTTTCCTTGATGCCTATTAGCTTTAAATTGGGCTTCCTGATTGTATCTTGCAGCGCCTGGGGTGATCTTTTTTGCTGATTGGATTTGTTTTGTATTGTTTTTTGTTCTTTCTCCAGAGATTCTAAGGAATATTCAGTTCCTGAGATTTGATCCTCTTCTTCATCTAGTCGTGTCTGTAGACTAGCTACTTGATTTCGAATCTCCCTTCCTTCTGACTGGTCTTTCTTGATGGCTTCCATGTTTTTGCCAGTGCTCACCTATAGATAATATGGTAATGTTTGTCAGTTGGTTTTCATGTTTCTGTTAATCATTTTTTAAAATGATTTTTAAAAATGAAATGAGTGGGGCTGGGGATATAGCCTAGTGGCAAGAGTGCCTGGCTCGGATACACGAGGCCCTAGGTTCGATTCCCCAGCACCACATATACAGAAAACAGCCAGAAGCAGCGCTGTGGCTCAAGTGGTGGAGTGCTAGCCTTGAGCGGGAAGAAGCCAGGGACAGTGCTCAGGCCCTGAGTCCAAGGCCCAGGACTGGCCAAAAAAAAAAAAAAATGAAACGAGTGAACTCACAACTATTGTTTTCAACCTTGTAAATATAGCTTTACCTATAAGTTTTTTAGGTAGCAAAGGATAATCGGATATTTATATATCTTAGAAGTTAAATGTTTATTTTAAGAAAGTAATTTGAGGGATGAGTGGGTATGGAAAGATAGGGGAAAATGATGTAAGTGGTGACACTGCTCAAGGTGTATTATATTCATAAACTGACATGTTGAATAGAAGACTTTTTGCACAATACTTAAAAATAATAATAAATTAAAGGATTAATTTATAATTACCATACATGAGATATTACTAAGCAAATACACACCTAAAGTAAGCAGAGTTCTTTAATTCCACTTTCTGTACTGCCAATCTGCCAGTCAAAAGTCCCTAGATATTCATATAATATATGAAAAAGAAATTAACTTGTTTAATTCCACATTAGGTCCTACTAATTTAGCCAACTGTAACTTCCTAGATAAAGCAGTTTTGCTAACCTGTTTTTATACAACTCCAAATTTTCTCATCTATGAATTTATGTGGAGGTTATGATCCTTTCTTGAATGAGTATCATTCAGAGACATTATTTCCTCTCTTATGTCCTCTATGAACTTTTGTTTCGTTCTACTTCTGATGGTGTATGTGTTAATATTGAATTATAAGCCAGACATTAAAGACAAAGTGTGGCATTGTATAATTCTGTCTTAACTCTCTGAATAACTTCACTATAACATGTACCTCTTTTAGCTTATCCTTTTCCTGAAGGACATCCAATGTTATAATCCTGCTGGACACCTAGGGGTTTTGGATGAAAAAGAGATAGTAGAGGCAGCATATGACATTTGGAATTTTCTGGAAGGTCTTTTATATGTTTTCATAGTGCCCTTTTTATTTTATTTATATATATATATATATATATATATATATATATATATATATTATCAAACTGAATTACAGAGAGGTTACAGTTTCATACATTAGGCATTGGATACATTTCTTGTACTGTTTGTTACCTCGTCCCTCATTCTCCCCTCCTCCCTCCCTCTCTCCCTTCCCCCTCCTCCCCATGAGTTCTTCAGTTGTTCAGTTCATTTTCACCAAACAGTTTGTAAGTATTGCTTTTGTAGTTGTTTCTCTTTTTTACCCTGTGTCTCTCAATTTTGGTATTTCCTTCCAATTTCTTGGTTCTAATACCAGTATACATGGTTTCCAATATACTCAGATAAGATACAGAGATAGTGTAGTTACAATCACAGGAAGGTGATATAGGAATATTATCAATAATAGAGTTTACAGTTACATATAGCACGTTGAAAGTAGTTACAACTGTTATATAACAATCATTTCCATAACGTGGAGTTCATTTCACTTAGCATTCATTATCTTATGTGTTCATAAGGGTATAGCTATTGGGCTCCTGTGATCCTCTGCTGTGACTTGCCTAAACCTGTGCTAATTATTCCCTATAAGGGAGACTGCTGGAAGCCGAGCTAGCAGCTAAGCTCATCCTGACCTCTGGCTGTGCCGATGTCGCCAAGATGTCAGGAGCCAAACTTGCAGCTAGGCTCATTATCACCTCTGGCTGTGCTATTATCACCAGGACGTGCTAAATGCAAAGATATTTGTCCACAGCCACTATCAGGAATTGCTTTGTTACCTTGTGTTTACTGTAATCAAATGTTGCAAACTTCTAAGCCTCTTTGTGTTCTGGAATTTTAACAACCCTATGCTATTCCCTGGCTCCAAAACTGCATATAAGCTGGGAGTTAAGAATAAACTTGGCTGCAGTCTTGAGTTACAATCTTGAGGTGCAGACCTCCCAAAACCCATCTTTTGTCTCTTGTCTTCTTTTTTCTCTCATCTATCTTTCTTTTTCTTTAGTCCTCGTCCCCTCAATCAGGACTCCCTCTTTGTTGCTGGCTGGCTCCGGCATGTGGTGCCTGAACAGGGACCTGAAAACCTGGGATGAAGGCAGAGGACCCCCGCTAGGTAAGAGGACATCCGATAACTTGGGAAAGAGAGCAGGAGAGAGTACGGAAAAATATAGTGGGGAGTAAAATATAATGGGACAAGGTAACAGTTGCATGCTGTACGTGCAAGCCCTCAAAGGGCAGCTTCATGCCTGGGGAGTGAAAGTGGGGCAAAGTCAACTGGAATGTTTCTTTCACTTCATGGAGGAAATATGCCCCTGGTTCCCAGAGGAAGGAACCATTAGTTTAGAAACTCAGCAAAAAAAAAAAAAAAAAAAAGGAACATTATGATGCAAGTGGCCCTGAGAGAACCTCAGTGGATGCTATTATTCTTTGGTATCTGGTCCGAGATTGCTTAGATCCTAGACATGAACAGATTAAATTCGATCAGTCCATTGGAGAAACTGAACAGGGACCTGATGACTGTTGCCCAGCTCCAGGAGCGTATGCTGCTGCCCGGGAAGAGCTGAGAAAATTAACAAGACCTGAACCCACTGGGCTAGATATTAAGGAAGACTCAGATGGCTCCGACACCAAGGAGAAATTATGCAATGAGTCTACTAAAGATAGATTGACCCATGTTAAGAATATGTTGAAATCAGTTATAGCTCTATTATCACAGCTTCATCCAGAACAACAAACTCCTTTAAAGGGAGTCCTGGCAGACTTACAGCTCTCCTAGGTGCAGGCTACTCACGGGGGGGGGGGGGGGAACCTGAGGCTAGGGAAATGCTACCACCACTGAGGTAACTTCTCCTGATCGAGCACTTTATTTCCATCCACCACGACAGATTTGAAACCCCAACCAGAGTGAGTGACCATTAGCCTGGAGCTTACATTTTCCATAAAGTCACTGGGCTAGGTCAAGGAGATCAGCAATTGTGGGTGTTTGGAGACAACTGATCTCCAGTTCAGCTCAGCTGGTTGCTCATCAAGTCTAAATTGCTTCAGGAAAGCTGCTCAAGTTTGAGCCCAATCTTATATATTTGGAATATTTTGCAGGATTTACCTAACCTCTATGAGCGCTCAGGCAGATGAAGTTCTCTCTGTCTCTTTTTCTGCCTCTCTCTAAACTCTGCCTGCCTGCCTGTGACATAGGATGGGTATCAATAATTGTTTAACATCTGCTTTGAAAGACTCAGAGAAAGGTTTTCTATTCTTGTTATTGATGTTAAGTTTGGAGACTCAGTTAAATTCTGCTTGTTTGGTTAAATCATAAGCTTTCTCTAGCATTGAGCACATGGTCGACAATAGGATTGGTTGGGGTGGAAGCCTGCCCATCCCCCAGGTGACAAGCATGCCAAATTCCTGGAGGCTGGGCAGGGAATTGGAGTCCTGTGGCCTTGCTTTTCAAAGGTGCCTTGCAATTCAAATGCTGGAAGATGAAGGTGTCTTACTGTGAGCTCACTGTCTGTGTTCATGTCCTGTCTCCCATAAGCTCCCCTTGGGAGCTAAACTGGTTTCTCAAAATGTGGCTTCTCGGATGATCTAAAAATTTTGGTTTGCTGAAGAAGTGTTTTTTTTTTTTGTTTGTTTACCATCTAACCACGTGGTTCTAGAATATAGGCAAAATAATATCATTTACCACTGGAATTCCAGAAAAACTTACATGGCCAATTAAAGAACAATTCTAAGCACGCCCCAAAATGTGTGCACATTGTCTGTATGTGTATGTCTGTCTGTCAATGTCTATGTGTTGGTAAAACTTCAAAACAAAACACAAAACAGGTTTTAAACCCAAACTGATCATGTTTGGAAGCAAACAAATGTGTCTAAGAAAAACCCCAAAAGGTTCTAATATATAGCACATGATATAAGTACAATGATGTAAAACCAGTGTGTTATTCTTTATATCTATCTATGCTAAGAGTCAAGAGTACATCTAATCCTGACAATTCTTTGGTATAGACTAAGATTTCGCTTCTCCATTTTTTTTTCTCTTCTTTTTTGGCTGCGCTCTCATAAACTCTTTAAGATCAAGGGACCAGAGTCATTTTGGAACAACTATACAAATGTGACTATTAACCTTAATTTTCCTGACCCAAAATTAACATTTTGCTTTATAGGATACAGGTTGACATGTGTGCTAGCTGAGTGGACCATGGCAGTCTGTGGCTACAGAAAGCTGCCAACACAGTTAGCTCCCAAACTGCTTGGTTTGCTCAGGCAACTAGTAGTCCTGTGAGGATTTTGACAGGCCCAGGCTGTCAAAGGCTACTACCCTGGCTCTACCTGCCCCAAGGTTAGAGTTGGATTTATAACAGGCCTATCATGACAGAGTTGCAACCGAGACTTATTCCAAGGTTAAAAGCATCAGAGTTGTGTTTGGCAACCACAGGGTTGCATTGGGGTAGCATTGATGTCTTCTCCCTCCATGACTCACAAACTGTCCTGACTGCTACAGAGAGCAGACTTGGATGGCCTTCAATCTTTGTGGATTTTGTGACTAGAAAGATGGTTAAAGGCCCAAGCCTTCTAAAATCTGTTTTAAAATGCCCTTAACCAGTCAGTGTAGAAATTTACAGGCAACAAGCAGAAAATGTGATAGCCTATCCAGGGAACTCTACTACAGCCTTATCCAGATGCAAGCCATCTCTCCTACTGGCCTGCTAATTTGGGATGGAAGACACAGCCAATTCAGATCCACTGAAGCTGAGACTTTATTCATTTGTTTTCTTTTTCACGTGCCAGTAAGGTAAGGTTAAATAATATGATTTGATTTAATGCCACATGGATCCTATTCATTCTGCAGTTCTTTAAGTATTACAGCAAAACTCTGGCAACTATTTGTTGGTCAATTCTTAACAACTTTTGTTCTCCTCTTGCTTTAATTGGGAATAAAAAGGGCTTTTATGGCTAAGACTCCTTGGACAGTTCAAAGCCAGCCCAGGCAGAGAAAAATAAAAATCCCTCTTGGTCATATTTGAGGTCCTTATTAATTTACTAGTCAGAAATTACAGATTAAGACTTCTCATTTGCGTACTTTGCATGATTTTCAAAAATTTCTGGGAGATATTAATTGGCTTTGCCTTTATCTTAAATTATCCACAGCTAAATTAAAACCTTTATTTGATCTATTAAAGGGGGACTCTGACCATACATCTCCCAGACAAATGACAACTGAAGAAGCCAAAGCCTTAAGCATAGTAAATTCTGCCATTTCTTCCCAAAATGTAAATTATATTGATTACTCAGCCCCTTGGGAAGCATATGTTTTAACTACACCTCATCCTCCAACAGCGGTCCTCTGGCAGAAGGGACCCCTTTTATGGCTTTCCTTACCTGCTACTCCTTCAAAAGTGTTAACTCCTTATTATGAATTGGTAGCCACCTTAGTCTATATGTGCCATGTGGAATCTTGTAAGTATCTTGTACGAGATCTACATATTATTTACATACCCTATACTTTACAAGAGCAAGAATGGCTTTATATCCATTGTGATTCCTGGGCCATTGCTCGGGACAATTTTATGGGCATAATTTCACATCATTGTCCCTACAAAAAATTACTTCACTTTGCCTCTTCTTAGCATTAAGTGAGGGCAATGCTATTACGGATGAGGCTACTCAAATTTTTCTCACTCAAATTGACCTGGCAAAGCAATCACATGCTGCCCACCATCAAAACAGTCGTGCCTTATGTCAGCAATTTCATATCACTTGTGAGGCGGCTCGTCAAATTGTAAAAACTTGTCTCAACTGTACTACCTTCCTACCTGTGCCCTCCAATGGCTTAGTGGCCAACCATGTTTGGCAAATGGATGTTACCCACATCCCCTCTTTTGGACGGCTCCGCTTTGTCCATGTTACCATAGACACTTACTCTAATTTTATTATGGCTACTCCTCTTAGCGGGGAAGCTAGCAAACATTGTATCTCCCATGCCTTATGCTACTTTGATACTATGGGACTTCCTAAACAAATTAAAAGTGATAATGGTCCAGGGTATGTTGGACAAGCTTTTCAAACTTTTTGCAAATCTTACCAAATTGTTCACTCTACAGGAATTCCCTATAATCCTCATGGTCAAGGAATTGTTGAACGGGCCAACGGTTTGATAAAACACCAAATTTCTAAATTAAAAGGGGGGGAATTATACCCCTTCTCTCCTGTTAATATTCTTTCTCATGCTTTATTCATACTAAATTTTTTAAATTTGGACTGCAATGGTCACTGCGCAGCACAGCGGTTCTAGGAAATAGAGAGCAAAGAGCTTTTGCCCAAGTTAAGTGGAAAGATCCTTTAACAAGTGCTTGGCATGGGCCCAATCCGGTATTGACATGGGGTCGAGGACATGTACGTGTTTTTTCAATAGATGAAAATGATGCCCGCTGGCTACCTGAGCATTGTGTTCGGATTATGGAAACTCATCAGAACGGTACAAGCGATGACCCACTGGGCTTACATGCCAGATCCACCGATTGTGCACCCTACGACCTGGGAAGGAGCTGAGGTGTTCGTCCATGTCAACAGATCAGCATACAGTACAGCTCCAGACCCTTTTGTCCAACATGTTAAAATAGGAGACTTTGAAGCTTCTGGCATTGGGACCCCTTTATGCTTTACAAGTGACTCCAACAGTCATATTCCAGGCTGTACTGTAATGCAATCCATAAATCATAGAATTTGGATTCCTGATAATAGTCAAGTATATAATATACGAATGACTTCATTGCCTACTGGGTTTCCTGTACATGCCAATTCTACTTCGTCCTTCATGATACCTCGCTGCCTCAACTCCTCTCAAATTGTAGAATCCACGGGAGAACTGCACCCCATAAAGTGTAGACATGATCATCCTTTTATAACAAATATTTCAGGAACTAATTCTCACCTGATGGACTGGTCTGGAGCCAATCTCACCAACAAGTACAACCCAGGTCTGTGATGGATGAATGGACACCCTCAATGTCATGTCTGGATGTTAGTGGCTGCCCTAAATAATATCTCCTGGCCCACTTCTTCTTCTTTAAAAATATTATGAGTTGTGTAACACCCCCTTATGCCATTATGTATGGGCCTTTTAATATTTCTATAGGAGCCATGTATTTCAATGTTACTTGTACTAACTGTTCTTTTACAAACTGCTTGTATAGTGGTCTTACTGATTCTGTAATTATTATTAAGCAGCCACCATTTGTTATGCTTCCTGTAAACATATCTGAAGCTTGGTATGAAGAAACAGGTATTCAAGTGTTAAATCATTTAAAAGAGCTTATGCGCCCTAGACAATTTGTAGGGCTATTAATAGCAGGAATTTTAGTCTTTATTTCCTTAGCTGCCTCTGCTGCAGCAGCTACTGTGGCTTTAACACAAAATGTGCAGACAGCTCACTATGTTAATCAGCTTGCTCATAATATTACGCAAGCCCTGCACTTTCAAGGCAGGATTGATGAAAAGGTAGAACAAAAATTAGAAGCATTGTATGAATCTGTGTTGTCACTGGGAGAACAAATTCGTGCTTTGCAAACTTTGCAACAGGTGCGCTGTCATGCTGGGTGTGACTTTTTTTGTGTGACCCTCCATAAGTATAATGGGTCGAGCTATCCTTGGGAACAAGTTGTAGCACATCTAAATGGTATTTGGCACCATAATAATTTGTCCTTAGATCTGTTTCAACTCCATAGGCAAATAGCTGGACTAGAGCAAGCTCCGCCTCTGGACTCTAAAGTGGCAGAAACAGCAAAAGAACTGTTTGAGCAACTTCAACATTATATCCTTTCCTTAACTAACGTTAAGGGGCTGCTGATGACATTGCTCGGCCCAGGGATACTTTTGCTGATGGCTTTCCTATGCCTTCTTTGCATTGTACGCATATTGCAAAACTCTTTCATGAGTCTAGCCAGTCAGCTGCATAAGGTCAAGCTCCAAGTGAATGAACTTTCCCCCGAGAGGAACCACAGCCAGAGACGGGCTTGAGGGTAGGGCCAGCTTGACCGACCTGACACGGGGCTTCAGCACTGCTCTGAAGTTGTTCCCTAGGAAGGGTAAGGCAGGCTGGGCGACCCACCCCTCCTAAGACAGGCGGGTTCTCTTCTTTTAATAAAGACGGGGAAGATGTTGGGAGCTGAGCTTGCAGCTAAGCTCATCCTGACCTCTGGCTGTGCCGATGTCGCCAAGATGTCAGGAGCCAAACTTGCAGCTAGGTTCATTATCACCTCTGGCTGTGCTATTATCACCAGGGCATGCTAAGTGCAAAGATATTTGTCCACAGCCACTATCAGGAATTGCTTTGTTACCTTGTGTTTACTGTAATCAAATGTTGCAAACTTCTAAGCCTCTTTGTGTTCTGGAATTTTAACAACCCTATGCTATTCCCTGGTTCCAAAACTGCATATAAGCTGGGAGTTAAGAATAAACTTGGCTGCAGTCTTGAGTTACAATCTTGAGGTGCAGACCTCCCGAACCCCATCTTTTGTCTCTTGTCTTCTTTTTTCTCTCATTTACCTTTCTTTTTCTTTAGTCCTCGCCCCCTCAATCAGGACTCCCTCTTTGTGGCCGGCTGGCTCGGGCAGGAGACCATATAGTCCATGTTTCTTTGGGTCTGGCTCACTTCACTTAGTATAAGTTTTTCCAAGTCCTTCCATTTCCTTACAAATGGGGCAATGTCATTCTTTCTGTTAAATGCAGAAAATTCCATTGTGAATATTTACCACATTTTCCTGATCCATTCGTCTACTGAGGGACATCTGGGTTGGTTCCAGATTCTCGGTATGACAAATTGTGCTGCGATGAATATTGTTGTGCTGGTGACTTTAGTATGACTTTGTTTGTGGTCTTTTGGATAGATACCCAAAAGTGGGGTTGCTGGGTCATAGGGGAGTTCTACGTTTAGCCTTCTGAGGAATCTCCATACCGCTTGCCAGAGTGGCTGAACCAGTTTACATTCCCACCAACAATGAAGGAGGGTTCTCTTTGGGCCACATCCCCTCCAACAGTTGTTAATGTTAGTTTTCTTGATATAGGACATTCTTATGGGTATGAGATGGAATCTCAATGTTGTTTTGATTTGCATTTCTTTTATGGCCAGTGATGTAGAGCACTTTTTCCTATGTCTCTTGGCCATTCTCACTTCCTCATCAGAGAAGTCTCTTTTTAAGTCTTTAGCCCACTTGATGAGGGGGTATTGGTTCCTTGCGGATTTTTTTTTTTTTGGATGAAGGTAATTTTTTTTAGTTCTGCATATATTTTAGATATGAGGCCTTTGTCTGTTGAATGGCCAGTAAAGATCTTCTCCCAATCTGTGGGCTGTTTATCTTGTGAGCTATGTCCTTTGCCCTGAAGAAGCTCTGTAGTTTGATGTAGTCCCATTTGTCCAACCTTTCCTTGATTTGCAGCCTTTCTGGGTCTTTGTTAAGGAAGTTCTGTCCTGTGCCAAGGAGCCCAAGTGTTTTTCCTACTCCTTCCTTTAGTGTTTTCAGCTTGTCTGTTTTGATTTTGAGATCTTTGATCCATTTGGAATTGATTTTGGTGCAGGGTGATATATAAGGATCTAG
Organism: Perognathus longimembris pacificus; assembly: GCF_023159225.1. NCBI lineage: Eukaryota > Metazoa > Chordata > Mammalia > Rodentia > Heteromyidae > Perognathus > Perognathus longimembris. The sequence goes on from NC_063163.1 coordinate 68,943,346, forward strand.
TTTTAATTTTTTTGCAGGTGTTGAACCAGTTTTGCTAGCACCATTTGTTAAAGGGACTGTCTTTCTTCCATCCTACTTTTTTAGCACCTTTATCAAAGAATAAGTAGGCATAGTTGTGCGGGTTCATTTCTGGGTCTTCAATTCTGTTCCATTGGTCTTGAGGCCTGTTCCAGTGCCAATACCAAGCTGTTTTTATTACTATAGCTCTATAATACAGCTTGAAGTTGGGTATTGTAATTCCACCAGCACTGTTCTTTCTGCTTAGGATTGTTTTTCCTATTCTAGGTCTTTTATTCTTCCATATGAATTTCAGGATTGCTTCCTCTATTTCATTAAAAAATTGTGTTGGGATATTAATGGGTATTGCATTGAATTTGTAGATAGCCTTTGGCAATATTGCCATTTTGATTATATTAATCCTCCCAATCCAGGAACATGGGAGGTTATTCCATTTCCTTAGTTCTGCCTTAATTTCATTTTTTATGTTTTTAAAGTTCTTATCATAGAGGTCTTTCACTTCTTTGATTAAGGTTATTCCTAGGTATTTTATGTTTTTTGACGCTATTGCAAAAGGAGTTGCTTTCCTGATTTCAGCCTCGGTCTTCGCGTCGTTAGCACAGAGAAAGGCCGTTGATTTTTGAGGGTTTATTTTATATCCTGCAACTTTGCCAAAACTTTGCATCAGCTCTAGAAGATTGGTGGTAGAGTCTATGGGGTTCTTTAGATATAGGACCATGTCATCTGCAAAGAGAGAAAGTTTAACTTCATCTTTTCCTATTTGTATCCCCTTTATATTTTCTTCTTGCCTAATTGCTTTGGCTAGGAATTCTAGTACTATGGTGAAGAGAAGGGGAGTGAGTGGACATCCCTTTCTTGTTCCTGATTTTAAAGGGAATGGCTTTAGTTTTTTCCCATTTAGAGTTATACTTGCTGTTGGTTTGTCATAAACTGCCTTGATTATATTCAGGAATGTTCCCTGGAATCCCAGTTTTTCCAGGGCTTTTAGCATAAATAGGTGCTGGATTTTATCAAAAGCTTTCTCTGCATTGAGTGATATAACCATGTGGTTCTTTACCTTGCTCCGGTTGATGTGGTGGATTACATTAATTGACTTGGGTATATTGAACCAACTTTGCATCCCTGGGATGAATCCACTTTGATCGTGATGTATGAGTTTTTTTGATGAACTGTTGAAGTCAATTGGCCAGAATTTTTCTGAGAATTTTTGAGTCTATATTCATCAGGGAAATCGGTCTATAGTCCTCTTTCTGTGATGCGTCCCTGCCTGGTTTTGGGATGAGGGTTATAGTGGCTTCATAGAATGTGTCTGGTCGTGAACGTTCTCTTTCAATTTCATTGAAGAGTTTGAGAAATATTGGTGTGAATTGTTTTGAAGGCCTTTCAGAATTCTGCTGTGAATCCGTCTGGACCTGGGCTTTTCTTGACTGGAAGGTCTTGAACTTAAGGTGAAAGTAGGGATATTTTCTCTGTATGTTCCACATGGGAATCAACAGTCAATATCTTAAGATATGATAGAGTGGGCCAAAGGAAATACTGAGGTGAGTTGGAGCCAACCACAATGATTTCAACTACACAAAAGCTAAATACTTCCTAGATTGTATGCCTTCCTTTTCTCATTAATTTTTCAGCATTCTATATTTAACTATTTTCGATTTGTGGAAATTTCTTCTTTGCCAATTCTTAGATGGAAAAGGAAGATATTAATTATATAGTTGTAAATGATCATGTATTTAGTATCAAAAACCAAAGCAACATGTTATATATGTTCCAATACTGTTTTAAATTACTTGAGGAATAAATTTATAAGGTAGACAGGCTCATTTTGCTCCCACTGTGGTTCTTTCCCTCCAAGCTTAGTTGTCCTGTAATTTATGCATCAGGATTGACATGAATCATCTTAGGAACCAGAAGAAGCTTTTTCACTTTGTGGCAATTGGAAATTGAAGAAAGAGGAAAAAATTATGAGCTTTAGGTTCATATAACTCTAAATAGCAGATGACTATACTTTAGGGAATGTTTAGATAGCTCAATTGTGGGGTTCCTTCTTGTTTTCATATTTCACAAATTAGTAGAAGACAAACAATAATGAATTTTCCAGGCAACAGGGGTTCATGACTGTATTCCTTGCTGCTCATGTGGTTGAGGTCTGATGATTTTGGTTTAAAGCTGATTCCATGAGTTTTATATAAAGAGAACTGTCTTCAAAACATTTTGATGAGGACAATAACTACTTCATTAGGGTTTTTCAGAATATTTGTTTTTATTTGATTTTGATTTTCTTGTTTCACATTATTTATATATATATGCATATATTTTTTTTCATATGGACTGTGGGTTGACACAGGATTTTATTATGTAACTCAAGCCCAAGGCTGATCATTTGATACCATGATTTCAAACCTCATGGCATGGTTCCTATATTTGTTTATACAGAACCTATCACTTCATTCCTGTTGTATTCACCTTCACTTTCCTGCATGCTTGGAAGCCATTTTTCATTAATTAGCAAACATTAATTAAATAATAGGTTTTGTTATGACATTTTCATTAATGTACCCGGTATAGTCTGCTCATTGCCCCACATTGTCTCTCTGTGGCCAACATGAGTTACTCTAATTCCCTCCGAAGTACTAATTTTCTTTTTTCTTTTTTGCAGTCCTGGGGCTTGGTCTCAAGGTCCATGGTCTATCCCTGGCTTCTTTTTGCTCAACATAAGCACACTGCCTCTTGAGCCACAACACCACTTGCAGCTTTTTCTGTGTATGTGGTGCTGAGGAATTGAACCCAGGGCTTCATGCATACTAGGGAAGCACCCTATGGCTAAGTCACATTCCCAGCCTATCATCTACTCTGATGTATCTTTCCTTTTTCAAAGTGTATCTTCTCCTCCTCCATCTCCATCTCCATCTCCTCCTCCTCCTCCTCCTCCTCCTCCTCCTCCTCCTCCTCCTCCTCCTCCTCCTCTTTCATTCTTCCAGTCCTAGAGCCGGAAATCAGGGCATGGGAACTGTCCCTAGGCTTATGTTGCTCAAGGTTAATGCTCTATCATTTAAGTCACAGCTCCACTTGGAGCTTGGAATGATTAATTAGACTTAAGAGTCATGGATTTTCCTGCCCAAGTTGGCTTTAAAACAGGAATCACAGTGCTGGGAATGTGGCTTAGTGATACAGTGCTTGATCAGTATGCGAGAAGTCCTGGGTTCGACTCCTCAGCACCACATAAACAGAGCCAGAAGTGGTGCTGTGGCTCAGTGGTACAGTGCTAATCTTGAGCAAAAGGAAGCCAGGTACAATGCTCAGGCCATGAGTCCAAGCCCCAGGACTGGCAAAAAACAAGAAAAAACAAACAAACAAAAAACCAGGAATCACAGATCTTAGCCACTTGGGTAGCTAGGATTATAGGCTTGATACACTGACACCTAGCTTTATACCTTCCTTTAAGGAAAAACAATCTCGATTTCCCAAAGGAGACAAAACACAGTAGGTTATATCTGAGTCTGGATTACCTAAGAAAACAATGATTGCCAGTTCAACCCATTATCCTGAAAATGATGTGAATTCATTGTTCATAGATTTTAAGTCATAAAGATTTAAATACAGAGTAAAATTAGTACCTCTAATGTAACCTTCTATAAATTCTGAAAAACACAGACACTAAACAGAAGGAAAGGAGAACTAGCATCTCAGGAGGGTCTCCTTCAGTATGAATATCAGCCTTCTTTCATCTACTCCCAACAGTTGTGAATCTACACTGAACCAGAACTGAACTGCAATGGATGAGAAACCATTCAGATGGGACCATAACCAGTGTGGGCCAGGGCAGGCTGGAGCTCATCTCCTTGGGCCTTGCGCTGCTGGCCCTGGGTTTCGTCCCAAGGCAAGGAGGCTTTTCTGAAAGTGTGTGTATTAGCACCTCTGATGGCAGGCCTCGGCTCCTCTGCACTTGGGCGGCTGGGATCCTATACTCACTGCTTGCTGGTGCTGCTCTGGGTCTGGGCAAAGCCTTATGAAAAGGCCCTGCCAGATGTGGCATTGTGGCTCAAATGGTGTAGTGCTAGCTTTGAGCTAAAGAATCTTAGGGACAGGGCCCAGGCCATGAGTTCAAGATCTAGGACTGGTAAAAACAAAAAATATGTCTTGGATTCCTCCAATGCCTGGCCAAAGCACATCACAACCTGAGAAAGTGATTTACCTAACCCTGAAAAGCCTCTCATCTAGTCAAAAACTTAAGAATCCTAATTTTTAGGACAGACCAGGATTTTTATTTTCTGAATACCTCCATTTGAACTCACTTCTAGACCCTTATAAGAGGCCTAGAATTGGAGCACCTGGAAAACTCACCAAATGCCTTTTCATCTCTTCAGAGCACCCTCATTCCATATCCTGCTTACCATACCCAACCTTAAAACCTGTCTACTTTGTACACAAGTAAGGAGAGGAATAGCCTAGCAAAAGGAATGCTAGGATAAAGAACAGGACAAGACTAGGGCCCTAGCTCATCTAAGATGCTTGGTAATACTGCCCTAGGCACACAATGGTCCTTCCAACCACAGAAGCTAGTAATATATTGTAGGGAAAATCAATTCAGTTACTGAGATCTCATCAGGACTTGGGTGTCCTAAATCATAGAGCCCATGACTATTTTTCCTAATAACCATATTACACAATACCAAACCCTTCTCCTGGACAAGCCCTCTATCTGCTAGGTCCTCAATCCAACCATCCTGTTTCCAGTCCTCCAACACCTGCTGCTGCTTAGAACACTCACATGGAGAAACACTCAAAATCTCCAGTGCAGTGAGACCTGACTTACCAGGCATTCCCCACCCTCCTGATACTTAGTGTGTGGAGAACAGTGGCTTAGCACTTGAGGAGAAGCAATTTCATAGGCTAGGCTTTACTGCATGAAGACCCAACTCAGATCATCTCTATAGGAAAATCTCTCATCACCAGACACATTTTCTGGGGACTGTACCTCACTCAACCTCTCTTTGTAGATACACTTATTTCAAACCCTGTACCATTTTAAAGAACTCTTTCAAATGTTCTCAACTCTCTCAAGAACTCAAGCCAGGCCAAGACATATTCCTATACCAAACTGAGGGAACCTTCTCTATTTACAAGCTCGGTCCTTTTACAGCTGACCAGAAATGCAGTTATACTCAACTACCACTGCCCGCTTCTGAAGGCCTATTCCCAACTCTCTCCCCATCTGACTGCCCCTATGGAAAACTAGTTTCTTTTACCAGCCCTCAAGGCTGGTAACAACAAGGCTATATAACAATTCTGTTATATAGTAACCCAAACAAATCAGAATCAAGATGAGACTTTCACCTGGATAGAACAGTACAGCAACATGGCACCAGGCTAATCCTCATTTAACTGCACCGCTAACAACTCAACAGGGAAAGGGCTATCTAAAAAAGTCTGGACCATTAAGCTCAAATGTGTTTCCTGTGTGGCCAGGTTTTCTGGCCCTACCTAGAAATGCCTTTGAACTCTATTTTGATCCAGAGTTATACATCCTACTTTCAATCCAATTATCCCAAACTTTGGACATTCTGTCCAAAAGCCATCTGTAACCTGACTAACGGTATAGAAAATAACCACCTCATTTATCCTAACCTGATGTTCTCTCAAGAGTTCCCATAGGAGGGAATGATGTATCCAATTCTGTACAGACTTCTGAAGGGTCCTTATTGCTAAGCCACCAGGCCAAACTAGTCATCTGTATGCAGAATGTGCAATACCAATTCCCAACTTGTGGTCCTTGAAAACCATAAGGCTATAGCTCTCTTAGTTACCAGCCAAGAAGGGAACTACGTGATCCTGCAGGAGAAATTATACTTGTGTTAATCAGGTAATTGAGATCACTCAAGATGACCAAAAAAATACCCAAACATTTGATTATAGAATGGTTTTTCTGGAAGCTTGATGGCTAGTTAATTTTTTTATATTTTTATATTGGCTTAACCCCCTTTCCAGCCCCATGACCATTGTCCTTAATTGTAATCAAAGCATTCTCTACTTTCTAACAAGCTTCTTTCAGAATGGAATAACACATTGATTAAAACCTTACTCTACCCCAATACCCAAAGTTTTTAAGCTGTTTGGCTTCAATCTGTCCTCCAAAGAGACCACCTACATCCTCAGAGCTATGACCCTTCTCAGCAGTAAGCAGCTGGGGATGATAGGAGATGTCTCATCTTCAACAGCCCTAGAGTGGGGGCCAACTCTGTCAGTCTCCTGAAGAATCATCTCTTCACTGGCCGAGGGAGGAAATATAGAACCAATAAACAGAACTAAGTAACTTCATTTATTACCAGAATTCTATTTTATTCAGGCTCCCGTAAAGCCTAGTTTTGTTCAGACCAGATACTACCTTCTGCTCTTTTTGGAGAAACCACAAAGTACTTAGAAACTCTGGCACATATCCAGGTTCAAACATACCCTTGGGGGGCAGAGGGGTTGGGGATATGGCCTGTGGCAAGCGTGCTTGCCTCATATACATGAAGCCCTGGGTTCAATTTCCCAGCACCACATATACAGAAAATGGCCATAAGTGGCACTGTGGCTCAAGTGGTAGAGTGCTAGCCTTGAGCAAAAAGAAGCCAGGGACAGTGCTCAGGTCCTGAGCCCAAACACCAGGACTGGCAAAAAAGAAAAAAAAAATACCATACCCTGGACACATGAGGACACACATACTATTGTCTGTCCTGAGAAACCAACTATGCCCACTCCAACCCCAACTAGCTTCCTACAACCTTGCCTTATAAAACACGATTAAGACTTCATTCCAATCATCCTATAGGGCTTGTGCCGATACTTATATTCTCTGAGAGAAAGGGAGAAATACATTTGTTGGCCACTGTCAGTGAAATCTTTCACACCCATTCCACAGGATGAAATTCCCCTACCAACCATGGTAAGACAATGTATCAATGATAACTAAGTATTAACCATTAACCATTAACCACTGCCAGTGTTATTTAATGGTATCTTAATAAACTTGTGTTTTTCATTATTCTCTTCTCTTGTTAAAACCGTTTACTAGCCTGTGCCTCTGAAATATCCATTAAAAATTGTGGCCTTCCAGACCTTCCCCTACCGCCAGAGCAAAGCACCATCTTTGCCACTGGCTTAGGGTCAGACCAGATTGGAACTAAAGTGAGCCTGGGGAAAGCAAGGTCAAAGGAGCCATCTTTGAAAAGGGCAAGAGGGACCGACCAGTGAGAGCCAGCTCCGCCCAGGAGAATGCCCCCTGCCCTGGCGGGAGGCATGTCCTGGGCCTCGGCTTAGCCAGAGGTGCCCCGTCCTACCTGCCAGAATTTCTAAATTTAAAGCGAAAGCAGTGAGCAGCTCCCAGCAGCACGGAAACACCAGACGGGGGAACAAATAGTTCCTGAGACAGTTAAACGGTCCCATCACAGAGGAAGCCCAATTCCCAGCCCAAAATGGAGCTGCATTTCATAGCCACCACTGCCAAGGAGGCCGCCCGCCCAGGCAAGCAACTCTTAGCCAGGTAAAACAGCCCAGAGGCTCCCCGCCCTGCTGAGTCCACAGCCTATTCAAAGCCAGGCATCAAAGGCAGTGGCCCCACAGCAGACAGAGGAGCCACAGTTCCCGAGACTGCTCACGTCCCCATCTACAGAGAACGCCCAAGGCCTGCCTGCAAGCTGTGAGAACCACAGAGACCCAGGATTGCACCAACAGGGAGGAAGGGTCAGAACAGATCCACCCCTTGCAAACTGAAATCAAGTCAAACCAGCCAATCAGGAAAATAGACTGCAGACCATTGCAAGGAAACCAGAGACTGGGGAAAGACCACTCAAACAAGGAGGACTCCATTTTTTTTTTCTTTTCAAAAATTATTTAAATCTTTTTTTAAAAAAAAATTCTTTTTAATTTTTTCACTTCTGAAACGTCGTTGGTTTTTTTTTTGTTTGTTTGTTTGTTTTCCATTTTTAACGGGTTGTTTGATCAAGTTTTTGTTTGTTTGTTTGTTTGGGTTGTTCCTTTTCTGTTTTTTTTTTCCTTTTTTCTTTCTTTTTAAAATAATTTTTCTCTGTTTTGTGCATCTGTCTTCCAGTATTTTTACTTTATTTCTCTCTTTGCGTTTTCTTTCTTTAAAAATTACTTTCCTATGAATAACACCTCCACTCTTTTCTGCTAACTCTCCATTGTCTATCATTTCAACCTTGTTCTTTCTACTGATTCTATTCTTCTCCACATTTCCACATCACTGAAACTAAACCAAAATCACCACTACCCCCCCCCCCAATACATATTACTCTATTCTCTATACTACCTCCAACTTACCCTCCTGACTTACTGCCTAGAACTCCAGGTTCCATTGACTCCTGGTTATTGGATAGAGGGTATCCCAGCTTAATCCGAGTGAATCAAAGGGGTTCATAGAGAAAGCCAGTCCTAAAAGAACTTAATATAAAAATAAGAATTGTGTATAGGGTTGTAACAGTAAATAAGTAACTACTGAATACAGGGCCCAGGATCGGTTGTTATATTGAAATTGTATTCTTTAGGAACACCAAATCTAATTTTATAGACAGGTATACAAGGTATCTATATATAATTGTGAAATTGTAAGATTTACACAACAGTGCTTGATAAGGGCTGCTTTGGGTCTTAAACGGTGCTCACAGGTGCTGGTAGACTGGCATTCCCAATTCAAATGGGCAGAAGGAACACAAGAAAGATGGCAAACAATGAAGTCTTATCCCCCACTCAAAACAAGCAGGAAGCAGAGCAGTCAATCAAAGACATAGAAGAGAACCCCCAAAATGCTCTACAAAGTCTACTGATAAACGTGATAAATGAAAAGTTTGAATCTCTTCAGTCAATTATTCTAGAGTGTGAGGAGGCAAAGCAAAAATTAATGGAGAATTTCATGGCATCCACAAATAGAAAGATAAATGAACTTCAAGAGTCAAATGAAAGATAGCTACACAGCTTAAAGATTTGAGAGACAACAATCAAAACCAAATTAATGAAGTTAATGAAGTAAAGAAGTCCATACAAGACCTAAGAAATGACATGGAAATCATCAGGAAAGACCAGTCAGAAGGAAAAGAGATTGAAAATCAAGTAGCTAGCCTACAGTCCCGACTAATTGAAGCAGAGGATCGAATCTCAGGAGCTGAAGATTCCTTAGATTCTATGGAGAAAGATCAAAAATCAATACAAATCCAGTCCAATCAACAAAACAGATCGCTACAGGAGATTCAAGACATGATCAGGAAGCCCAATTTAAGGATAATAGGTATTGAGGAAAACTTGGAGAAAGAAGTTAATGGGATAGGCAATCTATGTAACAGAATATTAGCTGAGAACTTCCCAAATATCCAGAAGGAAAGGCCTATACAGATAGAAGAAGCATTTAGAACCCGAAACCGACCAGACAAGAATAGGACATCCCACCGACACATTGTGATCAAAACAGGATCAGTAGAGTACAAGGAAAGAATCCTTAAAGCTGTTAGGGAGCCGAAAACAATCACATATAAAGGAAAAGCAATCAGAATTACCCCAGACTTCTCAGCAGAGACCATGAAAGCAAGGAGAGCCTGGAATGAAGTATACCAAACACTAAATAAAAATAACTACCAACCAAGAATTCTGTACCCAGCCAAACTCGCATTCATAGCTGAAGGTCAAATAAGTCTTCCACAGTAAGGAAAAACTGAAACAATATATCTCCACCAAACCAGCTTTACAGAAAATCCTCAAACATGTACTATACAGGGAAAATAATCAAGATCCCAATACAGACAGAGAAATGAACCCTAAATAGTAAACATCAGATCAAGAAATGGGAAGACACCCCTTTAAACAAGATAGTGATAATGAAAGCAACAAACGATCATCTCTCAATCCTAACTCTCAACATTAATGGACTTAATTCTCCAATCAAACGACATAGGCTCATAAGTTGGATCAAAAATCAAGATCCATCTTTCTGCTGCCTCCAAGAGAAACATCTATCCAGCAAAAGTGAACATCTTCTAAAAGTGAAAGGCTGGAATCAAATCTATCAAGCTAATGGCCCCATAAGCAGGCTGGAGTTGCAATCCTAGTATCAGACAAAATTGACTTCAAATTATAAAAGGTAAGAAGAGACAAAGAAGGCTACTACATACTAGTAAAGTGATCTCTCCTACTGGAAGATATAACCATTCTAAATATATACACCCCAAATGCAGGAGCACCCAACTTCATCAAGCAAACACTACTGACTCTAAAAACACTCATAGACCCAAACACATTGATAGTTGGGGACTTTATAACTCCACTATCACCTCTGGACAGATCAACACGCCAAAAACTGAACAAAGAAACCACAGATATTAATAATTGCATAGACCAACTAGACTTAACCGACATCTACAGAATATTCCACCCAGCAACAACAGAATACACATTCTTCTCCGCAGCACATGGAACATTCTCCAAAATAGATCACATCTTAGGGCACAAAGAAAATCAGTACAAATTCAGAAGTATCAAAACCATTCCCTGCATTCTCTCAGACCACAATGGAATAAAATTAGAGCTCAACTCAAACAGCCACCACAGAAAACCCTACAGTTCATGGAGACTAAACAACACACTGCTGAACCATCAGTGGGACATTGAAGAAATTAAAACGGAAATTCAAATGGACTTCAACCAAGTTGAGGACACAAAGTACCAGCTCCTTTGGGACACAGCAAAGGCAGTACTCAGAGGAAAATTTATATCTCTGAGTACATACATCAACAAACTGGAGAAACAGCAACTCAGTAATTTAAGGAAGCACCTTAATTTTCTGGGGAGAGAACAGCAAGCCAAATCCCAAGTCAATAGACAGAAGCAAATAATTAAAATCAAATCAGAATTAAATCAATTAGAGACGAAAAAAAAACATCGAAAGAATCAACAAAACAAAGAGTTGGTTCTTTGAAAAATTCAACAAGATAGACAGACCCCTGGCAAACCTGACCAAAAAACGAAGGCAGCACACTCAAATAAACAAGATAAGAGATGAAACAGGTAACATCACCACAGAAATAACCGAAATTCAGAAAATAAGGGACTATTTTGCAAACCTTTATGCCAACAAATTCGAGAACCTGGAAGAAATGGATGATTTCCTAGAAAATATTGATATCCCCAAACTCAACCATGAAGATATAAACTTTCTAAACAGAGCCATATCCAGTATTGAAATAGAAATGGCAATAAATGATCTCCCATCCAAGAAAAGCTCAAGTCCAGACAGATTCACTGCAGAATTCTACAAGGCCTTCAAAACAGAACTCACACCAATATTTCTCAAACTCTTCAATGAAATTGAAAGAGAACGTTCACTACCAGACTCATTCTATGAAGCCAGTATAACCCTCATCCCAAAACCAGGCAGAGACTCATCACGGAAAGAGGGCTACAGACTGATTTCTCTGATGAACATAGACGCAAAAATTCTAAACAAATTCTGGCCAATCGACTTCAACAGTTCATCAAAAAAATCATACACCACTATGAAACTGGATTCATCCCAGGGATGCAAAGTTGGTTTAATATACGCAAGTCAATTAATGTAATCCACCACATCAACCGGAGCAAGGTGAAGAACCACATGGTTTTATCTCTGGATGCAGAAAAAGTATTCGATAAAATCCTGCACCCATTTATGCTAAAAGCCCTGGAAAAACTGGGATTCCAGGGAACATTCCTGAATATAATCAAGGCAGTTTATGACAAACCAACAGCAAGCATAACTCTAAATGGTGAAAAACTAAAGCCATTCCCTTTAAAATCAGGAACAAGGCAGGGATGTCCACTCTCTCCCCTGCTCTTCAACATGGTACTAGAATTCCTAGCCAGAGCAATTAGGCAAGAAGAAAAATATAAAGGGGATCCAAATAGGGAAAGATGAAGTTAAATTTTCTCTCTTCGCAGACGACATGATCCTATACCTAAAGTATCCCATAGACTACTCCCAAGCTACTAGAGCTGATCCAAAACTTTGGCAAAGTTGCAGGATATAAAATAAACCTTCAAAAATCAATGGCTTTTCTCTATGCTTATGACCCGAAGACCGAGGCTGAAATAAGGAAAGCAACTCCTTTTGCAATAGCCCCCCAAAACATAAAATACCTAGGAATAAACTTAACCAAAGAAGTGAAAGAGGGCTGGGGATATAGCCTAGTGGCAAGAGTGCCTGCCTCGGATACACGAGGCCCTAGGTTCGATTCCCCAGCACCACATATACAGAAAACGGCCAGAAGCGGCGCTGTGGCTCAAGTGGCAGAGTGCTAGCCTTGAGCAGGAAGAAGCCAGGGACAGTGCTCAGGCCCTGAGTCCAAGGCCCAGGACTGGCCCAAAAAAAAAAAAAAAAAAAAAAAAAAGAAGTGAAAGACCTCTTTGATGAGAACTTTAAAAGCTTGAAAAACGAAATTAAGTCAGAACTAAGGAAATGGAAAACCTCCCATGCTCCTGGATTGGGAGGATTAATATAATCAAAATGGCAATATTGCCAAAAGCTATCTACAAATTCAATGCAATACCCATTAATATCCCAACACCATTTTTTAATGAAATAGAGGAAGCAATCCAGAAATTCATATGGAACAATAAAAGACCTAGAATAGCAAAAACAATCCTAAGCAGAAAGAACTGTGCTGGAGGAATTACAATACCCAACTTCAAGCTGTATTATAAAGCTATAGTAATAAAAACAGCTGGGTATTGGCACCGGAACAGGCCTGAAGACCAATGGAACAGAATTGAAGACCCAGAAATGAACCCACAGAACTACGCTTACTTAATCTTTGATAAAGGAGCTAAACAATAGTATGGAAGAAACATAGCCTCTTTAACAAGTGGTGCTGGCAAAATTGGCTCAACACATGCAACAAACTAAAACTAGATCCTTATATATCACCCTGCACCAAAATCAATTCCAAATGGATTAAAGACTTCGAAATCAAAAGAGACACCCTGAAAACACTAAAGGTAGGAGTAGGAGAAAAACTTGGGCTCCTTGGCGCAGGACAGAACTTCCTTAACAAAGACCCAGAAAGGCTACAAATCAAAGAAAGGTTGGACAAATGGGACTGCATCAAACTGCAGAGCTTCTGCATGGCAAAGGACATAGCTCTCAAGATAAACAGAAAGCCCACAGACTGGGAGAAGATCTTTGCCGGACATTCAACAGACAAAGGCCTCATCTCTAAAATATATGCAGAACTAAAAAAATTACCTTCCTCCAAAACAAAACCGCAAAGAACCAATAGCCCCCTCATCAAGTGGGCTAAAGACTTAAAAAGAGACTTCTTTGATGAGGAAATGAGAATGGCCAAGAGACATATAAAAAATGTTTACATCACTGGCCATAAAAGAAATGCAAATTAAAACAACATTGAGATTCCATCTCACCCCAGTAAGAATGTCATATATCAAGAAAACTAACAATAACAATTGTTGGAGGGGATGTGGCCAAATGGGAACCCTACTTCATTGTTGGTGGGAATGTAAACTGGTTCAGCCACTCTGGCAAGCAGTATGGAGATTCCTCAGAAGGCTAAATATAGAACTCTCCTATGACCCAGTAGCCCCACTTTTGGGTATCTATCCAAAAGACCACAAACAAAATCACAGTAATGCCACTAGCACAACAATGTTCATTGCAGCACAATTTGTCATAGTGAGAATCTGGAACCAACCCAGATGCCCCTCTGTAGACGAATGGATCAGGAAAATGTAGTATATATACACAATTGAATTTTATGCCTCTATCTGAAAGAATGACATTGTCCCATTTGTAAGGAAATGGAAGGACTTGGAAAAAATTATACTAAGTGAAGTGAACCAGACCTAAAGAAACATGGACTCTATGGTCTCCCTTATTGGGAATAATTAGTACAGGTTTAGGCAAGTCATAGCAGAGCATCACAAGGCCCAATAGCTATACCCTTATGAACACATAAGATGATGCTAAGTGAAATGAACTCCATGTTATGGAGACAATTGTTATAGCACAGTTGTAACTACTTTCAACGTCCCATGTGTATCTGTAGCTTCTATTATTGATGATGTTCTTGTATCACCTTCCTGTGGTTGTACCTACACTTTCTCTGTAATCTTATCTGAGTATATTGGAAACCATGTATACTGGTATTGGAAGTAAGAAATTGAAAGCAAATACCAAATTTGACAGACACAGGGTAAAAAATACAAACAACTACAAAAGCAATACTTGCAAAACTGTTTGGTGTAAGTGAACTGAACACCTGGGGGGGGGAGGGAAAGGGGGAGGAGGGAGGGGGGTATGAGGGACAAGGTAACAAACAGTACAAGAAATGTATCCAATGCCTAACGTATGAAACTGTAACCTCTCTGTACATCAGTTTGATAATAAAAATTTGAAAAAAAAAAAAAGAAAGAAATATACTGAGCCTTGAGAAAAAAAAAATTGCAGCCTTCACAAAGAGTCTTAGAAAAGCTCTGTCCTCTATATAGCAGGACCTACAGTAGTCCTGCCCCTGGATTTGGAGACAATTGCAGTTCTCTAGCCAAGGTGACTCCCTGGTGAGAACCAACAGTCCCTGACTTTGTAGGTTTACAGAACATGTCATTCTTAGAGGGAAGGATATGGGAATTACAAAGACCGTTTTGTGAAACAACCTACTTGAAATGTGTGGGTCTCTGGTAAGCATAACTCTCTGATGCAACATACAAAAAAAAAAATCAAAGTGGGGCCCATCTGCTCACAATTTCCAGAGTAAAGAGCTTCCATTTCAACAAATGCTGAGACTACCTCTCAGCTGCTTCTCAGCTGCTCAGGCAGTATCATCCCTGTTAACATACCATTGTCCATTTTGACTTAACAACCTACATCCTAAGTCCTCAGCCCTTTCCCAGAAATCAGGTGACCAGACCAGACCTGCCCCCACTTGTTACCTCCCACCACCATGACCCATAGCTTCCTGCTACAAGAGTGGAATGCCTTAAGCCACGACCTAAACCCAACTGTTGCACATAGTAAACCCAGCTTTCCATCCCTAGCTGTATGTATAATAATATTCCCTTTTGCAAGACAAGCAGTATATTGCAATGCACCACCTGGAAAGCCACAGCATTGTTAATTTGCAGATAATAAACATTGCTGTCCCTCTATTTGGTGTATGTGTGGTCCTCTGGGCTGGAGCTTTAAATCTCTGCCTTGAAGAATTATTATTCCAACCTTATGGAAGCACATTTGATGGCCATAAAGTTACAGAAGAAGCTACAGCATGGTTCTGTCCTTTGCCATCTGACCCTCATTGTCTTCCTCTCAGTGTCCCCAAACAGGCTTCCATACAATTCTATTCCAGTATTTTGTCTGCATGTCTCCACAGAATATCCTATAACCCTTGCCAGGACCACAAATTCATAGGCAAGCACATCTCAGGGATACCACATAGCTAGAAATCGTTACAAGAAGATGAGATATTTGTCTCACTAAAATTAGAATTCATTGTAGGAGTCTTTTGGAAGGAATGAAGAGGAAAGTGATGCCTTAGGTAGACATTGTACGTAGGAAAATACCAAAGGTCAGGTAGAATGTGTAGGCAAGTCACTCGCATGAAATGGGCAATGTGGAACATTATATATAGAATATTCGACAAAAAGAATCAATCAGTGAAGCCCATGAAAAAGAAATTGCCAATCAACTGTTCAAATTTCTGGAGGCCTCATTCATAGTCAGATCCCATCTACACATGGGCATAGCAGTCGTGTCATGTCCCTCTAGCCTGCCTTCCATGGTAAGGACATTTGAATAAACTTTTGTTTCATCTAAAGGAAAAGGAACCCAGGAGTTGGGAACTATGTGGTGACAGAGATTTTAAAATGACAGTTTTTAAAAATTGCATTCCTTTTTAACCCTATTTATACCAGAAGAACACACATTGGAGAAAAATACACAACCCTAGCCCTCCCTGACCCACAATCCTTGCAAGGAAGAATACAAACAAAAGAAGCTATGCATGGCCCAATAACAGGAAAATCCCTGTTCTTTCACAGCCAGGGGCTGTCATTTTTATTTTAACAAGTCTTTCAACATATTATCCTGGTAAAACTTGGAAGGAAACATGGCAATTGGGATCATTGAGACAAACTTGTGTTTTCCCAGCAATGCCAAAATCTCAGGGAATTGAACTGCCTATGAATCAAGACAATGCTTACAGGATAAATTGGTTGTAACAGAACTTATAATTTAGTATCTTTCAGCAAGAGTAGTTTGTCACTTAAGCCTGAAATCCCTGCCTCAGTTTTGCATGTCTTTTAAAAATTTCCTTTCATTCTTGTGGGAGGCTTATCAATCACTGGAGGAGCACCTGCCCTCAACACTGGGCATACCTAATACTGTTAGCCACTTTCAAGGCTGAAGAGCAAGAGTGCTGTGCTGTCCATGTCCTGGTCCCTACATCAAGAAAAGGACCTGAGAAAATCATTGTGAGGACAGCAAAGCTCCATTCACCTTGGATTCTGACAATTGCAGGGGTGATTGATAAATGTCTCATAGCCAGAGTCAAACTCACCTGCCCTCACTGAACGATCTTAACAGTGATCAACTAGACCAGCTCAAACAATGCTAACCCTAACACTTGTGCCCCTTGGTTACATAATTTAGAGCCCATGACAATATCTTAGAAGGACAGATGGGACAGACTTGAGGGCCACTGGCCCTTCTATTCTTCCCAGTGTTGCACACTGAATAACTTCCTGCCATTACCTTTCACAACTACTGGTCTTTAATTGGCATAGTTAGTGCTTGACCTTAGTCTGCTGAGATTCAGACCTGGGGGTTTTGCTCAGAAGCATCAATAACAATGATTCTTCCCAGTTAGTCAATAACATAATTATTATTCACAATTAGTATGGGTACTATTGGTAGCAGTCAGCATGGCGAGCTCCTCTCAGACTTGAGAGTAAGTGGAGAAAAGATAACCAGGCAAACCAGGCACAAATGTCTTCAGACCCTTCTCTAAGAAACAAGAACTCCAACACTAGAAATGAGATTTTGTGTTCCTTTCATCCTGCAAGAGAAACTTGAATATTAAGTTCAGGGTTTTTTTTCTTTTCTTTCTTTCTTTCTTTTTTTTTTTTGCCAGTCCTGGGCCTTGGACTCAGGGCCTGAGCACTGTCCCTGGCTTCTTTTTGCTCAAGGCTAGCACTCTGCCACTTGAGCCACAGCGCCACTTCTGGCCATTTTCTACATATGTGGTACTGGGGAATCAAACCTAGGGCTTCATGTATATGAGGCAAGCACTCTTGCCACTAGGCCATATTCCCAGCCCTAAGTTCAGTTTTTTTAGCAATTCATTTTTAATGCTTTCCAAAAAACATGATTTCTCCCCAGAGGAATACCCAGTGGATAGTTCTTTGAGAAATCTGCTTTTGGCTTTAAGAGTTGCAGACAGTGTGTTCTTCAAAACCTGCCTTATATATTTAGCACCACAGCCAATAAACAGCTAGTTCCTTTACTAATGTAAAAGGCTCTTCAGATTTCCTGGCAAAAGTGATGCTCACTATAATCACCTTAGATGAACAATGCAGAATTCATAAAATTGCTAATAACCTTGCTGTGAATCCTAAGTAGAAATGCGGACTAATAAGTCAGGAAATGAGATAAGAAGGTACCAGGGCTCCAACAATCCTTAGCTCACCAAACCCCTGTCCTCACAGAAAATGGAGACTAGTTGTGTTAGCTAGCTTTCTCATCACTGAGAGAACACCAGAAACAAGTTAGGAGGAGAAAAGATTTCTTTAGCTCATAGTTTCAGTCCAGCAGAACAGAACAGCTCACCTTAAGGCAGTCTGGATTCCACAGAGAGGAGGAGGTGTGTTAAAATAGAGAAAAATCAAAGAATGCCTGCGTCTTGCTTTTCCTCCTGCATCCCCTCAGGGTCCCAGCCTATGTGATGGTGTCATGTTCATGTCTTACCCCTTAGACTCCCCTCTAGAATCACCCTCCTAAACATCACTCAGTGCTTAGAAGATTAGTAAGGTACGGTTCTAAGAATGATGTGTTCATAGAAAGAATCAGAGACCAGCCTAGTAGATGAAAGTGACATCATAATTGCAGGTATTCTAGAAGAGAAAATGCAGACCTTGGATTAGGAAGACCCACTTAGTACAGGGCCCACTTCCTTTCACTTCTCTGTTTGTTCAATGCTCTGGTTTTCTAGCTGGCCCTGGTTTGTCAGAATGGCACCTTGTTTATCCTGACTTCTTTCCTACCAACTCTCATCTCCAGAGAATTCTCTTTTATAAGTGAGTAGATACAAGTGGGTCAGACAACAATATTGAGTTAGGCCAAATGCATTTTTCTTAGCATTTCTAAGAATGTAATTCTGACCAAGAACGATAAATAATGCTCATATATTCATGCCTTGCTGTTATCAATTCCTAAATACTCTAAATTGGTGTGACAAGCATGGGCTGTTTACTTCTTGCATCCATAACAAGTGATTAAAGGTAATTTCTAAAATCAGCTACCTTTGAAAGACCATCAGAAGCAAGAAGGCCTTATAATTTCATTTGGATAAGGTGTGATTATCTTTAAGTATATGCTGCTTAGTATCATGCTCTTGTTTCTTTAAGGCATTCTACTGATTCTTCGTTTGAGCCTGAGTTAACAAAAACAAAAACAAACAAAACAAAACAAACGGAAAAAAAAAACCTCAAATGCCATTCCAGAAAGGAATTGTTCCTTCAGATTTAGAAAACAGTGTGTTATTTACTAAAGGATCTAATTCATTAACTAGTTCAGCTGGTAGCGTAATTGAAGCATTTGTTAAAAGAACAGAGACAAATCACATAACACACCAGGTCTCCTCTAGTGAAAATGTGGAGGAAATAGATGCCTCCCAAGGCACACAGGTCTCAGAGGGAGAACTGATACACTTGTGACATAAAAACTGAAGGGCCTAGTGCGCAGGCAGTTATCAGGGGCAGTGGTGAGCCATACCCTTGGCTGTGATATAGAGTGAGTAGTAGACAGATTTCTCTGGAACTCTGTATAAAGCACATATCCAAAAACACGTTTTTAAGAGCCCAAGCAAAAATTGTTCTAAAACACTAATGTGGAAAGATGTTGAAGATCTATTCCAACATAGCCTGGGACAGAAGCTGTGTTCTGGTCGCCTCTATATTTGCTACTGAGAGCTTTGTGAGGCTTCCCTTCAAGCTTCAACAGTCAGTGACATCACTCAGGTAGTGTGACATTGCTCCATGGTTTGAAAATTGATGCTGACACAGAACATTGTTACAGCTACACATACACCTGTGTTCCCTGTAAGAGCCACACTTCTCAGCCAGGACCAGAACAGTTAGTGTCCGTAAAAGTCAGCCTTGTTTTTAATGAGCAAGACACTCAAAAACACTTTTAAAATAAAACTAAGTTTTAGGGAAGAGAACAGATGACTTGTTCATGAGTAGGTTTTTAAAATTTTTATACAAAACAACCCGTCATACTTTGGTCTTATGCTGCCATGTTTCTGGGACATTTAGCAAGTACTTCATGCCAAGGTCACATGGGAGGAAAAGAGGTAAGAGTTAAAGACATTGTATTTTGAACATATACCCTAACCATTCTCCTTTGAATATCTACCTTGTTTCCAGGCTGTCAATTCTATTCTTCAGGCAAATAGGAAGTTGTACTTGATCACAGGAAAAAAGTGCAGTCATTCACAATATTTTAAACAAAGAAATGATTTTAAAAGTCTCTTTAAAATGTCAAACATGGTTCAGGACAGAAAGTGGGAACTACAAAGAACAAGTTTATCCCCCTTTCTCAAAGGCATATGCAGATACACATGCACCTGAGCCTGTAAGGCTTATCTTACTCTTACTTAGCTCTGCAAACTAGATTCCCCCCAAATGTGAGGGAAATGAATAGACTCATCACAGTGGTTTCTTTTAGCTTCTGGAGTGCAGAGGTATCAGCACAATCATGTTTGCAAGGGTCCACAAAATACTAGATGGCCCAGATCTCTCCAGATTATATTGTGACAGGACTGGAGAATTAGAGCTGTGTGAGACAAAATTACAAATATTCCTCTGTCTCCCTATTAAACTGTAGCTCATGCCCTAAGTCCCACTGGCTATTGACTGTATGAACCAGGTTTTATCAGACTGTGACATGAACATGCTGTTGGACCACTTCTAAATTTCCACAGGGTTGAATACTTGTTTGGAAATCACATAGCTTGAAAAGCCACTAGAACATCTGCTATCTGAACCTTTATCAAAGGGTTGCTACCTCCCACCCCACCCCACTGAAATGACAACCATCTTTCCTCATTGGGACAAGACACAAATGTGTTAGATACCCAGAAGATGTTGATTATTTAAGGCCCTTTCAATCTTATTTAGTGAAGAGACCAGTTCTGGCTTGGTGACTGCTTCTAAGGTTTCTAAATGATTCACTTAGTAGTAGTCCACCATGCTCCAGAGCTATCTGGATTTTTTAAGAGCCATAATAGTAAAACATATGGAAACAACCCTTACATATTTTATTAGGATTCTGAGGCTTGAATGCAGGGGAACAAACATGCTAAGCAAGCACTCTACCACTGAGCTATACCCTCAGATCATTTAGGTAACAGTTTGACAAATTCAATACTGTCATTTCAGGGCAAGAGGAGAGCACAGTGAGGCCATGCCAACATTGTTGGAAGCAGAGGAAATGGGAGGGTTGACAGGGAGTGGCTCCTTACTGCCAGCTCTCTGCATATGGACAGATCATTCTTGCTTGCAGGTTAAGAATGGGCATTGAATGCGACTCCATCATTGTCACCCAAAGTTAAACCAGAGATCACATATTTGCCTGGAATATTGAAGACTCAAATATCTGGAAAGTTTGGAATCAATTTTGCATAGGAAGGTAGCTATACTATTTCTAAAAGTGTCCAGAGATTACTGTAATTAAAGCAACAAGAGGCACAGTTGTGATAGAGGAAATGTCACTAAGAAGTCCAAAGATGTTTCTCTGAAGGGCAATATTTGGGTAAGACCTGCTACCATGGAACTGGGGCTCAACTGTTAATGAAGATGAGAGCATTAGTGGAGGTGGGTGGTGACATATGACCACGAGAATTGAAATAATGTCAACACTATAGTGAGAAACAACAAAACATCTGTCACCCACAGGCATGATTGGCAATGGCTTGATTCTAGGGTGAGCTCTGCAATACAATGGACAGATAACTGAGCAAGATGACAGGCGATCTGTACAGCCATACTTAGTCTTATTCTTATCCACTGAACTAAGTCAGGCACCACAGGGAACATGATGGCCCCTTGCTCAATTGCACTTATAAATAAAGATATAAAATAATATGATGCCATCAAGCCCAAACAAAATATTCTCCACACTGTCCCAGAAAAAGACCTGCAACCAAATGGAAAACTATATACTTCTTGAAAATGATTCTTCATGGGCTAGAATTGGTTTGAACCCTAGCCCCACTGATCAGTGAGGAGGAAGGAGACTATCGTTTGGAAATTTAGCGTTAGATCTAGTTTAGTATTAGGCTTAGTTTACTATTCGATTCTGCAGCCTTCTGCATAAACTCTCTAAGACAGCCTTGTAGGTATTTATGATCATGACAGCCTTATCTGACTCATTAGTCAAAATTCTCGAGTTCCTATTGCTACTGTACCTTCAGTTAAAGCCATTCGTGTCCCTTTTCCTCTAATCACAGTCTCTTTTAGCTCATTCTATATGCTTGTAAGTTAATTATACAGGCTTTTTATAACAGGTACTGTGGCTCTTTCCATTAAATATGATATTTGTATATCTACATATCAAGTAATTTCCAACTCCCATTAATTACTTTTGCATATATTAATGTTTATATACCTACATACATAAACCTTCATGCCTTGATATCTCAGAAGATCACATTTCTGAAGGTTCTATTGAATCTAGAGTAAGATCCAATGCTATTCACTAATTAGTATGCAATCTACAGGCTCTGGATAGAGAAACCAGTGAATGTCCCCATAGACTTTTGCTTACATCTCTGCCCTCTTCTGGCAACCTGGATAACTGCAATTAGAGAAAGCAATTGGGTGGCCATTTCCCCACATACTGAGGATGCTAATGTAGAACACTATCCAGATTCCCAAAGGACTACCTTAAGGAGATTCTGACAATAGTTCTTTTCATGACATGCCCACAGTTCATGTATAAGCCAAAATGATTGGAAAGCACCATGAATCAACATAGAATTACAAAGGCAAAGTAATCATTTTACAAACTCATGTTAGAATAAGACTTTGCTCCAGGGACCTGGGTGTGTACCCAGGAATGAGTAAGCTAGGCCATACAAAACAAGGTCCACATCTCCTGGGTCCTTTTAGCCCAAACTCACCTTCCTCCACCTCCGTTTTTGGCCATTTCTCGGGCTTGGAGTCAGGGCTTGGGCTTTGTCCCTGGGTTTCTTTTGCTAAAGGCTACTCTACCACTTGAGCTACAGCACCACTTCTAGTTTGTTCTCTTTGTGTGGTAGTGCAGAATTAAATCCTGGGCTTCATGCATGCTAGGCAAGCATTCTACCAGTAAGCCACATTCCCAGCCCCACCACCTTGTTCTCTATCACAATTTTTTGAAAGACTAAACAAAGGGAAGATTCTCCCAAAGTTCTCCCAAAATGAGAAAGAGGAACATCTTGGAAAGCATGTCAGTCACACCTGCTTTGGGGAAGGAGGTAGAGAGGTCATTAAAATTCATCCGGTCGGGCTGAGGATATAGCCTAGTGGCAAGAGTGCCTGCCTCGGATACACGAGGCCCTAGGTTCGATTCCCCAGCACCACATATACAGAAAACGGCCAGAAGCGGCGCTGTGACTCAAGTGGCAGAGTGCTAGCCTTGAGCGGGAAGAAGCCAGGGACAGTGCTCAGGCCCTGAGTCCAAGGCCCAGGACTGGCAAAAAAAAAAAAAAAATTCATCCTGTCCTTTCCCTCCTGGGCTTTTTGGAGCATGCAAATGGGGCATAGCCTCATTCCCCTGGCAACCATTCTTTCTGTCATTTCTTTTGTCTTTCCTTTTTTAGTACTGGGTATCAAACTCAGGATTGCACTTCCCAGGCAAGCACTGTGCTACTAGGCTCCATCCCATCATCCCTGTAATTTCTAAATGGAATGTTTCATGGGATAAAGGCCCACAAGAAATGAGGCAGAAATTCTGTGATATCCATTCCAGGCAGGGAAAGCTATCTACTCACACACCTACACTCACATCCACACACACACACACACACACACACACATACTGTGTCGACTAGGATACTTCTTGCCACTAATCTGCCTTCTCTACTGAAGACCTCTCAAGGTTATTCCAAGCTGAGCCTATATACTCATCTTGACAACATTGTCACCTAAAGTTACCAGCACAGTCATTTCACCTGCCAGCCTGTTCAGTAAGTAAAGGTTCACCTGAATGAGCTAATGGCTCTAAAACTCAGCCACCAACTTTTACCACCCTGGCCCACTTGGCTGCTCAAGCATGTGAAATCTGGTAGTACAGACAGCATCCTGAAAACAATTCAGCATCCTTCCCTGGAGGCCAGGGGAAGACCCATGCTCTTCCTCTTTCCACTATACAGAAGGTGCCAGGTGGCTGTTCTACATTTTGCTTATAATTAAATTTTTCTAAAAAAGAGAAAAATTATGGAACAAGTTTCAAGTTTTCCCCTTAATCTATTGTTTCAGATTGAGAGTAAAGGCAAATGTGAGATCATTTCTATTCAATGTATCCTCAAATTTGGAGGCTGCATGCCTCCAAATGAAGAAAAAGAGCTATTTGACTACAACCCTTTAACAGGCTCCATTATTGACATGCATTTGCAGACCAGTTAATCCATCTGAGTTGTTAATACATCTATAAAGTACCATCACCTTTTATGTTGGGTGCTGAAACAGCAGCTAGTTTCATTCTGACCTCAGGCTGTGTTATCTATCACAAGAATATGCTAAGTGCAAGGACATTTGTTTACTAGTAACTCTGCCCCTACCTGGAATTGCTTTAATATGTCTGCTGGAGTACATTCCTATGTTAATCAACCTCATCTTGTCTTTACTGCCATCAAATGTTGCAAACTTCAAAGCCTCTTTGTGTTCTTGAATTTTAGCAACCCTATGCTATTCCCTGGTTCCAAAACTGCATATAAGCTGGAAGTTAAGAATAAACGTGGTTGCAGTCTTGAGTTACAATTTCGAGCTGCAGACCTCCCGAACCCCATCTTTTGTCTCTTGTCTTCTTTTTTCTCTTGTCTATCTTTCTTTTTCTTTAATCCTCACCCCCTCAATCAGGATTCCCTCTTCGCTGCCGGCTGGCTCCGGCACTTTGAAATTTAACATTGTCTAATTAACATAACTAACCCAATCATGTTCCTAACACCAAATGAAACATCAGGGTGGCATTCTAAAATTCTGCATACCATAGCAACTATCCAATTAGAAATTTAGCCAAGGATTGGGTTAAGAATCATACAGTCTCATCTGAAGTTGACTGGCTAGGACTTAATCTGGGGATTGGGAAGTGATGACAAAGCGAGTTGAGGCAAGACAGAGCAACTTAAGACATAACTTAGCTGAATGTATTACTGCATGACAGCAAAGCCAGTGTGTGTTCATCTGGGCTGTCCATCTTCACTTGAACAGCATGCTCAGATTGGCTTGCCTGGAAACCCTGGCTCCAGCTCTCAGCCCTGGTGAGCCAGCAGTTCAACAGCTGCCCCATCAAAATCAATAAGCATTCACACAAAACTAAGCAATGGCTGCCACCAGGAGCACCATGCTAGCCTGTTGAAGATGTCCTCTATTCCTGCAAACACTGGTAGTAACTCAGGGTCTCATGCTTCCTAGACCAGTAAGTCCTCCAGCGCTTAAGCCACATCTCTGGCAGTGTTTTGCCTTTGAATTTAAGATACTTAGGACTCCAAAGAGGCCTGGAGATTCTGATAGTGAGATTTCTAGGAGGGATATTGCCTCTTTTATTGAGAGGCAGAAGGTCAGAATGCTAGCCAATTATAGAAGATGGGTAGATCTATACCTCCTGCCTTTTTGAGGAATGCATAAGTGACAAGATGGAGCCCTTTCTTTCCTTAGCATTTCACTCCCTCATTTCACTTTAAAAAAAAAAAATTATTGTCAAACTGATGTACAGAGAGGTTACAGTTTCATACGTTAGGCATTGGATACAATTCTTGTACTGTTTGTTACCTTCTCCCTCATTGCCCCCCCTCCCTTCCCTTTTCTCTCCCCCTCCATGAGTTGTTCAGGTGATTTACACCTAACAGTTTTGCAAGTATTGCTTTTGTAGTCATTTGTCTTTTTATCCTGTGTCTCTCCCTTTTGGTATTCCCTTTCACTTTCCTAGTTCTAATACCAGTATACACAGTTTCCAATATCCTCAGATAAGATACAGTGATAGTGCAGGTCCAACCACAGGAAGGGGATACAAGAGGATCATCAACAATAGCTACAGTTTCACACGGCATGTTGAAAATAATTACAACAGTGATGTAACAGTCGTTTGCATAACATGGAGTTCATTTCAGTTAGCATCATCTTATGTGTTCATTAGGGTATAGCTATTGGCTCTTGTGATCCTCTGCTGTGACCAGCCTAAACCTGTGCTAATTATTCCCTATGAGGGAGACCACTTTTGGGCATCTACCCAAAAGACAACAAACAAGAACACACTAAAACCACCAGCACAACAATGTTCATCGCAGCACAATTTGTCATAGCTAAAATATGCCCCTCAGTAGACAAATGGATCAGGAAAATGTGGTACATTTACACAATGGAATTTTATGACTCATTTCACTTTTAACCCTCATCCTCAAAGGAAAAGCTGATTCTCTCAAAGCAAACACCTATGTTAACACTTCTGGGCAACTCCATTTGAAGATCAAAAAGGTAACTAGGAAAGAAATCACACTCTAAAATTTTAGAACTAGGATATACCCATGGGAGAGCCTTGAAGACTGCCATTAACACAGAGCTCTTAAACTCAGCCTTTCTCTCTACTTCAGCGGTGGCCCAGTGCAGACAGAAGGTCATCCAAAATCATGGGTGTGGAAACAGAATACATGAAGTGGTCAAGGCCACATTCATGCTTCCCATGGAATCAATAATTTGTAGTTATTCAAATTCTGTATAAACCAGGGCCCAAGTTTCAACTAAAGCAGCTGTGTGATGGGAAGCCTCCACTTGACTACATGTTCTAGGATGGAATCAAGTGACCTCCTCATTGGAACAAATGGACAAGAACTGTGGGAAATGTGAAACTACCACGGTGTGTTTATCGAGGCTACAGACAAACATCTAATGCCTACACATTTGAAAGTTCAATAACGGTATCCCATGATGGTGGTGGGTGGTGGACATCAGCCCTTCTTCAATTGCAATTTCCACCCTGACAATAGGCTAAATATCACATGATCAGTCACCACCAATACAAGACCATGCTAGCAGTAGTGAAGACAAAAGAGCCAAAAAGCCAATCTAATTGCAAAGTGCAAGACAAGTCCAGCATAATGAAAGACAGGTCACAAAAACCAGTCTCAATGCACAAGTAGAAGATCTAGCTGAAAGATCCTTTACAGCCCAAGGAACCATTTCAAAACAGACTGAAAGGCTCTTACGATTTCTGCTGTCTCAGCTCTAACCTAAATCATTTTCCCTCCATCATCTCTGAAGGACAGCTCTATCAGGTAGAGCATTCTTAGCTGGCAGTTTTCATCTTGAGCACTTTGTTGGCTTTGAGTCCAGTGTTTAGACATTTGCTGATAGGCTTGATAGAACTCCCTTGTATGAGCATTTTCTCTTGAGGAAGCTGACATAACACTAAATTGAGCCCAAAGCCTGGATCCTGGAACCTTTCTGGCAACTAAACGAGGCCCAGGGCAAAAATATCTAAATGATCACTATTGGCCAATGTCTAAAATATCTCTTGATGCTGAGAATTTTGAGCTCAGCTTGTCACTGGTGTTCCACACCACTCACTAATCAACGAGGAGGATCAAGCAAGACAATCACAAGAATCATGAGCTAAAAAGTCTAATAATGATCAAACTTACCCAAACATACCTGTACTACCAAATATTCAAATTTTGTAACTCAACTTTATATGATTTTTCACTGTATCCTCAAGAGAGACACATGGCAACACATAGGGACACCATGGGCAAGAACCTAGGGAGGACTATGTCCACCCAGCTTCTAACATATGGCACCGACCCTCTCACAGATGGCCTAGACCAGTGCCTGTCACCAAACGGTCATCATTTCAGCTTCACTGTGCCAGGAATACAGAAGTGGGGCCAAGGAAATTTAAAAGGCACTGGGGTCTATCAACCAGTAGGAGCAGGAGTCCCAGATAGGTGTGTGTGCTCCCTTCTCCTAGAGCAGCCCCTTGTGAAACTGCAGACTTGCCTAAGAGTGCAGAAAAGGATCCATAGGTTCTACAGATTTCACAAGTGAAAAGACAAGTACACTGTGTCTAGTCATGGATGGGTGTCAGATAAGGTAGACTTGTGAGCATACAGATGCAAATGAAGAAGAAATGAGACGTCCTCTCGAGTACAGTGGTTTGAGTTTCCATAGAGCAGTACACAATGCCTTGCTTCATGCTAACCTGCCTCCTCTGGCATTCTCACTCCTAGACTTGACTTAAAACTCAGCACAAAGTGGCAATGAAAGCCATCTCTCTTCAGCACACAGCTTTGTGAGATCTGAAAATATTCACATTATCTCAGGACCTTCACTGGAGCCAAGAATATATTAATCCTTCCACCTAGCTCTCCCTTACTGTACTAGATAGAAGAGGTAACACTGGCCAGCAAGTTTCCAGTCCTAGTGTAGCCTGTGGGTTACAGGTGAAAACCACTCAGGCAAAAGAAAACAAGCCTGTGAAGGCTTGTAAGACAGTACCCCATAATGGCTCTCCAATGAATGCTTCTTGTGTGGAAATCTCATCACTTAGTGACAATTGCCGTACTTCCTACAGGATGTACTCATGGTCAGGGCCTCTTGAAGTTCTCATACAATATTGGAATTTGATTAACTGAAAATTGATTGGAAGAGGTGCTGATATCACATGTCCTCTCTGCTCTGCATTAATGCCTGAAACCAAGACCTAAGACCACACCAGAAAAACATTTAGAAAACACTTCCTATGCCATGTTAAGGTGTGTAAGTGTTGACTAAAGGCAACTCCCACAAGGTTAGAGCAGAAGGAGGTTTGAGAGAGAGGGAGATCAAACTGCCTGCTACACAAGACAAAGGCAGAAAGAGCAAGAGCTTCTTGCAAGA
Source organism: Perognathus longimembris pacificus (assembly GCF_023159225.1). Classification (NCBI taxonomy): domain Eukaryota; kingdom Metazoa; phylum Chordata; class Mammalia; order Rodentia; family Heteromyidae; genus Perognathus; species Perognathus longimembris. The sequence goes on from NC_063163.1 coordinate 68,971,741, forward strand.
GTCAAGAAAGAGCTTGGATGAACAAAAAAGATTATAGCGGGGAAAGAGGGGGGATGGTGTGGCCACAGAGAATACAGAAGTGACCTCAGAGGATGAAGAAATGACCCCAGAACCTAGGGGAACTCCCAGTGCCACAGGGATGCCAGTGACCTGGGTTACAGAAGCTGGGCACAGATATTTTGGTTGCACCAAGGGATGGAGCCATTTCTCCTAGGTGAACCTAATAAGATAGACCAATGTTAAGATTCCAGAAGGAAGCAATCCATCATAAACTCTAGAGAATAACATTTAATTCCATCTACAACTACTTCCAAAACATTCGTAACCCAGCAGGCTTATGGTTTGTGATAGAAACATGTTTAGTTCTTCCAAATAAGCCAGACACTTGATGTCTCATTGGCTATACTGTTCCAGCTTCAACAATTTACTTTCAGACTTAGTCCTGAGCAGCACGGTATGCCATGTTGTAGGGAATTGCTATCCTCTCTCCACTTCTTAGCCACAAAAGTTCCAAGACTGATCCAGATTAACATCCAGTAGTTGGAGCGCTCTCTGCCAAAGGGCATACAACACAGGCACCATACCAATATGTTTTCAGTTCCTGTCACTTAAGGTTTAAAAAAAAAAAGAGGATGTACTGAATAAAACTCACACCCACCAAGTAACTACGGGAGACTAAAGGTTGCATCTGCTCCACAAAATTAATTTGCTTTACCAAACTTCTGTTGACTTCCTTTCCTGAATGCTTGCCATCAATTTCCATTTCTCACTAAAGGAGACATTGAAGCTAAAGCTTGAGAGCCATAAGGAAAGAACCAAGCAACCCTTTCTTACATTTAAGCTTGGAGTCACTCACCCCTTCTCAGGTTGCCAGTAAGCCACCTTCCCTCCATCTCTGTGGCTGTCATCTAAAGACCATACATAATGAGCGCATTCTAGGAAGTTCTCTACAGAGACCAACAGAGGCTTAGCCATTGAAAAATTTCAAACTGGTAGGTTATGGATGGTCATCTTCTCCCCTCAAACAAGGATCAAGGTGTTAAGCAACACAGTCGTTTTCTTTTAGGATACCCTTCCACAGTGGGTAACGGCATCTTTCTCAGTCTTCTGTTTAGATGTGCCTAGGTGGTAAGGTTTTCTTGGAATTTTTTTTTTACTGTTAAGTAGTTGTACAAGGAACTACCAGTCAACAAAGCAGTTTAGGAATACAGTTCCAATACTTGTTGGTTATTACAGATACTTTTGCAGGGTGGAGAGGGGCATTCTCCTTTCCTAATAAAAGAGTTTTCTCTGTATCCCAGATTCTTTTACAGGAAATAATTCCCTGGTTTAGCTTGCCAGCATCCATCCAGCTGCACAATGGCTAGGAATTTGTCTCCACAGTAACTCGATTTTTGGCTAAGTCTCTCAACATTTCCTGGCACTTCTATATTCCCTATTACCCCCAGTCCGTGGGAAAAAGTGGAATATGCTGATCACTCCTTTAAACAGACTCTAAGTTGTCCCTTGAGTTACGTATAGACTGGCTAAAGCTTTTACCTTTGCCTCTTTTAGGTATATGGGTTTTATCTAAGAAGCCGAATGCTTAGCCCTTTTGAAGTCATGTACAGCAAGCAATCAGAGCCCAGGGTCACACAAGACATTTCAAACTTATAACTCAGGAAGAGGAGAAAAATTTGACAATACAAGTTCATGTAACCAGGTCCAGTCACTGCCCACTGGACCACAACAGCCCAAAGCTCTGTGGAAATCACAGTTTGGCCTAAAGATATGGAATGCCATAGTAAGCCTAACATACAGAACAGGCAGGGGGTGAGCACAGATCTACAGCCAGACTTTTGCGCAGCAGCAACCCTCACTGTCAGGGAAAGAACAAGTGGAAGAAAGGAGAGAGAGGAGGCAGAGACTACAATAGACTAGAACAGGCTTTAGTCATTGCTGTACCCTGACTCCATGTAACATCAAGCAGGGTCAGAGAAACAAGCAGTTCTGAGCTGGGAGGGCTTTCAATTTTTATACATTCAAGAGATCCTCTTTGAAATTTCTTTGTTCTGTCCTGTTTGGAAGGCAGATAAGGTCAGGGGTGAAGTTTTCCTGAGAACCAGGAGACATCAGTGAGCCATGGAGCAATATTGGATTATTGAGTACAAAGCAGTTTTGGATCACTTGCCAAACTCTGATTTCTGATTGGAGAAGCCACCCAACAAGATGGCAGCAGGGTAATAGAGGAATGACTTCACAGGCAAAACCAGGAAGCAAAGCATATGAACATCCAACATTGACTTTCCATTCCCCAGATGGCTAGCCAGAAGGGTCGGGGAGGAACAAAAGTCCTGGTGTGGAATTAGACTTGGAAAATAGAAAAGTGGGTAGGGCAGGGGGGCGGGCATAGAGCCTAAACAAGAGACAAAATTCTGAGCTCAGAGCTCAGAGACTACATAGATCTCAGTCTGAAGGAGGTTAAATATTCACTGTGCTGATGGCAGGCTCTGCCAAGCTAGCCGGCAGTGAAAAGGGAATCCTGAATGAGGGGGGCGAGGATTAAAGGAAAGGAAAAATAGAAGACAAGAGAAAAAAGACAAAAGGCAAAGATGGGGTACGGGAGGTCTGCAGCCTCAGATTGTAACTCAAGACTGCAGCCAGGTTTATTCTTAACTTCCAGGATAAATGCAGTTTGAAAACCAGGGAACAGCATAGGCTTAAAATTCCAGAACACAAGAAGTCTTGAAGTTAGCAATACCCGACATAGCTAAGACAGGGTGAGGTTGGTTAACATAAGAATGGACTCCAGAGCAATACCTGATGGTAGCTAAGACAGGATGAGTTTGGTTAACACAAGAATGGACTCATGGCAGAAATAGTAAAGCATTTCCAATTTTCCATTAAGACATGTCCTTGCACGTCCTTGAAAACACAGCCAGAGGTCAGGAAGAATTTAGCTGCAAGTTTGGCTCCCGACATTTCCCCCATCTTTGTTTAAAGAAGTGAACCAGCCTGTCTTAGGTGGGGTGGGTCACCCAGCCTGCCTGACCCGTCCTGGGGATCATCTTCAGAGCAAAGCTGAAGGCCCTTGTCTTAGGCCGGTCAAGCTGGCCCCACCCTCAAACCTGTCTCTGGCTGCAATTCCTCTCGGGGGAAAATTCATTCATTTGGAGCTTGACCTTATGCAGCTGACTGGCTAAACTCATGAAAGAGTTTTGCAATATGCGTACAATGCAAGGAAGGCATAGGAAAGCCATCAGCAAAAGTATCCCTGGGTTGAGAAATGTCATTACCAGCCCCTTAACATTAGTCAAGGAAGGGATATACTGTTGAAGTTGTTCAAACAGTTGTTTTGCTGTTTCTGCCACTTTAGAGTCCAGAGGCTGAGCTTGCTCTAGTCCAGCTATTTGCCTATGGAGTTGAAAGAGATCTAAGGACAAATTATTATGGTGCAAATGCCATTTAGATGTGCTACAACCTGTTCCCAAGGATAGCTCGACCCATTATGTTTATAGAGGGTCACACTGATAAAGTCAAACCCAGCATGACAGCGCACCCATTGCAAAGTTTGCAAAGCATGAATTTGTTCTACCAGAGACAACAAAGATTCATACAATGCTTCTAATTTTTGTTCTACCTTTTCATCAATCCTGCCTTGAAAGTGCAGGGCTTGCGTAGTATTATCATACAATGCTTCTAATTTTTGTTCTACCTTATCATCAATCCTGCCTTGAAAGTGCAGGGCTTGCGTAGTATTATGAGCAAGCTGATTAACATAGTGAGCAGTTTGCACACTTTGTGTTAAAGCCACAGTAGCTGCTGCAGCAGAGGCAGCTAAGGAAATAAAAGCTACAATGCCTGCTATCAATAGCCCTACAAATCGTCTAGGGCGCATGAGCTCTTTTAAATGTTTTAACACTTGAATACTTGTTTCTTCATACCAAGCTTCAGATATGTTCATAGGAAGCATGACAAATGGAGGCTGCTTGATAACAATTACAGAATCAGTAAGACCACTATAAAAGCAATTTGTAAAAGAACAGTTAGTACAAGTAACATTGAAATACATGGCTCCTATAGAAATATTAAAATACATAATATACATAATATACATAATATTCATAATGCCATAAGGGGGAGTTACACAACTCATAATATTTTTTAAAGAAAAAAAGTGGGCCAGGAGATATTATTTCAGGCAGTCACTAACATCCAGACATGACCTTGAGGGTGTCCATTCATCCAGCACAGACCTGGGTTGTACTTGTTGGTGAGATTGGCTCTGGACCAGTCCATCAATTGAGAATTAGTTCCTGAAATATTGGTTATAAAAGGATGATCATGTCTACACTTTATGGGGTGCAGTTCTCCCGTGGATTCTATAATTTGAGAAGAGTTGATGCAGCAAGGCATCATGAAGGATGATGTAGAATTAGCATGTACAGGGAACCCAGTAGGCAATGAAGTCATTCATATATTATATACTTGACTATTATCAGGAATCCAAATTCTATGATTTATGGATTGCGTTACAGTACAGCCTGGAATATAACTGTTGGAATCAGTTGTAAAAAATAGAGCGGTTCCAAAGCCAGAAGCTTCAAAGTCTCCCATTTTAACGTGTTGGACAAAAGGATCTGGAGCTGTACCGTATGCTGATCTGTTGACATGGATGAACACCTCAGCTCCTTCCCAAGTCGCAGGGTGCACAATCGGTGGATCTGGCACGTAAGCCCAGTGGGTCAGCACTAGTACCATTCTGATGAGTTTCCACAATCCGAACACAACGCTCAGGTAGCCAGCGGGCATCATTTTCATCCTGTGAAAAAACACATAAACACATACATGTCCTCGACCCCATGTCAATACTGCATCGGGCCCGTGCCAAGCACTTGTTAAAGGATCTTTCCACTTAACTTGGGCAAAAGCTCTTTGCTCTCTCTTTTCCCAGAACTGCTGTGCTGCAGAGTGGCCATTGCAGTCCAAATTTTAAAAATTTAGTACGAATAAAGCATGTGAAAGAATATTAATAGGAGAGAGGGGGTATAATTCCCCCCCCTTTTAATTTAGAAATTTGGTGTTTTAACAAACCGTTGGCCCATTCAACAATTCCTTGACCTTGAGGATTATAGTGAATTCCTGTAGAGTGAACAATTTGGTATGATTTGCAAAAAGTTTGAAAAGCTTGTCCAACATATCCTGGACCATTATCAGTTTTAATATGTTTAGGAAGTTCCATAGTAGCAAAGCAGCGTAAGGCATGGGAGATACAATGTTTGCTAGCTTCCCCGCTAAGAGGAGTAGCCGTAATAAAATTAGAGTAAGTGTCTATGGTAACATGGACAAAGCAGAGCAATCCAAAAGAGGGAATGTGGGTAACATCCATTTGCCAAACATGGTTGGCCACTAAGCCTCGAGAGTTAATGCCATTGGAGGGCACAGGTAGGAAGGTAGTACAGTTGGGACAAGTTTTTACAATTTGATGAGCCGCCTCACGTGTGATATGAAAATCCTGACATAAGGCACGACTGTTTTGATGGTGGGCAGCATGTGATTGCTTTGCTAAGTCAATTTGAGTGAGAAAAATTTGAGTAGCCTCATCTGTAATAGCATTGCCCTCCCTTAATGGTAAGAAAAGGCAAAGTGAAGTAATTTGGAGGGACAATGATGTGAAATTATGCCCATACACCTGGCCCAAGCAATGGCCCAGGAATCACAATGAATATAAAGCCATTCTTGCTGTTATAAAGTATAGGGTATGTAAATAACCTGTGGATCTCATCCAAGATACTCACAAGATTCCACATGGCACATATGGACTAAGGTGGCCACCAATTCATAATAGGGAGTTAACACTTTTGAGGCAGTAGCAGGCAAGGAAAGCCATGAAAGGGGTCCCTTCTGCCAGAGGACCGCTGTTGGAGAATGAGGTGTAATTAAAACATATGCTTCCCAAGGCGCTGAGTAATCAATATAATTTACATGTTGGGAAGAAATGGCAGAATTTACTATGCTTAAGGCTTTGGCTTCTTCAGTTGTCATTTGTCTGGGAGATGTATGGTCAGAGTCCCCCTTTAATAGATCAAATAGGGGTTTTAATTTAGCTGTGGATAATTTAAGATAAGGGCAAAGCCAATTAATATCTCCCAGAAATTTTTTGAAAATTATGCCAAGTATGCAAATGAGAAGTCTTAATCTGTAATTTCTGACTAGTAAATTAGTAAGGACCTCAAATAAGACCAAGAGGGATTTTTATTTTTCTTCTCTGCCCGGGCTGGCTTTGAACTGCAATCCAAGGAGTCTTTGTCATAAAAGCCCTTTTATTTTCAATTAAAGCAACAGGAGAACAAAAGGAGGAGAGTTTACCTGTAAGTTGTTAAAAATTGACCAACAAATAGTTGCCAGAGCTTTGCTGTAACACTTAGAGAACAGCAGATTGGATGAGGTCCATGTGGCATTAAATCAAATCATATTATTTAACTTACCTTACTGGCACGTGAAAGAGAAAACAAATGAATAAGGATAAAAGTCTCAGCTTCAGTGGATCTGAAGTGGCTGTGTCTTTCATCCCAAATTAGCAGGCCAGCAGGAGAGATGGCTTGCATCTGGATAAGGCTGTGGTAGCATCTCAGAGTTCCCTGGATAGGCTGTCACACCTCCTGCTGTTGCCTGTAAATTTCTACACTGACTGGTTAAGGGCATTTTTAAACAGATTTTAGAAGGCTTGGGCCTTTAACCATCTTCCTAGTCACAAAATCCACACAGATTGAAGGCCAACCAAGTCTGCTCTCTGTAGCAGTCAGGACAGTTTGTGAGTCATGGAGGGAGAAGACATCAATGCTACCCCAATGCAACCCTGTGGTCGCCAAACACAACTCTGATTCTTTTAACCTTGGAATAAGTCTCGGTTGCAACTCTGTCATGATAGGCCTGCTATAAACCCAACTCTAATCTTGGGGCAGGTAGAGCCAGGGTAGTAGCCTTTGACAGCCTGGGCCCGTCAAAATCCTCACAGAACTCCTAGATTGCCAGAGCAAATCAGGCAGTTTGGGAGCCGACTGTGGAGGCAGCTTCCTGTAGCCACAGACTGCCATGGTCCACTCAGCTAGCACACATGTCAACCTGCATCCTATAAAGCAAAATGTTAATTTTGGGTCAGGAAAATTTAGGTTAATAGTCACATTTATGCAGTTGTTCCAAAATAACTCTGGTCCCTTGATCTTAAAGAGTTTATGAGAGCATGGGGGGGGGGGAAGAAAAAAAATGGAGAAGCAAAATCTTAAACTATATCAGAGATTTGTCAGGATTAGATGTACACTTGACTAGAACCTTTTGGAGTTTTTTTTTTAGACACATTTGCTGGCACCCAAACATGATCAGTTTGGGTTTAAAAACTGTTTTTTGTTTTGTTTTTAAGTTTTACCAACAGATAGACATAGACAGACATACAGACAATGTGCACAAGCTTTGGGGCGTGCTTAGAATTGTTGTTTAATTGGCCATGTAAGTTTTCTGGAATTCCAGTGGCAAATGATATTATTTTGCCTATATTCTAAAACCATGTGGTTAGATAGTAAACAAAAAAACCTTTATAGCAAACCAAAATTTTCACAGATTATCTGAGAAGCCACATTTTGAAAAACCAGTTCAGCTCCCATGGGGAGCTTACGAACAGAACACAGACAGCAAGCTCACAGTAAGACACCTTCATCTTCCAGTATTTGAATTGCAAGGCACCTTTGAAATTCAAGGCCATAGTTACAGAGTTCAGAGTGGGGGCAGGGTTTCCGGGAGCTGGAGACTCCAAGTCCCTGCCCTGCCTCTAGGAATTCGACACGCCCATCACCTGGGGGATGAATGGGACTCCACCTCCAAGAGTTTTTGGAACATTGATGGAACCAAGATGGCGCTTGCTAAAACTGAATCTATTGCCTGCCACGTGGTCAAAGCTGGAGAAAACAGGATTTAGCCAACAACAAGCAGAACTTAACCGAATCTCCAAGCTTAACAAACATCAATAACAAGAACAGTAAACCTTTCTTTGTGTCTTTCAAAGCAGATGTTAAACAAACATTGGTACCTTTGGAAGGTAGTACCATCCCATCCTATGTCACAGGCAGGCAGGCAGAGTTTAGAGGAAGGCAGAAAAAGAGACAGAGAGAACTACATCTGCCTGAGTGCTCATAGAAGTTAGGTAAGTCCTGCAAAATATTTCAAATATGTATGATTGGGCTCAAACTTGAGCAGCTTTCCTGAAGCATTTTAGAGTGTCCCCCATTTGATGAGTGACCAGTGGAGCTGAACTAGAGATCAGTTGACTCCAAACACCCACAATTGCTGATCCCCTTGACCTAGTCCAGTGGTTTTATGGAAAATTCAAGCTTCAGGCTAATGGTCACTCACCCTGGTTGGGGTTTCAAATCTGTCGTTGTCGTGGTGGATGGAAGTAGAGCGCTCCATCAGGAGAAGTTACCTTGGTGGTGTTAGCATTTCCCTAGCCTCTGGTCCCTCCCCTCTGTGAGCAGCCTGCACCTAGGAGAGCTGTAAGTCTGCCAGGACTGTCGGTGGGGGCTCACCAGTATCTACCTTTAAAGGAGTTTGTTGTTCTGGATGAAGCTGTGACAATAGGGCTATGACTGATTTAAACATATTCTCAACATAGGTCAATCTATCTTTAGTAGGCTCATTGCATAATTTCTCCTCAGTGTCTGAGCCATCTGAGTCTTCCTTAAAATCTAGCCCAGTGGGTTCAGATCTTACTAATTTTCTCTGCTCTTCCTGGGCAGCTGCATAAGCTCCAGGGGCTGGGTGATGCTCATCAGGCCCCTGTTCAGTTTGTCTGATCAAGTGATCGAATCTAATCCATTCATGTCTAGGATCCAAGCAATCTCGGACCAGATACCAAAGAATAATATCATCCACTGGGTTTTTTTCAGGGCCATTTGTATCATAATGTTCCTGAATCTTTTTTCCAATTTTCTGCCAAGTTTGTAAGTTATTGGTTCCTTCCTTCAGGAACTGGGGGCATGCTTCTTCAATAAAGTGAAAGAGACGTTCTAAGTGACTTTGGCCAACTTTCACTGCCCGGGCATGAAGCATGCCTTTGGGGGCCTGCACGTATAGCATGCAGCCTATACTTTGTCCCATAATTTCTTACTCCTGACTCTCTCTCTCTCTCTCTCTCTCTCTCTCTCTCTCTCTCTCTCTCTCTCTCTCTCCCACTCTCCTACCCAAGTGATCGGACGTCCTTACCTGAGCGGGGGTCCTCTGCCGTCGTCCCAGGTGTTCAGGTCCCTGTTTGAGCGCCACATCTGCCGAGCCAGCTGGCAGTGAAAAGGGAATCCTGAATGGGGGGGGGCGAGGATTAAAGAAAAGGAAAAATACAAGACAAGAGAAAAATGACAAGAGATGAAGATGAGGTACTGGAGGTCTGCAGCCTCAGATTGTAACTCAAGACTGCAGCCAGGTTTATTCTTAACTTCCAGGATAAATGCAGTTTGAAAACCAGGGAACAGCATAGGCTTAAAATTCCAGAACACAAGAAGTCTTGAAGTTAGCAATACCCGACATAGCTAAGACAGAGTGAGGTTGGTTAACATAAGAATGGACTCCAGAGCAATACCTGATGGTAGCGAAGAGGATGAGTTTGGTTAACATAAGAATGGACTCATGGCAGAAATAGTAAAGCATTTCCGATTTTCCATTAAGCCATGTCCTTGCACGTCCTTGAAAACACAGCCAGAGGTCAGGAAGAATTTAGCTGCAAGTTTGGCTCGTGACAGCAGGCTGTCAGGAATGTGCACTTGGAGGAGTAGGAGACAAGGGTGAATGGCAAGGTTTTGAACCCAGGCACTGGTCTCGGTTTAGCTCCTAAGCCCAGGAATGTTCTTGCCAGTTCCCTTAAATTGTGAATAGCCATTGCTATTCTCTAATGCTTGTGAGGACACAGTGTGGCCTCTTACACTGGAGAAAGGCTTTGGTGAGGCTGTGAATGCCACAGAAGAGGCCTCTAAGAGCCCACATGTGCATCACAACATGTGATGATGCCAGGGGTAAAGACGAGTAGTCATCAACCAATCTTCTACTTTCTTCTAAAGCCATCCACAGCCAAACCATCATCAACTTGGGACCAAGAAATGTATGCCCTCTCAGAAAGATGGAGAGAATCTTTCAGTCAATTGAGACTCCTTTCTCTCTTGATATAGGTTAATAAAAATATTCTTTTTGAGGGCCTGGGAAGATGCCTTCATGGTACAGTACTTGTCTAGCATACAAGGATCCCTGGGTTCAATTCCTCAGCACCACATAAAGAGAAGCTGGAAGTGGTGCCATGGCTCAAGTGGTAAAGCCTTGAGAGAAAAAAGAAGAGCCAGGAACAGTCAGTGCTCATGCCTTGAGACCATGCCCCAGGACTGGCAAAAAAATATTTATTTTGATTCTTAGTATGTCCCACCACTTAGGTGACCAGGTTTCAATAAACAAGAAACATCAATAAGGATGAAATCATTAGAGGAAAAGAATGTGCACTCAATCTGACTGAATAATAAACTGCCGGAAGAATTTTAAAACAAAAGGGTACATCTATTTAAGTGACCCTCCATGGTGACATGTCATGATATCTCAGCAGAGTATGCCTCTACTTACTGGCCTAACCTGGGTCCAGAGGCTGCTAGAGCTTTGTACACTAAGCATAGGGGAGACAATGACAACTTCACATAAAGAAGCAGTTACAAGTTTAGAAGGATGCTCATGAAACTTGCTGTCCCTCTATAGGCGGTCTGAGCTGTGCTACCTGCAACTCTTCAGCTGTACTGTCAGCAAAGGACCACTACCCTCTTGTCTCATTCCAAGAACCATGAAGGTTTACCACATGCACTGGTTGAATTCACACCAATCTTACCTCAGAATAACTAAGATGGCACAAGTCATTTGATGTCCAGAAAGTGGTAATCGGTTCCTTGCTTCACATACACATATTGGGTGGCAGAGCACATACCCTATTTGCCATAGATATGATGTACATGTTGTATCTATGTATATGAAAAGGGTGTGCAGCAATGAAACAACTCACATATTAAAATATCCACATGAAATATTGACCTCCATCACAGTGTACTACCAAATTAAAAACTGACATTTCAGTACACTTCTACAGTGTTTATCTTTCAACAGTTCATGGCAGGTAAGGTAGCTGGGACAGAGGCAATCAATTCTAGCTCTTTACACAACTACACTTCGGTTTTTTGTAGCAGAATGTATTCAAATTAAAGGAAAAATTCTTTGAATACAGCGAGCTAGTTCATCATTCTCAAAGGTTCTCAACTCAAGCAGGCATTGTGGGGAGATTGCTGAAGGCAGAGGAGTGGTTCAGGTACATAGGGGGGTTTTCTGGTAAGCACAAGGCTCTGAGGGAGGAACTTGTATGAAGAGAGACAAGGATGTACGCATGTCTTTCCTCAAGTTAGGAAAGGTGTCTTTATCACAAGAAGGAATAGGAAACTACTACTGTCTCTGAAAGATTTCCAGAAGACTAGACTTTCCCATACAAAGGCTATATTGCTCTGTAGTAGATTATGGCCTTTCTGTATTCTTGTTTGTAGACAGAGCCACATGTTTTGGAGAGGGAATTGCTGCATCACAGGAGGGATAACTACAGATAGTCTGAGACTCTCTCACACAAAGGCACATCTGATATGCTTTCCACAAGCAAACCAGGTCCACCTGGTATTAGCTGAAGTTGGTCCAGAAGCAGCCAGGTCAGTGATGTGTCCCTACTCTGTCTTTATAATTTCAACTTCAGTCAAAATGCCAGTCCGTCTCCTGTGTACATCTTGGGTTCACTTCCAAGTATCGCACTTGGGCGACATCAAATTCTCAATTGAAGAATATGTAACTCAGGTTCCAGTTCCAAAAGCTTTGAACTGACAAGTCTACAAAGGTTTAAGTCTCTAGGCCTCAGACATCAGGCTAAGCTTTAAGGAGCAATATCCATAGTATATCCTGCAATTATTCACAGAGGACTATGCACAGTCTGTGCCTAAATATGACTTCAGCATATGACTTCATGAGAACTTGATCTCTTCTGGTATGGCATCTGTGTTTACCAGAGGTCTAGGGAGGAATGACCCCACCATATTATCCCAGGTATATATAGATGGCAGGCAAGACTTGAGGTATGTGCTGATGTGCACTACCCAGGCAAGACAATTCAACCTAAGCCTGGCAATTAACATTCTGTTGTGGGACTAACCCCAAGTCCCCGCCTCTGCAGACATCATAGCCATTTGGATAACCTCCATCTCCTTGCTCAGACCCCTTAAAAGGCTAACTTCAACCCCACCTACTTGCACAACCTCCATTGACATGGGAAGTCTGCTACCCCTCATTGTGCCTCAATAAATAGTCCGTGCCCATTAAGATCGAGTCCAGTCTGTTGTTTCTTCTCCATTTCCCTGACATTATGGACACTAACCTTCTGATCCTGGTGCCCCAAGTCCAACAACAGTAAATTAACTCGCAAAAATGCACATGATGAAGCAATTAGGATTTCAGAGACAAGCTCTCCCTCAACATCTCCCTCATACATCACCGTCATAGCTGTAGCACACACAGAAGAATAACAAATACCAACAACCTCCTCGTCCTGGAGAACACTGGTGTGAGCAAACACTGCCAGGCTGCCACCAACAGGCAGGGTGAACACTCACACCAGTAGGGGGTGTTGCTTACAGCAGCACCAGTTCTAGAACCACAAACTTCCTGAGTAGCAGGGAACTAACTTTCAGTGCTTTTTGCCAAAGCATGAGTCCACAATGCCAGTCGTGTTATATACTTTATTGCCTTTTACTTTCTTCCGTAATATGTCCTCATTACAAGAATATGTAGGCTGCTCATGAAGAATGCAGCAATAGTTACTAATTTAAAAAGCTTAGTCTTTTAGAACATCCCTGCTCAAGTTTTTAAAACTTAGAGTAGAAGACTAGTTTGGAATGCTCACTACATTGTATGGTGTATGGCATGTTCTATTTTAATCAACTTCTCATACTATATTGAGGTGCAGAATAAAGTATGTTGTGTAGGTATTTTTAAGGTGTGCAATGTACAGATCTACTTCGTTTTGTAAGAGCGACACCTCCTCCTTCCCCTCTCCAATTATCGCAGCAAACATTAAGGTAGCATAAAAAAGAAGCTTCAGCTGGAATCCCCACAATCCCAGACGTTGTCTCACTTGAAGTGCTGAGCAAGCTACAACATGCCTCCCCACTCAGAGAATTCTCTCAGAAAAGTCCTCCAGCCCTCAAGAGTTTGCAAACTTTCCGTTTGTAAGTGATTTGAACTACCACTCCTGGGTCCTCAAGACTTCATTTACACAAAGAGCTTCCTGGTAATGTTGCATGGAGATCTGCACACTGGTATCCAGACATGATATCTTATTTCTTATTGATAAAAGCCTGCTCAGGAGGAAGGAAGCACCAACTCTACAGGGAATGGGAGTAGAGAAGAAAAGCCCCATTGATGGCAGCACCTGTCCTGACACTGAAATAATCATCAAGAACTAATCTGTGGCCTTGGGATCCCTTCCTGTAGTTTCCCAGAGCCATTTATAAAGCCCACCTCCACATTGCCTTCATGAGGGGGAATTAAATTGAACTGCAGGCTTAGGAAAAAAAAAACAAAATCTTTCAAAACTGATATCTCAAGATAATCAATGAGTAGACCCTAATCATTGAAGGTGAAATGACAGCAATCAACTATACAATGCCCACCTCTCTGGGATAGTAACTTTCAGGATCCATCAGATCACAAAGAAATTCCCCCAATAGAGGCAATTTCATCAAGCTGAGCTGATACCCAAGATAGGTCTGACAACATGAAATACTGTGGTGGCACTCCATATGGAAGCAGACAATCTAGCCCTGTTCTGAGCAAGAAGAACATATTGGGAAACAGAAGGATATACCCACATACATCCCTCCCTTATTCTGATTATTTCCACAAGTGCTCCAATTTTCCTAGAGGGAAACTACCAAAATGAGAAAATGTGACACTTTTCCTGAGAATATTCTGAACACAGAGACTGTTATTTTCTCATCCTGAGGAGGTCTGAGTCTGTAGGATTAGAGCTGCCCAATGAGGCTCCCACTGACGCACAGAAGGCTGATGCACAGAAGAGCTGCCCTAAGAGATGGAAGCATCAGCCATCAGTCGAGTGTGCATCTGAAACACAGCTTCAACAATTTTTTTCTCCTCTGACACTTCTGAATTCAGGTCCCAGGGAAGATTCTGGCATAGGGAGTAGCTTGACAAGAAAGAGTTAAATGGCTCTTCATCTCTAAAGAATCAGGCATGGGGGAAAGAGTGACATCCACTCCCATTCTTTTCCACACTCCCACAGGAAACACTTTGCTAGGGTGTGCTGCTTGAGAAAGAAAGCTTCCTCTGAACCAGTGGAGACATGTTGGCTTCTATGTACTATGGTGAAACCTCACTTTCTCTGATATCTCATTAACCTTTCACCTTTTAAAATAGATACATGTCACATACTTACAAATGCTTCCCTTGGCAGGGATAATTTACTCTGACCATTCTACACACATTCAAGTGGGAAAAAGGGGATCATTGTAAGGCATTCCTTACCAAAGAAGGTATTTGGAATGCATGGCCATAAAGACTCATGTGAGCTTGTCAAATTGTTCATGTGGAACACGTAGATTCTTCATAGGAGGAAGGCAATAAGGCAATATTGTCTTCAGTCAGTACTGAAGGGATAAAGTAGGATGCTGGGCCAGAAAAGCACTGCCTAAAATAACAAGGTAAGCGTTATGGTTTGTAGGGGGACCTTGCTTCACCTGATGAGCAGACTAATCACAGGCCTGGTGCTCCCTAAAGCAAATCTAGGCTAAATCTAAGCTAGAGACATAGGCCAGATAATGTGTGAATCATCCCATGTGCCCTGTAGCAGAACAGCACTTTAGTGACAACAGGAACAAGTACAGTCCTTCTGTCATAGCGTGCTATGAATCTCATAGAAACAAATGCCCAGCATGAATCATTCAGAGGAGATCCAGGAGCTAACAACTGGACAGCCTACTTCATGCACAGACTTAACTTCTGAAAGAGTTCCCACAGCCTTCTAGAAAATGCAGCTCTCTGTCCACCTGTTTAGATCAAAGCTGATGGAAGCTCCTGGAAGAACTGGTTCATGTTGGAGGTGGGACTTTTCAAGGCAGACAGATAATACCTCCCCTCTGCCCAAAGTAATTTCCTTAAATACCCAAAGAGCAACACACTCTTGCAACAAGTAACTGGAGTGCTATGTTGACAAGGGGCTTTTTTTCTCAGAACCTGAGGTTTATATTTCACCTGGGCTTCTGTCTCATGCTTGCCATTAGATTGCAAGTTGCCCAAATCTGATAGCCTTTGTGTCTGAGCTTAGGACAGCCATCTGAAGAGATGCCATGAGTCTGGCCTCATTACCTAACATCAACTGCCTTTAAGTATCATTACACATTTGTGATCAATTTTTAAACCCATCAAGCAGATAACTATTCTAACAACTTGGCAAATTTTTCTTGTCAAGAATATTTTCATGAGGGACAAGGTAACAAACAGTACAAGAAATGTATCCAATGCCTAACGTATGAAACTGTAACCTCTTTGTACATCAGTTTGATAATAAAAATTTGAAAAAAAAGAATATTTGCATTGTGCTTATCGTGCTTATACTATCTCCATGGAAGAACTTTATGTATTTAATATTAACAGTTCTATTTCCAAGGATTTGTGCAAGGGAACTGGAGCCTTTTATGAAAACTTATTTCCAAAGATTACTTTGAAAATCTCCAGCGATAAACAGAAAGGGGCCAGTGTTTGAAAAATACAAACAAGTTACCTCTACTCCAGAAAATACCTTGCCCAGGTGTTTGTGCCCAAGAATCCATTAATTTCAATGGCCCTAGCTACCCAGAGGAGGAAGGACAGCACTGTGTATGACAAACACGGTCCCACACCAGCCCTGTCGGGGATATTTGTATCAGAGCCAAGAAATCTCAGGGAGCAGCCATGTTCAACTGCTGTGGCTGTCACCATAAACAACTTTTTTCATCTTGAACTATTTCTCAACTGTGCCAAACCATAAATAGGTACCCTCAGAACATGAGTCCACAAATAGAAAAAGTACTCAAGGAAAAGGCAAATTCTTTAAGTAACCTCAACTTCTTCACAATGAAGAGGATCATCAATTAAGAGAGAAATGAAGATGTAGAGTGCTGACATCCTCAGAAATGGAGGGGCAAACCATAACCATACAGGAGACTCAAGCTACTTTGTTTATACTCCACATGGCTCTCACATCCATGGTGCAGCCCAGAGCACAGCTCCCTGGATGGTCTGAGTTAAACAAATCATTAGCATCAGCAGTAGGGGGCTACACTTACAGGCCTTTGAAAAACTCTTGTGGGGCATACTTTTGGAGCTGTTCAGTGGGTGACACAGCTCTTCTGGGTGCATTCTTTTCATTCCAAGCTCTCAAAGTTAAACTATGTGATGCTCAGCTTCACAAAAGTCTAAATTTGTGTCTTACTCCTTTAATTTCTCTTCAGTCCAAACAGTAGCAAAATTGGAAGACTGTCAAAACAAAAAGAAAAAACACAAGATTCTTCTGCCATTGACTGTTGATCTGATTCCCTATGAATATAATTTGGGATGATGGTTGCATAAAGTCACTCA
Organism: Perognathus longimembris pacificus; assembly: GCF_023159225.1. Classification (NCBI taxonomy): domain Eukaryota; kingdom Metazoa; phylum Chordata; class Mammalia; order Rodentia; family Heteromyidae; genus Perognathus; species Perognathus longimembris. The sequence goes on from NC_063163.1 coordinate 68,988,451, forward strand.
AGTCTAGGGCAATTAAGACAGAATGCTCGGCCTGGCTCTTGGAACTTTAGGTGGAAGGCAATAGAGTCAGGGGCAACTTTTGCCGCATCCTTCCCCTCTCCCTTTCCATCTCCATTTCCTGCAGCATTTTAATTAAAAAAAAACAAAACCAGTTGTTAAATTAGTCATTAGAAGCTTTCCTGGCCTAATGCTTGTACATACGTAGTGGTGGGAGTGGTGGTGGGAGTGGTGGTGGGAGTGCAGAAACCCTGAGCTTCCCGACTTTGTCTCTTATACACTTGTTCCTACTCCCCTACCTCAAGTGGAGAAGCATACTCTCCACTACAGCAGCTTCCAAGCCCCACCTCAGAGCTGGGAATCTGGTTTTGTTTACCTTCCTTGCTGCTGCTTTAGTCTCATGCTCACACTACTCATCAGGACAAGGTCAACACACAATTTTGAGGGTCATAATCCTTTCAAAATATCTAGTTCTAGAGGACTACATAACATTCCATAAGATTTTTTTAACTTGAATTTATTTTCCAGGACAGCACCATCGCTAGTAAACTTGCAAACTGTAAAAATGTTTCACAAGTACTTCAGTCAGGCCTGGTGACTCTGCATGTAAGCCACACCCAAATCCCTTCCCAGCTAGGGGGTTGGGGGGCCTCACAGCTCTCATTTTCACCATGCGCTTGCATCTCCATTATTTCCAAGCTCGACTAGTGCCATTCCAGACAGGCACTCAGTCACTCACTAGCTTGCTCACTCACTCTTTTATTCACCAAATATCTGTTTGGCCAACCCCAAGGGTTCCCCTGCTAGGTCCTGCTGCACCAGCCTGGGCGGTGAGGGAACTTCTCCCTTGGTCTGGTGTTTCGAGGTCCTGGTGGTCGCCACATGCCTCCCCTAGCACTGGTGTGCCTGGCTTCTCCCTGGCAGCGGCCAGGCCCCCACCTGCCTTGGAAGATAGAGCCTCTGAGCAAGCTCTCCCTGCTGGCTCTCCTCTAGTCAGGGGCTGGGCGGGCGGTGGCTCCCCTGGGCTCCTCCCTGTCCTCTCTTCAGTTCTGATGCTGCTCTGGAGAACTGCTGCAGTGGCAGAGGTGGTAATAGAGACAAGGTGGTGGAGGATGCTTCCCATGGCCCCACAAGAGATTTCTCTGGAGAGAAAATAAGAGTAGCGTGTATACTGGTAATGGAAGTAGGAAATTGAATGGGAATACCAAATTTGAGAGACACAGGGTAAAAAAAGACAAACAACTACAAAAGCAATACTTGCAAAACTGTTTGGTGTAAGCGAACTGAACACCTCCGTGGGGGGGGGGGGAAAGGGGGAGGAGGGAGGGGAGTATGAGGGACAAGGTAACAAACTGTACAAGAAATGTATCCAGTGCCTAACGTATGAAACTGTAACCTTTCTGTACATCAGTTTGATAATAAAAATTTGGAAAAAGAAAAGAAGAGCATCCAGTAGACACATGAATAGATGTTTGATATCTCTGGCTATAAAACAAATGCAAATCAAAAGTACATGAGATTCCACTGTACCCCAGTTAGAAGGGCCATTATGAAAAATATAAAGAATAACAGATTCTGGCAGGGGTGTGGCCAAAAGGGAATGCTCCTACACTGTTGGTGGGAGTACAAACTCGTTCAACCACTCTGGAAAGCACTATGGAGGTTCCTCAAAAGGCTAAACAGAAAGCTCCCCTGTGAACCAGCAACCCCACTCCTGGGCATTTACCCAAATGACCACAAACAGCTATGTTCACTGCAGCATTATTTACTATAGCATTACCAAGATAGGGAACCAACCTAGATTCTCCTTAGTGGATGGTGAATGGCTCTAGCAATTGGGGCATGTATACACAATGGAATTCTATGCTTCCATCAGAAAGAATGACAATGCCCCATTCATAAGAAAATGGAAAGTCTTGGAAAAAATCTTATTAAGTGAAGTAGGCCAGAACCAAAGAAACACAGTCTCCATGGCTTCCTTCTATTGTAATGATTGGTATATGCCTATGATAGTCCTAGCAGAGGATCACAATAGCTCAATCGCTATGTACCTATGACCATATAAAATGATGCTAATTGAAATGAGCTCCAAGATTAGAAACAAGGGGCTTGTTTTGTGGTGTGGTGTTTGCTTGTTTTTTGTACTGTGTGACGTGATGTCTATTTCCTTTCATTTTTTTCCCCATTTGGTTTATCACCTATTGTCACTGTTGTTGTTTGTGTGTTGTATATATGTTTATCTAATTTGAGGAAGTAAAGAATGCTGAGACATAGGACAAAGGGTGACTAATGCAACACAATGATACTCACAAGACATTTTGTTGAAAATGAACTTTACAACTTGTGGGGAAGGTACTCAGGGACAAGGGAAAGTGGGAATAAATGAGGGGTGGTGTAACAGTGTTGGACAAGAAATATACTCATTACCTCCTGTAACTGTTATCCCTCTGTACATCATGATTTTAATAAAACAAAATGTTAAGAAGAGATTTAAAAAAGTAAAGACCAAGGCATGACTTTCAATGATTGAGAATAAAAATTTTAAGCCATCAAGAATAATCACCTAGTAGGAAATACTTTCAAATTCAAGCCATACTATAATTGCATTTCAAATGTATTATAATATATTAGAATCAAATTTCCCTTCTAAGAATCCTTACCAAGAATTATCAAGAACCCTTATGCAGGGGCTGGGGATATAGCCTAGCGGCAAGAGTGCCTGCCTCGGATACACGAGGCCCTAGGTTCGATTCCCCAGCACCACATATACAGAAAACGGCCAGAAGCGGCGCTGTGGCTCAAGTGGCAGAGTGCTAGCCTTGAGCGGGAAGAAGCCAGGGACAGTGCTCAGGCCCTGAGTCCAAGGCCCAGGACTGGCAAAAAAAAAAAAAAAAAAAAAAAAAAAAAGAACCCTTATGCAAGAATTACAAGCACCAGAATTACAAACACGAGGATCCAGACTTAGTATCTTTGCTTAAAAGAAATACATCCAAATTGCAAAATAGCATAAAAATCAAATTACGTCATACAGATAAACTTTTTAACCCTCTTTTAAAGACTTTTCCAATTTGTCATACATCCCGATGGGATGAAATACCAAACAAATCATCACCTTGCCCATTTTATCCTCAGGGTTCCAATGTCCATCAGCAAGGAATAGACAAAGATAGGCCTCCATTGGCCCATCTTACAGAATGGGCATATACCTATCTGAATCCTTAGTTAGGGCTGGATGAACTGCCTTTGTGCCAGCTTACTCTTTTTCCACCATGTGTGGACTCGCCCCTGGGGCCTGCCTCACCATGCATGGACCAGCTAAGCTGTACCTTTGTCAATTCACCCCTCCACCCCGAAGATAGGAACACAGGCCCATCCTAAGTTTTCCTGTCCTTTCCTTTTGATCTCTGACGGAGAAACCCAAAGCAGTTCTTTAACAGTGATAAACATTAATATCCCAATTTCGGACAGTTAGCTTCAAATTTGTAAACAGTGGAGGAAAATAAATTTCAAATTCCCAAAGCCTTTTGCTAAGCCAGATAACTTGGATTATAGTGCAAACAGCCTAACACATTAAGATACCAATATTTTCCAACTGCAAATTAAAGAAAATTTTTGTTTATTCTATAATTCCTTTTTTTTTTTTTTTTTGGCTAGTCCTGGGGCTTGGACTCAGGGCCCGAGCATTGTCCCTGGCTTCTTCTTGCTCAAGGCTAGCGCTCTGCCACTTGAGCCACAGCTCGCCATTTTCTGTATATGTGGTGCTGGGGAATCGAACCCAGGGCCTCATGTATACGAGGCAAGCACTCTTGCCACTAGGCCATATCCCCAGCCCCTCTATAATTCCTTTTTAAAGCAATGTAGAAACCCTTTAAAACATTTGGGAACTCCCAAACTTGATGACCTTTATGGAGTCTGAACTGAAATGCAACCATTTTTACATCATACTGACAATTTTAATCTTGAATCTGTTCACACTCACACACACACACACACACACACACTCATATATATTTGCAGAGAAGATCCTAAAGCAGGCAAAATAAGCATGGGCCATAAGTTTCCCAATGGCAAAAGGTATTTTTTGCCAATCTTGCAAATCACCAAGATTTAAGACAAAAGTTCTTTAACAAATGACTTTGGCATTCTATGGCTTCATTTACCAGGGCTTGCCTCAGTAGCAAGGCATTTTAAGACACCAAATAGTTTCTGGTTGAAAAAAGCGGGATGGGGGTCACCTGGAGCAAAAGTGAGCCCACCCAGTACTTGACTCAACTCTTTAGTCCAATTCTAACTAGAGCATTTTAAATTCTCACTTTACCTTTTGAATACCTTCAGCTGGGGAAAGAAGGTGGTTATCTGATCTCTTAGATCACCAGGTGGCCTGACTGACTTGACAATTTAAGCCACCAGGCCCTAAGCTGCCTGTATCTTTCCAAATGCCCCATTACAGAAGGGTCTTCCTTGTCCATTGACATGAATAAAAGCATCATTATCCACCTGAGTTGGACTAATCTACTGTTATTATATCATTATAAAATATTGTATTTTCATCTGGCTTGTCAAATTTCGAAGGTTAGAAGGCAACTTCCCCAAAATATATCACTTTCACACAAGTGTACTTTGAGTTGAAGTGAAATAAACTCACCATTCACAGAAGCTGTCTGTGTTGGGAGTGTATGATAATGGCAGAATTAGTGCCCGTGAATCCCAAAGCCCTGAATTCTTCAACACTGAAGAGAGGGAGCAGCTGTAGGACAGGGAGAATGGGAAAGGAAGGAAAGTGGTGATGGCATAGAGCAGAGGAAGGTAGGAAGAGAAGTACGATCAAAGACAAGCTGAAAGTAAGAGCAAGGAATTAGCTCAGGAGTAGAGCACTTGCATAGAATTCATGTGATTCCTCAGTTAGGGTTAGGGCTAGGGCTAGGGCTAGAGCTAGGTTAGAGCTAGGCTAGGGCTAGAGCTAGGCTAGGCTAGATCAAGCTAGGCCAGGGTAGAGGTAGGACAAGGTAGAGGAAGGACAGGGTAGAGGTAAGACATACATACAGAAGTGGATGTATAAATCAAGTAGTAGAGTGTGGCCACTGCTCACAAAAGCTCATAGATGGCACCGAAGTCCTGAGTTCAGTCGCCAGGGCTGGCACAAAAATAAAACCCCCAAATGACCCATTTCCAAAGACAAGCATACAGAGATAAAATTTTGGAGAAAACGTAGGGTGGGGGTTGATTAATGGATAATACAGAAGAACCTCCCATGAGAACAAGAGAATTCTTTATCTCCCACATATAAGAAAGAAAAAGAGAGAGAGAGATTCACACCTGGCTACAGTGGCTCCTGCCTGTAATTCCCTTAGTCATGAGGATGAGATGAGGAGGGCAGTTCAAAGCTAGTCTTGAAAGAAAAGGTGACACCCTTTCAGTTAAACAATTAAAATTTAATTGTAAATGTGACATACAGAAGGATTACAGGTACATGATTCTGGTAGTGAGTACCTTTCCTTTGAACATTTCCTTTGCTCTTCCTCATTCCTTTCTAGTCTTTTCCCTTTTGACTCCACTCCCCCCCACCCCAAGTTGTAAAGGTAATTTCCAACATAGTGTCTAGTGAGTATCTGTGATGAATTAAATCACCTCTGCTCCACAGTATCTGTTATACCTAGATTTCCTATCCCCAAAGACCACCAAGGAGCCAATTCCCATGCAAATGCACAAGAGTCCATACTACAAGCTCCAGCCTGGACTCTGAACTGTCACCAATGCAGCAGATCTGGATTGAAAGCTCCGATCCTCAGATAGGCAGGGTTTTTAATGGTGAATATGGGTTGGGACTTTGCTACAAGCCCTCTCTTACAATCATTAGTGACATACTAATATCCACAGCAGCAATATTTGGTGGCAGCTTGCTGGCCATCATGTCTGGAAGTTTCCCTAGACACTCTTCATCTTCAGGATTGACTGGGGTTCATGCTATGCCCTCAGGAATCTGAGGATATCTGGTCCAATGAGGACTTGGGACCATTTCTATCCACAGCAGAAGTTGTCCAGGTAAGTCTGATGGGCTAAGCTAACTACTTTTCCCTGAAGTGGAAGGATACACAGAAAAGTTGGCTTCCCCGTGGACAGAAAAGGAGAGGATAAGCGTAATAATGTATGACATCACCCTGCCTTTATATTTTTAGCATTTCACTGACTTTACAATGACAGGAGAAGTAGGGAGAGAGTTGTAATTCCTTCCTTTAAGGGACTTGGGTATTCAAGAATCTATCTTGGACATCAATGTGGCAAGAGAGTTTGAACATCTAAGAAGAAGCTTGCTGATAGAATTCTTCCCCTGAACATCACACCTAGGAATGCATGTGGGTTTCGACCACTTTGGTTTCCTTTCCAAGCCACTTAAATGTATTGATACAGAATATTCTCCAGTCCTTGCTCTAGGTAGGCATAGCCAACTTTAATTGCTGCTGTTATGCCTCCACAGAGAGCAGAGACCGCCAGGAAAACCCATGACCAAGCATGAGCTTTTTGCAGCCTTCAATGTTTCATGTGAATTTTAGAATTTATTTCGATGAAAGAACCCTTTCTATCATTTGAAACATTAGAAGAATCAGGAAAACCCATGACCAATTCCCCATACTGTATAGACCTCTGTGGTTGTGACTAAGATATGGTTCAGTTAATATTATTCTTGGTGGCCTATAGACTATGTCAGCAAATCATTGTTGAATCTCAGGCAGCACAGGTATATCCAGGCTAGCACTCACAGATGGGGCTCCAGGATCACTGTGGCCTATTTTCTAGTACTATTGAATTGGGCTTTTGTCTGCATCACTATGAGCTAAGGCGTGAACCTCAGTTTAACATATTGTAAGGGATCTTATAATCTTGATAGTCCAGCTTGTTTCAACTTCAGATAAACCCAGGTGTCTAGAAATATTTCTTTACCAACACTACTCCAACTTCAGACATCATATCATGTCACAAAACAGTGGTCCTTGTTGGTAAGACAGGATTATAGAAATGTAATTTTTCTCTGAAACTTAGTACTGGCCTAGTGATACCTAATACCAAGAAAATTTTCATGGACTCCTACCCACATTTGCCTTTTGTAGGGCTTATAGAAAAACTCAACTGCCTGGGGAAGATATGTAATCCCAATCTCTCACACAATTATTCCAAGTAGCATCACATGTGGCACGCTGAGTTAATTTATACTTTTGAGTTCTATTTAGTAACAAGAGCTCCAGGGGGTGACAAAAATTGTAGAACTTGTGGAACTGCAGTGAGTTATAAGAAACACACAGAATACCGCTGTGTTTATGTCCGTAGGTCAGTCCCTGAGGATGAAGATTCTAGGCAGAACTTGTGTTTAGGGAGAAGCTTGTTTGGATAGGCTTTTCTCTCTAGTCCTGGTGTCTTAGTCTTGAAAAACTACAACAAAGTTATCCATTAGAAACCTAAAAATGGATCACTTGGGTGGAGGTGTATGTAGGAGGAGTGGGGTGTTTGTGTGCCAGTCCTGGAGCTTGAACTTAGGGCCATGGTATGTCCCTGAACTTTTCTACTCAACATTAATGCGCTCTCACTTAAGCCACCGTTTCTCCTAAGGTTTTTGGTGATTCATTGGAGAGGCATCTCACTGATTTTCCTATCCCCACTGGTTTTGAACTATGATCCTCAGACTTCAGCCTCCTGAGTAGCTAGGACTACAGCTGTGAGCCACCAGTCCTGGGCTTGGATTACTGCTTTCACTGAGATAAAAGCAAACAATATATCAAAGGAAGAGACTATTGCTACCAAGTATGTAACTGAGTGCCCCTAGTGAGAAAATATTGGTATCTAACTAATGACTCTGAGAAAATAGCAAAACTGAAGAAAGACTGGAACAATAAAAGTAAGATGCACCAATTCTTGATCATTCAAAGCCCTGATTATATCACATAATAACATGAAAAACTATGATGACATTACCTAGTATGTAATTTAAAATGTAATTAGGAGAAAACTGAGACAAATAAAAACAGCTCTTTATGGAAACGCTATAAAGAAAGAAAATACAGGAAACTGCTCAGTACTTTTGTGTTCATTTTGGGAACATTTTACTAATTGTTATTATAGAGGTATGTACACAGGGGGTTACAGTTACATAAGTCAAGCAATAAGTACATTTCATTTTGGCCAATGTCAGCCCTACCCTTGCACTCTCCCAGTTTTTCCCTCCCACCCCACCCACAAGTTGTATAGATCATTTTCAACATAGTGTCAAGTGAATATTGCTGTCTACACTCCTAACTCTGAAATTGAATACAGATATATGAACAATATAAGAATAAAAGAGTGTTTCTGGGGTGAATATGCATACTGCAATATTAAAATATGATGGAATGAATCACTAGCAAGGCAGAGAAAAATCTAAGAAAAATGAAAGAGCTTAATTCATATTATGTGAAGATACCTGTTTCAAGAGATGAAGAATAAAAACTAAAGACAGTTTATGGAAACTTTGGATCTGTATTTAAAGTACAGATACCTGGGAACTTATAACCAAGATTCATTGAAAATGCCAATAGATTATGAAGTTTCTTTTAGTGAAATAATGAGAGAACCATCCCCTAGCCTAGAAAATACAATATCAAATGAAATTTAAGCCACGTGTACGTCAAGTCATGTTGTAATCAAGCTCTGGAAGAAAAGAAGACAGACTATCAAGTGTGTAGAGGATAGGGAAAGAATCACATACAGAAGGACCTCCATCTGAAAGTCACCTTTTCAGGAGAAACCATATTGGCCAAAGAATGAGATCAGATTTCCACAGGAATGTAGAAAAAATGGAAGCAAACACAAATATTCAGCTTTAGGAATGTAGGAGGGCTAAAGGTTCAATGCACATGCGTGCATGCACAAAATATCATAGTGAAACATTTTTAAACACACACTCTACACTTAAAATGAATGAATAATGTGCATATCAGGTCCTGCCTAATGTTGGGCACTAGTTTATTAGCAGAGACTGAATAGAGACAGTAAAGGATATCAAGCAAGTACTTAATACATATGTGTGAAAAGTACTCTATACATAAATACGAATTTGGGGATATCAACTTGGGGATATCAATTTTTTCTAGGAAATCGTCCATTTCTTCCAGGTTCTTGAATTTGTTGGCATAAAGGTTTGCAAAATAGTCCCTTATTGTGTTCTTAATTTTGGTTGTTTTTGTGGTGATGTTACCTGTTTCATCTCTGATCATGTTTATTTGGGCGTGCTGCCTTCATTTATTGGTCAGGTTTGCTAGGGGGCTGTCTATCTTGTTAATTTTTTCAAAGAACCAACTCTTTGTTTTGTTGATTCTTTCAATGTTTTAATTTGTCTCTGAGCCATTTACTTCTGATTTAATTTTAATTATTTGCTTTCGTCTATTGACTTGGGGTTTGGCTTGTTCTCTTTCGAGGAGATTAAGGTGCTTCCTAAAGTTGTTGAGTTGCTGTTTTTCCAGTTTGTTTGTATATGCAATCAGAGATATAAATTTTCCACTGAGTACTGCGTTTGCTGTGTCCCAAAGGAGCTGTTACTTTGTGTACTCATCTTGGTTGAATTCCATAAACATTTGAAATCCTATTCTAATTTCTTCAATGACCCACTGATGGTTCAACAGTGTGTTGTTTAGTCTCCATGAATTGTAGTATTTTCTGTGGTGGCTGTTTGAGTTGAGCTCTAATTTTATTCCATTGTGGTCTGAGAGAATGCAGGGAATGATTTCAATACTTCTGTACAGGTTTTCTTTGTGCCCTAAGATGTGATCTATTTTGGAGGATGTTCCATGTGCTACTGAAAAGAATGTGTATTCTGGTGTTGCTGGATGGAATATTCTGTAGATGTCGGTTAAGTCTAGTTGGTCTATGCAGTTGTTTAGTTCTTTGGTTTCTGAGTTTTTTGTTTGTTTGTTTGTTTTGACAGTCCTGGGTCTTGAACTCAGGGCCTGAGCACTGTATCTGGCTTCTTTTTGCTCAAGGATAGCATTCGGCCACTTGAGCCACAGTGCCATCTCTGGCCTTTTTCTGTATAGGTGGTACTGAGGAATCGAACCTAAGGCTTCATGTATACGAAGTGAGCACTTTACCACTAGGCCATATTCCTAGCCAAGTTCTGTGGTTGCTTTGTTCAAGTTTTTGGTGTGTTGATCTGTCCAGAGGTAACAGTGGAGTATTAAAGTCTGCAACTATCAATGTGTATGAGTCTATGAGTGTTTTTAGAGTCAGTAGTGTTTGTTTGATGAAGTTGGTTGTTCCTGTATTCGGTGTGTAGAGATTTAGGATGGTTATATCCTCCTGTAGGAGAGATCCTTTATTTGTATGTAGTAATCTTCTTTGTCTCTTCTTACCATTTTTAATTTGAAGTCAATTTTATATGATACTAGGATTGCAACTCCAGCCTGCTTATGGGGGCTGTTTGCTTGGTAGATTTTATTCCAGCCTTTCACTTTTATCTTTTTTTTTTTTTTGGCCAGTCCTGGGCCTTGGACTCAGGGCCTGAGCACTGTCCCTGGCTTCTTCCTGCTCAAGGCTAGCACTCTGCCACTTGAGCCACAGCGCCGCTTCTGGCCGTTTTCTGTATATGTGGTGCTGGGGAATCGAACCTAGGGCCTCGTGTATCCGAGGCAGGCACTCTTGCCACTAGGCTATATCCCCAGCCCCAGCCTTTCACTTTTAGAAGATGTTTGCTTTGGCTGGATAGACATATCTCTTGGAGGCAACAGAAAGATGGGTCTTTTTTTTTTTTTTTTTTTTTGGCCAGTCCTGGGCCTTGGACTCAGGGCTGAGCATTGTCCCTGGCTTCTTCCCGCTCAAGGCTAGCACTCTGCCACTTGAGCCACAGCGCCACTTCTGGCAGTTTTCTGTATATGTGGTGCTGGGGAATCGAACCTAGGGCCTCGTGTATCCGAGGCAGGCACTCTTGCCACTAGGCTATATCCCCAGCCCCTGGGTCTTGATTTTTGATCCAACTTATAAGCCTATGTCGTTTGATTGGAGAATTAAGTCCATTAATATTTAGGATTTGGATTGAGAATTGATTGTTTCTTTCACTTTAGCTATCTTGTTAAGAGCTATGTCTTCCCAATTCTTGATCTACTATTCTGGTTTTCAATTTGGGTTCATTTCTCTGTTTGTATTGTGATCTTTATTATTTTCCCTGTGTAGTACATCTTTAAGAATTTTCTGTAAAGCTGGTTTGGTGGAGACATATTGTTTTAGATTTTCCTTACTGTGGAAGACATTTATTTGACTTTCGGCTATGAATGAGAGTTTAGATGGGTACAATATTCTTGGTTGATAGTTACTTTTAGTTACGGTTTGCCATACCTAATTCCAGGCTCTCCTTGCTTTCATGGTCTCTGCTGAGAAGTCTCAGGTAATTCTGATTGGTTTTCCTTCATATGTGATTATTTTCTTCTCCCTAATAGCTCTAAGAATTCTTTCCTTGGACTCTATTGCTCCTGTTTTGATCACACTGTGTTGGTGGGATGTCCTATTCTGGTCTGGTCGGCTTGAGGTTCTGAATGCTTCTTGTATCTGGATAAGCCTATCCTTTTGGATATTTGCGAAGTTCTCAGCTAATATTATGATAAATCAGTTGCCTATTCCCTTGACTTCTTTCTCTAAGATTTCCTCAATACCTATTAGCCTTAAATTGGGCTTCCCAATTGTATCTTGGAGCTTCTGGGGTGATCTGTTGTGCCGATTGGATTGGTTTTGTGTTATTTTTTGTTGTTTCTCCATGGATTCTAGGGAATCTTCAGTTCCTGATATTTGATCCTTGGCTTCATCTAGTCTGGACTGTAGGCTACCTACTTGATTTCGAATCTCTTTTCCTTCTGACTGGACTTTCTTGATGGCTTCCATGTCTTTGCTATAACTTTCTCTTAGGTCCTGCATGGACTTCTTTACTTCATTAATTTGGTTTTGAGTGTTGTCTCTCAAATCTTTTAGCTGGTAGCTATCTTTTCATTGGACACTTGAAGTTCATTTATTTGTGGAGGCCATGAAATTCTCTATTAATTTTTGGTTCGTCTCCTCACACTCTAGAATAGTTGATTGAAGAAATTCAAACTTTTCATTTAACATTTTTATCAGTAGACCTTGTAGAGCATTTTGAGGGTTCTCTTCTAGGTCTTTGATTGACTGCTGTGCTTCTTGCTTGTTTTGAGTGGGAGATAAGACTCCATTGTTTGCCATCTTTCTTGTGTTTCTTCTGCCCATTTGGATTGGGAATGCCAATCTACAAGCACCTGTGAGCACCGTTTAAGACCCAAAGCATACCTTACCAAGCACTGTTGTATAAATCTTAGAAGTTCGCAATTATATGCATATTCCTTCCCTCTCTTTTTTGTATATAAAATCATATTTGGTGTCCCTAAAGAATACAATTTCAGTATAACAACCAACCCAGAGCCCTGTATTCAGTAGTTACTTATTTACAGTTATAACCCTATGAGCAATTTTTTTTATGTTAAGTTCTTTTTGGGCTGGTGGGATTTCTCTATGAACCCCTTTGATTCACTCGGATTGAACAGGGATATCCTCTATACAATAACCAGGGGTCAATGGAGTCTGGAGGTCCTGGAAGTAAGTCAGGAGGTAAGTCAGGGGTAGTGAAGAGTATAGAGTAATATGTATGGGGGTGATGATTTTGGTTTAGTTTCAGTGAAGTGGAAATGTGGAGAAGAGTAGAATCTATAGAAAGAACGAGGTTAAAATGATGGACAATGGAGAATCAGCAGAAAAGAGTAAAGCTGTTAGTCACGGAAAGTAACTTTAATGAAAGAGAATGTGAAGAGAGAAACAAAGAAAAAATACTGGAAAACCAACACACAAAACATAAAAAAATTACAACCCCCCCAAAAAAAAACAAAAAAAAAAATAAAGCAAGCAAATAAAAACAGAAAACAAAAACCAAATGACTTTCCAACGATGAAAAATAGAAAACAAAAAGGTTTTTAAAATGTTAAAAAAAAATGGCGTTTTCCTTTTTTGGGTGAGCTCTCTGCAGCCTCTGGTTTCCTTGCGATGGTCTACAGTCTATTTTCCTGCTGCTTGGCTGGTTTGACTTGCTTTCAGTTTGCAGGGGGTGGATCTGTTCTCACCCTCTCACCCTCCTGCCCTATTATTTAAATCCTGGGTCTCTATGCTTCTCACAGCTTGCAGGTAAGACTTGAGTGTCTTCTGTAGTTGTGGGATGCTGAGCTGTCTTGGGAATCATGGCTCCTCTTGTCTGCTGTTGGGCTGCTAAGCCTGGCTCTGAATAGGCTGGGGACTCACCAGGGTGGGGAGCCTCTGGCCTGGTTACCTGGCTGAGAGTTGCTTGCCTGGGGGAAGTTCCTCCCTCCTGGGCTGGGCGACCTTCTCCTGGGTGGAGCTGGCTGTGTAATTCAGCTCATTTTCCTGCTAGGAATTGGGCTTCCTCTGTGATGGGACCATTTATCTTTCTAGGAAACTGTTTACTCTCCCGTCTGATTGTTCCATGCCTCTGGTAGCTGCTTGCTGCTTTCAGTTTGAATTTAGAAATTTTGGCTGCTGGTGGGTTGGCAGCCACTGAGTCAGTGGGGCGGTGTGGGGTGGGGCATATCTGGCTGAGTTTACCTGAGTCTGAGAGTCGCGGCCCAGGGGCAAGCCTCCTGCCTGGGCAGGGGTTGTTCTCCTGGGTAGAGCTAACTCTCACTGGTTGGTCCCTCTTGTCCTTTTCAAAGATGGCCCCTTTGTCCTCACTTTTCCCTGGACCACTTTAGTTCCAATCTGGTCGGAGCCTATGCCAGTGTCAAAGATGGTGCTTTGATCTGGCAGTGAGGGAGGGGCTAGCAGGGTGCCGCCTGGAGCTCAAATCTGTGTTTTCAGGCCAGCAAAGTCGATTTTTGCTTTCTGGCCAGAATGCCTATACTGTTATAATGTACTTGGGCTGTCTTTCTAGAAGTAAAAGTTTATCTGAAGTGGTAAACCTGGGATGTCAGAGGGAGCTTAGCTAGGGCTCTGCTTCTCCTCCACCATCTTCCCAGAAATCCCTACACTCTATTTTTAGAATTGGGTAAGTTTAAGTAAAAATTAAACAGAAGCCTGATGCTATTAGCAACTGTTTCTGATCCTAGCTAATAGGAGGCGGAGATATGAAGACTGATGTCCAAAGACAGAAAACTCCATGAGACACTTCTCTCCAATGAATCACCAAAAAGCCAGAAATAACATGGTTGCTCAAGTGGTAGAATGTTTGTCTTGTGCAAAAATGTTAAGGGGGAAGTGCTCAGTTGCTGAGTTCAAGCCACAGTACCAGAGCCCATGTATACTTCCCTCCCACTCCACACACATGCAAATGAACAGAAAGCAGAGAAAGTTCCTATGAATTACATGCTTATTACTGTCATGGCTTCATCAGTGTGGCACATGGAACAATATATGTGGCAACATCAATGATAAATTAGTGACTTACTGTGTTATTCAAATGTTCTCTTGGACACTGAATGGTTTAGAGTCAAGTGGGTCATTATATTTACCCAACACATCAGCCTTATACAGAGTATTTTCACTATCAGGAAATTTCTCTGTTCTTTAGGGCCACTAATATCTTTGCGTGTATTCTGAGTCTAATATGTTTTATTTTATTTTTAAATTTTATCTCAAAGGTAATGTACGGCGGAGTTACTGCTACATGATTCAGGCAATGATTGCATTTTCATGTGAACAATATCCCCCCTCTCTCATTCTCTCCCAGTTTTTCCCCTCCTGACTCCCCCCCCCCATGTTGTATACATCATTCCTAACACAGTGTCTAGTGGGTTTCACTGCTGATTTGGTTCATCCTTTTTCCCACCATTCTTGTGTTTCTCCTTCTCCTTACCAATCAGATAAACTTATATACAAGACAAAGGGTCCATAAATTACAAAAAAACAGTGGCAGAGAGACTAAACAAAAGAAAAAATGAAAAGAAAAAAAGAAACAAGAATACTCTCTTACTTTCATTTCTTGGAGTTAATTTTAATAAACATAATTTTATATGATTTTATGAACATAGGTATTGAGCCCATGTGATCCTCTCATAAAGAACATCCTCCTTTATTCTCTCTGTGTGAATGTTTAGATTGCTGTTTAATTAATCATATCTAGGTTTAATTACTTGTCTTTTACTGTCAACCGAGTTTACTTACAGATTGATAGGCATATTCTAGTTATTACAAATGAGGGAAACCATGCAGCCTATTTTTCTTTGAGTTTTGCTTACTTCACCTAGTATAATTTTTTCCAAACCTTTCCATTTCCTTATGAATGGGGCAGTGTCATTCTTTGTGATGGAAGCATAGAATTCCATTGTGTATTTACACCCCATTTTCTTGATCCATTTGTCCACTAAGGAGCACTTGGGTTGATTCCATATTTTGACTATGGTAAGCAATGTTGCAATGAACATCATCTTGCTGGTGGTGTTAGTGTAGCATGGTTTTTGGTCAGTTGCATAGATGCCCAGAATTGGGATAGCTGGCTCATAAGGAAACATTATGTTAGAGATTTATCTTTGTTGTTGTTGTTTTCAATATACTATTGAAATTATTTCTTTTCTTTCATTTTTTCCCCAATGGCTTATCCTCTGCTGTCACTGCATTTGATTTTGGTACCCTATTTATTGTATATATGTTTATATGACTTAGGGAGGGGAAGGAGAACAACAAAATTCTAAGACAAAGGAGAAAGGCTGAACTAATGTAACAGTGATACTCACAAGACATCATATTGGGAATAAACTTTACAACTTGGGGAAGAAATAGGGGAGGGAAAGCAGGAGAAAAATGAGGGTGAGGGTAACAATTTTTGGCAAGAAATGTACTCACTGTCTTATATAACTGTAGCCTCTCTGTACATCACATTGACAATAAAATTAAATAAAAGGACTAAACATAGAGCTTCTCTAATGTATTTTAAATGAAAGGAAATATAGAGATGGGTGTTCACTCTTGTTTCAGGTGTGGAGAAAGAAAAGATTTCCCACATAGCCACATAAGCCATAAATAGAAAACTTCATGTTGTATGGATCAAAGCATAATACAAGTAAATTCATTTTGTCTCTTTACTGTCAAAGTGAAGTAGAGGGGTTACAGATTCATATGTAAGGCAGTGAGTACATTTCTTGTTCAAATTGTTACCTCCTCTCTTATTTCTCCCCCACCACCCCCTTTCTCTCTCCCCCCATGAGTTGTACAGTTGTTTTACACCAAATGGTTTTTTAAGTATTTCTCTTGTTCAAATTGTTACCTCCTCTCTTATTTCTCCTCCACCTCCCCCTTCTCTCTCCCCCCATGAGTTGTACAGTTGTTTTACACCAAATGGTTTTTTTAAGTATTGCTTTTGGAATGGTTTTTTTTTTAATCCTTTGTATCTCGATTTTAATATTCCCTTTCCCTTCCCTAGTTCTAATATCTGTATATACAGTATCCAGAGTATTCAGATGAGATACAGTGATAGCAGGGTACAACCAAAGGAAGTGAATACAAGAGAAACAAAACTGAACAAACCAACAGACAAACAAAAAAACCCAAAGGTACAGTTTCACATGGCATCTTGAAAATAATTACAAAAAAGATATAACACTTTTTTCCATACAGTGTAATTCATTTCACTTAGCATCATCTTATGTGTTCAAATGTGTATAGCTATTTGGCTATTTTAATCTTCTGCTATGACTAGCCTAATCATGTACTAGCTATGAGGGACACCATAGGTTTTATGTTTCTTTGGGTCTGGATCACTTCACTTAGTATAATTTTTTCCAAGTCCTTCCATTTCCTTACAAATGGGGAAGTATCATTCCTTCTGATAGCGGCATAGAATTCCATTGTGTATATGTATCACATTTTCCTGATCCACTCATTTACTGAGGGGCATCTGGGTTTATTCCATGTTTTCGCCATAACAAATTGTGCTGCGATGAACACAGTTGTGCTGGTGGCTTTAGTGAGTTTTTGTTTGTATTCTTTGAGTAGATGTCCGAAAGTGAGATTGTTGGGTCATAGGGGAGCTCTATGTTTAGCCTTCTTGAGAACCTCCACACTGCTTTCCAGAGGAGTTGAACAAGTTTGCATTCCCACCAGGAATGTAGTAGGGTTTCCTTTTGGACACATCCCCTCCAGCATGTGTTATTATTAGATTTCCTGATAATGTACATTCTTACCTGGGTGAGGTAGAATCTGAATGTTATTTTGATTTGCATATCTTTTATAGCCCATAATGTAGAGAACTTTTTCATGTGTCTCTTGGCCATTCTCATTTCCTCTTCAGAGAAGTCTTTTTTTAGTTCTTTAGCCCATTTGTTGAGGGGGCTGAATTTAGAGTTCTGCGTATATTTTAGACATCAGGCCTTTATCTGTACTATGGCTGGTAAAGATCTTTTCCCAATCTCTGGGCTTTCTGTTTATCTTGCAAGCTATGTCCTTTGCCCTGCAGAAGATCTGCAGTTTGATACAGTCCCATTTGTCCAGGATTTCTTTAATTTGTTGTGTTTCTGAACATTTGTTGAGGAAGTTTCTTACAGTGCCCAGGAGACCAAGAGTTTCTCCTATTCCTATTCCAGTGTTTTCAGGGTATCTGATTTTATTTCTGGTCTTTGATCCATTTGGGATTGATTTTGGTGCAGGGTGATACAAAAAGGATCTAGTTTTAATTTGTTACAGGTGTTGAGTTGACCCACTTTTGCCACCACCATTTGTTAAAGAGGCTGTCTTTGTTCCAACCTATCTTTTTAGCTCCTTTGTTGAAGGTCTGGGGGTTCATTTGTGAGTATTTAGTTCTGTTCCATTGGTCCTTGGGCCTTTTCTTGTGCCAGTACCAAGCTGTTTTTATTACTATAGCTTTGTAATAGAGCTTAAAGTTTGATATTGATATTCCACCCATACTGTTCTTTCTACTTAGGATTGTTTGTGCTATTCTGGGTCTTTTATTGTTCCATATGAATTTCTGGATTACTTTCTCTATTTCATTGAAGAATGGTGTAGAGATATTGATGGGTATTGCATTGAATTTGTAGGTTGCTTTTGGTAATGTTGCCATTTCACAATGTTAATCCAACATACCTAGAAAAATTTTAGTGGCTATGAGAGTGGCATTCAGAATGCAAATTTGCAACTCAATTTCAGCATTGACCTTGAGTTACTCACATGTAATTGATGAGTTAGGCATGATCATTGATTCCAAGGTAATAGTAAGTGGAAGCTTCTGCATATGGAATACATTTTTACAATTTTAAAATTTATTTGTTATCTTTAAGTAGAAGTAGAAGTAGAAGAGTTTCAATTCAACATATTTTTATTGAAACTTGCTTGGGTCAAGCAGCAATGTCCTTTAGCTGTTTATGACATTGAGTGTATGAGGCCATTTTGCCTGTTTTTGACCATGGAGTGTGAAATGTCTCAGTGACTTTGATTGATATCTTACTGGCATGGATGAGCCCTTTCTGGCCATGTCACCTTCTGATATAGTACATTGACTGAACATGGCATCCTACCTCTGATGCAATCCAGTTGCACTGTTCCCATGACTTTCACAACAATATTTTCTTGGTATAAACATGGGACCAGAAAGAGAACTTCATCCCTGGGGCCTCATTATCTATGATCTTGAAAGAAATCATACCACCTGTGACGGAAAGGAGGATTCACAAACATGTTGTCCAACTTGTGTTTTCCTCCTGGATCAAGAGCATCAGATACAGAACCGGAGGGCAAAGAGTATTCCAAATATCCGCCAGGGATTGTAGAAAGTTTGCATCACATATTGGGTTATAATGGCCATTCCATCAATAAAAAGACTCATGTGCACATAGAAATAAATACCAGGTATATGTATCTCCTTGCCAAAAAATAGAGGTTGCAAGCCCAATAGGAATTACAGCTTAGTAGAGGCTTCAGTGATGTTCATTTTGGTTTTCCTATTACTTCTTCTCCAACTTCCGTTGCTTGTCATTTCCTTGCAAGGCACTACCTGTTTTTCTAGAATGCTGAGGCTTCTTTTATTTTTTTTTACCTTATTGTTTTATAGAGGTGATATACAGCAGGACTACAATTACATGGGTCAGGTAATTATTACATTTCTTTTCATAGAGTGTCTGCAGTTCTAATATGCTTTCTCAGTTCCTCCCTCCTGTCTCCACCCATAATTGTATAGTTCACTTGCTGCATAATCCAGGAGCTGCTAGCTAGTTGAGAAACCTATTTGATTCCTCATGCAAGAGAAAAATATAATTTCCCATGCCGATGACTCTGCTTCCTTTTTAGTTATGATGTAACAAGTAAGCCAAAAGTAGTGCCCAAACCTGGAAACAGAGATGATAGGGACAACAAGAATCATTTGTGTTTTTCTTCTATTTTAATTGTTACTCTCCAGTACTTCCCATGTTTATCTGATTTTCAATTCCTTAATTTCCCTAAATAGATATGAAAAAAGTTGTTAGTGAATTTATATAGACACATTGAATCTCAGCTAAATGGTAGTCAGCTAAATCCTGTCTTAATGCACTTCACTTTGACATGGTAGTAAAATTTAGTGCATTGCAAAGTAAAGATAGTAATTATCACTGATTTTTCCTTCAATCAGGTGTCAGTGGGGGAGAAAGTTTGACTCAATTCTATACCCACAGGTGTTATGTTAATGTTTTTCAGTTTTTCCTACAATATAATACAAGTAACTAATATCTTCTCTATCATTGTACTTCCATATTGCATGTCACATTCTATGATGACAGTCATCCACTCTGCTTATGACCAGTAATTATATTTTCCCACATAATTTTCCCCATGCACATTTGCAATTTCCTATATTTAATTCTATGATTTTTTTCAGTGTGCCAGTCCTGGGGATTGACCTCAGGGCCTGAGTGATATTCTTGAACATTTTCTGCTCAAGGCCAACAATGTATCACTTTAAGCTACAGCTCCATTTTTGGCTTTTTGGTAGTTAATTGAAGTCTCGTGGACTTTCCTGTGCTGGCTAACTTGAACCACAATTCTGAAACCTCAGCCTTCAGAGTAGCTAGTATTAAAGGGGTGAGTCATCAGCATGCAGCTTCTATGATTTTTAATCTCCTGTGAGATGAATCTCTAGAAAAAGGTTTTTACAGGTTCATTGCATATGTGTTCATTCTTTTAAGTGTTCCTTCTTTTGTGCTGGGAAGTTTTGATTTGACATATTTACACTGGTAAGCTACCTTACATTTCTAGCTTTGAGAGTGGAATGCAAGCCTCACAACTGAACTAGAAGGCTGTCCTACTGAGACATGTCCACAGCATAATTATATTTTTAATTTTATGACATAATTGAATCCTATAAAGAAGTAACTTTGCCTATGCCTCACCATATTTACTCTTTTTCTTTCTCTACTAGTTTCAAAGATTACAGTTTCATATTATGAGCTGTGATAAATTTAAGGTATTTTTTTAAAGACACAGGGAAACCTAGGGTCCAATTTCAGTGTTTAACATATTGATATCTTGATATTTGATATGATATTTGGCAGATTTCCTGAGGAATCAGATAACTGCAGAGTTTGGGATTATTTCTAGTCTTTTAGTCTCACATTGTGCTACATGCCTGTTTCTGTGGCATTGCCATTTTGCATTGCTACAACTCTGTACTATAATTGAAATCAGAAGCTATGATGCCTTCAGCATTGCTCTTTTGCCTCAGTATAGCTTTGGCTAAATCAACCTTTTTTTCATTGTAAAACATCATCTTGTCTTTTCTATTTATATGACAAGCGTAATAGAAATTTTGATGGTAACTCTCACAGTGATAGTTACGTTTATGTATGGTAGTGGGATACATGTGCTGTTTCTTGTAAAATGGCTACTGATTTTTACCTTTGATGCAGGAAATACTTTCCTAGTGCCTTTCTTCACAATACAGATTTTCAGATTTACCAATATCAACATATTTGACTCATCATAAATTTAAATTTTCATTTTTCCTTCTTGGAAAAGGCTTTCCTGAGCTTTCATGATTCTGCCTATTCACCTATTAACATTTTCTTCTCAGTATCTCAATCTGAATAAACTGGGACAAAAGTAGGAATGATGGAATATTTTACCAGACACTGAATTACACCATGGTGGTCTTGGACTGAGAATTTAGTCTAAGAATTTTTGTTAAGTTTTTATTATAAAACTGATGTACAGAGAGGTTACAGTTTCACACGTTAGGCATTGGATACATTTCTTGTACTGTTTGTTACCTTGTCCCTCATACCCCCCCTCCCCCTCCCGCGTCCCCCCCTGAGGTGTTCAGTTCACTTATACCAAACAGTTTTGCAAGTATTGCTTTTGTTGTTGTTTCTCGTATTTTACCCTTTGTCTCTCAATTTTGGTATTCCCTTTGAATTTCCTAATTCTAATACCAGTACACACTGTTTCCCATACACTCAGATAAGATTACAGAGATAGTGTAGATACAATCACAAGAAGGTGATACACGAACATCATCAATAATAGAAACTACAGATACACATGGGATGTTGAAAGTAGTTTCAACTCTGATATAACAATCATTTTCATAAAATGGAGTTCATTTCACTTAGCATCATCTTATGGGATCATAAGGGTATAGCTATTGGGCTCTTGTGATCCTCTGTTGTGACTTGCCTAAACCTGTGCTAATTAGTCCCAATAAGGGAGACCATAGAGTCCATGTTTCTTTGGGTCTGGCTCACTTCACTTAGTATAATTTTTTCCAAGTCCTTCCATTTCCTTACAAATGGGGCAATGTCATTCTTTCTGATAGAGGCATAAAATTCCATTGTGTATATGTACCACATTTTCCTGATCCATTCGTCTACAGAGGGACATCTGGGTTGGTTCCAGATTCTCGCTATGTTAGTCTAAGAATTTTGTACAACATCTTTCATCTCCAAAGTCAGAGGTTCCTCTCTCCATGATAGGTTACTTGCTGGTGGACGGAAAAAAGTAAAAGGCTGCATTTTAATGAATGTTTTTGCTTTTTTTTTTTTTTTTTTTTTTTTTTTTTGCCAGTCCTGGGCCTTGGACTCAGGGCCTGAGCACTGTCCCTGGCTTCTTCTCGCTCAAGGCTAGCACTCTGCCGCTTGAGCCACAGCACCGCTTCTGGCAGTTTTCTGTATATGTGGTGCTGGGGAATCGAACCTAGGGCCTCGTGTATCCGAGGCAGGCACTCTTGCCACTAGGCCATATCCCCAGCCCCTTTGCTTTTCAATGTTAATAAAAATTGTGGTACCTGGTCTGACATTTTAACACTCAAGTGGGAAATGTTATATGAAGAACTGGTCAGTATATTAATCAGTCATATGTGAGAAGAGCTGGACATGTCATCGCCCTTTAGTAACTCCTTGTTCTGGTAGTGAAATTTTCTTTATTTTTAATTATAGAAAACATTTTAATATGCAATTCTGCTACTTATATTTTACTTATATGGCTGCAAAGTCATAATTCAGCATTTTATTAAGTAATTGTACAAAGGAGTTTCATAAATTTCCTTTTCTATTGAGATAACCACTTGTGCAGCTAAGCTTGCCATGTAAGCATTTTACATAAACTGGATGTCTAGAGAAACAGATTTATTTTTGGAATATATATGCCGTTACACCTGTGTCAATGGCACAGAACATGTGCTTTTCCAGGAGGGACTATTCCATAGTCCATGGAAAGCATTCCTTCTGATGTGTTATATGTGGAAGAAAGAAATATTCTTTGGGGTTTCATAACTATGAATCCCATTTAGGACAAATTGCCTTTCTTACTTCAGGTAATCCTAAATAATTTCATAGGACATTGTATTCTCATTTTCTTTAACGGAGGTAAGGCTTCAACATCATCATTTTGCAGAAAATAGCATTTGATCTATGACAGTAATTGTATTGGACATAAATAACAACCAGATTGCTCTTTCTAAATTTCATATGTCAAGAATACAGGTTCTTCTTTGAGAACTACTGGTTTGTCTGGCCTTGTCTTTTGCTGCTGAGGAGATTAACACGAATCTGGATCTCTTACAAAACGTGATCCTGGAACTTGATATTTATAATGTTGATTTCAAAACATTGTCAGTATATGAGAATCCTCTTATTTGGCTTTCTGGGCAAGACAAGATCCCAAATTACACCTGTGTCAGAGAAAGAAAGTCTGTAGCAGTACCCACAGGAACAACAGGAATAACATCTGCCCAGATTGGGACATTGCTGGAACTCTACATGTTTCTTCAGGTAAGGATAAAAAGATATGAAAATATATCTACTTTGATAGAAAACTGAAGTGTCTGATGAAGGAGATGGGAAGAGAATTTTTAAACAAATGTTTCCAATATTATCCAATCTTATTATCATGAAAGTATTAAAGTATCCCAGTGGGATACCCACATTGTCATTGTTCAGAATGGAAGGAAGGAAAGACTCAAGACAACAAATGGATTTTCTGGAAGGGAGAATGTGAACAAATCTTTGGAAGAAAGCAGTCAGAAAGTGGGAAATAACCTTGAGAATGTGATAAGTTGCTGAGTGAGTACTGGATTCTAAAGACTTAATACTTGCTACTCAGAAGAATGAGATCTAAGGATGTGTGTTCAAAGCAGTGCAGTCTGTGAGACTCTTATCTCAAATTAACAACGCCAAATCCTGGAATTAGAGCTGTGCGTTAAGTGGGACACTACTAGCTTTGAGCACAAAAGATCAGAAACTGCACTTACACCCACATCAAGCCCATATTCAAGCCACATCAGCACTGTGAATAATTTGTGCATGTACATGTGTGTGGCAATTGTGGGCATGTACCAGCACATATACACACACACGATAAATTGAGTGTAGGTAAAGTTGATCTGGCTCAGCGACACAAACTGCAATGTTTTCTCTCATGTGTGGGAATGAGTTCTAGGACATGAAGATGAAATAAGAAATACAATAGAAAACATACAATCACAGTTACATATTCCCAATTAACCTGGCAAAAATCAAGTATATGTGGAGTGCATTTCTGTGGTAAATACTCTGTACAATTAACAGACAATTTAAACAAGTGACAGAAGTCTGAAGCATATCTTCTCTGGGTAAATGTGAAAGGCAGATTAATGTAGCGATGAGTGATGAACAAATACAGTCATAATTCTCAATAAACTTATGTGTCAATGGAACAAGGAAACACTGGGGAATGGGTTTGGTAGGTATTTTGGGGTAGAAGGGAAATGAGAATGAAGGAAATCATTACATCAACCAAGATACCTTTTAAACATAATTTGTCAGAGTAAAAGAACCTTTATGTACAAGTATTTAAAGACAAAAAGTTGAACTTTAAAAAAGAAAGAAAGGATACTTTTATTTTTCTGCTTCAAACACATCAAGGCTGAGATTGTGATGGATAGCAATCTTCTTATTCAAAAAGCCTCTAATATTCTATTTCTTTTAGCTTGCTTTGGGGCCTTTGATCTTATTCTGAGTGATCACAACCACTTTCCTTCTATCTACCAATTGGCCCCAAAGGACACATCACTACCCAAAGCTAAGGTCTCCTTTCTGCTTCATTTCAGCAGGAATTGGGTGGGGTCATTGATTTCAGAAGATGAAAAGGGTTTGTGGATCCTTCCAGAACTGAGAAAAGAAATGGACAATAACAGAATCTATGCAGACTTTGAGCAGTTGAGCCCAAATTACATCACGTTAAACATGTTAGTTGCCACTAGAATTTATAATCTTATGAATAAATCATCATAAAAAGTATTTATGACTTATGGTGATAATGAATACTAGATTTGTTGATGTATACTGAGCAATTTTTAATGACAGGAAAGGTTTGTATCATAAACTCACAGTGGGATTTAAGCATCCAAAGAAGATATTTCATCATAGACTCATTCAATGCACCTTTCATTTTTTCACACTATCATGCAGACGTTTCTGCATTCACAGGTTTTATCGAGGATACCAACCATTCCAAATACCCAGAAGACTTCTATCTTTCTAGATTATGGTTTCTTCTTTTCAATTGTTCCCATTCCGAGTCTGACTGTAATGTGGGAGACCTGTCTGTAGGATGCCAACTTGGAATGGTTTCCCAGACACATTTTTGCCTTTGCTATGTCTCAAGAAAGTTACAATAGCTACAATGCAGCACATGCTGTGGCCCAAGTTTTCCATGACATGCTTCTTCCTCAAACAGAAGAGCAAGTTATGGTAACTGGGAAAGAGGTGGTGCCTTCCCTCGCACAGGTAAGGCCTCCTGGGTTGGATTTTGCTAACTCTAACAAAGTGACTTCAAGAGGGGTTTTAAAGAGATGGAAACTAAGCACTTGTCTGAAGCAAACGTGCTTTTGTTGAAATGTTCAGACTAATCCAAGGAATGTGATATGTGTTCTGGAAGAAAAGGATCCTCTAGCAATGAGGAAGCATAGTTAATCTTCTGATCAAGCCTTATGTTAGTAAATGATTTCAATGTGTTCACTGCTATTTTCAAAATTCCAAATCCAGCTTTTAGCTATAAGTTCATTAAACAGTATTATCCACAATCATCATTTGGAGTTTTCCACACATTTCATAAATAACTTTATGCAAGTCTATTTTAGGTAACACTAGTTCAGGAAACTGAACTTCGTGTCATTTATCAAGTAATAGACTATGAATTGTTTCAATCATGACTATGTGGAATTGGACAATCATTGATAGGGGTCTTATCTTTTCCTAATTGACTAACATTCATGGATATTATGATATTATGATGCAGGGATAAAAGACGATGAGGGCCTAGATTTAATTGAGTGTCTTAACTTGTGGATTCACTTCACTCTGGGATGATATATCTCTTACAACTTCACCCTTTCCTGAAAAAAGATCCAGTTTCAAAATCCTGTTGGAGACCAAGTAATTTTGGATGATAACAGAAAATTAGAGGCAGAATATGACATTTCACACATTTGGAATTTTCCAGACGGACTTGAACTTAAGGTGAAAGTAGGAACGTATTTTCCATATGACTCACATGATCACCAACTGTCGCTATCAGAACATATGATAGAGTGGGCCATAGGTGCTACCAAGGTACGTTGGATGTAATCATAAAGATTTTGCATGACATAGAAGGAATGGTATGGAATTATGCCCCTCATAGTGTTTAAACCCAGAACTACACCTCTACAAGTATTCTTTTAAATGTTGTTTGTTTCATATCATTGAATACAAATGAAATCTTAGCAAGTTTCTCTCACTGTGTATCTTATCTGAGTACCTTGGAAACTGTATATACTGGTATTAGAACTAGGAAAGTGAAAGGGAATACCAAAATCGAGAGACACAGGATAAAAAGACAAACGACCAAAATCGAGAGACACAGGATAAAAAGGCAAACGACTATAAAAGCAGTGCTTGCAAAACTCTTTGGTGTAAACCAACTGAACAATTCATGGGAGGAGAGGGGAGGAGGGTGGAGGAGGGAGGAATGAGGGAGGAGGTAACAAACAGTACAAGAAATGTATCCAATGCCTAACGTATGAAGCTGTAACCTCTCTGTATATCACTTTGACAATAAATAAGAGAAAAAAATAAAAATATAGGTAAATAGAAGAAAAGCAAATGTGAGTTAAAATGCGTGGGAAGGGAACACTTACATGCTGTTCATGGAAATGTAAATTCATGCCACCATTATATCAGTGAGTATTGAGCTTCCTCAAAAAACTAAAAGTAAATCTCACCGGTGAGCCAGTTACATCACACTAGACTGTGTATTCAAAGGAATGTAAGTGAAGATACAATATCCACACTTGGATACCCAAGTACACTACAGAAATATTCACCATTGCCACACTAGGGAAACATTTCAGATGTTTTCTAAAATATTATTCAAGAATATATGATTTACACACACAAAGGAGTATTTTCTAGCCACACCAAGAGCAAAAATATTTTATTGGAATATTAATGGACAGAACTGAAGATTACCTTGCTAAGTAAAGCAAATCAGGTTCAGAAAGACAATGGTAACATATACTTTTTCTCCAATGTGGAAGCCAGACCTAAAAACAAACTTATTCATGTACATAAAGGACACCAACACAAATAAACATTTGTATAATTATGGGAATATTTGAAAAGTTTATGAGGATGAGAAAGGAAAATAGAATTTAAAAAGGTGAGTAATAAAATACATTAGATATAAGGCTGATGGCACAAATACACTCACTGTAAGACATGGGACAATAGGTAGTATTGGAAGTCAGGAAAGAGGAAGAAATATGTAGACATAATTAGACTGAAGCATAACACAGGCAGGCATGAAATACAGAGCAAATCTTATATCTCTTCAGACAGATATTATGTAGGAAAATGAAGGACACAAATGTAATTGAGGTCGTATCCAGTTGTGCCCACTATGGAGATATGGGGGATAAAAGGAGAAAGTGATGGAAGAAGGCCAAGGTCAATGCACTTAACATACATGCATAAAAATGGAAAAATGAACTCTACTGAAATTGTTTTAATAAGGGGAGGAGTGGATGAGAGTGTCATGGAGCATTTGATTCTGATCAGAGACAATTCCATGTAGATGTTGATATGTCCAAATTAAAACTTGTTCTATAAATAATATATACTACTAAACAGTATAAAGTAAATGATAAAATTCTACTTATTTTCATAAATATTGAGATGACTAAGACCAGGGTAAACCAGATTAGCAAATTTGAGCTTCTCACGACAATGACAGGTCTTTTACAGAGCTCCATTAGCTTTTCAAAAGTATTGAATAGAATGTACAAAATGTTTCTGTGAATCTCCAAACCCACACTTTCATTGTTTCCCCTACTAATAACATGTTGTACTACTGTGATACAAGGCACAATATATGTGTCAATATCAACATATCATTAGATTGTTCCATCCTTGATTTATGCTCACATGCATGTCTGTTCTGTCCCATAAGTTATAAACACAGGCAAATGTGCCAGAGCCTGCATTCAGCAGAATCGCCTAGTATAGAATAAATTACTTTATGGTCATCGCTTTAGGGATTTTGGACCATTGAGATATTTGCATACATTCTATGTCCAAAATATTTGAGTGTTAGGAAGTATAGCGGTGGATTTGACAGGGGAAAAGAGGGTTGCTGTACAGACACGCACATGTTCTCAGAAAAGCTTAAATAAAAACAGCCCAAATTGGGCTGGGAATATGGCCTAGTGGCAAGAGTGCTTGTCTCGCATTCATGAAGCCCTGGGTTCAATTCCCCAGCACAATATATATATACAATCAAACAGCCAAAAGTGGCACTGTTGCTCAAGTGGCAGAATGCTAGCCTTGAGCAAAAAGAAGCCAGGACAGTGTTCAGGCCCTGAGTCCAAAACCCAGGACTGGCAAAAAAAAAAAAAAAACAGGTCAAATGGTGGATATATCAATGCTTCATGACAATATATTAACCATGCACTGAATATCCAGTGATATTGCCAGTTATAAAGGTCAAAGTTCAGGATGCAATTCTACAACTCAGCTTCTGCATTAGCCATGAGATAATCATGTGAAATTGCTTATTTCAACATGATCATTCATTCTCCAAGCAATCACAGATATATTCATGTATGGAGTATTCTGAATGGGATCCTTACTGAAACCAGTTTGCTTCAATCAGCAATGTTCTGGGCTCTTTTGGACATTAGATATGTGAGATGCTGTCCATCTGAGTGTGATGCCCTAATGAGTTTGGTTGACATCTGCCTGGCAGGATCCCTTTCTGGCCATTTCGCCTTTCACAAGACATGGCATCTATTGAGGCTTTCAAGTTGCATCATACAAATTATTTCTTAATCCAGCTTTGCAACCATCATCCCAGGGGTTTCACTATCTTTGGTCTTGTATGAAATCTTAGCACCTGGGGTAGAGAGAACGGAAAAACATGTTTTCCAACTTGTGTTTATTTCCTTGATGCTGGGCCTCAGATGCAGAACTGCAGGGCTGACAGTTATTCATATTCCTACATGGAACTTCTGAAGGTTGCAATGACAGAAGCTGAGTAGCCATCCCAGTCAATAAAAAGACACATGGACGCCTGATCCCATGGGCTTCACTTCCAGCTAGAATTCCAGCTTGTGTGGATGCTTCAGGCATGTTGCCTTTAACTTTCTCACTCCTTCTCCAGCTTCCACTTTTCGTCGGCCCTTTAGCAGGTCCTGCCTGCTTTTCTAGAATGAAACACAGGTCACATATGGATGGTGATATGATGATTGCTGGGTTTTTTCCTCTCTATACTTTGGGAACGGATCATGGTAACAGGGATGCTTCCCATCATGAAGCAAACACAGTGTAAGTAATTCCTCCATGATTTGATTTTCAGTTACTCTTTTGTTCTCACTGTGGGCTCACAACCACTCTTTCTATATGCTCTTCCCCACATTCTCATCAGGAGATGAGATGCACCAGAAATCTTGGTTTTATTTGGTGTGTACTATGGAGTGATTTTCTTCTTCCAAGGAGGAAGATAAGACTCTGGTTTCTTTTCATGTAGCCACTCCATTCCAGAGTCCTGATCTCTCCACTTCACCCCAGCATCAATGTGCCTCCCATATCCCATTTGTCTTTGGAAGGGATGAAGTGATGTTATTACAAAAACCCAAGTCAGTGGCATGAGTTCTGTACTAAGAGGATGCAGACACATTTCCTTGCCCAAAGGCCAGTGGTCTGAGAAGTTTTCCTTAGTAAGTATGGATTAATATATATTTTGATGACTGTAGACATGCTGTTACTGTTTTAAAGCGAAGCACTGTGTAACTATTGACTTACTAAAAATAAGATTCAGCATATGATCCAGGTGGTGACAGGCCAGGTGGCAATTGGAATACCGTCAAGGAGAGAATCTTATCTGCCTAACAAGAGTTAAGCTTTTCTTGTGGACATGTGTGCTCCCTCAGGTTTTGGTCTTCAGCAGAGGGGCTCAGTAATAAATGATTATGGAGAAATTCTAGCAGCCAAATTGATTCCTATTGCAACAGAATGCCACTGCATAAGTCAATGGCTTCCACCTCTTTCCCAGTCCTGTTTTGACAAGGATAGACTGTGAGGTGGCTGCCCACATTTGGGGGCAGAGATGACAGGATCAGGAATTCTTTGCCTGTGATAGAATACATTTGAACACAACCTAATCCTTCATGGCATTTCTAGATATATGTCTTTCTCGTGTTCCTCTACTTTTCTTGATTCACTTGATTTTCCTTCCTTTAATACTCTAAAACATTTGAGTATGTTTGTTTGGGCACATATATAAACACATCAGATCTTATGTTTGCAGCTGATGTTTGTCAACTACTTACAGATATCAAGCACTGCAGGTGTCAGTTAAAGAAATCTGTCCTTACTATCCTTTGACCCAGTTTATAAAATTTATTTGCGTTACAAGCTAAATATCATTATGAATCATCTACAAAGTCCTTGATATAGTTAAATGCATCATGGCAATTATATTTCATTGGAAGAAAAAAGATTAATTGAATACCACACCAACAGATGTTATGAAAATGTTTTGTTTTTTAGCTTTTATTACAATATAGCACTTGCAGGAACTATCTGGTTTGTTTCTATGTTTCTATATTGCATGTCATATATTTTGATTGCTGGCTCCCCACTTTTTGTAACCATTTATTATGTCTCATCAAACAACCTATTTCTCCTCCGATATCTGTAATTTCCTCTTTCTGTTTTTATATATTTTCTCCTAGATAACAGAAAGGAGAAGAATATGGTACTTGTACTCAATACTTGCTTACTTTGCCTAACAAAATAATCTCCTTTTCAATATACTTTCTTGCCAATTATGTGAATCCATCCTTCTTGGTTCTGAATAAAACTCGGCTTTTGATATAGCCACTTATCCTACCAACTCAAATGTTGGGTCATCCGGGATGATTCCATAAATTGGATTATTTGTATACAATGACATCCAGGACTACACAAGCATCTGTATAGAAACCTGATCTTGATTTGTTGGGATAGATTTCTAGAAGTTATATAGCAGTATCAAATATGAGATCTGACATATTTTGTTAATACCTCAAGGAATTTTCCTTGCTTCTTAATTTTACATATTTTCACCAAAATTTGTAATTTTGCTTTTGATGATAGACATTTTGGGTTCCATAATGAAGGGATTTCAGTTTTGTTTGCATTATGCCAATTACTAAAATAGTTTGGTATTTTTCCTGTATTGAATTCCTATTTGTACTTATTCATTTAAAGTAGACCATTTCATGTGCATGTTTCACAGTACTATTATTTTTCATACTAGTGTTCATACTTCAGAATTCTCTTATACTATGATATAAATTCTAGTAGACAGATAGCTAGTAAGAGTTATCAATTATTTATTTGGCTGTGTCTGCCTTGCTTTTTTTTTTCTTATTTATTGTCAAAGTGATGTAGAGAGAGGTTACAGTTTCATATGTTACACATTGAATACATTTCTTGTAATGTTTGTTACCTCCTGCCTCATTCCACCTTCCCCCTCCCCTTTTCCCTCTCCCCACATGAGTTGTTTATTGGTTTACACCAAACAGTTTTGCAAGCATTGCTTTTGTAGTCGTTTGTCTTTTTATCCTGTATTTCTCAATTTTGGTATTCCCTTTCACTTTCCTAGTTCTAATACCAGTATATACAGTTTCCAATGTACTCAGATAAGATACAGTGATAGTGCAGGTACAACCACAGGAAGGGAATATAAAAGGATCATCAACAATAGAAGCTACGGTTTCACATGGCATGTTTAAAGTAATTACAACAGTTAGTATAATTTTTTCCAAGTCCTTTCATTTCCTTACGAATGGGGAAATGTCATTCTTTCTGATAGAGGCATAAAATTCCTTTGTGTATATGTACCACATTCTCCTGATCCATTCGTCTACTGAGGGGCATCTGGGTTGGTTCCATATTCCAGTTATGGCAAATTGTGCTGCGAGAACATTGCTGTGCTAGTGGCTTTAGTGTGTTCTTGTTTGTGGTCTTTTGGGTAGATGCCCAAAAGTGGGGCTGCTGGGTCATACAGGAGCTCTATGTTTAGCCTTCTGAGGAATCTCCATACTGCTTGCCAGAGAGCTTGAACCAGTTTACATTCCCACCAACGATGAAGTAGGGCTCCCTTTTGGCCACATCCCCTCCAACATTTGTTATTGTTAGTTGTCTTGATAATGGACATTCTTACTGGGGTGAGATGGAATCTCAATGTTGTTTTGATTTGCATTTCTTTTATGGCCAGTGATGTAGAGCACTTTTTCATATGTCTCTTGGCCATTCTCATTTACCTCATCAAAGAAGTCTCTTTTAAAGACTTTAGCCCACTTGTTGAGGGGGCTGTTGGTTCTTTGGGGTTTTGTTTTGGAGGAATGTAATTTTTTTAGTTCTGCATATATTTTACATATGAGGCCTTTGTCCGTTGTATGGCCAGTAAAGATCTTTTCCCAATCTGTGGGCTTTCTGTTTATCTTGTGAGCTATGTCCTTTGCCCTGCAGGAGCTCTGCAGTTTGATGCAGTCCCATTTGTCCACACTTTCTTTGATTTGTAGTCTTTCGGGGTCTTTGTTAAGGAAGTTCCGTCCTGTGCCAAAGAGCCCAAGTGTTTCTCCTACTCCTACTCCTTTTAGTGTTTTCAGGGTATCTGTTTTAATTTTGAGGTCTTTAATCCATTTGGAATTGATTTTGGTGCACGGTGATATATAAGGATCTAGTTTTAGTTTGTTGCAGGGGTTGAACCAGTTTTGCCAGCACCATTTGTTAAAAAGGCTATCTTTCTTCCATGCTTTTTTTTTTATCAGTTTGGTTGCAGCATGAATTTTGATGACGACATTTATTTATTATTACATTCATCACAGATACTGAATATAATTTTCATTCCTTATATTCTTTGCATTGCTGTTGCATTGGCTTGCCTTTTACCCTTTGTCTCTCCATTCTTATTTTCCTCTTCTATTCCCTACTTCCAAAAACTGTACATATAATACCCAGGTTAGCAAAATCATTTTCAGTGACATCATGGGTAAAACCATAGGGAATATACACAAAAGAAAAAGGCATAATTTCCCATAGAATATCTAAAAGTAACAACAGTGAAAAAACATTTATTTCCATAATCTGGAGTTCATTTCCTTTAGCATGACCTTATGTGTTTACATGTACATAGCTATTGAGTCATTGTGATCTTCTGCTGGGACAACCCTAGACATATATTAATTATTACCAATGAGGGAAACCACAGTTTATGTTTCTTTGGGTATGACTCATTTCACAGTATGATTTTTTCCAAGTATTTCCATTTCCTCATGAATGGAGCAAAGTCATTCTTTCTGATAGAAGCACAAAATTCCATTGTGTATATGTACCACATTTTCTTGACCCATTCATTTCCTGAGGGACATCTGTGTTGGTTCCACTTGTAAGTAATACCGCAGTGCATATGGCTGTGCTGGTAGCTTTAGTGTGGTCTTGTGATCCTCTGGGTAAATGCCCAAAAGAGGGGTTGATGGGTCATAAGGGATCTCAACACTGCTTTCCAAAGTGGTTGAACAAGTTTACATTCCCACCAACCTTGTAGTAGGGTTCGCTTTTGGCCACATCCCTGCCAGCACCAGTTGTTATTAATTTTTTTGATGATGACCATTGTTGGGGTTCAGCTTTGGCCTTGAGGGGGGAAGGGCAAAGGAGAGCTATCCCAAGATGCGGCCCTTCCCCCAGCCCTGGGGCAGTGCGGAAGCAGGCCAAACCTCTCTGGGTCTGGAACCAGAAGGGCTGGCTTTGCGACCAACCCCCAACCTCTTGCCAGCTAGCACGTATGCCTCCCCCCCCATTTTCGCGGGCTTTACCCATGGGGTGGTGCTATGCAAGTGATGTTAGCCCATGAGGGGTTCTTAAGACAAGCTCGCCATCCTATCGCCAGCTCTTGGTAGATCACCCCTTTTCTCATCACCATTACTATATTAGCTGTTAGCCACTCCCTTATTAAATCAGATTTGCTCTTGAAGCTGTCTCCGAGACTCCACGTTCGCCTGGCTTCCTTCCTGGGTAAGGAGGGAGGAAAAGGGATCTCGTTCGGCCACGTGCACCTAGCCCCCCACTCCACCCTGGCCTTGCCTGCAGGTCGGGTGACCAGGGAAGAGGGTGAGAAAGGGAGCATAGAGAATAGAGTAAGCCTGGCATCCCTGCACCAGGGGAGGCGAACCTAGCCCGGCAGACCATTGTTACTGGGTGAGGTGAAATCTCAATGTTTTGGTTTACAATTCTTTTATGGCATGTGATGTTTAACATTCCTTCTTGTGCCTCTCGGCCATTCTCATTTCCTCTTAAGAGAAGACTCTCTTTATGTCTTGTTTTTTGCTGCCAGTCCTGGGGCTTGGACTCAGGGCCTGGGTACTTCTTTTTTCTCATGGCTAGCACTCTACCTCTTGAGCCACAGCTCCTCTTCTGGCTTTTGCTGTTTATGTGGTGCTGAGGAATCGAACCCAGAGCTTCGTGCATGCTAGGAAAGCACTCTACCTCTGAGCCACATTCCCAGCCCTCTCTTTATGTCTTTAGCCTATTTATTAAGGGGATTTGTTTTGGAAGAGTTTAATTTTTTGAGATTTAAGTATATTTTAGATATGAGGCCATTGTCTGTTGTATGGCCAGTGACAATCCCAATTTGAAAGCTTTCTAGTTATCTTGCAAGCTATGTTCTTTCCATGAAAAACTTCTGCAGTTTGATGACCTCCAATTTGTCCAGTCTTTCTTTGATTTGTTATTTTTCTGAGTTTTGTAAGAAAGTTTCAATTTATGCCAAGGAGCCCAAGTGTTTCTCCTATTCCTCCCTGCAGTGGTTTCAGGTTATCTGCTTTTACCTCAAGGTCTTTGATTCATTTGGGATTGATTCTGATGCAGGGTGATATATAAAGATTTGGCTTTAGTTTGTTACAGGTATTTAATCAATTTTGCCAGCGCCATTTGTTGAAGAGACTATCTTTCTTCCATCCAATTTTTTAACTCCTTTATCAACGATTAAGTAGTCCTAGTTCTGTGTGTTCATTTCTGGGACTTCAGTTCTATTCCACTGGTCCTCAGGCTGGTTCTTATGCCAATACCAAGCTATTTTAATTAGTATAGCTTTGTAATTTTTTTTGCTAGTCCTGGGCCTTGAAATCAGGGCCTGAGCACTATCTCTGGCTTCTTTTTTCTCAAGGCTAGCACTCTATCTCTTGTCTTACAGCACCCCTTCCAGCTTTTTCTGTTTTGTGTGGTGCTGAGGAATTGAACCCAGGGCTTCATGCATGCTAGGCAAGCACTCTACCACTAAGCCATATTCCCAGCTTAGATTTGAAGTTTGGTATTGATATTCCTCCATTGTTGTTGGATTATATAC
The DNA here is from genome assembly GCF_023159225.1 of Perognathus longimembris pacificus. NCBI lineage: Eukaryota > Metazoa > Chordata > Mammalia > Rodentia > Heteromyidae > Perognathus > Perognathus longimembris. The sequence continues at coordinate 69,023,830 of NC_063163.1, forward strand.
CATTTAACCAGTCGAAAAAAATCTGTCCTTTCATTTAGATCTATGTGAACTGAAAGGATTGTTTCTATGAAGCCCTTTGGCACACTTGGATTGAAAACAGATACAGTCTACCTGGACAGGCAATAACCAGGAAAAAACAACTATGTAGATGTTGGAGAATGCTACCAAAATTGAGGTTACTGAGCTTGAGACTGGAGGATTTTGGTTATTGGAGACTGAATGTTGTCTGTATCTGATCAGGAAGAAGGCCTAATACATGCTGTTGTCCATGTATCTAGGAATTAAGTAGAAAAAGAATTTTTTTAAAGGAGAGAGAGGAAAGAAATAAAAAGAAGAAAAAATGGGAATAAGATGAGAAACAAAAAAATTAAAACAAAAATTAAGAAAATATAAAAATGTATAACATATATGAAAAAATTAAAAAGAAATAAAACTTATTATTGGTAAAAAGTAATCTTCATTATTAGATTGATCTTGTGTCTCCCCTGTGTCTGCTTTTCAGTCTTTTAATGGAGACTTTGATTTCTTTGTGATGATCAGTGTTCCTGAGATTCAGTTAGTTTCTTTTTTTTGTCAGTCCTGGGACTTGAACTCAGGGCCTGAGCAATGTCCCTGGCTTCTTTTGGTCAAGGATAGCACTCTACCCTTTGAGCCACAGTGCCATTTCTGACTTTTTTCTGAGTGTGTGGTACTGAGGAATTGAACCCAGGGCTTGATGTATGCTAGGCAAGCACTCTACTACTAAGCTACATTCCCAGATCTTTGCTGGTTTTTTAAGTCAGTTTGATTAAGCTAGAAGAGTGGATCTGCCATATGGTCTCTGTGACTGTCCTCCCAGGCTATTTTATTCCTAGAGTTGTCTGCTTTGTTTGACTTGCAGGTGGGATTTGGGCACTTTCTATAGTTCAGATAGCTGCCAGGGTAATTGTAGTCTGTCTGGGATTAGTGGCTTTTTCCAGAGGTCTGTTTGCTATGGAGTTCTTTTGGCCCACTGGGAGCTGCTCTCTGCTTTGTGTTTTAGAGTCTCCAGGAGGTGGCTAAGTGGCAGATATACAGAAGAGCAGGGTAACCTCTGGCTGTGTTTACCTGAGGTTTAAAGAAACTGCACCTTGGGGGAAATCCCTCCACTTGGGTGGGAAGACCTTCCCCTGGGTGGAGCTGACTTTCACTGCTCAGATTCCTTTGCCCCACTGTCTTTGCTTTTCCCTGGACTAATTTATTTCTTCTCTGTTGTGGCCAAGTCTATGCCAGAGTCAAAGATGGCATTTTTCTCCAGTGGTGGGGAAAGGACTATCTTCCAAATGCTGTTCTGTGAGCGCTGGTGAGAATGTATTTTGTGGGGTAATCATGCTTTCCGACCATTATTCATGTGTTTTGTTTTTGTTTTTGTTTTGTTTTTTGTTTTTGGGCTGTCTGTGATCTGCGTCTGTCTGTAGACAGCAGGCTGAAATTTTCAGCTCCTGGATGTGCTGGAGGTGAGTGGAGAGCCCTGTACCCTGTCTCCTCTGCTCTTATCCTGGATTTGTCTGCTGGTGCGGTATCAGACTACATTCTGTGGGTCTTTCTCTGGAACACTAAAACTGGGTTCTTGGAGAGAGCTCAGTTAACGCCCTGTTGCTCTTCTGCCATTTTCCTGTAACCTCATTCCTTATTTTCTTCTCTGGTTTGGTATCAGGATAATGCTGGTATCATGGAATGTTCTCCAAGGAATTGTTTCAACTTGTATATTTTCAAAATAAACTAAGGATAAAGGTCATTAAGTAATGTCTAATATTTATAAAACAAGTTAGCAGTAAAGTCACATTGTACTGTTTTGGTTTAATGCACACCTTTTATTACTAATTTAACTTCATTGAATTTATTACTTTTAGTTGTATGTGTTTTCCAGTTTCAATTATGCAACAGTGTCCATTTCATTTCTTCCACTCAATCATACTTATTATTTTCTTATTGATCTTTTGTATTTCTATGTTTCCATGTCTGATGTTATTTACTTCAGTTTTCCCTTTGTTGTTTCTAGCCTAGTAAAGGATTTGTCCCTTTTGTATGTGTAGAATGTTTAAGTGTTCTTGATTATAGTCATTAGGTTAATGGATATGTTTTCCAATTCTTTTACTTATACTCAAGTATCTCTTAGTAATTTTGGGTTTGAAACTTTGTTTTTCTACCTCCTTGAGATGCAATGTTGGTTCTGTAGCACTAATTTGTTTTCTTTATTTTTTTAATAATAATTACTTATTTATTGTCAAAGTGATATACAGTGGGGCTACAGTTTCATACATAAGGCAGTAGATATATTTATTGTACAATTTGTTACCTCCTCCCTCATTCCCTCTTCCCCTCTCCCCTTTTTCCTTCCCCTCTCCCCTACCCCCCCCCCCCGCCACATGACTTGTTCAGTTGGTTTACACCAAATTGTTTTGCAAGTATTGCTTTTGGAGTCATTTCTCTTTTTATCCTTGTCTCTCGATTTTGATATTCCCCTTCACTTCCCTAGTTCTAATACCAGTATTATTACAGTATACAGGGTACTCAGATGAGATACAGTGATAGCGTAGGGACAAACACAGGAAGGGGATACAAGAGGATCATGATGATGAAAAGGAGATACGGTTTCACATGTCATATTGGAATTAATTACAACAGTGATATAACAGTCGTTTCTATAACATGGAGTTCATTTCACTTAGCATCATCTTATGTGTTCATAAGGGCATAGCTATTGGGCTCTTGTGATCCTCTGCTGTGACTAGCCTAAACCTGTGTAGCACTAATTTGTATACAATGGTTATTAAATGTGTCCTTTTAAACCATGAAGACTGAGAGGAAGGATGGGATTGGGAGAGATAGACATGAACAAAGGATGGGATAGTAGCAGTCAAGCTGCATTATACTCATAAACTGACTTGTTGAATTAAAAACCACTGTATAGCTATTTAAAGCTAATTTTAAAAGGGTCCTTTTAGTCCACCTTTTGCAACATCCATGGATTTGAGTATTGCTGAGTTCCATTTTCATTTGTACAAAAGATTAGTTTATGTATTCAAATTTCTTTTGATCCATTGGTAGTTAAAATTATTTGATTTTTATGTATGTATCTATTTTCCCATTTATCTCACTAATTTCTGGCCTTAGTACAAGAAGGTCTGAATGTGTGATCATTTTTAAACTTGAATGCTTGTATTGTGTCTTAGAGAATGTTCAATATATGAGGATATTTTCTTCATAAGAAGTTGAGGGGAATGTTCTGTAGGTGTATGTGAGGTTTATTTGATCTAGGGTGAAATTTAACTTTGATTCCTCCTTTTTCAGTCTGTCTGTATGACTTCTCCATTGCTGAAAGTGGTGTGTTAAAATCTGCAGCTATTCTTGTATTGAGAACTATCTCTCACTCTCTCAAACTCTATGAATATTTCTCTTATATAGTGAAGTGTTCAACAAGTAGTGCCTAAATATACCCTTACAAGTGCTATGTTACCTTACTGGTTCACCCCTTCATCATTGTTATATGAACTTTTTATTGCTTGACTAATACCTCTTTAATAAGATGTATTATAGATATTTCTGCTTTCTTCTGGTTTCCATTTCATGGTCTGCTTTATTCTGCCCTTCCCTTTGCGTCTATGTGTATAGTAATAGGGGAAGTAAGGAATGAGATCAGCATAGCATTTGGCCTTTCATTTTTACAAATTCAGGTACATAAGTGTTTTATTTTTGTCAATTGTAGAGCTAGAACTTAGGGCCTTGGTGTTGTGCTTGAGCCTTTTCACTCAAAGCTACTGCTCTATTATTTGAGGCACAGAGACACTTCAGTATTCTGGTGCTTAATTGGAGATGCAGGTTGCATAAATTTTCCTGCTTTGGCTGTCTTCAAACTGCAATCCTCAGATCTCAGCCTCCTGAGTAGCTAATATTACAGGCATGAGCCACTGGCACCTGGCTTACATTATGTCTTTTAAATAAAGTATTTTGGGTATATTCAGTCCTAGTAATTGTTCACAAATCACTTCTCATGATGCCATTAAGGAACTTGTTATTTAGCTTCACTGTCACTGCTTCTACAATCTTTCCCTTTCAAAATGTTCATTTAGGCAAGTCACAGCAGAGGATCACAGGAGCCCAGTAGCTATACCCTTATGAACACATAAGATAATGCTAAGTGAAATGAACTCCATGTTATGGAAACAATTGTTATATCACTGTTGTAACTACTTTCAACGTGCCATATGTAACTGTAGCCTCTATTATTGATGATATTCCTGTATCACCTTCCTGTGGTTGTACCTACACTATCTCTGTATCTTATCTGAGTATATTGGAAACCGGGTATACTGGTATTCGAACCAGGAAATTGGAAGGGAATACCAAAATCGAGAGAGACAGGGTAAAAAAAGACAAACAACTACAAAAGAAATACTTGCAAAACTGTTTGGTGTAAATGAACTGAACAACTCATGGGGGGGAGGGGGGAGGGGGGAATGAGGGATGAGGTAACAAACAGTACAAGAAATGCATCCAATGCCCAATGTATGAAACTGTAACCTCTCTGTAATTCAGTTTGATAATAAAAATAAATAAATAAATAAATGTTCAGTGGTTAATAAGTGAGTTCACTATTAGTGTGTTTTTCTAGGATATTAATTTTCATTTTTTCATTATAGGATTTTTATTTATATTGGTCTTTATATTTAATTACAGCAAGTTATTTGTAATGATAACAACTATCCATGATGACAAGGATGAGAAGTAACAAAAGAACAAGACAAAATGAAAGCATAAACTAGGGGGGAGATTATGATCAAAGTGTATTGAACGTAAAGAGATGCCAGAAGAAAATTCACACAAATAAATACTCTCTCTGCATTATATTTTCCCCAACTTTTCAAATATCATATATCTAATTTTACATTATCCTATAATGGGGGCTGGGGATATGGCCTATGGCAAGAGTACCTGCCTCATATACATGAGGCCCTGGGTTCGATTCCCCAGCACCACATATACAGAAAATGGCCAGAAGTGGCGCTGTGGCTCAAGCGGCAGAGTGCTAGCCTTGAGCAAAAAGAAGCCAGGGACAGTGCTCAGGCCCTGAGTCCAAGCCCCAGGACTGGCAAAAAAAAAAAAAAAAAAAAACATTATCCTATAATGAATACTGGAAAATAAATTTATGAAGTTGATAATATTTTTCTTTTCCTAACAAATATGTGTAGGTTTAACTACAATATTAGAACATTCTCAGATTGATTCATCAGTATGTTTTATACATCCCTGTATACTTTTTTTCACATCCACTTCATTCAGATTTTTAAATTTAATTTAAATTTAAATTTTATTTTATTCTCTAGGTAATATGAAGACAGGTTGTAGTTAATGCTATTAACTTTTTTTCATAGAATTTTTTCCTGTTCATTATAGAAGAGAACCACTAGAGATAAATTTCATTCACTTTCTTTGACAGGAAACATCTTGATCTCTCTTTCACTAGTATAGATTATCTTTTCTAAGTGCAGTATACTAGGTAAATATTTTGTATTGTTACCAGCGGCACTGTAAAGATCTCTGGCCCTGCATCTTGGTTTATGTGGATTTTTTTTAGAAGCTAGCTGTTAGGGAAATGGGGGCACACTTGCGGATGATGAGTTCCCTATCATTTGTAGACTTGAGAATCTTCCATGTATATTTCACTTGTGAGAACTTGATCAAAAGACAGCTTGTTGAAGATGAGATGGTGGCAAGTTTAATTAACTTTTGATCTTTCTAAACATATTTTTTTGTCTTCCGTGGGACTTTAACTCAGGGCCTGGGTACTTGCCCTGAGATTTTTTGTTAAAGGCTGACTCTACCATTAGAGCTAGAGTTCCACTTCCAGTGGTTTTCTAGTTAATTGGAGATAAAAGTCACATGGCCTTTACTCCTAGGGCTGGCTTTGAACTCTGATCTTGATATCTCAGACTCCTGAGTAGATAGGTTTTACAGGAGTGAGGTATTAATACCACGGATATTTAGGAAAACATGGATATTTGTGCTTTTATTTCTATTAGGAATTTATATTCTGTTGTTTACATAAACACGGATTTTTACTGTACTCATCCATTTGCTGAACACCAGTAAAACTAGCGTTTGCTTTTAAAAAATATTTCTTTCTCTCTTTCCTGTCGGATCCTGGGGCTTAAACTCAGGGCCTGGACAATGTTTTTGAGCCTCTTTTGCTCAAGACTAGCACTCTACCACTAGAACCCCAGCTCCACCTCTACCTTTTTTGGGAAATTTATGGGAGATAAGAGTCCCTTGGTCTTTCCTGTCCAGCCTATGATTGAAGCATACTCCTCAGATCTCATCCTCCAGAGTAGCTAGGATTACACTTACGGCTACTGTTCTACCAATTGACCATCAGCTCCACTCTGGCTTTTAAGTGGTGAACTGGTTATGTGTCTCTTGGCTTCACTGTCCCAGGATTGCTTCCAACTGTGATCCTCAAATCTCATCTTTTGAGTATATTACACTATAGGGGTGAGCCACTTGTGCTTAGAGACACTATTGCCAATTTCTAATAACTTTACACACATTCTTTCTTGCTTTCACACATACATGGTTTACTTTTGATTTACTCTTTCACAAAAAAGCTACTATTATTTTTACCTGAATGTGGACTCAGTGTCTGTGGTTTTTTGCTCAAGTCTAGTACTTTATCCCTTGAGCCATATCTACACTTGGAGGTTTTCTTTTTTTAGGTTAATTGAAGATAAGCATCTTATAGTCTTTCCTGCTAGGGATGGCTTTTTTTTTTTTTTTTTTTTTTTTTTTGGCCAGTCCTGGGCCTTGGACTCAGGGCCTGAGCACTGTCCCTGGCTTCTTTCCGCCCAAGGCTAGCACTCTGCCACTTGAGCCACAGCGCCGCTTCTGGCCGTTTTCTGTATATGTGGTGCTGGGGAATCGAACCTAGGGCCTCGTGTATCCGAGGCAGGCACTCTTGCCACTAGGCTATATCCCCAGCCCCTAGGGATGGCTTTTTGATCTTTGATGCTCTTACTCTTAGTATCCTTTCCTTTTCACTATCTCAATCTACATATTTTGTGGAGCAAGTAGTGATTATTAATGCCTTTCCCAGCAATGAATTTCACCATGGTGGCTGAGGCTTTATTACAACTCTCTCCCCATGCTCCAATTTGAAGTCTCATGACTTCATGAGGAGTTTCTTGAAGTGTAGTGGAGGAGAGTAACATGGGAAACCACTACTTGCTGCATTGTAAAAATGAATCATTTGCTTTGTTACATACATTAGAATTAGGATCTCTCCTGAGTCTTCGGCTTTTTTTTTCTAGTAGCTAATGCATAAAGAGTAGTTTCATGTGGTGGGGCTGCAAGGAAAACCATAGGGCTTTCCTCAAATGACCCCTTGTTCTGCTTCTGAAAGTTGATCTTAATTTGAGACATTATCTAAACTAGCATGGTCTTACAGATAACCACAAACATAAACAGAGTGTCTGAATAAACAAAGACTTATTTTCACACACGTGGTGCTAGCTATCTCAACATTAAAACAAAAAAATTATTTGGTGGCCCATTAGGGCCTTCACCATATTTAATGGAGGGTATGGTTTTTTGATGCGTTACATATGAAAGACAGAAAAATCAAGCTCTGTGGGATTTCACATGGACATTATAGTACTAATATATCATAAAGGGTATAATGTTTCAACATATTTAATTTGTAGAGAAATAAATATCAAATTCACCAAAGGCATTGCATTAATTTGAAGTTTTGGATTAGTCCTGAAAATGTTCTTATGTTTCCTCTGCAGGTTTGTTTTCAAGTACTATCAGCTTGTCCTAGCCTTGGCTTTTGCTGTTGAGGAAATTAACACATTCTCCAATCTTTTACACAACATGACTCTGGGATTTGATATCTATAATGCTGATTTCAGATCTTGGTCTGCCTTTGAGAATCATTTTCTTTGGCTCTCTGGGCAGAACAAGATCCCTAACTACACCTGCATGGAAAAAAATAAGTTTGTAGCAGCACTTGAAGGAACTTCAGGAATAACATCTGCTGAAATTGGAACACTGCTGGAACTCTACAGATTTCCACAGGTGAAGGAGAGAGGGATGTGTTTAGATTTCTACCTTGGTTCCATTTTAATATGTTATAAGAGAATGACAGGAAGAGACATAATATCAAAAAATATCTAATTTTATAATATCAAAGTAATCCACTGTGTGGAGTTATCTACACTCTCATTATGTAAGAGAGGATGGAGAAGTTGGGGAAGACAAAAGGATGCCCATGAATTGAGGGTGTGTTGAATAATTTTGTACAAAGCAAAAAGTGGGAAATGACTTTAACAAGGTGAAGTTATTGAGTAAATAAGGCCAAATATAGAAAGATGAAAGAGTTGCATTTTCTCTCATCTGTGGAAGTTGGATTTAAAAATTTAAGCATTTAATACAAAGAAAGTACGAAAAAACATACATGCCCCTAAGCACATATACGTGATTAAACTGGCTAAATCATTGAATAGGTAAGGGGAGCTTTCCATGGTGTAGTCTGGACATTAGGACTAGGAAACTAAAGATGTGTATATGAGAGTTTGTGATGTTAAAAGACGGTGTAGAAGGCTAGAAAGATGGTGGAATAATGGCAAGTACAGACATAATATTCATGTATGTATGTAAAATGAAACAGTGGAATGAGTTGTACTGATTTAGATAAAGAGAAAATAATAGAAAAGTTGATAACGATCAACAGGAATTATGCACATAGTTGACATCTTCAATTGAAAATATTTGCTCAATGATTTTAAAATAACTTACAATTTTAATTAAAAAACTGCAAGAAAAATATCAAAGCTCTTCTTCCATCCATTTCAACCTGTTGCTTACTATAAATCAAGACGGAGGTTTTGATGTAAATGAATTTTTCTTACTGTGAGCCTACAATTTTCTTTCCTTTTAGCTTACATTTGGGGCTTTTGATCCAGCCCTGAGTGACCATGGCAAGTTTCCTTCTCTCTATCAGATGGCCCCAAAGGACACATCACTAGCCATTTCTATGGTCTCCTTGATGCTTCATTTCAGCTGGAACTGGGTAGGGCTATTGATCTCACAAGATGAGAAAGGATTATCGATTCTTGCAGAATTGAGAGGAGAGATGGACAAGAACAGAGTCTGTATAGCCTTTGAGCATATGATCCCAAATAGTGCTCTGACACAAGTATTTAATATCATGACAATTCAAAATCAGATTAATAAATCATCAGCAAATGTACTTATCATTTATGGTACTAAGGAATATCTACTAACCCTAATGATATATATTGGACAAATTTTAATAACAAGCAAAGTTTGGCTCTTGAACTCACAGTGTGATTTACCCATTGGAAGGAAGTATTTCATGTTAGGCTCATTCCATGTGCCTCTCGTTTTTTTATATCACCATGAAGACATTTCTGGATTCACAGAGTTTATCAAGGCAGTTAAGCCTTCCAAATACCCAGAAGACTTTTACCTGGGTAGGTTGTGGTTTCTTTCTTTTAATTGCTCCCATTCTGAGTCTGACTGTGTAATGTGGGAGAACTGTCCACATGATGCCTCCTTGGAATGGTTGCCAGGGCAAATTTTTGACATGTCAATGTCTGAAGAGAGTTACAATATATACAATGCTGCTTATGCTGTGGCCCAGGCCCTCCATGATATGCTTCTTCATGAAACAGAAGAGCCAACAATGGATAGTCAGAAAGGGAAGGTGCCTTCCCCTGCGCAGGTAATGACTTCTCTCTTGCATTCTACACATCAAAATCAAAGTAAATCTAAGTACATTCAATTTTTCCCTAGTGTCCAGGAGAAATTTTACTTTCTAAAAATATTTGTTAACTTACTCCAGACCTATTGTCATGTATTCTTAAAGAAAAACATACCAGCAAAAAGGTGTAAACAGGTTTTATTTTCTGATCGACCCCTGTGTTATGAATGATTTCAATAAGCTCACAGCTAATTTTTTTTTTTTTTTGGCCAGTCCTGGGCCTTGGACTCAGGGCCCGAGCACCGTCCCTGGCTTCTTCCCGCTCAAGGCTAGCACTCTGCCACTTGAGCCACAGCGCCGCTTCTGGCCGTTTTCTGTATATGTGGTGCTGGGGAATCGAACCTAGGGCCTCGTGTATCCGAGGCAGGCACTCTTGCCACTAGGCTATATCCCCAGCCCACAGCTAATGTTTTACAATCCATATTTTACTAGAAATTTCTTAATAGCAAAGGATGATATGTTATTTAAGTACATAATTATTCAAATGATGTTGTTTCTCAGGAAGTAACTTATGGGAAAATGAGATTGGGAAAGATGAGGAAGAACGATGGAAGTGTAACACTGAGATGCCTTGTACTCACAAACTGACTTGTAATATTTTAAGTCCTTTGTTTGATACATAAAGATAATAAAATATTAATGGACTACTGCCATACATAATCCATTAATAAGTTAAAAGGACTGAGAGCCAGTAATTCATACTTATAATCCTAGCTACTGTGGTAACTGAGATCTGAAGATCACTGTTAGAATCCAGCCCAGGCAGGAAAGTCTTTGAGACTATTATATTCAATTCACCACCAAAAAAACGGGAGTTGCTTTGTGGCCCAAAGTGCTAGATTACCAGCCTTCAGTGAACAAGCTCAAGGACAACACCCAGGCCTTGAGCTCAAGCACCATGACCAACAAACATAAAAATAAACACATAAGGGCATAGTTTAGCCTTCTGAGGAATCTCTATACCGCTTTCCAGAGTGGCTGAACAAGTTTACATTCTCACCAACAATAAAGTACGGTTCCCTTTTGACCACATCCCCTCCAACATTTGTTATTGTTAGTTTTCTTGGTATAGGACATTCTTACTGGGGTGAGGTGGAATCTCAATGTTGTTTTGATTTCTATTTCTTTTATGGCCAGTGATATAGAACACTTTTTCATATTTCTCTTGGCCATTCACATTTCCTCATCAGAGAAGTCTCTTTTTAAGTCTTTAGGCCACTTGTTGAGGGGGCTGTTGGTTTTTTGATGTTTTATTTTGGGGAAATTTAATTCTTTTAGTTCTGCATATGTTTTAGATATGAGGTCTTTGTCTGTTGTATGGCCGGTAAACCTCTTTTCCCAATCAATGGGCTTTCTGTTTATCTTGGGAGCTATGTCTTTTGCCCTGCAGAAGCTTTTGTTATATTACTGTTTTATTTACTTTCAGCATGCCATGTGAAACTGTAGCTTCTATTGTTGATGATCCTCTTTTATACCCTTCCTGTGGTTGTACCCGCACTATTACTGTATCTCATCTGAGTACACTGGATACTGTATATACTGGTATTAGAACTAGGGAAGTGAAGGGGAATATCAAAATCAAGAGACAAAGGATAAAAAGACAAATGACTCCAAAAGCAATACTTGCAAAACCATTTGTTGTAAACCAACTGAACAACTCTTGGAGGCAGAGGGAAAGGGGGAGGGGGAGGCGGGAATGAGGGAGGAGGTAACAAACAGTACAAGAAATGTACCCAAGACCTAACATATGAAACTGTAACCTCTCTGTACATCACTTTGGCAATAAATAAGAACAAAAATAAGGGCACAGTTATTGGGCTCTTGCGATCCTCCGCTGTGACTAGCCTAAACCTGTGTTCATTATTCTCTATGAGGGAAACCATAGAGTCCATGTTTCTTTGGGTCTGGCTTACTTCACTTAGTATAATTTTTCCAAGTTCTTCCATTTCCTTATGAATGGGGACATGTCTTTCTGATAGAGGCATAAAATTCCATTGTGTATATGTACCACATTTTCCTGATCCATTCATTTACTGTGGGGCATCTGGGTTGGTTCCAAATTTAAGCAATGACAAATTGTGCAGCGATGAACATTGTTGTGCTGGTGGCCTTAGTGTGTTCTTGTTTATAATCTTTTGGGTAGATGCCCAAGACTGGGGCTGCTGGGTCGTAGGGGAGCTTTATGAACACATAAGATGACCCTAAGTGAAATGAGCTCCATGTTATGAAAATGAGTGTTATATCACTGTTGTAATTACTTTCAACATGCCATGTGAAACCATAGCTTTTTTTTGTTGATGATCCTCTTGTATCCCTTTCCTGTGGTTGTCCCCGCGCTATCATTGTATCTCATCTGCCCTGGATACTGTATATACGGGTAGTAGAACTAGGGAAGGGAAAAGGAATATCAAAATCAAGAGACAAAGGATAAAAAGACAAATTACTCCAAAAGCAATATTCACAAAACCATTTGGGGTAAACCAACCAATCTACTCATGGGGGGAGAGGAAAAAGGGAAGGGAGGAAATGAGGGAGGAGGTAACAAGTTGTACAAGAAATGTACCCACTGCCTTGCATATGAAACTGTAACCCCTCTGTACATCACTTTAACAATAAATAATTATTCAGAAAAAAGTAAACATATATTTAAAATGTACACACAAAATATAACCTCTTTATTCCACTTTATTCATAAAATTATCAGTTCTTCAAAACCCTTATGTAGCAACTGGGAATTGTCGCATCCCTGAGTATTTAAGTGGGGATAGTTTCTCTTGAAAACATGCTTTGTAGTAACCAGAATTCATAAACATCTCGTTTTAGCTTTATACACATTGTTTAGTTGTACTTCATTTGATATTTGTGTTAATATTGAATTATAAAGTAAGTATTGAAGAGAAGGAGGTGCTTGGCTAATTCAGGATATCTGTTTCAACACTTGCATTCACTTCACCAAGAGATGATATGTCTCTTTTAGCTGCACCCTTTTCTGAAGAACATCCACTTTCACAATCTTGCTGGTGAACAAGTGATTTTGGATGAGGACAAGAAATTACAGGCAGAGTATGACATTTTGAATATTTGGAATTTTCCAGAAGGTCTTGAATTCAAAGTGAAAATTGGGAAGTTTTCTCCATATGCTCCTCGTGGTCATCAACTCTCTGTATCTACAGATATGATAGAGTGGGCCATGGATACTATGGAGGTGGGTTCAAGATAACAAATATGACTACAACCCAATATAAGGAAGCAAAAAGAACCCTTTGATATTAAGAATCTTCTGCCCACTAATAATTCAGTATTGTATACTTACTTAGGTTCAACCTGAGAAATTGTCTGATTCAATGACTTTTAAATGGGAAATGAACATGCTAGCTGAATATTTCCAAATGTTCATTTATCGTCAAATATAAATTACATCTGTTATAATAATATTCCAATACTGGAATAAAATACATGAAAAAGCAGTCTGTTCATAAGATTGAAAGGTTCATTTTACTCACCTCAGTGGATCTTTCATTCGACCTTTAGTTGACCTGTTATTCAAGCATCATCTAAGAAGTCTGTACCAGAGGAAGATTGTAACTCATGGCGGATGGAAAACAAATACAACGATATGATGGGCCTTGGGTCTATAATGTTAACAGTTTCAATGAGGATTTGACTTCTTGTTTCCAAATTTCCACATTTTACAAATCAGTACCAGAGAAATTATGCTATGAATTCAAGGAAGTTCCTGGCAGTTAGCTATGAATGCATTACCATTATGAACCACCTCTTAAAGGTTCCACAATTCTCAATAGTAGCATGGGCTGAAGGTCGAGGCTATAGCTTTGACTATATCTATGAAATGTAAAATAGTATCCGATAAATTAATTGGCTTTGAGCACATAAAATTATTATACTTAAAAATGGTCAAATTTTTAAGAACATCAGTTGTTGGTCTTTTTTTCAATGTCAGGTAATTGTCTGGATAGTTACCAACACGTATCTGCTTTTCCTCAGATACCTCACTCTGTTTGCACTCAGAGTTGTGGTCCTGGATTAAGGAAATCACCTCAGGAAGGAGAGGCTGTCTGTTGCTTTGATTGTATCCCTTGCTCACAGAATGAAATTTCTAATGGAACAGGTAAGTCTATGACTAAAGTAGAAATTCCCTGTCTTCCTAGATTTCTCAATCTTTCCAAGACAATAGAAGAGGTTACGTATTTGGATTTCAAACCCAAAGTCTTCCTTCTTACAGTAATTTAATCATAACCATTGATGATATTGTTCCTTTAATAACACAACTCAAGGACCTAAAATTACACATGCGATTAATTTTCCCAGGACATTTACACAAGTTTATTTCAAGAAAAGGAACTTTTGAAGCTTATGTTTTTGTTGCAGAGTTGATATAAGAGGGGTTATAGTTCTATGAATGAGTACAATTCTTTTGGAACCATGTCTCACCTTCCCTTGCTCTCTCACAGTTTTCCTCTCCTGTTCCCACCCCTAAGATGTGCAGTTCATTTCCCACATACTGTCTAGCAAGTACACTGTTGTATTTGCTCACCCTTTGATTCACCTTTGTTTGTGCCCCCTCTTACTTTCCCAAATACAAATTCACTAACAAGAAAAAAGGAAAACAATAACAGCAACAATGCAATTAAAATGTTTCTTGTTTCTTGTTTTTGGAGCTCATTTAATAAAATACTGTTTTTTTAATAATCATATGCACACAGCTCCTGGGCCTTTTTCAGCCACACCCGTTTATATCCTCCTTTGGCCTCTGTGAGTATGTAGAGTCCATTTAATGTTAAATATGGATTCATATTAAAAATAGAATCTCTATGATCTTCCAAATTACACTTATGCCACAAAGAACACATAATCCTGCACATCTTTATGTATCTTCCCAGAACTCATCTTGCTACCAAGAAAATGCTTAGAAATCTGAGTTTTGTTTAAGTAGCAGACAGAAGGGCTGTGCATAGCATGACTTTAGAGCTTCAAAGAGAGCCTTGATACTAGGTTACCACTGCTTCACAGCTGGAAAGAGGAGATAAATATAATGAGATGAATTAAAGAATGTACCACATGATTCCTATTAGTATTTCAAACAGACACATACAGAAGTGTTAGCTATATTATTCACAGTTTTGAATGACAGCTGTGGATTTTTGCACACATTTCTGAAAATTCATATTACTGCAACATGTAGTCAGAAAATTATTTTTAGTTCATTAGAATCAACAAATATAGCCTGTTTCTAATATGTGTGGAAGTCAGTTTAAACAAAAGAGAATGTCTTATGAATTGATTAGGTTTTTAGGTATTTTGTCTGGATATTAGAATTATATTATTATAGATGTGTCTAGGATTTTATGATAAACAACTGAACTTTTAGAAATGTACAAATAACATGTTTCTTTCCACCTAAGAGTCAGTGAATAAGAAAATAAGACCAAAGAAAGAAGAATATGAGAATGAGGACAAAGTTATTTGCCAAAAAATTAGTATCAGGCTTTTCTCATATTACTTGGTAATATGTACCTTTATGATAACAAAGAGTCACACGTTAGATTTACCTCTATGAGGGGGACTTCTTAATTTCCATTGAGTATCGCTAAAATAAGGAACCAACCCAGATGTCTCTGAGTAGATGAATGGATCGAGAAAATGTGGCATATATACATAATGGAATTCTATGCTTCTATTAGAAAGAATGACTTGAACCCATTTGTGAGGAAATGGAAAGACTTGGAAAAAAATCATTCTAAGTGAAGTGAGCCAGGACCCAAAGAAACATAAACTCTATGGCTTGACTTGGAAACAATTAGAGCTTGTCTAGGATAGTCCTAGCAGAGGAGCACAATAGCTCAATAGCAGTGTACATATGATCACATAAGATGCTGCTAAGCCAAATTATCTACCAGATTTGGAAATAAGTAGTTTATATTTGTTGTTATTTTCAACATACCATATGAAATTATGCTTTTTTTCTTTTGTCTTTTTCTCCATGGTTTTACCCTGGATGTCACTGTAATTGACTTTGTTACACTGGGTATTGTTATGTACATTTATCAGAACTAGGGAAGGGGAACACCAGAATGAAGAGACAAAAGGTAAAAGGTGAACCGAATGCAATAGCAATACTTACAAGACAATATGTTTCAAACCAACTGTACAACTCAGGGGAGGGAACCCAGGAGGGGAGAAGGTGGGAGAAAAATGAAGGAGGAGGTAACAAGTTTGATAAGAAATGTACTCACTGCCTTACGCATGGCACTGTAACCACTCTGTACATTTCTTTGACAATAAATAAATAAATTTAAAATAAAAATTCCACTGAGTGAAAGGCAGCAGTGAAAAGAGACAAATAATAATTCCCCCTTCTCACTAGATATGGAACAGTGTATGAAGTGTGCTGGTCATCAGTATGCCAACACAGAGGGAACGCAATGCCTACCTAAAGCTGCAAGTTTCTTGGCTCATGGAGAACCCTTGGGGATGGCCCTGGTTTGCATGGCCCTCTGCTTGTCCACATTCACCGCTGTTATTCTTGGAGTCTTTGTGAAGTATCAAGACACACCCATTGTCAAGGCCAACAACCAGGCTCTCAGCTACATCCTTCTCATCTCCCTCATGTTCTGTTTCCTCTGTTCCTTGCTCTTTATTGGCCATCCCAACAGTGTCAACTGCATCTTGCAACAGGTCACATTTGCAATTGTGTTCACCGTGGCTGTTTCTACTGTGTTGGCCAAAACAGTGACTGTGGTTCTGGCCTTCAAGATCACTTCTCCAGGGACAAGGATGAGGGAGCTTTTGGTATCAGGGGCTCCTAACTTCATCATCCCCATCTGCACCCTCATTCAGTTGACTCTCTGTGGACTGTGGCTGGGGACCTCTCCTCCCTTTGTTGACATAGATGCACACTCTGAAAGTGGCCATGTCATCATTCTGTGTAACAAGGGCTCCCTCACTGCCTTCTACTGTGTCCTGGGATACCTGGGTTCCCTTGCCCTGGCCAGCTTCACAGTTGCTTTTATGGCCAGAAACTTACCTGACACTTTCAATGAAGCCAAGTTCCTGACATTCAGCATGCTGGTGTTCTGCAGTGTCTGGCTCACCTTCCTGCCTGTCTACCATAGTGCCAAGGGGAAAGTCATAGTGGCTGCAGAGGTCTTCTGCATCTTGGTCTCCAGTGCAGGGCTCCTGGGCTGCATTTTTGTCCCCAAGTGTTATATCATCTTAAGGCCAGATAAAAATTATCTTCATGGCTTCAAGGACAAAATGAACACTAGGAAAAATAAAGCCTTCTTATACTAAAACTCATGGGTTTGAACAATTGCATAGAAGGTCTTAACTAAATGCACATTTTTTCCAATCTTTTATTAGTTTATATTGTGAGAATTACTTCTGTGAATAAGTGAATATTAATTTTTTTGTTCTATCTAACAGTGGAAGCCATTTGGTTTTTATTTTTTTTCAAATTTTTATTATCAAACTGATGTACAGAGAGGTTACAGTTTCATACGTTAGGCATTGGATACATTTCTTGTACTGTTTATTACCTTGTCCCTCATACCCCCTCTCTCCTCACCCTTTCCCTTTCCCCCATGAGGTGTTCAGTTCCCTTACACCAAACAGTTTTGCAAGTATTGCTTTTGTAGTTGTTTGTCTTTTTTTACCCTGTGTCTCTCGATTTTGGTATTCCCTTTCAATTTCCTAGTTCTAATACCAGTATACATGGTTTCCAATATACTCAGATAAGATTACAGAGATAGTGTAGGTACAACCACAGGAAGGTGATACAAGAACATCATCAATAATAGAAGCTTACAGATACACATGGGACATTGAAAGTAGTTACAACTGTGATATAACAATTGTTCCCATAACATGGAGTTCATTTCACTTAGCATCGTCTTATGTGTTCATAAGGGTATAACTATAGGGCTCTGTGATCCTCTGCTATGACTTGCCTAAACCTGTACTAATTATTCCCAATAAGGGAGACCATAGAGTCCATGTTTCTTTGGGTCTGGCTCACTTCACTTAGTATAATTTTTTCTAAGTCCTTCCATTTCCTTACAAATGGGGCAATGTCATTCTTTCTGATAGAGACATAAAATACCATTGTGTACATGTACCACATTTTCCTGATCCATTCGTCTACTGAGGGGCATCTGGGTTGGTTCCAGATTCTAGCTATGACAAATTGCGCTGCGATGAACATTGTTGTGCTGGTGGCTTTACTGTGATTTTGCTTGTGGTCTTTTGGATACATACCCAAAAGTGGGGATGCTGGGTCATAGGGGAGTTCTATATTTAGCCTTCTGAGGAATCTCCATACTGCTTGCCAGAGTGGCTGAACCAGTTTACATTCCCACCAACAATGAAGTAGGGTTCCCTTTTGGCCACATCCCCTCCAACAATTGTTATTGTTAGTTTTCTTGATATATGACAATCTTACTGGGGTGAGATGGAATCTCAATGTTGTTTTGATTTGCATTTCTTTTATGGCCAGTGATGTAGAACACTTTTTCATATCTCTCTTGGCCATTCTCAATTCCTCATCAGAGAAGTCTCTTTGTAAATCTTTAGCCCACTTGATGAGGGGGCTATTGGTTCTTTGCCATTTTGTTTTGGAGGAAGGTAATTTTTTTAGTTAAGCATATATTTTAGATATGAGGCCTTTGTCCGTTGAATGGCTGGTAAAGATCTTCTCCCAGTCTGTAGGCTTTCTGTTTATCTCGCGATCTATGTCCTTTGGCATGCAGAAGCTCTGCAGTTTGATGCAGTCCCATTTGTCCAACGTTTCTTTGATTTGTAGCCTTTCTGGGTCATTGTTAAGGAAGTTCCGTCCTGCGCCAAGGAGCCCAAGTGTTTCTCCTACTCCTTCGTTTAGTGTTTTCAGGGTGTCTGTTTTGATTTCAAGGTCTTTGATCCATTTGGAATTTATTTTGGTGCAGGGTGATATATAAGGATTTAGTTTTAGTTTGTTGCATGTGTTGAGCCAGTTTTGCCAGCACCACTTGTTAAAGAGGCTATCTTTCTTCCAAACTATTGTTTTAGCTCCTTTATCAAAGATTAAGTAGGCGTAGTTCTGTGGGTTCATTTCTGGGTCTTCAATTCTGTTCCATTGGTCTTCAGGCCTGTTCCGGTGCCAATGCCAAGCTGTTTTTATTACTATAGCTTTATAATACAGCTTGAAGTTGGGTATTGTTATTCCTCCAGCACTGTTCTTTCTGCTTAGGATTGTTTTTGCTATTCTAGGTCTTTTATTGTTCCATATGAACTTCTGGATTGCTTCCTCTGTTTCATTAAAAAATGGTGGTGGAATATTAATGGGTATTTCATTGAATTTGTAGATAGCCTTTGGCAATATTGCCATTTTGATTATATTAATCCTCCCAATCCAGGAGCATGGGAGGTTTTTCCATTTCCTTAGTTCTGACTTAATTTCATTTTTCAAGCTTTTAAAGTTCTCATCAAAGAGGTCTTTCACTTCTTTGGTTAAGGTTATTCCTAGGTATTTTATGTTTTGGGGGGCTATTGCAAAAGCAGTTGCTTTTCTGATTTCAGCCTCGCTCTTCAGGACGTTAGCATAGAGAAAGGCCATTGATTTTTGAGGGTTTATTTTATATCCTGCAACTTTGCCAAAGTTTTGGATCAGCTCTAGTAGCTTGGGGGTAGAGTCTATGGGATTCCTTAGGTATAGGATCATGTCATCTGCGAAGAGAGAAAGTTTAACTTCATTTTTTCCTATTTGGACCCCCTTTATATTTTTTCTTGCCTTATTGCTCTGGCTAGGAATTCTAGTACTATGTTGAAGAGCAGGGGAGAAAGTGGACATCCCTGCCTTGTTCCTGATTTTAAAGGGAATAGCTTTAGTTTTTCACCATTTAGAGTTATGCTTGCTGTTGGTTTGTCATAAACTGCCTTGATTATATTCAGGAATGTTCCCTGGAATCCCAGTTTTTCCAGGGCTTTTAGCATAAATGGGTGCTGGATTTTATCAAACGCTTTTTCTGCATCCAGAGATAAAACCATGTGGTTCTTTAGCTTGCTCCGGTTGATGTGGTGGATTACATTAATTGACTTGCGTATATTAAACCAACTTTGTATCCCTGCGATGAATCCAGTTTGATCGTGGTGTATGATTTTTTTGATGACCTGTTGAAGTCGATTGGCCAGAATTTTGTTGAGAATTTTTGCATCTATGTTCATCAGGGAAATCGGTCTATAGTCCTCTTTCCTTGTTTTGGGATGAGGGTTATAGTGGCTTCATAGAATGTGTCTGGGTCGTGAACGTTCTCTTTCAATTTCATTGAAGAGTTTGAGAAATATTGGTGTGAGTTCTGTTTCGAAGGCCTTGTAGAATTCTTCAGTGAATCGGTCTGGAACTGGGCTTTTCTTGGATGGGAGATGATTTATTGTTGTTTATATTTCAATACTGGATATGGGTCTGTTTAGAAGGTTTAAATCTTCATGGTTAGGTTTGGGGATATGAATTTTTTCTAGGAAATCATCCATTTCTTCCAAGTTCTCGAATTTGTTGGCATGAAGGTTTGCAAAATAGTCCCTTATTATTTTCTGAATTTCGTTTATTTCTGTGGTTATGTTACCTGTTTCATCTCTTATCTTGTTTATTTGAGTGTGCTGACTTCGTTTTTTGGTCAGGTTTGCCAGGGGTCTGTCTATCTTATTAATTTTTTCAAAGAACCAAATCTTTGTTTTGTTGATTTTAGGTGGTTTTTTTCATCTGTAATTGATTTAATTCAGATTTGATTTTAATTATTTGCTTCTGTCTATTGACTTGGGGTTTGGCTTGTTGTTCTCTTTCAAGGAAATTAAGGTGCTTCCTTAAATTATTGAGTTGTTTTTTCTCCAGTTTGTTGGTTATACACTCAGAGATATAAATTTTCCTGAGTACTGCCTTTGCTGTGTCCCAAAGGAGCTGGTACTTTGTGTCCTCATCTTGGTTGAATTCCATAAACATTTGAATTTCCATTTTAATTTCTTCAATGACCCAATGATGGTTCAGCAGTGTGTTGTTTAGTCTCCATGAAGTGTAGGATTTTCTGTGGTGGCTGTTTGAGTTGAGCTCTAATTTTATTCCATTGTGGTCTGAGAGAATGCAGGGAATGGTTTTGATACTTCTGAATTTGTACTGATTTTCTTTGTGCCCTAAGATGTGATCTGTTTTGGAGAATGTTCCATGTGCTGTGGAGAAGAATCTGTATTCCATTGTTGCTGGGTGGAATATTCTGTAGATGTCGGTTAAGTCTAGCTGGTCTATGCAATTATTTAGTTCTGCGGTTTCTTTGTTCAGTTTTTTGGCATGTTGATCTGTCCAGAGGTGATAGTGGATTGTTAAAGTCCCCAACTATCAATGTGTTTGGGTCTATGAGTGTTTTTAGAGTCAGCAGTGTTTGTTTAATGAAGTTGGGTGCTCCTGCATTTGGTTTGTAGATATTTAGAATGGTTATATCTTCCTGTAGGAGAGATCCCTTTACTAGTATGTAGTAACCTTCTTTGTTTCTTCTTACCTTTTTTAATTTGAAGTCAATTTTGTCTGATACTAGGATTGCAACTCCAGCCTGCTGATGGGGGCCATTTGCTTGATAGATTTGATTCCAGCCTTTCACTGTTAGAAGATGTTCACTTTTGCTGGATAGATGTGTCTCTTAGAGGTATCAGAAAGATGGATCTTGATTTTTGATCCAATTTATGAGCCTATGTCATTTGATTGGAGAATTAAGTCCATTAATGTTGAGAGTTAGGACTGAGAGATGATCGTTTGTTCCTTTCATTATCACTATCTTGTTAAAAGCTGTGTCTTCCCGTTTCTTGATGTGATGTTAACTATTTAGGGTTCATTTCTCTGATATGTGAATATTACTTATTTCTCTAGTAGTAGTGTATTCACAAATTGTAGATGTACTTTCTAATTTTGAATTTTATGCTGCATATTTTGTGTACTCCTACTTAATCTGTACTTAATACTATCATTCACACATTTTAATATTTTGAAGGTTTCATATCCCTTCCCTTTGCTCTCACAGTCCCTTTTGTATACCTTTAATGATCATAACTCCCTTTATATCACTGTTGCTTAATCCTCTTATAAATTTCACTAGATTTTCTTCTTAATTAAGTTCCAGAGAATTTGGGGGGGGGGGTTGTGGAAGCATGTGCACTTTGGTTCTTTGACTTGAACTTGGCCTTGGTACTGACCAGTTCTTATAAGTCATATGACACACTGGAGGAGTCTTGTGTCACCTTCCATTTGACATGAATCCTGGGGAGGAAAAACCTCGTAGGCAAGCCTGAGGCCAAGATGGCAACTGCTTCTCCTACTTCTTCTTGCATTGCTAAAGACATGTTTTATAATTAGCATATTTGTGTTTATAACATATTTTCCAAGAAATAAGGGCATTGCAGAGAAGAAAATGCAGGACTATGTGACAGACAAAAAATAACTAGCTCCTCACCAGTGGGGGAAATGGTAGCTGTTAAAGCCCAGGATTGCTGCAAGGGGAAAAACCCTGCAAGAGAGTTGTACAAGCAACTTAGAAAGAAATCTATTAGTGATGAAGAGAAAGACCCAGAGTCCGAAAAGCCTCCCATGACCCTAGCTTTAAGAGCTAGAAAACCCATCTTAAATCCCCAAATTTGGACTTGGTATTGGGGCCCTACATCCCTGTCCACAAAAGAGAAACAGTTAATTCCCACCCTACGAGGGGCCTTTCTATGAGGCATATATGATAGGAAGTAGGATTTGGAAGGCCCCTACAGGAACAGTGGCTAATGGGAAAAGGTTGTTGACCACATTCTGCCCAGAAAGATTTTGGAAAGGATATTATGAACATGAGGGAGAAAGGGATGTTAGGATTAATGGAAAAACAGTGAGATGGACAAAACTTTCTATTTGGGAGAGAAGAAGATGGTCTGGAAAGCCATGGTGCACAATGACTTAACATGAAAGGAAAAATTGGTAAACAGTTACAATAGTGCTCAAAGAAGGAAATGTGTGAAGGAAAATATCCACTAGTAAGGTGTACTTATGCCTATTTTGAACCTGACAGTAAAGTAAAAGGATAATGGATTCTAAAGCACAATTACAGAAAAGAGAGAATCCCTTGGAGACCTTACAATTACTAACCATGTTAAATATTTGGTTAACTTACTTGGAATTTGGTAGGATAAATAAAAAAATAATGCATAAACTTCAAGCTTTAAGATAAAGAGATGCATTACACCTCTGACCAAAGCTTTATTGTGGTTAGAAACCCAATGTTTAGATGGACAGGATATGTTAAAATAACTATAGACAGCTGAGCAATATGCAAACAATTGGTTAGAGTTTACTGGAATAGAAAACAGCCTTGGAGTTATGTGTGACTGT
Source organism: Perognathus longimembris pacificus (assembly GCF_023159225.1). NCBI lineage: Eukaryota > Metazoa > Chordata > Mammalia > Rodentia > Heteromyidae > Perognathus > Perognathus longimembris. Next base: position 69,047,025 of record NC_063163.1, read on the forward strand.
TGCTTGCTTTGAATAAATCAATGCTTTTATGTAACCATTTCCCTGCTTAAAAATAGTATAAATAAAGACCTCTGAGCTACTTGGGCCAGAGACTAATTCATCACTTTTGACTCTGCGTCTCTCATTCCTGCACCTACTCCTCCTCAGTACCCTTCTCAGTACCCTGTCGACTGCTGAAGCTGGTCTTCACCAACACACCCACTTTCAAAAAGCACAAAACCTTCAGTTGGTCAGGCAGAAACCCAAAACCTTTTCTCTGACTAACCCTTCTCAGCCTTGCTCTTTTGAAGAAATTATACTTTCTGGACCAACTACCTGAAGGCAAATTGGATGGGTGATATGATCTTTCCAAGTGTTGTAATTCATCTGGATAAGTAGCTTTGATTACAACAATCTGGCCTCCAGCCATTCTGTTTAGAAGCCTCCTGGAGCTAGCAAACATCCTTCCAATAAAGTTACAAGAAACCTGGGGACTGGGAATATGGCCTAGTGGTAAAGTTCTCGCCTCGAATACATAAAGCCCTGGGTTCGATTCCTCAGCACCCCATATATGGAAAAAAGCAGGAAGTGGCACTGTGGCTCAAGAGGTAGAGTGCTTGCCTTGAGCAAAAAGAAGCCAGGGACAGTTCTCAGACCCTGAGTCCATGCCCTAGGACTGGCAAAAGAAAACAAAGAAGAAAGAAACCTCCCAATCTCTTTTACCCCAATAGACTTTCCAAGTTTTTAATTTTTTCCTTAAAATAATAGGATCATCAGAAGCAAAATACTTTGAAACTAAGTTAGCAAAATAAAAGACACAAAAACCAATAAGAGTATTACTACCTGAAAACCTGTGAATGTTGATCCACTTATAACACAGGGAATACCATTCTCTGGACTGGGTTGATCTTGTCATATTTTGTCATCTAATACAATTAAAAAATAAAGAAGGGGCTGGGGATATGGCCTAGTGGCAAGAGTGCCTGCCTCGTATACATGAGGCCCTGGGTTCGATTCCCCAGCACCACATATACAGAAAATGGCCAGAAGTGGCGCTGTGGTTCAAGTGGCAGAGTGCTAGCCTTGAGCAAAAAAAGAAGCCAGGGACAGTGCTCGGGCCCTGAGTCCAAGCCCCAGGACTGGCCAAAAAATAAAATAAAATAAAGAAGCCAGGGGCTGGGAATATAGCCTAGTGACAAGAGCGTTTGCCTCGTATACATGAAGCCCTGGGTTCCATTCCCCAGGACCACATATGTAGAAAATGGCCAGAAGTGGCACTGTGACCCAAGTGGTAGGGTGCTAGCCTTGAGCAAGAAGAAGCCAGGGACAGTGCTCAGACCCTGAGTTCAAGGCCCAGGACTGGCAAATCATAAATAAATAAATAAATAAATAGCCTAAGCTGGGAGCCCGTGCCTCCTGCCTGTAATCCTAGCAACTCATGAGGCTGTGATTGGAGGTTTGTGGTTTGAAAACAACTCAGGAAAAGTCCATGAGATTCTTATCTTCAATAAATTTTTCAGGAAAGGATCCAAGTGTCACTGTAGCTCAAGGGGTGGAGTCCTAGCCTTAAGTATCCAGGCCCTTAGTTCAAACCTTAGGGCAGACAAAAAGTAATGAAGCCTAGAAAGACTGGGGACAGTTAAGAGGCCAGAGAGTATAATGCCTCTCTTTACACTCCAACCTCAATCACTTACACATGTGTATCCCTATTTCTAAGGAGTTCAGCAATGGGGTGGTGGGGGACTTGGAGATTGGGGAGGCATTAGCAGCATTAAGCGGTGGCCTGAGCAGAGAATCTACAGGTCTGCCAAGTGATTGATAATAGGATGAGATAAAGCTCTGAAAACTCAACTCCTAAAGAATCAACACTGAACACACTTGCAAAAGAACCTAAAAGATTTTCTCAAATTAAGAAATACAAGATTCAATAAATATTAGCCAAAATTTACTAAATTTTATCTCACAACATGCAGAATTTCTAACACAAAGAACACAAAAACAAATGTTTGTCAGGAAAAGAGAACATTCATACACTGAGAAATATAAATTCATGAAATAGTGTGGAGTTCAGTGTAGAGGTTAACTGAAAAAACTAAAATTAAATCTCTGATATTATCTAGAGAAACCACTGTTGATATATCCAAAGGAATATAAATCATGATACAATAGAAATATTTGCACACCAGTGGTTACTACGGTACTATTCACATTAGGCAACATATGGAAATAGTTCATATATCTGATAACAGATTAATGTCAGAAAATGAGGTTTATACATACAACAGAGTATTATTTACCCATAAACATGATTGAAATAGGTTTGGTGGCAAGCTAATCATAGTACCGAAGGTCATTATGTTAAGTAATATACGTTCAGAAAGACAAACATCAACATGTTTTTGTCTCATATATGGAAAATAGAACAAAAATGAGCATAGATAAATATTTACTGTACATACACAGACATATAAAAGGTGTGTTATAAGAGTTTTTGAAGAGATTATGGGCAGGGAAGAAGGAAAAGAGAATAAAAAGGATGAATGTCATCAAAATATGTCATATACTTATATGATGTTACCTTCACTAAACTTACTGAAAGTTGCTTAAAAATAAAGTAGAGGAGATGAGGGAGAGAAGAGTAATATAGGGTGTAGCTAGATCAAATTACAACCTATAAATGGGAAAATGTCATAGTGAATCCCTTTTTAAACATTCATTGCATACTTAAAATGAATGAACAAATGAAGCACAATTGTAGGAGCTGTCCAATTGTGGACACTAGTTTATTGGGAGAGTATGAATGGAGATGGTGACAAATCTGAACTTGTATGTAACAAATGCATGAAAATATCTGATATATATGAATTAAAGAAGAACAATGAAACCTGCTTATGTTGTTTTGAGAAAGTGGAAAGTGGATTGTTGGAAATTCACGCTGCCCTTCTCCCAGCCCTGGGGCAGTGTAAAAAACTAGCCACTCCCATCTTCTGGCTTCAACCGGAAGAGAAGTCCCTGCCCTTGGGGGGAGAACACATGCGTGCCATCATGGCAGGGACTTCTACAGAGACCCAGCTCTTGGGGAACTGTAGTCTCCGCCCATAAAGGAAGGTCCATGACATCACCTGATGGGCAGCCCAGTTCAGCCAATTAGCTAGTCACCCCAAGTCCCTCCCCTTCCACCTTTGTCACCATAATAAATTCTTCTGCCCGTCCCCTGGGTGGGCAAGACTCGTTCAATCCTCAGACTGTCTCCCCGAAGCCTTCTTTTCTGTGCTGACCTCTGACATGTGCGAGGGGACGGGGGGAAGGTTTTCGGCAAACCTCTTCTCGGCTAAACGCGATCCACTAGAGCACGTTTTGCCTTCTGTGGGCGGAAGACAAAGCCGAGTGCTCTTTCATAATTTGGGGTTCAGGCATTTTCCCCGGGAGATAGGGGGAAAAAGGGGTCCCAGAGATCCCAACATCTGGTGCCCATGTGGGGCGGAAACGCACGGCCAGGAATTTTGGGGTTCAGCGACCCCACAGATTGCATTTAGTGATTGTGTTTAGAGAGGGTCCCCACCAGGATGGGGAAAACGCAGAGGCATAGAGAGATAAGCAGATTTTCTGCTGCCCTCGGGGGAATGGGCTCGTGCAGCTTCGTGCATCCAGCTGAGACGCAGCTGGGGAACGCTGGGGATGGCGGCGGGAGCCCTCACGCACCTGGCGTTTCCAGGTCCCTATCTGCGAATGGGTCACAGGGCATGTGCCGAGAGTGATTGGGCTCCACGCGGCCACAGGCCAGAGGCCCCGCTCAGGTTCATAAGCGGCGGCGTGCGCTGGGGCCCACGCAGCCTCAGGCAGTGCCGAGCACTTAGTGCGAGAATCTTTGGGCCGCCGATCGTGGTGCAGCATAAGCACGTGCGAGTGCTGGAGCGGCTGGCACCCCTGGAAACTGTGGGCGGCGCTTAACGTGGCAGCGTCCCTGGGAGCAGAGCATTACGTGCCCTCTCAACCCCCAAAGCGCATAGAGGGTGGAAACTGCTTTATATTGGCTCCCTCCCCCCACCTCTGAGGCCTGGGAAGGCTGGATAATCTGCTTTAAAGGAAACAAAAGGGTTGTTGTTGTTTTTGTCAATGTTCGCTAGTCGGAGATTCGTTAACTCTGAGTTTGTGGGCTAAATTCTAAGCTTGGTTAACAGATAAAAGAGATTCCAAATTTTCCCGCCACAGCTGGGCGAGGCTAGCGCCTGCGTCTATAAGGAACCTCCCCGCTGTGCTTCCCTGCACGTTTTCTCTGTGTCAGACTTACAGCTGGCAGGTGGGGTTTAAACAAGGAAAAGTCTCAAATTATAAACTAAAATGGAATATTAAAAAGGGAAACAAAGAGTTTTGATACAGCAATAAGTAATTTGGTTGGATTTCCTATAATTACCAGTTCAAAAATACCAAAAACTGGAGGAGTTTTTTTTGGATGGATGGAAAAGTTTGCTTATCTGGTGTGATTTTTAAAAAAATTGTCATGTTGAGAGTCACATATTTGTCTTGGTATTGGGTGACTAAGAGAGGTTTCCTTTTTGTTTTTTATTCAACCACGTAGTTCTATTATGGGCAAATTAATACCATTTGCCACTGGAATTCCAGAAAACTTAAATGGCCAATCAAAAAAGCAATTTTAAGAGCGCTCAGGGTTCATATGTGTGTCTGTGTATCTATATGTCTGTTTG